>NC_133619.1:558667339-561067339 GCF_048593235.1 Sminthopsis crassicaudata
TGAAAATTCAAGTTAGCTCAAGTTTGGAAGAAAAAATATATATCTTTAAAGGCAGACCTAGAGGGAGATATATTAACAGAACTAGCAAATGGTAGGTCATTAACACTAACAAGTTGGACTTTATCACTTTGGATGAGCAGAGCTCTCTAGCTATTCTTCATGAGGGGCCTCATGGGACTTATGACCAAAGGGAGGGTCATTCATCACTGTCAAAGATTGACTACCTCTTTGTATCCCCCCCCAATTTTAATTTATTCCTCCTAAAGCCACTCCTTTTGAAACCTTGGCTGACCTTAATTATACTATCCCAAAACAATAGCCATCAACACCAGTCCTGTTCTCATTTCTGTCTCCTCAGAGAAAGACTTCTTTCTATGAATGAAAGACCTGTGATATCTTGGGCTGAAACACAGAAGAGGATTCTAGAATCAGTTTGTGTATGGAAGTATATTGGCTTCTTTTCCCATCTGTGAATATGCTTCCCATTTAATTTGAAACAAAGGCTAATAAAGGGCAGCTTTGGGTGTTTCTTGTTCCACAGAAGGCAACCTTTTAAATTTACTTTTATTGGTGGATGAGCCCCCTATAGTGGAGTTTATTTGACTTCATGGCTCTCTGTATTTTTCTCTTTGCTAAAGCAGCTCCATTGTTTAAATTATTGTCAACTCTGTTCATAATATAATAGGAGCTAGAAAGAAATAAGTTTTAATATCTCTGTTTTAAAATAAACACTTAATTACTTTTTCTGCCATTAGGGATGGTATACAATAGACCAAAGTAGTATATACATGCTTAACAAAGCAAGAAGGAGTTCTGTTAAGATTGGTTCATAGCATTGACTAGAGAAGTAATATTGTTCATTCGTAGGATGGTTTGCAGACTAGGAAAAAGCTCAGCAGAAGTCAACAAGCACTTATTAAGCACCTACTATGTGCTTGACACTATGTAAAACATGAGGGTTACAAAAAATGAAAAACTAGCAAAACAAACAAAAACAGTACCTGCTCAGGAAGTGCGCATTTTAATAAAGAAGGCAAACAGCTAAAAATACAAACAAGTTATTTACTTAATAGATTGGAGGTAACCCTCAGAAGTCATTAAAATTAAAGATGATTAGGAAAAGTTCTTTATAGAAGGTAGGACTTGAGCTGACAAAAAAGGAAATGAGGGAATTAGAAGTTCTAAAGATTCAAAACAACATGGAGAGGTTGTCTCTCTGAATCAATGTTTCAGTGTGTAGATTCAACAATGGAGGAATTAGGAATGACAGAGGAAACAGGATTTCAACTCTAGCTAGCATGGGGAGGAAGAGAATTTTTTTTAGTGAGTTACTTGAAAAGTCTGTAATTTGGTTGTATAGAAATCTTCATTATCAAGGAAAGGTTGTTGTTGCCCTGAGCAAGTCCCAACTTCTAAGCTTCAGTTTGTGCATCGTAAAGTGAGCATCATAATTTCAGTACTTTCTTCTTAGGGAGCCTATGCAAATCAAATAGGATTATATATTACTTACATAAATTCCAGTGATGATGATAATTATAATGAAATTGGTTTTGATAACAAGAAGGATAAGCAGTTAGCCTTCCTTCTAAAGAAGGTCGAAGACCAAGAATAATGTATTTCTACTTTTCAGGTTGTGATAGAGAATGACACATTATATAAAGTAGGAATAATACTTTATGATAAAAAGAAATAGACCCTGAAAATACAGAAGAGGGACTTAGATATGTGTCGACATGTTAGTGGGTGGAAAAATGTGACACAGGAATAAGGAAGCAACTACTGAGCACTTGCAGCTAAGTAATAGGCAAGGGTCTTCCCAAGGAGAGGGGAACTGGACCTCATGCTTATTTTCAGAAGTAAAAAGTTTCTTGGGCTCTGAGGAAGGTGAATATGGATGTTTAGACTGAGAGTCAAGGAAAAGTTCATCCAACAAGAGACAGAGGAAGAAGCAGCATGGTAGAGTAAAGAGTATTGAATTTTATAATATCCATTTTGTTGGCTTGGGAGCTGAGGTCAAATTCAGATCTGCAATATAATACTCGTGTAATGTTGGACAATTTCCTTAGCTCCTTGGATTTAGTTTCCTCATGTCCATACTAGGGGATTGCATTAGATGACCTCTAAGGTTCTTCACATTGGTAATGGTTTTTGACTCCTCAAGCGGGGTTTGAGACAGGGAGTCATTTGTAAACCAGACATCAACAAAAGAAACAGCTGGCTTCTTGCAGAAGGAATGCTGGGTATTATGGAGCTCCCCCAAAAGCTTGTAAAACCTGAAAATCATAAACTGCTTCTTGTGCCTCTAGATGACAAAGGGTTCCTTGAGTAGTACACACACACACACACACACACACACACACACACACTCCTTTCTCAAATGGCTTTGTTTTAAATTTATTTCTCAGTATGCTAGAGTCTTCCAATAACACATAAATCTTCTGATGGCTAAGATTTTTTCATTTTTGTCTTCCTGTGAACAGCATTTGACAAAGTGTCTTGCATATAGTAGGAAGTTAACAAATGTTTGTTAAATTGAATAACTGGGATTATGAGGTTTATGCAAAAAAATACAGAGTTCAGGATTACAGATAGCATTTTTATTATTGTTGCCATTTAAAGGTAGAGACCTCAGAAGAGTATGGCAGATTTAGGAAATAAATTTATGGTTGAGATGATGGTATCAGAGAATAGGAATCATGTTCAGACTATGGATAAAAACATCAAATCAATGGGATCTCAGGCCAATTTGGAATGCACCTAAGAAGAGCTGAAGCAATATATTCTCTTGTAATTTTATTAATATGATCAAGGGTTTTTTAAACTAAAGAAGAAAAGGGAAAAAAAAGCAACAACTAAACAGGAAAGCATAAAGGGAGAATCTATAATCTAGGAAGAAAGGTCCAATAATTCATGGAAGATAAAAATCCAAGAAAAGGCCAGAAACAAAGCCTATGACTTCTACTCTTTATGAAGAAATACTAAAAATATGGATAATATACAATGTGAACTTTAAATCCTAAATCAAGAAAAGAAATTTGACCTCATAGTTACTAACAAAAAATTAGTCATATGGGACATATAACTAGGAATAGTCTGGAATAGTCTATCTTATTCAAGGGGAAAAGCAAAGATGAAGGTGCTGAAATGGAAAAGTTATATAAAAGAGAAAAGCATGCATGATCAAGTCCAGGAATGAGAGGGGCTAATATGACAGAGCATTTCGGTTAATGATCAATGGGAGAATAAGAAAGGGGCCATGGGACTGGAAAAGGGTAAGTATTAAAATAATTTTTTAAAAATTATTTTCTCCTTTCAAGTATCAATATTAAGTTTCTGCATGAGATTAACAATGAAATAACTTTTCTTTTCTCTTTTTTTATTTTTAGAATTTATTTATCTTTAATACACATTGCTATGAATCATGTCAGGAAAGAAAAATCAGAGCAAAAAAGGAAAAATGACAGGAGAGGGAAAACACACACACACACACACACACACACACACAGAAAAGAAGTGAACAAAGATGTTTATTTACATTCAATCTCCACAGATCTTTTTCTGGATACAGATGGAATTTTCAAAGTCTATCGGATTGCTTTGGATCATTGGACTACTGAGAAGAACCAAGCCTTTCGTAGTTGATCATCACACATTCTTGCTATTATTGTGCACTTCCTGTTCTGCTTATTTTGCTCAGCATCAATTCGTATAAATCTTTCCAAGTTCTTTTGACAATCAGCTTTCATGTATCACAGCTCCTCAGCTATTCCCCAGTTGATGGGCATCCACTCCTTTTCCAATTCTTTGTTATCAGATAAAGAGCTGCTACAAACATTTTTGCACATGTGGATCCTTTTCCCTCTTTTATGATTTCTTTGAGATGCAGAGCCAATAATGACACTGCTGGGTCAAAGGATATGCACAGTTTTATAGTCAGATTACTCTCCAGAATGCTTGGATTATTTCACAACTCCACCAACAATGAATTAGAGTCCCAGTTTTCCCATATAAAATCTAACATTTATTATTATCTTTTCCTGTTATCTTAGCCAATCTGAGAGATATGGGTTGGTACCTCAGAGCTATTTTAATTTGCATTTCTCTAGTCAATAGTGATTTAGAGCATTTTTAAAATATGATTAAAGATGACTTTAATTTTGCCATCTGAAAATTGTCTGTTCATATCTTTTGACCATTTATCAATTGGGGAATGACTTGTATTCTTATAAATTTGACACAGTTCTTTATATATTTTAGAAATTAGACCTTTATCAGAAACACTGGAAACAAGCTTTGTACTTCCCTTTTAATTTTGTTTTTGTTAATCTTGGTTGTGCAAAACCTTTTTAATTTAATGTAATCAAAATTGTCTATTTTGACTTTCATAATGTTACCTTTTTCTTTGGTCATAAACTTGTTTTTCATCTATTTTTAATAATTTGCTATACACTCAGATTTGTATTATGTGAATTAAAAGAGCATATTGGATACTGGAATCATAAGAATTAAACAGATACAGAAATAAATGAAACACAAAATCCATGAGTTCTATTTTGAAGTAAACTGAAGTTCAGGTTCTGATCAAGTAATCCATTAAAATTGTGGTGCATCTGCTGCCCTTGGTAAGATCTGACACAATCTTCTTAATGCTTCTAGTGTCATTTTGGGTATTATATTCTCTCAAGAAGCCAAACACACTTTGGGGTGATGAATATGCCATTCTATTCCCGTTTCATTGTCTAAATAACTCATTGTTTTTGTTTTCCAATTTGGAAACTGTTAAGGAACCATGGTCATTTCTTCAAGACTTACATTGCAACAGGAAACCAGCTCTTTCTAGAAGGCTGATCACTGAACTATCAAACTTAGAGTTACCCATAAAGAAATTCTCAAGGCTGGTGCTATGCAGGAAATTGCTCTCCTCTACATACAGAGCTGAACTCCAAAATTATTCTGTCTGTATTCTGTACACACTTATGTTTTCCTATTTTCTTTTCCTATTAGAAGGTAAGCTCCTTCAGAATATGAATTATTTCATTTTTTGTATTTGTATCCCAAGTACCTAGCATGGGGCTTTGCATATTGTTGTTACTTTTGAATCATTTTTCATTTATGTCTGACTCTATGTAATTTCATTTGGAGTTTTTTATTGGCAAAAATACTGAAGGATTTGCCTATTCCTTTTCCAGTTCATTTTATAAATGAAGAAACTGAGGCAAATAGGGTTCAGTGACTTGCCCAGAGTCACAGGATTAGTAATTGTCTGAAGCCAGACTTGAACTCAGGAAGATGTCTTCCTGACTGAGACCAGGCCTGGCACTCTATCCACTATGCCACCTAGCCGCTTGTTCTTCATATATAGTGGGTGTATAATAAATGTTTTCATTAATAGGGAATTAAATTCTCTTTCACCTCCACACAGGAGTTTAAAGCTCATGAGACCTGGAATAGAGCTAAGTGATAAACTAATCCATTCCTCTCACTTCAGAGACAATACTAATAATTCACACATACTATATATAATTTGTAGTTTTGGGAATACTTTCCTTATAAGAAGCCTGTAATGTAGGTAATACAGTTATTAGGAAATGACAGTGATGTTATATATAGAGATAGAGATCTAGATAGATAGATAGATCAATATCTACATCAAGATAACTCCAAGATAGAAATATATCAATAGCTATGTATCTCTTTCTATATCACATTGTTGGGGTTTTTTTCTAATAGTTGTTCTACCTAAATCACAGACTTCTTATATTTATAGAGATAGAATATACATCTATCTTAATCTATCTCAGGATAATGGGTTACAATGGGGAAAATAGTATTGGGGAAACTAGGTGACTCAGTAGATAGAGCACCAGCCTGGAGTTAGAAGAAATTGAGAGCAAATAGTGTCTCAGGTATTTAACACTTCCTAGCTGTGTGACCCATGCAAATCATGTAACCTCAATTGCCTTCTTTGCCAAAAAAACAAAAACAAAAAAAAAATACTGAATCTAGCGTCTAAGAACTTCAAATCCCACTACCAATGCTTGCTGAGTCATCTTGGGCTAGTCAATTATTTCTCTGGGTCTCAGTAAAATGTGTGAGTTGGATTAGATGAGCTTTGAGATTCCTTATAACTATAGACTCTTGATCCCAGGAATATTTTTTTTTTGCTCTTTTACTTTGTTTGAAACAATGAAAGATACCTAAAGGTAGAGTCTGTAAAAGCTAGTATTTTGGTTGAGGTACTCATATTCACTTATTATTACCATGTACAAATAGCTCAGCTTCTTTTTTGTAAAATGGATATTTTAAATGTGTTCTATAGCTTTAAAATGCTATAAAAATGGGAATTATCATTGGAACGGACGCAGACATGTATTGACATAGTCATGTTAATGCATTCAAAACTAAAGAACCAGGCAACAGATTGTATAAAAAGATATATATGTGATAGATGATAAACGATAGAAGATAAATACATACATATATACATATGTACATACATACATAGATGCATGGATAGATACATAGATAGAAATTTATTAAGAATTTACTGTGTACCAAATATTATGCTAAGTGCTGGGAATAAAAAGACATATTTCTCTTACATTTTTGTATGACATTTTCTATTTTCAAGAAGTTTACATTCTAATATGGAAATACAACCCAACACCCCTTTCTTCCATGAGAAGGGAGGAAGATACTTATGAGAAAAAAGAGCTGGGAATTTCTGGGGAGAGAATAGTAAAGTTAGGAGTGAAGTGAGCATGGCCTTTGTACTTCATGAAATGGTGGTCTGGACCAGGGATTTACTAACCAAGAGAAAGAAACTCAGAATAAAAGCATCTCTGGGGTGGAAAAGTGGGCTAGGAGTCAAAAAAGTCTATAGAATGAGGGGTGAAGCTGAGAGAGTTAGCACGAGCTAGGCCCTTTGTGACATGGTTGTCTGACATTGACTATCAATTGCATCAAATCACCAAGAGATATTTTCCCCCTTCTTTTTTATTTCTTTTGTGTGTGGCTGCAGATAAGCTGGCAGGTCTCTCTGGCTTTCCATTTCTCTGAAAGGCCCGATTCAACATAAATTTTACCCCAGACTTTCCCACTAGAGTTCACTTTTAAGTTCCCATTCCTCTCTTCAATTATTCAGGACACTGGCTTCAGGATTAGTCTCCATCCCAATTCATCTCTGTTCAAAACCTTTATGAGTGCAACTACTCAGAAGTCTGAAAGAGCCCAGGCCATCATCTGAAAATTCCCTATTTCAAAACCTCTGCTTTCAGGAATTAATTCCGGTCCCTCTGGACAAAAAGTTGGCACAGAGACAGACAACAAGGTGTTCTGTTTAAGGGAGGAGTGTTTGCTTCATATGTATTTTTGAATGAGTGACATGACAAAATATTTTGCAGCATTTTTTGACCTCTAGAAGATAGTTAAAAATAGAAGGGAAATGACCTTAAAGGGCAGCCCAATCATTTTAAGAAGACAGTTTTGGGCATCAGAGTTATTCTCTTCTTGACTCTGTGAATTGCCATATATTCTTGGGGAAAAAAAAACAACATGCATGCATGCATCAATTTCTCTACTGTAAAATGACACTTGCCTCTATTTTGCATCCCTGGAAAATAAGAATTATACATTTGCCAACAAAATTGGATTTTCTCTGTCAGTCCTATTATTAAAAAAAGATAGAAAATAAATATAGATGTGATAGGAAGAGTTATTCAGAATAGGGAAACAAAATGATGGTCTGTAAGTGATAATTTAGCTGTTTATTTTTTGCCTCTCAGGGAGCAATATAGTTTTTGTTTCATATTCACAATGAAAGGCTTTTTTCACCTTTTTTTGAAATCATATCATATCATAATATGAAGTAAAATGTTATGGTGGATTGAATTGAGAAATGTTGAAGTTCAAATTGTGTCTCCAAGGCTGACTAGCTATGTGAATCTAATCAAGTCATTTATATTTTAGCCTCATTTTTTAAATCTGTAAAATAGACAGAATAATATAACCTTCCTAATAGAATTGTTGTAAGGCTCAAATGAGGTAACAGGAAAACACTTTGAAAAATCCTAAAGTAGTATATAAGTGTTATCTATTGCATATTGCATGGGGAGTAGGATGAATGATGGAGACCAAAGACAACTTCTCATGACCTGGAATTTATGATGTAGTTGGGTAAACAACTCCAGATCATCTGAAATGTTCTCTATTCTTTTAAAGAGGGAATATGGTTAGAGCAGTTAGGTGAGCATAAAGTGCTGTCCTTGCAGTCAGGGAAGAATCAACTTTATGAATTCAAATCTGGCCCCAGACACAAGCTGTGTGACCCTGGATAAATCACCTAAATCTATTTGTCTCAGTTGCCCAATCTGTAAAATGAGATGGAGAAGGAAGGAAATAGAGAAGGAACTACTCTAGTTTCTTTGCCAAGAAACTTCAGATGGGATCATGGAGAGTTGGACATGACTGAAAAACAACTTCAGAACAACAGCAATATCACAGTAGGAAAAAAATATCAGATTTGGTATCAGACAAGTTCATGGTTAGAATGCCACTTTCAATGCTTACTTGATGAATGAGCATGAGCATGTCATCTTAGTATTTTAGGACTCATTCTGAAGGAAAAAGGTTTTGAGGTGGGCCATGAAGGAAGATCAGGTAGGCTGATGATAGGTGGGAAATGAGGCTATTAGAGAAATGACAAGACTGGGATGAAAGGTGAAAGGACTTAGATTAGATACTGGGGGGAAATTCAGTTGGATAGGGAGAATAGGACCAGATCATAATGGATGCAAGGAGTCACAGAGAAAATACTGAATTTGATATAGGAGGCAATAATGAGCCACTGTACTAGGAGTAATAGATATTTAAGACAGGCAAACACAGGCTGGATGTAAACTTCCTAAGAATTAAAGTTATCCCATAGGCTGCACTAAAATGAAAACAAACAGTAATGTTTAACTAATTCTAGGTACTAAATGTAGGGTACAGAGAATAAAAAGGTAGAGGCAAAGGAATTCTAGAGCCAATTGTAAAGTTTTTTACTATCGGTCAAAATCAGGACTTGATTTATTGTTTTGTTGTTTGTCTAGACTTAAGAAAATGTTAATAATGCAGACTAAACATAAAAGTGTGGGTACAACCATTTTTTCCCTGGATAGGTTGTTAAACACCAGCACATTTTTGTATTGATCTATAAACATTGCTTGAGCTCAGCAGGAGTGTAATAGAAGGTTCAGAGAATGAAGTCATTGCCAAACTGTAGGCTTGATGACTAGAGGTTAATAATAATAATAGGAATTTATTTAGTGCTTTGAGGTTGGCAATGTACTTTAAAATCCCTGGTGAGAGGCCATGAGCAGATAGTCTCCTCCCTTCATTTTATACCTGAGGAAACTGAGACCTAGGAAGATATATCTAAGATCATAAAGAAACATAATAGAATAGAAGAACTGTGATCATGACCTAGATCTCCCACCTCATAATTCAGGACTCTTTTTGCTACCTTACTATAAAATTCCTCATTCCTGTTCCCCACTTCTCCTATTTCACAATTTTTAGTGTAATTTCCAATGTCCATCATAGATCAATAGACTATTAGAAGAACTCAGCACATCTAGACCAATACATTCATTTTATCAAAATATGGCTGAGATACAGGATATCAAAGTGTCTTGACCCACACCATAGAGCCAGCTTTCACAGCACCTCACAATTAAAAGGCACTTCCAAATTCATCTAATACCATTCCTAAACTGGAATCTTATCAAAATCAGCTTTCACAAGCTATTATCCTAACCAACTGCCAAATAAAGAATTCCAGGGATGGGTAAATCACTTCCCATAAAGACATCTCACTCCATTCTCATGGTTGGAAAGGTATTTTTATTTTGTTTTTTTCCCCTCTTAAAAATCAAGATTGGTTTCTTTGTAACTATGATGCTTTGTTCCAAATTTTACCTTCTGGGGCCAAGTTGAATAAGTCTAATCCCTTTTCCTTATGACAACCCTTCAAATGTCAAAGACATTTGTCATATACATTTAAAACTTTTCTTCTTCTGGGTATACATCTCCAGTTACTTTAACTAATCTTCCTACAACATAGCCTCAAGTCTTATTCCCATCCTGGCCCCCCTTTTCTTGATCTGTCCAGTGTGTCAGTGTCATTCTTAGAATATGGTACCCAAAATAGAATATGAGCATAAAGAATTATACAATAAAAATAATTTCAGGAATGCTGACACCCATAATGAACTGTTGGACAAAAATAATAAAGACAACAAAAAGAAGCTGTGATGGGAGGAAAAGAGGATAGGACTTTTGCTTGAAATAAAAATTGTAATGGAGAGAAAGAGACCTATTCAATGAGGATTTTTCAGGATCACAGTAATTGAAAGTTGGAAAAGATCTCATCTAACACACACCAGAAAAAGATCCTGAACATAATATTCTACCTCTGAACAGCTCTAATTATTAAGAAAAGTGAATCTATCTCCCTGAAACGTTTATCTATTGTTGCTGTATTTGCCCTTCAGATAATAAAACGGGACAAATTTAAATCTGCCATGTAACAGTCCCTTCAAATTTTCGAAGACAATTATGATGATATCATTTCTTTAGCAAGAATTATCTTTAGTCTGAAGCAGACCAAATGAAAGGCTAATTAAGAGTTGAAACTAAACATAAGTATGGAAATCAGAAGATAACACCAACCTCCTCTTAATGAGTCCAAGTCAAGAAAGTTGACAACAATAAGCATCACCTGGAAGGTGACGGGGCTTAAGACTATGGCATAGTAGAATCAACTGAAGGAATGAGTGATGCTTAGCTTGAAAGAGAAAATATTTGTCAGAGGATTGATAGATATATTCAAATATATGCTTGTCTGTCATGTGATATTGTTCTGTTGGGCCACATAGAACAGAATTAGGAATAATGGGTAGAATTTGTAGGATGACAAACTTCAGATCAAGATTAAAAAGAATTTATTTAAATTGGAGATGCCTAAAAATAATGGGGAAAATTTATTTAAAATGAAACACCTCCTTCTTTAGAGATTTCCAAGTGAAGGTAGAATGACCTCTTTTTGGAGATGCTTGAGTGGGGGTTTATGTACAAATAGAGTTTGGACTACTCAGTAATCCCCAACTATGTGATTCTAATTTTAATCCAAAGCTGAAACAATACTCATGAAATAGATTGGCCATGAAAATAGGGAGAAATATTACCTCCTTTAGTCTAGTTACTCTGTTGAACCTAAAGCAACTCATCTGGTCATAGCTTCTTGGGGCTTCTAGGTCACACTGTTGACTCATATTGACCTTGTTGTTATTTTTCAGTCCTGTCCGACTCTTGCAACTCCTTTGGAGTTTTCTTGGCTAAAATATTGAAGTACTTTGCCATTTCTTTCTTCAAGTCATTTTATAGATGAGGAAACGGAATCACACAAGGTTAAATGCCTCGCATGGGTTTACACAGCTAAAATTATCTGAGATCAGATTTGAACTCAGGAAGATGGCTCTTCCTAACGACATATATATATATATATATATATATATATATATATATATATATATATATATATATATATATATATATATATATATATAATATTCCATATCAGTCCATATCAATATTGACCTTATTGTTCACTAAAATTCTCCAATGGCAGAGCAAAACCTCTTGATTTGTACTTTCTCTAATGTACCACATTTCCTCTCATAAAATATATGATTTCTGTGTGTAAAAAATGGAAATTATTTTCCATCGAATAGGTGTAAGGTTATCAATCAATGTCAGACCCTCAAATATTGAAAACCATTATCATGTTTACCTAATTCTTCTTTTCTCCAAAATAAACATTCCTTGTTTCCTTCACTGATCCACCTCATACTGATGAAATAGCGGGTCTAAAAGCAAACTAAAAATTTTTGATAATGATAAGACAACATTGGAGGATATTTACTATACATTCTGCTTCTGTCAATCTATATATGGACAATAAAAAGATACTTAGGAAGTCCTACATCTATCTCCATTGGTTGATATTGGCTATTTTATTCCAGTTTCCTTCCTTCCTCTCTACCATTTTCCTGTACTTCTTACCCTCCTTCCCTGGAGTCCGCATTTGAAATATTTGGACTTCATCATCCCTATTCTTTCTCCCTCCTTCTCCTTCCCCGTCTTCTGCTTTGTCTTTCCTTGGATTCATTACCTTTCATTCTCATTTATCTTCTGTCCTTGCTCCATGTTTCCAATTGGTTGTGGTATAATAAGGTTGCTCATGAGAAACAGCCACTTGCCTTACATGCAGCCTGAACAATAGCTAACCCAGCAGCTGAAATGATAGACAGAATGATAACTGTGCTTTACAACAACCAGCCAAAGAGCTCAATACAACATTCAGACTCAGCAAGGACTCAGGGGATGCTTACATGTTATCTCCAGTTTATCCTGTGTATATTTTATTTGCACATAGTTGTTCACATTCTGTCTCCCCTATTAGACCAAGGTCCTTGAGAGCAGGGACTGCCACACTCCTTATCTTTTGCCATTAGCATACATAGGTGCTTAAGAAATGCTTGACTTACAAAATCATAAAATCTTGTAACCCAAAAGGACAACAGTAGCAATTCACATTTACGTAGCTTTTTAAGTCTGTAAAGCACCTTGTGTACCTTATCTCATTTAAGCCTTATGAAAAATCCTATTGTTATTGTCCCTGTTTTACAGATGAGTAAACAGGGTACCATAGTATTCGATGATTTGGCTAAGTATCTTATAGCTAGTAAATATCTGAGGCAGGATTCATAACTTGGCTGAAAGTTGGGCACTCTACTCATTATATTATGCTAGGATCTCCCTCTGTTCATCTAGATCATGGATTCCTTATTATTTTTTTTGTGTGTGTGTATGTGTGTGTGTATAATAGACTCCTTTGGCAGTTTGATGAAACCCATGGATCTTTACATAGAATAATGTCTATAAATTCATAAAATAACATACTGAAAATTATAAAGGAAATTAACTATAGCAAAATATGGCTCACCAAACATTAAAAAATGAGCCCCACATTAAGAACCTGTGCTCTAGTACTATCCTTACATTGAAAGAAATCCCCTGAACAGCTTCCCTCCCACAGTAGATAACTAGGTAACACAGTGGACAGGGCTCTGAGCTTACCAAGAGGATAACTTGGATTGTATTCATTCTGTGCTCCTTTCACTTGGCTATCCACTCTCTTCCTGAATATGTCCAATGATGAAGGAGATTTTAGGCTGTCCACCCCACTTTTGGAGAACTCGGATGAACCTACCCTTTGTTCTTTGATTACCCTCATAAGGGTAAGGAGAAACAGTAGGCATGCTTTATAGATAAGAAACTAAGACAGGAAGATCAAAGAAGGTCAGGGATTGTACAGAAAGAGGGTGAGGGAATATTGAGAACTGTTCTTGTCCAGGATTATCTGTGTGCTGTTTCAGTGGCAATGTTGCACAGAAAAAGAGTACTGGGCTAGAAGCCTGGAAATGTAGTTATCTCTGTCACTATCTGTGAGGCAAGTTACTTTCCCTCTTTTTTTCTCAGTTTCATCATCTGTAAATTACTAAAATAATTTCCAATTCTTAAAGCCAACAACTATGCTTGGGAAATGCTTATTTTTGGGGGGCATGCCTTACACACAATAGCCACTTTTAAAATACGAACTGCATGACCTTCCTTTCTAAAATCCATCTGTCCCACAGGTGCCAGCTCTGCGAATGAGTCGAAATGTGACAGAGCTGGTGTGACAATTGGTTGATCCTAAGACATGTGTGAGGGCTTTCCTGGAATTGCATCCAGTTTGGGTTTTTTCCTTTGCTTTCCACCCCTCTGTTATGGAAGCCAGACTGAAAAAAAAAATGATAAGGAAGAAGTATGTGCCAGCAGACAAAGGGTTCAGGCCTTTTTAAAATCACATGATTTGCTCGGGCCAAGCTAAAGAATATGATTAATTATAGGCTAAGAGATGACAGGTTGTGATTATGACTCCACCACTCTCCCCCTTTGCTTCAGCACTGGAGCAGAAGGCCAAGGTCACACCGGGAGAGAACAATCCCCCACCTATCTCCAGGGAACAAGCATTCTCTAGGAATTATCCCTGCAGGGAGTGCTTCATTACCATGGCCCAGCTCTTTCTCCTTGGCTGACACACTGGAGGTTGTGGCTGCTGACACGGCTGCCATGTAGAACATAGGAGCACAGATTTTGGATTGCATTGGAAGAGGCTTCAGAAGCCATATACTACACACCTTCGTTATAAAGTGGCAGAAACTGAAACCTTAGAGAAGCAGAAGGATTTGGCTGATGTCACAGAAACAATAGGAGTCAGTCTGGCTGTTCTTGAAAACTTCCAGTGGAGAGGAGTTCACCATCTCACAAAGCATTTAGGGAGCTGTACCTTAGGGAACAAAGTGTCACAGAGGATAGGGCATCAGGACCATCTGAGTTCAGATCTTGCCTTAAGCACTTATTAGTAGTGTGCACCTGTAAAAGTCATTTGCCCTCTCAACCTCAGTTTCTTTTTTTTTTAATTAAAGCTTTTTTATTTTCAAAACATATGCATGGATAATTTTTCAATATTACTTTCATAGTCTTGTGTTCCAAATTTCCCCTTCCTTTTTCCCACCCCCTCCCTTAGATAGCAAAAAATCCAATATATGTTACAAATATTAAAATAGATGTTAAATCCAATATATGTAAACATAATTGTACAATTACCTTGCTGCACAAGAAAGATTGGATCAAAAAGGAAAGAAAATGAATAAGAAAATTAAATGTAAATGAACACTAACAAAAAGAATGAGAATATTATGTTGTGATCCACACTCAATTCCCGCAGTCCTGTCTCTGGGGAGAGGCTCTCTTCATCACAAGATCATTGGAGCTGGCCTAAATCACCTCAGTGTTGAAAAGAGCCATCTCTATCATAATTAATCATTGTATATTCTTATTGTTGCCATGAATAACGATCTCCTGGTTCTGCTCACTTCACTTAGCATCAGTTCCTGTAAGTCTTTCCAGCTTTCCACCTTATCCTGCTGATTGTTTCTTACAGAATAATAATATTCCATAACATGCATGTACCATGTACCAGCCATTCTCCAATTGATGGGCATTTTCCAGTTTCTAGCCACTACAAAAAGAGCTGCTACAAAAATCTTTGCACATGTGGGTCCCTTTCCCTCCTTTAAGATCTCTTTGGGATATAAGCCCTATAGAAACACTGCTGGATAAAAGGGTATGCATAGTTGATAAGCAATCATAGTTCCAGATGTTATCCAGAATGGCTGGATCTATTCACAATTCCTAATGTATCAGTGTCCCAGTTTTACCACATCCCTCCAACATTCCTCATTATCTTTTCCTGTCATCTTAGCCATAGTTGTCTTAATTTGCATTTCTCTGATCAATAATGTTTTAAAACACCTTTTCATATGACTAGAAATGTCAACCTCATTTTCTTAATCTGTAAAATCTGGGGTTGGGTTTGATGATCTTTATCTCATCACAATTATATTTGTCAGTTATTATTAATTCCCTATAATGGGAACTTATACAGAAACTTCTATCCATTGCTCTTAATTATATTCCATAAGGCCAATGGGAGCAAGTTACATCCTTGACCACATCCTGTCTTGTGACAGCCCATCAAATATTTTTAATATTTGTTTTCTATGGCTAATTTTTATCTATCTTCTCTCTATCTGTCTGTCTCTTTCTCTCTATTATGCTATCTTTCTGTGTCTTTAAATCTCTTTCTTTGTCTCTGTTTATCTCTCTGGCCCTCTTTTTCTCTCTATCTGTCTCTCTCTTTGTCTCTGTTTGTATGTGCATGTCATTCTGTCTCTCTCTCTCTCTGTTTGTCTGACCTTCTCTCTCTTGTCTCTGCCTGTCTATATGTCTCTGTCTCCTCTCTCTTACTCTTTCTGTATATTTCTGTAAGTCTCTCTTTGTCTCTATTTCTCTGCCTATGAATGTTAGTCTGTCTCTCTGTTTCTCTATATCTCTGACCTTCTCTCTTTTGTATCTGTCTGTCTGTCTTTATCTTTCTCTCTCTTACTCTGTCTTTCTGTGTGTTGCTCTTACTCTCTCTCTTTGTCTCTGTCTCTGTGTGTGTATTATTTTGTTTCTGTTTCTCTTTGTCTCTGTCAGTTTGACTGCCTGTCTCAACATCCTCATGGTTTGAAGCCCTTTCACATCTAGGTAACTTTCCAGAGTACAATGAGACTAATACTTCACCTGTTCTGAACACAAAGCTCTGCTTAATGTAATGTATGATTATGTGAAATTTTTTGATTATCTCATCAAATTTTTACATTCCAGTCAGACAGCCAAAGAGTAAACATCTTTTAACACTTGCTATGTGCCACACACTGTGCTAAATAATAACCAGAGATATGTTCAAGACATTTCAATTACTGTAGCCACTTTATACCTGTGAATAATCTCATTATTTTCTGACATTGTAACAATTTATTCATAATTAAAGATATAAATTTTATCAAAACTATATTACACAAAACTGGAAGAGATAGATAACATACGGGCAACAAGTCAGGATCCTAAAAAGAAAAGACAGGCTGGAAATTAAAATTTTATTGAGGTGACATTTAATAGGGATAAAAAGTCAAATCTTCATTTTGAGAAATTTGCATCACAAGTACAAAATGAGGATATCATGGCTAGAAAAAAATTTTTTGTGAAAAATATCTGGAGGTATTCATGGACAGCAAAGTAATGAATGAATTATATCATAATGGCAGTTAAAAATGCTAATGAGATTTTGAGGCACTAAGCTTTGCTTTCTAGTGGAAAGCAATACTGATCAGATTTCCAGTACAGGCTCCACATGTTAGTTAAGGATAATACAGAGAACATCAGTTGGAAGGTAATTAATCAATCATATCAAATAAGCATTTATTAAGTACCTAAGTTCACTTAATAAAGTACTGTACTTGGTATTAGAGATATAAATTCAAAGATTGAAATAAATAGGTGGAAGGAATGTGAGAGTAAGAAGTCCAAAATAGAGAAAAAATTTTTCTCTATGGATCAGGAATGCCAATGAACATTGTGAAAGAAGGCATGAAGTGGAATGCATTAAGAAGGCTTCTGAGGCTGAAATTTGGGTTGGAGAGACTTCATATCATTTTCATCCTTTATTCCGAGAAGAAAAAAGATAACAAAATGGTAGATAATTTTCTCCCAAGTATTTGGTGATTGGGTAATATAGAAAATAAAAGCTTAGTGATGTGAATGTTCATAATTTTTTTTGACCAGTGAGCTATTAATAAGAAGAAAGGGGCAAATGACTATACAATTTCCATAGACTTTCAAAAGTAAGAAGGATTAAATTTATTTTATTAAATCACAAAAATTAAAAAGAGAATTGATGGGTAGAATATGTAAAGATGCTGAACTGAATGAAAGGAAAATTTTTCTAATTAATAGTGCTGTGCAAAAAATGAAAAAAAAAAAGATGGATGAAAGGATTTATGATTTATCATAATAGATTCCTACAGGGAAAAATGATTGTACTTTTTATGTGGAAGTGAGGATGCTGAGTTGGCAATATCATTTACCTCAGTGGTAGCTAAGTCAGAGAAGGGAAGGTTGAAGGGAAATACCATAAGAAGGAAATTAAAATATAAAGAATACTGGTCTCAGACAGAGACATTGAGAAGGGTTAAATGAGTAGAAAGTAGAATAAGGGTAGAATTAGTCACAAGCAAAGCAATCACTGCTGTGAGCTGATGAGAGAAACAAAGACAGAGACAGGGATAGACAAAAAATTCAAGTGTTTGAGTCTTCCCTGGGATAAGAATAAATACTATTTTAGAAAATATAAACTGCAGAAACCTGATATTAATTTATGTTTTCTCTTTTTTTCTAAACTGGGTATTAAAATATTTTAATGAAACTTCTTTGGGGAAATAATTGCCACTTTAATTTCAACTCATAAAAAGAATGATAGGCTATATAAGAAAGCAAAACCAAATAATTATTTTGGTTAATGATAAACACATGCAAAAGAAAAAAATATTCATTAAGAGTCAAAATGAAAGGTTGGGGTAGAATTCACTCTACCTCATCTGAATCAAAAACAAAAACAAAGATAACAACAAAAGCCAGGAGTAATACTGTGATCTTAGAAATGGCAACTTAAAAATAGTTAATAAACAGGAAAAATGCATAACTAAAAGCATAATTGATCAAATATTCAAATATATTCTAAAGTCATTGATGTGGATATCACCTCCAGTGATGCAGATCACCCATGCTTGCATATACTTTATAAATCTTGTCAATATTTTCCCATTAGCTTCCAGGAAAGAATCAGACCACAGTGAGAGCTTTTCTTGAGATCTCTTGGCATTATGAAGCTACAAATAAAGTACATAGGCTCTGATTTCTTATAATGTGCTCCTGCTCATCAAATAATCCATTAAAAAGTATAAATTCTTTTTATAATATAATTTATAACACTTCTCCATTATATTTCTCCTTTTTGTCAATTATTGCAACTGCTCATATTTAGCATTCAACTCTTTTACCCTTTATGTAATGCTTAACTCTTAATTCTAACCAAACTGCAGAAAAAGGTAACTAAATAGAATGAATATTATTGGTAACTTCAACATATTTCTTTCAGAATTAAACAAATCTAAGAGATAAATAACAAGTTAAAGAACTGCAATGACTATTAGAAAACTTAGATATGATGGATTATTAGCAACGTATTAATGGGAATGTTAAATTTTTATTATTTTTAGAATTTCACAACTTGCTTACAAAAAGTTACTATGTTGTAGGACATAAAGAATGAATAAATTTAGAAAGACAGAACAATTAAATACATCTTTAATGAGCATAATAATAATAATTTTAATTAATGGTAAAGGTATAAAAAAGTAGTTAGACAATAAATGAACAACAAACACAGAAAAACTAAGGGGGAAACATAAACATCATTCCTTTTTAATGATGAAAATAAGAAAATATTGAAATCTGTGGGATGATTTCTTCAGTAAAAAAATGCACTTTTCCAAATGCATAAAAGAAAGTATGGAAAGAAATGTCAAGAGAAAAAAAAATGTCCTGTCCTAGTTGCAATACCTATGCTATGCTAATACTTACCTATCCTAAAAGTTTACAATTTTTCAAGGTGACTTATACACCTGAAAAAAAAAAAGGAAATAATAAAAGAGTATATCAAGTGCCGTAGTAAATGGTACAAACTGTTGGAAAATGGAAAAAAAATCAGAGTGGGCTGAAATGAGAGGGAGAAAGAATGCTTTATAGAAAAATCGAGACTTCATATACTCCTAAATTTTGATAGTTACAAGGTCTAGGGTAAGTCAGTTAAAATAGAGCGTCTCCTTTGTTTTGGTATATCATTGGCATCTTTCTCCTGATCCTTTTACAAAATAAAATATAATGTATATATCTCTATATATAGAGTATTGAATTCTTTATCATTGTATGAAGACTTAGTTACAAAAATTTTGTTGGTTTCAGGAAGTAGAAATGGTCATCTGGTATTGGAAGACTTATTCCCCTTCTTATAGGATTAGGAGCACTTTTGTTAGAAATAGTATCCATAGAAAACATTTATTACATTTATTTTTCATATATTTATTAAGATATATTGGGGTTTTATGCATATGAAAGTTATATTAATGAACATCTGGACATGGAGAAGAATCATCATTGCCTAATGAAGAAAATATTCTTTTTTAAAAAGGAATGACAGGTTGTTAATTGCCTACAAAGGGTAATTGAACCTCATCAATGGCATCTCATGGGTGGTAAATATCCATCTTTTTATGATTGACAGCTGGAAATTATAAATAGAGAAGGATACACACAACACTGACTAGAACATATTGTAGAACTTCATGAAAGCACCTTGGATATTTGGCCCTGTCAAATCTCAACTGTCAGTCTGACAATTTTAAATACTTTCAACTTTAGAATATTTGTTAGGGAAGCTCCAAACTAAATGACCTGAAGGTTAAAATTGACTGGGCAAAATTGAGCAATCATTAGAAGACTCACTGGAAAAGTCAGTCCATAATTCAGAGAAACTATTTCTCATTATCCCTATAGATACAAGTTGCCCCATCCTGAGCCCCTGTCTGGTTGAAGCCATCCCCTCCCTGAGAGCTGATAATCAGAGGTCAGAGGATTTTTTAAAATGGAGTCATACACAATTATAACTTTCTGATGTTGTAATCTTACCAGACACTGGGAGGCAGACTGACATTTATTACAATCCTTTCCCTAAAGAATCACAGACTCATTGCTTAGATTGGATGACCTCTAAAGTTCTTTAGAGTTCTAAAATTCTAGGTTTTCTAAATGTAAATGTAATCAGAGAGCTACAGGTTGCTTAAGTGCTGAACAGGGAGAACTTAGGAGAGAATCTAAGGACATATCTTATAAAATATTTCTGGGTATAGGGCCACTTATCTACAAATCTTAATTTCTCTTTTGAACATGATTGAGATATCTCTAATTTCCTGCTGGAATTTGCTCCATAGATGGGTTTTAAACACCTCAAATTCAGTATTTCCAAAATGGAATTCATCATCTCTTTACCTAATTCTGCCTGACTTTAATTTTTTATTGATGGCATTGCCATTCCCCAAGTCATCCAAGGTTGTAATGACAGTGCCATCTTGAACCTCTTCCTTACTACACCCTAATAATTTGCCAAGTGTTACTGACTATCTCTCTAATATCTCTTGCATTCGTTTCTTTTTTTTTACTGATCTAGCTATTCCTCCTCCTTACCTTTCACCTGCTTTCACATGTATTAAAGACTTTCCTTGGTCTTCCTCTCATTCTTCATCTCTTTGTTCAAGCACACATAAACTATCACACTAATCTTCCAAATGCACACATTTGATTATATCACTTTCTTGCTCTAATTTCAGCAGTAACTTCCTAGTGTTTCTAAAACAAACTCCTCAATATTCAAGATTCTCCATAATCTGATCCCAGTCTAATTTTCAGATTTATTTCTCATTGTTTACTTCCACATTCTTTCCATTACAGGCATTCTAAAATATCAACTCTCATGCACATGTCACCTTTCACCTTTTATATTTTCAGAAGTTATATCCTATCCCTAAAAATTCACAACTTTTTAAAAATTTCTGCCTTCTGAAAATCCTTCACTTTTTCAAAAGCTCAGCTTAGGCAATATATCTCTTCCATGAATTCTTCCAGGATCCATCCCAATTTTAAGTGCTCCTATTGCTCAAATATTTTTGTTAATATTTAGTCATTTTCAGATGTATCCAACTTTTCATGACCTCTTTTGAAGATTTTCTTGGTAAAAATAGCAAAGTGGTTTGCTACTTCCTTCTCCAGCTAATTTTACAGATGAGAAAACTGAGGCACAATTAAGTGACTTGCTCAGCCTCACACAACTGGTAAGTTTCTGAAGCTGGATTTGCATTCAGATTTTCCTAACTCAAGCCTGACACCACCACTAAGCTGCCCTAAACATTATCTACCTATTATGTTTATCTGAACACAATACACACACACACACACACACACACACACACACACACACACACACACACACACACACACTTTTCTTTCCTAGTGTTTAGCCTAGTATTTTCTCATCCTAAGAAGCTCTTAAATATTTTCTGAATTGTATTTTTATAATTAAACTAAAGACTAGGTGGCTGGATCTGGCCTAACACTGTAGTTATATTCCTAGTTCTGACATCCAATCTTCTGTGGTCAGTTTGGTGTCCTAAAACTGTTTTGTTTTCTTAATGAGAAGAGACATTTTGCATTGTAAAGTATTGACTTTCTATAGGTAATCAGTTTCTCATGATTTGAGGAGATAAAGGCAGATTTGTACAGGTTTTGATTACTCCTTGAATATATTATTATTCTTGTATAATTCTGTGGCTATAGAGCTCAGAAGTTGAACTTAGAGTTCAGAAAGGTCTTCTTAAGGTATTTCCTTATTCATTTATATTTCTTCCATTCCCCAGCTATCATTAGCAGATCCCAAACTAGTCATGAAATAAGTAAGCTTATCCAAGCCCAGAGAGGATGCCAACTTAAAGAGAATCCCATACAAAATAAGAAAAATAGTACTTAAGAAGATAAAAAAGCTGGAGGTGGGAAAGAAGTGTGTGACAATGATAGCTCCCACTTGATTTTTTTTAAAATGATGCACTTAACAAATCATTTTTAAAAAATTTCAATAGTATTTTATTTTTCCAAATACATATAAAGATAGTTTTCAGAATTCATTTTTGTAAGACTTTATGTTCCAATTTTTCCCTTCCTTCTCTCCAAGAAAGTGAGTTATCTGAGATAGCTCAATATATGAAATTCTTTTAGACATATTTCCATATTTGTCATGTTGTACAAGAAAAATCAGACAAAAAGGGGAAAAAACCATGAAGAAGAAAACAAAGTGAAAATATTATCCTTCAATCCATATTCAGTCTCCATAGTTCTCTCTGAGGATGTGATTGGCATTTTACATTTTAGGCCTATTAGAATTGCCTTGTATCACCATATTGTTGAGAAGAGCCAAATCAATCACTGTTGATCATCTTGTAACCTTGCTTTTTTCTGTGTACAATGTTCTCTTAGTTAGGCTCACTTTACTTAGTATCAGTTCATGTAAGTCTCTCCAGGTTTTTCTGAAATCATCCTGCTGATTATTTCTTATAGAACAATAATATTCCATAACATTCATATACCATAACTTATTCAGCTATTCTCCAAATGATGGGCACCCACTCAATTTTCAGTTTCCTGCCACTACAAAAAGGGCTGCCAAAAACATTTTTGCATGTGTGGATCTTTTTTTCCCCCTTTTATGATCTCTTTGGCATACACATATTGTAGTGACACTCCTGGATCAAAGAATATGCACGATAATTCCCACTTTAAAAAAAAAAAAAACTTTGGAGTGACATAATAATATTCCTGTTTTACAGATGAGGAAACTGATTCTTAGACAGGTTAAGCAAATTGCCCAAGGACATAGCAAGCAGCTAGGTCTAAATTCCAAGTGTTTTTGAGTCAGATTCAGCCACTTCCCCAATATATTATACTATATTTTGCAGAAACGTGTCACCTAGTAAATAGTTATTGAATGCTGAATAAAACAAAATAAAAAGAAAGCAAGAATTTGGAAGACAAGACTTAAAGGTTTTATATAGGGGGAAGTTAAAGAAAAAAATAAAAGAAAGGGAAAAAGAATAAAAGAAAATCAGCAACATTGACTCACCATCTTCCTAAGAAAAAGGAAAAATGAGATTAAAATAAAAATCCTCTGGCTAGATATATCTAAAAATAGGATGTAGAGACCAATAGAAATAGTAGATCATATGGCCTCTGATGGGCAGGAGCACAGGAGTCAGCTTTCATATCTCCCTTTGGAATTCTTTCCACAGATCCCCTGGGAGACAAACTCTCAACTGATTTCCTAGGCACTATCAGTTAATAAGTCTGGCAATTAGTTCCCTCTTTCTTCCTCACCTTTCTCATTTTGAAACCCCCAAAGTGAGAGGGGACGGGGGAGAGTGAAGGGACTGACATCTGCTGTAGAGCAGCAGGTCAGGGAACTTGTCAAAGATCCTGACAAGCTTCCAAAAATCAGCTAATCATGAAAGCAGCTCTGTGTATCTTTGAGCTGAGCATTCTACTTTTGCCTGTAAGTTCACTTTAAACATGTACAGTAATATCCCTTATTCAAAAAAAAAGAGAAATAATAAGAAGTTATCGCTAAGAATAATGTGAAGCCTTCTCCATCTTCCATTTCTGTACCATCATGGCTCCTGGTGACTGTAGTCTTCATGGATCCACAGAATACTAGCAATGATAGAATCACACAAAAAATCATATATACCAAATCCCAAATCCCCCAAAGAATCAGAATGTGAATCTTTTGGGGGTCTAAAAGATTATTTTCTTTAAAAAAAAAAGTCAAGTTCTGTTATGACAGTAAGAATAGTTCTAAGTAGTTAAATACACTGATCAATGGAAAATAACCATTTGAGTACTGTAGAGAGCAAAATTGTGCTTTCCTAGATGTAATTTCTCTTTTCCTGTCTTCTTCCCCACCCTCAACAGGCACTCAATGCTTTTCCTCTTTGATGCAAGATTTTACCCATTCTCCTAGTAACTCAATTCAACTGAACAAGTTTTCATTGTGTTTACTACCACATAAAAGTTATTCTAGATGCTAGAGAAAAAAAATATTTGTCAGTGGCCCATGAGGCTATAAAATTATACTTTTTTACTTTACCATTTCTTTTCATTCCTTGTATTGATCTCTAGATAAGCATTTAAACATAAAATTTACATTAAATGATTCATAGATGCTAATAATTTTGTTACCCCACTGTGATAAAAACCTATCTGAATCTCTTTGGGGGTAAGAATAAACTTTCAATTCAAATTAGTGTTTATTTTTCTGTTATTTATTGTTGGTCTTGGGTTATCAAATTTTTCAAAAATTCCAGAAAGATTAATTTTAAAATACTGTTTTTGTTAAAATAGTTTGTATCCAAATTAATTTTATAAGAAAGGTTGTAATACAACTGGGAAAAATTGCATAATTTAAATTTGATCTTCTTCATAAGCTAACTAAAACAGGAATCACTTCTGCAATACCCAAGACAAATGAAAATTCAGCATCTGTTCAAATACTTCTAATGGAAAAGAACTGTCTATCACTTGAAGTAGCTTATTTTACTTTTGGAGAACTCTAATTATTAGGAAGCAATACATATATTAAAGAAAAATGTGTTTCATTCCAGTCTTTTTTTTATTTTTCAAGGAATTTAATTTTATCTTGAGGTCTGCATCCTTTTTTTTCCTACCTCCCCCTCCAACAATTAAGAAAATCAGAAAACTAAAAGACATTTGAAATATGTATAATGAAGCAAGATAAATACCTTCATTGGCCATATTATATATGTCATTAATAAATGTTTATAAATGAGACACATACATGTATGACTCAGTTTGTACTCTGGGTATCACCAGATTTCACTGGGTCAAAGGATATGTAGAGTTTAAAAGTATAACCTGAAATCACTTTCTAGAATGGCTGGACCGCCTCATGAATCCATCAACAATGCATTAATATACATGTTTTCCTATCAGCATTTGAGAAGAGGAGGAGGATCAATTTTGTCAATATAATAGCTATGATGTGGTACCTCAGAGCTGTTTTGGTTTGCATTTCTTTTTAAGTGATTTAGAATATTTTTTGATATGGCTATTGACAATTTGAAATTCTTCCAAAAACTGCTATTCATATCATTTGACCATTTATCATGGACCTTACTCTTGCATAATAGCTCTTACTCTTATACTTTTGAAGTAGTTCTTTTTATCTCTTGTAGAAGTGAGGTCTTTATCTGAAAAATGATACACATACTTTTTCCATCTATCCACGTCTCTTTTCATTTGAGTTAAAATTGTTTTGTTTAAATTTTATGTCAAAATGCCCATTTTACATCTTTTTAAAACCTCTCTAAATGTGTCTGGTCAAGAATCCTTCCCATATTCCAATGAATATTACAGATAGTTTCTTCTATTTTTCTCTAATTTGTTTATGTCACTCCTTATGTCTAAATTGTGTACTCATTTGGAGCTGGTGTTGGTATACAGTGAGAGATATTGGTCTAGACCTGTTTTTCTGCCACATTACTTTCCAGTTTCCTGCTTTAGTTGTATAGTTTTTACTTGAATTATTGGAATTTGGGGATTTCTCAAACTCTAGAATACTTTTCTCATTCATTCCTGTAAATTATGTACAAAATCTTTGGCACTCATTGACCTCCCTATTACTTATCATGTATCAAATTGCTTTAGTTATTATGGCTTTTTAGTATTGTTCAAGATCTAGTACTACTAGACCTTTTCTTCCCCTTTAAAAAAGTTTTCTTGAAACCCTTGAACTTTATTTCCTCCAGATGAATTTTTCTATTATTTTTCTAGTTCGATAAATTAATTTTTATTAGTTTGATTGATGTGGCATTGAATAAGCAAACCAATTTGGAGAATATTGCCATTTTTGTAAAACTGGTTCAGCCTACCTATGAGTAATTAATATTTTCCAGTTATTTAGATCTTTCTTTATTTGTGTCAAGTATTTTATAATTATGTTTATATAATGCTCATGTGTACCTTGGCAGGTAAACGCTCTAGAATTTTATATTCTCTGTAGTGTAATAAATAAAATTCTTGGTCCTACCTCTTCATGCTAGATTTTTGATGGTTTTTGATGGTTCATTGCATATACTTCAATTTATTTTTCTTGATTTAATACTATACTAACATTACTAGCACTATATTGAATAGTAATAATAATAATGGACATCCTTGCCTTGCCTCTGATATTTCTGAAATGCCCTACAATATATGTTCATTATAAATAGTTCTAATTCTTGGTTTTAGATAAATACCACATATGTTAGTCCAAGTTGCTTATTTCTATGTTTTCTTTTTAAAATTTTATTAGTTTTCAATATTTACCTTTATAATGTTTTGGCTTCCATTTTTTCTTTTTCCCTCCCCTCTTCCCACCCCAACATGGCAATCAATCAAATATAGGTTATATATGTAAAATCATAGTAAATGAAAATAATATTTTCACATTACTCATATCTTGAAAGAATCAGAATAAAAGGAAAAACCACAAGAAAGAAAAACAACAACATCAAAATAAAAATAATGTTCTTCTGTATTAAGACCCTTGTTTCTCTGGATGTGTATAGCATTTTCTATCAAGAGTCTTTTGGAATTGTTTTAAGTTATTGTGTTGGTGAGAAGAACAAAGCTTATCAAATTTGATCATCCACACAATGTTTCAGTTATTGTTTACAGTATTTTTCTGGTTCTGCTTACTTCACTCAGTATCAATTCATCTAAGTCTTTCCATGTTTTTCTGAAATCCATCTGCTTATTATTTATGATAAAATAATGATATTATATTACATTCATATATGCCAATTTGTTCAGGCATTTCTCAATTGGTGGGCATCCATTTGATTTCCAATTCTTTCTCACCACAAAGAGAATTGCTATAAACATTTTGTACATTTTTGCATTTTTTATTAACTCTTTGGGAGACAGATTTAGTAGTGGTGCTGGATCAAAAGATATGTACAATTTTATAGCTCTTTGGGGATAGTTCCAAATTGTTCTCTAGAATGGTTGGATCAGTTCACAGTTCTACCATTAATTTGTTAGTATTCCAATTTTCCCACATCATCTTCAACATTTATCATTTTCCTTTTCTGTAATATTAGCCAATCTGATAGTTGTGAGATGATACATAAGAGTTGATTTAAGAGTTGTTTGCATTTCCTAATTAGTAGTAGTTTAGAACACCTTTTTATAAATAGAAATGGCTTTAATTTTTTCATCTGAAAATTGTCTGCTCATATATTTTGACTATTTATCAATTGTGCATTGACTTGTATTTCTATAAATTTGACTTAGTTCTCTGTGA
This sequence comes from Sminthopsis crassicaudata, assembly GCF_048593235.1. NCBI lineage: Eukaryota > Metazoa > Chordata > Mammalia > Dasyuromorphia > Dasyuridae > Sminthopsis > Sminthopsis crassicaudata. Next base: position 558,694,896 of record NC_133619.1, read on the forward strand.
ATGTTAAAAATGAGGCCTTTATCAGATACACTGGCTATAAAAAATAGTTCCCAGCTTTCTGCTAGTCTTGGTTGCATTGGTTTTATTTGTGTAGAAACTTTTTAATTTAATGTAACCAAAATTATCCATCTTGAATTTCATAATGCTCTCTATCTCCTGTTTGGTTGTAAATTCTTCCCTTATCCATAAATCTGATAGGCAACTTATTCCTTGCTCTCCTAATTTACTTATGGAACTATCCTTTATAGTTAAATCATATATCCATTTTGACCTTGTCTTGATATAGGGTGTGAAATGTTGGTTAATGCATAGTTTCTGCTATATATTTTCCAACAGTTTTGTCAAATAGTGAGTTCTTATCTCAGAAGCTGAAGCCTTTGGGTTTATCAAACAGTAGATTATTATAGACATTAATTATTGTGTCTTGTGTACCTAATTTATTACACTAATTTACCACTTTATTTCTTATTCAGTACCACCTAATTTTGGTAATTCTACTTTATAATATAGTTTTAGATCTGGTATGGCTAGGCCACCTTCCTTTGCATTTTTATTTTTTTCTAGTTCTATAAATTATTTTTTTTCGATTTGGAACTATGCTCAAAACATTATAAACTGTGCATACCCTTTGACCCAGCAGTGTTTTTACTGGGCCTATATCCCAAAGAGATCTTAAAGGAGAAAAGAGACTCATATGTGCAAAAATGTTTGTGGCAGTCCTTTTTGCAGTGGCAAGAAACTGGAAACTGAGTAGAGGCCCATCAGTTGGAGAATGGCTAAATAAATTGTGGTATATGAATGTTATGGAATATTATTGTTCTGTCAGAAACAATCAGCAAGATGACTTCAGAAAAGTCTGGAGAGACATACATACATGAACTGATGCTGAGTGAAATGAGCAGAACCAGGAGATCATTATACACGGCAACAACAAAACTATATGATGAAATTCTGATGGACGTGTTTCTCTTCAACAATGAAATGATTCAAACCAATTCCATGATGATGATGAGAGCCATCTACATCCAGAGAGAGAATGGCAGGAACTCACATAGCATTTTCACTCTTTCTGTTGTTGTTTGCTTTTTTTGTTTTCTTTTCAGGGTTTTATCCTTAATTGTTGTATGCTAGCTGTTTATGATGGAATTCTTTTGCTTGCTTATCCTTTCAGATTTTTTTACACTTAAGACTTTGTCTTGTATTCTGTGTACTTCTATGCATGTGGAGGAGGGTATCTCTAAAGTCAGCTTAGTTCTCTTGGTGCTATCTGATGCTATACTGAAGTATTGATTCAGTGTCTTATTAGGCCTCCAGGACACATGAAGCTGGGGATTGTCAAGCTCTTAGTGTTCTTAGATGAGGTCTGTTCACTACTCTCCTGTTCTGAATTCTACCAATTCCTGACTTAGGTTTATGTCTGAATAAAATAGTTGTAAACTTGTCCCTGATTGAAATTCCAGTAGACTCTTGGTGGAATCAGTATCTATCAGTTCTCCAGGTTCAGAGTGATCATATTATGCTCTCCTTTGGTCTGTGATTCCTGTTCTTCTTATTCCACTCTAAGATATTTCCTGAGCAGAGGCTAGAACTTAGCTTTTATTTTGTTCCTCTGGAATAAGCTGCATGATTATTGTTTGCTTTTATACTTATTCCTTTCTCATCACACAGCTTGAGCTCTACAATCACCGCTGCTCCTATTGCCACCCCTATGTATAAGTCCCCTCACCAGTCTGCCTTGGAACTATCACCCTAATTGGGTATCAGCAACAGAATAAGGAACAGAATTTCCAAGAGAGCCTCTCTCTCTCTCTCTCTCTCCCCACATTCCCTGCCTCATGATGTACTTACATTAGTTCAGGAACCCCTAAGACCTCTTCTGTCCCAGTACTTCTTCCTCAGTTATACAACCTGGTCTTCTTTCAATTGCGGACCCAGGAATACTCTGTTTAGTGCATTCATGCCAGATTGCAATTCCTTATACTATACAGACTGAGAATTTTCTTATACAGATATTTGCTGTGTAGAAAATGAATTGTAATTTTTTTTCTTTGATCTTCTAATTAGAATTTGGTCTTATGCATTTTTCAAATCATTATGGAGAAGTATAGTGAAGTTGATCTATATTTCTTATTATTATTCTATCATCTACCTCCATAAATCCTCTCTATATTTCTAATAACTTCTTATAGTTTTGTCCTTTACAATTCAACAGAACAAGTCAAATTATTTTTTTTCCTTGACACATTTAACATCTGGTGTGTTTCCGCTCAATCTTCTTTTTCCCCTTCTAAATTAAATCAATGACCATATCAATGCCTTAGTCATTTTTTTTATAGATATGACCTAGTTTGCTATTGTCCTTTCTAAAACATGGTGTCTAGAATTGATTATAATATCTCAGATGTGAGATAAATATAATTGGATTGTCACCTTTCCAGACACTATTCTTCTCTTGAAGTCTAAGATCATATTAGCAGGTCACATCATTCATACTGAACTTTCAGTCCACTAAAACAATCAAATCTTCTTCACAACAGAAGTATCTGTAGTACTTCTACTTCCAGATGGATAGTTCTCTCTATGTTTCTGGCTCTGTCTTTGTCTCTGTCTGTCTCTCTTTCTCCTTCTTCCTGTCTCTGTCCCTCTGTCTTTGTCTGTCTGTCTCTCTCTTTTTTAATAAGCTGAAGAATATCTGGATAGAACAGTGGCTGACTTGGCATCAGACTTGGAATCTGAAAGAATAGATTCAAATCCCCAGACAGTGATTAATCATAGGATCCTGGGCAAATCACAACCTCTGCTTACTTCATTTTCCTAATCATAAAATAGGGAGAATAAAGGCACCCACTTGTCAGAGAGTTTGTGAGGATTAACTGAGATATTTGTTAACTTTAAACAAGATATTATTATTATCATTATCATCACCATCCAGAGGAGGATAATCAGAATGGTGAAGACCCTTAATTTATGTCCCATGAGGATTTTTAAAAAGTAATTCTTGATCTCATCAGTTTGAATGGTATGAACTTTCCCATAAAAAAGAAGAGAATAGCAGAGTGGATTAAAAAATAGAATCATACAATATGTTGCTTACAAAAACCACATTTAACACAGAGAGACACATACAGAGTAAAGGTAAAAGGCTGGAATATAATTTGTTATACTTCAACTGAAATAAAAAAGTCGGAGTATCAATTATCTCACATAAAACAAAACTAAAAGTAGATCTAATTAAAAGAGATAAGGAAGAAGATACATCTTGATAAAGGGTGCCTTAAACAATGAATTAGAAGAATATTAAATGTATATGTATTAAGTGGTAGAGCTTATTCCTAGAGAAGAAATTAAGCCAATTACAATAAAAAAATAGACAGCAAAACTATATTAGTGGGGGATCTCATCCTTAACTTCTCAAAATCAGGCAAATCTAATCACAAAACAAATAATACAAAAACTGTTAATAGGACCCTAGGAAACTTAGATATGATAGACCTCTGGAGAAAATTGAATAGGGACAGATAGGAATACATCTTTTTCTTGGCAGTACATGGCACCTCTACAAAAACTGGCCATGTATTAAGACATAAAACCCTCACATTTCAAATGTAGAAAGGCAGAAATAGTAAATGCTTCCTTTTCTGAATATGATGCAATAAAATTTATATTCAGTAAAGAGCTAGAGAAAATGGGCTAAATGCCTATTGGAAATTAAATAATCTAATTCTGAAGAATGAATGGGTCAAACAACAAATCACAGAAACAATCAACAATTTCATCCAAGAGAATGACAATAATGAGACAATATACCAAAACCTATGAGATGCAGCCATAACAGTTCTTAGGTGAAATTTTATATCTCTAAATAGCTACATGAATAAAATAAAGAAAGAGGAGATCAATGAATTGGGCATGCAACTAAAAAAGTTAGAAAAAGAAAAAATTAAACACCCTCAATTAAATACCAAATTAGAAATTCTGAAACTTAAAGAAGAAATTAGTGAAATTAAGACTATTGAATTAATTAATAAAACTAAGAGTTGCTTTTATGAAAAAAAAAACAAAAAATAGATAAGCCTTTGGATAATTTTATTAGAAAAAAAAAAGGAAAGAAAAAAAAACAAATCCTCAACATTAATAAAGAAAAGGATGCTCTTAACACCAATGAAAAATAAATTAAAGGAATAATTAGGACCTATTTGCCCAATTGTATGGCAGCAAATCTAACAATCTAACCAGAATGGATGAATATTTACAAAATATAAATTTCCCAGATTAACAGAGGAGGAACTAAATTACTTAGTTAATTAATAATTCCATTTTAGAAAAAGAAACTGAACAAATCATTGATGAACTCCCTAAGAGTTCCAAGGTCACATGGATTCACAAGTGAATTCTACCAAACATTTAAAGAACAATTAATTCCAATATTATGTAAATTATTTGGAAAAATAAAGAAGAAATCCTGCCAAATTCCTTCTATGACATGAATATGGTACTGACACCTAAAGCAGAAAGAGTCAAAATAGAAAAAAGAAAATTAAAGACCAATCTCCCTAATGAATATTGATGCAAATATTTTAAATAAAATATTGGCAAAGATTACAGCAATTTATCAGCAAGATAATACACCATGACCAAGTGAGATTTATACTAGGGATGCAGAGCTGATTCAATATCAAGAAAATTATTACCATAATCGATTATATCAATAACAAAACCAACAGAAATCATATGATAATATTGATGCAAAAAAAAAGCTTTTGACAATATAAGCACCTATCTATTAAAAACATTAGAGAACACGGAGATAAAGGGAGTTTTCCTTAAAATAATAAGCAGTATCTATTTAAAAACCAACAGCAAGTATTATTTGTAATGGAGAGAAGCTAGACACATTCCCAGTAAGATCAAGAATGAAACAAGGATGCCCATTATCACACTATTATTCAACATTCTACTAGAAATGTTGGCTTTAGGAATTAGAATACTCAATGTGGAAATAAAACAATCACTTTTTGCAGATTATATGATGATATACTTAGAGAATCTTAGAAAATCATCCAAAAACCTACTCAAAACAATTGACAGCTTTAGCAAATTTGCAGGATATAAAATAAACTCACACAAACTATCAGAATTTCTATATATTACCGACAAATCCCTTCAGCAAGACATAGAAAGCTATTTAAAATAGCTATCAACAAAATAAAATATTTGGGTGTCTACCTGCGAAGACAAATACAAGAAGTATATGAACACAATTACAAAACACTTCTCACACAAATAAAGTCATATCTAAACAATTGGAAAAATATCAATTACTCATTGTAAAGGGTTAGAACTGAGCAAATGCACTTGGATAATGGAGTATGTGAGACTATTTGCCAATTGGACAATTCTCTATTAACATGTTTGAAGGATGACCCTCCCCAATTATTTGGTGCTGGCTAGATAGGTGGGTATGGACAAAAAAGGGGAAGTGACATGAGTGGGTGGAGTAGGAGAAGGAAATGGAGGCATTCTCCTGGCAGTGAAGAGAGAGAAAGGAGGTGTGAAGATTGCTAGATCTAATCCCCTGACCACAACCACAAAAGGCCAAGAATAAAGACTTTTGATTATCATGACTCCGGCTGATTCTGGGAAGACAGGGTTCCAATAACTCATGGGTAGGCTGAGCTAATATAATAAAAATGACAATTCTGCTTAAATTGGTCTACTTATTCAGTGCCATACTAATCAAACTGCCAAAAATTATTTTATAGAACCAGAAAAAATAATAACAAAATTCACCTGTAAGAACAAAAGGGAATTAATGGACAAAAATACAAAGAATGGTGGCTTAACAGTACCAAGTCAGACTATATTATAAAACAGCAGTCATCAAAATCATTTGATACTGGCTAAGAAATACAGTGATGGATCATTGGAATAGATCACTACACATGACACAATAATCAATACTATTGTAAGCGAATGTTTGATTAACATCCAAACTCCAACTTCTGCCATGAGAACTCACTATTTGACAAAAATTGCTGAGAAAATTGGAAAATGATATGTCAGAAATTCGGCAAAGACCTACATCTCACACCCTCATACCAAAATAATGTCAATATGGAGACATGATTTGGGCATAAAAGATGATACCATAAACAAATTAGGAGAGCAAGAGATAATTTACTCATCAGATTTTTGGAAAAGGGAGGAATTTATGACAAAAAATCTAGAGAATATTATGAAAGGCAAAATGGTCAACTTTGATTGCATCAAATTAAAAAGTTTTAGCACAAAAAAAAAAGATTAATAGGCAATTACAAACCTGGGGAAAAATCTTTATAGCCAGTATTTCTGATAAAGGTGCCATTTCTAAAATATATAAAGAACTATGTCAAATTTATAGGAATATAAGTCATTTCCTAATTGATAAGTTGCCAAAGGCTATGACCATACAATTTTCAGATGATGAAATTAAAGTCATCTCTAGCCATTAAAAAATGCTCTAAATCATTATTGATTACAGAAAGGCAAGTTAAAATAACTGAGGTATCACCTTATCTTTCTCAGATTGGCTAAGATAATAGGAAAAGATAATAAATGTTGAAGAGGATGTGGGAAAACTGGAACACTAGTGTATTATTGGTTGTGAAGTTGTAAAATGATCCAAAAATTCTGGAAAGCAATTTGGAACTATTCCCAAAGTGCTATAAAACTGCGCATGCTCTTTGACCTAGCAGTGCCATTATTGGGTCTGTATCCCAAGGAAATCATAAAGGAGGGAAAAGAACCCTCATGTGCAAAAATTTTTCTAATAACTCTTTTGTGGTTAACAAAGGATTGGAAAATGAATCGATTCCTATCAATTGGGGAATGACTGAATAAGTTATGGTATGTAGTATGTGTTATATAAAAATGATGAACAAGCTGATTTTAAAAATGTCTGGATTTACATGAACTGATGCTGAGTAAAACAAGCAGAACCAAGAATACATTTTACTGTGTACAATGTGTACATGATAAAAAAAATGTGTGATGGTCAACTATGAAACTTGGTTCTTCTCAATGGTTCAGTGATCCAAAGCAGTCCCAATAGACTTTGGATAGAAAATGCCACTTGCATCCAGAAAAAGAACTATTGAAAATGAGTGTAATTCAACACATGTTATATTCACTTCTTTTTTATTTTTTTCTCTTCCATGGTTTTTCCATTTTGTTCTGATTTTTCTCTCCAAACTTGATTCATAAAGCAATATGTATTAAAAATAAATTAAAAAAAAAAACCTGGAATGGGCTGTCTCTGAAGGTAGTGACCTGTTTTTCAGAAAGGGATTTCAGAGGCATAGATTCTAAAGCCCTCATTTTCTAAATCAGTGAAAGATGACATGCCCTGAGTCACAAGATAACAACTATAAGAAATGGAATTTGAACCTAACTGGATCTTCCTCATTCTACATCCAGCACTCTATCTGCACTGGTCTTCAAGCAAGACTCAATGATCACTTGTCAAGTTTGTTGAACTTTTCAGGTTGTTTGGTGAGGAGTTGACTTAATTGCTTCTGAAGTCCCTTCCATTTCCAATATCCAAAATAATTCCAAAATAAGAGGGCAAGTAACAAAACTGAATTCATATAAAGAATATATGAAAAACAGAGACTAAGAGAAAGCGAAAAATAAGAACAATAAACATTATAAAATAAATCATACATTTTCTCCTTGAAATACTGTCTTTTATAAATATTCCACTAATGTCTGAGTTTCATTCTTAGGAAGTGTGTAGAAGAGAAGGGAAACTAAGGGAAGGGAGAAATGATTCTTGAAAAACTCAAAACAAAAGCCCAAAGAAAGGCAAAGAATGGAAGAGGGTGACCCAAAAGTCTAAAAGGAGATTTAGAAAAAAGGGCTTTCCTTGATCCACTGTTTTGCATTATAGCTAGAATGAGTTTAGTGATATAAGCTCATCCCTAAAAATTGTGACAAGCAGTACAAAGAGAGGGAAGCCTGGGAAAGTTGCAATGGTTGGAACTGAAGAAAGCAGCTGAGAGAATAAATGAATACTTTCTGTTGAATAAAACAGGAATGGAGACATCAAGCTCCTAATTTTCCATCCTGGGCCTACCCCAACAAGCAAGTCAAGATGCCAGACATTGCTTCCCAGCCTGTATTAATTTGCATAATGAAGCTGCCTAACTTAATTAATCTCCCAGAAGAATGATAACTGCTTAGATCCATAAAGAATAACTATTACTAGTTCACATTCAAAAATATCTTCCAGAAGATGTATTAGATAATGTGTTCTCCTGACCTCATTTCTGCCTCTTGGCTTCCTTGGCTTTCTCCAAATCCAAGCTAAAATCCTACTTTCTACAAGGTCTTTCTCAGTGCCCCTTCATTCTAGTGCTTTCACTCTATTCACTATTGCCAATTTGTTCTGTATTATCTTTCACATAGTTGCTTACATGTTGTCCCTCCCATTATACTGTGAAGTCCTTGAAAACAGATAATGTCATTTACTTTTCTTTTTATCCCTGGAACTTAGCATAGTACTTAGCAAGTAATAGATACTCACTCATTAGCCTAGCCTTGTAGAACTCAGAATTATCGACATGCTAAACTATGTCAATGGAGGAAGACTTTAATGGAAACAAGTTAGAATAATTACAGCAATGACAATGCTGGAAGAATGGCAGACGATAGAATGGGATAGCAGATAGATGATTGGCTTTGGAGTCAAGAAGATGTAGGTTCAAGTCCTGCATCTGACATATCAAAGGATGAGTTTCAAGGTCTGAAGGTACCAGGCAATGCTTCAAGATTATAAAGGACTGCTTACAGATCTGTATCAGTGTAATACGTTTCCTCCCCTCTCCCAAGAAAAAGAAAAAAAAGTTGTTAAGGTTTTATATGATGTAAGATATCTAGATCTAGATATCATCCCATCTTGTTAAGTCTCAGTTTTTTCACCTGTAAAGAATAACAGATTTGAACTATATGACCTCTAACTACCATATGTAAGTCTGTGTGAAATAAATACGGGATCTGTCATTGATATGAGTATCCTCCAGATGAGGAAATTCTTCCTGCAAATGTGTCACCTTCTCTCAAACCTATTTTAAAGAGATTTCTAGAGTCCTGAAAGTTAAACTGGTTTTCTCTGAGCCCTACAGTCAATATGCCATAGGCTAGACTTGAATCAAGTTGTCATGAAGTCTCCTATGCTGGATAAACTATTCATTACTCAAGGCTGAATTTGCAAAATATTATACTATTCCTAGATTCATTCTTATGGACAAGAAAGAACTTTTGACTGAGCCTTTAAAAGGACTTGAGTCTACTGTTTAAGAAACCACTTGCTGATTCTACGTTTCAGATAAGCTTTGTGGCAAATTCATCTCTCTGCAGCACCAAACAGCACACAATCACAGCTACAATAAATGCCTTCCTTTCAAATCCAGTCAGCTTTTCAGGGCAGTGAGATGTACCAGAATAAGATTAGTAGGATACAATAAAAACACTTTAGGTGGGAATCTGAGTGGGGTGAGATTCAAAGAGCCCTGTAACCAATTTGGGACATAATTATGTGCACATTTGGCTGAGAAGTGAGTGGGGGGGAGGGGGTAGAGAGGGAGGGTGTTGCAATTCTCATTATCCATTTTCCACCCTAAGCTCACTCAAATAATTTCTGGAAGCTTTGAAAAAATGGATATTTTTTAATAAGACTGAAGTTTTGCCTTTTGAAGATTGTATGGAGAAAATATCTCTAGATTATCAGATAGTGTAGAGGAGTTCAAAGGGCAATCATTTGATTCCTAGAGGGCTTTACATTCTTCTGAAAATCAAAATAAATACTAGCCAGTGTTAGCAACCAGAAATAAAAATATAACAAAAATATATATTTTATAGGCAGGCAAAGTAAGAATTTATTTTTGCTTAACAATGCATATATATTTTGTTTATTTGTTACTGTATTCAGACATATCCACCTCTTTGGAATTGCCTTTAGAGTTTTCTAAGCAAAAATATAGGAATGATTTGAAATTTCCTTTTTACAGATGAGGAAATTGAGTCAATCAGGTAAATGTGATTTGCCAGGGTATCCCAGATAATAAATGCCCAGTTAGTAAAAGGCTAGATTTGAACTAAGGTCTTCCTGACACCAGTCATAGCATTCTACTCACTGCTCCCCCATATTTATTTTTCAGAGTTTTGTTTTGCTTCTTTTTCTTCCTTTTTTGGAGTTTGGATAAGAATGTAATAGGTAATGGAGATAGAGTAAAAACAAAGGGAAGAAAGGAAAAGAAACAAAAGAAAAGAAAAAGGGAAACAAGAGAGAAGAAGAGAAAAAGAAGGAAGAGAGAAAGAAAAGAAAATAGCTTGAGATAGAATGAGAGGGGAGATGACCATATTGTCCAAGCCAGGACAGAAAGACAGGATAAGGCTTAGAAATAGAAACCAGGAAAACATGAAATGTGAAGACTTCTCCTTTTCAAAACTGTATGAACTAGGGACATTATAGGACAAACATCTCTTTGGGGGGCACATTGGTAAAGAAACTATATTGAGCCACCTTCCCATAGCAAACAGAAAGCAATCACTATATGCAGATGACTTGGCAAGCTCAGAACCCAAGATTATTGCCCCTAAATCAGTACCAAGGACAGCCAAAAAGGACTTTGGAGTTGAAGTCAGAAGATCTTAGTTCCAAATCTGATTCAGTCAGTTTTTAGCAATGTAGGATCATAGAATAGATAACTGAGTCTGACCTTCAAATTTTTGAAGAGTTCTAAAGTGAAGTAAGAATTAAGGTTGTTCTATTTAACCTCAGAGAGCAGGATCAGGAATGATGCTTGGAAATTGCAAAGAGAAAAGCTTAGGTTAGATGTCAGGGGCAAAAAAATTCTTGGCAAATACTCAAATGAAATGAACTGCCTCAAGAGATTCCTCCTCATGGTTGGTCTTCAAATATAAGCTTGGTTGTCAGATATATTACAATGGGGATTGCTATCAGCTAGGATTCTTAACCTTTTTGTGTATTACAAATCCTTTTCATAAATTGGTAAAAGCCTATGGGCCTCATCTCTAAATAATCTTTTAAATGTGTAAAATGAAATGCATAAAATCACAAAACAATTATCATTTTTTTAAATTCATGTTAAGAACTCCTGATTTCTAAGGTCTCTTCTATCAGATTCTGATTCTGTGAATTAACTCACCCTAGTATATTACTTCTGAATGTTTTTTCCTCTGTTAATAAACTCTAGAAAATATAATCTCATGGTTTAGAATGTCTAGCAAAATGAGGAGACAAAAAATAAGAAAATGGATATTATGATAATCAAAGACAGAAATGGTGTCAGATGAAGGAAAATAGGTGATTAGGGTGTGCAGTAAGGATGGAAGAGAAAAAAGGAGAGAGACAGATAGATTCAGAGACAGAGATATATATGCATACATATAGAGAGATGGACATAGAGAGACAGAGGAAGAGAAAGAAAGATAGAAATAGAAAGAGAGAGAGAGAGAAAGTGGGAGGGAGACAGAGGTGGAGAGAGCAATAGAGAAGTTCAAGAAGCATCCAGTTTCTCTGTTCAGGGATCACACAACTTTAGTCAGGAATAAGTATAAAAGAGGCCCATGGGATCTCTAGGCAGTCTCTGAGAGACTGACTCTCAAAGTTGAAAGAAACAAACCCAAAGTATAATAAAGTCCAATTTGTACCTGAGCAGGAATCTTCTCCACAACATCCCTGGTAAACACTCATCCAATATTTCCTTGAAGCTATCCAGAGAAAGACTTCATTATCCCCTGAGACAACACTTCTCACTTTTAGAAAGCCCTAATAGCTTTTCTTTACCTCAAGTCAAAATCTCTCTGCAACTCATCTCCTTCCTCTTTCTCCATTATTCCTTCTTGTGCCCTTTGAATCCAAGGAATCTAGTTCCTCTTCTGAATTCTACACTATCTTTATTAAACAATGCCTCTGAACTCACTCTCCTAGATTAAGGTCAGTCACACCTTCCCTGCCTCCTCCCACCATGTTTCTAGGGATACCCTTGAGGAGTTAGGAGTGATTCTGCTCTAATACTAACAGCTCAAGCCTTGATTCTGGTGTTGTCTGCAGCGTTACTTACTTCATAGTTAATTACTCCAGTGAATGAAATTACAAATCACACATGGGGCAGCTAGGTGGCACAATGGATAGAGCACCAGCCCTGAAGTCAGGAGGACCTGAGTTCAAATGTGGACTCAGACATTTAATACTTCCTAGCTGTGTTACCCTGGGCAAGTCACTTAACCCTAATTGCCTAAGGGGTGAAAAAAGGTGCTTACTTTGAAGAAGAAAGCAACCTACCCTGTAGGAGGGATGAAAGAGAAGTAAAAGTACCACCTTGACCACTATCTCCACTCAAATCCTAATAGAGACAAACATAGGAACTTGAGCCCAAGCACCTTGGGAATAGTAGTGTTTCTTCTAACCTCCAGAATTGATTCTAGTTCAGTCCCTCTCAATCATCACTGAGGAGTAAAATCATTGTGGAATAAACACCCACTTCCCAAATTAACATATGCTAAACATCTGTTATCAATAGGCTGAACACCAAAGGTCCTCTTAATGTCAGTCCCACCCCTTCTTTCTTTCAGACCACCTGTCCTGCTTCCAGACCATCCATCACAATCATCCAGGAAAGCAACTCCTGTGAGGAAAGAGCCAGCTACTCCAATCAATTGCCAATCTATATGGGGATGGGGGAATCAATAGGCAAAACACAGGGGTCCTCCTAATGGCAGCCCCACCCCTTCATTCTCTCAGACTACCTGTCCTGCTTCCTGACCATCCATCACAATCATCTAGGAAAGCCCTGTGAGGAAAGAGCCAGCTACTCCCATCAATTGCTGATTTACATGGGCTGGGTTGGCTAATCTACATGGACTAACTGATGCAATGAGGTTTCCTGAGGGAAAAAACATGAAAAAGCACATATCATGAAAGGTAAACCACAATTATCCCTTTAACTACCATCTCTCTTTAACCCTTATAGAAATAGCCCAGAATCATGGATCTAAAAGCCTTGGGAACAGCAAAGTTTCCAGTAGAGTGCCCTTGTGCATCATTCTGGGAAGTAGCTTCTATACAGTCTGACAAATACTCCTACAGATGTTACATTTACAGACCAAGATAAGAAAGTTTTTTTTTTTTCCACAATGGTACACAAAACCATTCAATGGATCAACATCAGAAATGGATGAGATTTTACTAATGGAAATTACATTAAAGAATCACCTTCTGCTTTGGCACTGCACCCTAGGACTATGGAGCCTTTCCGTTTGATTTGTAACTGCAATCTTCCATATGTGTTGTCACCTTTAAATTAGAATATGATAACAAAATATCAAGAATTTCAAGAAGTAATGAAAAAAAAATCAAATGAAGGTGGTCTAGCTGTACCTGATCTAGAACTATATTATAAAGCAGCAGTCACCAAAACCATTTAGTATTGGCTAAGAAATAGACTAGTTGATCAATGGAATAGATTAGGTTCACAGGGCAAGATAGTGAATAAAAATAGCAATCTAGTGTTTGACAAACCCAAAGATCCCAACTTTTGGGATAAGAATTCATTATTTGACAAAAACTGCTGGCAAAACTGGAAATTAGTATGGCAGAAACTAGGCATGGACCCACACTTAACACAACATATTAAGATAAAATCAAAATGGGTCCATGATTTAGGCATAAAGAACGAGATCATAAATAAATTAGAGGAACATAGGATAGTTTACCTCTCAGACTTGTGGAGGAGGAAGGAATTGATGACCAAAGGAGAACTAGAGATCATTATTGATCACAAAATAGAGGATTTTGATTACATCAAATTAGAATATGAGCTCTTTAAGAGCAGGGACTGTATTACTTTCTATTTTTAGCCTTGACACTTAGGACTATGATTTTCACATAATAAATTCACTAATAAATGCTGATCCATTCAATATATGGGGAGAAGGGAAGTACAAACACTTCTCTACAATACCTAGGAGGAATGAGGAGGAAAATCTCTCTTTATGTTATTTTTGGTCTCTGGAATGAGCACAGATTTAATCATGTTCTACTTGGTATTGTCCCCATAAAGTTCACTTGCAGATATGGTCTAGATTAGATTAGTCTATATCATCAGCTATTTATGGACAGGGTCCAAAAGTTGTTCATTGGGACATTTTTGCTGGACTAACTGGTTGCAAAATCTGTCATGAACTGCATTAGACGTCCTGGTAGTTTGCTTTTTTAACCTTCCAAATGTCACAATCTCCAATCTACATTCACTGAAAGTGAGAAAGACTGGCTGTAACAAAGGCAAATACAACAGTAGGGCCATATGCTCTCAGTTTCAAGTCCAAGAACCCTCTCCAACCTGGAAGTTCTCATCAACTAGTCCTCCTTCTTCCATGACAACAAGGAAAAGCCTGGCTAACTTTCTAAATACATCCCATGTATCTAATCAAAAAAATTCTCTTCATCCCATAATTAGCAACTAGAACTAGTCACAGAATGTCTGCACTAGTTTCCAAGTCCACATCAAAACTGCCTCATCCAAGCACTGTGCCTACACATGCTTGTAAAGATCGGGATTGCCTAGTCTCCTATTCATCTCTCTTGGTCTCTTCTAGATATTCAGCAGATTATCAACATCATTCTTAAAATATAGCAATCAAAACTGAACACAGTATTCAAGATGACATCTAACGAGAGCAAAAAACAATGACTGTATTTTATTTCTGGAGATATTTCCCTTTGAAACAAATTGTGGATTAGTGAAATCTAAGACTGCCTAGAAAGAATCCTGGTATCCAATCTTTATTTCCCCACTAAGAAGAACCAGGGGTATCTCTTTGTCACAACTCTTTTATTTCTCCTGAAGTAGCATGTTATATAAGTGTCTCCACCCCACATTTATTATAAAAGCTTTGTTTGTTTTTTTTGTTTGTTTGTTTTTTTTTTTTCATTTTGGATAAGAAGATACGGGGTATTAAGAATAGGGATTAAAAACAAAGAGAAGAAAGGAAAAGAAATAAAACAAAAGAAATAAGAGAAGCAAGAGGAAAAAGAAGGGAAAGAGAGAAGAAATAAAATAGTTTGAGACAAAATGAGAGAGGGGAGTTATTGGCCAGTACAGGACATGAAGACAAGAGAAGTTTAGGAAGGAAAACCAGGATAAAAGGAAATGTTAAGACTTCTCTTTTTTTTTTTTTTTTTTTTTTTTTTTTTACAAATGTATGATTTTGGGGCATTATAGGATAAGACTAGCTTAGGGGGTATATGATTAAAGAAATTGCTGAGCCCACCAGCCCACAGCAAACAGGAAGCAACCCCTATACACAGATGACCTGACAAGCTTAAAACTCAAGAAGGTAAGCAATCATCCTGAATGTTGCCATTCAATCAGTACCAAAGACAGCCAAGAAGAAGCTTAGGGCTGAAATCAAAAGACCTTGTTTCCAATTCTGGTTCTGCCACTTTTTAGTTATGTTAATATCATGGAAATATAAGAATCCTTGTTCTATGGCTTGTGTGAATGTTGTGAAAGACATAAAATGATGCAGGTAAAGGATGAGTAAATGGTATCTTAACTTAAATAAGCAGGAATTCTACTGAATAGAAAGTACATGGAATGTTACATTCACTATTAAAAAGAGATACTAAAGACAGGAAAGATGTAGCTTAAAATTCATTCTGTTTCTTGCAAATTCCAATATGTTTCCTTTTCTTTCTATATCAAATACTATCGTGAGGCAAAGGAGATATCAAGATGTTGAAAATCTCTGGTTTATCTCTGCTTTTTCAGATCTTAATAATATGTAAAGCTTTCTCTTTATTGTCAATTACAAGTGAGATAAGAATGAGGGTCTCAAAGACAAACCGTTCATTGTAAATAGGAAAAAAAACAGGTTGGGAAAATGGCTTACCTAAGATTAAAAGGGTAGCAAGTAACAAAGCTGAGATTTTAATATAGATCATTTTATACCAAATTAAAGATTTTAAAATTTTCACCATACTCTTTATACTACAGAACTTCTGAAGCAGTCACATGAGGGCACTTTGGCATGATAACCAGCTCCAAAGAGATTTTTTTCAGTTTTTATAGTTACTGCAATTTGAAACTTTCAAAAGATAGGAGCTCAGGGTCCATAAAGCCATGTAGCATCCCTTTGCAATTTTAAAAATCAAGCGCATGGGGAGAAACAGCACAGTCTTGATATTATAAGCTCTTTCCACGGATGGCACAGAATAACACTCATGTACTTTCCAGTAGAAGCCCTGTGGTTCTATTCTGCCCCAAAGACAAAAGTAGAGGAATATAATTTCTTTCTAAAATGAAATTGCTTACAATTTCTTAAAAAAACCTCAGTTTTATTATGTATAAATATGTGTGTACACATTGCAGATAGTGAGTATTGGAAACTTCAAATCCAGTATATATGTGTGTGTACATACATATAAACAAATTATACATACATATTTACATATAAAAAACTGCAGATCACAGTTTCTGGAGTCAAAAGAGACATGAAGATTAAATCATACATCGTCCTTGCCTTTATATAGCTCACAACTTAATTGGAAGACAAGATTCATAATGGTCCATGATAAATGCATAAGAAAGACTTGTGACTCAGATACTCTACAATTTTGGGGAGTGTGGGTGAGAACAATGAGCATTACTGACTTGAGGTGATCACGAAAGGATTCAAGAAATTATTGGGAATCAAACTATACCTTAAAACACATAGAAATAATGAAGAGTAAAATGAGCATAACTAAGAGAGCATTGTATACAGTAACAACATTATTATTTTAAGAATGAATTTAAGAGAATACTACTTTTTTCTATTATAAATACCCAAATCAACTACAAAGGATGTAAGAAGAAAGATACTATCTGCATCTAGAGAAAGAACTAATAAATACAAGTATGTATAGTTTTTTTTTGTTTTTGTTTTTGTTTTTTTTTTATACAAACACACCTATTTGTGTCTAACAGTAACAATTTTGGAAGAGTAGGAAGGAAAATGAAAAACAAAAAAGATGTTTTTCTTGTCACTGTCATAGTAATGCTTGTTCCATAAATTAAAAACAAAATAGAAATGAAGGTGGGAAAGAAGAATTTAATATAGAAGAATGAAATGGCTTATGCAAAGGCACTGAAACAGGACAACATAAGATGAGATTCAAGATAATGAATCCACAAGCATGTAATCTTTGTTAAGCACTATGGCAATCCCTGGACATACAAAAGAAGGTAAAAGACAATTCCTGACCTCAAGAAACATACTTTCTAATGAAGGAGATAATTAAATAATTCTAGGAATATAAAAAAAAAAAAACAGAACAATTGAAGGTAAAATCTCAGAAAAGAAGATACTGACATCTGGCAGGGAATTGGAGCTGTTTCCTGCAAAAGATAGAGTCTGAGATAAGTCGTGGGATAGATTAAGAGATAAAAGTGAAGAGAGAGAGTATTCCAGGCAAAGAAGTTGACAGCCAGTGCCAAGACATAAATCACAGAATTTGATTTTCAGAAGGGACTTCAGTGGTTATTTTATCCAACTCTGGAACATAGTACATGCACAGAGCAAGTAAAGTTGGTAGCTTGGTAAAGTTGGCTATTGTTTTGGGGTTTTTTCTTATCTTATCTTTTTTTCTTTTAACTTTGGAGTTAAGTGACTTGCCAGGGGTTATACATTTAGGAAATGTTAATGAGATTGCATTTGAACTGTGGTCCTACAGATTCCAATGCCTGTGCTCTATGCATCATGTAGCTATCCTACGGGCAGCAAATTGTAAAGGACCTTGGGTGCCAGACCAAAGAATCTAATAAATCAGTGAACAAAAAAGAGTCACTGAAGGAATTTGGGCAAAAGAATGACAATCAGATTTGTGCATAAGGAAAACTAATTTGGCAGCATTTGAAGGATGAAGAAAAGAGGAATGGGTATAGGGGAAAGCCTTCAGGATGTTCTTGGTATAGTCCAAATGGATGATGACACTTTGGAGAGATAGAGAGAGAGAGAGACAGAGACAGAAACAGAGAGACAGAGACAGAAGAACAGAGAAAGAGGCAGAGAGAATAGATAGAAGGTAGTCTTAGAAGAGAAAGCAGACTAACCGCATGTCATAGTTTGGACCATAAGCATTCTTCATCCACTTGGTTTTTTCTGTGTAAATAATTATGGTTAATTCTTTGGAAAGATTGTGAATCTCACTTTGAAGGAAATGCAATGTTTTAGGGCTTACTATAATCAGCCCAATGTAATCAGTTATCAAGAAGAGGGGAATTCTGGTGCTAAAATAAATATAAGAATACAATCTAGAGACTAGGAATGAAGAGACCTGGATTCTATTCTCAGCATTGACTAGTTGTATGACTTTGGACAAGTTAACTCCTCTAGGTCTCTATTTCTTCAGAAGATTATTTAAAATATAGTTTTGAGGAAACATTTTTTTAATGCCAAAGAATATGAACTATCTTGTCTTGGGTCTTTTCTTTTCAGAGAGTTAGGGACTTCTAAACTTCAAAACCTGTAAAAGTTTTAAAATGTATATGGTGATGGTGGAGGTAATGATAATTATGATCAATGAATTCTGAATAGACTATTAGGATTAATAATAATAGTCAAGTTTAGATATCAGAATATAGTAAATATAGAAATGAGTTTAAATCTAAAGATCTGGGTTCAAGTCCTGTTCTTGATATATAATAGCTATGACTGTCTGAAAAGGTCAATGTTTTATGTCCCAGACAATTCTACAAGACAGAAAGTTGCAGATCAGATAGCAACTTCATTGTTAGAGGGGTTTCCTTATTGGCAGTTCCTTGTACTAATAAAATCCTAGTACTAATAAACATACTAATTTATGGAACAAGCATTACTATAACAGTGACAAGAAAAATTTTAAAAAAACTAATAAAAATAAAATATAGAAAGCCTAGTCTTTCTAAAATTTGCAAAATAACTCACATTTCTGATATGTTTTAACTTTGAAACTGCATTTTCTTCATACTTATCTTGTGGGATAGGTAAGTAAAGTAAAATTCTCCATATTTTATAGTAAGTAAATTAACACTAGGATTAATTGACAGATCCACAATCACTCAGCCACTAAATATCTGAGGGGTGATTAAACTCAAGTCTCTTAATCTAAGACATCACACTGTATTTCATATTATAAAGTGTTTTAAGACTTCAAAGTGACTTTACTACAATCTTATAGAATATAATTGAAGAAGTTTTCAATTGACTGAATATATTTGTTATATTTAGCTAGCCTTGGTATACCTTAGGTGGATTTGAAATTTTCCTATGTGCAATCTATTCTTTTCTTTGAGGATGGGGACTATGTCTTATTTATCTTATTTTCTTGAGTCCCAGTTCATGACTCTGAACATGGTTGGTATTTAACAAGTGCTTTTGAATGAATGACAAAAGAATGTTAAAATTCTAAAATCTAAAATCAGCTTAGCATTTACCACAGTCTTCTCTGTAAAGGACTGGATGTCATCTGAGTGGGTAGTTTATCTAAAAGCATCTGTTATTGTACTTCAGAAATAAAGTCACTTGAGATCTTAGAGGTTTTCAAAAAGCTCTAGCAAATTCTGAACTTCAAGGCTGTTTCTTTGAAGAATCTAGGAAAACCTGTTACAGCCTAGAGCCTAGAACAGAAATAGTCAGGGGGAAAAAAGATCATAGTGTAATTAATGTTATCACAGACAGCCCAAATATAGATCAATTGGAACAATCAATCAAAAGTATAAACTAGGTACAAGCAAATACTTAATCAACTTGAAATAGAATAGTCTTTTGATCCCTGGATAAAGACAGATGAGACCACATATGATATATCTTGTGATTGACTGAAAGCATAAGATGCATCTCTCAGTCTGTTTAGATAACACTTTCATAGTAGACCTTTATTCCCAAGTAACTAGGGGAGGTGAGGCACTGTTCAGAGAATGCATATGCTGTCCAACACACTAAAGATGAGCTCTGAAGGAATCAATATTTCCTATTAACACTTCTTCCCCTCATTCCAGTGATTCCATTATCATTAAAATAGCATTACTCTGCCTGGTCAGGAATCTTTACTTTGTTCTTCCATGCTATCACCCTTTAATTAAGCAGAAACAAAACCTGAAAGATATCAAATTCCTTTAGCATCATTTCCTTGGAAGAAGCTTTGATGAAACCTGATGTACTATTTATCTAATGTATAAAATCCAAACTCTTTAGCCTAACGTTCAAAGTCCTTTATGATAGAGGCCTGATTAGTCTATATAATCTTTCTCTTATGCTTTACTAATCCAAAGTTCCTGCCAAACTGGACCAGTAACCAATACATAAACTTACACCCTTTGCTTTTCTTCCTGCTTGCACCTGTGTTTATTATATTCTCAGGGGCAAAATAATCTCTTCTCCATCACTGTAACTTGTTGAAATCATATTCATCTTTTAGGGTGCATTTGAAGTACAGACTAGCTCTCTGGAGGACTTCAGGGTTAGCCAGAGTCAGGATAAATCAAAGTCCTTGGTCTTTAGCAGGGAGACGTGAAAGAGGCAGCCAAGTACAATCCTGGATTCTCTAGTCCAGAGTCACCAGCCCCTCTCATCCTAGTCCTGCTGCAAAGTGACTCTCTGGACCCTCTCTCACCCTGCCCTCAAATCCTTGTCTATGACTATCTGAACACTAATTATTCAATAAACACCAAACAGTGAGAAGAGCCATTTATCCAAACATATAACTAATAGAGTCATTGTGCCATATCGAATAGGTAATTCACCTTAAGTGCTCAGTTGTCTGATTCAAGCTCACCTTTTTCAGAGTTTCAGCCCTCTACCGATGTGGTACAAATATTGCCTTGTAACAGCAAACCATGATTAATGCACAGAATCTCCAATTTGGGAAGGGACTTTAAACATCATCTCATCCAAATCCCTCCCTTTACAAGTATTAAATGTAAGACCAAGAGAGTAGAATATATTTATCAAAAATCACACAGCTTAGAAGTAAAGTTTCATATTTCTGATCTAACCAGTCTTTTAATTCCCTCATTCTACCACCTTTTTTGACTGAAGGATGCACTCAACCAGAAGTACTTTCTTCCTTCTCTTCCACAGTTTTTGTTTTCTCTTTTAGCCCAACTTCATGTATCTTGTTTTACATTGAAAAGATTTGCAAAAGCTATTAAAATACTTAATTTAAAAAAGTGAAACTGCCACACTTGGATCCTAACACTATAGACTCTGAAGTGTTTAAAAAGGGAAAAATAGTAGAAACAAGACTAGAGAATACAAAAACAGGAAAAGCAACCAGATTGGAATCAGTATATAAAGAGATCCATATTGGAGGTGATATATTGGTTAGGGCATAGCGAAACCAAATTCAGGGTATTTAAGGAAATGAAGGTAGCATAACCTGTGATAGATAAGTTTTTGTCTAAAATTATTGAAAATAAGACCTCCATTGTACTTACTAGCCATTTCCACACCATGCAGAAACACAGAAACACTTTGTTGCTACTCCCTTCCTTTGTTCCCCTTTTTATGTTGTCTTTTCTCATTTCTTTAAAGCAGAGACTTTCTTTTTGCTTTTATTTGCATGCCCAAAACTTAGTAAAGTGCCTTATAGTAAACACTTAATGAATATTTCTTAAAAAATTTATCATTAGTAGGAAATAAGCAGACTTTCAGAAAGGTTACCATTTTGCAACTGACATGAAAGATATAGAGTATACAAAATCTTATTGTAATTTTTGTTTATTGATTACAAAAAAAGTATTCTGTAAGGTAGAACAAAATATTCCATTACACAGAAAGGCATCGATGTGGTCTAGAGTGAATGTGAATAGACTATAACACATAACCTATAACAAACTCTTAGGAAGAGAAAAAGGTAAAGATATTATCAAGGAATTGCATGGGAGAAAAAGAAAATGAATCAGTCATCTAGTAAGAGTGTACCACTGGCATTTTTGTAACACTGGAAGAGACAAAGAAAACCTTCCAGCTTGTTGAGTGGAATCTCTGCATATACCTTTGGAGGACATAAATGATAGTTATATAGAATGAGTATGTATATGTGCACAATGATCTACTTCACTAGCAGCAGTTCCCTAATTGATGAGATCACAAATTTGAGTTGAGTAATATGTTAAATTTATATAAGTTTCATCTTTATTATAGTGTGAGTTTGTGGATGACTTAATTTATTCATCTTTTTGCTTCCCATAACACCTGGTAGAATGTCTTATATTTAGGAGAAATAGCAAAAAGACTTCCAAATCATCCATCAGCCCTTCCCTTGACAGTAATCCCGTATATATTATCTTGAACAAATAGTCATCTACTTTTCACTTAAAGACCACTAGTGAAAAGAAACCTATTAGCTTATGAAAGCCTTTTCAGATTAGTTTTTTTTTTTTTTGCTTTCATTTTGTTTTGTTTTTTTCTGCACATCAAACCCAAACCTTCATAATTTCCACAACATTACTCCTAGTTCTCTCTGGGATCAAACAGAGCAAATCCAATTCGTTTTTCAGTCAACAACCTTTCAAATATTTGAAAGCAACTGTTATTATTTATAGCCCTCCAAACTAAATGTTTCCTTCTTCTCAGGGCTCAACAATTCCTAGTTTCTCTAACTAGATCATTATAATTCATGGCCTCCAGTCTTAGTTGCCCTCGTCTAGACAAGTTACAATTTGTCAAGGTCTTTTCTAAAAGAACTGCCATCCAGAATGAAATATGGTATTCTGGATGTGGTCTATCTGACCAGGTCAGAGTACAAATGCTTTATTATTTCCTAACTTCTGGATACAATGTTTCTATTAATTCTGTCTACAATAGTTTTATCTTTCTTTTTTTCCCCTATTATTTAAATATACTGGTAGAAATTCAGATGCAATCCTCTGACCCTCAGCCTCAATTTCTTTATCTATAAGATAAGGGGATTGAACTAAAAGACCTCTAAAATTCCTACAGATCTAGATCGATAACACTAATATTGCAATTATCTTATGGTTATCTTCTATTTTACAAAAATGTTTTCATGTTCAATTGGAATTAGCCATGTTCTACTTGGACCAGAGAGAAGTGCTAGAAGTAGTGGGTTGAAATTGAAAAGTAGCAAATTTCGATTTATTCAAAGAATAAATTATAGAATATTATGTAAAATAATACAAATGATCAGTATATTATTAAGGGATTTGGAGAAGACGAGTTCAAATCCTAATTTTGTATAATTTGGGATGAAATTCTTAGTATCCTTGGCTTTAGTTTTCTCATATATAAAATGAGGGTTTTAAACTAAGTAACTAGTAAGGTCCCCTCTAGCTCTAAATTGTGAATCTATATGGACTCCAAGGATTCTTGCAGCTGCTTTCTTATAATCTAATTAGAGGGTTCCAGAAATGGAATGGGCTGCTTCAGCATGTGATACAATAGATTCCCCCCTATTCTTCCAAGGACTTTTTAGGCATGTAGTCAAGAGGATTTGTTTCACTAGATTAGATCAGAAATATCAGACTCATAGAACCACTGATTAATTACAGAATTCACTATTGCTTGTAACCAGATTAAAGCATAAAGGGGAATGTTTAACAAAACAAATAAAAATAAAATGCTGCAAATTAATGTTAATTTGTACTTTTCCAATACAATATGTGAACATGCAGGAATCCATTTCTATTTGAGTTTGACACCCCTGTGTCTGGATTCTTCTCCTTCAAGGTCTAGAATTTTGTGTAACTTTGTTATTAAATGAGGCTCACCAGTCTACCATAGGAATAGTTGTTCATTCATTTTCAGTCATATTTGACTTTTCATAACATCTTTTGGGGATTTCATGGCAAAGATAGTAGAATGGCTTGCCATTTCCTTCTCCAGGTCACTTTATACATTAGGAAACTGAAGGAAATAGATAAATGACTTGCCCAGGTTCACATAGCTAGTAAGTATATAAGGCCACATTTGAACTCAGGAAGACTCAACCCAGAATTCTATCTGCTATACCTCCTTGATGCCTCAGGATTAGAAAAAGGGACAAAAAAGTTTGGAGATTGGCACAAACAGGGGTTTTAGTCATAAATGGGCTAAAGAAAAAGTCTCAGAAAAGAAAATTATCTACTTGAGATGAATCCTTGAAACCAATATATCTTGCCCTGAGGGCTTGTGAAACCTTATTCATGATATTCTAATGGACATAACCGTGCATAACTCTTGGTGGTTCAGTTCTATTTACTTTTCCTCTCTTCTAGCTCAGCTTTCTTAGCCATGGAGAGTTAATTTATAGCCATATAACACTTTGAAATGTTTTCTTCACAACCATCCTGTAGAATTGTAGAAGGCTGCAGATGGTGGGGGAACTCTGGTTGAAATATAAGATCCTTAAGCCCAGAGGAAACCTGCTATCTGAAGGCCATATAGAATTGGTGCAATAGTGGAAATATCATTAACCCTATTGGATCAGTTGCCGAGTGGGGGAAAGGGAGAGGAAAAAATAAAACACAGGATTTTTTAGGGGTGAATGTCAAAAATTAACCATGTATATATTTTGAAAATAAAAAACTATAATTTAAAAAAAATATTTACTTCTTTTTTTCAAAACAGCAAGAAAAATGCAGAGTCCATGATAAAATGGAACTTAGATGGTACAAGTGAGGTTGAAGGAGACAGATGCCTGGACAAGGAATCACTAAGATCTGAGTTCAAATTTAGCCTCAGGTATGCTATTTATGTGATTCTCAGAAAATTACTTAGCATTTGTCTGATCAGTTTCTGTTAGGATTACTAAGTGAGAACTCAGGTTGTCTGGATAGTGACAAGGTGAGAATTCAGGTTTTCTGGACAATTACAAGGTGAGAACTCAGGTTGACTTGATAGAGGGGGCAAGCTCATTGGCTGGGGTGGTTCTTCCCAGAAGCCCTTGCATTATCCCACGCCCATTCTCTGGGAGGATAAAAGAGACAGCACTGGGCGCAGAGAGCAGATCGGCCTGGAGAAGGATAAGAGCTGGAGGAGATTCAGAGCCAGGATTCAAGAGAAAGACTCTGCATTGCATCAGGCTTGACGGGGCTCTCTGCAGGAAGGGAAGTCACTTCTAAGGACAAGAGTTAACAGCAACTGCCTGGAGACAACGGTTCGTTACAGGAAGAAGAGTCTGTCTGAGAGATTTGAGTAGAAGACACAGCAGATCTCTTCCCAGAGAGCGATCCAGCAGCTTCTGGAGACGATAGCTCGCTACAATTGGCGCCCAACGTGGGGCAAGGACTTTTGCTTATCCTGACAAGAGGAGCTAGATCAGACCTTCGCAATTTGGCGCCCGAACAGGGACAGACACAGTCCTGATTCCAGTGGAAAAGCTTCCAATCCAGATCTCAGTCTCTCTGACCCAGAACCGTGAGTAACGAGGAAACTTTGTTAAAAGATTAAGTGAGTGTGTTAATAGATAAATAAGGAACTTAACTTGTTAAGGGCTAAACCAGGAATCTCTTATAGCTGAAATGGGGCAGATGTTAGCTATATTCAATCCCTGGACTTCAGCCGACTCATCCCCAGCCCCAGAAGCAACCTCAGCTTCACCCCCATTCAGGAGTGGTACTATAGAGAGTATAATCAACATAATTGAGGAGCAGAGTTTACTTGTAACCTGGGTACAGATTGCTAAACTCTTGGCTGCATTAAGACACACATCCCCTTGGTTCTTAGAGGAAGAAAAGATAGATGTAGATAAATGGAAGCTAGTGGGATATGAAATGAAAGAATTTCAAGCAAAAAATGGGCCTCGTTCAATTTCTGCAGAAGTATTTTATATCTACAACATAGTTCAATTAGCCTTAAACTATCAAGCAAGTTGTAGGAAAAGGAAAAGTTCTAAAAATGAACAGAGGAGGAAGTGTGAGGAAAAAAGGAAAGATCAAGATCTTTCCCTAGAGCAAGAGGATTTAAATGAGGAATTATGGTATGATTCTTTTGAAGAAGCTTCAACCCTGCCTAGAGAACAGATTATTGACAGGCCCACATCAACCCCACCTTCAGAGATGGAGGAAGAAAGAGGGGAAGAGGCAGAAACACAAACAGAATTGCCTGTGAAGAAGCCTAAGCCTATGACAAGATTAGAAAAAGCATTGGTTAAAGCTAAGAGAGAAGGACAGGATATAAGTGATTTTATACATGCATATCCTGTGATTGAAAATACTGACTCTGTAGGTAAAAAAAGGAGAAGATATGCACCTTTAGATTTGAATAAAATTAAGGATTTGAAAAAAGGTTGTACCCTTTATGGGGCTACATCAGCTTATGTCAAAATGTTACTAGATGGTTTGTCTTATGAAGTCCTAACCCCGAATGATTGGAAATCCATAGCAAGGACATGTCTGGAACCTGGAGAAAATTTATTATGGCTTGCGGAATTTCATGAATTATGTAAAATTCAAGTCAGATGCAATTTGGAAATAGGAGTTAACACACAATTCACTTTTGAGCACTTAGCTGGTGAAGGTCAATATGGAGAGAATTCGGAACAGATTAATTATACCATGACAATATATGAACAAATTGCTAAGGCTGCAATAAAAGCTTGGGGTGTCCTTCCTGGACAGAAAGATCGTGGAGAGGCTTTCACTAAAATACAGCAAGGTCCCAATGAACCTTTTGCAGATTTTGTGGGACGTTTGCAAACTGCTGTCAAAAGAACTATTGGAGAAAATTCAGCTACAGAAATAATGACCAGACATCTGGCTAAGGAAAATGCCAATGAGATTTGCAAAAGAATTATATGGGGATTAGACAAAGATGCTCCTTTAGAGGAGATCATAAGACGCTGTGCTACAGTGGGAACAAATGCTTTTTACACCCGGACAATGATGAATGTGGAAAGACAGGGTCCCTCCTGGCAAGGGCCTTCTAGAGAAACTCGGCGATGTTTTCAATGTGGAAAAATTGGGCATCTAAGAGCTCAGTGTAGATATGGAGATACAGTGAGAAGACAGGGTGAGAGAAGACCTAAAACTCCATGTCCAAAATGTCACAAGGGCCTCCACTGGGCCTCCGAATGTAGATTGACACAGGGAAATGACAGGTGGGGCCCAGCTTCAGCCCCCCAAGTGGGGCATGATGGCAGCCGAGGTTACATCCAGAGAATTTTAAGACACGATCAATCAGCCAAAAGGCAATCAGATGGAAGAAAGGGATTGAAATTAGGAAAAATAGAGTTGTGTGCAGTAGAGACTACCGAGATACTCCCTGGAGAAGTGAAATCTGTTCCTGTTGAGCCTATGGATCCTTTGCCTCCAGGCACAGTAGGCTTGACCATTTCACCTTCTGAGAGTGCCTACAAAACAGTGTCCATCCATACACTGATGTGGGAGACTGGAGAACGTGTATCTAATATCCCAGTCACTAACACAGGCAGACAACGTGTGATTTATCAACCAGGAGAAGTAGTAGCATCAGGCTTATTGTTACGGACCCCTAATAAGCAACCTAGTGATAGTCGCCTAGATTTTGACTCCAATGAACAAAATCCAGGAATATATTGGACAGCAGCTGTGACAGCTGACCGACCTATGCTTACTATTTATATAAACGGAATACCATTTGAAGGATTGGTAGACACGGGTGCAGATCGTACAGTTATTAGAGGTGCCAATTGGCCCGGTCACTGGCCAAAGATTAAAGCAGACACCTATATGTCTGGGGTGGGAGGATCAATAGCAGCAGAAGTTAGTGCTAGGCCTTTGAGATGGGTATTTGAAGGAGAAACAGGAGCTTTTACTCCTTTTGTGGTTGAAAAAATCCCCATCAATCTGTGGGGAAGAGACATTTTACAGCAGATAGGATTACAAATAAGCACTTCGGCTTTTTAGGCAGGGCTGCTGTTGAAGGCCTACCTGCACTTTCACCAGTTCCTATTCAGTGGAAGACTGATTCACCAGTGTGGGTAGAACAGTGGCCCTTAAGAAGTGATAAAATTCAGGCCTTATTAGACATAGTGCAAGAACAACTTGACCAAGGACACTTGCGGCCTTCTCTAAGTCCTTGGAATTCCCCAGTATTTGTGGTGAAAAAGAAATCTGGAAAATGGAGGATGATAACTGATCTAAGAAGAGTAAATGAACAGATGGAAACTATGGGAACTCTTCAGCCTGGACTTCCATCTCCTACTCAGTTGCCAAGAGAATGGCCTCTATGGGTTATAGACATTAAGGATTGTTTCTATTCTATTCCTCTAGATAAGGAGGATATGAAAAGATTTGCTTTTTCAGTGCCTAGTGTTAATTTGGCCAAGCCTTATAAAAGATATGAATGGACAGTTTTGCCACAGGGAATGAAAAACAGCCCTACTATGTGCCAAATGTATGTTGCAGCTGCTCTTGCTCCAGTAAGAAAAGCCTTTCCAAAAGTAATATTGTTACATTATATGGATGATATTTTGGGATGTGCACCTGAGGAACAAATGTTAGAGGCATGTCTACAAAGGACCATGGAAACATTAAAGTACTACAAACTGCATATAGCTACAGAAAAAATTCAAAGACATGCTCCTTTTCAATATTTAGGATATGAAGTATATCCTAAGACACTCACAGTACAAAAGCTTTCTTTAAGAACAGAGAAGTTGAACACCTTAAATGACTTTCAAAAATTAATAGGAGATATCCAATGGATGCGTCCAGTGTTAGGCTTAACTACCAATCAACTACAACCTCTATATGACATTTTAAGGGGAGACAGTGCTTTAAATTCACCACGCCAGCTTACAAAAGAAGCACAAAAGGCTTTGAGAGAAGTTGAACTGGCTTTATCCAATGTGGTTGAAAGAGTCACTCAAAAACCCTTGGAAATATCAGTTTTTGCTACAAAAGAGGCACCCACAGCAGTCCTTCATCAAGGAGACAGAGTGATTGAGTGGGTGAACCTCCCAGCACAACCAGAACAAAGCCTTACACCTTACCCAGTGCTTGTGGCTAGGATTTTATTAAAGGCTATTAAGAGAGTAACACAATTATCTGGAATAAGTCCTGAAAAAATATACACATTCTATACTAACGCACAAATTAATGTATGCTGTGAGACCATCCCAGAATGGCAAATTTTATTGGCCACCGCTCCAAATTTTGCACATGGATCTCCATTAAAGATTACCCGGCTACTACATAATTGGCGATGGATTTTTGAAGAAAAGGTTTCTAAGGTTCCTCTTAAAGGACCAACAATCTTTACAGATGCCTCCAAAGAAAATATTTGTGCCATATACTCTCATGATTTAACCATAAAGAGAGTAATCAGGACTCCTTTTCAATCCACTCAACAGAATGAATTATTTGCTATCATGCTAGCTCTCACTTATTACCCAGGAGACGTAAATATAATTACTGATTCAGCCTATTCAGTAGGTGTAGTACAAAGAATTGCCACAGCCCAAATAAAATTTGCAGCCTCCAATATTTATCAGCTCTTTAAGGAACTTCAAGAGCAAGTAAGAAAACATCCAGGCAAGATTTATATCTTGCATGTCCACTCACATAGTGGACTTCCAGGTCCCATTTTTGATGGAAATTCAAAGGCAGATAGCCTTCTAACCATGTTAGCCAGTAGTCCTTTATTTCAGGAAGCACAAGAATCTCATTCTAAATATCATCAGGCTGCCCGAGCTTTACGTTTACAATTTGGAATCACAAGAGAGGAAGCTAGGAGCATAGTAAAAAGCTGTACAGCTTGTCTTCCTTTCCATGCTCCTACACTCCCTCCAGGGAAGAATCCTCGTGGTTTGAGACCCAATGAAATCTGGTAAATGGATGTGACCCATTATAAATCTTTTGGTCGTCTATCTTTTATTCATGTCGTGGTAGACACCTTTTCAGGATTCACATTTGCAATGCCAGCAGCAAAAGAGACAGCCCGAGTGGTCACTGAATTCCTTATACAAGCTTTTGCAATTATGGGTGTGCCACAAGCAATAAAAACAGACAATGGACCTGCATATACGTCCAAACATTTTACACACTTTTGTGCACAGTATAAGATTTTACATACCACGGGCATACCCTTTAATCCTCAAGGGCAGGCAATAGTAGAGAGAAGAAACAGAGATATTAAGACACTCCTCCAAAAACAAAAGAAAGGGGGAGCCACAGGTAGCCCTAGGGAACTTCTAAATTTAGTTCTCTATACCATTAATTTTCTAATTTTTGACAAAGATGCGCTGGCTCCAGCAGACAGGTTTTATAACCCACCAGAAGGGCAGTGTCCAGTGAGAGCATCTCCACTGTCCTTAGATAATCGCCAGGTGATGTGGAGAGATCCAGAAAGTGGTGAATGGAAGGGACCAGATAGGTTAACTGCCTGGGGGAGAGGGTTTGCTTGTATTTCTTCAGCAGGAGAAGGAATCAGATGGGTGCCAACAAGTCATATTCGCCTTGTCCATCAGAGAGAGACAGAAAAAGAGAAAGACCTCAAAATAAAGGAGAAGATCTAAGAAACATCTGACACTGAAAGAGCATGGATAATAAGAAGACTGTCAAAGAACTTAAAAACCAGCAGGAATCATTGGACTTCCTCACACAAGATGAGACTAATGGACAATGGACTTATGGACATTTATAAATTTTCAATTTATGATTATGTTATATACTTCTAGCATGTGTTATGTTACTATGTTACTATGTGCTTATGTAATTTATGTAATTATCTGTAATACTTCCCATATTGATGGATTTATGTTTCAAGGTCATGACTGTCCTATGTTCTAAATCAAAAGAAAGGGGGAGATGTTAGGATTACTAAGTGAGAACTCAGGTTGTCTGGATAGTGACAAGGTGAGAATTCAGGTTTTCTGGACAATTACAAGGTGAGAACTCAGGTTGACTTGATAGAGGGGGCAAGCTCATTGGCTGGGGTGGTTCTTCCCAGAAGCTCTTGCATTATCCCACGCCCATTCTCTGGGAGGATAAAAGAGACAGCACTGGGCGCAGAGAGCAGATCGGCCTGGAGAAGGATAAGAGCTGGAGGAGATTCAGAGCCAGGATTCAAGAGAAAGACTCTGCATTGCATCAGGCTTGACGGGGCTCTCTGCAGGAAGGGAAGTCACTTCTAAGGACAAGAGTTAACAGCAACTGCCTGGAGACAACGGTTCGTTACAGGAAGAAGAATCTGTCTGAGAGATTTGAGTAGAAGACACAGCAGATCTCTTCCCAGAGAGCGATCCAGCAGCTTCTGGAGACGATAGCTCGCTACAAGTTTCCTTGTCTATAAAATGGAGATGATAATAGCAACTATCTACCAGCATTGTTGTAAAAATCAAGATGAGATAATTGTAAAGTTCTTTGCCAGCTTTAAAATATTAGCTATTTTTATTGACATCATTATCATTATAATTACCATCATCATTAATCTCTTTGACACTTGGAGATAATTTTTTCATTTCAAGAGAGTAGTCAAAGTTGAATAAGCCAAAGTAGGTACTAGAGGAACATAAAGAATAAGGTTTCAAAGATGGTTCAATGGTCAGTAACTGAGTGGTAAGTTCACTAAGAATAAGAATGTGAAAAATAAGGAAAAACATCAAATAAGAGCCAAGTGGGTGTATTGGAAATCCACAGATGAAATATCATGGATACCACGAGAAAAAAATACATGCAGGTATCCAAAGCTCAGGGATTGCTAAATATGGCAATATTTGGTTTGTTCATTACTTTAGCTAGCAAAACTAACCAGGATCAGAGAAAGGAAGAATAAGGACATTTGGAACCATCTCTTGGATAGCTCATCAAGACACCAACTTCACATTCTAATTTCAGTAACTAGTCTCTTGTTTTGTACTTTGTAGAGTGGTACCTGCCTGATTTTCTAGATTTTGGACATCTTCCCCCTATATTACCCTCAGCTGTCTAAGACAACTTGATCCTAATGTCCTATCTTCTTCTCCTTTGATTCCTGACATATTCCTCCCATGAGCCATAGTTAGATAACAAGAGAACACATTTCTCCCATGAGCATAGTTAAATAACAGTAAAGACTTGTAATGAATCTTGGGTCTGATACTGAACTGCTTATGTGATTCTAATTAAGTTATTCTCCCTTTTTGCCCCTTTATTTCCTCCTATTTAAAATATGGGTGTTGGATGGCACCATCTTTACAATTATCCAATCTCTAAGGCATAGGAGGGAGGAGGAAGAAAAAATAACATGAGAACTTTAAAAAAATAGAAATTTGCATACAATAGATTTGCCATTTCATGTGTAATCTTTTTATTATATTTTACTATGGAAATACTTATTTTATTCTACAAATTAAAAATAAATAAATATGATTTTTTTAAAAGAAGATGAAATTCTCAGAGGGTTTTTCTTTTATCTTTGTATATCTAGTTTGTAGCATAATACCTATGTACATATAGGTCATAGCACAGTAGACATGACTTACTCATTGTTAGTTGATTTAGCCTTTACAAATAATACTTACCATTGTGCTATTTTTATCTTTATCTTGGTACTCCAAGTCCCATCTCTGACTTGACCCCTTAACACCTCCCCATTCACAGACAGTATGGTGGAAAGAACACGGAATATGAAGTCAGAAGACCTGTGTTTAGTTGCCACTTCTAATAAGCAGTGGGCATATTCCTTTAACAACTCTAAGACTCAGTTTCCCTCATCCCTAAAATGGAGATAATCATACTTGCATTTTCTTCTTTTTAGAGTTGCTGTGATGGAAGATTTTTGTAAAATTAAAGCATTGTAGAAATGTGACTTGGTTGCTATGAAGTCTCTTTGTCACCAACCACTGGCCACTATTGTTGCATCCCAGACACAATTTTATGGGGCAGCTGTGTTCATTGCCAAATATCTCTCAAAATGACATCCTGGAGCTCTGCCTACTGTCTTTGGCTACCGCCACTGTTTACTGTCTTGCCTGCTTGGCACATCCTTCCATTGTCCCCTTCCAGATTTGCCTTTCTGGGCTTCCTGATAAGGTCACTATTGCTTCTGCTAATTCTGCCACTGAGATGAACTCTAGTATTTCTGGTTACCAAGGTCCCGATTATTTCTTACTTGTTCTAGGGAAAACGACAGCTGGCTGAGGTGGGGAGATGAAAGCACTTCCTAACATCTGGATACAGGTGTTGTTAATGAATTCCCTGAATCCTTAGGGCTTTGATTATCCATATTCTCTTTGAAAAGCAGTTAACAAGCTTTTAAACATCTGCCACTAGATGGCAGTGGTCATAACAAGAAGAATGCCTGTTTACCTACTTCCAAAGAGTTTTTCCCTGAAGAAGCAGTATTATTCCCAATTCACAGATGTCCCTAGGAATTTCAGCACCTGGGAAAAATTCCCTTGAAGGGATTGAAGGAAAGCCATCTAAATTACGGACTCTCTTTTAGCCTGGCTCAGGGAGAATGGAGACAGAATTCATGGCACTTACCAAAGCTAAGAACTGGAAGGTCAAGCAAGGTTAGGGTAGAAGAGCTTGTCCTCCTACCCCAACACTTTATCATGTCTATGTCATCGCCTGGGTCAAACTTCTAACTACCCTGTGCTAATTCTGGCTTAACAGTATTTTATCACTCAAATTGTTACTTTTAGCAGAGAGAAGAAAACAACTTTAAAGAAAAATAACACTAGAAAAAAAAAAAACTATCTTACTTATTCTGACATTCAATAATAATAAAAGATCTGCCTCTAATCAACAGAGAAGGCTGTTTAGTGAAAATACTATGGATTTACCTGAGAATACATAGGGGTCACTTTTTCCAAGGTCATAAGATCATATGAGCTAAAAAAAAAGGGACTTCATAAGCCATCTAGCTCAATATTTTTGTTTTACAGATAGGGAAACTGAGGATAAAGGAGGTGAGAGTGATTTGCACACTGAGAACAATTATCAGAGGCATTATTTGAATCAAATCCTATGCTTTTAGAACCATTGTTCTTTTGCAAAGAACACACTGTCTCCACGCTAGTAAGTTTCAGAGATGGCATTGGAACTCTAGTTCTTATTAGCTCCAAGTCCAACATACTCTTCACTATATCACATTGCTTTGACATAGGCCCAATATATAGATGTAAATAAGACAGGTTAAATATCTTGCCTTACAGCCAGTAAATCAGAGGATAGAATTAAGACCCAAGTCTTCTGGCTCTAACTCTAATCGTTTTTTTTCATTCTCCTAGATTGCCTAGGCTAAATCTTAATAAAGAATCTCTGTGCTTTGAACAGAACTAGAATACCTTCACCTGATTTCCTGTCTGTCTGTCTGCTTACAAAGTAAAGCATGGTCTTTAGTCCTGAAACCCAGGTTTTCCGCCTCCTGATTTTCTGTGTTGTGCTGGACCAGGACAATGAATGGCAGTCTGTCTCTACACAGATGCTAGTTTTTATTGAAATTCCTGACCATTTACTTTAAAGAGACTTAGCTAGCTTATTTGACTTTTCATCAGTCTGGGCTTAAAGTGAGATAAATCCAATAACAGAGGCAGGAAGTGTTCCCTTGTGCTGAGTTACCGCTGCACTTAATTGGCCCACAGTACAGGCTCTGTGAGTGCCAGCCTGAGAGGAAGTCACTGAGTTCTGGGATCCAAGGTGTTTGGGTAAAGTCTTTAATAAGATAAGAGCCACGTTGTTTCAAGCATACTTCCTGGATATATTTGGTTTCCTCTGAGTCTTCTCACCTGCCTGCTAAAGAAATCAGCAGAGACAGGAGAGATACACAATAATGATGGTGTTAGGGTCTGATATGACAGGGAGAGAATTAATATGTCTCTGTGGGAGTTGGAGGAAGCAGTGACCAAAGTTCAGCTCAGAAAGAAAGAGGGAGGGTGATTGATATTAAAGAGAATTGCCTAGTTCATGCTTTTCATCCTGGAACTGGGTCTTTGTGCACATGCATTCTCTGTTGATGAGCTATAAATAACCCAGAGGTTTCTACTAACAGGAGGTAATTGTAATTGTCATTTAATGAAATGCATGAGAGACCCAGACATGTTCTCTAATTCTGCTTTGGGTATAGAATTTGAGTCATAAAACTGTGGAATTAAAAGAGGCCTTGGAGTACCTCTAGTCATAAAACAGAACCGTAGAATAAAGAATATGTGGCCCTTGATGGGCCTTAGAGATCACCTAGTACAACACTGTCATTTGTTGGACAAGGAAAATGAGGTGCAGGAGGATGATTTACCCAAAGTTATGCAACAAATTAATGGCAGAGCTGGGATTCAAAAACCCAGGTCTCCACTAGCAAGTTAATACTTTTTGTCTTCTCCCATGGAACATGTTCATAATGGACTGTCTTGGTCTGGAGACCACACAGGAGCTTTGGGACCGTCCTTCTGCCTATCTGTGATTCTGTTCTGAAAGGTTTGCATTTGGAGGTTACAAAGACATGGACACTGAGCAGGAATAACTAATGATTACATGAATATGAACTGTGCAAGCTGTCAGGACTGCTTCCAGCCACTTCAGGGGAAAGGTTGGAGAGATGCAGGTAACCCAAGTCTCCTTCCTTGCTGTCACATGTTTATAAGCACATAGCATCTAAATCTCATATGCCCCTAGTCTAGCCTAAGACTGTGTTGTGTTTGATGTTTCCTGATCTTAGGCAAATGAATTTCTTTCTGTAGATGGACATGTCCAGACTTGGAGATGACCTTACTGAGAAAGGGCCTAGATCTTTTCAATTTATAGTTTTCTGGCAGAAAAAACAAAGAGAGAGAGAGAGAGTGAGAGAGAGAGAGAGAGAGAGAGAGAGAGAGAGAGAGAGAGAGAGAGAGAGAGAGAGAGAGAGAGAGGGAGGGAGAGAGAGAAACAGAGAGAGAGAGAGAAAAACAGAGAGAGAGAGAGAGAGAGAGAGAGAGAGAGAGAGAGAGAGAGAGAGAGAGAGAGAGAGAGAGAGAGAGAGAGAGACTCAACAATTCCATCATACTTAGAGAAAACAAGAGATCCCAAGTCTGGCTTGTTAAACCTAAAGACATGGCCTATAAATTGGATAATGTAAAAGTGAGATGAAATGTATGGCCATTATAATTAGCAATATTCAAGCTGCTTTACATTCTGATAGAGTTCAATTATCATCTTCTCAGGTAGAGCATAGCCACAATTTTTAGTTCTCAAATTCTGTTTAAAGATGTTCTGTCAATATGTACCATGAGTCTTTTGTCTTAGAATTACCTACCTGCACCATTCTCAACTTATATTGTATATTAAGTATGGTTCTACATCCTTTTTAGAAAAATCTAGACAAGCGCCTAAACCTAAGAGTTTAAAAAAAAATTGTCCCCAGAGTATCATGGTGGAGACTTAATGAGCTCAAGATGGTGAAAAAAGGAAATACAGTTTTCCTCTTAGTACCTCAGCCCTCTCTGTCTCCCCTAGGAATATTAGTTAAGAGTATGGGTCCTTCTTGAAAAATAAAAAGGTGAGGACAATTACCCAGCCTCTTTAAACTGAGGAGTGGTTCTTTAGGTTAGACAATTATCCCACATTATCTCTCTGCATGACACATGATTTGCAATCCCAGCTCCTTAGCATCCCCATAATTGTGTCACAACCCTTATAACCACGAGGAAGAAATAAACAACTCATTTCTCTACTCACTGCCTTAGTGAATCATCTTGGGAAAATGACTTCCTATTTTCTGTTTGACAGATAGGTAAATGAGTTGAATTACCCCCTTTTGAAAGTTTGGACATTCAAGTCTTCATGTTTTTATAGATTAGGGGATATATCTAAATTGCCTCAGTTCTAGTTAATACTTTTTCCAGGCCAAATTGTGAAAAAAGCAAAGTTCTCACTTCCCTTTGTGAGTCCCACATACCTTTGTGTGCCACCAGATGCCCAATCAGAACTCTCATAGCCTTACTCAACTCAGGATTTCCAGGGTAGTAGCAGAACACTAAATAGCAAAAACACATCACCAACCCTTTTCTAATGAAGTTAGAAGTATAACTGGGTAGTACACACACGTCATAATGTATATTGTCACCAGTCTGGGTCTCTAGCTTAATTCTGACCCTGAGAGATGAAAGAAGACATGCTATTTCCATCAGATAAGGCCTGCACAAACATGGTACCTGACTTGCTTAGCAAGGTCAAAGGTAACAGTTTTATTATAGGAAGAACAAAATGGACTGAAGTACTTTGCAAATGTGTAAGTCTAGGGTTGGCAGCTCAATTATTAATAATCTAGATAAACATACAAAATGTGACAAAAATTCCTTTGGTTATTTTGATTCCAGAGGATTTTTTGGTGAAATATACCTAGATGTATGAGATATGGAATGAATCCATTACCAGATCAAGCTCTGAGTTAAGTTAAAAGTTAAGTTTAACTTTTTTTTCTAGTCAATTAATTAGCATTTATTAAGGCATGATCTGTTATGGGCACTGTGTTAAGTACAGAGAATACAAATGCCAGGGAAGGCTTTATTGTGGTAGAATGGGGGATAAGATGTAATAACAACAACAACAGCAATAATAATAATAATAATATAGTTACCATTTATATAGTATTGTAAGATTAAAAAAACACATAATTTTGCATATGTAATTTACAATGTCTAAAATTCCATTTTAGAAATGAGAAAACTGAAAAACTAAATGAATTGGCCAGGATCACTCAACTATTAAGTGACTCCATGTCCAAAATTCTATCTACTCTATCACCTATGAGACAATGACAATGACAGAAAAAGTTTAAAAGTATCAATAAATGTGTATACTAAAAATTGCATTGATGTGCAGCAATTATGCATCTCAAATAAAATATTCAAAGTTTGTTATTCTTTATGGTCTCCATGTTCTTCCTCCTCCCTCAGGGAAAAGAGAATTCATAAGCATCTACACCACCCTGTCCTTTTCAGGTGCTACCTCACTCTCTCGACCTGCCCTTTGGCCTTCTTCTCCAATAGAATTTACCAATCCTTTCTGCTATTCCCTCACCCCCACAACTAAAGGATTAACTAGCCAGTCATTAAAAAAAAAAAAGGATAATAGAAGGGTTGTTGTAATTTATCATTTCTTTCTCCAAGTTATTTTACAGTTGAGGAAACTGAAGCAAACAGGGTTAAGTGCCTTGAACAGGGTCATAAAGCTGGAATTCTCATCTTCTTGACTCCATAATACAGATTCCTGTACTGTATTCACTTCTCCTACCTATCCCAAAATAAGAGGATATTTGCATATTAAAAGAGGTTGACTGGAGAGAGAACTTTCCTTTTTCCTTTATCCTTGTCGAGAGATATATATATACCTGTGAGCCAGATTGTCCTTTTGCTTATTCTCACCACTAGCTTTGTAATCCTAGAGGATCAAACCATCCATCAGATCAAATGACATTTATTAGCTTTGTGTGAAAGATAAAAACAACTCTACTAATTACTTTGTTTATCTTGTTGAAAAGAACTTTTCAGTTCTTGCTTGACTCTTTATTTCTCAACTCCCACTTCTTTGCCTTCGAACAGGTCCCATTCCCAGAATGCCCTATCTTCTGATTTGTCTCTTAAAATTCCTAGTTTCCTTTGAAGCCCAAACCAAGTGCCTTCTGATATGAGGTATTTCCTGTTCCTCCAGATGCTAGTGCCCCACACCCCTGAAATAATTTTATATTTATTTGTACAAAGTGTTTCCTATAATAGAATATAAAAGCCTTCAGCAAAGGGACAATTACAATTTTGTCTTATATCCCCAGATCTTAACTTTGTGTTTGACATATAAAAAATCTTTAAGTAATGCTTCTTGTTATGTTCAAGATCTACTACTCTGTAATCAGTAGCATAATGGGTATGTTCTTAATACCAATAAAGAAATCCTGCCAGACCTTGCAGGTAGTTCCACCTTGCAGGTAGATCCTTGGCAGC
This sequence comes from Sminthopsis crassicaudata, assembly GCF_048593235.1. Classification (NCBI taxonomy): domain Eukaryota; kingdom Metazoa; phylum Chordata; class Mammalia; order Dasyuromorphia; family Dasyuridae; genus Sminthopsis; species Sminthopsis crassicaudata. Next base: position 558,733,795 of record NC_133619.1, read on the forward strand.
TGCCTCCCCAACCTCTGCCCCACAACTCTCTAGCTCTCTCATATTCCAACTCATTATTTAATAAAGCATTCAAGAGAGTCTCTGACAGTGTTATCTTTCTTAGGAAATATTGAGCCCCAATGAAGAAATATCTGATTTTCCTATTAAGCTCAGCCTGAAGCCTACAGTGATAGTCACAATTGGATAGAGGAGTGAAAACTGCATCAAGTCCAGAGGATGTCATCATACATGCTATTTCTTCATACAAAAGCCACATTGCAATGATTCTTACTAATTGGCATTATATTAAATTGGTTAAGTCTTTCTCATGAATCATGGTTGGGAGCAGTCTCTATAAGAGAGACAGGGGGAAAGTATGCCTGAGGAAATATTAAGGAAAGCAAATAAATGTTCCAGAACAGAAAGCCTTAACTTTGTGTGTGTGTGTATATGTGTTATAGACCCCTAGTTTGTGGATCTCTTCTCAAAGATACTAAGAATGCTTTTTAAACGCACTACATTATATAGAAGTAGTTTCCTTTGCATTTGTAGATATAAGCATATATATATATATATATATATATATATATATATATACATATATATACTTACAAAGTAACATATATTGTACAATTACCAAGGAAACTAATTATATATATTGTAATGTGTGTTATTTTGTAAATGTGTGGGTATGTTTATGATTGTTCCTATGATTATTAAAGAAACTACTTATATGTAATGAATATGATTGTGACATATAATACACACATATATATATGAATATACATGTTAAACTATATCATTATATATATGTGTTTACATATATATAAAAGAAACAAATCACATTTAAATATAGTTATCAATATAGTAAGAAAAAATGTCTGTGGACTCCCTGAAATCTATCCTTAGATACTTACTATGGATCCTAGGTTAAAAACCCTAAGTCTTCTAGACTCCAGCTTCTTAAACTGGGGGTTCTCATATAGGCCTTATAGCTGATTGTTGGGATCATAATTTATTATCACGTTTGATTTTTACATCTATTTCATATGCCTATATATCCAGGATCACATACAAATTTCTTAGCTAAAGATGGGTGGTGAGTAGAAAAAGTTTAAGAAGCTCTTCTCTAGACCAAGCCAAGAAGAGAGAAAATAAGAATGAAAAGAGAGATTATATCCAGAGTCTTTAAAAAAAAAATTACAATGTATATATTTGTAAAAACATATATCTGCATTTAATTGTAACCTTCTGAGAAGAGGGAGGAGGAGGAAGGGGAAAAATAGAATAATATAAAAAAGTGTACAGCAGAGAACAAAAGAAAACCCACAAGGAAGCAAAGAAAAGATGGACAGCTCTGAACATAATACTAAGTATTTATTATTTAGGCTTTCTTGAAATAGAAATTTATTGCTTTATATTTTGAATCCTCTCATGATCTATTGTGTAAATGGCAATGTTTGTATTTTTATTCTTTTCCTATTTTGTATTCAAATTTAAAGTAAAAAAAAAAAAAAAAGCATTACAATGGCAAGCAAAGGGCCTCTATAATTTAATCCCACTTTATCTATTCAGTCTGTCTCCCAGTATTCTGTTCTTGGTGCTTCAGTCTCTAATCTAACTAACTAATATTTTGTGTAACTTATATATTTCCCTTCTAGATGGGGGTGGAGTGGGAAGGAGGGCAGGTCATAGAAACAGTACTGTATCTTATTTAATTTTCATATCGCTTTCTGGTTCCTTATTGTGTTTTTCATACAATAGGAAACCGAGGCCCAGAATAGTAGTGATTTATCAAGATCCGAGAATTAGTAAGTAGCCAAGACAAGATTCAATCCCAAGTCTTTTGATTCCAAAGCCAAAATTTAGTATAGAACCTGGCATATAGTAAGCACTAAATGCTTTTTATCCATCAAATCCAATGCTCTTTCCAGTGCAAAATTCTTTATTGTCTCTCTAATCAATCAAAAAATCAGACCAAGGCACTATGCTACCCACTTTGTAAGCAGTAGATTTTGACTCAGAGGCTCTGAGCTTAAATCCTCATTCTGCTACTTTTAACCATGTGTAACAATGGACAAGTCCCTGTTCTTTCCTCTCTTTGAGACACTGTCTTTGTATCTCTGTCTCCATTGTCACTGTCTCTCTATCTCTGTCATCTCTGTTCTGTCTTTGTGTTTCATTGAGGACTCTCTCTCTGTCTCTGTCTCTCTTTCCCTCTCCTCCTCTCTCTGATAAGGCCCCTTTCTGTTTGAAAATCTTTTAATCTTAGTAGAAGAAAATAGAATGGGGCAGGTTATTGATTTTCTAAATCAACCTCTATGTTTGCTGATCAATATTTCCTTGGTAGATTGGTCAGCTCTAAACTCTGATCAGCTATGCTCTGTCCATATCCTTATATAGTAATACTTCACAATGAGGTATAAATCTTCAAATTTAAATAAAATATATATTTTTAAATCCTTACATCTATCACTTTAAATCAGACCGGAACAAATTAACTGTATTTCTTTTCATACAGTTAATTATTCTTGAACACTTACAGTCTGTTTTCAAAATAACATCAAAATATAGAAATATGTCCTTGGAATTTATTATTTGAAAACCGAATAATATTAGACATTGATTTTTGATGCCATGGAACACATTCTCTGTCTAAAAAGGATTCATCAAAGGTGAATTAAAGAATATTTCCCCCAATCCTCTTTTATACCAATAAATAAGGTCAATTAAAAATCAAGTCTTTTATCATTCTGTTTTGATCCTGTATCTATATTCCTAATTGCCATTGCCCATAAATGATCAGAAATTATAAATTTCAGCTACCACTATAGTTTGGTACCTATGAAACATTTATGCAAAATATTTTGCAAAACTTAAAGGCTAAATAAATTCTATTATTATTATTGTAATTCAGAAGAATATGTGCATTAATTTAGGAATTATAGGATCATAGAATATTAAAGGTTGAGAGGGATTTTTTTTAAGACCCTGTCCAACATTCTCACTTTATAAATAAGGAAACTGAGACTTAGAAAAAGAAGTTAATTGCCCAAGGTTGCTTAGTAAGTTAAGAGTTGAGTTGAAGTTAAGATTCTTAAGTTACAGCTCTGGTAAGACAGTTTTACCTTGGGGCAATTGCCCAATCTAAATGATGGCTGAGGGTGAGAAATGGTATAGAGTTTCCTTTTCAAATAGAGGATGCTTCTTCCAACTCTGAGACTCTGTGAATCTGACCTCTTATAGCAACTTAGGATGGTGCTGATGTTCAGGGGCTCCTATAGTTTAAATAATCCATCCACTTGATAAAGAGTTGACTCAATGATTAAAACCAGCAGCTGAATATGTTGGAGTCTCCCTATTAATGCAACACTAGACAAAGGGGAAAGACACAAATTTTAAGAAAATTCCTTCTTTCACAAAGAATGTTTCACTTGCTCTGCTTTTCTCTACAAATCTTAGATATTGAATGCACAACAGAATCCTAGCTACTTGGTGAGCAGACTTCATTTGATACCTGACAGTTCAGACTATCCCTGATCCCCTTCTAGAAACTGCTAAAGTCAATCAAATGAGAGAGTGTTTTTTCAAACCTGCTTTATTAGAATGGGAAATCAGAGTCTGAGAATTAAAACCATCAAAGACCCAAACTGAGTGGAAGGCAGAAAGAAAACAGCTCATCAAACAGACTGCAAAACCCTGTGCAGGTTTCCAAATTCCAAAAGCCTTAAAATAGTCACATCAAATGCACTGCCAGGTTTTACCCAAAACCTTAACTCTCTCCATCCTTTTAGAAAGAAAAAGAAAAAGAAATACCTTATTAAATCAGAGACTTCTCAGAGGCAAGGGAAGAATATAGATTCCCCCAAGGCCAAGGCAAGAGGTCCTCCCAAAAAAGCAAGCTTTAAATAAGCTTAAGATTTATTTTAAATTTGAATACAAAATAGGAAAAGGAAAAAAAAAACACAAATATTGCTACTTATACAAGAGCTAGCCACAGAATTACCACCACCACTATTGTTTTATAATCTTTTCTCTTCCCTAGCCCCATTCCAAAGCTATAAAGATATGAAGTTTCTAGCCTCTTCTTAAAAGTATAAAGTGTTCAACATCTTCTCCACTTCTAATGTGGCCTCTTTCCCACATATTGTCTTCTTTAAGTCGCTTAATTACAGCCCAGGAATCAGTTGAAAAGAAAAGGTGGGGAAAATGAGATATTATGCCACAATCCTGAAGACCTCCTGTGTGGCTATAATGAAACCACTGGATAATATTATCAACTTCTAGGTTTCCTCAGTATAGTATCTTCACTGGTTGAGGGACAATTGATCATCATCTTTGTTTTCCCACATCTTAACAAAAAGACCATTCCTAGAGGAAGGACCTGGGAGGTAGAGGAAATCCTGTGAGGAAGATTTGTTAATTCCCAGGTGAGTTTGTGTCATTTTCCTAATTATTCTGAGCTGGAAGAAGTAGAGAAAGGTTGACAGGCTGTAAGAGGACTCAAGCTCTGTATCTCTTGAGGGAGTTTATCTTTCTAGAATTGTCCAACCAGAAGAAAGACAGACACAAAAGCTACCTTTGCTTCATAGATCCCAGAGGTTTTATGATAGAGCGTACAATAGCTTGAAAGAAGAAGCAACAAAATGTCATAGAACTAGGAACCTAGCATTAGGAAGACTTGCTTTGAATCCCACTGAAAAAAAGTTTATTCTGTCATCTTAGATAATTCACTTCAACTCTGGGACCCAGTTTCTTCATCTGCCAGATGGAAATGGTACTCGGATCAACTTTTCAGAGTTGTTGAAAGAATCAAAGCAAGCTGTGTAAAGAGATCAGAAAATTTAAAATACTATTATATCCCACACTTTCTGACATAGAACTGCACCTAAAGCAGATATACAATATATCTGTTAAGCTGACTTGATTCATTTATTCAATATTTACTGAGCCACTTCTATGAGCTAGCATGAACATTATAGAAGATGAAAAAGAAATACCAGAGAAAACTTTAGAAGCAGTTCACTTTTTTAAAGGACCATCCTATTATATGGGAAATACAAGTACTACACACACACACACACACACACACACACACACACACACACACACACACACACACACATATTCCCTCTCCACTGGATGCCATTTTGCAGAAGAGAAAGCATAGATTAAATGACTTCCAAGTATCACACGGACAATAAGAATTAATCTTGTATTTTCTAAGTCCAAGATCAATAACTTTTCTGTTAAACCACACTGCTTCTCATTACAAGCTTCTTAATAGATATGATCTCTGCCCTCATGGACTTTAAATCAAGTAGAGAGAGACTCTAGTAACTCAAGTACAAATAAAAATATACTCACCATATATGGGTAAAGTGTCATGAGGAAAGGTCAACCAAGCATTTATTAAGTACTATTGAATGACAAGAACTATTGCTAGAAGGTTCAGATATAAAGACAAATGAAACCATCAATCCCTGCCCTCAAGGATTTTATATTCCATCAGGGAAAACAATATGTACAAAGCAAATTGTCCCCTCTGTTATCCTTCACATTCTCATTCATCTTCAGTCTTTCTGTTTACTGGCTACTTTCCTGCTGTCTATAAATATGTTTGTTTGTCTCTTATCCTTAAAAAGAATTCTCCCTTGATTTGACTATATCTTCTAGCTATCATGCTATATCTGTCTTCTCTTTGGTAGCTAAACCCTTTGACAAGGCCACCTACAATTGATGTTTGCAAATACTCTCTTCTCATTCTCTTCAAAATTCTCTACAGATTGACTTCCAATCTAATTATTCAACTAATATGCTTTCTCCAAACTTACCAATCACCTCCCAAGTGCCAGATCTAATGGCTTTTTCTCAATCTTCATACTTTTTTACTTCTCCATTACGTTCACACTGTTAATTGCCCTCTTTTTTTAGATACCCTCTTCTCTTTAGGTTTTCAAGACGCAGACCTTCTTACTGTTGCTTACTCACTGCACTCTTTCCTGACTATGCATTTTCACTGACTATCCCTCTTGCCTAGCATAATTTTCCTTCTCAGATGACTTTTTTCAAGTCTCAGCTAAAACTTTACCTTCTATATGAAGCTATTTCACTTCTTCCCAAAATCTTTCTGGGAACTTTATCCACCCAGTGCCTTCCTTCTGAAATTATTTAGTATTACAGAGAATTGGACATAACTGAAAAATGAATGAACAACAAAGTGCTTATGAAATATGTTGATTGATAAAATAAATATAAACTATACAAATAAACTAAATATGAAACAATTATTGAAGAAATAGCAGCTAGAATTTCAGGAAGAATACTTTGATAAAAGGTAGAATTATATAACTTTCAGATGGGAGAATTTATATCATTTTCTTGCATAACTAAGGAGATGATGAATAAACGGAGGTTTGAAGTGTATCAACACACAAAGTTGAGGAGGGAAGAAGGTTTTCTAGATCTATAAAACTTCTTGAACAGAAGGAAATATATGTATGGCAGACACTGAGATGTCTAGTTTCTTGGAAAATATAATAGGGGAAAATATGAAGCTAAACTTAAAGGATAAATAAAGCACTTTGATTTCTAGACTAAGGAATATGGATTTTATTTAGCAGGGAATAAGAAACTTCTAAAGATTATGAAACAGTAGAATGATGTGTACTCTAGGAAGGTTGATGAATCTGCAACAATAAGCAAGACTTGAAGCAGGAGGGCCTGGACTAAGAATAGCTAATATTTATATAAAGCCTATCGTAGTTAGGTTGTGCAATGTATAAAGTACTAGCCTTGCAATCAAGAGGACCTGAGTTAAAATCAATCTCTGATGCATACAAGCTGTATGACTCTATCAAGGCACTTAACTCTATTTGCCTCACTCATCAATAAAAGACCTGGGAAAGGAGTTGCCAAACAACTCCAGTGTCTTTGCCAAGAAAAACCTCAAATGAAATCACAGAGCGTTGGATGCGACTGAACTCAACAGCAAAAAATATTTAGTACATACTATGTGCCAGGCATTATAGTAAGCACTTTGCAAACATTATCTTATTTTTTAAAATTTAAACATTATTTTATTTGATTTTCACGATAATCCTAGGAGATAGGTACTGTTATTATACCATTTTATAGATGAGAAGACTGAGATACACAGAGGCTAATTGATTTATCCTGAGCTACACATTTAGTAAATATATAAGACCAGATCTGGACTCAGATCTTTTAGACATCAGAAGCAGACACTATCTGTTCCATATATCATAGCTATTGCAGCAATAAGGAGTAATTCTCAAAACAGGAATCATGATTTTTTCTTAATTTCTGAAGAAAGGTGGGCAGCAACACATTTCTTTTGATCCATAGATATACAGCTGATGTAAATATAAAGAAATAGTGATAAATAAACCCGAAGAAATTTTAAATAGCCTGGACCACACATTTTGGCAGAAAATCAAATGCTACCTTGCAGTTAAGTACCTAATTTCTAATGTATGCTGCATTTCTCACTCAATAGCCTGATGGATTCCAGAGGGCAGGGGATGAGACTTCTCATTACTATCCAGCACAATTCTAATGACTAACTGCTGAATGAGTGGTATGGAAAGACCTTAAAACTATGAAGAGTACCCTCAAATTCAAGGCAATTCCAATAGATTTGTGATAAAAAGAACCATCTATATCCAAAGAGAGAGCTATGGAGACTGAATGTAGATGAGAGCATAGTATTTTCACCTTTTTTGTTGTTATTATTTGCTTTTTTGTTTCTTTCTTGTGTTTTTGTTCCTTTTTGATCTGATTTTTCTTGTGCAGCATGACAAATATGGAAACATGTTCAGAAGAAAATGTTTAACCTATACCATATTGCTTACTGTCTAGGAAAGGTGAGGGAGGGAAGGAAGGAGGGAGATATTTGGAAAAAAAAAACTATTAAAAATAATTTAACTCTGCACCAAGTGTTTGGGCACATCCCATACTGCCTGCCAGGGCTATTCTAATAACTTCTCATTTCCATTTTTCCCCCCACTGCAGTTCATCCTTCGTACTGGTGACTGATTCATCTCATTAAAGTCCAGAGCAAGTGAGCCATTTTTTCTGCTCAAAACACTTTAGTAGCTCTCTATTGCTTATGATATAAAATAAAACTCCTGGGGCATCACCAGTTGCCTTGACTTATGTGTCTTGCCCTGAACTCTGACTTTATGCAGCTATGCCTGACTTAAATCCAATTCTTGAGCAAGTCAAGATATCATCCTGATGATGTCACTGGTTCTTTCTGAGAATAAAAGATAAACAACCACCATCCTAGTCACAACCACCATCACCACAATAAAATCCAAACTCCTTGGACTAGCCTTTCAGGTCCTCTAAAAAGTGACACAATTTTTTCAGCCTTATCTTATAGTCCTTTCCTTAACATATAGTATAGCACCCATTAAATTGAACTCACTGTTGCTGGAAAACACAATACATTTTTTTATGTCTTTACCTTTGCTCATGCAATTCCCCTATGTCCTCCCCCCTTCTCTTTTGTACCTGTTGAACTTCTGTGGTTCTTTTAGAGGTTGAGGCAAATCTCTCCTCCATGAAGTTGTCCTGTATCTTCTCCTCCTGCTTCAGACAAATTATCTTTTCTTTGAACATCAGCTATCACTTTTTATGTACACTAGAATAAATGTCAAATATTATCATTCTTAAAGTATGGGTCATATCATCCTAGTAAATTGCAAGTTCTAGAAGTACAGAGACTGTGACTTATCTAAACTTCAGAGTGGGTCTAGCGATCAGCTCCAAGCCTTGCAAACTGTAAGTGCTTAATAAATATGTATTGAACTTAAAAAATAAATTAAATAGAAGGCACTTTAATGGCAACTGAAGGAGTACTCAAATTACAAGGGACTTTCTTATCTTTCTTTTCTTTTTTTTTAGTAGGGAAGGCTTGTTAAGCAAAATATAACTGACATCTTACAGATAAGAAAATATTTGTGTTCTAAAGAGGTGAGGGGGAAAGAAAGATAAAGCAAAAAACTTGTCCAACAGATAGATAGTTAATATAGAGCAAAGACTAGAATTCCAGTCTTTGGTGTCCAGAGGCTTTGAGTTCCTTTTTGGTACATCAGAGTCAATTTTCCTGCCTCTGCATTATTACACTGTTTTCCTCAAGCAGACACATTTCTTAAAATTTCAGAAAAGGCAATTGTGCTGACTGAATGATCTCCTCCTTTCTGCACAAGTCTTGACACTGATTTGTCAATTGCTATTTGAAGAACCCTGTTTGACAGCAATTTCCCTCCCAGGTGCTTTATCCAGATGACTATCTCTGCTAGTCAGAAGGAAATAAGAGAAAGTTTTTAAAGACAATGGAATATTCTTGTGTTGGATCATTGGTACGCTACTGACATGTGGCCATTCAAATGTTTTATCTAAATCTTATCTGACATTTATTTCTGGCTTTTAACTGCCAGCCATGGAAGAGAAAAATTAGGCAGCAAAAAAGGCATATAATTAGAAGACTGAAAATCTGATAAAAAGGGGATCATTTGAATAATAGCATGAGCAATGTGTATGTACAGAAAGGAATGACAAAATTAAAACTTAATAGGACCAGAATATAAATTTGGGCCATTCTGACTACAACAGAGGATTTAAATGCTTTTTCAAAAACATGAAGCTTATCAAATCTTTCCAAGGACAAATCACTGGTTTCTCTCCTCAGGTAATAGTTCCATTATTAGGAAAACTTTGCAGGGCCTTAACTTCTGCAAAAATACTGATACATAATGGGAAGAAAAGAACTAGAAGAGTCTGTGAGTTTCCAATTGGTTTTCTATTTATATTCTTATTATATTTTTCAATGATGAAATTGGAAATTTTTCTAAAATTCTATTTACCTCCTTAAATTCTTTCTTATTTATTTTAGGGTTGGATTAATCTAGTTCTGAGAGAACAAGGTTGAGATATCCCACTAGTATAGTTTTGCTGACTATTTTTTCTTGCATCTTAACTTCTACTTTAGGAATTTAGATGCTATACCACTTGGTGCACATATGTTTAGTATTGATATTGCTTCATTATCTATGATACCCTTTAGACAAATATAGTTTCCTTATGTATCTCTTTTAATTAGTTTGCTTTTGCTTGATCTGAGATCAGGATTGTTACCCCTATTATCTTACTTCACATAAAGCATAATAGAGTCTGCTCCAGCCTTTTACCTTTACTCCATATATATCACTCTGCTTTAAACGTGTTTCTTGTAAGGAACATTTCATAGGATTCTGTCCTTTAATCCAGTCTGATATCCATTTCTGTTTCAAGGGAGAGTTCATCCCATTCACATTCACAGTTAAAATAATTAATTCTGTTTTTCCTACCATCTTTTTTACCCCAAGTTATGTTTTTCTCTTTCTTTTCTCCATTCCCCTCCTCTCCAGTATTTTGCTTCTGACCACCACCTCCTTCAAAGAGCCCTTCCCTTTAGAACCCCTCCCCCTTTCTTATATCTTTTCCCTACTACTTCTGTTTTCCCTTCTATTAGCCCCCCTTTCCTTTCCCATTTCCCCTCCTACTTCCCTATAAAGTGAGAGAAGTTTCTCTGTGAAACCAAATTGTGAAACCAAATATGTCTGATAATCTCTGAGCCAAATCTGATGACAATAAGATTCTTGTATACAATGTTCATTCCCCTTCCTTCTTTCCCTCAATTACAATAGGTCTTCTTTGCCTCTTCCTGAGATATAATTTCCCTCATTTTACCTCCATTTTCCTTTTTTTCCAGTACAATCCTCTTTCCACCTCTAGTTTATTTTTCATATTATTTCATTAAATTCAAATTATACCCACACTCTCTAAGTATACCCATAAGGCAGATATAGTTCTCAAGAGTTCTTTTCTTTTTGCCTTTTTATGCTTCTCTTGAGTTCTGTATTTGGATATCAAAATTTTGTTCAATTCTGGTCTTTTCATCAGAAATAAATGAAATTCACCTGCATCATTGAATGTCCATCTTCTTCCCTGAAAGATAATGCTGAATTTAGCTGGATACTTGATTCTTGGCTACAATCCAAATTCCTTTGCCTTTCAGCAGAGTAGATTCCAGGCCCTCAAATCCTTTAATGTGGAAGCTGCTAAGTCCTGGACAATCTTTTAAGGTAGAAGTTGCTAGGTCTTGGATAATCCTAATTGTGGCTCCTTGATATTTGAATTGTTTCTTCCTGGCTGCTTGGAATATTATTAATGTTGATCTGAGGGGAAGCTGGGAGGACGTCAGATACAGCCATGTCTACTCTCTGACATCTTGGTTCCGCTCCCAGCAATTTTTTTAACGAGGAAAAAGGGAAGACACTTTTGTTTTAAAAACTTCTTAAATCTTTATGAAGTATATATATATATATATACATATATATATACATATATATGTATATATACGTATATATATGATATATGCATATATGCATATATTTTTGTGTATGTACTTTATTTATAAAAATTAGTAATATTTATTCTAAGGAATAGTAAAACTTTAGAGTTGGCAGGGAGTGGATATTAGTAGCAGCATAAAAAAGATGGAAAAGAATCAATGGGTAGAGTTTATAGAGAGACAGATATTAACTCAATGTAATGAAAAAGTAAGATCTATCAACAGTGAAACTGGTTGCCTAAGGAAGTGGAAAATTCCTTGTTGATGATTGGAGTTATTCAAGTGAAAAACTGGATGTCACCTTGCAAAAGATATGTGTTATAAAGGAGATCCCTATTGAATTTGAAGTTAGTGTAGGTGATTCCTAGGGTTTTTTTTTTTTCTTTTAAATTAGTTGTTCTATGGATTTAATACCTACTCCCAAATTTGAGGTATAAGTAAAGAAAATTTATAATGGGATTATGCTTTTATTTTTAATAAGGACAGTTAAATAAACTATGGGGGAACATATTTTTAAATTCCAAACATAAGAAATGAAACAAGCATTTCCATAATATAGTAGTGCGGAAAAGATTGCTTATAAAACTGAAAGTCTATTATGTACAACTTGCTTATTCTTTTTAAATGTATAATAGTCATCATGTAATTTTCTTACCCCTCCTCTCCTACCCTAGAGATAGCTACCATTATTCACAAATATGTAAATATAGGATAAAACCACTATATATACATATTCTTTAATTTATCAGTTCTTTCTCTAGATACAGATAACATCTTTTTCACAGATCTTTTATAATTGATTATTCTCATATACTAAGAGAGAGAAATCATATTTCTAAGCAGAAAAAAGCTGAAGTAGAGATACATCTAGTATTTTAGGTAGAAGACCATGGAGAACCATTTTTTACTCTTCTCCCATAATAAATTCTGAGGGCTGTAAAGCTGAAAGTGACCTTGGAATCTATCTAGTCCAATTATTCCCATTTTTACAGATAAGGAAAATAAGATTCAGAGAATGGAAGTGATTTACATCTCATTTCACAAGTAACAGCAGTAGAACTAGGGGGCCAGGTCTAAATTCATTGTTTTTCCTGCCACATCACCAAAACAAAAGGAAAAAAAAATTGAGAAGAAGTTGGCTACAAGTCAGAACTATAACTTCAAAGGGAAATCACTTCATTTATCACAGCTAACACTCTAGGCTTTGCGTCTGTAATCATAGAGAAGGAAAACTAGAAACCCTGTCAAAAGAATTTCCCTTGGTCTACCATAATCTCTTCCTGTAGGGATTCTCAAAGGGTGTGTGTGTTTAAGACAGAAAAAGAGACAAAGACAGAGAAAGGTGGACCTCACTGACAATCTGATAAGTCCATGGAAGGTAGCTAGTATAGTAAAAAGAGTGCCAGGTCTAAACTCAGGAAGACTCATATTCCTGGCTTAAATGTGGCCTCAGACACTTATTAGACCTTAGGCTAATCATTTAACCCTGTTTGTCTCATTTTCCCCACCTGAAAATGCGCTGGAGAAGGAAATGGCAAATGACTCCAGTATCTTTAACAAGAAAACCCCAAATTGGGTCATAAAGAGTCAGACACATAATGACATGAATGAAAAACTACAATAAAAATATCTATGGACCCTTTCTCAGAATAATGTTATAGAATGAAGAAATATAAGATTACAAAGAGAACTATTTTAAATAGTTACTATAATATATTTTTAAAGTTTACTGGTATTACATTAAGAGCCATTGATAGTGCAAATCAGGCAGGTCAGAAGATGTCATTTTCTAGATCAGATATTTCCACATTTATGACCTTCATTGAGATAAATTATTCTAAAATTGCCCTTATTAAACTTCTTAGATAAGATAGTTCACACAGCAACTGATTATATTTCACAGGTTGTCTTGCAGCTATACACATTTTGGTACAGAGACTGGTGCTTTGAAACTACACTTATATTTAGGAAATAATTTCAAAGAATAGAAAAAAGAAGAAAATATATGTTAAGATCTATTATTTGTTTCCAAAGTGGAAACTGGGCCTAAAATCAGGACTTCCTCTTCCTGAGTTCAATCTGACCTCTAATACTGACTAACTAAATGACCTTGGGCAAATCACTTAGCCCTGTTTGCCTCATTTCCTCATCCATAAAATGACCTGCAGAAGGAAATGCAAACCACTCTAGTATTCTTCCTAAGAGAACTCCAAATGGAGTCAGGAAGAGTCCCACATTATTAAAACAAGTGAACAGCAATAACAAATTATCAGATCAGGATTTGAGTGTGCTCATTGTTTCCTTTGTTTTTCATTTCTTCAAGTGACTTCTCAACAGAGGAAAGTCCTTCTAAAGTCAAAAACCATTGGAAACTTAAGGAATTTGGGTAAATAATGTATACCAGCACATGGCCCTCACACACACACACACACACACACACACACACACACACACACACACATTAAATAAATTCTCATTGCAACATCTCTGGGTGGAAGGACTACAAAGATAAGAAATAATTTTAATACTACAGAAGAAAAAAATTACATTGGACAAATGAAGGGATAGATGAGTATGAAAACTTGTTAGTACATATCATTTTAATAGGATGTTTTAAGACAAAAAACTAGGAAGAAAATATTCAACTTCAGCATGCATAGAACATTTGGCCAAAAATATGTGTAAGATAAAAGATAAGAGAAAGTTTTAAAAACTTCAAGGTCATACAGTTTCCTGGAGAGATATAAGGACATACTGAGCAAAATAAAAAGGAAGAAAATGTTAGTATGAGAAAATAGGACATTTTGGCAATCTAAACTTAGATTAAGAGGTTGAAAAAGTTTCACAATAGATTTTAGTATAAAGATGGTATCTTAGCCTCTGGCCCAGGAAGGACTTATATTATTTAGCCCCAGGGAACATAATTTGATAAAGATCCCACACAGAGTTTTATCTAAAACATTTAAAAATGTTTCTAAACTAATCTTCTAAACTGTATCTTCACAAGTCACATTTTGAAGGTAACTTGCTGGATTTCATCAGTGGGGGCACATCTAAACTAGTAAATTCAGTTCCCATATACAAGTCTTATCAGCTCACATCAGGACTACTGCTTATTACATATACAATTTTTGGTTGATCAAGTCACTTAACTTGATTGGGCCTCAGTTTTCTTATTCATAGGTAATCCAGTGGTTAGAGCAATGGGCTTAGAATCAGGAAGAGCTGAGTTCAAATGTGACCTCAGAGACTTACTACTACTATGTGACCCTTGGCTCATTTAACTTCAGTTTGTCTCAGTTTCCTTGGCTATAAAATGAGAATAGCAATAGAATCTATAGATGTAAAGACCAAATGTGATATATTAATATTTAATAAAATACTGAGATTGATGCAGTGCCTGACCACATAGTAGGTGTTAAATAAATGTTTGTTTCTTTCTTTTCTTCCACGAAATGAGAGGTTTTAGTTATATAGTTTCTGAGGATCCTTTCAGTATGAAAATTTTGATCCTAAAAAATAATTTCTTATATTTGGAAGGCAGAAATAGAAACAAGGATAAAATACTAGCTTCCTCAGCTTGGTGTTTAAAGTCCTTTATTGTTATAGTGCAACCTTCCTTTCTGTTTCACATTTCTCATCTTCACACGCTATCTTCTAATATTGGACTACTTCCTGTTCCCTGAACTCAGTATTCCATCTTCCACATTCATGCCTTTTTCCCAGACTATACTTTTTGCTAAGGATGCACTTCCTAGTTATCACCATATTTTAGAATCTTTTTCTTCCCTTAAGATTCAACTCAGTTGTCACCTTCAACAAGATGCCTCCGGATAGTAGTCTTCTAGCCCTTTAATCATTCTATATTTACTTATCTGGGCAATAAGTGGCACAGTAGAGAGAGTGCCATGCTATCTGTCTTCAGAAACTTAGCTGTGTGACTCTGGAAAGTCATTTAATATTCTTTGGCTTAGTTTTCTCCTCTATAAAATGAGCTGGAGAAGGAAATGAAAAATTTATTCTAATACTTTTTTCAAGAGAACCACAAATATGATCATGAAGGATTGGACACAACTGAACAACAAACTCAACATATATCATTCCCCACTTCAGTAGAATGTAAGTTGCTTGAGGGTCACTAATAGATATTACTTATTTTTATATTTTATTCTAATTTCAATATTTTATATTGGTATTCCCAGCTCCTACCATAATGTTTTGCCCAATATATACTTAGTAATTTTTTGTCTAATTTAATGTAGCTAACCTTGACAGTTGAATTTTATTAAGCTAAAATAGAGGAACTTGGGTGGTATAAAATGTTGGCTCTGATGCTTGGAAAACCTGAGTTCAAATCCAGTCTAAGATACTAGCTTACTCTGAGCAAGTCACTTAATCCTGTTTGCCTCAGTTTTCTCTTTTGTAAAATGAAATGGCATTTATCTTCTAGGATCTTTGTGAGGATCAAATGAGATAATTTTTGTTAAATTTTTTTACAAATCTGAATATGCTGTGTAAATATAGTAGTTGTTATTGTAGTTGAAGATGTTGTCCCCAACATAGCTTTCAAATTTTCATTTAGATAAAGATATGTCACAGAAAATATATTTTGTATTGATATCACTGTATGTTTCCCTCCCAAGAAAGTGTTTTGTTTTTGTCTTTGAACCTCCAGAATGTGAGCTAGCACTTGTCTTGAAAGTAAGTACTTAAAACAAATTTAAATACATGAGAAAAGCAGATTTATATAAGGAAAAAATTCTTAGCAATGAAAACTACCAAAAAGAAAATTAAGTTGCTTCAAGAGGCTTTTGGTTCTTCATTATTGGAGTTCTTCAAGTGGGACTTAAGTGTCCACACCTTAAGAATGCTAGAATAAATAAATAATAATAAAACTAACAGTTATATAGCATTCTAAATTTTTAAATATCTTATTATATCCTTATAATATCCCTGAAAGATAGGCACTCTTATTATTATCTCCCATTTTGCAATGAGAAGACTGAGACTTAAAAATCCAGAAAACTCCCCAGAGTCACAGAACCTGTAAGTATTTGAGCCAGAATCCAAACCTAGATTTTCCTGAATCCAAATCAAACACCAGACTTAACTCTACCTTGCTGAAAAAAGAAAGTATTTCTTTTCAGATATGGATTAGACCAGATGGTTTCTGAGTTTCCTTCCAATTCTGAGTTCCATAGTTCTCTAACGACTTTTCTTCAGAGCAAAGCTATCATCTTAGTAAGATGTGAACTCTTATTCTGAGCCCAAGACAGAACCCAATCCAGAAAAGGCACTTAATACATGATTTATGAAATGAATGAGATGTCAAAGTCTGCATATTCAACCAAGTCCATTTTTCATCTCTCTGCCAGCTTTGAACTTTAGCTTATTCTCTTTATCAAACCATATGTCTTTTACTAAGGAAATAGGTTCACTGAGCAAGTGACACTGGCTAATAATAATAGTAATGTTAACATTATGTAGCACTATTTTGTGCCAGACTCTGAGATAAGCACTTTATAAATATTATCTCCCTTGATCCTCACAACAACCCTGAGAGGTAGCTTGCTATTATTTTTAACACAATGTTTTTATTTTCCCCAGTTACATATAAAATAATCTTTACATTTTTTTTAAACTTTAAGTTCCAGATCTCTTCCTTTCTCTCTATTCCCAAACCCCATTAAGAAATCCTATATGAAATTATGCAAAACATTTCCATAAAAGTTAGTTGCAAAAGAAAATATAGATTTCTCCCCCAAAAAAATCTTCAAGAAAAATAAAGAAAAAAATTAAAGAGCATGCTTCAATCTATATTCAAATACAATCAGCTCTTTTTCTGAGTATGGATAGTAGCTTGCTATTATGATCCTCATCTTATAAATGAAGAAATTAAGGCTTACAGATATGAAATGACTTGTCTATCATCACCCAGCCAGTAAGAGCAGATTTGCACTCAGGTCTTCCTGACTCCATCCCCAGCACTCTATCCACTGCTGCTGCATCAGGAATTGGAAATTTCATCAAACTACGCCCTTATAACCCTAACCCAGTCCATTCTTCTCTTGACCACTCTCTAGATCAAGGGTTTTTAAATTCTGTTTGTGTGTGTGCGTGTGTTTGTCCTGGGCTCATTTGAAAGTCAGGTGAATTCTTGGACTCCTCCTTAGAATAGTGTTTGTGCTTACATTCATAATGAAATTAAATATTAAATTTAATCTGCAGGTTAAAACAAAAAGGGTTTATTTTCCTATCTAATTCAGGGATTGATAGCCCTTGAATTCTATCCTGTAGTCTTGTAGACCTCATGTTAAGAACCTTTGTTCTAGATCTGGAAATGGCACCTATGTCAGATGGAACTGGTGTGAGAAGAAATATCCCTTCCCCAACCCCTCCCTGCTTTCCAGGATAATCAATTTTTTTTGGCCAAAAGAGAATGGAGTCAGATATAAAGAAGTACATACCATGGATGATGAAATGGATAGTGCTTTAAATATTTTGGATATCCATTTAAATGGATAGGATTCGTGACCCACCATAGTTGGGGATCTTTTCATTGGCAAATCACATTTTTGAGACCTAATAACAGTCCATAGCAAGGCAGTGTTATTCTTTTTTGACAATTCATTTCCCTACATACTGCCCCTTCAAACTACCAAAGATTAAGAATTTATCTTTCAAACATTAACAGCAATGGTGGCATTTGTCCTAATATTCTAAGATTGCAATGGTCTCCTGCTCTATTTCTAAAGTTCTTTTACCCATGTTTTCACTGCTATGTGATTCATATCTAGATCATCCCTTACCAGATCTTGCATGAATCTATAAAAAAGCGACAAGTACAACAGAATATCTCAAAAAGGAACTCAGAAATATGCCATGTGATACTATCTCAAAACCATAATAACCTGTATTATATCTGGAAAAAAACTTTTAATCACTGTCCTTTTTTTTTTTATCCAGCTGCTCCCCTCCTATACCTCTAAGTTTTTCATTTTATTTTTATTTAGTTCCTTCCAGTTATGCATATGCTTATCTGAGAACATTTAAATTCTTCTGTCCTTGGGTGATAATTACTTTTAAAAGCTTTAAAGTAGTTACAAAAGAACAATTGCCTAAGATTCAGGATATTTTAAAATGTGAAGCATGTGAATTATGTGGCCAATGTCTTCACTAACTTGGTTATGAAACTAAAACCATTTCGCACTGCTCTAACAGATACTGAAGATACCATCTGAGAAGAAGGTAGATAGATGCATAGTAGCATCCATTTTGTTTAAGTCTTCCATTGTTAGAGATTTGAGGTTTCATGATCTATTTTATGCTCATAACTTATTTGGTTGGATAATTATTATTTAATTTGTAGCATTGGCAGAACAGGAAATATGGTGTATTTTATGCATGTCAGTTAAAGAATGACTGTCTTGTTCTTCAGAGAATGGAAATTGGAAGTCAAACATCTTTTGTATTTCAAAATTGGGTCTTTGAATTCTTATAATTTTCATTTAAATTTATTAGGAACCTTGGAGCTATTAGTTAATCTATCTTCCAATAAACTATTTAATATAGCACTAAATAAATGATTCAAGTTGTCAATGAATGAGAGATCAACTAATAGCTCTGCCAGTAATTGATTTATTTTTCTTCAATAAAGTTGAATAAAGAACAAAATAAAAAAATGAAAAGGAATCTCTGTTCTACACATAGAGCTGTTATAGAATGGAATACAAAATCCTAGAGGAGAGGAACTAATTATCATTTTCTTTTTGTGTATCTTGACCATGATAGGTTCTTAATAAGCACTAGTTCAACTGGAGGATAATACATGCTTCATGATGCTTCTTCAGAGCTATGGGTGTTCTAAAAACCACTCAATTTTTCTGCAGTTTCCACTTTGTGCTCAATATTCCCAAGGAAATTGTTAGCTATTATTGCAAGGGGAGCCCTCCTTTCTTTCTATGATAATCATGCCAAATTCATTTGTTTCCTAGGTATGTGAACAAATTCCACATTTCAGAACCCCACTGTGCCTCCATACATATAGGGGCCATAACCACTCTTATCTTTGAGGCCCACAGTAATTATGTGGAATACATTTCTAGGAATAAATAAACCATCGAACAAAAGACAAGAATAGCATCAGCCTAATCTCACTCTTACGTGTTCATGGAAACAATTCTATCTGGCCAAGGAAAACAAAATAAAATATTTTCTTTTCCTATAAAATGCAGACTCTCATATTAACATCTTTCCCTCAAAAGATTTTTTTCATATTGTTCTGGAATGTCATCTGGGCTTCTTTTCTTACTTTACTATTCATCTTACTGTTTCTACCAATAGAAACCTAAATATTGTGGTCATTATATAAATAGCTGCTGAATTAAATTCAAGGTATCATTCCCTCAATATTAGGCTCCTTCATCCTTTAACCAATCAATCAATCAACATCTATTAAGTGCCTACTACATGCCAAGTACTTTGCTAAATTGAGGATATAAAAAGATAGCCTCTCTCCTCAAGAAATAAAAACTGTCTAATGGGGAAGAAACCATGAAAAGAAGTATGTATAATGCAAACTATATACAAAATAAATAGGAAGTAATTAACAGAAAGAAGGCACTAGAATTAAGAGAGTTAAGGAATAAGTAAAAAGTAAATGAAAGAAGGAAAAGTCTTTCCACTGCTGCAGTGGACTTTTATCTGGCTCTCTTGTTCTCCTTTTAAAGTGACAGTTTTCATAAGAGATTAGAGGTTTCTTTGTCCTTTCTTTTATCTGTTTTCTACTTTTATCTGTGATCTACTGTTAATCTACTGTTATCTATCTACTCTAGTCTCAGAATAGAACAGAAACTTTTGCCTTTCAGGAGACTATTAATAAAACTGCTGTATTTCTGCCTCACAACTTTTCTGATTGTATCAGCACTTAAGAGCAAAGGAGTGTTGTATGCTTCATTCTTTATGTAGTGCCTAGTACTATAATTGATGTAATAAATGGGGTGTTCCAGTAAAATGAGCAGCTCTGGGGTGAGGGTTTACCCCACTCTTTTCAGGGCTGTTCATTCACCCTTGGGATCCACTTGACTTTAACTCATGGTTCTAAGGAATGATCACATCCTAGTAAAAAAAAGTCTTAACAGACAAGCCAAACCAGGTTGAAGATAGCCAAGGGGATCTCAAACTCCTCTGTGAGTTAGTAGGGTATATTTCCCCAAGAGTGTGGAGATTTTCCCTAGTGGAATGGGTGGATGAGAGCAATTTGTTCCAATAGCCAGGAGGACAGGTGCTGTGGAGCTTGATTAGACATCCCCTGCCTCTGGACTTTGATGATCCTAGGAGATAGAATGCTGTTGGTGACTTTATTTAACTCTGTCTCACTTAAAGCTAACTCAACTTTAGCCAAGACAGTACCCTATGATGTCATTGGTCCCCTTCAAAACTTAAGTACCCACAAACACTGTACTTGACAGTAATAAGTATGCTAGAAGTTTATTTGTGATGATAATAAAATAGTTAATTTCTTGTTCTTCACACCTACTCCTTCAAAGTAGGGAAACATTCGGGTTTTCCTAAAGCAGAACAAGAATTATACACTTGAACCAATTTCCTCTTTGATAACCTTTCTTTCCTAATCTAGTCATGAGCAGAGGAGCTGTCCAGTCCACTAAAAAGATACATTGTATTCATTGCTCATTATTAAACCCACAAACATCTAGTCACCATATTCTTATAATTTGAGACATTTTGACCAAAGACCCAAACAGACTTCAAGATTCACCTGAGACAGAGTTTGGCTTTGTTTTAATAGAAATATAGATAATCATAGAATTCATAAATGACCCCACACTCTTCAGTCTAACCATCTACTCAGTTGGTTGAATCCAGGATTGGAAAGCTCTACAAGAAATTTATGAGATAATAGGATGATAAATTTAAATAAAACCTAAAAGGTAGTTAATAATTCTAGTTGATTAATAGAAGGTAAGTTAAAGGATATTTAATCCTATCACATTCGTTATAAGAATGAGGAAATCAAGGCCCAAAGACATTATGCTTGCCTAAGGTCATGCATACAGGCATTTCTAAATCCATCATTCTTTCCATTCTAATATATTCAAGCTGCTAAAGTAGAATTTATTTTACCATGTACAGGAACCAAAAACAAAATACTTGTTTTCCAATGTTCAAAACCACAAAATTACCATGTCCCTAGAGTGACTGTGTATAGATCTAGTCCCCACCCCTGTAGGCATTCAAATTTCCCACTTCTAAAATTAGTATAGTAATATCTAAGTGTTGGCAAATGGCAGTGGATGAAATTGGCTACATATACACCCAGCATTGTTATTATTGTATTGGCAAGTCATTTCAAAAGTACTTCTATCTTCCTCCATCTAATTATCCTGTTAAAAACTGAATAGCCACTCAACAATGAGAATGGCCAAATGGCCTTTCATATTTGATGAGTCAAGTCCAGACAGTATACATATATATATATATATTTGTTATACATATATATATATTTGTTATTTGTTGACAGTATACATATATATATATATATATATATATATATATATATATATATATATATATATATATATATATTTGTTAGGGCTGCTATATATCTCCCCTGTTTTCCCAGCACATTAGCACTAATCCACATTTCATGCATATTCCAGAACAAGGCACAGCTAACATTCAGCTCTCTATTAACACTGCACTTTCAAATTCAAATCTAAGGTCGAATTAAAGTGAAACAGGAGTAATGTCTCACTAAACAATTTGTGACAACTAAAGAAAAAATTTCATAGAGTCAATGCTTTAAGATGCTTTAGTAAACTACACAAGTCCTTGGAGTGCTGAATGATAGTAATAATAGTGACAGGGCAAGGATAACATACTTTCTTATAAAGTAGAAGCTACATAATGACACATTATTATGTTTTTAGGAATTCTTTTTCAACTATAAGTTGGACTAGATGATCACTAAGGTCTCTTCCACCTTTGACCTTGAGCACCATCTTCCCTCAGTCCCAGGTGAAGACAGCTCAAGAGCCTGAACTTAAGATCCTAGGGAATTGCAGTATTTCCAACCCAGTGCCCTCAGCCACTGTTCTGGAAACAAGCCCGGTAGGGATGCAGCCTGGCCAGGTTCCTGCAGGCACTTGTCACATCCACTGAAGACCTTGGCAAGGGAGGAGGGAAGGAGTTCTTGCCACCAAATTTCTTGGTACTCTCAAATGAGTACCAGAAACTGAAATTATTTTATCAGTGAAAATGACATTAAAAGAAGTACTAATGTCTACATGCCCCTTTCCCTGAAAAGACAATGAGAGCTCTTCATGTGACCTTCCATATGTATTTTCTGAAAGGACTTTCTTTTCTATTTGCATTCCCCAGCACTTTCCACGGTGCTTTGCTTAATCAATGCTTCATTCAGCAATTATTTATTCACTTCAATTGAAAATCATATAATTCTCTGATAAGATTTTAGAATGTTTTCTTCCCAAGAACCCTTTGAGTTGGAGAGTAAATATATTTTGAGTCCTATTTTTACAAATAAGACCATTGTTACTGAACAGCTCAGAGAAAAGCTACCTTGATTGCATTACTGTATTTATTATTTGTGACAAAGGTCAAGTTGTTTCACCCCTCTAGTGAAGAGATTGGCTCATGGTCCCACAGCTGGTAAATGCAGATAATTCCTGCAGTGTCTAGAATCTGGGGAGTGGGTTTAGAATTAAAATCTGCAAGGGGCCAAGGATGCCGGAGGCCGCCTCCTCCAGAGTGACGCCGGGCAACTTGGGCTTGCAGCAGCCATGACCCTAGAAGAGGGCTCCTGCATCGGCTACCTGCCACCTTTTGCACCTGCTGTGTGGTGGAGGGATGGCCACCTGTCCACGGACCAGGGCTTAGAAAGATCTGGAGAGCCTGTTCTGTTGGATCGCTGGGAGGGAGAAGGCCGGTCCCACCCCCCCTATCCCCCCACCCCCCCAACCTCCCGGCTGCCTGTGAGCTTCTGGATTTAGTTTGCATTCAAGACATTAGACCTGAGGTTCCACACAATTAATTTTATGGCAATTGGAAACTGTGAAAACATAAGGAAATATACACCCCAAAAACAGGTTTCTGACTTGAGTGATGGGAGAATGGCTTTATACTGGCTTCCATTCCGCTCCATCGAGCCAATCAATTGGACTTCTTATCCGGATTGGTTTGTAAACAATTCCTTCTAGTTCATCACAGATGCTCAGATCAACTTCAGGAATCTCTTGGCCATTGTATAGCTTGATGTGTTTAGTGACAGGCTATTCACAGTAATATAGAATCTTCTGCTCGGAAAAGAGATGAAAATATATGTTTGAATCTTTTTTTTAAATTAATTTTATAATTATACATTTTGACAGTACATATGCATGAGTAATTTTAATAACATTATCCCTTGTATTCATTTTTCATATTTCCCCCTCCCTCCCTCTACTCCCTCCTCAGATGACAGGCAATCCCATATATTTTACATGAGTTACAGTATAATCTAAATACAATATATGTGTGTAAATCCAATTTTCTTGTTGCACATTAAGTATTAGATTCTGAAGGTATAAGTAACCTGGGTAGATAGACAGTAGTACTAATATTTTATATTCACTTCCCAGTGTTCCTTCTCTGGGTGTAGTTGTTTCTGTCCATCATTGATCAACTGGAAGTGAGTTGGATCTTCTTTATGTTGAAGATATCTGCTTCCATCAGAATACATCTTCATACAGCATTGAAGTGTATAGTGATCTTCTGGTTCTGCTCATTTCACTCAGCATCGGTTCATGTAAGTCTCTCCAAACCTTTCTGAATTCATCCTGCTGGTCATTTCTTACAGAGCAATAATATTCCATAACCTTCATATACCATAATTTACACAACCATTCTCCAATTGATGGACATCCATTCATTTTCCAGCTTCTAGCCACTACGAAAAGGGCTGCCACAAACATTTTGGCACATACAGGTCCCTTTCCCTTCTTTAGTATTTCTTTGGGATATAAGCCCAATAGTAGCACTGCTGGATCAAAGGGTATGCACAGTTTGATAACTTTTTGGGCATAGTTCCAAATTGCTCTCCAGAATGGCTGGATTCTTTCACAACTCCACCAAAAATGCATCAGTGTCCCAGTTTTCCCACATCCCCTCCAACGTTCATCATTATTTGTTCCTGTCATCTTAGCCAATCTGACAGGTGTGTAATGGTATCTCAGAGTTGTCTTAATTTGCATTTCTCTGATCAGTAGTGATTTGGAACACTCTTTCATATGAGTGGATATAGTTTCAATTTCATTATCTGAGAATTGTCTGTTAATATCCTTTGTCCATTTATCAATTGGAGTATGGTTTGATTTCTTATAAATTAGGATCAATTCTCTATATATTTTAGAAATGAGACCTTTATTAGAACCTTTAACTATAAAAATATTTTCCCAATTTGTTACTTCCCTTCTAATCTTGTTTGCATTAGTATTGATTGTACAGAAATTTTTTAGTTTGATGTAATCAAAATCTTCTATTTTGTGATCAATAATGGTCTCTAGTTCTCCTCTGGTCATAAATTCCTTCTTCCTCCATAGGTCTGAGAGGTAGACTATCCTCTGTTCCTCTAATCTATTTATGATCTCATTCTTTATGCCTAAATCATGGACCCATTTTGATCTTATCTTGGTATATGGTGTTAAGTGTGGGTCCATATCTAACTTCTGGCATACTAATTTCTAGTTTTCCCAACAGTTTTTTTCAAATAATTCATTTTTATCCCTAATATTGGTATCTTTGGGTTTATCAAATACTAGATTGCTATAGTTGTGCCCTTTTTTGTCCTTTGTACCTAATCTGTTCCACTGATTGATCAGTCTATTTCTTAGCCAATACCAAATGGTTTTGGTGACTGCTGCTATATAATATAGTTTTAGATCAGGTATACCTAGACCACCTTCATCTGACTTTTTTTTTTCATTAATTCCCTTGAAATTCTTGACCTTTTATTTTTCCATATGAACTTTGTTGTTATTTTTTCTAGGTCACTAAAATAGTTTCTTGGGAGTCTGATTGGTGTAGCACTAAATAAATAGATTAGTTTGGGGAGTATTGTCATCGTTATTATATTCGCTCGGCCTATCCAAGAGCACTGAATGTCTTTCCAATTATTTAAATCTGACTTTATTTTTGTGGCAAGTGCCTTGTAATTTTGTTCATATAATTCCTGACTTTTCTTTGGTAGATGGATTCCCAAATATTTTATACTCTCAAAATTTGTTTGGAATGGAATTTCTCTTTGTATCTCTTGCTGTTGCATTTTGTTGGTGATGTATAAAAATGCTGAGGATTTATGTGGATTCATTTTGTATCCAGCAACTTTGCTAAAGTTGTGAATTATTTCTGATAACTTTTTATTAGAATCTCTAGGGTTTTCTAAGTATACCATCATATCATCTGCAAAGAGTGACCGTTTGATTTCCTCATTACCTACTCTTACTCTTTTAATCTCTTTCTTGACTCATTGCCGAGGCTAACATTTCTAATACAATATTGAATAGTAATGGTGATAGTGGGCAACCTTGTTTCAGTCCTGATCTTACTGGGAAGGGTTCCGGTTTATCTCCATTGCATATTATGCTTACTGATGGTTGTAAATATATGTTCCTGATTATTCTAAGGAATATTCTGTTAGGATTACTAAGTGAGAACTCAGGTTGTCTCTCTCTGGTGGACAAGGCGAATATGACTCGTTGGCACCCATCTGATTCCTTCTCCTGCTGAAGAAATACAAGCAAACCCTCTCCCCCAGGCAGTTAACCTATCTAATTTCCTTTTATTTACCACTTTCTAAATCTCTTCTCATCATCTGACAATTACATTGGAGTTGTTTGCACTGGGCACAGCCCTGTTGGTTTAAAAGGCCTGTATTCTCCCCAAGTGTAATCCATTTTTGCAATCTGATTGCCTTTTGACTGACTTATCAGGTAATCCCTTTCTGCCATGTGATTGCTTCTCTGCTGATTGATTAAATCAGAGTCCTGACCTTCTAAAGGCTCTTTGGGTGTAACATCAGCTGCCATCATGCCCCAAGTCTTTTTTGCCTGGGGCCCTGGACCTGGGCCCCTCATCCTATTTCCCTGAATTACTCTACACTCTGATGCCCAATGGAGTCCTCTGTTGCATTTTGGACATAGGGTTTTAGGTCTTCTTTCACCCTGTCTTCTCACTGTATCTCCATACCTACACTGAGCTCTTAGATGCCCAATTTTTCCACATTGAAAACATCGCCGAGTTTCTCTAGAAGTCCCTTGCCAGGAGGGACCCTGTCTTTCCACATTCATCATTGTCCGGGTGTAAAAAGCATTTGTTCCCACTGTAGCACAGCGTCTTATGATCTCCTCTAAAGGAGCATCTTTGTCTAATCCCCATATAATTCTTTTGCAAATCTCATTGGCATTTTCCTTAGCCAGATGTCTGGTCATTATTTCTGTAGCTGAATTTTCTCCAATAGTTCTTTTGACAGCAGTTTGCAAACGTCCCACAAAATCTGCAAAAGGTTCATTGGGACCTTGCTGTATTTTAGTGAAAGCCTCTCCACGATCTTTCTGTCCAGGAAGGACACCCCAAGCTTTTATTGCAGCCTTAGCAATTTGTTCATATATTGTCATGGTATAATCAGTCTGTTCTGAATTCTCTCCATACCGACCTTCACCAGCCAAGTGCTCAAAAGTGAATTGTGTGTTAACTCCTATTTCCAAATTGCATCTGACTTGAATTTTACATAATTCATGAAATTCCGAAAGCCATAATAAATTTTCTCCAGGTTCCAGGCATATCCTTGCTATGGATTTCCAATCATTCGGGGTTAGGACTTCATAAGACAAAGCATCTAGTAACATTTTAACATAAGCTGATGTAGCCCCATAAAGGGTACAACCTTTTTTCAAATCCTTAATTTTATTCAAATCTAAAGGTGCATATCTTCTCCTTTTTTTACCTACAGAGTCAGTATTTTCAATCACAGGATATGCATGTATAAAATCACTTATATCCTTTCCTTCTCTCTTAGCTTTAACCAATGCTTTTTCTAATCTTGTCATAGGCTTAGGTTGCTTCACAGGCAATTCTGTTTGTGTTTCAGCCTCTTCCTCTCCTCCTTCTTGCTCCACCCATGAAGGGTTAATTGAGGGAGGAGATGGGAGGTGCTCCTGTTGCTGTTGCTCAGAATTGTACTTAACTTCATTGTTATCTGATTCATCCTTTTCACCTAGTTTAGTTGACACTTCCCCATTTTGCTCCTTCATCTCTTCCTTTAGAATAACATTTTTTAAAGCCATTTGGATTAAATTGTAGGTATGAATTGTATCTTTGGAAACTGAGTTTGGTCTGGAACCAAAGGGCAAAATGTCACAAAGGCAATTGTAGTGTTCACCTAATTGCTCTCCTACTAATTTCCACTCATCTGGATCCAATTCTTTTTCCAGAGAAAAAGAAGGACATATAACCTTCACAGTTCTTAAAAGTTCAGTAATCTCCTCTAAAATTATAATCAATCCTTGGCTTTTCATAACCTTGATGATGCTCTCCAAACATTTTCCTTGAACAGAAGGAAATGGACTATTCTAAGGAATAGTCCATTTATTCCTATACTCTCAAACATTTTTAGTAGGAATGGATGTTGAATTTTATCAAATGCTTTTTCTGCATCTATTGAAATGATCATATGGTTTTTATTAATTTGATTATTAATATGGTCAATTATACTAATAGTTTTCCTAATATTATACCAGCCCTGCATTCCTGGTATAAATCCTACTTGATCACAGTGTATTATCCTGGGGATGATTTTCTGAAGTCTTTTTGCTAATATCTTACTTAAGATTTTAGCATCAATATTCATTAAGGAAATTGGTCTATAGTTTTCTTTCTCAGTTTTTGATCTACCTGGTTTAGGTATCAGTACCATGTATGTGTCATAAAAAAAGTTTGGCAGGACTCCTTCATCCCCTGTTTTTTCAAATAGTTTATATAACATTGGGACTAGTTGTTCTTTAAATGTTTGGTAGAATTCACATGTAAATCCATCTAGTCCTGGGGATTTCATCCTAGGGTGTTGATTAATAGCTTGTTCTATTTCTTTTTCTGAAATGGGACTATTTAAGCAATTTATCTCCTCCTCTGTTAATCTAGGAAGCCTATACTTTTAGAGGAAGTCATCCATTTCATTCAATTTATTGGCATAAAGTTGGGCAAAGTAACTCCTTATTATTTCCTCTAATTTCCTCTTCATTGGTGCCCCTTTTCATTTATAAGACTAACAATTTGATTTTCCTCTCTCCTTTTTCTGATCAGATTTACCAAAGGTTTATCTATTTTATTGGATTTTCATAAAACCAACTCTTGATTTTATTTATTAATTCAATAGTTTTTTTTTACTTTCAATATTATTGATTTCTCCTTTTAATTTTAGTATTTCAAGTTTGATTTTTGGTTGGGGGGTTTTAATTTGGTCTTTTTCTAGCTTTTTAAGTTGCAGGCCCAATTCATTATTCTTCTCTTTCTCTATTTTGTTCAAATAAGCATCTAAAGATATAAAATTTCCCCTTATTACTGCTTTAGCTGCATCCCACAGATTTTGGTATGATGTCTCATCATTGTCATTATCTTGGGTGAAATTATTGATTGTTTCTATAATTTGCTGTTTCATCCAGTCATTCTTTAAGATGATATTATTCAGTTTCCAATTACTTTTTGGTCTTTTTACCCCTAATATCTTATTGAATGTAGTGTTTATTGCATTGTGATCTGAGAAGAAGGCATTTATTATTTTTGCCTTCCTGCCTTTAATTTTGAGATCTTTATGTCCTAATATAGTGTCAATTTTTGTATAGGTTCCATGAACTGCTGAGATGAAAGTATATTCCTTTCTATCACCATTCAGTTTTCTCCAAAGGTCTATCATACCTAGTTTTTCTAATGTTCTATTTTTTTTAATTTCTTTCTTATTTGTTTTGTGGTTTGATTTATCTACTTCTGAGAATGCAAGGTTGAGATCTCCCACGATTATAGTTTTACTGTCTATTTCTTCTTGCAACTCTCTTAACTTTTCCTTTAGAAAGTTAGATGCTATACCACTTGGTGCATAGATGTTTAATATTGATATGGCTTCATTGTTTATGCTACCTTTTAGCAGGATATAGTTTCCTTCCTTATCTCTTTTAATTAGATCAACTTCTGCTTTTGCTTGATCTGAAATAAGGATGGCTACACCTGCTTTTTTGGCTTTACCTGAAGCATAATAGATTCTGCTCCAACCTTTTACCTTTACTCTGTATGTATCTCCCTGCTTTAAGTGTGTTTCCTGTAAACAACATATTGTAGGGTTCTGACTTTTGATCCAGCTATCTGTCTCCATTTGATGGGAGAGTTCATCCCATTCACATTTACAGTTAAAATTACTAATTCTGTATTTCCTGCTATCATATTATCCCCAGATTATGCTTTTTTTCTTTGACCCCCCTGAACCCCTTCCCCAATATTTAATTTATAGACCCCACTTGAGACGCACAGCCCTCCCTTTTTAGTATCCCTCTCCCTCCCTCCAAGTCCCTTCCCTTATTCCCCTTTTCCTTTTCCCTTTGCCTCTCCCCCTTTTTAATGAGGTGAGAGAGAATTCTCTGAAAAACAAATATGTCAATTATTTACTCTTTGAGCCTCTTCTGATGAGAGTTAAGATTCACACAATGTTTCTCCCACTCTCTAAATTCCCTCAGATGTGGTATATTTTTCTATGCCTCTTCCTGGGATGTAGTTTCCCTCTTTTTATCACTCCTCCCCCTTTTTCTGATACTACCCCCTTCCCTTTACTACTCCCCCTTTTTATATCAGTAAAATAAATTATCCATGCAGACTTTCTATATATCCACAACAGAGATATAGTTCTCAAGAGTTCTTTTTACCTTTTTCTGTTTCTCTTCAGTCTTGGTCTTCAGTCTTGTGGCTGTAGATCAATTTTTTTTTTGTTTAAATCTGGTTTTTTTGTTAGAAACAAATGGAATTCCTCTGTTTCATTAAATGACCATCTTCTTCCATGGAAGAAAATGCTAAACTTAGCTGGGTAGTTTATTCTTGGTTACAATCCTTGATCTTTTGTCTTTCAGAATATCAGGTTCCAGGCCCTTCAATCTTTTAATGTGGAGGCAGCCAGATCTTGGGTGACTTTTATTGTGGCCCCTTGATATTTGAATTGCTTTTTTCTAGCTGCTTGCAATATTTTTTCCTTTGTTTGGTAGTTCTGCAGCTTAGCCACAATATTCCGTGGAGTTCTTTTTTTAGGGTCTTTTTCAGAAGGTGTTCAATGAATTCTTTCAACGCCTATTTTCCCTTCTGTTTCTAATTATCTCTGGACAGTTCTCTTTGATGATTTCCTGTAAAATAGAATCTAGGCTCTTTTTTTGATCATAGTTTTCAGGAAGTCCAATGATCCTCAGATTATCTCTCCTAGATCTATTTTCCAGGTCTATAGATTTTCCCAGTAAGTATTTGACATTATTCTCCAGCTTTTCATTTTTTTTTTTGTTTTGTTTTGTTTGACTGATTCTTGGGTTCTCAATGCATCATTCATTTCTTTTTGTTCCATCCTGATTTTTAATGTTATTTTCTTCATTTAAATTTTTTAGTTCTTTTTGTATATGCCCAATTGAGTTTTTAAATGAATTATTTTGCTCTATTGAATTTTTTCCATTTCCCTAATTTTTTAGAGTTATTTTCTTTTTCCAATTCAGAAATCCTATTTTCTTGAGACTTTTTTATCTTTTCCAATTCAGAAATCCTACTTTCCTGTGATTTTTTAACCTTTTTTAATTCACAAATTTTGTTTCCCTGAATCTCCTGTGAATTCTTTATTTTTTCCAACTCCAATTTCAGAACGTTGTTATTATCTATCATAGCTTCTCTTTCCTTTCCCCATTTTTCTTCAAACTCTCTTAATTTTTAATAGTCTCGGGGGGCAGCTAGGTGGCGCAGTGGATAGAGCACCAGCCTTGAATTCAGGAGGCCCTGAGTTCAAATCTGATCTCAGACACTTAATACTTCCTAGCTGTGTGACCCTGGGCAAGTCACTTAACCCCAGCCTCAAAAAAAAAAAAAAAAAAAATTTTAATAGTCTCTTCTAGGAGAGAATTATGTGATGGGGGGCAGGTATCATTCCTCTTTAGAGTATTATCTGCTAACTCTCTGCTGTTCATTTCCTCGGGGTTGGATACCCGCTCTTTCTCTGTGTAGAAGGTGTCAGTCGTTCTCTTCAGTTTTTTACTCATTGTTAAAAATCTTTTGGGGTCTGCCCTTGGGGTAAGAAGTTTATTTATTTATTTCTTTACCAGATTCCTCCCAGACTGGTTGGATGCTGCGGCCCCTGTGACTGATCTAAGAGATAGCTCTGGGAGAGAGTTCCCCTCCCTCTCCCTGGAAGTGCCTCAGAGGTGATTAGTAAGGCTGCACTGTGAGAGTTGCCCAGTGAAGGACCCCGCTGTGTGTCCCAGTGACTTCCCTGAGGTTTAAGACTGAACAATAAAGGCGACACAAAGCCCAACTAATGCGTCCTGGTGGAGCGTGGATATCAGCAGCTGATGTGAAAAGCCCCTGCGCTCAAACTGGAATGTCTGCCCAGAAACTGCGGTCCCTATTTCAAAGGTTCGGCTTCTCTGGGACTTCCTTGGCTGAGTTCCACAGCCTCAGGCCAAGCCCAGCACTATGTGGATTAGATGTTGCCTCGGGCTGTGTTCCCGCTGTTCAGGCTCTTAACTACCCCAAGGTGAAGGCGGACAGCAGAAGGTGGCCTCACAGCTGTGCTGAGATCTGTTAGGTCACTTCCAGATTGGGGTGGTTCTAGAATCTGGCTTTATATTTTAAAGTGGCTTGATTTCTCTTCTGAACTGCTGTTTTATAAGCAGAGAAGAGCTAACAGCCTGTGCCAGATTCTTCTATCTCAGTGGCTTCTCTGATCCCAGAGTTCTCCCCAACTCGATGGGTGCAGTATGCTAGCACCTAACCCTGTCTGTGCCGGTCTTTTTTCTTCCTCCGCTGGGAACCAACCTTTTCTGTTGAGACTCCAGATTCTCTTCAGCTGGTACGTTGTGCTTCCAATCCTTGTGATTTCTATCAGTCCAGCGTTATTTTTGAGGCTGATTTAACTAATTGGTAATGAGGGAAGAAGGGACTTATAATTTCGCATGTATCTTCTCTGCCATCTTGGCTCTGCCCCCTCAATGTTTGAATCTTAATGATTCATGTGATTATAGTTTACATAAGTACTTAATGACCTTGGGGATGTTTTAATGGAAAATGTCAGCTATATAAAACATGACAGGTAAAATTACATTAAACTTTTCAAGAAGAGTTCTATATACATGCACAATATGGTATTTTCATTTTTGAATAGATGATTTTTAACTAACATTGCTTTTTAAAAATGTTTCTTTAAATAGGTCGCCGCAAAAATTTCTCTTCAAGTCCTTTTTTTCAAACCCATTTTTATTATTCATTAAGTATTTATAACAGTTACTTTTTGTAAAAGTAGTCACTGGTTTTATGATTTTGTGTGGCAAGATAGGAATGGAAAGGAGACTTAAACAAAGTTATTTATCCTCAGATCTGTTTTCTAATTCAGCTATAACTAATTCTCAATCCCTTTAAACTTCATCTCCCTGAAGGATTATCTTAATATACTGACAAAATATCACCTAAGGACTCCAGTAGCTTGAATTAGAAAGGGTTGTTTTGTGTGTGATGCCAATTACCTTTCTACTGGATTAATATGCTTCTCTCTTTTTAAAATTCAATCTTTCTCCAGGTAATTAATCTCAGGCTTCCTAAAGGCAATGACTATGATTTCTAGCAATATATTCATTACTTTTTTACATTTGCTTTTAGAATTCATTATAACAGATAAAATTTTACCCGTAATGCTATGGGTTGGGGAAGAAATCCTTCTAATATATAAACAGTTGATATAAATGTATTAAAATTGGTAGTTAATACTATTTTTTCTTTTGTATTTTTAGCTTTTATTATCTTACATTTAAGATATTGTTAATTTGTTTGGGTTTCATTTATCCACCCTTAATTTGAGTTTTGAGGACATGTTCCTTTCAATTTTTATGGTCATTAATTATGTTATATTAAAAAACTTGCATAAATAAATTTATTCTTCCTATGTTGTTTCTTCCAAATGTCCCTTGTCCCCCACCCTTTATGCTTAGGGTTTATGGAAATAGTAAAGTAAAACAGGTGATCTTTCTTGATGCCTATAAAATTAATGAAAAGCAAAGTATCATAATGGTTGGAGGACTGGCTTTAGAAATAGACCTGCCTATTAATATATGCAAATATATTCTAGCTATGTGACCATGGGCAAGTCACTTAAACTCTCACAATCCCTTGAGAGTTCCCAGTACTAAGATGAAATTTAGAGGTGGGTTTTTGATTGCCTTGGCACAGTTTCCACCCCAGCAGTTCTATATACTGATGAAAACATAAGTCTGGACAAAAATAAATAAAATTCTGATTCCTGATAGTTAATTTTATTGAGTTCATTGCTGAAAAGAATTGTCTTGATGCTTGCTAATACATTTTCATACTTCTCTCTCTGTTTTACATTCCAAATGGTGAGTTAAGGGTGTTAGGTGTGAATAGTAGTATATGTTTCCAAAGGAGTATGTGATTATATAACAAATATAGATGCATATGTAAGGATTAGTGTTTCTGGAATGGAGTAGTATTTAGTCTTAGCTGTTAATATTTGCCTATTTGTTACTAAAGAAACTTTACTTTTAGTTAATAGAATATTTATACCAAACAAATCTGGCATTTAATGAAAATAGCCTAGTGAAGGATTTCATTCATTTGAGTCCTGTTTTCCATCTTTATTATTAGTTCAAAAATGAAATGAACTTAAGATTTCATCTTAGTTACTTGATTTTTGAGACTTGGGAATAAACTCATGAATTGTATACTATGGATTTAGAGAATGTTAGAGTTTGCAAAAAAACTTTAGATATCACTTGATTCAATCTTCTCTTTGTTTAGAAACTGAGGCCCAGAATATAGTTCATTGATCTTCCAATGCAAGATGCATAATGACAGAAGAAATAGAACCTGGATCTTCAAGTGCTTCATCCATTGCTTAGATGGTAGGCCTGATATTAAAAGCAGAAAACGTGATCTGACCTGGCTTTGTAGAGAGAGTTTTTAATAAATCTGCCTTGTCACTGAAGGCACTGTTAGTGTCTTTTTCTTCATAAATTACTTGACAGGAAAGGAACTTTGTTCTTGTGGTTCACCTTTGTGGCACTTTGCCAGGTTCTTTAACTTAAACTGATTTAATGGACTCTGTGTCCTTAGCCAGCCATGCATACTTAACAGATAATGATAAGGTGCTGTTATGCAATTTTGTTGATTTTTCCAAGTAGTGAAAGCTAGATGGTCTATTGGTGTGTGTGTACATAGGTAAAATTAATGCTCATATAACAATTTTTTCTCCCTCTCCCAAATGAAAACCCCAAGTAAAATGAGGAAAGCATTTTTATTGGAAGTCCATAAATTAACTGCCTACATTATACCCAAAATATGATTTGAAAATTTAAATAGTCCCCTGAAATACCAAGAAAATTTCAGCTTTTCAATTTCCAACTGAAATTCATTTTTTAATGTGAAAACAAAGGGTTTTTTAATATAACATAATTAATTACCCTGAAAATTTAAAGGAAGATGTCCTAAAAACTCAAATTAAAGGTGGATAAATGAAACCCAAATTAACAATATCTTAAATGTAAGATAATAAAAGCTAAAAATCCAAAATAAGTTCCAACAACAGAACAAAGTTTTTTTTGTCTTGTCCTAATAAAGTCTTATCTAGTGCTATTAGGTAATAATGATGATGATGGTGATGATGATGCATTTATTAAGCATCCACTACATGCCAGAAGTACTACATATTTATGTAGTTCTTATACTTACAGAATATTTTATATCTGTTATCTAATTTGATCTTGCAATGATGTAAGAATTGAGTGTCCACAGGGATCTCATTTCCACAAATATCATCAGTAGTGAAGTTAGCATTAAGTAGTAGGTAGAGAAATGGTTACATGAAGGGAGAATACTGATCTTTGAGTCCAAAAGAAACAAAGAACATTGTGTATGGAAGCAATAGTTGTTCTATCTGGGCTATATATCAGAGAGATGAGAAACCATGAGGACATACACAGAAAGAGCTTGACACTGAGACATTGTTCTCAATAATGGTGAAGTTTATTGGAAAGAAAATTCTTTTCAGCTATCTGCACTTAGGAGAGAATGTTGTATATGAATGATATAAGGCTACCTTTGACACCCTTGCCTTGCCAACCAACCTTATTATGTATCCTGCCCTTTCTTTCTAAGAGTCTGTAGGCATTATCATCGGCCCTTTATGCCCACTAGACTTTTGACACTGAATTTTACCTACTAAGGTGACCTAAGGGACATTGACTCTTGCCATATGCCCTGAGATTGGACCTTTAAGACTTTAAGTTCTTATTATCAATTTTTTTTCTTTTATGTGTTGTCTCCACCATGCAAAATGTGAACTGCTTGAGAGCAAGAAATCTGTCACTTTTTTCTATTTATATTCCCCAAATTAGCACGATTCTTTGCAAAAAACAAGTGCTTAATAAATGGTTTTTTTTAGTCATTCATTGGATTTTTGCTCAATGTAGATCTCTGGAC
The DNA here is from genome assembly GCF_048593235.1 of Sminthopsis crassicaudata. NCBI lineage: Eukaryota > Metazoa > Chordata > Mammalia > Dasyuromorphia > Dasyuridae > Sminthopsis > Sminthopsis crassicaudata. Next base: position 558,769,982 of record NC_133619.1, read on the forward strand.
ACCTTATTATCTGCTTTGACATTTCTGTTGCTGCACTGGTTTTAGGACTACAATATCACCTTGGTTAACATTTTACATAGTTATGTAAGGCAGAGTTTCTTAAAATGTGGGTTGCAACCCCATATGGCAGTGGGGGGGTCACAAATTATGATTTACTGTCAGGAAATGTTTGATTTATATATCTATTTTATATGTCTGAATAGCTGGTATTTTGTAAAAATGTCTCTGGTGAAAAGTAGGAAAATTAAAGAAGCCTTGACATGGTCCATATTGCATAGTTTTTCTATAAATTTTCAATAAGAACAAAAATCCTGCCTGGCTAACTCCTGACTGCAGTCCATTGCCAAGGAATCGGGCAAACATAGTCTCACCCACATGGAATGATTTCTGGGGCACAGCTTAGTGAATAACCACACTGACCTGTGTTCAACCTCTTCCACTGTAGTTTCTTTGCCTGCTGAGTATGTTTTAGAGCATCTCTGCAAGAGGAATGACTCCAATTTTTCTCATTTTTTTTTGCAATATGTCAAAAATGTATTCAGCTTGAACTGAACAGATCCGAGGTTCCTGCAGGGTAGGTAGGGTCTGGGGGGCTGTCATGGGCACTAATGGAGGATAGGGTAAATAAATCCACACTTGGATAGTAGAATTATTTTGAGCATTATGAGGCATTATAGGGAGGAATTTAATTTGACTAGAACAAAGAAGCAGGAAAGTCAATGAGATTTCTTCTCCCCAGAACCAAAAATTCTTCTTTCTTCAAAGACTGGCTCAATTGCTATCTCTTCATAAATGACTAGTATTCCAAAGTTGTGACAGCCTGAATGTTCATCTAATCCATTCCATGGTATCCCCACAAGCAGACTCCATTTGAAACCTGTATTTATGTTACTTCTGCACAGTTCAAATAGCCAGAAAGGTTTTTTTGTTGTTTTTTTTTTTTTTATAAGAATGAGCTTAATCTATCTCTTCATAATTTCCATTTACCTTTCCTGATTTTTACCCTCTGGAGACAAGTGCAACCATATACTACATATGATAACCTTTCATAATCTACACATAAATCACATGATAGCCTTTCAAATACAGGACAACTGCTACCATGTTAACTCCAAGTCATGTTTTCTCCCGGATGAACCTATTTTGAAATCTCAACTAACTCCCCTACATCAAGGCTTTAGGTCCATGTTACATACTCTTCTTGACACTATCTTACCAATGTCCTTTATAAAATGTTATAAACTGAACTGACTGTAATATTCTAGACATATTCAGAACACTGCAGAATAGATGATTTTTTAGAAATTATTTTGCCAAAATATAAACCAATAACTTAAGTGAAAAGTTGAATATTTATAAAAATATTAACAATTGACAGTATACAAAATAAAGAATTTAAACCACCCAATTCCAGAGGAAGACCTAAACAAGCCATAACACTCTCTATGATTACATCTTGGTTTCCTTTTGACTAAAACCAAGCTTGTTATTATTTGTTAATCAGGAAAGAGTTCATGAAATAGGATGTAGATGTTAAGATTCTTAAGGAAAAGATATATAAATAATATGAATGTTAATATATATGTATATACATATACATATATATATAATGTCTTTTATGCATTACAAAAATATCTTAAATAAATTGAAAAATAAATAAGGCCTCTTAAAATGAAGTTGCTTTGCAACTCTCTCCTGTTACCTGGTTGGAACTTGGAAGCTTTCAGAGGCTGTGCCAAAAGATCACAAACTCTGACATACCTTACCCAAAAGAGCTGAAAAGGTTCCGCATATAGTCTGGTAGCAGACTGTGTTTGAAGAATCAAATCATCAGAAAGCTGCCCATAAAGACTCATGGATGAAGATAGCAATTATGAAGGGCACGCACATGCATGAGATACATGTGCACATAAATATATACACATCAATGGATTTACTGATTCTTGAAGGATTAAACAAAAAATACTAAAATTCAAAGAATTTTATGAAAACCACTTCAGGAAGCTACAGCCCTATTATGGCCTAGAAGACACTAAGTCTAATCTATTTAATCATATTATCCACAGTAGAGATTCTTAACGCAGAGTCCATGAAGTTGTGATACACACACAAAAATACATATGTGTACATGTGTATGCATGTGCACGTGAATTCACAAACTGTGACACATTTGCATGTAACTGTATATATGCATTATGTACTCATGCATCTACATGTATGTATGTACCATATATTTCATTATTATTGGTTTCCTTTGTGTTCCAATGTCTTTTATGTAAATAAAACAAGAAGGGGATTTCCAAAAGGGTCCATAACACAACAAAAATAAAAACCTATGGTCCAAGATATTCAAGGAATCTGGGGGTACATTAGGTAAGAATGTTGAACTCAGTCAGAAAGGCCTCTTGCAGATATTAAATAGCTGTGGTCACTTAACTTTTCTTAGTTTTCTCCTCTATAAAATGAGGGAGTTGGACCCAAAGGACCTAAGGTTAATTCTAGCTCTAGATTGATGATCATAGGCAGTGATATTATGTCCACTGTTGGCATTTTAAAGACCATCTTGGAACTTTTGGCCCCTTGAAAACCAAGCAGCTTCTCCTTTCTGAATCTCATTAGCAAACTTGTTTTACGTTTTATACTTAGGACTTAGTATTCTCTTGAGAAGTTGCCTTAGCATTCTTCTGGATGGAAAATGTGAGATGAATGAAGCTTCAGAAATGTATTCCTGTCTGTAGGGACTGAGTTCTCTGTAAAGAAATCTAAGTATACATGATCATTTATTACCAGCTCACCTGCTAAGAAGAAATTCACTTTCCAGAGATGATAAATAATTTGCCTCTGTTCAGTGGAGTGAAGGGCCATGATTATGAGACCATAGGAGCCAGGAAGAAAAACAAGGGCATAGCTTCTAATTCTTTAAAACAAAACCATAGGAAAGCAATGGATTTATGTGAATGGTATTTTCTAATATAATAATAATAAGAGTTTATACTTATGAATACTTCATATTTATGAAATACTTTATGTAAGTTATCTCATTTGTGATATAAAGAATCCAATATTTTCCCTATGTAGAGAGGTAAGCAAAAGTTAGCAGAAGGAATATATACTTAAGAGTCAAAAAATTTGAGATCAATTCTTGTCTCTGATGATTACTACCTATGTGACCTTGGACAAATACTTTGACTTCTGAGACTATTTTCATAACATTCAGGTAGAGATGCAGATGGACAAAAATACTTTTATTAGGGATTATTTTAAAGAAAGTACTGAATAATTTTGAGATGTTTTGTAGATTTATAGGAAATGAATACATATATATATATATGTATCTCTATATCAATATACATATATACATTTCTGTTTTGTATATATATATATATATATATATATGTACATTATATACGTGCATATATTACATGTCCATATGCATTCAATTGTGTAAAATTTTCCTGACTCACACAAAAAAGCTGCTATTTAGTCTTGAACCTAGGTCTTCTCCCTATGAGTAATGGTGAGGACTAAAAAAATCCTGAAATATAAACACAACTTATGTGTACATTGCTTAAAGCAATTATTAAAAAAAAAAAAGATACACCTTCAAAAAGGTCTCATCTTTATGGCTTTCACTGGAGACAGGAGTGTTTTAAATATAGCAGGTAGATGGTCAATGAACTGAGTACTAGCCCTGGAATAAGAAGGTCCTGAGTTTAAATATGGTCTGACACTTTACACTTACTAGCTGTGTGATTCTGGGCAAAACACTTAAGCCATTTGCAACGAGAGAGAGAGAGAGAGAGAGAGAGAGAGACAGAGAGAGAGAGAGAGAGAGAGAGAGAGAGAGAGACAGAGAGACAGAGAGACAGAGATAGAGAGACAGAGAGGGAAGAAAGAAAGTAAAGAAGGAAAGGAGGGAGGAAAAGAGGAAGGCAGGAAGAAAAATTCAATGTTTGGTATTTATGTAGTAAAATAGCATTTCTGGGTGACATTTGTGATTCTTAGTGCCTTTGTGAGCACTGGATTCTGTTAGAATCAGTTTGTGGTTGAAAAGGCAAGAATGACTTTCTACTCAAATAGTTTCCTTAAAAAAGATACTCAAAGTTTTATTTTGTATATAGTAACTACTAAGCTAGAAAAAACAAAAAGTTGTACATAATAGACTTGCAGTTTTATGTGCAATCTTTTTAAAACTATACTCTGTGATGGAAATGCTTGTTTTATTCCATAAATTAAAAATAAAAGGCATCAATGAAACTTTTAAAAATAAAGAATAAAAAAATGTAAAGTTTCAAAATGTCTTCATCTATCCTGTTAGAATGCCCATTATTGTCACTCTCATTGGGAGTCTGCCAAAGGCCCCTGGCAAAATGGATATGTGTTCCTCAGGAGTGATCCATTAGCCTAAATTAGTTTAAAAGTGGGCTAACTCTTACCCAGCAGGCATCAGAGAAAAGATGGAGATGGGAGATAGGAGTTGGGGGGAAAAAAAAAAAAAAACTAGGTATAAAAAGTAGAACATGGGAAGAGATTAAGCACTCTGGAGACTTCCCAAGGAATGCTTCCACCAATGAAAAAGTTGAAAACAGGCAGGGGTTGATTAGAATAGAAAGAACTTCTCACAAGCCACAGTAAATTAGAGCATTTAGTGGAGAGAGACTGAGAGAGCACATCTAGTCTACTATGGATTACTCCAGTTTATGCATGGACGTAGCCAGAGAGAATTGTAAGGTGTAGGGGACCAGGAAGAAGTGGTACAAACACAAAATAAGACAAACATTTTCAAAAACATCATACAAAGGAAGAACTGAATACAAACCCCCAGATTTCTATGATGTAGAGATTGCTTTTCTCTTAAAGCATATGATAAATTATACATTTAGCTTTCAAAGCTGTCCAGCTTACCTATGATCCTTTCTTGGCACACTTTTATTTTCTTCTCATTTGGAAGGAGATGGGAAAGAAGGAAATCTTATCCATGATACCCTCCTTTTTCCTTCCTTCTCCCTCAGTTTGAGAGAAAAGAGAACATCAAACCTTGTAAAAATATGCTCATCTAAAACAAATTTCCATTTGAAGGAGATCCAAAAATGTATTTCTCATTTTGCATCTTAAATTCATCACTTCTTTGTCACGTGGTGAGTTATAGGTGCCATGGAATTATCAATCCTTTCATCTTAATGAAGATGAAATGGAGACAAAAGGAGATTAAATAATATGTACAAGTTATAGAGGTAAAAAATGACAGGAAAAAATTGAAGACAGGTCTTCTGAATTCAAATCCAATAAATGTCTCTACCATGACATTCATGGTAATTTGATTCATCCTACATGAATCCTAAATGTCACAGATAGAAGGATTTTCAAAATATGTTCATTTGTAAAAAAAAAAAGATATATATTAAAATTAATTCTTGTTGCACTCTTCCATATGATATATTCCCCTGGAAGCCCAATTTGCCTGTCTTTCATTCATTCTGCTTCAATTCCCAGTGAAGTGCCCCACAATAGGAGATACTGGGCAAAAAGGAAAAAGTATCAAGATACTGGATACCAGAGAGATTCCTAAAATACTGTTTCTAATAATAGTAGTTCCCACAAACCATTTAAGCTAACAGAATTCTGCATTCATTATCTTGTCTGATTCTCATAATAATACTGTGAAACAAGCAAAATTGCCATTATTGTACCTAATTTACAAATAAATAACTGTTGCTCAGAGAAGTATAGCAAATTGCCCAAGAACACAACTTGCAAGTTCTAGAGTCAGAATTCAAATCCAGATAACCTGGCCTGAATATTCCACTATGCCACACAGCCTAAAAAAGGAGTGGTAGGGGCAGCTAGGATAGAGCACCAGCCTTGAATTCAGGAGTTCCCGAGTTCAAATCTGGTCTCAGACACTTAACACTTCCTAGCTGTGTGACCCTGGGCAAGTCACTTAACCCCAGCCTCAGGGCGGGAAAAAACTGAATAGAGAGAAATTCTCAGAATGCTTCTAACCTTGCTTTCAAATTTGTATTTTATAAGGTCTGTTCCTGACCATTCATGAAAACTTGGAATTTGAACTTTATTTGAGTGCTCAGAAACTTAGGCACTTTTGTTACAGAACTAAAAGAAGTGCATGAAATAAGAAGAATTTCTGATATACTAGTTGATCAGTGGAATAGGTTAGATTCATAGGACAAAATAGTCAATGACTATAGCAATCCAGTATCTGACAAACCCAAAGACCCCAGCTTTTGGGATAAGAATTCATTATCTGACAAAAACTGCTGGGAAAAATTGGAAATTAGTATGGCAGAAACTAGGCATTGACCCACATTCTAACACCATGCACCAAGATAAGGTCGCAATAGGTTCTTGATCTAGATATAAAGAATGATATTATAAAGAAATTAGAAAAGCATAGAATAGTTTACCTCTCAGATCTGTAGAGCAGGAAGGGATTTGTGACTAAAGAAGAGCTAGAGAGATTATTGATAACAAAATAGATAATTTTAATTATATTAAGTTAAAAAGGTTTTGTACACAAGGTAAGAAAGGAAGCAATAAACTGGGAAAACATTTTTATATTCAAAGCTTCTAATAAAGGCCTCATTTCTAAAATATATTGAGAATTCACTCAAATTTATAAGAAATCAAGCCATTCTCCAAGCTGTAAATGGTCAAAGGATATGAACAGACAATTTTCAGATGATGAAATTAAAACTATTTCCACTTACATGAAAGTGTTCCAAATCATTATTGATCAGAAAAATGCAAATGAAGACAACTCTGAGATATCACTACACACCTCTGAGATTGGCTAAGATGACAGGAAAAAATAATGATGAATGTTAGAGGGGATGCGGGAAAACTGGGACACTGATGCATTGTTGGGGGAATTGTGAATAGATCCAGCCATTCTGGAAAGCAATTTGGAACTATGCTCAAAAAGTTATCAAACTGTGCATACCCTTTGATCCAGCAGTGTTACTACTGGGCTTATCCCAAATAGATCTTAAAAGAGGAAAAGGGACCCACATTTGCAACAATGTTTGTGGCCACCCTTTTGGAAGTGGCCAGAAACTGGAAACTGAGTGGCTGCCCATCAATTGGAGAATGGTTGAATAAATTATGGTATATGAATGCTATGGAATATTATTCTTCTATAAGAAACGATCGGCATGATGACTTCAGAGATGTTTGGAGAGACTTCCATGAACTGATGCTAAGGGAAATGAGCAGAACTAAGAGATTGTTATAGATGGCAACAAGAAGACTATATGATGATCAAGTCTGATGCACGTGGTTCTTTCCAACAATCAGATGATTCAAACCAGTTCCACTTGTTCAATGATCAAGAGTCATCTACCCCTAGATGGAGAACCATGGGAACAGAGTGTGGACCACAATATAGCATTTTCATTCTTTCTGTTGCTGTTTGCTTGAATTTTGTTTTCTTTCTCAGGTTTTTTTCCTTCTTGATCTGATTTTTTCTTGCATAGCAAGATGACTGTATGAATATGTATACATATATTGGATTTAATGTATATTTTAAAATATGTAACATGTATTAGATTACTGCCATTTAGGAGAGGATGTGGGGAGGAGGAGAAAATTTGGGAGAGGAGGTTTTGCAAGGGTCAATGTTGAAAAATTACCCATACATATATTTTGCAAATAAAAAACTATAATAAAAAATAAAATAACATTTCTGATGTTCATTTTCTTTATTTACACAAATAATTATGAATTCAATAATTTAGTGCAGATAATGGTCAAAACAATGCCCTTTGTTTAATAACTGTTTGGAGAACTGGGACATTTGCCAGATGGGCAAAAATTCAGGGCAAAAGTTGATGATTTCAGGGCAATTTATGTAACTTAGACACTAGTTGTTTGAGTATTGATGAAGTTAAGAGGAATTCACTCATCCAAAACTAGTTGAGAATGAGAGCTAGAAAATTTGCCATTAGGAAGGAGCAAGTGAGGAAGCAAGATATTGATGACCAAAAAAATGGGGACTTGAAAATTACTGGAGAAACCCTTTAAAGCTGTTGGTTGTACTGAGGTCTTTCTATTAAAAGAAGTAAATTTGTCAGTTAAGTCCCTTGAACTAATCTCCAAAAAGAGCAGTAACACTTCCCCTCCAACGGGAAGAAGAACCAGCAGCAATAGTAGATAGTGGCTTAAGCAGATTTTTAAAAGTGATTTGGTTAAAAAAAAAAAAAAAAAAAAAAAAAAAAAAAAAAAGTAGTGAATAGAGAGAGTTGACTTTTAACAGATGATGGCTACAGAGCCAGAAGTGGGTATAGCAGGGGCCAGCTTTATTTCATAGAAAATGAAGAAGAATAAATTTATGGAGTTTATATACAATGTAAAAAACATATAAATGACTCAAAATAAGTCATATACATTTGATTCCCATTATCTTACTTCTCTGGCAGGTTTCATGGTAGCTGTCCTGCACAATAATGTGTGTGTATATAATTTTATTATTTTTGTTATTTTTAATAATGTTTGACTGTGGAATTTTCTTGGCAAAACCACTAGAATTGTTTATCATTTTCTTCTCATTTTACGGATAAGGAAACTGAGGCAAACAAGGTTAAGTGAGGTGCTTAGGATCATACAACTAGTATGGGTGTAAATCTAGGTTTGAACTTAGGTCTTCCTGACTTCAGGCCCGGCACTCATCTACTAGATCATTTACATACCCTAAAATAGCCTACAATAAATACAATTCTCTTGCATCTTGGGGAGGGAGATGTCTCATTTTCCCATAGAGTTGTATGGGACCTGTTTTACAAGAATAATAATCTCATATTTAATACTCTGCAGCTTCCAAAGTGTTCTTCTCACAACAAATCTATTGGAGATATTCCATGCATTATAAACCCCATTTTATAGATGAAGAAATTGAAGCTTCAGAGAGGATTAGTGACTTATGCAGAGTCACCTAGATAGTAATTACCAGCATTGAAATTCAAACTCAAGTCTTCTGACTTTAGAGTGCTAAGCTTGGCCAACATGGGGATATTCATCTGGAAAGAATATTGGACTAATTATCAAGACCTAGCTTAGAATCTGATGTTCATTCCACCATAAAATATCTCTTCTTTTTATTGTAGGAAGTTTATTTTTTAATACATAGTGCTTTATGAATCAGCTTGGGAGAAAAAAATCAGAGTAAAAGGGCATAACCATGGGAGAGAGAAAAAAACAAAACAAACAAACAAACAAAAAAACAGAAAAGAAGAAGTGAGCATATTATGTTTTAATTTACATTCAGTCCCCTTAGTTCTTTTGCTGGATAAATATGACATTTTCTATCCAAGGTCTATAGGGATTGCTTTGGATCACTGAACTACTGAGAAGAATCAAGCCTTTCATGGCTGATCACCCATATTCTCACTGTTATTATGGACAATACATTCCTGGTTCTGCTTGTTTCACTCAGCATCAGTTCATGTAAAGCTTTCTAGGTTTTTCTATAATCAACTTATTCATCATTTTTAAAGAAAAATAATATATCATTACTTTCATGAAATACTTCTTGAAAAAAATAGAAATTTAGTCTTAAAGACAGGAAACTGTTTTATAGAAAAAAAAAAGCAAGAAATGAACTTTATACTGAAATCTGTTTTTAAATCCTGAAAATAAAGGATTTATATACAATAATGAGGTATAATCAATGAGGAGGGTAAATTGTTCACTATAAAACAGCCATGATGCTAAAATATAATTTAATGTGAAATTTATTTTGTTGCCAATAAATTTTTACAATATCAAGCATATTTAAAATATCAACTAGAGCATTGAGACAAGAGCAAGAGAGTGGGATTAGGTTCGAAGGTAAGGCACTTTTTCTTTGGACAGAAATCTGGTAATTTAGTTTCTTAGCAAGCTTTGATCTTGTTTCTTCCTTTTATCGTCTTTCTTACTGTGTCAAAGCCTTCCCTTTTTGATTGCCTTGACCCTCACTACTAGTGCAAACCTGGATGCATCATTTAATCTGTTTCTGACTCAGTTTCTTCCTCCATACAATAATAATTAATAATAATAATCTGCCTTCCAGGATAGTTGGGATAAAATGAGATTATAGCTGTGCAAAGCCTGGTAAATGTTTAAGCACTACATAAATACTAGCTCTTTTCTATAGAGTTATCTTCATTACATGTATTCATTCTTAAATAAATATTGAGAGCCTAAAAATATATCTAGGAAAGATTCTGGCCCTTCCCTTGGAGTGGCCACAATGAATCTGATTTTGCAACTATAATCCTAGACTGGGAAAATAAAAAACAAGGTCCAAAGTTGAAGGAGGGACAAGCAGTAGAACTCAAGGTCATGTTACAAGGGCAAGATTAAGAAATAGAAAAGGAAACCCCAAAAAGCAAAGCAGAGGAGTAGGATTAGTATAGAAGAGGATCATATATCTTGGCTGGGTCTGGCCTATCTCTCAGATTCCATGCATGACGAAATATTGTGGAATATTATGGGAATAGCCAAGAGTCTCATCCGGCTAGGCAGATCATGGGCATAGAGAAAAGCACCTGAGAACTTTAAAGAACTCCAAAACATTTCTCATACTTGAAAATAGAAAAGAAAGCTAGCTATTTGAAAAGTATAAGTTTATTCGAGCCTGGATTTCTAAGTTAAACCGGTGTCAATGGGGCCATTTGCTCCTTTGCTAGATCCTGGCAAAATGTAGCATATAGAGTTTATAGTTAAAAGGTTGGATAATCAGCCATGAATATGTCCCCTAATGTTAATTTTAAAGAATGCTTTAAAGGAGGCAGAAAATCCAGTGACAAAAGTGCTAGATTTGGAACTAGACGACCTGTGTTCAAATGCTGCTTTTGCCATTTACTAGCCACATAATTTCAGGCAAGTCATACCCCTCTGCCTTATTTAACTTTATATGAATATATATATATATATATATATGTGAAAAAAATATATATATCCATCTGGAAATTAGGGAATTAGATTTAGTTGGCCTCTCATATTTCTTCAAATGATAAACTTATGACCTTTATAATTCCATTAGAACACCAACTCAGCAAATGATAAATAGAGAGATATGGCTTTTTTGTATGTTCCATCTGTTAGCTGACATATTTTTAGTAAGGATTCATTGTCTTCAATAAGAAAGTTAGAGTGAATGTTTCTCATTTTTAATGTTTTTTTAAAAGGATCCCATTAAAAAGATCACAAAAAGTTAACTAGAAGAGACAGCCACTCATTCCATTGACCTTCATACCATTAAATTTCCCTTTTCCTTTTTCCCTCCCACGAGCTCCAATTCAAATGGGTTGTCTTTTCAGCTTCACAGGAGAAAGAAAAAAGCCTAATCATTTAAAATGAGAGTACTGATTTCTAAAGGACCCAAATTGATTTTGGTAATAGGAACTTAAACTGGATCCATTATTCAAAAGTGATTATCACATGGATATAATTTGCTGAAGGATTTTCCCTGGAGTTGTTGGGCTGGGATAAGTCAGATGCCTTAGGTTGATTAATGCAGCTGCAGTTTCAGTCACAGCTCAGACTGCCACAGACTGAATTATGAAATGGGGTCAGTGCTGACTTCCAGAACAATAACTGGATCCATGGAACAAGTCTTGCCAGGCCATATCACCAGTGTGGCTAACAACAGATAAATTTTTCAGTCATACTAATTCATGGAGAGTCAAGCTGCGATCTATAACCCAACTATGGGTTTTTTAATTCAAATAGTAAGATGATTAAAAATCATGATAGTCCTTTAAAGTTTGAAGAACAGTTTTCTTATAACAAGGAAATAATTCTGTAAGGTAGGAAGAGAAAGCATTATAGTCTTCTAAGAAGAAAGCTGTCACTAGTTATTTTCATGCCAGGAATTAAAAGCAATATTTTTAAAACATACAGTTTTTTGGAAGATTAAGTCCCTCCCCCGAGACACAAAGCTCTATGGAAAGAGGCATCTTGGGACAGCAGAAGGCCATTGATGAGGAAGTCACCATCTGGAAAATTGTGGGACTATGTGAGAATGACCCCCACTAGGTGTAGAAAGACAAAGGAAAAGAAGGCTCTAGATACTTAGTTGTTTCTATGCTGTAAAAAATATAATTACTATCCTGGACTTTCTAAATATCAGTACCATGGAACAAATACCAAGTTGTCCAACCCTAGTTACATCTCTGTCTGGACTAGCTATTTTTCTCCTTTAATTTCCCCTTAGAAAGGAGCTAGTATACCAGTTGTGTTACCAAAACAACTTTTAAGGAAATGTATGAACCTAACTGTTCATTGGGGAATGAATCATAGGATAATAACAAAATTTATTAAATGACTGCTATGTGCCAGGTACTGTGCTGGGATTATAAAGTCCCTTCCCTCAAGGAATTTACATTCTAATAAGGAAAAGACTAGATGCATATATCATTAATATGTAAACCAAATGAATTAAGAGGTTGCTACAGACAGCTAGGTGATGTACTAGACTGAGTGGTGGACTTGGACTTGGGAAAACCTAAGTTTAAATCCAACCTTAGATATTTATTAGCTGTGTGATCTTGGTCAAATCCCTTAACCAATTAGTGATAATAATTGCAACTAACTCCCAGAGTTGATATGAGGATAAAATGAGATAATATTTGTAAAATGTTTCACAAATCTTAAGGTACTATAAAAATGTCATTATAAGAAGTTAATAATAATAGCAAAAGAGCTAGTCTTAGGAGGTAAACAGTTGTAAAGAATCAGTCCTTTCAATTGGAGTACTGAGAGTATGTAGAATACTCCGCCCACATACCTATTTAGCCCACCCCACTTAGGCCCCTCCTGCCTTATGATTTAGGATGATGTTACATCAATTCATACATGAGGAAAATGTGAAGGGAACTCCTTCCTGGAACAGCTATCAATGCTGTATATGTTCCAGGAAAATGTGATCAAGTACACTGTACTTTTCATAATAGAGCTTTTAGCCAATGTTGCCTTTAAATGTAAAGACTCTGAAAGCTGTAGTGCTATAACTCTTCCCCCTCCCTCTGAATTAACAGTTTATGTCATGATTGTAATGTTTTAATGAGATCTGGGAAGGCACAGTCTCTCATAGATGGAGGATTGTAAATCATAACCAATGTAATTGGTTTCAAAATTAATCATAAAATCAAATGACTCTCCAGGTATGTAATTTGCCCAAGACACTAATGCTCCAACTTTTTAAAAAAGTAGAATAAAAAATCTTACTTAGATACATGATATTTTATTATTAATGCAAAAGTAAGATAAATGGGTCTGGTTTATCCCATCACATCTGGAAGCAATGCCATCCCAGATAAAAAAGATAGACACTTGTCTATGGTTTCCTCCTAACTATATACCTTCTCATCTTTCCTTGTGATCCCAAGAGACTGAGTTTAGTTCTAACTTCCAGAGGGTTGTTAATTTGTCCAAGCTAAGGTGTTAATTCAAGTGGCATCATTCAATAGTGGACAGAAAGTAGATCTTTGTGTCAAAAGAAAACTGGATTCAAATTAGGAGAACAAGGGATGATTTACCTATCAGATGTTTGGAGAAAGGAGGAATTTCTGATTAAAGAAGAACAAGAAAATATTATGAAAAGCAAAATGGACAACTTTGAATACATTAAATTAAAAAGGCTTTGCACAAACAAAACCAATAGAAAAGAGATTAAAAGGGAAGTACAAAGCTGGAAAAATCTTTATAGCCAGTATTTCTGATAAAGGTCTCATTTCTAAAATATATAAAGAACTGTGACAAATATAAGAATACAAATCATTCTCCATTTAATAAATGGTCAAAGGATATGAACAGACAATTTTCAGATGATAAAAGTAAATCCATTTATAGTTATATGAAAAAATGCTCTAAATCACTATTGATTAGAGAAATATAAATTAAAACAACTCTGAGATATCAACCACCTCATACCTCTCAGATTGGCTAAGATGACAGGAAAGGATAATGATGGAGAGGATATGGGAAAACTGGGATACTAATACATTGTTGGTGGAATTGTGAAATATTCCAACCATTCTGGAAAGCAATCTGGAACTATGCCCAAAGGACTATCAAATTGTGTATGACCCTTGACCCAGTAGTGCTCTTAATGGATCTGTATTCCAAGGAAATCATAAAGGACGAAAAAGGACCCAGATGTGCAAAAATGTTTGTAGCAGTTGTTTTAGTGGTAGCAAAGATTTGGAGAAGGAATGGATGCCCAGCAACTGGGGAATGGCTGAGCAAATTGTAGTATCTGAAGATAATAGAATATTATTCTTCTATAAAAAATCATGAATAAGCTAGATTATAGGAAGGCCTGGAAAGATTTACATGAACTGATTCTGAATGAAACAAGCAGAACCAGGAAAACATTGTATAAATTGACAGCAAAAATGTGTGGTGATCAATTATGAAAGACTTGATTCTTCTCAGTAGTTCAGTGATCTAAATCAGTTTCCACAGACTTTTGGACAGAAAATGCCATCTGCATGCAGAAAAAAAGAACTAAGGAGACTGAATGTAAATCAATATAAGTTATGTTCACTTTTTTTCTGTTTTTTTTTTAATTTCTCTCATGGTTTTTCCTGTTTGCTCTGATTTTTCTCTCCCAACATAAGCCATAAAACAATAAGTATTAAAAATAAACTGGATTCAAATTCCATCTCTGACAAAATATTCCTGTCTGACACTGGGAAAACCCCTTAAACTCTCAGTGCCTGAAGCATCTCTCTAAGATTTTAAGTTGCAGAGTAAGTGAATGACTTGACTATATTGCTTTGCATGGCTAACTTTAATTTTTCCATCCTAATAAAGCAATTACCCCCCCTCGTCTCCCAACTTTTCATTAAATAATTCTTACATTGAGGTCCTACTATGATACTTCTTCATGGTTTGGTAATACCTGTGAGCAATTCCTAATTATGGCACACAAACATAAGCTCTAGTATGTTTTCTAAAGTTGGAGCAAACTCAAGTATGGGTCTGCTGAAGAGTTGCATGGTGATTGTCTGAGGACCAGCCTAGCTGAATTTGAGATTTGTTACCAGATTGAACATGGAAGATGACTTTTTTTGGACATAGCAACTCTTTTTTTTTGAATTTTTTAAATTTTTTATTTTTTATTAATTTTTATATTTATAACATTTTCTTTGACAGTACATATGCATAGGTAATTTTTTTTACAACATTATCCTTTGTACTCTCTTCTGTTCCAAGTTTTTCCCCTCCTTCCCTCCACCCCCACCCCTAGATGGCAGGCATTCCCATACATATTACATATCTTATAGTATATCCTAGGTACAATATATAAGTGCAGAACCGAATTTTGTTGTTGTTGTTATTGTTGCAAAGAAAGAATTGTATTCACGAGGTAAAAATAATCTGGGAAGAGAAACAAAACAAAACAAAACAATACAAAAAAACAAGGCTCACAGTTTACACTCATTTCCCAGTGTTCCTTTTCTGGATGTAGCTGATTCTGTCCATCATTGGTCAATTGGAATTGGATTAGCTCTTCTCTATGTTGAAAATATCCACTTCCATCAGAATACATCCTCATACAGTATCATTGCTGAACTGTATAATAATATCTTAGTTCTGCTCATTTCACTCAGCATCAGATGATGTAAGTCTCTCCAGCCCTCTCTGTATTCCTCCTGTTGGTCATTTCTTACAGAACAATAATATTCCATAACATTCATATACCATAATTTACCCAACCATTCTCCAATTGATGGACATCCATTCATTTTCCAGTTTCTAGCCACTATGAAAAGGGCTGCCACAAACATTTTGGCACATACAGGTCCCTTTCCCTTCTTTAGTATTTCCTTGGGATATAAGCCCAGTAGTAGCACTGCTGGGTCAAAGGGTATGCACAGTTTGATAACTTTTTGGGCATAATTCCAGATTGCTCTCCAGAATGGTTGAATTCATTCACAACTCCACCAACAATGTATTAGTGTCCCAGTTTTCCCACATCCCCTCCAATATTCATCGTTATTTGTTCCTGTCATTTTAGCCAATCTGACAGGTATGTAATGATATCTCAGAGTTGTCTTAATTTGCATTTCTTGGATCAATAGTGATTTGGAACACTCTTTCATATGAGTGGAAATAGTTCTAATTTCATCATCTGAAAATTGTCTGTTCATATCCTTTGACCATTTATCAATTGGAGAATGGCTTGATTTCTTATAAATTAAAGTCAATTCTCTGTATATTTTGGAGATGAGGCCTTTATCAGAACCTTTAACTATAAAAATGTTTTCCCAGTTTGTTACTTCCCTTCTAATCTTGTTTGCATTAATTTTGTTTGTGCAGAAACTTTTTAATTTGGTGTAATCAAAATGTTCTATTTTGTGATCAATAATGGTCTCTAGTTCTCCCTTGGACACAAACTCCTTCCTCCTCCACAAGTCTGAGAGGTAAACCATCCCATGTTCCTCCAATTTATTCATGATTTCGTTCTTTATGCCTAAATCTTGGACCCATTTTGGTCTAATCTTAGTATGTGGTGTTAAATATGGGTCCATGCCTAGCTTCTGCCATACTAATTTCCAGTTTTCCCAGCAGTTTTTGTCAAATAATGAATTCTTATCCCAAAATTTGGGATCTTTTGTCAAACACTAGATTGCTATTTTTATTCACTATCTTGCCTTGTGAACCTAACCTATTCCACTGATCAACTAGTCTATTTCTTAGCCAATACCAAATGTTTTTGGTGACTGTTGCTTTATAATACAGTTCTAGATCAGGTATAGCTAGACCACCTTCACTTAATTTTTTTTTCATTACTTCCCTTGAAATTCTTGACCTTTTGTTGTTCCATATGAATTCTGTTGTTATTTTTCTAGGTCATTAAAATAGTTTCTTGGGAGTCTGATTGGTATAGCACTAAATAAATAGATTACTTTAGGGAGTATTGTCATCTTGATTATATTCGCTTGGTCTATCTAAGAGCACTGAATGTCTTTCCAATTATTTAAATCTGACTTTATTTTTGTGGCAAGTGTTTCATAATTTTGCTCATATAATTCCTGACTCTCCTTTGGTAGATATATTCCCAAATATTTTATAGTATTGACCGTTATTTTGAATGGAATTTCTCTTTGTATCTCTTGCTGTTGGATTGTGTTGGTAATGTATAAAAATGCTGAGGATTTATGTGGATTTATTTTGTATCCTGCGACTTTGCTAAAATTCTGAATTATTTCTAATAGCTTTTTAGCAGAGTCTTTGGAGTTCTCTAAGTATACCATCATGTCATCTGCAAAGAGTGATAGTTTGATTTCCTCATTTCCTACTCTAATTCCTTGAATCTCTTTCTCGGCTCTTATTGCTAAGGCTAGCGTTTCTAGTACTATATTGAATAGTAATGGTGATAGTGGGCAACCTTGTTTCACTCCTGATCTTACAGGGAAAGGTTCCAGTTTATTGCCATTACATACGATGTTTACTGAAGGTTTTAAATATATGCTTGTTATTATTTTAAGGAATAGTCCATTTATTCCTATACTCTCAAGCGTTTTTAGTAGGAATGGATGTTGGATTTTATCAAATGCTTTTTCTGCATCTATTGAGATGATCATATGGTTTTTATTAATTTGATTATTAATATGGTCAATTATACTAATAGTTTTCCTAATATTAAACCAGCCCTGCATTCCTGGTATAAATCCCACTTGGTCATAGTGTATTATCCTGGGGATGATTTTCTGAAGTCTATTTGCTAATATCTTATTTAAGATTTTAGCATCAATATTCATTAAGGAAATTGGTCTATAGTTTTCTTTCTCAGTTTTCGATCTACCTGGTTTAGGTATCAGTACCATGTCTGTGTCATAGAAGGAATTTGGTAGGACTCCTTCAATCCCTATTTTTTCAAATAGTTTACATAGCATTGGACTTAGATGTTCTTTAAAAGTTTGGTAGAATTCACCTGTAAATCCATCAGGTCCTGGGAATTTTTTCTTAGGAATTTGGTTAATAGCTTGTTCTATTTCTTTTTCTGAAATGGGACTATTTAAGCAATTTATCTCCTCCTCTGTTAATCTAAGGAAAGCTATATTTTTGAAGGTATTCTTCCATTTCATTTAAGTTATCGAATTGATTGGCATAAAGTTGAGCAAAGTAGCTCCTAACTATTGTTCTAATTTCCTCTTCATTAGTGGTGAGTTCTTCCTTTTCATTTTCAAGACTAACAATTTGCTTTTTCTCTTTCCTTTTTTTAATCAGGTTTACTAAGGGTTTGTCTATTTTTGTTGGTTTTTTTCATAGAACCAACTCTTAGTTTTATTAATTAATTCAATAGTTTTTTTACTTTCAATTTTATGAATCTCACCTTTTATTTTTTGAATTTCAAGTTTTGTGTTTGTCTGGGGTTTTTTAATTTGTTCCTTTTCTAGCAATTTTAGTTGTAAGCCCAATTCTTTGGCCCTCTCTTTCTCTATTTTATGCAAGTAGGCCTGTAGAGATATAAAACTTCCCATTATTACTGCTTTGGCTGTATCCCACACATTTTGGTATGATGTCTCATTATTGTCATTTTCTTGGGTAAAGTTATTAATTATGTCTATGATTTGCTGTTTTACCCAATCATTCTTTAGTATAAGATTATTTAGTTTCCAATTATTTTTTGGTCAATTTTCCCCTGGCTTTTTATTAAATGTAATTTTGATTGCATTGTGGTCTGAAAAGGATGCACTTACTATTTCTGCCTTACTGCATTTGATTTTGAGGTTTTTATGCCCTAGTACATGATCAATTTTTGTGTAGGTTCCATGAACTGCTGAGAAGAAAGTATACTCCTTTCTATCTCCCTTTAGCTTTCACCAAAGATCTATCATATCAAACTTTTCTCGTATTCTATTTACCTCTTTGACTTCTTTCTTATTTATTTTGTGGTTTGATTTATCTAATTCTGAGAGTGCAAGGTTGAGATCTCCCACTATTATAGTTTTGCTGTTTATTTCTTCTTGCAGCTCTCTTAATTTCTCTTTTAAGAATTTAGATGCTGCACCACTTGGTGCATATATGTTTAATATTGATACTGCTTCATTATTGATGCTATCCTTTAGCAGGATATAATGCCCTTCCTTATCTCTTTTAATTAGATAAATTTTTGTTTTTGCTTGATCTGAGATGAGGATGGCTACCCCTGCTTTTTTGGCTTCACCTGAAGCATAGTGGATTCTACTCCACCCTTTTACTTTTAGTTTGAATGTCTCACCCTGTTTCAGGTGTGTTTCCTGTAAACAACATATAGTAGGATTCTGACTTTTAATCCAGTCTGCTAACTGCTTCTTCTATATGAGGGAATTTACCCCATTCACATTTATGGTTAGAATGACTAATTCTATATTGCTTGCCATCCTATTAACCCCTGCTTATGCTTTTCCCCTTTCCTTCCCTCTTACCCCCCTACCTAGTATTAAACTTGGGAACACCACTTGCTTTTCACAGCCTTCCCTTTTTAGGATCCCTCCCCCACCTTAAAGATCCTCCTCTTATTTTACCCCTTTTCCTCGAAATTACTGTATTCCCTTCCCCTTAGCTTACTCCTTCCCTCTCACTTTTCAATGAAGTGGAAGAAATTTCACCATAAATCAAATATGTCTATTGATACACGCTATGTTCATCTCCCTCCTTTCTTTCTCTCAGATATAATAGGTTACCTTTGCCACTTCATGAGATGTAGTACCACCACTTTACACTTTTTTATGTTATAATCTCCTTTCCACCTCTAGTTTCTAGGACAAATTGTACATATGTTCTTTACATATTTTTATGGCAGAAGTATAGTTCTCAAGATTTCTTTTTACCTTTTTAGAAATCTCGAGTTCTGTATTTGAAGATCAAACATTTTATGTAGGTCTGGTTTTTTAATCAAGAATAGATGGAATTCATTTATTTTGTTAAATGTTCCTCTTCTTCCCTGGAAAATGATGCTCATTCTTGCTGGGTAAGTTATTCTTGGCTGCATACCAAGTTCCTTAGCCTTTTGGAATATCATGTTCCAGGCCCTGCGTTCTTTTAATGTGGACGCTGCTAGATCCTGGGTTATCCTTATTGTGGCTCCTCCATATCTGAATTGCTTTTTTCTAGCAGCTTCCAGTATTTTTTCCTTTGTCTGATGGTTTTTGAACTTGGCCACTATATTTCTTGGCGTTTTGATTTTAGGGTCCCTTTCAGTAGATGATAGATGAATTTTTTCAATGTCTATTTTACCCTCTGTTTCCAAAACGTCTGGGCAGTTCTCTTTGATAATTTCCTCGAAAATAGTGTCCAAGCTCTTTTTTTCCTCACATTTTTCAGGGAGTCCGATTATTCTCAGATTGTCTCTCCTGGATCTGTTTTCTAGGTCTGTTGTCTTTTTAATAAGGTACTTGACATTCTTTTTCAATTGTTTTGTTTTTCTGGTTTTGCTTGACTCCCTCTTGGTTTCTCCTTGAGTCATTCATTTCTACTTGTTCGAGTCTAATTTTCAATGATGTATTTTCTTCACTCACTTTTTTAATATCTCTTTGTAATTGTCCAATTGAGTTTTTATCTTCTATGGAATTTTTTTCCATTTTATCCATTTTATTTTTTAGAGAGCTGTTTTCTTTTTCCAGCTCTCTAATCCTGTTTTCCTTGGAGTTGTTTACCTTTTCCAGCTCACTAATCTTGTTTCTCAATGATTTGATTTCTTTATCCACTCTCTCTCTGAATGCATGGGATGACTTCTCCAGGCTCTCTAACCAAGCTTCCCTTTCCTTTTCCCATTTCTCTTCCAGCTCTCTTGTGAGAGCCTTTTTGATTTCCTCTATGAGGTTCTTTTGTATTGAGGAGCAGCTTATATCCCTCCCAGGGGATACATCTGGGGACATTCTGTTCCTAGTCTCCTCAGCATTTGAAGTCTGCTCCCTCTCCACACAGAAGCTGTCAATGGTTAGAGCCCTTTTGAATTTTTTGTTCATTTTTTCAAGAGCGGAATGGAAGAAAACAAATTGACAAGAGAAACAATTGGTCTGTTTTGCGGGATGGTATTAATGGGCTTCCTCTACAGACTGGGGGTAGGGCAGCAGAGAGCCACTAACAGAACAGCAATGACTGTACTGAGTCTGCGCTCTGAGGCTCCGAGAACGCACCGAGTCAGTCCAGATGGGGGTTGGGGGTGGCCGGGTTCTGACAGAAGCTGGCTTTCCGGGGTTTTAATCTTCACCTCCAATGTTTACACCCTCTCCGCTGCTCCTGGCTTGCTGCCAAGACGGAGTATCTACATTGGGGAAAAAGTCTTTTCACAGAAACGGCAGAGATCGTACCCCTCCCCCTCTGGTCTGAGCTGTGTGAGCTGCCTGTCTTGCTCTGGCTGCCTGCCCTCAGTCTGCGCCCAGTCTGATTGACCCTCTCCCGAGCAAACACAGACCTTTTCTGGCGACTTTCAAGGATGTTGTCTCTTGGTGATTATTTGTGGGTTTCTTTTCGGTCAAGCATTAACTCCGAGTCTTGTCATGAAGTAAGTTCTGAGAGAAAACACCGAGCTCAAGCAGCTGTCTGCCTCCATGCCGCCATCTTGGCCGGAAGTTTCATAGCAACTCTTGAATACTTCACTTGTTCTAGAGTATTTTGATCAATATTAATGAACATCAATGAATATGCCCTAATGACATAAGTGACTTCACAAATGTTTGAAGAATGACTAAATTAAACAAATAATAATATTCTGAATATTATGAAGTTAAAAAATAAAATTGGAAGTAATCATAAAGATGATTTAGCCCAATGAATTTTATGTATGAGGCAATTAATGTTTGGAAAGAGGAAGAAACCTATCCCAGAACTTGAATTCTTGACTTGATTCTTACTCCATTGTTCCTCTTAATAGACCACTCCCAGCTTCCCATAAATCCCTAAAGAAGCAATTGCTTTTTGTCCATTTACATTCTATTTCCTAATTTCTTAAGAGGTTGTCTTCCCTAGATTAAGCCTACTCTAAAATAAATAGTTTTCAGTTCATGGTTTGGATCTGAATCAACAGAAATGCATTCCTACATATGTTACAAACCTTTTCTTCATTTCAATAATTGTCTGTATTGTTAGAGATGAAAAAAACTGAATTGTGTCTGCAACCAGGAAAAATTAAAATTAATTCTCCAAAGGAAACGGGGTCAGCCACGGTTATTTTTCCTGGCTCTGATTCAACACAGCATATCAACAGGCAGCAGCAATGATAAAAAATAGACTTCAGGCATATGCTTTGTTTTGTATTAAACAGTGTGGTTTATATACTCTGAAAGACCTTGCTATAGTACACATTCCCCAGGCCTCCTCTGTGTGATGTTCTAAACAAAGCTTGGGAGAGATGGAAGGGATGAAGGGACAGGCAGCAGGAATAAAGACTTACGGGAGGAAATTCCCTTTCTGTCGCCAGAACACTTTGAACTTTAAAATTTACAGAATGCAACAACCCTGTGAAATAGGTAATATTATACCCCTTTTTTACATGCTGGGAAACCAAGGCTTAGGAAGTGACCAACTAGCTCATTATCATAATATTCAAATTCCACTAAGATTTCATTAAATGAGTTGGCTCATGCCCTATCCTCTCCCCCTTAAAACAGGAAAGTACTTTTAGAGTCAAAAGATCAGGGCTGAAATCATGACTCTCTCATTTATTACCTGTATATCCCTTTTGTAAGTCTGGTCTCTAAATCTCAGTTTCCTCATGTGTAAAAATGTAATGATTAGACTAGATAATCTCAAAGGTCCTTTCCAGCTCTAAATTTAAAATGCTTATGATTCTTCTCCCCATTAACAAAGAAGAGAAAGTGACATTGACAATTTTGTGCAATTCTTTTTTCCAATTTACAAAGTGAAAATGAAAATATCACCCATGATATCATTGATTCTCTTTGAAAATGAAGAATGAACAACAATAACAAACCCTCAAAATAATTGTGTAATAGTACAAAAATTTACTTTTTATGTGATATCATCAATAGGAAGTATCCAGAAAGATGCTTATGCCCCCATACTTATTTGTGATTTCTCCATAAGAGAAATCAACCAAATATGAGGAAAGTATTATGTTAGATTAATTAGAGACTGTTTTTTATTTTAAACATCTGGTTACCACAAATGAAATACTTTGATGCATTTATAATTCGAGGGGCAGTTTTTGCTTGATGATCAGTCGATTAGTAAAGATTTATTTAGAGTCTTATGTGCTAGGGACTGAAGCTACAAATACAAAGAAGGAAATAACCCCTGCTCTCAGAGATCTACATTCTAATAGGAAGCCAAAGGATACATACACAGAAATGTTGTGTGTGTGTGTGTGTGTGTGTGTGTGTGTGTGTGTAGAATAAAAATAATACATATACAAAAGAAATATATATATATATGTATATATATATATAGAGAGAGAGAGAGAGAATAAAAAGTATAAATAAAAAGTAGTTAAATGCAAGTATTTGAGAGAAAGAACACTTTCATCTGGGGAAATGAGAAAGGAGTCTACGTAAAAGGTGGTACATAATTAGGAATTAATTAAATTAATTTAGGATTTTTAATTTAGGATTAATTAATAGGAATTAATAAAGCTATTCTGTTGTAGGAGGAGCCTTAGAGATGCTTCTGAGATAAAGGAAAATCTTTGGAGTAAAATGAAGGGAAAGCTATTCCACGTGTCAGTCACATGATATGAGTATGAAGATTACTTGTAGCATATGTGTGAAAAACATAGGGTAAAGGAGAGATCATAGGACCTGTGCATCAGAGAAAGGGAAAACATTGATAATAACTATCTCATATTTCCAAGACACTTTTAAAATTGGAAAAACATTATATAGATACATTTTCTCATTTGATGCTCATGACAGCCTGTGAAGTAGTCAGTATAACCATCATTAGACTGATTCTTAAAATGAGTCTCAGAATACATAGCTAGAAAGTGCTAGAGACATTACTGGGCTTGTATCTCAATGAGATGATAAAAAAGGGAAAAGGACCCAAATGTGCAAAAATGTTTGTGGCAGCCCTTTTCATAGTGGCAGGGAACGGGAAACTGAGTGGATGCCCATCAGCTGGGGAATGGCTGAATAAGTTATGGGATATGAATGTTATGAAAAAAAGAACAGAATTTGAGAGTTAGAAGAGACCTCAAGGACCATATGTTAGAATAAGGCAACTAGATAGTGCCGTGAAAAAAAATACTAGGCCATGACTCAGAAAGGCCGGAGTTCAAATTTGGGCTTCAGACTTAATAGCTATGTGATCTTGGATAAGCCACTTAACACTAATTGCCTCAGTTTCCTCATTTGTAGAAGGAATTGGAGAAAGATAACTCCAAAACTTTTCCAAGAAAACCCCAGATGGAGTCATGAAGAGTCAGACATGACTGAACAAAACTATTATTATCTGTTGCAACCTACACACAAAAAGAATATTACTTACAATACGCCTCACATGACTGCATCCAACCTCTCCTTGAAGCTCATCTCCTTTCTAGGAAGTCCATTCAACTTACAGGAAGTTCTAAGTGCGGTAGAAATTGCTGTAGAAAGTTGGCCATTTTGCAACTTTTACCCATTTTCCTGGTGCAGCCATCTGGAGTCAAATAAAACAGTCTAATCTTTCCTCCAAATATCAATCCTTCAAATAATTAAAAAGACATCACATTCCCCAAACTTCTCACCCAGCTCCAGGTCTTTTCTTCAGAGTAAACATGCATTGTTCCTCCTAATCTCCATATGACATGGACTCCTAACTCTTCAGCATCCCAGCTGCAATTGGCTTCTTCTGAATGAGCTCCAACTTATCAATGTCCCCCTTAAATGCTGCTATATAGAGCCTTCTGACAAGGGTAGATCAAAACTATTACTTCCTATTACTGGAAACTCTGTCTCTTGATGGAGCCCAAAACCTCATTAGGATTTGGATTTTTTTTGTTTGTTTACTTTGTTTTGACTTTTGGTTTTTGGATGCCAGATTGCATTGCTGACTCATTTTGAATTATAGTCTATCAAAACTCAATAGGGGATCTGAGATGAGGATTAAATGGAAGAGGTAAAGAGAGGGGGTTATATTGATGGGGATTTACTGCGATTTGGATGGCACCAAAATGTGGGATGAGGGAACTGGCCCATAAGTAAATGCTTAATAAATGCTTGTTGACTTGGTTTAACTTCCCAGGGTGGAATTAAAAAATCTGTGGTTATCCTTCCTATGTTTGTTTTGATACCAAATCACATTTCCAACCCCTAAGAGCACAACTATACGCCCACTCCCAACCACAGAGATTTCTTATTTACATTAATTGGATGACTTGTTCAAAACTATGCATATGTGGGGCATAAAATGAAGCTGAGTGGTAAGAGATTGACCTAATGCTTCCATAACAGCTAATACCCATTTTTTACATATAAAAATTTCATAAAATAAAATGAAATATCAACCATCACTATCACTGAATAATTGAGGATGGAAATCACAGAGGGGAATGGGAAGGTACATGACTAGTTTGGGTAGACTGTAGTTTATAAACCTTAAGGGAGCCTGAAGAATAAGACTAAAGCATGTCATCAAAGAATTATAAAAGAAAAAGAGAAGAGAAGCTGGTGATTTGCAAGAAGAATAAATAATGGGTGAATGATGAGAGTGTTTCACTGATAATCTGTAAAGATCAGATAAAATCATGGAAGTCTTCAGCATATTGGGTGAATTCCTTGTGGTGAACTTTTGGGAGGACATGGGAAAGAGACAAGACAAACAGACATAGATGGGTTATGATCTCCATTATTAAAGGAATTGTCAAATTGATGAGATCACAAATCCATTTAAGCATTTTAGTCTTAGCAAGTGGAATAGAAGAGCACAATGGTGAAAAGACATTCCTGTATTAAATTTCTCTGATAATGGTTTCATTTCCAAGATACATAAGCAATTGATTTTGAAAGGAAAGCTTTGAAGAAAGAAATCCAAGATATCAACAGCCATGTGAAAAGTGTTCTAAGTTGTTCATAATTAGACCTGTTCTACCTCACACTCATCAGATTGACGAAAATAACCAAAAAGGAAAATGATAAAAGCTGGAAGGTCTGCAGGAAAAAACTAGGCATACTTTTGCACTATTGGAGGAATGGTGAACTGGTCTAAGTATTCTGAAAAGGAAATTGGAACAATGCTCAGATAAATTGGAATCAAACTACAGAGGTCATTAAATGTTAGGCTAAATAAAACATGTTGTGTTTTAATCCAGAGCCAATGATAAACAACTGAAGATTTCATTTTTTGTACCAGAGGACCCACATGATTAGATCTTTGATTATAATTTCATCTCTCAAAATGTGGAGGAAGTGATGAGAGGAAGTGCAATTTTATACTTGATTCTACCCAACAAAGAAGACCTGGTTTCTGAACTAGAAGCAGTGAGATTTCTCTTAAGATCTACAGGTATCCCCAAGAGGCTAGGATTTTTAATATTGCTCCTCATGACAATCAATGTGTTTGCCACTGATTATCATTCAGTAACCTCAAGTAGCTCTTGAAAAAAGATTACCCACTCAGGTGGTGTATAGTAAGAACAACTGGTGAAAAAAATATTCTGCTCCCTGCTTCCTTCTGAAAGCCAGCATCTTATTTTCCTGTAAGTAGATACATAAGTCAGAGGGAAAGTGCACTTAGAGTATGATGACAGTGGCTCACTCATTTAAACAACGTGTGTGGCCAAAGAATAAATTCAAAATTCCTGGGTGCCACAAGTCCTTTCTTGAGTCCACAGGACCCATAGCACATTCTTTCCTATTCCAAGCAGTCCTAAGTGCTAAAGCTGCTTCCTCTGCCTCCCTCTTTGTGTTGTTTATATTTGTCCTTGGTGAGTCTCTGCTCTGAGTCAGATGTGTTGTCTCCTTTTGGTTACTTAACTCCAAGGACAGGCTCCACAGAGATGGGGTAAGAGGATGAAAGTGGAGGAGAGAGAAAAAAGGCAGAGAAACAGAGAAGGAAGTGAAAGAGAAAGACAGACATAGAGAGGCAGAGAGACAAATACAGAGACAGAGACAGAGAAATAGACAGAGACAAAGACAGAGAAATCCAGAGAAAGGCAGAGATAGAGACAAAGAGAAATAGAGACAGAGACAGAGATTGACAGAGACAGAGAAAGAGAAATAGAGGAGTAGACAGAGAGACAGAGACAGGGACAAAGAAAGAGAGACAGAGGAACAGATAGAAATAGAAACAAAGAGACTCAGAGAGAGAAAGAGACAGAGACAGAGAAGGAGATAGAGACAGAGATAAAGAAAGAGACACAGAGATAGAGATAGGCAGAGGCAGGCAGAGACAGAGAAAGAGAGACAGAGGAGCAGACAAAAATAGAGACAGAGAAACCCAGAGAAAGAAAGAGACAGAGCGAGTGAGCGAGAGAGAGACAGAGATAGATAAAAAGATTGAGACTCTCTTCCCTCTAGGGACTTTGCTCACAATGGAATTTTCAACTTCAGGATCAAAATCAGTCATTGGACTGGACTCCTCTAAACCAGTTTTATGTACAGAATATAATTTCACATAGACTTCACAGGCATGACTGTTTTTTCTGAACCAATCACATTTCTTTCTTTCTTCACCCAGTCAAGAGCCTGTATAAAGATCACAGAGTATTAACCATCTTATTTGTACACTTAAAACTCCATTATGCCCATTGATTGATTGATTGACTGATTTGGGGGCAGGGAAGAAACTTCACCTTTATATCTGAAAAAGAAGAGGAAAGCTAGAAATCTTTTGATAAATCCTTTAGATTTGGGAAGAGCAAATGTTAATAGATTCAGAAAAAGGTTAGGTAGAATCCTATAACATAAAATTCTACAAGGGAAGTCAGCCCCTGAGAAATGAAATGCTTTTAAGAATGAAATTTGGAAGAAGCAAAGAAAAACAATTCCAATGAAGATTAATGAAGGAATGAACTGGCTTGATGCACAGAGATGCTATCATCCATCTAAGTTTTTTTTTTTTTAAACATGGTATAAACTGAAAAAAATAAAATAAAATAAAAGGGAGAAAAGGCAGAAAAAACTTAAGTTCAAATGTCTGGCCTGGTCCTATGAAAATTGTTCCAAGGAGTACTAATAGAGTTGAGGATAGGGAGAAAAACTAAGAAATAGAAAAAAATATGGGTAGGTTTTGTTTTGTTTTTAGTAGATATAAAGGGGGAAAGAGGTAGGTGAAAAAAATAGAAATGTGGTTACTGCAACAATGGTAACTGATAATAAACAGAAGGCAGAACTGCTTAATTCTTTGGATTCCTCTTTCTCTTCCAAAGGTAATAATCTCTGAACTAGAAAAGGAGAAAACAGAAATAAAGAAGAAGGAACAGAAACTCATGAAAGACACAGAGATACCCGTAATGATTTCAAGCCACTATTGCTAGAGGAACTATGTCCCAGAGAAATTGTTTTTAAATGGCAGATGATTAAAGTCACTACTAGTAGTTTTTAAAAGATCATAAAGAATCAGAAGAATGTCATAAGACGATATAAAGGCAAATATAAAGGCAAATATATCATTAACAAAATAATATTTGTAAAATTTGACAAATTTAACAAAATAATTTACAAAGAGAGAATGATGTTTGCAAACTATAGGACTTTGATCCCTGAAAAATTCAAGAATGTCTTAAAAAGAAAGCCAAGACCTCAAAATCAGCTATCTTCATCAAGAACAAGTTATGAGAAACTAACCAAATTTTCTTTTTGGTTACAATTATTAAACTGGTGGAGAAGGGTAATACCATATTCTGCCTAGATTTTTGGAAAAGGATTTGGAGGAAATGTGGATGCTATGCTATGGACAAGATGGTGACATAAAGGCCAAGCATTATTAGAATTTCTCTGGAATTTGTTTTTTCACCCTATTCTGTTCAATATGTTTATTAATAAATTATTTGGGGTTATAGATTTAATAAATTTCTCAGAAGATGAATGGTAAGAGGGAGAGCTAACAGACAGGATGACATTCATAGGTTTTAATAGTGGATTAAATCTAAAAACATGAAAATTACAGATAAATGTAAAATATTATGCTGAGTTTTTAAAATAATTTCATAATTACTCTGAAGGAGGACTGGCTAAAAACAATTTGAAAAAAAAATTAACCACCTGGGTTTTAATAGAATGCAAGAACAAGATGAACCAATAGTGTAGCATAGTAAATAAAAGGCAATTTACAATACTTTGGGTTTCTTTGGATGAGACTTGTGGTTTTATAATCATAGGGAAATCCCAGTGAGGAACTTCTACCTATACTTAACACCTTCTGTGTAAATTATAGTATTGTTGCCTTAGACACTGATAGGTTAAATAATTTGCTTAAGATCACATGAACTATATGAATCAGAGGAAAGACTCAATTCTAAGCCTTCCTCATCTATTCATGGCTTTCTCTCAATGAAGACCTTAGCTGTTTTAAAGAGATATATGCTATTTAGAATATAGGAAGTGATAGTCCCACGACCATCATTCTGGTCAGACTACAAATGGGGTAACCTATTTTTGGTGCCATATTTTTAGGAAATGCATAACCAATATCCAAATTGTCAAGAAGATAACAACCAAGATAATGAAGGGCCTTTAGACCATGCCATATGAGGAATGATTCAAGGAACTAGTGATGCTTAATCTAGAGATTATATAAATGGACTGAGTGAGTGTCAAAGTAGCAAAAGCAGAGTTTGAAAGTGGCAAGTGAGTTAGATGTCAACTCCTTATGGCTCTATATATGGAGAACATGTAAAAGGAGCAGCTAATAGTGGAGAGGCGGTAAAGGAAAATAGTCAGGGACATAAATAACTATAATACAATTTAGAATATGTGTATAGGAGAAGTGTTAAATCAAGAACTATGAGGCATTTGTGGGTAGTGCTTTGACAGTGAAGAATCATGGAATCAGGAACTTCATAAATAATTTCTTCAACATAAGCCAACATAACAAAGAAAGTAATAGACTGTATATTAATGAACAGAAAATGAAGGATAACTAAGGTGGCAGCCATTCCAATGTATCAAATCATCATTAAAGTGAAGGGAAAAATCAATATTGGATTAGAAGGATAAAGATGAGTAAAAGATATTGACTGTAATTACAACAGCTCCAATCAGTGGCTGACTCTGAAAAATGGGCAATGGATAAAAGTAGACATTAACTCTGATTATCAGCATATCTTAAAGCTGTTTAGTTGATAAGAAACACTTGCAATCAATTTCAGAAAGGAAAATAGTTGAGCTGGACAAGCAGAAAGATATAGCAATGAAAATCATTCCGCATATAAGCTCATTTGTGAACAGCATTGTCTCACAAAATGGCAAAAAGGAGAAAAAAATAATACAGAAACTTGGTGTGGAATTCAATTAAATCATATCAACATGGAACAAGGGAAAATGATGATGATCAACTCAAAAGTTGAATTCAAATCTTATCTCTGAAACTGCCACCTGGGTGACTGCATGGCAGGCACTTTACTTCCTGGTCACACACTTTTTCTTCTGAAAAATGGAGTTTCCTATAAAGTCTAAAATCTATATTTCTTTGATATCAAGACAGAAAAAGCTGAAAGTAGGACAACAAAAAAGATTTAAATAATTAGGTTTGATACCTTTTATGGGATAGGAAGTCTGATCTGCTTTGTTGTACATGAAACACTTAGAGTCATACAAATTAAATGAAGCTTTCTCCAACCTTTGAAGACCACCTTCATAATCCCTGAGGAAAGTGATCAACAGTAAAGTTTGGTCTGAGGAATGCCTTTAGGGAAGACAGCAGCTCCTATATACTCCCTTTGAGAGGTCCTTCCCCTTGAAATGTTTATACATAGGAAGAGATCTTCCCACCAATTTATATTAGCTGTTCCATATTGACTATTTAATAGTGTCAGTGGCTCAGTTCTACATACAATCTACCACTCCATCTATATAACAATCTGTTATTCTCATCAGTGGTAGTGGAATGACCATAAATC
This sequence comes from Sminthopsis crassicaudata, assembly GCF_048593235.1. NCBI lineage: Eukaryota > Metazoa > Chordata > Mammalia > Dasyuromorphia > Dasyuridae > Sminthopsis > Sminthopsis crassicaudata. The sequence goes on from NC_133619.1 coordinate 558,800,973, forward strand.
CCTCTGTAATTTAGGGCATCTCTGAATTTTATAAAACTTATTCATGAGATACTTCCTCTCATCTTGACGTATCTTTTCTTTTTGAAATATTTCATGGTTATGCTTGCATATTAAAATTCATTTACTGTATAATTCACAATGGGAGCCATAGAAGATCTGCCCAAGATCTTCCTTCCCGCAATGTCAGAAATGAGAAAACATCTGATGTATGGTCCTGCATGAGAACCTTGTAAAAATCATGGCCTTCAGTTGTGCCATTTGAATTGATCTGATGTGGAAGTGACAAAAAACCCAAGCATCCCTTTCCATCCACTAGGAGGAATAATGAAAATTTGGTACATGGATGTATCAAGTATGGAGGATAGTCTCTCACAGAGGAACATTAATGATCTCTATCTTGCTCTGGAGTATCATGGTACCCAAGGTGGCATGGTTACCAAGGAAACTTCCTTTATCAAGTGATTTAATTGTATCCTTTCTCTTAGATCATTCTTTTCTTAACCTAATTCCACATATTCCAGTCCCTGGGAATCAAAGTTAACCGTAATATCTGGATTTTTTGGATCTGTCTTGGGGAATGGGTTTGGGAGAAAAGAAAGAAAGAAATTCCTTTTTCTGCTTTGCCATATTCAGTTACAAGTACTGGTACTCCAAACTGATAGAAGGGGACCCTCCTTTCTCAAAACTTGTTACTTTGGAAAATGGAGTGGCTAAATCTTCAGGTATTCACAGATTATTCCATCAAATTAACTATGGAACTACTTCACATCTACCAAAGAAGTAAAAACATATAAACACTTCTCCATATTTTATTTACAGTGACCCATTAAAATCTGAAAAGCCTGAACCATTTAGTAGATCCAAATTGGCCATTTCCAATGTGGTACTCTTTTATAGACTACTAATAGGTCTCTCATGACATGTATCTCTAAAATTTTCTCACTTTATGAGTTCTGAATTTAATCACACAAGAGTCTGAAAGAGATAAACTTTTGAAATTCTTGTCTGTTTTATTCCTTTTACATCCTATAATTTCATTGATTGATGAAGTTTGAGGGACTTAATCAATACTGTTGCTATTACTATCCATCCTTCAAAGTTCTCAAAGAGGACCAGTGAGATCAGGAAAGTGATATCTTGTCCTGCAAGTAAACTGGATTTAAGGGAGACAGATCTGGGCAAAGTCATCAACCTCACTCTCTCCTCCAGTCATCAGAGTCTAATGGGAGACCTTGGTCTTTTTAAGGTTGTTCCCAGGACTATTTGCCTGAGGAAACACCCAGTTGGTAATTAAAGGAAAAATTGAGGCAAAAGATGACTAAGTTTGGCTTCAAAGAAGAATCTACCTGGAATGGGAAGACCCTCAGAGTTCTTGAATAGAACAGAAATAATTAATATTTACACTATTTCTATGCCATTTGAATTGCACAGAACTCAGGTATCCCACATCAATGAATGAATAAAAGAAAGGTCATTTATTAAATGTCTACTATATGGCAGTCACCATACCAAAAAAAAAAAAAAAAACACTGACAAAAATATATATTTTTGTAATATACAAGTACATATAGTATACCCCATACACATAAACATATAAACAATTCAGCAACTCAGTGGCTTCCCCAGATCAAAATTTCCTTCTGTGGCCATCACTTATCTATACGTATTGTCTACTTCCTCTGTGGGAGCTGAAACTAGCCAAATAATGGGCCCCCTGCTTTCAGCTCTCATTCACCAGTCTGACTCTTAAGAAACCATCTGTATCCTCTCTGCTAAAACAGAGCAGGGACATGCGCTACAAAGGATTTCAAACCACTGGACCTCATTGATTACACATAGAAGACTGTATGACCTTTAATCAATTATATTTATGAGAATAACAGGGGACTCCCCCCAAAAACACCTTGTGATTTTCTATCACAAAGAAAGAGAAATAGCAAAAAGTGGTATATTGGGTGGGGAACAGGAGCAAGCAAAATCATAGTTGCTTTATTAAAACAAGGGTTGAGAAACCAGCAATTACAGACCTATAAATCTATATTCTCATTTCTATCATCATTTTGAGAAGCTATCCATGCATTGATTTATATATTATATAAAAATATGAGCAAAGAGCAAGGGAATGATATATACTCATAATAACTCTCGGAGGTAGATGCTCTTATTATTCCATTTTATAGTTGAGTAAACTGAGACAAAGATTAATTGATTTGCTCAGGTCACACAGCATCTGAGGTCATAATTGAATTGGGTCTTCTTAACTTTGGGCCCAATATTCTATATACTGCACCACTTACCTGTGTCTTGCAAATAGAGAATTTTCCATAGAGAATTTTCAATAGAAGAACACATCGTTAAAGTCACATATCTGACTGAAAAAATAGAGAACACAAAATCCTGCTGTATTTACTGTTTGTTGATAACACACACGTGCCATAACTTTAAAGGCTCTTGTTCAATGTGTATGTTCTCTTGCACATGTCATATTGATTGCAACTTCAGAGATAAATTTGTTTAAGTATCTTGGGATTTTCCACATAAAATACTGATGTGTTTCCCACGATCACTGAAAAATATCCTGGGCAAAGTCCAAAGGAAAGAGTACATATGGATGGTAAGATGCTGTGGATACTCTGGTGTACAAGTAACATGGTGCTAAGTGCACTGTCTTACAAATTACACTGCTAAATCTTCTCCTTACCAGGATAAAACCCCAAGTTCTTTCTATTTAATAATTTACATAATCTCAAAGCCCTAAACTAAAGGCTCTTACCTTTTTTGTGTATCATCAACTCCCTTGGTATTCTGTTGAAATTAATGGACTCCATCTCAGAATAATGTTTTTAAATTAAATGAAATAAAATACATAGAATTACAAAGGAAATTATGATTACAAATACTTATTATAACATTCTGAAAGACAAAAACAAGGTCTTGCACCCAGAGTTCTGAACCACTGAATTATTCTGATCATTTGGATCTTCTGGATGCATACTAGCTTATCAATGTCTTTTTTCAGAAAATGTAGCATCTATTACCGAACATGATATTCTAGGTAAAATTTAAATAAGGCAGTTCAGTGAGTTTGTCACTGTCCTCTTCTTAGGTACTATTTCTTTCAATGAAGCCTGAGTCACATTTTAAATAATAATGTCTTCAGTTTTTTTTTCCCCCAAAAAAGAACTGCTATCTAGTCATGACTTCTCCAGCTTGTATCTATAAAGATGATTTTAATTCAATTGAAATCTTTTAATTTACTTGTCTAAATAGAAGGGAATAATTCTGGCTTATAAGAATTGAGAGTGATTATTTGGTCATGACTTAGGAGAGACAAGAGAGTTGCCTTCAAGTATCTGAACCTTGTCATGAAAAACATGTTTTTTTCTTCTTGATCACATAGAGGAAAAAACTACGAATGGAGTTAAAGTGATAAAAAGGCAAATCTCATCTCAATATAATGTAAGATTTCCTAGGAATTAGTAACTTACAAATATACTAAGCTATCTCAGGAAATAGGAAGTTACCCATCTCTAGAAGTCTTCAACTGGAAGCTGTTTCCTATTTGTTGTGAAGTATGTAGAAGGGATTCATCAGATGCAGATTAATCTGACTAAAGTTTCTCAATGGTGTGATGTGAATCCCAGTTCTTTGAATATAAATTTATTACTCTTTATATTATATCATGCATGACATCTTTATTTGAGCTCAACTGTTAAATATGCTTTCGATATAACAATATTTTCAACCTTTTTTGTGTTACTTCAGTTGTGTCCATATTCATGGACACATGTTCATGATCTCATTTGGAGTTTTCTTGGCACAAAAATGTAGTAGTGGTTTGTCATTTTCTTCTCTAGATTATTTTACATATGAGGAAACTGAGGAAAATAGGGTTAAGTGACTTATTCAGGGTCGGTTAGCCAGTAGTTTTTTTTTTTTTTTAAGTCAGTATCTTGAGGCTAGATTTGAACTCAGGTTCTCTTAATTCCTAACTATTCACTATTCACCATGGCAAGTCTAGAATATATAAAATTTTATATACACATACACATATTATTTAAAGCTAGAAGAGATCCCAGAGATCAACTAGACCAATCTCTTCCTTTTACTGATGGGGAAATCGAGGTTCAAAGGAGAAATGAATAGACTTGTCAAAATAGAGGAAGGATTTGTACTCAGATCATCTGACTCCAAATTTACTACTCAATTTATTAATCAGGGATATGATTCAGCATGACAATTTTATTCACACTTTTTCTTATTCTGTAAATAAATGTTACCACATTACTTCATTTGTTGTGATTTGTTCAAGTAAACATATTCCTTAGTTATTTACTGTTGTTTGTCCCCTGTTGGCTTCAGTTTAAATCAACCTTTTTTTTCCTTTAAACTCTAACAGCATTCATAAAGCATTAAGTAACCCAGTCTGGCCAGTCAAAGGGGAATGTCTATAACTGTGCTCAGTATGTTGGGAAAGGATTTTGATAGATGAGAAACTAAATGTTCCACATGGTGCTTTGCATTCATCTTAAGTTATTTAGGCCTTTAAACTATTATGTGAAATGGAAAACCATCCCTGATACCTTGCCATTTATATATTTTTACTTTATTTGTAACATTATTAATATTTCCATCAAAATCTTTGCATGGACAATTTTAAAAGATCAGTTGCTATTTTGTCTATGATTTGTGACTCAAAGCCAACATATTTCTCTGCCCTTCCACAAGTACACATACCTAATTTCACTGAATCTTACATGCATGAGAAACAGATGTTTGTCTAGTCATCTTCAAATTATGTCAGTTTTTTTATAATAATCCTGATGTAAATTCAACTTGTGGTCTACTATGACTACAAAAGGGAGCATGACTGTATTAAAGAAAATAAAAGTCATACAGCACAAGTAATTCCCCTTTTTTCACAGGGTTACTGGCTTGGTGCATCAGAGAGGTGCTAAAGATATTATTTACCAAGAATTCAGTGAAGCATTTGACAAAGTTGCTCATGCTCTTCTTGTGGCCAGGATGAAGTCATGTGGACTGGATGATAAATGGTACCATTAGATGGTTTCAGAACTGACTGACTGCCTCGACCTAAAGACCAGTCATCTACGGGTCATTGTCAATCAGTAGGGAGGTCTCTCAAGTGCAATGTCTAAGTGACCATCTGTGGCTCTTTTTCAGTTCAATGCTTTTATCAATGACTTGGTTAAAAAGATAGGAATGCACACCTGTCAAATTTATAGATGGTAAAAAGTAATAGTTAACCCATTAGAAGATGAATCTCAAGCCAATGATATCTCAAATGGCTAAAACAAATAAAACAAAATTTAAAAGGAAGAAATGTAAAACAAAACAAAACAAAACAAAACAAAACAAAAAAAACCTCACACAGCATCCAAAAAAAGATGTCTTCAAATTTGTTTGAGCATCCCCCAAATCTAGTTTAGTAGTTTGCTGACTCATAGTAGGTGCTTAAAAAATGTGAAATGAATGAAAGTAGAAGCCAAAGTGTGGGCAGACAATAGTTCTTGTGAAAAAGGTATAGATATGGGATAGCTAGGTGGCGCAGTGGATAAAGCACCAGTCCTGAATTCAGGAGGACCCAAGTTCAAATCTGGTCTTGTACACTTAACACTTCCTAGTTGTGTGACCTCACTGAGCAAGTCACTTAACCCCAGCCTCAGGGGGGGAAAAAAAGGTATAGATATGTACAGGGAAATGTTTCATAAAGTAAAAGTTCAAAAGGAGTCAACAGTACAATATAGAACCAAAAAAAAATTTTTTTTTAATTCATTTTTCCAAATTATCCCCTCCTTCCCTCCACTCCCTCCCCCCCCCGATGGCAGGTAATCCCATACATTTTACATGTGTTACAATATAACCTAGATACAATATATGTGTGTAAATACCTTTTTCTTGTTGCACATTAATTATTAGCTTCCGAAGGTATAAGTAACCTGGGTAGATAGACAGTAGCTAACAATTTACATTCACTTCCCAGTGTTCCTTCTCTGGGTATAGTTATTTCTGTCCATCATTGATCAACTGGAAGTGAGTTGGATCTTCTTTATGTTGAAGATATCCACTTCCATCAGAATACATCTTCATACAGTATCATTGTTGAAGTGTATAGTGATCTTCTGGTTCTGCTCATTTCACTCAGCAACAGTTGATTTAAGTCTCTCCAAGCCTCTCTGTATTCCTCCTGCTGGTCATTTCTTACAGAGTAATAATATTCCATAACCTTCATATACCACAATTTACCCAACCATTCTCCAATTGATGGACATCCATTCAACTTCCAGTTTCTAGCTACAACAAAAAGGGCTGCCACAAACATTTTGGCACATACAGGTCCCTTTCCACTCTTTAGTATTTCTTTGGGATATAATCCCAATAACAGCAATGCTGGGTCAAAGGGTATGCACAGTTTGACAACTTTTTGGGCATAGTTCCAAATTGCTCTCCAGAATGGCTGGATTCTTTCACAACTCCACCAACAATGTATCAGTGTCCCAGTTTTCCCACATCCCCTCCAACATTCATCGTTATTTGTTCCTGTCATCTTAGCCAATCTGACAGGTGTGTAGTGGTATCTCAGAGTTGTCTTAATTTGCATTTCTCTGATCAGTAGTGATTTGGAACACTCTTTCATATGAGTGGATATAGTTTCAATTTCATCATCTGAGAATTGTCTGTATAGAACCAAAAAAATTAAACCACTATTATAATTTTAGGCTGCATAAATAGTATTTTCCTGCTCAGGTGCAGAATGATCTGAATTGTTTCCAGAATCAAAAGTCTGAGATTTTTCTAACAGCCACTCAATTTAATCCATTATTTTAAGTTTACTCCCGTATTCCATCCATCACAATAATATAAGGTTAGTAGAATAAGTATTAATTCTCTAATTATTGAATCCATTTTCCAGAGGAGGCAACTGAATCTTAGATAGGTTACATAATATGTCCACAATTATACCCAACTGGTCAGAGTGTATTTCAAACTCAGGTTTCCTAATTTTAATATTTTTGCATGATGTCTCTACACAACATTCTCTGTCTTACAATTACATATCTTATTCCCACTACAACAAACATATCACCCTGTATTTGTGCCTATTTAGCTGTAATCTGTTGGTTTTATCCTCTTTTTATTTGCTCAGGGGCATGAACCATTTGCTTCTGTTCCAAAAATGCCTCTGTCAACAATGTCCCTTTGTACTCACTATTAAGATAGAGTAGACAGTAAAATAAAACTAGTCTGAATGCATAAAATTTTCATGATAAACATAAAGCTATAAGGACATTGAGAAAAGAGTTGGGATTGCTAAATGTTAGTTTCAGCTTTGCCATTAATTCACTGTGACCTTAAGTAAATCATTTCCTTTTCTGAATCATAATTTCCTGTTATAAAATTAAAAGATAGGATTAGGTGCTCTCTAAAGGGCCCTCTGGTTATAACATTCAGAATCATATGAAATCATGGAGAAGAAAGTGAAAGGACATAATGAAGAATTCCTTCTAGATTATACCATCATTGGTATCAAACTTTGGCTTGAAGACCTACACTAAGGGAAATGTATCACTTCTTACTTTTCCTTTAGAGATTTGTTGATGTTTTGTGTTTATATTATAAATGTTGATATTTACTCTACTTCTTGAGAGATCTCTTGCAACAAAAGAAAACTATGGAGTAAAATTAACCATACAGTGATTAATGAATGTGTATGCAAATAGTTCATATCTGTAGCACTCCCCCCAATTTAAGAAATTAATAGAAATGTTTTCTTTCTCTCATACATCCGCCTGAAAAAAATAAAATATAATTACTTATATATGTAATTTTGAACTTTAAATCTATCAATATTTAAACCCTATAGGAAAAGATAGAAAGCTTATTCCATTTAAAATTACTATAGAATGTGGTCATATTATTAATATGATGGAGGACTAGATGTTTTCTGATCCTCAAAGACCTCTCAAACCCCAGTAAAATAGAAATTTTGTAAGAAAAAATAAAGGAACTTTAGCTGTTTCCATGGTTTAAGACACCAAAAAAAAAAAAGACTAAAAGCAAAGAAAAAACATGAACTGATACCTATCCTGAGCTCACTCAGCATTCCCCCACCTTGTCCATCATCTCACAGACAGGGAGGTTATGCTAGCTGACTCAAAGACCCAATCCAAGACTCTTACAATAAAACTCAATCCCACAACCAAGGTCTTCTTGGAGAAGTACCCTCCCCCAAATAAGGTACTCTTTCCAATTCTGTGAAAATCCAGAGTCCAGGCTGTAGAAGCTTACCAGTGCTTGACAGTGGCAGCATTTTATGTTATAAAAGATCTCTACAGGAGAGCAGAGGAACAGAAGGAAAGAAGCAGTCCATTAGGCACTTAGGAAATTGATTTTTGAACCCTAATTTCTATATTTACTATTGTTAAAATTTTACTTGATTTATTGAGAATTTTTCCAAACATTTAACAGTATGTTATTTTTCCTCCAAATTTTATGTAATTCTTCAATCTAGTAGATTTCATTATCCCTCATTTTGATTGTTTTTCCCTATAGGTTTTATTTCCTCAAGTATAACAGATTCCTGTTGAAGTTAGGAACTCATGATTTCATAATTACTTTGTGCTAGTAGTTAACTATAAGGGTTCTAGCACATGATATGACAGCTAGTGATAATTATACAGCAGTGTTTTAAGATTACAAAGAGCTTTTATTTTTCCCAACCACCCTATAAGGTAGATTCTGTAACTAATATTTCTTTCATTTCACAGCTGATGAAACTAAGCCTCAACGAAGTTTAAGATACTTAGTCAGCCACACAGTTTGGAAGCATCAGGGCCCATATTTAAGCCTTTAGATGGCTGAATCCAAGGACGTCAGCATCACATCTGCTCTAATAAATTTTCTAAAAGTGCAACTCATAAGTCAAAATGGGATGATATACTGCTGATTATGTAATATCAACTCTTTGAAGTACTGCATAGAAAGCCAAGTATGTCCTCCAAAGGTTTCATCACAGCTCTAAGAAAGTTCTATTGTAAGAAAAAAAACATAATTTGTTCCATCTGGAAGTTTTAAATACCAGTAGCTTATTTCCCACATGCAACATTCAGCATGAATCCTAAACTTACTAATATTCCTTATGTGCCTAAAAGTGCAGTAGTTTAAAAAAAAAGGAAAATTTTTATGAATATAAAAACATATTAAATCATCTTGCAAACTCTGGGAACTTCTTTAAGCCCCTCCAAAAGGTCATTAGAGCCAGGGATGTGCTAGAGTTAGCTCAAATTGATTCAGAAAAGCTGATTGTTAATTTTTCATGGAAGAATTTACATCTTGGAAATTAGCAAATGTTACAAATCAGAGCTTGATTGTTTTGTTAATTGTTACAACTTAGGAAAGTGATAGAGAAAATGTTAATGAAGATTAAATTTAAAGTTTATTCTGAATGAATTCTTTCTGACTCCAGATTCAATATTCTATTTGCTGTGTCACCCAGCTACCCCCAAATAAATGAGAACATTAAAAGAAATAAAGAACAAGGATAAGATGAAAATTTAAAGGAAGATAGAAAGGAGTGGGATTCCAGTTCTGCCCTCTATAAAGGCATTGGGAGGTATCTAGCACTTTCCAATCTGAAGGAAAAGAAAGCTAAGTGAGTAGTGTCCATCAAGGCTTGAATTAACAGCACAACAATGAGATCTGGAAGTAGTCTATGTCAAATACTGAGTTGTTCCTAGATGAAGATTATAATTCTGCCTACAAAAACCTTGTTTATATAGTGGACAGAGAACTGACCTGGAACTAGGACCCTCTGTATTCTAGTCCCACTTCTGACAAATACAGAATGGGTATCATTACCCTCTCAAGTATCACTTTCCCTCTAGGGAAAACTATGGTTACAGAAAAGTTAACTAAATTGCTAAGAGGAAATTTCTCACTAAGAAATCCTGCTACAATAAAATTTGTAGTTTGTTCCAATCCAGTCCTTACTCTCTTTGCAAAATAAATAAACTAATTTACCCACAACTTTTCAAGTATATATGCATTATATAAAGCAAGATAAGCTTGTCAATGTTTTGTTGAATTGTACATTTCATTTCTTGATTAAGAGCACAAAATTTTTTCTCTCCTTTCAAAGTGGAATAAACAAAAATGTTTCCTTAGAAGCAATTCACACACGAAATGTTATGATTTCACTAATTACTAGTCATGTGATAATTACAAGTCACCACAACTCACCAAGTTTCTGGTCACTGAGAATGGAGGTGAGGGGGTTGGATTTTATCACTTTTCTGTCACACTCCTGATTTAAAATGTAAGATTTCTATGTAATGGGAACAAACCCAGTTCTATTTAAGGTATTTTCAAAATTTCCACAGAATGAATATTTCCAATGACTTTCCTGAATTAAATCTTTTTTTTTTTTTTTTTTTTTTTTTTTAGCTGAGGCAACTGGGGTGAAATGACTTGTCCAGGTCAGGGAAGTGTTAAATGTCTGAGACCACATTTGAACTCAGATCCTCCTGACTTCAGGACTAGTACTCTATCCACTGTGCCAACTAACTGCCCCAGTTAAATCTTTCAAAATGCAGTGGTGACAAAACTAGGTAAGTCAAGAGCTGAGACCTGGACTCTAGTCCCAGGTGGTAGCTAGTAGAGGGCTAGGCTGAGTTAATAGGCCTGAACTAGAATCTTGATTTAGAAAAGCTGTGTGATCTGGGGTGGCAATTCCCCACTCTTTCCTCATTAGTTTGTCCAAAGTCGCACAACTAGTTGGTTTTGGATAAGCCACTTTCCTCTCTGAAAATTAGTTTTCTCATTTTTAAAAGGCAGTGGGGGCAACAGCTAACTTCCCAGTCTCCTCTGAATGATACAATTGCTTGAGTCAATGAAATAATCCTGAAAAATGTGCCTTATGTGTGTATGAAGAAGAAAATTACACAAAGAAACATACATCATATATTTCCATGTTTTATTTTTTTACTTGAGGAAAAAAAACGACATATAATATATATGTGATATATTATATATATATATATTACAAGTCAATATTAACCCCACAGCTTTAGTTAGAAGCTGGTAGAAAGGCACTAAGAGGGGAAGGTTTGTACATTGGCTTTCAACATTTTAACACAAACTGCTGAGGACAGGCAAGGGAAAGGACTTAAAGACCGACAATTAACTTTTTGTCATTCAACAAGCCATTTGGTATATATTTCTTAAGAACTAAGTCAAAGAAGACCTTATTTCTGCTTGGAGGGAAGATGTCTCTGAATAGCACCATTACTACTTTAAAGATTTATAGAGCAACTGTCATGCATTCCCTCACTTGTCTATAAAAGACAAAAGAACCAAGGAGGGTTCTGATCCCAACCCTCCCCTAACTTGATCGACAATTATGACCAGGAGGTATTGGGATTTTATAAAAGACTCAATTTTCTGAAAACTTGTAAACACTGAGTTGGCGATTTTTGAAAGGGGTTTTTCTCTCTTGTAGGACAGAGGGGGCAAATCTTTGCGCTTAAGAAAGCATATATTTCCCTATTCTGGTATTCAACAGAAACAATAAATAACCAGTCATGGGCTGATGGAGCAACCCTCAAGAGATTCTCAGAATTCACCAGCTTAGGGCTTGGAACAGCTGGAGCAACTGGAGATCCTGGAGGGAGGGAGGTGGGGTTTTATGATGTCAGTTTCCACAGACTGCGTCAGGTCACTCTCATTGGCAAGTATATGCTTCACCAGGCATCTGGAGGCTTCGTCGATGTTTATATTTTCCTAGGGGGGAAGAACAAACAAGATATTTGCTTAAGCAATATGCAGAGATGACCACATATAAGTCATGGTCCCAATGGGATCTACACACAAAAGATTGTGAAGGAAAACAATCATGTTGTACTAATTATCAGATATTAAAAGAATCAATTCACAGACCATAAAGCTAAGAATCCTGATGGTTCCTTTTAGTTCTGAATTGTATGATCCTACATGCAAGATCCTAAAATCATCCCATACTGAATTTATATAGATTAAGCAGTCTTTTTTCTTTCAAATATTGGGCTTACAGGACATTTATAAATAGCATAAAGTTAAAGAGGAATGAACATAGAAAGATCTGTGCAGATCCATTTTCATTCCCTATCAGAAAGTCCCTAAAACTCTAGTCCCCTATTAATTTTGGGTCGTCGTCGTCGTCGTCATCATCATCATCAAGATTCAAAGTAGTACTTTGCAAAAGCCTAGCTGAGTAACAAAAGCAGGCATTTATTAGGCATTTTATGGTTTTGAAAGATGGTTATAGACATCATCTCATCTAAGTCTCACAACAACACAATATGACTATCCCATTTTTCCATAAAGAAAGATCCCCAAGTGTTAGAAAGGGGATATAATTCATAAAAGGTATTAGATGTCAGAAACAAGACTTGAATCTAATTCTTAGGGCTTATGGATGATCATTAATAAATATGGTGCAAATTTACGCTTCCATAGGCCTAAATTGTGTAAAACTGCCCAGCATCTAAACTGGTATTTTCAGTCACATTTATACCTACGAATAGATATTACCACTAACAGCAAGATCTTTATGTATGAACTGCCTACACACACACACACACACACACACACACACACACACACACACACACACTGAGTGACTGAATAAGAATATGGATTATTTATGTTCTTACGGTATGAAGAGATACTGAGAATGCCTAATACTCTAAGCTGTCATCAGTCTGTTCACATGATGTTTTTATGGTTTAATCTTTGCCTCTACTAAGAATGGGAGTTTTCATACACATGGATCCCTTAAAAATAGGTTTTAAAAACCACCCACAAACTGTCCTTAAAAACAGATGTGTTAAAAACCAATAAAGGGCAATGTAGCTTGCTGTTTAATTTTAAATCAAGATTGAACACATTTTCAAATATGTTATTTTTATATAGCACTGTCTACAAGTTCCTATGAAAAGAACATATCTTTATTCAAAGTACATGGGTTCAAACAGTTACTACCTGTCTGACCCTAAGCAAACCTCTCTGGGCCTCAGTTTCCTTTTCAGTAAAATGGGTATAAAAATGTTTGCATTATACATCTAACTCATTGGGCTTCAGTGAAGCTCAACTGAGATAATAGTGCTTAGTATGGGCACTGTGCTAAACACACATACATATATATCTAACGTTTATAGAGTGCTTGCTATATGCTAGGCATTGTGATAAACAGTTTCACAATCATCTCATTTGACCCTCAAGGTGCCATTTTTTCCACTTTAAAGATGGGGAAATTGAGGCAAACAAATGTTAAGTGACTTGCCCACTTTTAAATATTTGGGGCAATATTTAAGCTCAGGTTTTCCTAACTCCAGATCTGGCACTCTGTCCAATGCACCATTTAGTAGTTCCAAAACCAGATACTAAAAATTTGTCAGTCTCTTACTAAGCTCAGGAGCACCCTTTTTCACGGCTCAAATTGCTCTTAAAGTGTGACAAAATCTCAAAGTTGCATGGAATATTAGAGGTCAACCTATTGCAATTATAAACTGATATCTTTAACAAATGATTATCTTAACTCTGCTTGAATTACCTCTAGAGATGAAGAATTTATTTCTTCCCAAAACAGCCTATTCCATGTAAGAGCAGCAATGATTATTAAGAAAGTTCTATTTGAACAGACCCAAAGTTTGCTCTTTGTGACTTCCCATCATGGCTCCCATATCTGATTTTTGGGCCCAAACTAATAATCCCTCTTCCACTTAACAATCCTCAAAAGACTTGAAGACAGCTCCAGTTCTTCAACTCATCTTCATATAATGTTTATGGTCTTCTCACTACCACAGCCAAACTCCTCTAGTAAGTTTCTCGTTTGCCAATTTCTTTTCTAAAATGGGCTTTACACTGAAAATAATCCTGGGCAGTTCTGACTGCTAAATTTCTCTTGCTGGATGTTAAGATCTTTCTAGCTGTACTTTCTAGCTGGCCACGTCACTAGCTAAAACATACTGAATTTGTAATACACTGCCCCCTCCTTCCCTCAAGTTCTTTTTCTTTTTCTTTTTCTGTGAAATAGCCAAGCTCCCCTATCTGGTACTTGTGAAGTTGATTCTTTGAAACCAAGTGCCAAGTTAAACTATTTAGACCTTTAAGCTATTTTGCCAAATGAAAACACAAACAAAAACAAAAACAAAACTCCCTGGCACACATGCAATATTTATGTTTTGTGCTCCCTTCACCATGATACAAGAAAGCTTGGGACAAAACATTTATATTCAGTTAAAAGCTGATATGGGTTCATCTTTCCTTTCTTTTTCCAAATAAACTAGCTGTAAATAAAACATAAACCTTCTATGTGGCTGTGGCTCTAAATTCCTCAGCCCCTTAGCAAGATTTTTCACAGTCCTGTGAAATTTAATTAGCACAAACACTTAGAAAATAGTTCCAATTATAGTTGTACAGAGAATGAAGAATCTTTTCAAATGCCACCACAAACTGATCTTCCTAAAGTACAAGGCTGACCATGTCTCTCCCTCCATTGCCTTCTGGATAAACTACAATGGCAACCTGTTATATTCAGGATCAAACATAAGCCCTTTCTTTGGCCTTTAAAGCTCTTCATGATCTGCCTCCTTATTACCTTTCTGGTCTTCTTACTCCCCTCCATATAGTCAGTAAGGAGTGACAATGGCTTCCTTGCGGTTGCCTGCACAAGATACTCCATTGTCTGCCTGTGTGCTTTTTCTTCTGGCCGTCCCCTGTGCCTGGATTTCTCTCTCTCCCATTACCCTGGATTCCATGACTACTATCTTTCAGAGCTTAGATAAAATCCTATCTTCTGCATAAAATTTCTCCTGATCCACTTAGCCATTCAGCTAGGCATTCTTTCTGAAGTGATCTCCAATTTACCCCAATCATTGAATCTTGTTTCTATACAACTCTTTGCATATTATGTCCCACATAAGACCACAAGCTCCTTGAGAATAAGGCACTGTCATTTTTCCTTTTTATCTTCAGATTTAACTCAGTGGTAGTACATAAAGGATAGTGACTTGATTTTATTCATCCCTCTGAGGCAACCCCTACAACAAAGGATGAACCAAAATCAACCAGTTTTATGGTGCAGAATGATAAACCTGGGGGTAAGGAAAATTGGGGTTCAAAACCCACCTCTTCTCAGTGACTAGCTGTGCGACCATGGACAAATCATTTAAAGTCTCTATATCTGTTTCCTCTTTATAAAATGAGAATGTTGAACACCAACAACTTCAAGTTCCCTACAAACTGTAAATTTATGATAACTTGGAAAAGCTAAATTAATTTTTTCAATACAAAGCTCTTTTTTCACTCCCTGCCTTAATAGAATTTTTTTCCATTTATATGTAAAGTGTTTTCAATATCCACTTTTATTTTTTCCCTTCATCCCCAAGTCTGTAAGCAGTCTGATATAACAGGTTATAAATGTGCAATCATATTAAACATATTTCTATATTAGTCATGTTG
The DNA here is from genome assembly GCF_048593235.1 of Sminthopsis crassicaudata. Classification (NCBI taxonomy): domain Eukaryota; kingdom Metazoa; phylum Chordata; class Mammalia; order Dasyuromorphia; family Dasyuridae; genus Sminthopsis; species Sminthopsis crassicaudata. The sequence goes on from NC_133619.1 coordinate 558,816,492, forward strand.
TGAAAAATCAGAAAAGGACAAAACCATGAGGAAACAAAAAGGTGAAAATAATAAACTTTGGTCTCCATTCATTCTCCATTGTTAACATATGGTACAGTGCTACTGTTTCTGTGTACAATGTTTTCCTGGTTCTCACTTCACTCAGCATCAGTTCATGTTAGTCTTTCTAGGAGAAAAGCTAAATTTTAAAAATTAATGGATTTTAGGCACCTTCTCATATGCCTTACATACCCAGAAGGAAGTAAAGAGACAATTATCTATTCTTCAATATGTTACTGAAAAATTCAGCAACTAAAATGATTTTATGTGACTCATTTGTTTGAATAACTCCTCCACCAAAATCTTCCTCTGATGTCTCACGTGGGCCTGGAAAATGATTCTGAGTTTTTGAGGACTGGACCAGCAAGCTTTAAAGATCTTAAAAGGAAAGATTTTGATAAGCTTAATGGAAAACTCTGTTTCTACTGCTTGAAGATCGGGAGAAGTTCATGACCAGGTTAGGAGTAGGCAGACAGAACAGTGGGCAGACTACTGAACAGACTTCTGGAAGAGCAGAATTGTGCTTAGATGCTTATTGACTATATTACCTTCAGCAACTCATAATCACAGGCATGTCAGAAGGGAACTTAGAGACAATCCAGCAAAATTTGCCAATTTATACTTGAGGAAACGAGCACAGAAAATTAGAATGATTTGCCTAGATCAAGGAGATACTTCTTAGTGTCTGAGGCAGGATCTGGGGCCACTTCATTTCCTGAAGCATTAGGAACTGTCAAGCTGGATCAGTGAGAAAATGAGGACTCCCCTTTAGGGTAGGTAGACTATGGTCTCTTTCTGAGGGACAGAGGATATGTCACTGAGGAGTTTAGGATTTTTCCTAAGAAGATAATAGGCTCAGTCTGTGACTATATAAATTCACAAGTGCTTCATAAATTCCAGACCAATCCAGGTCAATCAACATTAATCAACAAATATGAAATGTATATCCATGGGACATTTATGAACTCATGAATTTTCGTCATGTTTAGAAAGATGGTTGTAATATTTACACTATCTACTTTCAAAGTACCATTGTGAAGGTACTGAAAACTAAAGTAGCAGGAGCTGAGTTTATTGAGTCCAAAGGTTGATTCTCTGGGCTCCACTGGTATTATCTTCAACTTCTCTCTCCCAAATTTATTTGACCAAGCCTATATTTATGCACTAAGAATCAGAGAAGTAGAGGGCTGTGATTCTGTTCACACCTTAGTTCTCAATCCTATGAAGTATTTTTCTTGGCAGTTATTAGCATGTCAATTTTTTTTACAACATATGCAATAACCACAAACACAATTTATCACTTAAGCAGGTTTAACAGGCTTATTTTGATTCTAGCAGAGCTTGATGAAAAGAGAAGTCATTAAGTGAAATAAACAGATACCATTAGATTGAGCATGTAAATTTCAACATGGTCTAAGCAAGTAATTTCATTGTTTATGGAATCAGCTCAGAAGTAGTTTACTTTTCCCTTCTGTTGCGAGTTCAATGTTTTCACTGTAACTCTAAACACCATCCAGGCCTAACGCTGCCCAGATATCTCAGATGGTTAATAAGCTCCTAAAATTATAACTGATCCCAGTAGTTCTCTTATGTATAGCTCCCAACAGTGGACTTCAGGGGATCAGATGCTGCTAAATGTTAAATGATGATTATCCTTGGAAGCAGAAATATAACCAAAGATGAAACTACAAAATAATGGATCATGAGAACTGAGAAAGATCTCAGACATCCTCTTCTTCAAAACTACCAGGAAAAATACAGATGAGTGGGTTCAAGATAAAATATTAAGTGAGGTAGTAGAAAAATGTTGGATTTAGATTCAAAGAACCAGGATTTAAATGTGAGTTCTACTGCTTACTTGCTGTGTGGCCTGAGGAAATTTATTGAAGTGGCTGTTAGTTATATGGGTAGGAATCACCTGTGTCATTCATACCTCTATAATTCTGAGCAAGTCGCGTATATTGACTCTTTACTCCTCAGTTCTCTTACTATAAAATGAAGGGCTGAACCTTAAGACTCTTAAGTATCTTTCATCATGGTTTCCTGACAATCCTAATATCCATTCCTCCCAATTGATTAAGTGAAAAGAATAGTATAATAAGTATGCATACACACACACACACACACACACACACACACACACACACACACACACATACACACACACATACGTATGTATGTATAACATTTGTAATAGTTTAGATAAGAGAAAGAATATTTTGTTACCCAGGGCTTTTAGGCTCTGGGCAGAGGGTGAAGGGGAAGAAATGATTTATCAGTGACAATGGCAAAAACTCTCCCACTAAAGAGAATGAAGAGCCTGCTAGCCTTCAAATAGGATAATAAATTAGACCAAACTCATTAGATTTGCCCCCATTCTAGCGCTTTCAAAATATAACATAATATTTTACAACCAGAAAAGAGCTTCAAGATTACTTTGTCTAATCCCTTCATTTTACATAACAGGGAATTGAAATTGAAAATCGTGTAATAAAATTTTCAAGGTCAACAGACTCCAAGGCTGGCACTGGATTAAAATTCATAGCTCTACTACCCAAGAGGTAGCCAGATGGCACAGTGGCTAGGGTACCAGGACTAGATTCAGGAAGGCCTCAGTTCAAATGGGGTCTCAGACACTAATTTTGAGACACTGAACAACTCCCTTAACTCTGTTCAGTTTTTTCATTTGTAAAGTGAGTTGGAGAATGATATGGCAAAACATTTTAATATCTTTGCCTTGAAAATCCCAAAGCAAGTCACAAAGACACATGACTAAAAAGTGTCTGGTAACTACTATCAGCTTCTTGTAAGTGCTTCTCTTAAGGCTTCTCTCTGATATAACTTTACAGGTTCTCTTCTTTTATACACTATAGCACTAAGATCTTGTGCTAGTTTGCCAATTGGCAACCTACCACTTAGGGGATTACTGGATGATCTATAGGGTAAACATATCCATGTATTATCCTCAAGGAGAAAGGAAGCTCCCATAATTTTGGAAATGGCTCCTCGGTTCTGGGGCAGAGACTACCCAACTTCCCTGATGATACAATTTTTAATTCTTTAGCCATACAAATCACATTTAAACTACAGCAGAATGGCCATCTATATTTCATATAGAATTTTCTACTCATTTGTCAGTAATATGGACTCCAATCTTCTCTGGGCAAACATGATTTGTGCAGTCATGATATTCTGAGAACCATTTGACAGCACAGATTAAGTCTAAGGTGAACCAAAAGCTGCAGGAGGAGCAATGTATTTATCATGAAACCCATACAATGGCTCATTGAGATTGTAATGTCTGTGTTAGGTGTTGAAAAGTCAACAGCCTAATGCACATCAACCTTTGTCTAGAGAAGAGTAAGAAATCAATTTAAATTGTTTTGGAGCACTACTTCCAAGCAGTTTCTTTCCTCAGGATGACCTATTTTAATACAATTTTACTCATTAATCCATTCATTCATTCACAACAGGTGCATTAAATGCCAACTGTGTAGAGAGTGTTGAGTATACAAAGGTACAGACTCTGCTGTCAAGAAGTATAGACTACAATAAAAGGAAGATGTGCACAGATACCAATTCTATAAGGAAGACTGGTAGCTCGGCATACATAGGTTGGTCTGTCTAAAACAAAACTCCAGGTTTTTTAGCTCGGAAGGGAGAGCAGGCAAGAACTGCTGGGGCTGGCCACTTGATGAGCATTGGCCAGCCCTATGGGCAATCTCTGCTCACTCCTGGCCATCTCCAACCAGACAGCACAGACCTTGCTGAAGTGAGATGGAGGAAGCTGACCAGGATCTGCTGGTATTCGGTTGTCACAGGCTAGAGTTTTCTTGGTAATACGGTACATCCATTGGTTACCCATGCCTTAGGGGGGCTAGTGCCTTTACTTCCCGACCACAATCCAAACTCAGAGCATGGCTAAGGGAGGATATGAGCAGTGATAAATCATCCTGCAGCCCCAGCTGGCCTTGGAGCTGCATATCTGACCCTCTGTGACCAAACATTCATCAAGAGGGGAGACTTCCCAGGGATGTGTTATCTGTGAGAGAGGCTGGATAACCTCTGAGACCCTATGTCAAGAGGCATAGGAGGATGATTTCTGTGGATTCCCCCCCCAACATTTTATATTAAAGCTGGACACCACTGTTTAATTCAGATGGTGTAGGTACCTTTTTTTCTGGATTTCTAGAGCATCTTTCCTTTGGTATTATGGGAAGCCCAAGATGAAGTATATTAGTTCTTCAAATACTAGTCAGTTCCTGTTATATGCCATTTAGAGGTTTTATTATACCTGTTCACAGAGCATTTTACTTTGACTTCTGGAAACTCTTGAGTGAAATACAGCAACTTTCCCCAATCCCTAGGTAATTCTTCAAGGTATTCATTTGAGTCCAAAAAAGGTAGCATGCTTGCCACAGTTATAGGCATTTTGCCTATAGGAAACCTACTATAGGAAAACCTATGGGAATTTTTCCAAGTTCTCAAACTTGTAGGTTAGTCTGTTGGGCCTCTCAAAGTAAACTAAATAAACCAAAGCCTTATATTATTACCTATCACACTTAAAATTCAACATAAACACAAGAGGACCCTTTTAGGCCTGTGCTTGGCAGGGCTTATTAAATTTTTTCCACTCATGATCCTTTTTTCTTCTGAGTTTATGTAGACTCTGGGTATACAAGTACATAAAACAGGTATATAAATCAAATATTTAACTGATAATAAATCATGATTTTGTAATACTCCCCCACATTAGTTACTCAAATTCTATATGGAATCAAAACCCACGATTTAAGAAGCTTTGTTCTAAGGTACAGAGGCAGGAGGTTTAGTGTTATTATATATGAAGAACATCATGGAGATGATTTCACAAATGAGAAACCTAGGTCCATAAAAATGACCCACGTGGGACACAAAATTAGGTTTTTATCTATAAGTACACTCCAAAACAGACTAAATCATCTAAAGAAAACCTTTTTTAAATTTCAAGAATGGAGGTATCTGAGCTGGGTTTTGAATTCAGGTCTTCCTAATTTCAGGTTCAGTACTATATCCATTGTATCACCTGGTCACTTCTAATTACAATGGAGCTGCTCTTCCTTGAAAGGTTATCATATAGCAGAGTGATTTTTTTAATTTTTAAAAATAATTTTTAAAATTAATTTTATAATTATAATTTTTTGACATTACATATGCATGGGTAATTTTTTTTTATAGCATTATCCCTTGTACTCACTTCTTTTCCGAATTTTCCCTTCCCTCCCTCTAACCCATCCCCTAAATGACAGGCAATCCCATACATGGTACATGTGTTACAGTATATCCTAGATACAATATATGTGTGTAAAACCGAATTTCTTGTTGCACAGTAAGAATTGGATTCAGAAGGTAAAAGTAACCTGGGTAGAAAGACGATAATGCAAACAGCTTACACTCAATTCCCAGTGTTCCTTTACTGGGTGTAGCTGATTCTGTCCATCATTGATCAACTGGAACTGAATTATATCTTCACTATGTTGAAGATATCCACTTCCATCAGAATATATCCTCATACAGTATTATTGTTGAAGTGTATAATGATCTCCTGGTTCTGCTCATTTCACTCAGCATCAGTCCATGTAAGTCGCAGAGTGGTTTTTAGAGATTGCTCACTGTAATTTATAGTGACTTGTGATTCCCTGTGTCATTAAGGTAGAGTTCTATGTTCATTTCTAGAATGCTTATGAGGGATGAAACTGGTATAGTAGAAACAGCACTGACAAGGAGTCAGAAGGCTTAGCCCAATCACTGTAATCATACTGATAGTAACTTGCATTTTTGAAAATGAATATAGTAATAGCACCTTCCTTACAGAAGTGTTGAGAGGATCAAATGAGATAAATGTACAGCACTAAAAAAAATATGAATATTCTTATGACTATGATCATGTCAAACAGATGAGTACATATTTTAGGCCAAAGGAAGCCACTAAAAATTCTTCAAAGAGGGAGTGACACAGCCATAACCTATTCTTTAGGAATATTGTTTTCTTGGGGGTAATAATAGTAATAATAATAGTTTTACCTTAAGTGTAACACAGAGTTATATACTAAATCTTATGAATAATGAGTCAATTATAAGATGAGAATTGAATATTTTTGCTTACCTTCTAGAATTAAAAAAAAAGTTCTCTGCAGATGATTTGGGCAGCAGCCTATTATGAAATATAAAGCTCACAGAATTTATAGATATAAATTTCAGTTTGAGTACCAGATGGGCCACTTACTATAGGTTCAGCTTCCTCATGGGTAAAATGGTGGTGGCAATACCCAAAGTATCCACTTCAAAAGAGTGGTCATGGTGATTCAATAAGACAGTGCATATAAGTGTTTTATAAATGTGCTATCATTCTGTATCCTTGTACTCATGACCCAAGAGGTGACCTCAAAGTTAATATATTAAATATCTATACAAGCAGAAATCATGAAATGGAAAACCTTTGCTAATGAAATTAACTTTTGTAACACCCAACCTGGATTGATGTCACACATCTATGTTAGGGATAGTGACGGGAAACCACTACAACAATAATTATTAAGGATTTTATTTCTTACTCAAAAGACTATGTCCAAAAAAAAGCCACTGATTTGAATAAAAACATAATATATTAAAATTGTAAAATTATAGGCTGATAATAGAAAGCTAGGATTCTAAGAAACTTTAGATATTACCTAAAATTGTTGTTTCAAGGAAAAAGTTTTTTGTAATTATTATAAGTATTAAGCATTTGTAAGTATTATCCAAATAGCACTAAGAATCATAGTTGACATTAAGATAGCACTTTAAAGTTTGCAAAATGTTGTCCAGACAGTAAATATCTCATGTTGATTCTCACAAACCTTTCAAGAAGATACCATAGTAGTCTTATTCCTTTTGGGTGTTAAGGAAACTAAGGCTGAATGACATTAAAGGACTGACCCATAATCATGTGGTTAGTCCCGGCAGGAATCAAACTAAGGTGTCCCTGACAGGTGAGTTGCTCTTATTATTCACAGAGCTATTCTTATTGAAACTCTACTGTTGTGGGTGGCTCCAAGAACCCAGAGGACTTAGGGACTAAACCAATTCTGAGTGTCAAGCACACAGGGATGAAGGGTTTCAGGGTAATATCAGCAGTAAATATCTGGGTCAGAATTTGAATGTAGGTTATCATCATCAGTATGACTGCAGTGAGAGAACCAGGCCTTCTGATTCCTTACTACTATACCAGTTTCATCCCTTATGAAAATTCTCAAAGTGAATAGAGATACTCTATATGCCTTAATGACATAGGGGACCACAAGACACTATAAACTGTACAGTAAACACATAGCCACTTAATCCTGCTCCATAAAGAACCTTTAAAAAAAAAGGAAGGCCAATTTTAATCAGAGGCAACTAGGTGGTATAATGTATAGAGCCCAAGATTGGGAGCAAGTGAGTTGGGAGGTCAAAACCTGCCTCAGACACCTAGATAGCTGTCTACCTCTGAGTTAGTCACTTAAACTCTCTCAGCCTTAGTTTCCTGATCTGTAAAATAAGAGTAATAGTACTACCTTCCAAAATTATTTTTGGATTAAATGAGATAATACATAAAAAGCATTTCACAAACCTTAAAAAGCTAGTTGTTATTATGGACTATTATAACGTGGCAACATTTTGTTAATGAGGACTTTACTTTGCATGTATATAAACGATACTTAAAATAAGTATAGAGAAAACATTAGTAAATCTTCAAACAAATAATGACTTGCTTGAAAAGTTAAATAAAATGAGTGTTCCAAATCACTATTGATCAGAGAAATGCAAATTAAGACAACTCCGAGATACCACTACACACCTGTCAGATTGGCAAAGATGACAGGAAAAGATAATGATGAATGTTGGAAGGGATGCAGGAAAACTGGGACACTGATGCATTGTTGGTGGAGTGGTGAACAAATCCAGCCATTCTGGAGAGCAATCTGGAATTATGCCCCAAAAGACATCAAACTGTGCATACCCTTTGACCCAGCATTGCTGTTATTGGGATTATATCCCAAAGAAATACTAAAGAAGGGAAAGGAACCTGTATGTGCCAAAATGTTTGTGGCAGCCCTTTTTGTAGTGGCTAGAAACTGGAAAACGAATGGATGCCCATCAATTGGAGAATGGTTGGGTAAATTGTGGTATATGAATGTTTTGGAATATTATTGCTTTGTAAGAAATGACCAACAGCATGAACACAGAGAGGCTTGGAGAAACTTACATGAACTGATGCTGAGTGAAGTGAGCAGAACCAGGAGATCATTATACACTTCAACAACAATACTGTATGAGGATGTATTCTGATGGAAGTGGAAATCTTCAACAAAGAGAAGATCTAATTGATCAATGATGGACAGAATCAGCTAAACCCAGAAAAGGGAAATGAGTGTAAACTGTTTGCATTTTTGTTTTTCTTCCCAGGTTATTTTTAACTTCCGAATCCAATTTTCTCTGTGCAACAAGAGAACTGTTTGGTTCTGCACATATATTGTATCTAGGATATACAATAACATATTTAACATGTATGGGACTGCCTGCCATCTAGGGGAGGAGGTGGAGGGAGGGAAGGGACATAAGTGAGTGTAAGGGATAATGTTGTAAAAAATTACCCAGCCATATGTTCTGTCAATAAAAAAGTTATAATTAAAAAAAGAAAGTAGATTCAAAATTAAAAATCATATGTAACTAAGGGAAAAAAAAGGAAAAAAAAGAAAAGTTAGATACATTTTTCTGTAGTTAGCAGACTGGTTCCTCTTATCCACAAATTTCCATAGCAACTTCTTTTAGTGGTCCTGAAATTGGAGGTGAAAGTCAAGGTTGTCCTAATCCCAAATGTGATATTTGATAAAGCTCTCTGATTTTGGCCAAGACAATAAATAGGAAAGATGTGATTGAGATTATGCTTCACTTGCATTTCCTACAACAAATCTGTCCAACAGGTAATGCCAGTATGATTCCCATTTTATAGATGAAGAAAGCAAAGCTCACAGAGATCAGTTTGTGATTATTTAGGAAGGGAAGCTGTGATCACAAAGCACTAACATTGCTTCATCAACTATGCAAGATGGAACTTATTTCTTTTTTTGATGGTGTTGTTAGACTGGTAAATCAAGAGACTACTCTCGCAATGCTGTTATTGAGATGTTTCAGTCAGACTTTTCTTGCTCCCATTTGGAATTTCTTAACAGAGATGGTTTGCCACTTCCTTTTCCAACTCATTTTACATATGAGAAAACTGAGGCAGAAAATGACCAAATGATGTGTCTTGGATCACAGAGCTATTAATTGTCTAAGGGAGGATTTGAACTGAGGATTTCCTCACACTGAGCCAAGTACTCTATCCACCATGCTACTTCCTCTAAAGTGGTTTGTAAATGCTAAACTCCCATTATTCTTTCCCCAGGTCCTCAGATTGTTTTTGTCCCACAGGGATGTGCTTCTGCCAATACCTTCAGAATCCCCGATCCCTGTGGAGAAGGGAATCCGGGTGGAAGAAATCACCTTCTTTTTCATCCACAACTGTTCTGCCATCTAGAGAAGTATTGATTTCTTAGAAGAGCACACCAGGGGGAAAATCAATATTCCATTAGACATAGCTGAGGACTAGCCTAGTAATGCATCAGCAGCCTGTCTACTGTCCTAATATTAGGTCAGTATCCAGAAATTGAGTTAGATTGAAGAGTTCAAGGATATTTGGGACTAATTATATTATCTATACAATCTCATATCTGGAAAGCAATGGATAAAAAAAAAAGCCAAGAAATTGTAAATCCCCTTTCACTGAATTAAATCCTAATAATTTATACTTATGTGAAAGTAGCTTTACAGCTCACAAAACATTCCTCCCAACAGCCTCTGTGTGGTTGACAGTAACATATATAACATTTACCAACTTATAGGTATGGAAACTGATATACCCAGAGAGGTGAACAAAGGAAAAATAAGCCTACGGTGACATAACTAAAAAAAGGAGCTATGTCCTGATTAGTGCAAGTATGAAATGAATGAATCATTTGAATCAAAACAACATATTTTCATGGGGCTGGACCATAATCATAAATTCAAATAGTGCAAAATTCAATAGCAAGACCACTTCATGAGATTCCTTGTTCACATTGATGGACCTAGCTGAGCTGGGAATCTTAGGGGGTTCTTATGACCCAAAGTCTGTAATTCCTGTGACAAAACAGGGCCGTACAGTAAAAATTAAAAGCAGTGCCTGAGCACTCAAAGGAAAGTCCTATTGTTGGGACCCTGGATATCTTAGAATCAGCAGGAGTCAGATAAGCAAAAGTCTTTATTCTTGGTCTTCTGCAGTCATGGTCAGGGGATTAGATCTAGCAATCTTCACACCTCCTTCCTCTCTCTTCACCCCCACAAGAATGACCCTCCTCCTCCTACTGCACCTACTGATATCACTTTCCCTTCTTTGTCCACACCCACAGATCAAACAAGCAAAGATTTGAGTATGTTCATCTTCCAAACATGCTAATAGAGAATTGTCCAATTGGTAATTAGCCTCACCTGCTGGGTTATCCAAGTGCATCTGCTCAGTTTTAGCCCTTTACATCCTATCAGTTGGAGACTTTTACAACTCCTTGTAATACTAAGCTTGGGCATCATGCTTTAGTGAAAGAAAAAACCTCTAGACTTGGTGCCGAGAAATCAACTCCTTTGTAATATATTTCCTCTGTAGGTTTGGACAAATTATTTTATCATATCTCTGTGCCTCAATGTTCTCATCTCTAAAATGGGGAAAGTAACCTACCTTAAAATAAGTATGGAGAAAATATTAGTGCTATACCATACAAATGTAAATAGTGACTATCATAAGTATATTGTAAATCCAAACCTAAAGCTCTTTCCAAGATACTATTGTGTTACTCACAAATCCAGGAATATTCAAATGCACCAACCTCCAATAAAAAGACAAACCCCTCTCTGTCTCTCTCTCTCTCTCTATCTGTCTCACTGTCTCTGTCTGTCTCTCTGCCTGTCTCTCTCTATCTCTATCTGTCTCTCTTTATCTCTGTCTCTCTTTCTCTCTCTCTGTTTCTGTCTGTCTGTCTCTCTACCCCCCCTCACACACACACCCCACATGTAGATTCCTCTCTACCTTTCTACATATTTTGATTAACAAAAAATTTAAAAGAAAAAAAAAACCTTTCCCTTGATCCCCTGATGCTATCATCTTAAACACTTCAACCTCTTAATGAATAAATTCCTAGAGAATGTCATTTTTTAAACTTTTTATATACATGCATTACTCACTCTTCTGCCCCTTCTATTCTTGCAAACAACTACCCATAAGAGGCACTGGGTCACGGACTGTCACGAGGAGTAGGGTGTAGAAGACTAGAAAGAGTTCAGGTTAGAAAGCACTTGGAACGCCTGGCTCTCTGGGTTCTCCATGACCTCCCTCTGCAGCCCTGGATTCTGCTGAGGCCCTCTTCTGAATGTTCTCTCTTCCCCTGGATTTCCTGACACTGTTGTGTCTTGGCTCTACTCCTACCTGTGTTCACGTTCCTTCTTTGGCTCATCTACTTATTGGGGACTTGGTTAGTCACCTTTTCAAGCCTTAATCTATTTGTCTAGGTAAAAGTGTTTTTGTTTTGCTCATTTCCCTAGAGCACCTGGTCTAGCGTTCCTACATTCTTTAATGTTTATTACTTATTTGGGCACATTATTCCTTTTATAGATTAGGGCTTCACTCGTGACCTGATTTTTTTTGCCTGATAAATTTATGACTATGGCTATATAGGTTTATTAAAAAGGTACATAAATCAAACATTTACTGATAATAAGTCCTAATTTTGCAACATCTATAGTCAGTTACATGACCCTTATGGAATTGCAACCTTCAGTTTAAAAAGCTTTGTTAGATTATAAATTTAGAATATAAACTTCTGAGGATAGGAACTATATAAGTTCTTTTCACTGTAGCCCACAAATAAAATTAATACATGTGTGTTGAATATAAACATTTTAATTTTGTTTGTTTTATTATAGTCCAACCATATTATTTCTCTCAATAAACTTCAGTGGCTCTTATTACAACTAGAAAAACAATAGTATGTTGTTGAGTTCTCTTATAAGCCTCACTAAAGGTAAACAGAGCTAGTGCAATGAAGGAAAAGGAGTTTTAAACAAGCATAACAAATATGATGCTCGTGATAGATTTTAGGAGAATAACTATTACATGTAAACTATATTAGCACTGATAATCAGACTAATCATTCTAACATTAGTGAAGACAAAATATGGGCATTATAATAACTGCAGGTATTAGAAGCAGTCTCCCTCAGCTTGGCCATAAAAGTCAAAATAATAGTAGGGGTCTCTGAAACCTAATTCTGTTGTGAGACTTACCATGGCTCCCTTGAGGTTGGGGTGGGTAATTCAAGGCACCAAATAAGACATGAACATCTAGCTATATATTTCTGGGAGAGCAGGGTCTAGAAAACAGTGTGCTCGTTCATCTTGGCCTTGTTGGAACAGCTTAAAAGTCAAGTCAGCAAGCACTTATTAAGCAAAGGAAAGACAAAACCAGGCCCTGCTCTCAAAGAGCTTACAATCTAACTGAGGAATGACAGGTAAACAGATAGGTAGAAACCACATCTATAAAGTAAAAATTAATGATAATCTTGGAGAGGAGGTACTAGTGTTTAGGGGAAATGGAAAAGACCATGCAGAATTTGGAAAGAAGAAGACAACTATGTCCAAGGAGCTATGAAACTGAGCACACCCTTTGATCCAGCATGTCTCTACTAGATCTGTATCCAAAAAGATATTAAATGATTTACCCAAGTTCATACAACTTTTAAGTGACAATGCTTGGATTTAAAACAAGATCCTCTGACTCCAAAATACAACTTACTTTTTCACTGCCTTTAAAACGGCTTTCAAATTAAGTTATAGTCTAAAAGCATACCTAAAAAGACTTTGGATGCTAATTAGCTAAAGATGGTGGCCTGTGCTAGGGGTGGGGACGCTAGGATGGGGCCTTGCTGTGCTACAGACTGCTCACTTTCCTAGGAGGCTTCTGGCTTGCAGAAGGGCCTCACTGGTGGATTGCCCCTGGCTTTGAGCTTGCCTAGGCTCCCTGCTGTGAGGTTGGAGCCAGCAAAGTGGCTACTATCACTGCTGTTCTTGGACCTTTTCCCCTCCTACACGAGAGAAGCAGACTTTTCCTGTCTGTCTGTTAAGCTCCTGGATCAATTCTGAGGTTTCCTAGTTGTTAAGAGGGGAATTTGGGAGAGCTTCAGTGTTCCTTCCTCAGTCTGTCACCCTGGCACTTTGTCAGGGCAATGTTAAAATACTAATGAACAAGGAGGGGCAAAGTGGTCCAGATATTCACAGAAATGTTGAGAAAAACAACCCTGACTTATATCACCCAAAGGGCATTCCAAATATAGCCCGTCATTGCCTCGGAGACTGAAAGCAGAAGTTGCATTTGATTGTTCATTATTTGCTATCTATCTCTCATGACCCAGAGCTCATAACCCATCCCTAGTTTCCATGACTATTGCAGCTCAAGAGATACCTCTTTTCCCAGACCACTGACTAGTAGTACACTATGTGCTACATTGGCTCTTGTCTTCAATGGCCCCTTAAATCTCACAAAATTCCTGAAGTTATCACAAGTTTAAGTTTTCTCCAAGTATCATATGTGCTTTACAGGGACAGACACTGTCTCATTATTTTTTGGATCCTTTCCCATGCCTCAACACTCTGCTCAAAGATTATATAAAATTGGCAATCAACACCAGACCACATACCGTCCTGGATGGTGAATTAGCCCAAGCCAAAAAGGATGACCAAGGAAATTATGGCCATCTATTACTACAAAACTAATATGGGTATCTGACCTTGAATAAAACATTCCGTCTTCTGACTCTGAACATTTTCACTGGCTGGCCTAGAATTTTCACTCCCTGGCCTAGAATTTTTGTCCCCTCCCATCTCTGCCTCCTGGTTTCCTTCAAATCCCAGCTAAAATCCCACCTTCTACAGGAAGCCTTTTCCAGTATGTCTTCCCCTATTATCACCAACCTAGCTTGTGTAATTCTTATTTGTATATAATTATTTGCAAGTTATCTTCCCCTTAGACTGAGCTTTTGAAATCAGGGACTATTTTTTGCCTTTCTTTGTATGGTTAGCAAAGTGCCTGGCAGATGTAAGACATGATAAATATTTACTGACTGGCTGACTGACTGAATTTCATGTTGGAAGAGATTCAGTGGCCAGAGAATCCAATCCATACCTGACAAACAAATTTCATTACTACATGCCCAAGATCATCCACAATATGTCCAAACACCTCTGATGAGAGGGATTATGATACAACAGTCTTCGGGAAGTCCCAGGAAAAAAGGAGAAACATCAAACCTAAATTTTCTTCACAATTTCTCTATGTTGTTTCAAGCCCTCCTCTCTGGGACCAAGCATTCTCCCTTTTTTTTCTCAAACAGTATTTTATTTTTCCAAATACGTATAAAGGTAGTTTTCAACATTCATTTTTATAAGATTTTGTGTTCCAAAATTTTCCTCCCCCTGATTTCTTCCCTCCACAGAAAGCAAATTGACATAGGTTATATATAAACAATCATTTTAAACATATTTCCACATGTGTCAATACAAAAAAAAAATACAATAAAAGAAAAAAAATAACTATAAGAAAGAAAAAGCAAACAAACAAATGGGGGTAAAAAAGTGAAAATACTATATTTCTACTCAGTCTCTATAGCTCTCTCTGGATGCGCATAGCATTTTTTTTTCAAGTCTATTAGTTTTATCTTGGGATTACCACATTGATGAAAAGAGCTAAGTTTATCATCACATGATCTAGGTGTTATTGTGTACAATGATCTGGTGCTTCACTCAGCTCATGTCAGTCTCCCCAGACCTCTCCCCAGACCTGCTGCTGGTCAGTTTTTACAGAACAACAATATTCCATAACATTCATATACCACAATTTATTCAGCCATTCTTCATAGACATTTATTCAGTTTCCAGTTTCTACAAAAAGAGCTACAAAACATTTTTGCTCATGTGGGTCCCTTTCTTTTCTTTAAGCGTTCTTTGGGATACAGACCCAGTAGAAATACTGCTGGGTCAAAGGGTATGCAGTTTTATAGCCCTTTAGGCATAGTCCCAAATTGTTCTCTAGAATGATTGGATAGTTTTACAACTCCACCAATGGGACCAAGCACCTTCTAATTTCTTTATAATATGACAACTCTTGAGGACAGCCACCATATCCTTCCTTAATATTTTCTTCCTTGGACTAAAAAGACCCAGTTTCTTCAACCAATTGTTATATGGCATAGATTCAAGGCTTTTCACTATACTAATGATCTAGTTTACCAATAGTACCCAGAACTGAATCAAACTCCTTATATAAAATCTAATTTTATATGTAATCTAACATATACAATACACACACACACATTTGTAAAATCTTCATATATAATCTACCATGTCAGAATGTAACATTTTCTTACTCTCAAAAGCCAAACCTCTACTTAAATAATTCAAGACTGCAGTAGGTTTTTGTTTTTGTTTTTGTTTTTTTAGTTTTTAATAATGTGTTATCATGTGTTCACTTTATAGTCAACGGCTATATGCTAAATTTTCAAATATTTTTCTAGAAAAATCTCAATCTAATCTTTCCTTTCTCATCTTTGTGCTCATAAAGTTAATTTCTGGAAGCTAAGACTAATACTTTACATAGATCCCTATTAAACTGTATTCTATTTAATTAGGGCAAATTTTCTATTTGGCAGAAATCTTAACCTTTTCTCACAGTCTATTAGCCAATGTTTCCCAACATGTGTCCCTTCTTTGCCTTTAACCAAATCAATGATAAAAATAAATAAGGCAGAAAAGAGACCATTCGAATACAGACTTCCTTCTAATTTGGCATAGAAAAATTAAGGACTCTTCTTTAATTCTGGAAACTCAAACACTTCTGGACACATCTCACAATACTCATAAAGGAATACCAAAAGCAATTTTACCATGTACTTCCAAAAATCTAAGTAAACTCTATGCTTTAGTCTACCAGTTTAGTGACCCTATCAAAAACTAAAGAACTTACATTATTCTTGGCCTGCACTGTTCTTGATAAAGCTGTGATGGTTCTTTATGATAATTGTATCTATAGGTTAACTAATCATCCCTTTAACAGCTAGATTGTCCATTTTACTAGAAATAAAAAATAAAGCTCAGGAGCCTTTAATCTGCACATTTAATTTTTTCCCTTATTTTGAAAATTGGGACATTTGTCCTTTTCTGGACATAACACATAACAATTTTCTTATCTTCCAGAATCTTTTGAATTTCATAAAATAGGGTCAGCAATTTAAAAAAGAATCTACAAGTATTAATTAAGAGTCCCTAATAGGGGGGCAGCTAGGTGGTGCAATGGATAGAGCACCAGCCCTGAAGTCAGGAGGACTTGAGTTCAAATCTGGCCTCAGACACTTTCTAGCTGTGTAACCTGGGCAAGTCACTTAACCCTAATTGCCTCAGCAAAAAAAAACAAAAAAACAAAACTACAATATGCAATGTACTAGCATGCACTAGCAATGTATTTAGCATGCTAAATGCTGGGAATACAGAAAAAAATTAAATGTTACTGCCCTCAAAAATAATCTGCCATCCATCACTTCTGCCAATTTTTTCAGTACCTAAAAATGTAGTTCATTTGGCCAAAAGATCTTACTTTATCTGGGGTGTTGTAAGCTTTTAAAATTTGTAATGTGTGTCTATAATGTATAAAGACATTTGGGCTTGAAGTCAGAAAGACTCATCTTCTTTTGTTCAAATCTGACCTCTGACACTTTCTAACCTGGCAAGTCACTTAATCCTATTTGCCTCAGTTTCCTTATCTGTAAAAAGAACTGGAGAAGGAAACAGCAAACTGTTCCAGTATCTTTGCCAAGAAAACCCCAAACAGGGTCATGAAAATTCAGGCAAAACTGAGGCAACACAACAATTATTTTTAAAAATGCATCATACATACCTATATATTTATATATGTACATTGGAGAACCCTAAAAATAACTGTTCCACAATGATTATATAGGATATTTTCAAAATAGCTACTTCCTGAAAAGTCAATGCCTACTTGCTATTCTAATGGCTTTCCTCTGTATTTTATTCTTCTATATGCTATAGCTGCTTTTTCTATGTGAAGATTGCAAAGCTTCACCATAGAAACTGGGAAATGTGACCTTTTTTGGCATCTGATAGTATGGGTTAAAGCTTTACCTTTGCTGATGTTTCAAACCATCCCACAAAGCCATTTTCCTTGCAAAACTGGTCCATCTTGAGTCCATTGTTGAGGAGCACATCTTTCCCCTGGTCGCACTTATTGGCTAAGAGAACTGCTGACACGGGCTTGCCATTAGGGAGAGTTAATTTGGAGTCCAAGTCACTTTTCCACTTTGTCACTGCCTCAAAAGTGGCTGGTCTGGTGACATCGAAGACTATAAATGCTCCCATGGCTTCTCGGTAATAGACCCTTGTCATATTTCCAAATCTTTCTTGGCCTGTCAGAAAAAGCAGAGAGTACACATTGGTAATTTTATTAGAACTCTCTAACTCCCAGGTTGTAGACCAGCAGGTTTTCAAGGAGTGTTCTACATATCAAATCTAGAAGTGTACTTTTAAACACATGATTTGGAAATAAACAGATAATTTGTCTGATGGTCAACGTCAATAAGCATTTATTAAGCACCAACTATATGCCAGATTATGTGCTAAGCACTGGTTATACAAAGAAAGGTAAAAGACAAGCTCCATCCTTAAGAAGCTCACGATGGGGGACAAAACAGATAATTACTTACAAGGTATATACAGGATAGATGGAATCTCAGAAAGAAGGCACAGGCAGTAAGGGGATCTTGTAAAAAGGTGGTGTTTTAGCCAAAATATGAAGGCTGAGGAGAAGAGCATCCCAGGAAGGGGGAGACAGCTGGTGAAAATGTAGCCTGTGATGATGACATAGGAGGAATGGCACTGTACCACCGGATCAGAGTACCCATGAGGTATGTGAGAACAGGAAAGAAACAAGTTAGAAAGAGCTTTAAAAGCCCAACAGAGGCTGAAGCAGAGACATGGGAGAGAGACTCCACCAGCAGGAATCCAGGTGTGAGGATATGGGAACATACAACAGGTTGGTAGCAATGTCAGAAGAGCTAGGGCCATGTACCAGAGATTTCTGATAAAGATAAAATGGACGGAAGTAATAGGTTAGATATGGGGAGGTAAGAATAAGGAGTGAAGAATGATTCCTAGCTTCAAGACCTCCAGTCTTATTCTTTGAGGGCAGGTGTGTATATGTGTGTGTGTGTGTGTGTGTGTGTGTGTGTGTGTATGTATGTATATATATATATATATTATATATTATATATCTTTTCTCTAGATATGTATTATCTTTCTTAAATATATATATATAATGTATATACATATATATACACACACACAATTTCTCACATCTTTTATATTTAGATATATTATTGCATAGATTTTATATCTAGATATATTATCTCTCTTAATTCTATCTCATATTATTTATTATTCATTTCTTCATATCTGTTTTATCTCCATCACTGATCTTTATAATCTATCTCTATTGTTTTTCATAGCTATCTATTATCTCTCTAATATTTGTTTTTTCTCTCATCATTCTCTCATATCTATTATCTCATATTCACCACTAATATCTCTATCACCAATCTTTTATCAATCAATCAATTAATCAATCTATCTATGTACATATATGTATATAGGGGAGAAGGATCTTCTATTAGCTTTTCCATCAAGCTTCTGTTTCAGTGCATATTTATGATTCAACCTAGAGAAAAGAATGGAACTCCAGACTGCTTACGAATTCATATGACTTTCCTAAAATGTTAAACTAGAACTTCCAAGTCAATTCACAAAAGCAAGCGTTTAGTATATTTAAGACACCACAGTCACAAATCATGAGATTTCAGAGAGAGAGAACAAGCATTAAAATATCTTGTCCCATCTCCTCATGATAAAGATGCTGAACTTGATTGGCAAATGATGCTGCCGAGGACCATCTGGGTAGCAATTAGTAGAACTGGGCTTCTAAAATCTGTGGCTCCAATTGGAATTATTTTTCCGTAATACCATGCTGTTTATTACCTCTTGGACTAAGTGAGATCTATAGTTTGTGCTATAATCAAACACCATAAATCTAAGCAGTCTAGTAAAGAGTGAAGAGGACTTGCTAATTATTTACTACTTGTATATAATTCTCCCACCTGTGTGTCTTTGTACATGTGACTTCCTCACTCTTAGAATTCACTCCTTCCTCATCTCTGCTACTTAGAATGCCTAGCTTCCTTCAAAGAATAGCACAAGGACCACTTCCTGCACAAAAGCTTTTTACTGATAATAGTCATTATTTTTTAAATTCACTTTGTATTGGTGGTTATATTAACCTATCTGTATACAAGCTATATAATCTCTTAGAAGAATCAATCCATAAACTTTTATGAAGCACCTACTATGTACCACACATTGTAGGACTCCCTGAATATAAAGATCACAACATTGTTTTCTCTCATATTCTCGGTCGGTCACTTTTTTTGTTGGTTGGTCATTTTCAGTTGTATAAGACTTTTTGTGACCCCATTTGGGTAGTTACTGGAGTGGTTTGCCATTTTTCTTTTCCAGCTCATTTATAAGTGAGGAAACTGAGGCAGACAGGATTAAGTGACTTGCCCAGTCACACAGCTAGTAAGTGTTTGATGCCAAATTTGTGCTCAGGTAGAATTTCTATCAATTGCTTCACCTACACATATATTGTCAATACCTAGCATAATATCCTGCACACTCTAGGTGAATAATAAATGCATACAAAATATGATGAACTGAAGGCTATCCAATGTACCAATATATTACACTTAACAAGCATGCTTCAAAAAATTCAGAAAATTGTGAAATGGGCACAGGATAGTCCTGGCAACACTTATTGCAAAGCCTGTAACACAAAAGTAATATTTTTATTTCTGTATTTTTTAGGGCAGTCAATGGAATGATGTACAGGGCAAGGAGTTGGATAAGAATCCATTCATATGACACATTATCCCTGGAATGAACTTCGACTTTTTCCAAGTTAGGCTGGGGCTTGTATGTCTGAGTGTGAGTGTGTATGTACTGAGGATACACTGGTTTCCTTTGATAAAGCTCATCACAGTTGTGACATTTCAGGAAAAACATACAGTCATTCAGAACTCTAATTGCTTCTGGGTTTTTTAATGGTCTTATGATCCATTTCCGTGAACTAATCAGATGAGGGACTAAGTCATGTGCTACTCAATAAGCTCCTTGTGAGGAGGTTTTTTCACTTTAAAGTAAGGTGGCCTTTGAGAAGAAAGATTGTGTTTCATAGCATAAGTTTTATAATTTCTTTTTTTCAGATTGTGAGAATCAAATGCACATCTCTGTACTTATATTCATGTACATGCAGGGGGGAAAGGATGTGGGGGGATGGGAAGAGTCAAAATATAAATAACTGGTTTTAAGGAGGGAAACTGATTGCTGTGTATTTAGGTCACTGGGCTGGCTGCTTGTGAAGTTTGTCTTTTAAGTTTTTTTAGTAAAGAGGTCACCCTCAGACTACAGACAGCATGGATTCTCAAATTTGGCATCAGAGGTTTGGAATAGGAAAGGCTCTCAGAAGTCATTTGATCCATCCTTTACATTTTATATTTGAGCAAGCTAAAGTTCAGGTGAAATGATTATCCTAAGGTCAAAGACCTAGTTAACAGCAAAAACAAAAGCATTTAAACTCAGTTTTAAAAAAAATCTGTTTTATACTGCACTCTACTTTGTCCATTCCTCTATCATTTCACTTCAACAATTTAGTCATAAAAACATAAGCATAAGATAAACAAAAAAATAAACATAAGTGCCTATATAGTGTGATAGCACCAATATTTGCAAGCTATGATTCCAGATTCTGGTAGAAAAGATAGATGAAAAAAATTACCATCTTCAAAGAGCTTATGTTAGGTTTTCTATGAAAACTTAAGTTAACATAAAAAGGACAATACGGCCCCTCTTTGTTATTTATTTTCTATGTGCAGGTAAAGATTTGAAGTATGCTGATTATTTGTGAGATAGACCTTTACTAGATTTAATTTAGTGATTAACCTGGGTGATTAAATTATCAAAAAGCATTGCGTAATGGTCCACTCTTCTATGTAGATACAATCTATGTCTGTCTACTACACCATCACAAACGACCAAACAATGAAAATATTGGTTTCAGATTTTGTTCCATGAAGGTGAAATATATACTTTAAAAGCACACTTTTAAGATTGATTATTTGCTTTTAAATAGTGAGCTTATTCTCATTTCTCTTCATTCCTTTTGGATTTAAATATATAAACCAACTCATAGTAAGAATCCAAGTTAAAAAGCTAATTCTTTCAAAAGAATTCAAATAAGTTTGTAATTTTTAATTAGAGTATGAAGTTAATTGTTTTGACAGTTTATAATTGTGTTTTTAAACGCTTTTTATCTTTCACCTAAGCATCTCAGAGTACTTTAATAATTAATGCTTATTCCACTGAGAGAGGATTCTCTCCTTCTTCCATACCAGGAGACATAGGAGAGTTGTGATTTTTTTTAAAAGGTACATGCCTAATTAGTGACAAAGGTGATATTAGAATTCTGGATGCTAAATGCCTATTTCTAGTTCACAGACACTGACCAAAAATTAAAACAATGAATAATTTAACTCACTTGTGAGCTACCTTAGGACAGGAAGCCTCTTTATAGTCTCTTAATAATAAATATATAATCCACTTAATAAAAATCTTTACTCCCCAATATTTTTAGTCCCCAATATGTAGTGACTGGCACATAGTAGGCCCTTAATAAATGCTTAATGACTGACTGACCCTTCTCATTTTACAGAAACCGAATCCCAGAAAAATAAAGCGATAAAAAACAATAGCTAGCATTTCTGCAATGCAATATATCAACTCAGTGAGCTATGGTCAACGGTTTACTAATGTCTCGGCTGGATTGGAAAGCCAAAAGTTCTAATCCCTTATTTTAGCTCAATGTTCTTTCCACTGTGCTACTTTGTGAAACTGTTTTGTAAAATTTGGGTTGACTTAGCTATTAAGAAGAGATAGCATAGGTTACTTATATTAATAAATTTAGTTGTGCATTGAAAACATCCTGAAGAATTGCCTCCCCTCTATATAAAACAGACTTGTCTCGACATCAAGTTTCATTCTGAAAGCAACAAAATTGGACTTCACCACAGGAAAAGGATGGACACAGGAACATAATAGCCTTTTTCTCACATATAGCAGTGGGATACTGTGGAAAACAATCTGGCTTTGGGGTCACAGCAAGTGGATTCACCTTCTGCCTGTGTAACTAGAGAAGTTATTCAATCTCGAAGCAACAATTTTTTATCTGAAAAATGAGTTTAGAACCACGGAACCTCGAGTCCCAACCAGTACCAGATTTGTGATCCTGTAACCCAAACAATAATCTTTTGGTAAAAGAGATAAAGGGGCAGCTAAACTGGACTGGATTGGTCTGGAAGGCATGAGAGTAGGGTCTGAGTTCCTGTCCTAGCAATTCCTGGCAAGTAAATAATCTCTTTGGGTCTTCATTTCCTCAGATTAACTATAAAATGTGGGGTTGGGGATCCTTCCATTATAGAACAGGTTTACTGTGAGAAAAACAAATTGTATAACACTTGGTCATTGTGAAACATTATCTTGGAACAAGATTCACTGCATTGAAGGAGGCCTTTGGGATCTCTTTATTTTCCTTACTCAAATCATCAAAGCATCTTAGATATCAATCAACAAGCCTTTATAAAGTGCTTACTATGTGCTGAACAACAGGGATGCAAATAAAGAGAAAATTAAATTGTTTTAGAGATGTAGTGAAAAGCTGGTATCCATTAATAATAGTTTAAAAATATACTGAATAGTATGAGATTGTATGAACTTTAACACAAAAGGTGAGGTTTCCATTAATAGTAATCTTAAAAATGTATTATCAGATTTCAAAATGGATTTTAAAAGATTTTAAACAAATACACATACACCCTTTTAGCTTAAAAGAAGTAGGGATGGCATATTAGATAATATGATGGCTTTGGAGCCAGGGAAGGCTGCCCTGCCTCTTGTATTTCTTAGCTACATGACCTTAGAAAGGTCACATTTTTCTGTGCCTTGAGAAACTTTCTATGACTCAACTATTAAGTCACAGAGGACTAGCAAACTAATTCTGAGTTGGTGTATGGTTGTAAAATATTTGATCTTTGTGAAAATTATTCTGGACCATGATGTACTGAACTGGAATACAGCCATTAGGATTTCTCCATCCCCTCCAAAGTCAAAGGATCCTTGGTTTCAATAATCAATAAGTATTTATAAAGTGCCATGTACAAAGCTGAATAATGGGGATGCAGATGAAGTTAAATAAATAGATTTAGAAGTGTAGTAAGTTTCTGAAGCTTCCCTAAAACTAATAAAATCACAGATCGTAATATAGTTTTACATTATTGAATTCAACAAGCATTTATTATATTTCAAAATGTAGCAGTCATGGTGCTAAGTATTAAGAATATAAAAGCAAAAACCAAATCGTCCCTGACTTTGAGAAACTTAGATTAATAGGAGAAAATAGTACATATTAAAAAAAACAAACACCCTTAAGCAAAAGGCATAAAAAATTAATGGATTTCTTTTTCATAAAACCGATCCTACTTTTCTTGTTCTTACATATTGGAAGTAATGAAATTATAGACAGAAACTGACCTAGATTTTTCCAGTCTGATTAACTGTGTGGTGACTATTCTGAATGGTAATGGGGAGATAGTTGAGATTTGGATGAAAATCCAAGAAAAGAAGACTGATAAAAGAATATTCAGAGAGAAAGGAGGAAATATGACAAAATAATGTCACAAAATCCTGTGAAAGAGAGATTATGAGAAGAACAGGAGACAAGTCAAGAAGGATGAGGACTGAGAAAAGATGATCAGATTTGGCAATTAAGAGATTTCTGGTAACTTTGGAAAGAGCAGTTTGTGTTGAATGATGAGGTTGGAAGCCAGAATGTGAAGGTGTTGGTGAGTGGGAGGTGAGAAAATGAACACTGACTGTAGAAAAAATTGTCTCGAACTTGGGACTGTGAAAGAAAAGAAAGATGTAGTTCCCAGAAATGGTAGGGTCCAGTGAAGATTTACTGAGGATTTTGTTAGCAGTAGGAAGGAGGCAGGGGATAAGGAGAGATCGACAATTAGGAAAACACAGTGAATCTTCCTGAGACTGAGCCTAGTGCTCAACCCACTGTGCCAAATAGCTGCCCCACTTACATATCAATATGTATATACAGATATAGGTGATTTTGAAGATAAGGCAGGAGGAGCTCTCACAACCAGGACAGACTTCATGTAGTGCTTTGAACTAACCTTACATGAATCCGGAAAGATGAAGGCAATATATTTTATTCTAGGTATAAGAGGTCACCAATGCATGAAAATCCAAGTGTCATTTTTGATGAAACAAGTTCAATTTGTCTGGGCCACAGTGTATATAAAGGGGGGCAATATGTAAGAAAACTGAGAAGGAAGGAAGTACCATGTTGTAAAAGGCTGTAAATGCCAACCAGGAGTTTATATTTGATTCTAGAAGCAATAAGATGTCTCTGTGTTTATCAAAAAAAATGAGGGTAATGAGAAAGGGCCTGATCTAGGGTGCTGACAGTGTGAGACAAGAAAAGGGGCAGATGAAAGACATGGCAGAGCTTAATAACTAGCTGGATTTGGGGGTGGAGAGAGGTGAGTAAAAGGAAGAACCAAGTGTGAACCCAGGTCACAAGGAATATGGATTGTCCTGTGCCTGCTGCAAATACAGAGTGTGGGGGAGAGGCAAGTTTGCAAGGAAGGACAATGGAGATTGAAACTTCTGGACAAACAGCTTGAAATGTGCAGTAGGCCCTTGATGATGATGGCCTAGAGTTCAGCAAGGAAACTTTGAATCTCCTTGAATATGCTGTCCTTCCATTCTCCATTGAATCCTAGATATCTCAGTTTCTTAAATTGGTTGTAATCCCGTATGGGGTCTCATAACTGAATGTGGCTGGTGGGGGGGGGGTTGAGAAACTTGGATTTATTATCAGTAAATAATTTGTATAGCTATATACACAGAGTCACATAATTTCCCAGCAGAGTCAAGCGTGGAAAAAATTTAAGCCCTGCAGTGTATAATACAACTTCCAAGTTCCCTAAGTCATTTATACAATAAAGCTGCGTCTTCTTAGCATAAATCAGTAAAAGTAATTCATTTATGCCTAGGAGCTATGCCTACAAAGAAGCATTTCTCACTCACTGTGCATTCTAAACCCATGCATTTAGTATCTTAATTTGCTCTTTCACTCACTAACAAAAACAGAAAAGAAAGAGAAAGAGAACAAAAGAAAAAGAGAAGGAAGGAAGGAAGGAAGGAAGGAAAGAAGGAAGGAAGGAAGGAAGGAAGGAAGGAAGGAAGGAAGGAAGGAAGGAAGGAAGGAAGGAAGGAAGGAAGGAAGGAAGGAAGGAAGGAAGGAAGGAAGGGAGGGAGGGAGGGAGGGAGGGAGGGAGGGAGGGAGGGAGGGAGGGAGGGAAGGAAGGAGGGAGGGAAGGAACAGGGAGGGAGGGAAGGAAGGAAGGGAGGGAGGGAGGGAGGGAGCAGGGAGGGAGGGAGGGAACAGGGAAGGAGGGAGGGAGGGAGGGAGGGAGGGAGCAGGGAGGGAGGGAGAGAGGGAGGGCAGGGAGGGAGGGAGGGAGGGAGGGAGGGCAGGGAGGGAGGGGAGGGCAGGGAAGGGAGGAGGGAGGGAGAAGGGGGAGAGAGGGAGGGGAGGGAGGGAGGGAGGGAGGGAGGGAAGGAAGGAAGGAAGGAAGGAAGGAAGGAAGGAAGGAAGGAAGGAAGGAAGGAAGGAAGGAAGGAAGGAAGGAAGGAAGGAAGGAAGGAAGGAAGGAAGGAAGGAAGGAAGGAAGGAAGGAAGGAAGGAAGGAAGGAAGGAAGGAAGGAGGGAGGAAGGGAGGGAGCAGGGAAGGAAGGAGGGAGGGAGGGAGGGAGAGAGGGAGGGAGGGAGGGAGAGAGGGAGGGGGGGAGGGAGGGAGGGAGGGAGGGAGGGAGGGAGGGAGGAAGGAAGGAAGGAAGGAAGGGGAAACCATTAACCTGAAAATGTGCATTTTCTATTGATCTGATCTAATGAAAAAAGCCCTGAGAAATCAGGAGACTTGGATTCTAGTTCTGGCTTTGACCCTAACTACCAGAGTGTCCTTAAGTTAGTCACATAATACCACTGTTTTGTCATCTGGAAAATAAAGAGGTAGAATCATATGATGTCTCTCTAAAATTCCTTGCATGCTTCTAAGTCAAGGATGTTAGCCTCTTGGGGCAGTATTCTATCAGTCTCATTCTTTCAGGAATTTAATTGGTTACCAAAAATAAGTAGACATTCTAAGAATATTTTTTAAAGTATTCAGAAATAGAATACTTCATTTGTAGCATAAAAATGAGGAAGGATATTATAGGTTTGCTAAATAATTAGAATTAGACTATGATTTTCAAAAATCATATACACTCTTATACATTGCATCTTACCTGATGCTCCCATTTTAGTCCAAAGAAGATTTAAGACAATAATCACTCTTTCCTTTGCAAGTAGTTATTATACCTATTATAAAGATTGTAAACACTGAGGCTGTTAGATAATTTTCCCATGGATTACAGTTATCAAGACTTGAACCCTGGACTCCTGGTTTTAAGTCCAGTGCCTTTTCAACAACATAACTTCTTCTCTATGGGGGATTAATTAAGTTTCTAGCTGCAAAGCCCTTTTGATGATAATCTGAGCTAATTGGGTCAATAAGCATTTATTAAGAGCTTACTATACTGTTCATCTTTGAGTCTTCTGGCTCTGTCTGATGCTCATGCTCTGGATTAGCAGCTCTGGCTGTCACTGCCACCAAACAACTGGGCAGAATGGAATGTGATGAAGTTTAATAGAGATAATTAATGTCTCGTATTTGAGTTTAAAAAATCAAGTAACTAGGCAGAAGTTCATATGAAAAATACCTTGTAGTTCTAGTCAACTTAAAGTTCAATATTAACAATGTGATATGGCAGTCAGAAAAAGCTAATGAGATCTTGGGCTACATGATTTGTTCAGTCGTTTTAGTCTTGTCTGACTTTTCATGGTTCCATTTGGGGTTTCTTGGTGGAGATACTGGAGTGGTGTACCATTTCCTTTTTTTTCTCCTTTTACAGATGAAGAAACTGATGTAGAGTCAAGTCAGACTCTTTGTGACCTCATTTGGGCTTTTCTTGGCAAAGATACTGGATTTGCAATTTCTTTTTCCTGTTCATTTAAGAGGCAGTTAAGTGATGTGCCCTGGGTCACTAATAAGTATCTGAGGCCACATTTGAAGTCAGGAAGATGAGTCTTCCTGACTCTAAGCCCAGAACTTGATCCACTGCACTACCTAGCTGGCCCATGATAATTTACAGTTATTTACATGCTCTTTCCTCCTTTAGAGTACAAGCTCCTTGAGATTTGGGATTGTTTTTTTCTTCTTTGGATTCCCAGTGCTTTGTACAGTACCTGACAGTCACAATGACTTAATAATAAATGTTTGCGGACTGACTGTCCAGTCCTATATGTCAAAATTAAAGCAATGGGAAGAAGCTAAAAATTTAGGTTTAATTTAAGGAAAAGCTTCTTAACAGAGAGCTCTCCAAAACAAGAATAAGCTACATCAGGAGGCTCTGGGATGTGATCTTAGTGAAAGGTTTCAGGAGAAGTGTGTATCTTTTGTCAGGTATGTGGACATTAAGGTTCTTTCCATTCCTAAGATGCTGTAAATCTATAAATTCTTCATTCCATTCCCTTGGTTGTGACTCCACCAAATTATTTTTCTGTTTCTCAGGGGAAGCTTTTCTGTTTCAGTGAATAAAACTGATTCTATCAAAGATGCATATCATCACAGTAGAAACCACTGTCTGAAACAATAGATTTCTTATTAAACTATTTTTCTTTTGCATAATGCAAAGAGTTTGAAAAGGGCTTCTAACAAATCATTGGTTTCTTAAGGTCAGGACACGCAACTGGATTCAAAATTCATCTGTAAGATACTGATCACAGTCTTCCATATGTTCTTATTCTGTATGGGGAAAAGGGAGGGACTGGGCCTGTGTTTTCATCACTGTAAGAAATTCTTGGTGAGGAAATTCCCTCTATAAAAGCAATCAGCAAATGAGTCTTAGAAAGTATGCATAGTTGGTTCCAGAATCGGAGCCAGTACATGTGGAGAAGCTGAAACTGGGTTTTCCAGGATCCAAGCTCAGATCCCTATCCACTATACAGAGCAAGTGGCAATCACAAGTTGTGGCTGATCACCTATGGAGAAAGAAAACTCATTCCTTAAAAAAGGTCCAGGACAAATGAACGGATGCCCATTAATTGGAGAATGGTTGGGTAAATTATGGTATATGAATGTTATGCAATATTATTGTTCTGTAAGAAATGACCAGCAGGATGAATTCAGAAAGGCTTGGAGAGACTTCCATCAACTGATGCTGAGTAAAACAAGCAGAACTAGGAGATCATTATACACTTCAACAATGATAATGTACGAGGATGTATGCTGATGGAAGTGGATATCTTCAACATAGAGAAGAGCTAATCCAATTCCAATTGATCAATGATGGACAGAATCAGCTACACCCAGAGAAGGAACACTGGGAAATGAGTGTAAACTGTTACCCTTTTTTGTTTTTCTCCCCAGATTATTTTTACCTTCCGAATCCAATCCTTCCTTTGTAACAACAACAACAACAAAATTCAGCTCTGCACATATAGATTGTACCTAGGATATATTATAATATATTTAATATGTATGGAAATGCCTGCCATCTAGGGGAAGGGGTGGAGGGAAGGAGGGGAAAAATTCGGAACAAATGGGAGTACAAGGCATAATGTTGTAAAAAATTACCTATGCATATGCACTGTCAAAAAAATGTTATAATTATAAATTAATTTTAAAAAAATAAAAAAATAAAAGGTCCAGGAAGCACCACTGCTGAATTTTTCACATATACTGTAGGTCTGCATTATACCTTAGTTATACAAAATTATTGAATCTTCGAATTGGAATCTTATCTAAATCATGACTATCATCCCCTACAAAGACCACCAGAGGTGAAGAACTCATTACTTCTTTCCAACGTTCCACACCTCAGGGAACCTATCTCATTTCTGGACAACTCTCATTGTTAGGATCTGCTTTCCTTACGATAGCTTGAGAGCAGCTTGTCCATAATTATCAATCACCAAGTGTTATCACACATACTAAATTAGTGCACCTAGTCCCTTAATATATAAATAAGTTGTATTCTCTATGCCAAATAGTGGTTTCCTACTGTTTTTCATATACCTCATAGCACCTAGTCCACTATTAGGTAAACAGTATGAGTCCTTCATTGATTAAAAAAAGGAATAAGGAAGCATTGATTGTAAAGATGAAGTAAACAAGGTGGATTTATAAAGCTCACCAAACTGTGGCACACTTTGAATTTCTACTACCAGCATTGCTCATTTATGAAAATAGACTATTTCCCTTTTCAAGAGATACTTGGGGGGTTGTAAGTGGTCTATTTTCATCTCCTGTTCTTATGCTAATTCTCTCTGATTCAAGCTCAAGTTCTCTTATTGAGTCTAGGAGCTGCCCCAATCATGTAGGATTAAAATAAAAACTGAAGTAAGCAAATCAGCAGAGAAGGGTAATAAGGTTAGACCAATACCAGACAGTCTGCGGAACTCATCATGAAACTTAAGGTAGACTTTATATAACATACAGGCATATATTATCAGCAACCTCATTCCCCAGAATCTCAGATACACTCTACAGATAACAGTATTCCACCATCTGGGTGTTCTATTTTCATTTCTTCAACATGCCAAGGGAATTCTGGAATAAAATATTTCCTCTGTATAGAGATTGTTTCATTTTCTGTTTCTACTCCTAGCACCCAGTATAGTGCCTGCCTGAGGTTTTATATAAGGTCAGTTAATCAACAGGATCTTGAAAATCATCTAAATCTACCCCATTGCATTTGATTAAAAATAAACTTGAGACAAACTTGATTAAAAATAAACTTGAGATTTAAGAGGTGCAGGCCTGATCCTAGAGCCCAGAACTTCTAAATCCTAGAAAAATATACATTCATTTCTCTAATGATAACTCTTCACATTTATATATACATGCATGTACATACACATATATGTGTGTATACACACATATATGCACACATTCATGCATATGCATACACACACTATGTGTGTATACATATATACACACAAACATATGTATGTATGTGTGTATACACACATACACACACACACAACTCTTAAAGCCCTTTTCTGCCCCCAGACCTGCAAGGTACATAGTGTAAATATTATCATTCACATTATAAATGAGGGTACTAATGCTCAGAAGAGTTGAGTGATTATCCCAGGCCCACCCAGGTGAAACATAGAGGCAGTTATCTGCTTCACTGGGTACAGTGCTTCTTCACAAGGAGTCAGGAAGACTTGAACTAAAACCTACTTCAAACATTTTTACTAGCCACATGATACTGGGTAAGTTACTCTCTGCCTGCCTCAGTTTCTTCCCCTATACAATGAGGATAATTACAGAACACGCTTCTCAGGACTGCAGTAAAGATCAAATAAGATAACATTTGCAAAGCATTTTGCAAATCTCCAAGCAATGTATAAATGCTAGCTACTATGATCATTATCATATGAATCCCAGACTCTGGGCTGCAAATCTAATACACACACAACTAATATTTCCACGTTTAGGAGAGGGGTTGCACATTGAAGATATGGACGTTAAGTGCCAGTTTGTTTGGATTCTCAAGCTTTAACCCCTTTGGAGGCTTAAGGACATCACAAGGAAGTAATAAAACTCTTGAAATGTAAGATAATATCAAAAAGGTCAAACTTGGGGTCTCCCTAGCCCAGTATTTTTGATAGTGACACCTCAGATGTGTCATGACAAGTAGACAACTTGAATCTCAACAAAAACGTTTCAAAACACCTTAATTTCCTTCCACAGGAAATGTGACCTGCTTATCTAAACTGCAGGACAAGATCTCAATTTTCCATGGCCCAAGATTTGGAACAGGTAAGAACTATAAGGGCAGCCCAGAGAATATTCAAAGATAATTAACCCCAACCCTGCTGCTTCCAACTCCATAATGTTTATGTTCTTTCAAGAACTCATTCCATACATTATTTCTTCAAACTTTAAGAAAAGTATATTTCACCTTGGATTTCATAAATCTGAATTCAGAAATTTCTGCACATGATAGATTGCAAGTAACCTATGAATGAAGTGCCATGGGGAAGGAAATGTGGGTGCAGTGGAAATAGTACTGACTGGTTAAAATGCCATTTCCAACACTTTTGAGTTGTGTAACAAGGGCAAATCACTGCACCCCTACAGAAGAGACTTAGATTATCTTAAGACTTAAATAACAGGATGTAGGATCACTGACAAGTATCACTGAGGCCATTTCATCCAACTCCCTCATATTACATTTAAAGAAACTGAGCCCCAGAAAGTTAACTGATTTGCCCAGACCACAGACTTGTGAAATATTACAATCAGTAAGTATCTGAGTATTAGAGGACAAGAATCCAGGTCCCCCTCAAATCAGTCTTCTTTCCACTGAATCCTATGTGTACATCCACACAGACACAAAACACATGTACTCTCATATGTGTGTGTGTGTGTGTGTGTGTGTGTGTGTGTGTGTACAGTATTGTAAAAGAACTATGTACAAGTATGGTGAGAAAACTGATTTCAATGGGGAGGTCAAAGAAGGCTTTTTGCAGAAGCTGCACTGAAGGGTTAGAATGTCTACAGGGGAAGATGGAAGAAGAACTAGAAAGGGAGATGAAGCGACTCACTCAGTAGTAATTTACATAAGTGCTTGGCACTCAGGATTTTCAACACTTAAATGGATGGATATGTTTTCCAAGTTCATGTCTATTGTGTCTATGAAAATCCTTATCTAAAAAAAAGTTTAGACTTTGAAAAAGAGACACAAGGGCCACTGAAGTGTCATTTGGCTTAGCCTGATCCGATTTCCTCAGTTGCTCTACCTGATCCCCAAGGATTATGCCACATCTTAATATATTAAAATTATTTAATAATTCCCCCAAACAAAAAAATCCCACCCACTCAATAAAATATTGATTTCCTACTAAGACGGGGTAGATCAACCTAAGAATTTTTTTGCTGGTGATCTCTAGGATCTGGAATCTACCAAAAAATTCCAAAGCAAGTTCCATCCTTCTCATTTAATAAAAATTTTGGCAGTCATTAATATTAACTTCATAGAATTATAATAAGAGATAGCATCTATATATTGATTTAAAGTTTGCAAAGCATTTTACAAGCATTAACTCCTTTGATCCTTCACAACAACCCAGTGAAGTTGGTGCAATTATTATCCCAGTTTTGCAGATGAGAAAATTAGGGCTGAGAAAGAACTGCCATGGGCAACAGTCAGCAGGGGCCTGAGAAAAACTTTGAACACACTTTTCCACAGAAGTCCTTCACTCTAGCCACTGTACTAACCAGCTGCAGCTATAGAATGTTCGTTTTAAGCGACCCTAGAACATCAAAAGGTGACATGGCTATCCCCCATGTCTGGAATGCTTTCCCTCTCTCCACTCCAACAGACTTCTGGCTTCCTTTAGGTCCCAACTAAAATCCCATCTGCTACAGGAATTCCAACTCCTCTTAGAGCCAGTGCTTTCTCTTTGTTTACTATTCCTATTTATCCTGAATAGGGCTTGTTTCGTATATATGTGTTTGCATTTTTTCTTCTCTATTAGACTGTAAGGTCCTTGAGGGCAGGAGCTGTCTTTTCCTTCTTTTTGCATCCTCAGAGCTTAGCACAGTGCCTGGCACACAGTTGGTGTACAATAAAGCTTTATTAAATTGGATTAAATGAAGAGTAATCAGAACTTGCAAGAACATTAGAGGCCTTGTAGAATTGTACAAGCTCAAAGTTGGAAAGGACCTTAATGGTAACTGAAACTCAAGCTTCTCAAACTTTGGTTCGTGACCCCATATAAGGTCTTATAAGTAAATATGGGAGGTGTGAATTTTTGATGTGTTACCAGTAGATATTTGTTTTGTATATTTTTTTATATATCTATATACCTGAGGTCATGTAAAACTTATCAGCTTAAAAGGGATCATGAGTGGAAAAAGTTTTAACAAGTCATGATCTAGAATAATGATGTCACATTGAAATATACAAAAAGGGGGGCCACAAAACCATATATAAAGATCCTTGTGACCCACATATTACCTCTAGGTATTGAGAATGCAAGCTTATTAAATATAGGGACTATCTAGCATGCTTTTATTTCCATCTCCAGCCATTAACATGGTTGCCTAGCACATAGTAAAGATGGTCTGGTTATGTGATATGAGTAAATTACAACCATTTAGATTCTCAGTTTGCTCATCTATAATCTGGGAATTATAATATTCACGTTACCAAGTTCAAGACAAATGAGGATGGCTGAAGGAACTAGTATTAAAAGCAAAGCACAGATAGTTGAGCAATTAAGTGAATATAGCTCAGGGCCTGAAGTCAAGAAGATCAGAGTTCAAATGTGAATTCAGACACTGAGAATCTGAGAGTAATCCTAAGGTAAGGGCAAGTTCCTTTCCTCAACTATAAAATGGAGATAATAATAGCATCTATCTCCTAGGATTGTGATGAGGATCAAAAGAGAATATTTGCATAAAAAAGAAAGGATTTTAGCATAGAACTTGGCACTTAGGCAACATAAATATCCTAATTCCCTTCCAAAATTGATGTGAAGATCAAGCAATGTAACATGAAAATATGCTATATAAATGATAGCTGATATTATTATTATTATGTAAGTATTAGGTAAATATTATTATAATTGTGTTCAGATGTTTGAAGGGCTCTGCAAAGAACTTGAAAGGTCATTAATCAATTTTTAAGTCCTTAGGACATTAGTCATTTTGCAGAAGACTGACTGACTTGCCCAAAGTCACATGAAGAGCAAATTGGATTTGATCATACTTTCCTCTCCAACTCTACCTCTAAAGCCAATGGTCTTCCCACAAAGCTCTGCCAGAATGAACAAACCAGTTCTATGCTAGTTATGGACAATGGGTGGGCATTGCAAAAAAGGGAAATTTAGGCAAAGTCTGATTAATTCACACTCTTCAAGAGATAGTGGGCTCCTCCTTATAGTAAATCTTCAAACAAAGGCAAAATAGTCACTTAGTAGATGACATAATGTTTTGAAAGAGTCTTGTTTGACATCATCTGGAACAGAACAAACCAGCCAGATAAAGCTAGTTTTATCTAAACTTCCTTATAGTTACTGTTATTCCCATTTTACAGATGAAAAAACTGGAGCTCATCTGGCCCACAAGCTAATAAATGTTAGAGGATACAAAACACAAGCACTATCCACTGAAGCAGGTATACTGGAAAGGATCTATTTTTTCAGTTATGAATTGGACTAGAGTGCTGACGAAGACCTTTCAAACAGGAAAACTGATTCTTTAATCTATAAATGTAATTTTTTTATATTCTCTTTTTAAAAAGTTAATGAGGGAGAGGGGACCTGTGAAACATTTTTTCAGCAGGGAGATAAGATTTTGAGGGTTAAAAGATTTTGAGGATACAAGTCTGACTCTAGTTTCTACCCCTTAGCCATATGACCTTGGAAGAGTAGTAAATTTATCTGAGTTCCCATTTCTATAACTAACATGGAAATACAATAAGAATTGGTACTTGCTACCTCCCTATGGCTGGGGATCATTATACAAAAAACTTTTTTTAAAGAGATGTATGAGCATTAAAGTTTAGATGATGGAATTGGGCCTATGAGATAGGAGGATCTGACACACTTCCTCTGATAGACTGACTGTGATGACTGTGAGTGGGTCAAGTGACCTGTGTCAGTAGCCTAAGAAACTAATTATCTATAACTAAGTTACACACATCAGCTTCCATGATGGAAAGCATGTCTACACTGGAAACATCCTCACAGATGAAATCAGAGCTACAGACCAAAACTCAAATCAAAACAAGCAAAACAAAAAATAAATTGGAAGCTAGTAATACTGTCCAAGCACAAGGTAATTAACTCTGGTGACACTTTTCTACATCCAAATGTTTGGCTTATCCTTTGAATTCTTGCCCTTTATCACTTGGATTTCATGTCAGCAAATTCAGTTGCTTTAATAGTTTTATTCCATTATGTTCCTTAGATGCCTGGTTAAGGTGGCAATGATTTCTATCCATAGGACGCAAAGTATTTTTTCAATTTCTTTTTTTAATAATTGTTTTCATCTTAACCCCCCCTCACACACATCCCTATGCAGATTACTCCCAGATCTATATATCTAGCTTTAGTCCCTCCTCATGCTTCAGTATCATAGGATCACTGACCAACTGGGCATTCTAATCTGGATGTCTTAGACAATCCTCAGCCCCACATATACAAAACAGAACTCAGGATCTTGCCCCTAAAACCAACCCCTCATCTAAACTTCTCTATTTTTCCATTTTTCCAGTCTCCCAGAATTGTAATCTTGATGTTATCCTAGGCCTCCTGAATCTCCCTCATTCCACATATATTAATTGCTTTTATATCTCCATAGCATCGCTCACATTCAACTTTTTCTCTCTACTTACACAGCTACCACCCTCATCACCTCAAAATCAATGGTGTCAAACTCAACAGGTCACTAATCATACACAAGGATCCTTCTTACTTCATATTAACTTGTTATTGTTTTTATTGTATTTTTATTTATTTTGTTAAATATTTCTCAATTACATTTTAATCTGGTTCTACTACTCTAGGGAGTTATGGGTCTCATGTGGCCTTAGGCATTTTGTTCAACAACTCTGACTTAGATTATTTCATAATTAATTGTTCTTCTGGTCCCTTCTCCAGTTCATCCTTCACGAGTAGTTTAAATGATTTTCCTTAAGCTTGATCCTCTAAGCAATATACTATTGTAGATCCCTAATGCCTCCAAAATAAAATATAAAAACTATGTTTAATTTTGAAAGCCTAGCTTTCCAGATTCATAATAGTACTCTCCCTTCTGGACTGAGCAATATAATCAAACATTCCCTTTTTACCTGTGCTTCATAGAATGTCTTCCTTCAAGCATCATGTTAACTGCTATCTAGGAGAGGGGGTGGAGGGAAGGAGGGGAAAAGTTGGAACAGAAGTTTTTACAAGAGTCAATGTTGAAAAATTACCCATGGAAGCGAATGTAAATTGTTAGCACTACTGTCTATCTACCCAGGTTACTTATACCTTCAGAAGCTAATACTTAATGTGCAACAAGAAAAAGGTATTTACACACATATATTGTATCTAGGTTATATTGTAACACATGTAAAATGTATGGGATTACCTGCCATGGGGGGGAGGGAGAGGGAGTGGAGGGAGGGCAGGGATAATTTGGAAAAATGAATAAAAAAAAAAAAGAAAAGAAAAATTACCCATGCATATGTTTTGTAAATAAAAAGCTATTAAAAAAAAAAATCATGTTAAGCAGGACCTTTTACTGGAAGCTTTTCTTGATCCTCCCCCTGGTAGTGTTCTCCCTTCCTAAGAACCCTGTATCTGATCACCCATTTGTCCCCTTTATGTTTATTCTGCATATTCTTATATATGGACTTACCCCCTTAGAATTTAGGCTTCCTGAGAGTAGAAATTATTAGTAAATACGTGTTAATTAACTGAAAAACAATTTTTGTGCAAACCTAGCATTGTTAGTTTGGATTAGGCCTATCACATAATGCACATAAGTGCATTGATAAAGACTGGATAATCATTTAAGAGATTTATAGGCAATTGCTAAGCACTCAGAATGATTTCTACAAGTTTTAGGTGCTAAAGTGTCAGAACTTGAATCTACAACTTAGGTGGAATTTGTAGAATCACATTAAAGGGTAACTAAGAGGAAAGAAGGAAGAAAAGTAAGAGGGAAACTTAAACAGAGAGAGATCCAGGTCTCGGAAGAGGTGACGAGTTGTTCTTGTTGAAGGTCTTCAAGCAAAGCTGAATGGCCAACTTGTTTGTACTCCACGCTGGCCTCTGGCTGCTTAAGTACCTCACAATAATGGGGGACTGGGGATGCCTTAGTTCTGTGATTCTGCATTACAGAAGGATGTTCAGGCAGTCTGGGCTAGAGCCTCCCTGGGGTCTCTTCTTATTGAGATTCTGAGATCTGTAAGAACCCTCACTGTTGTCCTAGGCCCTAATTCTGGACTTAAGAGAACAAAACTTTAAAGGATGCCCCCAAAATCTTATTTTCCTAATCCTTGCATATGAAGTTCTCCGGCTGAGGCAATGAATCCATGACTGGCTGCCACAGCAGGCCGAGGCATGCCTTCACAATTTGCCTCCAAAGTATCTTCAGTCAAGTCTCGCCAAGTTTTTAAAGTAAAAAATGAAAAAAACAAAATTTCTAATAACTTCTCTCTCCTTGACTTCACTGGTATTTTAACTCTTTAATAGCTGGGCACACATGAAGTGAACGCCTAGTGTAAAGACGCCAGGGGTGACATCTCTACCTGAAGCACGGATGAAAAAGGCTCAGCAGGAACTGGATAAGCCTGACACAGTTTCATCCTAACTCCAGAAGCAAAATGCAGGTCAAGGCTGGCGCTCCCCGGTGTGAGGACAGCACAGTGGGCCAGTCCCGCTTCCTTCCACCGGCTCACCCTCTTGCAGCTTGTCAGTCACTGTCACGGGGGAACGACTCAAGCGGGAAATATGAGCAAACAAGGGGGAACAGAGGGGAGGAGGGGGGGGGGGGGAAACGGCTGGAAAGAGGGTTATGTCTCAGGCCTGGGTTCTCCCCGTGGGAGCAAGAATTTGCAAACCTGGAAGAGAAAAGAGAAAGAGGGAAAGAGGGGGAGGGGAAGAAGGGAGGGAAGAGAGAGATGCACGTGTGGACATATACAAATACATATGAAGGACACATGTATGTGTCAGCATGCACGTGTGTATCCATGCATTGGTGCACACGGAAATATTGACAGGGCTATATACAAATAATGCTGAAATGTATTTTGCTTGATTTCATTACAAGGGTCCTTTTCCCTTGAGAAGGCGGGATTGGGCGGAGGAATGGGGGAGGGGCAGGGGAAAGTGGGATTTTTCTTATTTGAAACAGAAATGTGAACATTTAATTTGAAAATGAGAACACCCCATGTCCCAGAAAACGGGAACTTCTGGAAAATCTGCCTGAAACAAACCTAAGGATGAA
This sequence comes from Sminthopsis crassicaudata, assembly GCF_048593235.1. Taxonomy (NCBI): domain Eukaryota; kingdom Metazoa; phylum Chordata; class Mammalia; order Dasyuromorphia; family Dasyuridae; genus Sminthopsis; species Sminthopsis crassicaudata. The sequence continues at coordinate 558,855,017 of NC_133619.1, forward strand.
GTGACTTAAGTCCCTTTGCCTAAGTTAGAGTTGAGGAAACTTTCCGCCTCCCCCCTCCCCGAAGTTCCGCACGGCTCCCCGAAGTTCCGCAGGCAGTGGCCTCCCCGTGCCGGGGATCAGTTTTACGGCCGGGCCTCCGGGGCCGCACTCACCCGCGATGTCCCAGAGCTGCAGGCGCACGACGGTCTCCGGGTCCCACTGCAGCACCTTCAAGGCGAAGTCCACGCCGATGGTGGCGCGGTAGTGGGAGGAGAAGTTCTGGTGCACATAGCGCTTGATGATGCTGGTCTTGCCCACGCCCAGGTCCCCGATGACCAGCAGCTTGTAGAGATGCTCCCGCGGCTGGCGCTCCATCGTCCCTGTGCGCCCTGGCCGCGCGCGCCGATCGCATGCCCCGCACCCCGGCCCAGCAGGGGCGCCGCCCGGGACACAGCGCGGCGTGCGTGGGAGCGAGCGGCGCGTGTGCGTGCCTCAGAGAGGGAGACGGAGTTTCTCGGGAGAAGCCGGGGGAGGAAGGGAAAAGAAACAGGGAGGAGGGAGGAGGCGGGGCAGGCGGGGCTCCGTTCCCGGGACCGCCCTGCCCACCCCGGGCCTTAACGCGGTCTAATATGCAAAAAGCGGAGGTGAGGGAAAACTAGAGAGCGGCGCGCGCGGAGGGGGGGGGGGGGGGGGAAGAGGGAGGAGAGGGCGCGGAGGAAGGAGAAGAGATGTAATTGCAGCCTAGCACCTCGGGAGATTTATGGAGAGGGTGGGGGGTCGATTGAGGAGGTTCTTAAACGCAAAAGAACCAGAATAGAAACTCCAGAAACTTTCCTCTTTTATTCATCTTTCTGTCTCCCCTTCTCCCAAACTCCACTAAAGACCTCATCCGACTCCGCACTGTGGCCGGGAGGTGACCGGGGGGGGGGGGGGGGGGGAGGGAGGAGAGGGCACGGAGGAAGGAGAAGAGAAGTAATTGCAGCCTAGCACCTCGGGAGATTTATGGAGAGGGTGGCGGGGGTCAATTGAGGAGGTTCTTAAACGCAAAAGAACCAGGAATAGAAACTCCAGAAACTTTCCTCTTTTATTCATCTTTCTGTCTCCCCTTCTCCCAAACTCCACTAAAGACTTCATCCGACGCCGCACTGGGGAGGAGGGGCTGCCACCTTCTCCCCGGGCTGAGCTGAAGGTCGTTTCAGACTCGATCCCGTCAGACTTCTACGAGTGTTACTTCCTTGGTGGAACACCAGCGGTTCCCCGGCTGCTGACAAGCTGCTAATCAGTTTCCTTCTTCTCGAGAGACTAGTGGACAGTGTGACTCATTTTGGTTTTTGAAAAATAAGCTAAAGTTCCCACAGAGCGGAATTTCTCATCCTTAATCCAGACAGTGTTAAAGTAATCGAATAACCTCCCGTTTTCCTCTGCCATTCTACAAGGGTAGGTGACGGGCTGACGCGGCAGGGGGCGTTAATTAAAATAATGAATGCTTCATAAGCTTAGACAGTCTCCCATTGGGTGTTTTCTTGGTAGTTTGCCAGTTCCTTCTTCTGCCCATTTTACAGATAAAGAAATTGAGGCAAACATATCTGAAGCAGGATCTGAACTCAGACCTCTCAATGAACCCGACAATTTTCAAAAACTAAGTTAACACGGTTCAGTTATTGATGTGAGTCTGTGGATGCAGTTTCTTTCCTGAGAGCTGTCTACACTGATGGGATCGGAGGGAAATGTTTTAAATAGTAGCCAAAGAAGAATAATAACAACAAAGATAATAATAATAGATATTTGTAGAGTGCTCTGCAGTTTACAGAGCACCTCATGTTTTTGATGTGGAGCAAAGGTTTGAACAATTTTGTGTAAGAAGATGGGAGCCAATTATTGGAGTTGTTTAAAAAAAAAAAAAAAGCTAAGCTTAAAAACTGCCTCTTCTAACAACCATTACATAGTTATCAGATACCACAGCACCTAAAAATGCCCAGATCACTATTTCAATAGGAAGTCGTGGGAACTTTAAAATGGCGTTAACCTATTTTTGCTTCAAGTAGTAATTATCCTTTTATCCAGTTAGCGATCTGGCCACGAATGCGCTTCCCTACTTGTCCGGACCTGCTTTAACTGGCTTCGCAGACATCTGTCCTGGAAGCGGGGCTCCAGAAGGGAGTCAGGCAGGAAATGACTTTTGTTTTATCGGAGAAGAAGGGAGAGAGGATTGGGGTTACAAAAACTCTAAAGGAATGATTACGGACATTGTTGAGGGTTTAAATTAGGTAAGCTCTTCTACAGAAAGTGAAAGGAGAAGTATGTACGTTTGACAAGTAAACACTGAATTGTAGGATGGAATCTGAAATTAGGGCCAAATGTTGCAATTCTGTTTTAAAAAGGGGAAATTTCGGTTTGATGTATGCAGAACTTTTCAAATGGGGACTATTCAAAAGTGGAATGGGCTGCCTCAGGCAGCACTGAGTGTACCTTCACTGCAGTTCTTGAAGCAAGGACAGCTTGATAGACAACTTGGAGGAGAGGATTCTTGTTCCTGCGGGGATTGGCATATAAGCTAGCAAGTCTCTTATATCTCTTAAAATTCAATGGAAGGCATAGAATATCCCCCAAATTTATCTTCAGCAACAGTTTTGATCTCCACTAAACATTTTTGTTGTTGTGTTATGATTATTTTTCCTCATCTTAATAATTATTGAATTAGGGCCATGATTTTTTCAGAAGCAATGGGTGTTCAGTGTCTGAAGGACATTGCTAATAATGTCCTTAACCTTGTTCAGATCTCACCCTTACAAAGAATTTAATCTAATGTGGAGAAGCCCAGTGTGCTCTACACAGGTATGAGTGGAGATACATTAGATTACTAGATTGCCCAACTTGTCAGTTATTTTTTTAAATTTTCGTGAGTCATATGTAAAAAAAAAAAAAAAAAAAAAAAAAAAAGCAATATTTTGGGAAGTTTTGCATATACATTTTTTTTACATATTTTCTTATGAATCATATTGGGAGAGAAAAATCAGAAGAATAGGAAAAATCACGTGAGGGGAAAAAAGAGAAGAAAAAATATAAGAATATAACGTTGATTTACACTCAGTCTCCCTAGTTCTCTCTGGATGCAGATGGTGTTTTTCATTCAGAGTTTGCTGGGATTGCCTTGGATCACTGAACAGCTGAGAGTGGTCCTCAAACTTTTTAAATAGGGGCCAGTCCCCTGTCCCTCAGACTGTTGAAGGGCCGGACTATAGTCTCCGCCCCTCAGCCCATTTTCCATAACCCGGAGCCACATAAAGACCCTCAGCGGTTGTGGACCCTAGTTTGAGAACCCCAGGCTGACAAGTCTGCCATAGTTGATAATTGCACAATCTTGCTGTTTAGTTTTCCTGGTTCTGCTTGTTTCAATTAGCATCAGTTCATGTAAATCTTTTCAGGCCATTCCAAAGTCAGTCTTCCATCATTTTTATAGAACAATGATATTAATCCATTATCTTCGTATACAATAACCTATTCAGTTTTCCCCAATCGATGGGGAAAACTACTCATCTCTACTACATCTACTCATTCTCCAATTCCTTGCCACCAAAAGAAGAATTGCTACAAATGTTTTTGCACATCTGGGTCCTTTTCCCCCTTTTATTACCCAGTAGTAGCACAGCTGGATCAAAGGGTATGCACAGTTTTATAGCCAGAATGGTTGGATCATTTCACAACTCTACCAACAATGCGTTAGTGTCCCAGTTTTCCCACATCCCCTCCAACATTTATTATCTTTTCCTGTCATCTTAGACAATCTGAGAAATGTGAAGAGGTATCTCAGAGTTGTTTTAATTTGAAATGTTCTAATTAATAATAATTTAGAGCATTTTTAAACGATAAACATTAACTTTTTAAAAATTTTATAATTATTTATACTTTTTGTAAAGCAATTAAGGTTAAGTGACTTGTCCAAGGATACACAACTAGCAGTAAGTGTCAAGTCCACATTTGAACTCAAGTCCTCCTGACTCCAGGGCTGGTGCTTTATCCACCAGGCCATCCAGCTGATCCATCTTCTCATCAATTGTTAACCAGAATTGGTTGCCAGCCACAGAAACAGTCATTCTTCTAAGAGTATATAAATTGTGAGCCTTTCTTCATGATTTGCCTTTGGCATTTAAGAGTATTATTGACCCATGAATCCTCTGCCATTTAATTATGTAATCTTTGATAATTTAATTGACCTCTCAGAACCTTGGTTTCATCTGTAAAATGAGAGGGTAGACAAGATTTCTGCTAAGGTCCCTTCTAGCTCTAAATTCTATCATCTTTTTCAAATGACAGGTTTGTATAATAGGAGAACCAGCTCTAGAGAAAGGGGTTCTCATTCCAACTTTGTCTTTTGGGGGAAATCATTTAAACTCACTTTCCTCATCTTTAAAAATGGAAATAATAATACTTATTCCCTGCTCATTTCCCTGATCAGCTTTACTTTCTCACCAATATTGTCTACTTCTGTTCTGGTCCTGCCCTCCTCACTGATGAGTCCTTGACCTGAATGACCGTATCTGGAGGAGCTCCAGCCACACTTGCCTCATTCCTAGATCATCACATTCTGGATTGCTGGACTTCCCCACCAGCATTACCTCTGCGTGGGCACTCTTTGCTCCTCTCTTGTTTATGTTATGTATTCTATTGACTTATAATCTCCTTTAAAATAAGGATCATCTCATTCTTTTGTTTTTATATTCTTAGCACTTAGAACATAAGTGCTTTAAAATTCTGTTTATTACTTATCTATTTATCATTAATCTATCTATCTATCACCTATCTATTTATCTATCATTTTTTTCATGAACAGCACAGTGGAGACAATCAGTCAGTCCTGACTTGGAGTCAGGAAGGCTCATCTTTCAGAATTCAAATCTAGTTTCAGACCCTTACTAGCTATATAACTTTGAAAAAGTCACTTAATCCTGTTTGCCTCAGTTCCCGAGTTGGAGAAGATACTAACCTTACATGAAATCACAGTTATCATGAATGAAAACAAAACAACAAAATTATTTCATAATGATATTGTGAGAATCAAATGAGAGAGAGAACATATTTGGTAAAAGTCCTTTGTGACCATCAAGTGTCATATGGGTATAGATATTGTTATTATTATTATTACTATGGTAATAATAATAATACAAGTTGCTTATACTTGACTTTTAAAATGTCATTTAAAGCTCACTTTCCTTTCTCTTGTCAACCCACTAAATAAGAGTGGCAATTAGGAATGAAATTATCCAAATTCAGATATCTCGAAGATAAAAAGGGGATCAAAAGATAGCTCAGAAACTAACTTTGGCCCACCAAGAGCTGAGTTGATTCTACTTCCATTTTGAGAAGACTTAGGAACCTAGTGAAGCATTAAATAGAGATGGGAAGTAATTAAGGTTGAGTTGATATGTCCAACCTGTGTGATAACATAGACAAAGTATCAAGACAGATAAATTTGTTATGTTTAGTAATTGAATCCCAGTGTCAGAAGAAAATTCTTGGATTTTCAAGCTGAAAGACACTTTAGAAATCATCTCTTGCAGATCTTAAAGGAGGGAAAGGGACCCACATGTACAAAAATGTTTGTGGTAGCCCTTTTTTGTAGTGGCAAGAAACTGGAAAGTGAGCAAATACCCATCAATTGGAGAATGATTGAATAAATTATGATATATGAATGTTATAGAATTCTATTGTTCTGTAAGAAATGACCGGAAGGATGATTTCAGAGAGCCCTGGAGAGACTTGCATGAATTGATGCTGAGTGAAATGAGCAGAACCAGGAGATCATTACACATGGCAACAACAAGACTATACAAGAATCAGTTCTGATGGACATGACTTTTCAACAATGAGATGATTCAACCAGTTCCACTTGTTCAGTGATGAAGAGAGCCATCTACACCCTGAGAGAGAGGACTGTGGGAACTGAATGTGGATCACAACATAGCATTCTCACTTTCTGTTGATGTTTGCTTACATTTTGTTTTCTTTCCCAGTTTTTTTTCCCTTCTTGATCCATTTTTTCTTTTGCAGCAAAATAACTGTATAAATATGTATACATATGTTGGATTTAACATATATTTTAGCATTTTTAACATGTATTGGACTACCTGCCATCTAGGGGAGGGAATGGGGGGAAGGAGGGTAATATTTGGAACAAAAGGTTTTGCAAGGGTCAATGTTGAAAAATTACCCATGCATATATTTTGTAAATAAAAAGCTTTAATAAAATTTTAAAAAGAAATCATCTCTTCTAACCATCTTGTTTTACATATCCCAAAAACTAAGGTCCAAAGAGTTGGGTCACATAAGTAATAATGTTAACTATTGTTTCTAACTAGCCAAAACGGGCATTTAAGAAAGTAAGGGAGAAGGAAAAGGAACAAGTATTTATTAAGCTCCTACTATGTGCCAGGCACTGTGCTGAATTCTTTGCATATATCTCATTTGGTCCTCACAACACTTATGAGATAGGTAGTTATGAGATAGATACAGTTCAAGAAACTGAGGCAGACCAAAATTAAGTGAATTGCCAAGGGTCACACAGCTAGTAAAAGGTAATATTTGAATTTCAGTCTTCCTGACTCCAGGCCAAGTAAATAATCACATTTCTGACTCTTAGATTCCCTGCTTCAGACAAGGTTGATTCATGTATTGTGTTTTATAGGAAACCTTTCCAGATCCCCGTATTTCTTAGTTCTTCCTTCTTCCTTAAATTTTCATGAATATACTTAGCTATTTCTGTGTTCCTCCCCCCCACTGGAATGTTCTTTGAGGATAAAAGTGGTTTTCTTTTTGTCTGTATCCTCAGAGTCTAGCACAGAGCTTTGTGCACATGAAGGATGCTTAATAAAGATTGATGGGATTGGTGTTTGATTAATGTCAATAGGCATCTCACATGATCAATGCAATAGGAATTCACAGAAGGAAGAAGGCATAGACTGGTTGAGGCAGGGAAGGGCAGGTAAAAAGAGAAAGCCTCACAGAGGACATGGATCTTAAAGAGAAAGGAGGGAGTCAGAGAAGCATAAAAGGAGGGAATAAGACTTGGAGGGAAGCAATTGCAAGAATAAAGAATAAAGTGATAAAATTGTGGAGATATTGTATCATAAATAAACCTGAACTCAACAGAAAATTTAGCAGATAAGTCAACATCAAAAAGTAATTTCAAGGGACTCAATAAGGACAAGCTATTTATGTTTTACATGTGGAAATATAAACCATATGTCTAAGACTGTCTTTAGTAATTGGATAGTCAAAAAAAGATTAGTGTAGAGCTTAGTATGATGTGATTCTAGAAAGCAAAACTGTAGAAAAAAGGTAAAAACAGTAATTATGTTATGCAAATGAAGTGTAAGAGCAAGAATTGACATAGAGGAATTAGTGGAGAAGGGCTGGTAGTTCTGAAATACTACTCATATCAGGGATGGGTTTAAGAGGGAACAATACATATATAGGGATATAGGGATATCTGTATCTATATCTATCCATCTATCTATCTATCTATATCTGTATATACCAAGAAGAACATAGCACCCTCCAAAATCTATAAAGAAATAAGAGGTAGAGGGAATAGGATAAGGTGGGGTATAGCAGAATGTATGGAATAAAGGGAGTGGGATAATCTATGTAGGTTAATGGAAAAGGGATAAAGAGGGAGGGAAAAAGATAGAGGAAGAGAAATCAAGAGGGATTTTTTTTTGGAGGAAAGTTAAAAAAAAAAAACAAGGAAAAAAAGAAATGTTAGAGATGGAAGAGATGACATCATTCATTTAGGACAATCCCCTAACTTTACAAATGAAGAAATTGAGACTATGAGAGGTGAAGTGATTTATCACATCCATAATGATGGTTAATGGTAAAGCCCAGACTAGAACTGAAGTGTCCAAGTCCAGCAATCATTTTTTAAAATAAACTGCCAACCTATTTTCAGCAGTGTATTTTAACAGGAAAGAAGTAAGAGATAAAAGTATAAAAATAAAGTGGAAACCTTATTGTAGAGGCTTTAATGCTAGACTTGGGAATTTAGGCTTTTATCTTATTGAGAATGGAGAACTATTTCATGTTTTTCTGCAAAATGACATCGTGAAACCATTTTTAGGATAATTAATCATCCTACAGTATGTAAATTGGACCAAAAATAGGAAAGATCAGAGGCAAGCTGAGCAACTAAGGCTGTTTCAATAGTTCAATCATAAAATGATAAAAATCTGAACAAGTAGTAGAGTCAGTTTGAAAGGAAAGGAAGGGATTTGTGAGAGAGACACCTTAAGGGAAGAATCAACAGGTATTATTCACTGTATAGATATATCCAGGAGAATGAGGAAGCAAAGATCATAAAATTGGAAAGATTCCTAGATTTAAGGTTTTAGATCTGGCTCTGAACATTATTAACCTTGGGACCAGAGCTAAGTTCTTTATCTCCTGGGGAGTGTCAGTTTTTTCATCTTCCAAATGGTGATAATGATCACTCTGATCTCACTAGGTTATAATGAGAAAATGCTTTATAAGCGTTTTGTTTATATGTGAATTGCTATTTAGTGCAACCTCTCACCACATTTATTGAACAATTACTTATTAAATACCTACTTCTACAAAGTACTTTTTCTAGCATTGAACGAGATACGTGGTGAAAATAATATAAGCCACCATACATTTACAAAGTTCACCTTGGAGAAAGAGAATAAGACATAAATATAAATATATATCTATATATAAATAATAGCCACATTACCTGGCAAGTGCAATAGGGAGCCACAGGAAGTTTCCTGTGAAAGCCTAGGCTTAAATGAGAATCAGGGAAGCTTCTTGGAGAAGGTGATATTTGAGCTGAGTTTTAAGGACAAATAGGCAAAGAGAAATAAGGCAGAAGTTTTAGGTGTAGGGAAAAGTTGTGGACGTAGGCACATGAGTACATGAATGGCATTCAGGCAGCAGAGAGCAGACTAGCTTGACTGGACCATCAGGTACATGAAACTTAGCAACATAAGATTGGAATGCTTGTATGTAAAAGACCTAACAAAGGTGAGAATATGAAGATTGCCAGGTAGAGGCGTGGCAGGATTAAATTCATAATTAAGAAAGATTATTCTGGCAGCAGTAGGAGGGACACTTTATGGAATTTCCAAGCTTTTCAGCTGGGAAGTATGAGGGCCAACTTTAAAATAAATAGGGAAGTCAGGGAGGGAAGCTATTTTGGTGGCACAAGAGAACAAGTTTAATTTTGGAAATATATGGGTTCAAGTGATAGTATTGATGCTTTATAAGAATCTCCTCCGAGGTAAGAATCACTCTAGGTTAGAACAAATCCTGTCTGACTGGTTGGATGGTGTTGCACTGATTGCCACCATAAAATGAGTGAAGTAACTCCTGGGATCAGTAGGATCAAGATAAGGAATTTCCCCAGAAACAAAGGAAGTAAAACCTAAAAACACTAGACACCTGACATAGAACTCTAACTATCTACAGACCTGGAAATTAGTCAGCACCATTTATGGGACCCTACAGAATGCAGAGGGAAGCCTTTAGGGTATTAGAAAGGAAATCATGGTCACAGGGTCTGCAATTAGGGAAGCTAACACCTCATAGAGAACAAATAAAAAGTATAACTGTTACACATAAAACTCCAGTCCTCCTGCTTCACCCCTTCCTCCTCCTCCTCATTTTCTTTCCCCTTTCTTTCCTCCTTCTCTTTCTCGAATTTCATCAACAAAAACATTTTGTGGAAATTTCTTTTCTCTCTTCTTTTATAAATACCTATATAATATCCTCAATTTTTCCTCTTGGTCCGTGAAGCCTAAATACTTATTAACTAACCCTCTATAGAAACCATTTGCTAGCACCTTGTATATACTTAAGAAAGTGATGGAGCAAATTTTGTTGATGCAGATTACATTTGAAATGGTGTCCGGAACATTTGCCTCCCCACCACCCCCCAGAGCTAGTTAATAAAATGTGCTAGTTTGTTGCTGCCAGTCACCTCAGTTTATCTCAATTATGTTCCACAAAGTGTCTCAAAACAAAATTATTTTCCTATATCTGCTAAATATAGAGATAGACTGGTGTAATGGATAAAGAGGTAGCTTATGAGTCAGGAAGCTATGTGTTCAAATCCTGACTTTGACATACTGGTTTGCTGAAGTTGGGCAAGGTTTTTAACATCTGTGTCCCCAGGCAACTCTATAAGACTAAGTTACAGAGAATGTACCATTCTCTCTTAGTGGAGGACATTTCTTACAAAATTCTTTATGCTGGTGACATCCCAGGGCCAGTAAGAGGGGGGAAAAATCCAATGATACATTCTTCACAGTGCTTTAAAGAAAAGCCTCAGGTCATGGTGATTTAAAAAGCCAGTAAAAAGGGTTAGAATGTGTTCAATAATGAAAATAAAGTTTACAAAAACATTTGTTAAAATAGGGAAAATAAAGCAGACAAAAACTCCAACAATACTGCATAATAAATCAGGAAGCTCCAATCTAAGCCATTTACTCCAATGTGAATTTGTCCAAATCATTAATTCTTTCTATACTTCAATGATCTCATTGAGATCCCTAGAGAGGTTGGGTCATTATGGGCCAATTTGGGAAGGTATCAGATAGTTTTAGAAGCAGGGAAGAATGTTATTTGGGAAGGAACATCCCCACAGGGGAGTGGGATTATGAAAGGATGGATATAGGATGGATATCAGCTTGAATAGCAAAGGAGACTAGGAATCAGAGTATAACATAAAGACACTAAATAGCCAGGAGAGATTTGTTGGAAAGCCTTGAATCTGACTTCCATTTGGTGGAAAAGCTCTATGGAGCAGTTACAGGATTCAGAGCAGGGGAGTAACATAATTCAAATGTCACCTGGGGAAGATAAGCCTAACAGTTGTGTAGGCCTGAGATTGAACTAGGAGACTTTGCATCATTAGGCAAAGAGGAGAGAGAAATCAAAACAGACTGAATCTATTAACATGTAGACAGGGGTCTCTTCCTTTAATGCAGTCGTCTCAAAATAGCAGAACACAAAAGGAGGGCCCTTTGATGCTGTGGCCCTAAGGGGCCCAAGGTTTGACCCAAAGAATTGGAGGCTGAGAAGCTGTTACATCCCACCCACCCAGGGTGACCAATTATGAGCTTCATCTTCAGCACAACCACACTAACTCTTCACCCTTTGCAGCCTTACACTGTCACATCCTCCCTCCTCCCTCTGTGGTCCAGCTCCAAACTTTCTCTTTCTAAGCTAATATTGATCTCCAAGGACAATAGTAACCTAATCCCAATCAAATATGCATTGTGCCATTGGAAACATTTCTCTCTTTCCCTAGCCTCCACTAAGTATATGCATAAAGATAAAAAGACTAATAGAGATACATGATTAAAAAAATAACATCTATGCAAAAAAAAAAAAATGACTGGTGAATCTGTAATTGAAGTCCAGGATTCCAAAGGAATCCTATTTCTGTATTTATCCTTACTTAATCTACTCATGATCACTACATTCAGAGGTGGATGGGGTCTCATTATTTTAAAGCATTTGTACATGCTTGGAGCTTCCTTCATCTATCTCATTTTCAAATCCCCTGCAACCTAGCCTTCCAAGGCCATGCAGAACAAACCTAATTTGTTCAGGGCAGAGTTGGTTATCTGAGACTATCATTCGTGTGGCTTTGTTTTAGAGTTCATGTATCTTTTATATTTCTCCAATATATTTCTATTTCTATACTGCCAATAAACTAGATCAACTATGAGGCTCAGCTATTTTGAAACTTGAGATCAAATTGGCAAAAAATAAAAAAAAATGATAAAGTGAAACTTTTGAAAATAATGACAATAATTTCTGACATTTTTGTAAGGATTCTGCATGAATTATTTCACTTGAACCTTGCCAAACTCCATGAAGTAAGTGCTACAGTTATAATCTCTATTTTACATATGGGCAAACTGAAGTTCATAGAAAATACTTGATTCATCCATGGTGACAAAGGAACATAGCACCTCATAGAGCACATAAAACAAGTGCAACTATTACTGTAGGGTCTTTCTGATCTCTTAAATCTGCCATTCTGTCCAATGGATTACACTGGATTACTTTAATGCTAGATTTATGGCTAGAACAGACTTTAGGAGGTCATCTAGTTCAATTACCTCATTTTGCAAATGAAGAATGAAGACACAGTTGAGAGAAACTACTACGAGCTAAGGTTTGAACCAACGTCCTCTAACTCTAAATCTAACATACTTTCTTACTGTATAATGCTGTCATAGGATGAATGTCATCTCGTCATGGCAAGAAACTGGAAAATGAGTGGATGCTCATCTGTTGGAGAATGGCTGAGTAAATTATGGTATAGAATGTTATGGAATATTATTGTTCTGTAAGAAATGACCAGCAGGATGAATACAGAAAGGCCTGGACAAACTTACATGAACTGATGCCGAATGAAATGAGCTGAACCAGGAGATCATTGTGCAGAGGAACAATAAGTATATGATGATCAATTCTGATGGACATGGCCCTTTTCAACAATGAGATGAACCAAATCAGTTCCAATGATCTGGTGATGAAGAGAGCCATCTACACACAGGGGGAGGACTGCAGGAACTAAGTGTGGATCACAACAAAATATTCTCACTCTTTTTGTTATTTTCACTACATTTTGTTTTCTTACTTGTTTTCTTTCCATTTTGATCTGATTTTTCTTGTGCAGCAAGAGAATTGTACAAATGTTTGCACATATTGGGTTTAACTTATTTATATTGGATTGCTTGCCATCCAGGCGAAGGTGTGGATGGAAGAAGGGGAAAATCTAAAACATAAGGCTATGCAAGGGTCAATGTTGAAAAATTATCCATGCATATGTTTTGAAAATAAAAGCTTTAAAAATAAAAAAGGAAAAAAATGTCATTTCATCTATAAATTATTTAGTCAAGGACCAATTGGAAGAAACATGAAACAAAAGTATTCACTTTCCTCAATCCTTTGTCTTTTCCTCACTCACTGTCTTTTCCTTTTCCTTAGAGAAAAAGCAGAATTCTATAGGGTTTTTTATATCCTCATTGGATTATAGAACTATAAAAAATTAGTTAAGATCATTATTTCTAACATTTTTTATCTTAAAATTAAGGAAACTGAAATCCCAAAGAGAAGTGATGAGACCAGGGTCAGAAAAATTGATTCATTGTTAGGTACTCACACCAAATATAGTGTTCTTTTCAGTGTACAACAATCCATAGGTAGTGGAAGGAAATTAAAGCCTTTTAAATACTGGGGTGCTACTCCCTTTCCTTCTATACCTACACAAGTCCTACTTTGGGGAGGGAACATGAAGGCCACAAGGGCTAACAAGTACTTTCCAAATGGAATGTAAACAAGGCAAATACATGTTTATGCAAACATCCTGGCTAGTAGAGAATCATCCTCTAAATTAGGAAGTGCAGGGTTCAAATTCTCCCCCCCCCCTTTTTTTTTTAATTGGCATATGCTTATCATAAGATCCTGGAAAAATCCCTGAACAGCTCAATACTTTAGGCAATACTCTGAGACTAATTTTCAGAGAAAGTGCTGACCTGCTTAGATAGAGTGAATTCCCTCATCTGGAAGCTCTCTAGACCAATAAAATTATAGGTCCAGTCCCTACTCCTATGCATAAATACTTCATTGGATTTTCAAATAAGATATTGGTTTCTTTTGATGATTCTTTTCAAGCTCCAGGTAGCTTATCTTTAGCACAACCTTCTGAGTATCAGCAGACTGATGAACATCTTGGTTTGGGAAATGAACTGTCACAGAATCTTAAAGACAGAAGGTACCCAGAGGAGTCATATGTTCAATCCTTACCACAAATACAAGATGTACAATGAGTGGTAACCCAGCTTCTCTGAAAGCCCTCTGGTGAGGAAAAACCCAAAGCAGCCCATTCCACTTTTAGATAGCTCTAGTTATTGGGAAGTTTTGGGGTTTTTTGTGTTTGTTTTTGGTTTTTTTGCTTTCCATAAAGCCTTTTGCTCATCCTGCCCTCTGGGCCAAACAGATTAAGTCTTATTTCACTCCTGCAAAAAGACTCTTCAAATACAGAATTTGAAGATTTTAGATCTTTTTCAACACCCACCACCCCATTCTGCGGCTCTTTTCTAGGCTAACCATTCTTTAACAGTCTTAATTTGGAATTCATCACTAAAATGTCAGCCTCCCTGAACACCAGGCCCACTTCATATCCCAAGTATCTCCAGATCCTAGATCCTCTGAATGGCAAAAGCAAAACAAAATAAAATCATTTCCTTCTGTAGCAAATGGAAAGAGGTTGCATCTTAAATAGGGCTGTGCCCTGCAGAACTTGATCAGAACAATTGCTAAAATACAAGCCTGTTTGAAGCTGCCCTAGAAAACCCGATGCCCAGGGAACTCAGAAGAGTGTCCAAGAACCCACGTTGAAGAAGAGCAGGCCAGCCAGTATCTTACAGTTCATGGTAACCAGGACCACATTCTCTCCTCTCCTGAAAAGAACCTATTTTTCAGCTAAGAGATTAGGAAGTTGTTTTCCCTCTTGCTGAGAGAAAGAAATAGGTCAAATAAAGAATAATTGAAGATGAAGGAGATTTTTCACAGTTTCAACTAGGCTAAGAAGATTACATATATTCTAACTATAATCATGGTTGTAGATTTATTGCCAGTTAAGGTTCACACTGAAGTCACAAGTCATTAAAGGCTTATTCACTTCAGAGAGGCAGTAGCCTTTCTCTTCTAGTTACTAATTAGCTAGCTTCTGTCTAAATTTTTATGGGACTGGAGATTTTAAAGACAAAGGAAAATGGTTTACTTGTTTAGTGACATACTCATCAAACTGCCAAAAATTTTATAGAGCTAGAAAAAATAGTAACAAAATTCATCTGGAAGAATAAAATGCCAAGAATACCAAGGCAATTAATGAAAAGAAAATTCAAAGGACAGTGGCCTAGCAGTACGAGACCTAAAACTGTTATTAAAGCAGCAGTCATTAAAACCATTTGATGCTGACAGATCAACACCACATCAGTCAAAATCAGACAGGTAGATTAGCGGAATAGATTAGATACACATGGCACAATAATCAATGACAATACTAACCTAGTGTTTGATAAATCCCCAAACTCCAGCTTCTGGGATAAAAACTCATTAAATTGCTGTGAAAACTGGAAAATAATATGTCAGAAACTCAGTATAGAGATATGAGAGATAGATATATATATCAGATTTTTAGAGAAGGGAGGAATTTTGATCAAAGAAGAACTAGAGAACATTATGAAGTGGACAATTTTGGTGACATTAAATTAAAAAGCTTTGCATAAGCAAAACCAACATAAACAAGATTAAAAGGGAAGTACAAAACTGGGAAACATTTTTATAGCCAGTGTTTCTGATAAAGATCTCATTTCTAAAATATATAAAGGAATTTATAAAAATATAAATCATTCCCCAGATGATAAACGATCAAAGAATATGAACAGATAATTTTCAGATGTAGAAATTAAAGCCATTTCTAGTCATATGAAAAAATGCTTTAAATCACTTTTTATTAGAAAAATACAAATTAAAACAACTTTGAGATACCATTTCAACTGTTTGTATTGGCTAAGATAACAGGAAAACACAATGATAATTGTTAAAAGGCATGTGGGAAAACTGGGACACTACTGCATTGTTGGAGTTATTAAATGATCAAGTCAATCTGAAGAGCAATTTGGAACTATACTTAAAGAGCTATAAAACCGCATATGTTTTGTTCCAGCAATGTCCCAACTGGGTCTATATACCAAAGAGATCTTAAAAGAGGGGGAAAAAGCACATGTATCAAAATTTTTGTGGCTGCTCTTTTTATAGTGACAAGTGGGTGTCCATCAACTGGGGAATCATATATGAAAGTAATGGAATATTATTGTTTTCTAAAAATGATACATGAACTGATACTGAGCAAAACAAGCAGGAACAGGAGAACAATGTATATATTAAAGCAAGATTATGTGATGAGTGGGGCAGCTAGGTGATTCAGTGGGTAGAGCACCAGCCCTGAAGTCAGGAGGACCTGACAATTTTCCCCCAATTGTCTCAGGAAAAAAAAAGTGATGCACAATTAGAAAAGACTTGGCTCTTTCCAGCAGTTCAGTGATGATCTAAGGCAATCCCAATAAACTTTGAATAGAAAATGCCATATGCATCCAGAAAGAGAATTATGGAGACTGAATGTAAACAACACATGCTATACTTATTTTTTTTCTCTTGTGGTTTTTCTCTTTTGTTCTGGTTTTTCTTTCCCAACATGGTTCATAAATAAATGTGTATAAAAATGAATATACATGTATAACCAGAAAAAATAAGAAAGGAATCAACCATGAAAAGTTTTTACAGTTGGTCTCAATAATCTATATCCACCCAGCTAGAACCAGTTGCCATGTTTTATATAACTAAAACTTTGAATACTGCAAATTTAAATATATGCTACCTCTTCACTTATTCCCACTATTACTATTTGCACTAATCAGGACCTAACTATAGTTTGATTTAGATAACAAAGGCCTTCATTGGCCTGAATAAAATGACACCTACTTTATGGGTGTTGAATTGAATCAAGATCATAGATTTTGAAGTGAATGGTATTTTAGAAATTATTAGTCCAAACCTCTCATTTTTTAGGTGAAAAATTAAGGCTAGCAAGTAATTTGTCTAAGTCCATACAGGAACTGAGTATCAGAGGGAAGATTTGAATCCAGATCTTTCAACCTCCAACTCCATCTTTCTTGTATAGGAATACACCGTGCTCTAGTGAAAAGAGTATTTGATTTGAAAACAAACGTCCTTAGCTTCCCATTTCAGTTCAGCTAATCTATGTGATATAAACACAATTATTTGTTTTCTTTGGGCTTCAGTTTTTTATCTGTAAAATGGAATTCAACTACTAGATTCCTAAGCTCTCTCTCAATTCAGAATTCTATGAACTACTGAAATAGAAATTCTATCTATCTATTTTTCTATCTACATATTTATACAATATTTTTCCCTCTTTAAAAATATTCCTTCTCTTTACTTTCCTAATGAGAAATTTATTGTTTGTAACAAATAAAAATAGAGAAAAAAGCACAAAAATATAACCCAACACATAATGCAAGTATGGAATAATAACTAGATTATACATAGGCACTTACTTCTTTGTAAAACTCAACAATAATTGGCTCAACTATGTAGTTATTTGAAAATTCTCAATTATGTAATTTGGAGTTCTTAAAAAAAAATTGGGCTATGGAAGCTTCCCAATTCCACTTGTTTAGAGAAGAGGAATCCATTTGGTTAAAAGAATAAATAAATCCAAAAACAAATTAGTATAAGGCTTTGGTAATTGTCACCTTTGGGCTTCAGTCAAGCTTTTAAATGCAGAATCATCAATATTTCAATGAAAAAAATCTATTCTATTTCTTTCTTCACCATATTACTTGTAAAGTGTGATACTAAAGAAATAAATATTTTAGGAATAAATATCATTAAAATTGCTTTAGAAACTAAATCAACATTGATTTTTCTAAAAATGATTAGTGTCAGTATATTTGTTTTTCAAAAAGTCAGGCCCTTCACCTAAAATACTAGTTAACAAAACATCTTCATGGTAATTTGAATACTTTTAACACATGCTAAGGCTAATTTATTAGTTACCCATTACTTTGTACTTAATACTTTTCATCTTGAGTACTTCAAGGCATTTCACACATTAAAGTTCAAGCATTTAAACAGATTTTATATATATATATATATATATATATATATATGTATGTATTTTTCACACATTAATTAAAGTTCAAGGGTTTAAAATACACACACACACACACACACACACACACACACACACACACATGTAATAGAAGATTTAAGCCAGGGTGATAAGTATCTGAAACATTCTTGAGTGAGGGAGGGGGAGTAAAACTAACCTATATTATATATGATAACCTATATTAGAGTTTTATGGTTGTGGCCTCCTATTTGAAACACTAAATTAACATGCCTTTTCATTTCATAGAAGCTCTAGAATTGATTTAGTTATGTTTCTCCCCTAGTTGTTTTAATAGATGGATTTGATTATTCATAATTGATACCACTTGTGCATTAGGAAAACCAAACTCTTTGCAGATATCATTTAAATGTAGCTGACCCGATATAATTAAAGATATGACTTGTTAAATAATTTGAAATTAAAATTAAAATTAAATTATTATAGGAATAATGGTTAGTTAGCCAGACTATACATCAATACTCCTAACAATATTCCAATGGTGACGAGATATTATATAACAAGGAACCTTTCAAGGCCATCACACCCCCGTAATCCAAAAAGGCCTACAATATGGTATAATCCTTTTCATCATATCAGAAGTCCTCTTTTTTTCATAGAACTTTTATGAACTTTTGTAGAAACTGAAGTGGAAACTTCAGATAATCTGGAATCTGGAACTCTGAACATTTCCTTAAGGAAATCAATGTCCTTGAAGTGATACAGTATATTGGGGCAAACGGAGAATTCACAGTCAAAGAATCCCAGTTTGAACCCTGATTTTATTTATTACCTTTGAGCAAGGTACCCCTGATGTTGGTGATGGATCCCTAGCTCTTGTCCCCAGAATTTCCTTTCCCCAAAAGCAAAATTGCTTATCTAGATAAGGAATGTAGAGCAATAAACCCTGCTCTGTTGACAGAACATTGCTAAAATATAGGACATTCCAAAAACCTTTATCCTGTCTCCTTAACTGATTGTCATCCCTGCTCCTTTATTTTCTTTTGTAAAAGACATGTGCTAACTTCTTTACCTGATGACATTCTGGAAATAACATGGAGATAATAATTCAGGCACTACCTTCCACATGATATCATTTAAAGGTTTGTTAAAGTACAATACATTATATAAATAAGTGGTATTACAATGGTGGTTATGTTCATGATAATGATGATGCTTATTGCTGAAGGTAAAGGTACAGGATAGAATGGAATTGAGTCCATTGTGTTTTTCCAACTATGTATATCATTGCTTTCAGGAAAGTGTTGTTATTTATGTGTCCTGTCATAATAGTCACTTTAAACCTGTGTTGCCTTTGCTTTCCTGACTTGGACAGTTAGTCACATTTAAGTGCTTCCTTTATATGCTGGCACTAAATTCAGTTAATCTAGAATGTTTACTCTGAACAGTGACAATTGATCAATGAATAAACATTTATCAGGTGTCTCCTATATGCCAAGTACTGTGATTAAAAAGAGATATGACAGTCATTGCCCCTCAGGGAACTTACAATCTAATGGAGAAGACAATACAAAAACAAATATGTACAAAGCAAACCATATACAGGATAATTAGGAAGGATCTATCACTTCAATTTTAAAGAGTTTTTAGTTCCCTCATTTAGGTATCCCGTTCAACAGTGAAGATTATAATTTTTTTTTGTACCTTAAGAGAAAATCTTTATTTGTAGGGAGTGGCCAAAAATGGGGGAGAGAAATCATTTCATGGCTCATCTCAAGGTAAATATTTCTAATCATACATGTGTGTGTGTGTGGGGGGGAGCATATTCAATTCAACAAGCATTTAAAGCTTTTTTCCCCAAAAGTATTTTATTTTTCCAAATACATATAAAGATAGTTTTCAACATTCATTTTTTAAAACTTTGTGTTTTAAATTTTTCTCCCTCTCTCCCTTATTTCTCCCCTCCCTAAGACAGCAAGCAATCCGATAAAGATTATGTATATATGCATAAATATGCATATATGCATATATATGCACACATATACATATATAAGCATATAGGCAAACATACAAAATGTATATATATTAAATATATTTATATTTATATATGCTTATGATGCAGTTCTAGTGGTAGAGAATTGATGTGAGAATCCCCTCTTGTTGGCGCAGGTCCAATGTGGAAGAATTCATAAACCCGAAATCTGAATTTTTATTGGCACTGAGAAGCCAGTTTTGCTAGGAAGACAGACCCCCTCAGTGGCAAGAGGTCTTGTCAGAGAAATAACAAAAGGTTATCACTGAGAAGAGCAAGTCTTCACAGTGGGCAAGAGTCCTGGCAGGCAGCTGTGCCAAGAAGAGAAGTTCCTTGGCAAAGCATAATCCTACTTTGGACTTTTGCAGAAATTTGGGGTTCAAAATTGTCTTTTATTGGTGGTTTGAGGCTTGGTTCCAGTTGAAAAGAGAGCCAATGCCCCCAGGCCTAGATACTTATCTTGGAGTTTCAAGCCACTCAATAGGAATAACAGTCTCAGATCTCCAACAGAATAAAATAATTTTGAAGGCTTTTTCCCAGAGCCTGGAATTTTCTGAAGAGGATCAGCACCCCCACAAGATCAATGGAGGGTGATTTGACCAAGATCTTCCATTGAATGATGCTGCTTAACTTGGAAAAGGCTTGTCTGTGAAAGTTTGCTTTTTCCCAGACTTTTTGGAGTCTGAGACCCCAAATCTCCCTTCTTTTACAGATTAAAGGGGACACAGTTTCAGAGTTCACCCTCATCACTGATATAAATATTTAAGCATATTTCTACATTTGTCAAGTTGTGCAAGAAAAATCAAACTGAAGGGGAGAAAAACTTAAGAAATAAAGCAAACAAATAAAAGTAAAAATACTATGCTTTGATTCACATTCATTTTCCATATTACCTCTCTGGATTTGACTGTCATTTTCCTTCCCAAGTTCCCTGAGTTGCCTTGAATCACCCCATCATTGAGAACAGACAAACCCATAACAGTTCACCATCATATAATCTTGTTGTTACTGTATACAACTAAACAGGAATTTGTTAAACTCTGGATATTAGAGATACAGAGAGAAATTGAAAAAAAAAAATCCTTGACTCAAAAACTCTAAATTCCGTTGGAGAAAACATTGACAGGATGAAAGCTTCTTGAGAACAAGGATTGTTTCATATTTGATATGTACATCTCCCGTGCTTATCACCATGTGTCTCCCCACTACCATCTCCCTTCAGACATTGCTGCGGACCCCTAAAAACCCTGAACCCAAGCAGAGCCCCTCCAAACCACCAGAGCTGCTTCTATCTCAGGCCTTATAGCCATCTCTGGGGGAGAAATCTTTGTGGAGACGGATCCACCTTCCTCATCACCATTGGAACAACTGCTGATCATCTACCACCAAAGGGCAGACAGACAAGAATGGCAGCATCTTCTAGACCTCAATTCCTGCAGGCTTCATTTGGGAAAAACTTCTGTGAGAAAGGGCTATGTCCCCACCAGCGAAGCTTGATGAAGCTGCAAATATAACAACAGAGAGACAGGAGAAAGTATGTTCCAAGAGAGTCAGATCTTGACCCCCACCTTGGCCATCCTCTCTCTTTAGATCCTGATGAGGGTTTTTACTACTTCTTTTAAAGTATATTTCCCTCTGTTTTATTGTGAGTTCTTTGAGAGCAAGGACTATCATTTGCCTTTTTTTGTATTCCCAACTAAGGCTTAGTACATAATAGGAGCTTGATAAATTTGAGTGAATGAAAGATCTCAAAACATTAAAAAAAGTTACTACCTCATGAATACATTCTAAGTTATTATCACATACCAGGTTTCTAAACTCTAAAATAAATCTAGCTCTCCCTGATAAGAATCAAGAATTTTCTTTTAGCAAGATCACTGGCAAAAAAAAAAGTTTAATAAATGCTTGTTGTTTTCATCTTGCCTGAACATTCCCCAATTCACAAAGCAGGGATAATAACTGCCAAAAAGGTCTTGTGAAAGTGTGTGACAGAATCAGTGTCCAACCAAGCAAAGATAAAGATGAGTTGTGGAACTAAAAGAACTGGTGTTGAAACTGGAAATAAGTTCAAAACTGATAACAACACTATTTGATTTGGGATTAGTAAAGGGCAGAGCCTAGAGTACATGAGAAAGAAGTAAAGAATTAGCTCAACTTGCCCCTCCCCCTTGGTCGGTGAGTCTCTGGGGCATCCTGTTATCCCTGACAGACATCTTCTGAATTTTTTCTTTCTTCTTTCTTTTTTCCCCCTAGAGAGGAGGCTCCCCCCAGGACCACTGCAGGGAGGGAAGCCCATCCAGAATGCAGTGATTTGTGCCTTGGCCATGAAGGAAGGTCCCTCAAATGGTTGACCTATTCTTTACAACAGCTGGACTGGGATCAGAAAGGATAGTGTAAATCCAAATGGAGAGAGTTGATGATTAACAGGCAAGTCACTTGTTCTCGAACTTCTGTGCCTGTTACTACCGCTGCTTGCTGTGTGCATATAAAGGTCAGTCAAAGCCTTTCCTGTAATTACCAGGCTGTGCAAGCTCATTTACAGGAGATTGTAAGGAATTATTATTCTCTATAATCTTGAGCCTCATGCATATATTTCTCTGAAATGACCTTTTCCCCTCCAATTATAACCAAATATTAATCACTAGAAATAATATTTAAATGTTATGTTAGTGGTAGGATTAGTCAAAGTTTAATAATTCCTGCTTTGGATTAGTCAATACCATATATTGACAAAAGCTCACCAAGGTCTGATAAAGTAAGAAATGGTGTACTAGGCTCACATTATTTCACTAAATTTTGAGGGTTATTTTTAATCAAGGAGAATGCCAGAGAAAAGAAATCTCATATTTTCATGATAAGCCAGCAGTTCATTAATGATTTGGAAAGATATTTACTCTTAAGATAAATTACAACTCTTCCAATTATGGGGAAAACTACAGGTGTTCCTAAAGATAGATGAATTCATGAAAAGTTGCATGAATTGAATTTTTGGAAATTGAGCATTTTACATGTCATTAGAGGAGTTCATTATTTCATAGGGTTAAAGTTGTAAGGGTCCTTAGAAGTTGTCTAAAACATCTCATTTTACAAATGAGCAAACTAAGGATCAGGGAAGAAGTTAAATGATTTGTTCAAAGTCACACAAGTAGTGACAGAGTCAGGATTCAAATATACATCTTTTGACTGTAAATGCAGTGCTTAATTTACTGCATGTATGTTCTCTTGGAAAATAATCCATTGCCACTGATGAATTCTTTTAAAGTATTTTTTCAGTTAACAATAATATATTTACTCTCCTTTTTACCTTCCTCCTTGCACTGAAAAAGCCCTTATAAAGAATATATATAGTGAAAAAAATAAGTTCCCACATTGGCCATATCCAGAAATATGATTTTTCTATTAGGTGAGTAACATACTTCATGATTGGCCTTCTAATCATAATTGATCATGTCATTTATCAGAGTTTTTCAGATCTATTTATCTCTATAGCATTATATCTATTTTATAAATAAATCATTCTCCTGGTTTTCTTCATAACTTCTGACAAATCTTCCAAACTTTCTCTAAAATCATTCTTTTTATTTTGGTGTTGTTATTGTTTTGTTACAGCACATAATTCCATTAGATTCATACATCATAATTTATTTAGGTATTTCCAAATTTATACAGATGCTTATCATATAAAACTCCAGTGCAATAATAATCTTTGACAAACATGAAATATATCTAGATTGCTAAAATTGTTTTAATTTTTCTATACCTTATTAAATTCAATCCTTGAAGGGATAGGCCATAAGAACTATCAAAATAATATAATAAAGCATGGAATTTTTATACTCTGCCCTGGTTAGGGGATATATTCATAGGAATGAATATAGATCTCTAATCTATCTCAAATAACAAAATAAAATTTAAATAATTTTATAGTCACATGGTTTTGAAATAGGTAGAAAACAATGGTAGATTTGCAATGTGAATATCTACTTAGGAAAGTGCTATCTGAAAATAAAATGGAATAAAATATATTTTTGTGTACACAAATACATATATTTATATACAAACATTATATATATGCATGTGTAGATACATGTAGATATATGTTTATACACACATATGCATAGACATACTATATATACATTCACATATATACATGCATACTATATATATATGTGTGTGTGTGTGTGTGTGTGTGTATACAAGCATATATATTCTTGGGAGTTTTGCAAATTTTATTAAGGATTTAATTCTTTGAAAAAAAGGAAGAAGAAAATTGCCTATGCATATGTACCAATAGAAAATCAGCAATACTTCATAAACAGAAGAAAATTAGTAGAGATACCTGTTAATATAGGAGATGACATACCTTAGACATCTGTGCACAAAGGAATAAAGCTATAACCAAATGATAAAAGGAAGCAAATTTTACTTCATGTGTCTCACTGACAGGATTTATTTGAATATGGATTTGAAAAATTATGTTATTCAAAAAAGTAGAAAGATAAAGAGTGTTAGTAACATTGTAAATTTAAAATCTATAATATGAAATCTAAAAACTAAAAAAGGGAAGTTTGGTGGAGAGCATTTGGGTAAAGAGAGAAACAGAATCAATATTGTTGAAGGAATATACCATAGATCATAGGTGTCAAACACTTTCTAGAGAACATGATTAAAATGTCCTTGGGAAATAAACAAAATAAATAAAAATACAACATAGGTAATGTTAATCAATGACTTTCTAAGTCAATATGCAGCAGTTTTTTTTTTTAATTTGGTGCCATTGCTATAGACAGTATATAAAGCAAGAAAAAGATATGGAATTTAGGAAATAGATGGTACAAAAACAGGATACAGCAGTGGTTGGAGATTTCAAATCTTATAACATCTGCTGGAACATTCTTCCTGGTTAAAAAAAAAAAGAATAACATTTATAAGTTCTCCTCTTGCCTAAGTAATAATTTTACCTTGTAAAAGGTAGAGGGAGTAGCAAGAGAAGCTGTGATTCTATACCTAATTAAATAAGAAGAAACTAGTTATTAAAGTATAAAATGTGAGAGCCATAGAAGTAATTTAGCACCCCATTTTCAAATGCATGTTTGTGAAGGAAAATAAGCCAGTGGACAATTGAGCAGCAAGCCCAAAGCTTAGAGTAGCAGATTTCAAAGGGTTATGATAAAGGACATTGGTAGGTTGCTATTCCTAATACTTTGCAGATGTCATCATCTGGAAAAGAATTGGAAGCTCTCAAAAATGAAACTTCCAAGATGCAAACAATAATTACAATACAGAATATAATTGGGGACCTGTTTAAAAGGCAATTATGGATGCACAAAATGAATGAACTTATTGAGTGCTTGGAATGTGCCAGACTTCCTATGAAAGCAAATAAAACAGTCCCTGTTTTAAAGGAGTTTACATTCTGATAGGGGAAGAAAATAAATAAAGGGAAGTTTGAATTAGAAAGTTGGAAAAGCAAAGATGCATGTATAGATATGGTTTGGAAAGGGCCCAGGAGTGACATGGTATGGATAAAACACGAGAAGGAACAAGTAACTGAAGTTTAGAGAGGTTAAATGATTTGCTTAACATCACCCAGTTAGTAAATTATGTAGGAAAGAATGAGACCCATATGGCCTGACTGCTATTGATAATTTTCCTCAGTGTCTTTTTTCATTTTCCCAGGATAGTAAAACTATCTTCTTAAGTAATTTGCAAAGTCTGCATCTGATCTCATTATTCATCTCCTCTTTTTCCAGTATATTCTAATTTTAAAGACTTTTTTTCTTGTCTTTCCTTCTCCGACAAGAGTATCACTTTTGAACTGTGACAGATCTACCATGATGAATGCTATGTTGTGAGAGCATAGGGCCAGTGGTTCAACGCCATAATGGGAAAGTGAATTGTTTAAATTTTTGTGTGACAAAGAAAAAGAATCTATATGTTCTAAAATATTTATAGCAGCTCTCTTTGTGATGGCAAAGAACTGGAAATTGTGGGGATGTCCATCAATTAGGGAATGGCTGAAAGTAAGTTGTAGTATATGATTGTGATGGAATACTATTGGACTATAAGAAATAATGAGCTTGACAGTTTTAGAAAAACATGGATAGACTTGCATGGAATAATGAAGAGCTAAAGGAGCAGAACCAAGAGACCATTTTATACAGTTAGAGTAAGATTGTTTTAAGAAGAATTTTGAGTGAATAACTCATTTTAACTACCATAAATGCCCAAATTAGCTACAAAGGACATATGAAGGCACTATCTGAATCCAGAGAAAGAACTGATAAACGGAAGAATGATTTCACATATTATCTATCTATCTGTACATAGATAGATAGATATACATATATGTACATATATGTATGTGTTCTCTCTAATATATGTATAATGATAGTCATCTCTGAGGGGGAAGGAAAAAAGAAATCTATATGATAACTTTATTATATATTTAAAAGGAATGGCAAATTATACCTAATAGATTTATGAAAATGCTTATTTTATTCCATAAATTAAAAATAAAATTTTTTAAATTCTTTCATTTGTGGGACCAAAAAATAAGAGGCAGGTCTTGTGCATCAGAATGATCTATTATAGAGATGACAAGCAAGAAGTACAAACCAAATAGAACAAGAGGAAGGAGGTAAAGTCATCCCCCCCCAAAAATACTCCAACTACAAATGGAATCCAAAATGCAAGTAGGAAACCCAGTTCAAGGTCACACTAAAATTCCAAGAAAGCCAGTTTTCCTAATCTTTGACAAGGCAGTCATCCTCTACTTGCCCTGTTTTATATAATATATATCTTTTTAAAGGAAATGATGTCTTTCTAAATCCAGAGGGATAATACTAACTGAAGAATTCTAATTCCACTATCTGTACTTCTTCTACGAGCAGATTCCTTTCTCTCTGGGGATTCCTGACATTAGGCATTTTGTTGTCAAATGAAACTCTTTTAAGATCTTCCAGGAATGACCCTGCTCTAGAAAGATATCTGACGTAAAAGATCTCTTCCAGATCTAAGTTGAATGTCAATGATAATTTCTTCAGACTGATAAAGACAATCTTCCTGGAGTCAAAGAGGTGAGAGAATAGTTCAGTTATTTCCAAAACAAAACATTTTCCCCTCTAACTTCATGTACTAAATCTACTCTGACCAAGATCTATAAAGTGGGGTACTCTTAAATCTTAACTTTGGAAGTCCAGGTATCAGAAAAAGTTCAGAAAATTATTATAGTCACTTCAGAAAATTGTGGAGGTAGATGTTTTAATTACTTAATTCTTTGATCTCAACTTACATATGCAAATTGGAGCTAATTAGAATCATGAGATTCAAATATTCCATGCTGAGTACTGCTGTGTGTTTTATTAAATATGCTTGTGTTAACACCAGGTATACGGAAGTGCATTCAACTAACTTCAATGAATTACTGAAACTTGCCTCTGTAACTATCAGAGAAACACTGGCTAAATAATTAGTTGACTAGATCTATTTTCACTGTCTAAAAGGAAGGAATCACTGATTGTGAAATGTCTAATGATATGAAATAGGACAAGAGAAGAATCTAATTGGCTCTGGAAAATATGGATCATGAAGAAGGATTTTATCTCTCAATTTCTGTTCCTCTTTCTGTATGTCTGAGGTAGCAGAAGTTGAGATGATTGAGGACTTGAGAATTTGGTTCCACCTAATGATCAGGATATTAGGTAGAAAAGGAGAATTTCAGTTTATTAAACTCATCTAGAATTCTTGAAGCCTGGGTGAGTATGGCTACAAGTCACTTTCACAGAGTTCTCCATATACCCTTCAGATAATGGGCTTTTTATGCCACCACTCATGTCATCCTCTACAACAATCATAAATAGTCCCATAGTGATTTAACAATCTGGACTATATCCCACCTCCATCCTGACTCCCACATTTTTAGTCTATGCTATATAAAAACCAATTGATCATTTTATTTGCCTTCCTATAAATCTTGTCTACCTTGGATTGAGATTAAATGTTTAACAGAATTTTGGTATTAGAGGCAATCAGGAGAGATTAAAGCTTCCTGAGAAGTGGAGTGACATTGTCTCAACTGTGTTACAGGATTATCACTTCAGAAGGTAGGTGGGAGAATTGCAGAGGAGAAAGCTTAAGGGTAGGAAAACCTATAAGTATAAGGGAGATATGATAAAGGCTTGAATTGGGCTCATGACACTGTAAGTGGTGAGAAGAGTTCACAGAAGAGTTCTCTATTCTGGAAACATTTTCATTACTGTATTATAAATACTCTGAGATTTAATCCACTGGACAATCATTGTCATTTTTTATTATATTAGCTCAGCCTATCCATGAGCAATTGATATTTTTCCATTTGTTTAGATCTGATTTTATTTGTGTGAGAAGTGATTTGTTACTGTGTTTATATAGTTCCTGGGTTTGCCTTAGCAGATAGACACCTAAATATTTTATTTTGTCTACAGTTATTTTAAATAGAATTTCTCTATCTCTTGCTGCTGGGCTTTGTTAGTAATATATAGAAACGCTGATGATCTGTATTAGTTTATTTTATATCTTGCAACTTTGCTAAAGGTGTTAGTTGTTTCAAGTAGGTTTTGGGATGATTCTCTAAGAATACATAAGTATATACATAAGTATACAGCTACACCCAGCCAGTTTGAGGGGTCCCCACTGGGTATTTCTTTTTTTTTTATTCAATATTTCAAATTATCCCCTCCCTCCCTCCACTCCCTCCCCCCGATGGCAGGTAATCCCATACATTTTACATATGTTACAATATAACCTAGATACAATATATGTGTGTAAATACCATTTTCTTGTTGTACATTAATTATTAGCTTCCGAAGGTATAAGTAACCTGGGTAGATAGACAGTAGTGCTAACAATTTACATTCGCTTCCCAGTGTTCCTTCTCTGGGTATAGTTATTTCTGTCCATCATTGATCAACTGGAAGTGAGTTGGATCTTCTTTATGTTGAAGATTTCCACTTACATCAGAATACATCCTCATACAGTATTGTTGTTGAAGTGTATAGTGATCTTCTGGTTCTGCTCATTTCACTCAGCATCAGTTGATGTCAGTCTCTCCAAGCCTCTCTGTATTCCTCCTGCTGGTCATTTCTTACAGAGCAATAATATTCCATAACCTTCATATACCACAATTTACCCAACCATTCTCCAATTGATGGACATCCATTTAACTTCCAGTTTCTAGCTACAACAAAAAGAGCTGCCACAAACATTTTGGCACATACAGGTCCCTTTCCACTCTTTAGTATTTCTTTGGGATATAATCCCAATAACAGCAATGCTGGGTCAAAGGGTATGCACAATTTGACAACTTTTTGGGCATAGTTCCAAATTGCTCTCCAGAATGGCCGGATTCTTTCACAACTCCACCAACAATGTATCAGTGTCCCAGTTTTCCCACATCCCCTCCAACATTCATCATTATTTGTTCCTGTCATCTTAGCCAATCTGACAGGTGTGTAGTGGTATCTCAGAGTGGTCTTAATTTGCATTTCTCTGATCAGTAGTGATTTGGAACACTCTTTCATATGAGTGGAAATAGTTTCAATTTCATCATCTGAGAAATGTCTGTTCATATCCCTTGACCATTTATCAATTGGAGAATGGTTTGGTTTCCTATAAATCAGGGTCAGTTCTCTATATATTTTGGAAATGAGACCTTTGTCAGAACGTTTGCTTTTAAAAATATTTTCCCAATTTGTTACTTCCCTTCTAATCTTGTTTGCATTAGTATTGTTTGTACAGAAACTTTTTAGTTTGATGTAATCAAAATCTTCTATTTTGTGATCAATAATGATCTCTAATTCTCCTCTGGTCATAAATTCCTTCATCCTCCACAGGTCTGAGAGATAAACTATTCTCTGTTCCTCTAATATATTTATGATCTCATTCTTTATGCCTAAATCATGGACCCATTTTGATCTTATCTTGGTATATGGTGTTAAGTGTGGATCCATATCTAATTTCTGCCATACTAATTTCCAGTTTTCCCAACAGTTTCTTCCGAATAATGAATTTTTATCCCTAATGTTGGTATCTTTGGGTTTGTCAAAGATTAGATTGCTATAGATGTACCCTTTTTTGTTCTTTGTATCTAATCTGTTCCACTGATCTACCGTTCTATTTCTTAGCCAGTACCAAATGGTTTTGGTGACTGCTGCTATATAATATAGCTTTAGATCAGGTACACTTAGACCACCTTCCCCTGATTTTTTTTTCATTAGTTCCCTTGCAATTCTCGACCTTTTATTCTTCCATATGAATTTTGTTGTTATTTTTTCTAGGTCATTAAAATAGTTTCTTGGGAGTCTGATTGGTATAGCACTGAATAAATAGATTAGTTTGGGGAGTACTGTCATCTTTATTATATTCGCTCGGCCTATCCAAGAACACTGAATGTCTTTCCAATTATTTAAATCTGACTTTATTTTTGTGGCAAGTGTTTTGTAATTTTTCTCATATAATTCCTGACTATTCTTTGGTAGATGGATTCCCAAATACTTTATACTCTCAACATTTGTTTGGAATGGAATTTCTCTTTGTATCTCTTGCTGTTGCATTTTGTTGGTGATATATAAGAATGCTGAGGATTTATGTGGATTTATTTTGTATCCTGCCACTTTGCTAAAATTCAGAATTATTTCTAATAGCTTTTTAGCAGAGTCTTTGGGGTTCTCTAAGTATACCATCATGTCATCTGCAAAGAGTGATAGTTTGATTTCCTCATTTCCTACTCTAATTCCTTGAATCTTTTTCTCTGCTCTTATTGCCGAGGCTAGCATTTCTAGTACTATATTGAATAGTAATGGTGATAGTGGGCAACCTTGTTTCACTCCTGATCTTACTGGGAAAGGTTGCAGTTTATTTCTATTGCATATTATGCTTACTGAAGGTCTTAAATATATGCTCCTGATTATTCTAAGGAATAATCGATTTATTCCTATACTCTCAAGAGTTTTTAGTAGGAATGGATGTTGGATTTTGTCAAATGCTTTTTCTGCATCTATTGAGATGATCATATGGTTTTTATTAATTTGATTATTAATATGGTCAATTATGCTCATAGTTTTCCTAATATTAAACCAGCCCTGCAATCCTGGTATAAATCCCACTTGGTCATAGTGTATTATCCTGGGGATGATTTTCTGAAGTCTTTTTGCTAATATCTTATTTAAGATTTTAGCATCAATATTCATTAAGGAAATTGGTCTATAATTTTCTTTCTCAGTTTTTGATCGACCTGGTTTAGGTATCAGTACCATGTCTGTGTCATAAAAGGAGTTTGGTAGGACTCCTTCATTCCCTATTTTTTCAAATAGTTTATATAGCATTGGGGCTAATTGTTCTTTAAATGTTTGGTAGAATTCACATGTAAATCCATCTGGTCCTGGGGATTTTTTCCTGGGGAGTTAGATGCTATACCACTTGGTGCATATATGTTTAGTATTGATATGGCTTCATTATTTATGCTACCTTTCAGCAGGATATAGTTTCCTTCCTTATCTCTTTTAATTAGATCAACTTCTGCTTTTGCTTGATCTGAGATAAGGATAGCTACCCCTGCTTTTTTGGCTTTACCTGAAGCATAATAGATTCTGCTCCAACCTTTTACCTTTACTCTATATGTATCTCCCTGCTTTAAGTGTGTTTCCTGTAAACAACATATTGTAGGGTTCTGATTTTTGATCCAGTCTGCTATCCGTCTCCGTTTGATGGGAGCGTTCATCCCATTAAAATTTACAGTTAAAATGACTAATTCTGTATTTCCTGCCATCATATTATCCCCAGATTATGCTTTTTCCCTTGACCCCCCTGAACCCCTTCCCCAATATTCAATTTATAGACCCCCCTTGTGACGCGCAGCCCTCCCCTTTTTTTTTTTAGTATCCCTCCCCCCTCCCTCCACGTCCCTTCTATATACCCACAACAGAGATATAGTTCTCAAGGGTTCTGTGTACCTTTTTCTGTTTCTCTTCAGTCTTGTGGATGTAGATCAAATTTTTTGTTTAAGTCTGGTTTTTTTCTTAGAAACATATGGAATTCCTCTATTTCATTGAATGACCATCTTCTTCCATGGAAAAAGATGCTAAACTTAGCTGGGTAGTTTATTCTTGGTTGCAATCCTTGATCTTTTGCCTTTCGGAATATCAGGTTCCAGGCCCTTCTATCTTTTAATGTAGAGGCAGCCAGATCTTGTGTGACCCTTATTGTGGCACCTTGGTATTTAAATTGTTTTTTTCTAGCTGCTTGCAGGATTTTCTCCTTTGTGTCTCAATTCTGCAGCTTAGCCACAATATTCCGTGGTGTTCTTTTTTTAGGGTCTATTTCAGAAGGAGTTCAATGAATTCTTTCAACATCTACTTTCCCCTCTGTTTCTATTATCTCTGGACAGTTCTCTTTGATAATTTCCTGTAAAATAGAATCTAGGCTCTTTTTTTGGTCATAGTTTTCTGCAAGTCCAATGATCCGCAGATTATCTCTCCTACATCTATTTTCCAGGTCTATAGATTTTCCCAGTAAGTATTTGACGTTGTTCTCCAGCTTTTCATTTTTTTTTGTTTTGTTTGACTGATTCTTGGGTTCTCAATGAATCATTCATTTCTATTTCTTCCATCCTGACTTTTAAGGAGTTATTTTCTTCATTCACAGTTTTTAGTTCTTTTTGTAAATGTCCAATTTCATTTTTAAATGAGTTATTTTGCTCTATTGAATTTTTTTTCCATTTCCCTAATTTTTTTTGAGAATTATTTTCTTTTTCCAATTCAGAAATCCTATTTTCTTGGGACTTTTTTATCTTCTCCAATTCAGAAATCCTACTTTCCTGTTTTTTTTTTAACCTTTTCTAATTCACTAATTTTGTTTCCCTGCATCTCCTGTGAATTCTTTATTTTTTCCAACTCCAATTTCATAGCTTCTCTTTCCTTTCCCCATTTTTCTTCAAACTCTCTTAACTTTTGAATAGTCTCTTCAAGGAGAGAGTTATGTGATGGGGGGCAGGAATCATTCCCCTTTAGGTTGTTATCTGCTGACTCTCTGCTGTTAACTTCCTCAGGGTTGGATACCCGCTTTTTCTCTGTGTAGAAGGAATCTATGGTTTTTTTTGGGCTTTTTGCTCATACTTAAAAAATCTTTTGGGGTCTGTCCCTGGGGTAGGAAATTATTTATTTATTTCTTTACCAGATTCCTCCCAGACCGGATGGATGCAGCGGCCCCCGCGCCTGAGCTAAGAGAGAGCTCTGGGAGAGAGTTCCCCACCCCCTCCCTTGAAGTGCCTCAGAGGTGACCAGCACTGCTGTTCCCTGAGGGCGCTGTGTTTTAGCGGCTTCCCTGAGGTTGAGACTGAACAGTAAAAGGCGACTCAAAACCTAGCCTATCCATCCCGGTGGGATGTGGATGTCTGTAGCAGGTGACGTGAAAAGCCCCTGCGCTCAAACTGGAAGTGTCTGCCAGAAACCGCGGTCCCTAGTTCAAAGGTTCTGCTTCTCTGGGACTTCCGGAGCTGAGTTCCACAGCCTCCAGCCGAGCCAGGCACTATGAGTTACCGCCCCGCCCACTCTTCAATCTCTTAACTACCCCGAGGTAAAAGCCTGGATTGCCTATGTCGGCCACACCCCTGGTGCCGAGATCTGCTGAGTCACCCCCAGGATCCCGGAAGACCCAATCTGGTTTTAAATTTTATAGTGGCTTATATTTCTCCTCTGAACTGCTGTTTTATAAGCAGAGAAGAGCTAACAGCCTGTGCCAGATTCTTCTATCTCAGTGGCTTCTCTGATCCCAGAGCCCTCCCCAGCGCAACCGACGCAGCGTGCCACTACCCCAACGTCTGCGCTGGCCTCTCTTCTTCCTCCCCTGGGAGCTGACCTTTCCTGCTGAAACTCCAGATTCTCTTCAGCTGGTAAGTCGTGCTTCCAGTCCTTGTGGATTCTATCAGTCCAGCGCTATTTCTGAGGCTGATTAAATCTAGTTGGTTGTGAGGGAAGAAAGGAGCTTACACAGTGGCGTGTATCTTCTCCACCATCTTGGCTCTGCCCCCCCCACTGGGTATTTCTGAGGAATTTACCCCGAGGTAAACTTCAGACAAGTTAAACTGCAGTCTGCTGGCTTTCTGAAAGTTGTTCCTGAATGACCCCAGTTCTGCCCCGAGTCTTTATTTTTCACCTGTCTGTAATTGCCCTGAGGAGCAAATTTATTCTATTTGTGGGGGAAATATGAAGAGCTTTAAATTTACCAACCTATTCCACTATCTTCCCAGAATCCTCCTCCTTATTTCTAAAATATATAAAGAACTGTGTCAAATTTATAAGAATAAAAATCATTCCCCAATTGATAATTGATCAAAGGATATGAATAGACAATTTCTAGATAATGAAATTAAAGCCATCTATAGTCATATAAAAAAATGCTCTAAATCACTACTGATTAGAAAAATGCAAATTAAAACAATTCTGATCTACTACCTCATACCGCTCAGATTGGCTAAAATGATTTAGTTCTCTTTATAGTTTAGAAATGGGCATTTTGGGGGCAGCTAGATGGTACCATGTATAGAGCAGTAAAAGGCAGGAGAAAGTGAGTTCAAATCCAGATTCAGACACTTAATAGTTACTATCCATAACTTAACCTCAAATTCTTTTGCCTCTCCAAAAAAAAGAAGAAGAAAAGAAATGAGGTCTTTATTAGAAACACTGACTTTCTGCTTCCCTTCTAATCTTGATTGCATTGGTGTTGTTTGTACAAAAACTTTTCAATTTAATGAAATCAAAATTATCCGTTTTACATTTCATAATTTTCTCTAGCTCTCCTTTGGCCATAAATTCCTCCCTTCTCCATAGATTTGGAGAGTACACTATTCCTTGCTCTACCAATTTTCTGATATTCCTTATGTCTAAATCATGAATCCATTTTGAGTTTAGCTTTGTATATATAAAGTGTGAGATGTTGGGCAATCCTTGTTTCTGCTATACTATTTTCCAATTTTCCTGGCATTTTTGATCAAATAATGAGTTCTTATTCCAGCAGCCATAGTCTTTGGGTTTATTAAACACTAGATTACTATAATCATCACTACTGTATCTTGTGAATCTAACCTGCTACATTGATCTACTATCTTTTTCTATTTCTTATAGGCCATTTACTTTGAAGATTTCTTGAAATTCAACATCAAAGTTCTTGTTTTTATTCTTGTTCTTCTTTTTGGTCATGGCTTTCAAATAGTCTAATGATCCTTAATTTTATTTTTTTCTTTTTGTTCTGTTTTCCTGATCAGTTGTTTTTCTTTTAGTTTTTCAGTCTTTTGATTTTGTTTTAATATTTATCATTGTTTCATGGATTTATTGGTGCCAATATATTCCATTCTAATTTTCAGGGAGTTTGTTATTTAGGCAAAATTTTGCATCTGTTATATTTGTCTCTATATACATGGTATTCATCTAATAACATTTTCGGGAAGAAACTACCTTCCACTTTGGTCTTTGCATTCTTTGTAAATGTTTATTGATTTTATCTCCCCCCTTAAAAATATCAACAGTAATAATGAAAATATTCTGTTATTAAAATGTAACATAGCATAGTGAATAGAAGATTGGAAATGGAGTCAGAAAGAACTGGGTTCAGGTCCTTTTTTGACACATACTGACTGTTATTCAACCTGTGTCCCAGGGTAATTATTTAGATGATCAGATTATAAATGAGTTTCTGATCTGCATTAGAGAAGAGAAATTTCTATTTATGGGGTTCCCCATCTCTTATGAAACCCCAAATTCAGAGAAAAAAAAAACCAAAAACCCCCATCTATTATTATCTTCTAGGGTAGCAGATGTGGGGGGGAAACATTTTTGAAAAGGGGACTTGAAATTGTCTGGTACTTTTTATTTTTATTAGTTTTTCCATGACTTTTTCCTTTAGAGTGATTTTCCACACTATTGATTTACCTGAAAAATACCAGTAATTATAAATAAATTGCAAGGATTCACTCCTCTTCCTCCTCTATTGCAAAAACTCAAAAAATAGTTTGTGATGGTATATTAATGGGTGTGTAGATACTCCTCGATTCTATGTTTCTTTTGTACCACTTTTAATTTAATCATGTTAGCCATATTAGCTTATGTAAAATAATTTGTCTTTTGGACTTAATTCCCCCTAATTACCATTGCTCAAAATATGCCTCCCTAGTTACTGTGCCAAAAATTTGTATAAGCTCAAAGGGGAAATACCCTTAGACTTCATACTCTATCATTTCCTCAGTCTTGAGGAGGGAAGAAAACTATTCCTTTGTAACCCTCTAGTGGTCAAAGAGGCCATGGAGCCATGAGAGACAATTTAAGGGCTTGTTATTTGTTTATGCTCATTGGAGACCTTATATAAAAAAATCAGAATCTGTTAAATATTTTAAATCTTAATGAGTGACAAAGTGTATTCCAGGGCTAAACTGGTCTTTATCTAATAAGATTTTTTTTACAAAGAGAATCATGGAGTCTCTCATATCCTTCATAAATTGATTTTCCCCCTGGGAGAGTAGAGCCTAGGACTTAATATGTAGCTAATATTAATCTGATATCCATCCTTTATAAGAAGGATGTAGTAGAATCAAGAACTATCAATCAAGCATTTATTAAGTATCTATTTGCTGGATACTGTTCTAGGTACTAGGATACAAACATGCAAAAAAAAGAGTCATCTCTAAAGAAATTTATGTCATATTGGAGGAGACAAGTACATATAGAGCAAAACCCAATAAATATAAAGGAAGTCTTTGCAATAAAATCACAAGTAAAGCAGGATGCTAGTTATCACAATTAACAAGTGTTCTAAAAATGCTAGTAAAGAGAAAAAGAAATCAAGAGAATAAAATAGGCAAAGAAGAAACAAAAATAATTATTTTTTTGGTCAGATGATTTGAGGGTCTACATAGAGAACCCTAAAGAGATAACTAAAATTAATTCAAACAATAATAAAGTTACAATATATAAGATCAATTCATATAAAGTATGAACATTCATGACTATTGATTATAAAATCCAGCAGGAAGAGATAGAAAAAGAAACCCCATGCTAAATAACTAGAAAATATATAAAGTATTTGAGAATCTATCTACCAAGATATAACCAAGACATGTGAATGCAGTGATAAAATATTCTTTACAGAAATAAAGATGGACTTAATAAGTGGAGAAAGATATTTTATGAATATAGTATAATTAACATATTAATAAAATGATGTAATATGACAAAATAATAAAATTGATAATGCCATCTAAATCAATAAATTCATTAATCATTATACCAATGAAACTACCTAAGAAATATTTCATAGAAAATAAATAATAAAAGTTATATGAATGGATGAAAGATTAAAAAAATCTTAAGGGAAATAATAAAAAAGGAGAAAGAAGGGGAGCTAGTAGTATCATATCTTAAACTGTATCACAAAGTGTTATCAAAAATGGGTTAAAAACAGAGAGTTTGATCAGTGCAACATATTAGGTCTACAATATACAAATGCAAGCTAACATAGTAACTTAATAGGAAACTAGTAGCCTAGTGTTTGATAAATCCACAGATGCTTGCATAAATACTCATTATTCAACAAAACTACTAGGGCAACTGGAAAGCAATTTGGCAGAAATTACCAAAATCTCATAATATATATCAAAATAATCTCCAAATAGTTACAATTTACACATTAAAGGTGACGTTATAAAAATTATTTGATAATTGAAGAAATTGCCCCTTGGGCCTATGAATAGAGGGAAATTTATCACCAATGTTTAGAAAAGATCAAAAAAGTTAAAATAGACTAAATTATATTAAATTTTAAAAGTTTTTTCCATAATTAGAAACAATGAGGTTTAAAATAGCAGGGGAACAAGTAAATGGGCAATGTATTTGTAAAAAATATCTATTATAAAGGTTTTAAATTCAAGACATAAGGGATTGGTTAAATTAATAAAAATAACACATTCTTAAATAGAGAAATAATTAAAAATATGAACAAGCAAGTTTTCTTTCTTAAAGGAAGAAATCTAAAATATCAAAAACATGAATCGAATGCTCAACATCACTAATTAGAAAAATATAAAATCAAGTCATCTCTGCTCTGATGACATGATGATAATTAATCAGAGGGAAAAGGCAGAGCAACTTAACTTTTTTCTTCATTTTATCTGAAAGGATAGTGACATTTACAAATATAAGTAGAGAAGAAAAGTCCATGTAGGTAGTTGATACCTAAGAAAGGAGAAAATAATAGAACACTAATAGTCCCTGAAAGAATTCAATTCACCCAGCCCAAATGAAGTACATCTTCAAGTACTAAAAGAAGAGGAAGAGGTAAATTATGAGCCTCAGTCAGTGCTGAAAGATCATGGAAAATAAGAGAGATATCATGAAATTGGAGAAGAACAAGTGTCCTAATTTTCAAAAACTAAAAGAGAATTGTGAACTATAAATCAGTGATAATTACTTTAGTTTGGGGAGGGAGGCACAGAATCCAGAACAGATTATCAAAGAAATATTTGTTAGTCATCTAGAAGAGAAACAGTGATTAACAAACATATCATATCAAACTAACTTCAAATAATTTATTGTTAGCGTTACAAAACTAGCAATGGCGGGAAAATTGTTTTTACTTGAATTTTTAGCAAAGCTTTGCTAAAATATCACATTTATGGAGAAGGTGGATTAGAATTAGATAATAATGCAACTAGATGGATACATAACTAGTTGGATACTCAGGTTTAAGAATAGTGGTTTAATGATTCAGTATCAATATGGCAGGAGATCCTCAGTGGATCTTCAGGCATCTATGCTTAGCCTGTTTATGCATCACATTTTTTCCCTTGACCTGGATAAAGGCAAAATATGCCTTCAGATTTGCAAAAGACACAAAACTGTAGGATATTGCTAACATACTGGTTGACAGTCAGATTGCATAATCTAAGGCATTGGATTGAATCTAATAAGATAAGATTCAATAAAAGAAAGAAGAAGAGAGGAGAGGAGAAGAGAGGAGAGAAGAGGAGAGGAGGCTATAATTCCTAACAGGGCCTTTTTGTTTGTTGTTTTGTTTTGTTTTTATATATGAGCTATTTTCTAACCATGTGCTTTCCATTTTTGTTTGTTTGTGGTTTTGTTTTGTTATTGTTTTTTTTCTTTTGTTTTTAATCTCAGTGCATGGCTTGAATGTCTTCTACTAATTTCAAATAGATCATCCTTCTAAATTACCAACAACTTTTTGAACCCAAATTCTATTACCCAACATATTCATGATAGATACAAAAACGTGTGATGCAAATTTGAAATGTGAGTTTTTTCTGGTTTCTAGGGATTGAGCTCTGTCCTTTAAAGTTGACACATATCAATTAATTGATATTTTTGTTGAGTCTGGTTATTTGATTCACATAGTTTCCACATTTTAGGATTTTGTGAGAAGCTTTTTCAAATTTCATGCTAAAAGAATAGTTAGCCATTTTCTTCTATCAGTTGTATTCCCTAAAGATTCATCAAGGATTAAAGTGAAATAATATTATCTGTCACATTAAAAATTGTAAGGACAATGACAAATGAAAACATTTACTTAGAATTCTAGAAAGAGGAGATTATTCCAGATGGCATAGCTCCACCACTACATGTCCTACAATATTCACATTCTCTCAAACTCTAAAGGAGACCAAAAACAGGGAATTGGCTATGGGCACTAGACTCAAATCACTACTAATCTTAAGGCTTTTAGGTCCTGAACTATCTTTGTCATGATCTGAGGAGAGGTGATCGTCAAGGTTATGGTACTAGTGGTTTGATTGGAAAAGCACATGTTGCTTCCTATCTCTCCCTCAGGGTGACTTACTGCTTCAACTATACTGAGCTTGTCTGCTTTGTGGATAATAATTCACTATAAATATTGGTTTATTTATTTTGATATAGATTTAGAAATTAATATGGATTTTTTATTCTTTGTGATCTCCAACAGCTAAATTTTCCCCTATGTACTCACAAGTTTTGTTTTGTTTCACCAGGAGAATAGAATAATTCAAACCCAATTCCCTCATAATTGTATAACTTCTTGCTATCTAGGTACTACTATTCTATTCATGAAGAGTATTCCAAGTACCTGACTTTTTAAACCATAAGGCACTATAGAAATATTATTTTTGTTATTATTATTACTAGTTATAGAATGAAGTTTCTTAAATAAATGGATTAATTTAATATTTCTAAATGAGAGTACTAAATTTGTGGGAAGAGGACAGTGATTCAATGGAAAGGAGTCTTGCAGAGAAATGGAAAAAATAGACAATACTTAGAATTGTAGTTTCATGTGCTCCTTAGGTCTAGATATGGGCTTAAACATTCCCTAGCCCAAGTAGCTTATTTTCCTGGCTTTCTAAGCAAGTTGTTTTGGGTATGTACATATTTAAAACTTTTCTTTAATGTTTTTGATCTTTGGCAATGATATTTCATCAGGACAGTGCATGATTCATTTGTTTCAGAGTAGATATGGCAAAAGCCAGCATCTAATTAGTCATTCTGATTATCACATCATCATCATTTCCGCTGGCTGGACCATAGTTCTTCTCTTTTCTTAGATTTTAGGACTGAGACAGTCTCTCTCATGATTGGTAACTTTAAACTGTTAGCCATGTGTCTTAATTTCATTTATTCGTTAATGCTTCTTTTTTAACAACCCAAGAGTAAATGTGAACAACTGTGCTAAATAACAAGACAGAAAGGAGGAAAGTCAATGCTAACAAATACTGGCATTTGCAAACCTGAGTAGCACTCCTCTAGTTTGCTAAAACAAAATAGGGACCAGGAATATTTGGATATGGACACAGCTTTCAGAGAGTTTATATATCACTGCTAATAAAGGGAAATAATTGCTTGATGTTACATTGATCCCTGAATAAACCAAATAAACTTAACAAGCAGCATTCTTATTGCTTTTTATAGTTATAAAAGGAAGTCATTTTGATCTGCTGGATTCTGTTGCTCTTAAAGATTAATTTAGCAACCCCAAATTCAATCCATTGATCAAAGAAAATATAGATAATTAATTCAATTAAACAGGCATTTATTTAGATGATGGTCATAATGACAATGATGATGGTAAAAAATAACAGAAATTTATATTGATCAACAAACTTATTATATTCCAAGTACTAGGGTAGGTATTGAGGATACAAAGACAAAAGGAAACAGTGCTTTATTAGTTATTTAAAGTCTAAAGAGCACAATGGAAACATTTATGCAAAATACTATGTTCAGTAAAAGATATACAAAGATAGACATGACAAAGCACACTCCTCATCTCAATAAGTTTACAGTTTAAAGTGAGGAAAGGCTGAGTACACAAATTGCTTTTCCTCAATCCTTTTAATTTTTATTTATTTCAAAATTGTATTATAAACCACGTCAGCAATCCAAAGGACCACTTTAAGTCCTGGGTACTTAGAACATTACTTTTTTTCAATAAATATGCCTCAATTATTACCAATCACAATAATGTAATTATCAATTACCACTGTAAATACCAATCATAGTACCAATCACAGGACTTCTATTTCATAAAAGCAATGCATTGAAATCCTTCTTTTTTCCTTTCATAAGACACTTTAAAAAGCAAGTAATAAAAAATCAAAGAAAGGATCCAGGCAAAGGGCAATGGAAAAAATTGAGAAAGGTGAATTTACTTTCACGTTGAGATAACTTGGTAGAGGAAGTAGAATTTGGGTAGGTTCTTGAAGGAATGACTGGACTTGAACAGATGGAACTGAAGGAAAGCCTAGTCTAGGATTGGACAATGATGTGAGCAAATTCACAGACATTGGAAAGGTCAGAAAAAAACAAGGCTAGTTTGTCTAAGATAAAAACTTCCTAAAAGAGACAATATTAAATAAGTCTAGACAGGGTGACAATGAACCTTTTATCTGGACTAGAGCAGTTAAGTTCAGAAAGACTATGAATGAGTTTTCACCAACTCCTTCTGCAAGCATTCAATTACAAAACTCAAAGATTAAAAAGTTTGTTTATAGATCAAAGACAACAAATAAGGTAGACATGAAAAATAGCATTACTTCATGAAAAATAATATTATCAATCCGGGAACTCATAGAAAACAATATTACCTATTCAGGAGCAATAGTCCCCAGAGGTCAGTCATTTATAAATCAAACAATGAATCCAACTAGACTTTGCTTCTAATGTGGCTGTTTAGTATATGTCTCCTATTGTGTTTTTCCATAGCCACATCAATAACACAGGGTTGCTTTGCTTAATCATGTCTTCTTGAAGTTCCTCCACTGTCCTAAAAAGTCTCTTACTAGCATTATTCATCCAAAGCTCCTAATTATCACTTGAAGTTCTCAGCAGCCTCTATAGCCATACCTCCCACAGCTCTCAACAGCATCCAGCAGGTGGTACCCTTTGTCTTCCTCTGCAGCTCTAAACCAGCAATATCCCATCACTTTATTGAAGCTCCATAAATAAAACTTCTCTGTTCCATATGTGGAGGAAGGTCAAAATACCCCAAGCATATTGTCTGCCCACACCAGCTCTTCATAATCGATCTATGGATCAAGTAATGATGTAGAGCCTTCCATTCCACATTTTTTCCCTTTTTCCTCTCCTCTTCTCCAAAATGGGCTTGTATCCACCTGACCAACTCAGGTTTCTTCTCTTGGATATCCAAGGTAGGGGAGTGGAATGAGATAAGAACTAGGTGCCTCTGGCATTGATGAATTAAGAAAGATAAAATATTATCCTGATTATATATTAAATATATAGCAGAAACCCTGAGCTAGATTGCTTATAATATAATACTTCATTGTACTCCTTGTTTTGCAGAAGAAAAATTGAGGGTTAGGAAGCTAAGTAAATTATATTCAATAAGTAGTAAATTATGACTGGAACTCAAGACGACATCAAATTCAGTATTTTTTTCTATCACATCATCTTGCCTTTATTTAGATCTCACTGCTAGAGAGAGAAGGTGGCTAAGGGATAGAAATTTTGAACAATATAATGTAAATAATGTAGACAATGTAGAGGAATGAAA
Organism: Sminthopsis crassicaudata; assembly: GCF_048593235.1. Taxonomy (NCBI): domain Eukaryota; kingdom Metazoa; phylum Chordata; class Mammalia; order Dasyuromorphia; family Dasyuridae; genus Sminthopsis; species Sminthopsis crassicaudata. Next base: position 558,897,862 of record NC_133619.1, read on the forward strand.
GAGTATTGCTTTGTAATCATACGACCAGTTCTAACACATTGTACAAGTGTCACCCTGCAAAAGTCAAGTTACTTGCTAAAAGAGTTGTTGTTTTCAGTCATATTTGCTTTGTAAGACTCCATTTGGAGTTTACTTGAGAAAGATATGGAAATAATTTGCCTTTCAAAAAGTAACTTAAATTCAGTTTATTTTATAAAATGTAATTACAGAGAAGGACCTCATTAACTAACGATTTGTTAAAATGTAATCTAATTATGTAGTGTCCTCCATAAGACATGGCATTAGGAACTGAACACAGTACTTGGGATAAGTTCTCAAATGAGAAAAGGACAGTTTCTGTCATCTTTACACTTTTCCATCTTAGTCATTCTCCTTTTACTGACATACCTAAAATGATCATCATTACATTATGAATTTCTAGTCTATTACTCTTATGAAGTCTTGGAATATTTTTCACATTAATTGTTGTCTGATAAAGTGGCTCCCATATTGTTCCTATGCATCTAATTTTTTTTCTTTTTGGATTAAAAAAAATGTGGTACATTACATGCATCTATATTGAGAGTCATCTTATTAGAATTGACCTTTCATTCCTAATTCTCCTGATCTTGTATTATTATCCTGTGACTTGACATGATAGCTATTCCCTCTGGGAAACAAGAAAAAAGCAAAGAGAAGGGTAAACTAAGTACTTAAGATAATTTGAATTATTATTTAAAATGAGAATAAAAAAGCAGATATATCCAACTCTTATTTTTTCCATCAATTCATATTATTTTAATCATCAACAGCCAGCAAGGACTGGATGAGATTCATTTCCATCTTCATCAGCCTTGTGGTGGCTGTTATATATACTCCATTATCAAAGATGTGAATCTTGTGGAACTATATTAAATACTAAGTACATGTACTGAACTAGATAACTATTAAGCACCATGCTAAACTAGATAACCATTGTGTTTATCAATTCCACTGACTTAACACTTTGTAATAATCCTTGTTTTAAGTTCAGAGTTCTGGCCCATAACAATATATGTATATTCATCTGGCCCATAACAATATGTGTATATTCACACACATGCATATGTTATGTGCTTTTATGTGTGTGTGTGTGGTTTTTTTTGGTGTGTATGTGTGTGTATACTACTACTATTGACCAAGAAGAATGAAATGGTTCAATTCAAAAAAAGAAGCTAGTAGATCACACTCACTGAATGTTTGGGATAAGACATAGAGGCACCAGAGATAAGTGTGATATTTCAAGCAGAGGGAATAGACAGCAGTGTGAGTGGGCCTTCCTTTTTTTAAAATCAAATTAAATTCTAGACTTCTCCATCATATCTTGGCAAAACTGCTATAAGTGAGTAGAAGAGACAGAGAGGCAATGAAAACTTTTCCTAATGATTAGAACTACCTGAAAGGAAAAGAAAAATGGGCTTCTGTGGGAGGTTTGATTTTTTTCATTTCTGGAAGTTTTTAAGCAGAGGGAAAGTAAGTTCTTGTCAGAGATGTTGGAAAAAGCATTTCTGCATAGGTACAGATTGGAGCAGATGACCTTGGAGAGCACTCCAACTTTGAGAAGCTATGATTCTGGGATTCTAAGATTTGAGTAAACAATTACTAATTATTTATTATTAATTTATTTATTAATATTAAATTAATATTGCTAAATGTTTTGCCTCTGAATCAGCTGATAATGTTACATCCCTTTTTTATTCCTTACATCAGTGTCTCTTTACATCAGTGAATCAATTCATTCTCCATATTCCCTGCTCTGGGCAATTTGTGGTTAGGATAACTGGCATTTTTTGTTTTCATTGGCTCCTTTGGTATTCCAGACGTTCACAATGTAGACAGAAACCTTTCCTTTTAAATATGATCAAAGATTTGGTTGAAGTCAATCAAAATTTTCAAAGAACTGTACTAACAGCTGGATTATGAACAGCTGATAATCTGTCTCTTTCTGCATCTTTCCTGGGATTCTTGTTTCACTAGGATTTGGAAAGGATCCCACACCACTTTTCTTTTGTACTTAGATATTTGTTAAGAAAGCATTTAATTGTTTAAATGCATGTTTTTTATCATATAGAATATAGATTTTTCCTTTTTAAAAAGCAAAGTTGATTTACTCTGGATGAAGAGAGAGGGAAGGGGGAAATAGGGAGAGAGAGCCATTCAGAGAGAGACAGAGAGACAGAGACAGATAAAGAGATAACCAGAGAGACACATACATATATAGAGAGAAGAAGAAGAAGAAGAAGAGAAAGAAGAAGAAAAAAAAGAAGAGAAAGAAGAGGAAGAAGAAGAAGAAGAAGAAGAAGAAGAAGAAGAAGAAGAAGAAGAAGAAGAAGAAGAAGAAGAAGAAGAAGAAGAAGAAGAAGAAGAAGAAGAAGAAGAAGAAGAAGAAGAAGAAGAAGAAGAAGAAGAAGAAGAGAAGAAAGAAGAGGAAGAAGAAGAAGGGAGGAGGAGGAGGAAGGGAGCACATTTATTAAGCACTTACCATATATTTGACACTGTAGTAAGTGCTAAGGATACATAAAAGCCTACAAGGTATTTACTATCCACAAAGAGCTTACATTCTAATGGGAGAAGGCAACGTATAAAGAGACACTGGAAAACAAGGAAGAAAGGTACCCACATGGGAACATGGTGAAGAGATTAAAATAATAATAATAATAATAATAATAATAATAATAATAATAATAATAATAATAATAATAATAATAATAATAATAGCTAGCATTTTGAGATGACTAGTGCTAGTGCTATCTCATTTGATTTTTATAGCAACCCTGGGCAGTAGGTGTTATTATTATCTCCATTTTTTCCATTGAGAAATCAAAGCACAGAGAGATTTTAAATGACTACTCTAGGGTCACAAACTTAGCATGCATTTGAGGCAGTATTTTAATCTCAGCTTTTCCTGACTGTAAATTCAGCATTCTATACTTCTCTCCTGGTGGCCCAGTTCTCAGAGAAATGAAGCAAAAATCTCTATCAGGGTTCGTATAAGCCAGGAGTAGGTCTCTAATTTCCAGTGCAGTAGAGATGGTCAGAGAATGAGACCATGGAGTGAAGCAGGGCATTGTTAGTAACCTATTCATGAAGAAGGGAACACCAGACTAAGTTTCTCATGTTGGAATAATAGTTGAAAGAAAACAAACAAACAAATAAACACAAATAGAAGAAACTAATTTTGGCAGCAGCTTTAGAATTTCACATTTGGATTCCTAGAACTATTTTTACATAGTTCATCTTTAAAAGCCAACTCAAAGTCAAAAAGCAAAAGTCAAGGAAGAATTATTTCTGAAAACCTTGGGTCTTGTCCCTAACTGAATTTCTTCAGGAAAATCTTTAATATAGAGCTTAGGTTCATTCATAGCTAGATCTACCCAGATGTAGATAATAGAGCTTTCTCACAAAAATGAATGCAAAGTACATTCTAGGTGTTCCACCCACCAGAAAAAATTAGTAAGACACAAAGGATGCTCCAAGCTCATCAAGAAATCCAAACCACTCAGAAAGCCCATTTTTTCCCTTATGCTTTCCTAAAATGTAGATACATTTAATGAGATTACTGAACAAATGCTCTTTACCTCAACCCAATATCATTTGAGCAACTCACATCAATTTCATGGAGTTGACAAAGTTCCTGCTCTTCATGGTGTAGTAAAAGTCCTTTACTTGACAGATAATCCTCTTTTCCTTCTATAATAAGCATATTTTAAGTAACTTTCCCTATGAGAGGCCTGTACTTGACTTTCAAACACATGAGTTAAGTTATCTCTGGGTAAACCATCAAATTTAGAAGTGCTCATTTGCAAAATTATTAGTTTCTGACTTTTGTTCATAAATAGAAATACAATCAGATTAAGGTAGACAAAAGTAGATGGGATAAGAATTATCCTGCTATCATATCCTGAAAATAAATCACCAGAGTCTACAGAGGTAATACTCTCATTGTCAAATCTGAAAAATAAAATAAAATAAAACAGAACAAACGAGTTAATAGTGGTTATAAGCAACACTATTTCTTTGTTTTGTGAGAGATGAGAAATAATACATATACCAGGGTCTGCTCTGATACCAAGAAGACCCAGTTCAGCAAGGCTTGAACCTTGAGATACATAGTGTGATATAGCTGTGGCAATGAGCCAGATTTGGTCTATAGCAGAGCTTCATGACTGGAACATGGTCTGGAGAAGCAGGCGCTTCTCCAAGCTTAGGGAACTATCAAGGTCTTGTGTAAAACAATTCAGGTATTTTGCTGTATCAGAATTTAGGGTAAGAGCAAAGGATTGTTATACTAAACTTAGGGCAAATTTTGCTTTCTGGACTATCACTCTGGAAAACAGGGTATCTCCTAATAGTATAAAAGAAAGGAGTAAAGAGGGGTTGGTTTTGGCATAGGGATCCTGACACTGAGCAAGCATAGCCTTGTGTTTTTCCTACAAACTACTATTTTCTGATCCAGCTGGCAGGGGTGAAAAGAATCTACTCCCTTTCATAATTTGCTGTACACTGGTCTATAAATTCTATGGCAGAGAGTGTACATAGAATAGAAAGGGGCAAAAGAGATAAGTCATTTAAAGACTGGGAGGATGGCTTTATCCATTTGTGGCAGCTCCAGTCATGTGAAGACCAAACGGAGAATTTCTCTTTGTTCTCTTAGCTAGGGGTTAGAAACAATGTTTAGCTCTATGAAAGGAATTTATTCCAGCAATGATCCACACCATGTAATCATATTTATTGAAGGGCTCAAGAAATTAATCAAGGGCTTTCCTGATCAATTCTCATTATGCCAAAATCCTCAGGAGCAAATATATCCTTTGGAGAAAGGATGTAGCAGCTATAAATTAGGTAATATGACATAAATTATGTTAGTTATAGTTTAACTGGCCCTATTAAATTCCATCATTCCAATATTTACCTCTGGAACCATGTCAGCCACCAGCTATAGCTTCAGCCCTATTTTAGAGACTTGAATCAAATTGATCCCTAAGCATGGGAACATGGCAACAGATCTAGTCCAGGGATGCAATATTAAGTAAAATCTTTGCTTTTGATTTTATACTGAAAATAAGAGAATAAGGGAAAGATAAGAGGAATGAAAAGAAGAAAGAGGAGAAGAAACTGTTGAGGTGTTTCAGGATGCTTAAATAAGTTACTCAATCTGTTTATTCTCCTGTTAAATCCACATGATTCTCTTTGAAAGGAAAGCTAACTACAATACAATTTGTGATTGCTTCTGGACAGAGTCAATATGGATTATTAGGTCTCTTGTAATCTTGAGGAAGGAACTTCCATTGCTGATAGAACATTAATAGCAGACCCATTGGACATTCATAAGAAGGCTAAAAAATGTGAATTGTAATAAAACTATGACATCAATGATGACTTATACAGAAAAATCAGGTAAAGTGGCCATTTGCCCTGATTAACTTGTTGGAAAATTGTTATTGGAATTATCTGGGAAGAATGCCTCAATTTCTGTTGATGAGACTTGAGAATCATAAAACTCATTAAATCTTAGAATTGAAATGGGTCATTTTTGTCATTTAGTCTAACTTCTCCCTCCCTGAGGCAAGAACATTCTCTGTGGAATCTTTGATAAGTAATCACTCACTCAACTTTTCAATAAACACACCTAGGGAAGAGACCAATGGACTTTTCAAAGACAATAACACAAGCTCAGCAAGGAGTTACAGCTAAGGGAACATGAAGAGAGGAAAGCTTTCTTATTAACAAAAATTATCCATTTTACCACACATTTTTGCTATATGTGGTGAGAATTAGATGAAGGTTTACTTTCCATAGATTTACAAGATTTAAATTAGAGAAATACAGAAAAATAAAACGTAAATCAGAGAAATGAAATTAAAACTTAAGAAAGGAAATGTAAAGTTTATAAAACTTATTAGAGGGAAGCCCTAAGTTAAAATTAGAAACATGCAATGAGATGTAATTAACGGTGGGAACTCACACTCACATTAGGAATTAGGCACTCCAAATAGGCTATAACCTCTGTAGTACCTGCTCAATGGGGAAATCAAGGAATGGACTTGCATTTCAGAAACAAGATATTAAAAAAGCATATTTTAGTGATTTTAACTGGTCATTTTCTGGACATTTGTTCTTGCAAGATTGTGATTAAAAATCCTGTCTTGACTTTATAAACAGGTCTATAGAGTTCTTGATCAAACATTTGTCTCTTACAATATGCACCTTGTTAACTTCAAGTTTGAGTAGTAATAAAAAGTGAGGGTTCTATACAAGGTAAGTTTGGAAGCAAATCCCTACTAGTTGGGCAATCAGAAAAGACCTCTTGAATAAAGTAGAGTTTGAGTTCAATATTAAAGGAAACCAGTGTTTCTAAGAAGTGAGCGGGACAATTATTCTAAGCATAGGTAACTCTGATTTCAAAGGATTGGATTGAAGAGATGGAATGTTATCTGTGAGAAAACAATTAAGCCAGGATGACTGACCTGAAGAGATTGTGGAAGAAAATATCATGCAAATGACTAGAAAGGAAGGTGGGGAAGAGTTCTGAATGCAAATCAGAGAAATTTATTGATTATGGAATAAAAATTCCAGAAATCACAGAGGAAAGGGTGTCCAAAGTTTGAATGTAACATTGTTGGAATAGAATTGAAGTAGATGGTAAGAGAAAACAATTATCAGGGGGTTCAAAATGGGGGTTTGCTCTTGGACAATTATAGAATCAAAAAGACAAGGAGGGGAGAATTAAAAGGGAGGATTTAAAAAAAACACTGGGGAAAAATCTAGGCAGAGTATCAGTTGATGAGAGTTCTCTCCTTCCAATAGTTTCTCCTTCCAATCTAAAACAAAAGAGGTCATACTTTAGAGGTGCACCTCACAGATTGCTCTTTCCCCAGTCCTCAATGATAGGGTAAATAAGACCCCAGAAAAAGGCCATGTCCCTGAAGGCAACTCAGTGTTTAGGTGGATTATAGGGAGGAGCATCGACAGGATTATATTGACCCCACAGTTACTGCATATAACCAGGAGCCAAAGCTGTAGATATCAACCCCAGGTTATTACTTTCTGAGACAAGTAGGGAGGGACATTGACAGGACTTTCTTGTCCTTAAATAGGTCTTTATTGAAGTGGCCCCTTGCTGAATTACTTGCATTAATAGGATGATGATCTAGGTGCTAGTATACAATAACCACCATGATTTGAAAAATATTGATTAGGTACACTTCAAAGGAGGAACTTTTTTGTGTGATGGAGATAAAAAAGAGTCTAAAAATAGTAGTGGAAACAAGTAATATTATAGCTCCTATCCAGGACAAGTGAGTTAGGGAAGGAGAGGGTGAGAAAAGGTATAGACCCTGTTGCAGAAGATGTCCAGGGATATAACATTGTTAGGGGAAAACCTAGTATAAATTAAGGGATTTGGTGGAACTAGACATCCAAAATGACAGAAAGTTCATACAGGAATTTCAGAGAGCACTATTCGAGTTCTAGGAAAGCTTGGAGTAGGACATGGATAGTGTAGGATTGAAGATGAATCAGAATCAAGGATGGCGATAGCTAGTTCCTAAATGAACAGCTATTTATTATACAGAGATAATGAGAAAGACAGGAGGTTGGAGTTTGTTAGTCATAAGGACAATAGTGGACGTTGTCATCATCATCTGTATCATTGTAGTAGTAGTAGCAACAGCAGCAAACATTGCACAAAATGTCAAAATATTGATATTTTATGTGTTAGGAGACCAAGATTCAGAAAGATAAAGTGTAACAAGGAAGATAAAATTCAAAACCAGCCTTTGCAACTTTAAGTCCAGTGTCCTTTCTAGTAAACTATACTGCCAGATATTCAAGAGCAAGAAGCTAAGGGGAGGGCATGGAAACATACCATCCAACGTGAAGCTACCTGGTCAGCAAAGCCATATTAATTCAGATGTATCTTATTTCACCAGCCTCACACCTACTGACTCAGGGAAGTAATTAGGCCTGAGCAACTGGCAAAGGTTTTATGATAATGCCTCTCTTTAACAGTTGGGAAGGCTTTTTGCCGGCTCATTTCCTTCTGACTTGATAGTCAAGCGTTTGACTCACAGTGCTCTTGTCATTATTATGGTTCAGAATTAAATAGATGGAGAATACTTTTATTTTACTACAGATTATCATTTAGAGAAAACAGATCCCAAATAGCTACTTAAAATGCCTTTCTATATTTCAAGGAATCCTGTTATCAGCTCCCTAACATAACAAACATTAGCTAAGAAAGCAGCATTTCTTTAGTCAATATTCCTTGAGCTGCTTCAGGTAATCAGGTTAATGACTCCATGACCTAATGGAGTAAAACAGGATTTTCTTTCAATAAGTTAAAAGATAAAAATAAATGTGTTAGTGATTTACATATCAAAATGAGGCTATTGATCCAAGGCCAGCAGGGGTCACTATCTGCAGTGCTTCCAGTAGTATTAATGGATCTTCATATATATCATAGATTTCAAATTGGAGGAGACCTGAGAGTTAAATCATCTAGCCCAGGTGTGCTTAAACTTTGTTGTTCTCAAGACTCATTTATACTGTTAAAAATTATTGATGATTTTCTTTCTTCTTTCTTTTCTTTTCTTTTTCTTCTTCTTCCTCCTCCCCTTCTTCCTTCTCTTCTTCCTCCTCCTCCTATAAATTACTTTTTCCTCTTCTAGGATCAATCTCTTTATAGTTTATAGGCTAAGGAACACCTCCAAGTTCTCTCCAATCTCCTCTAATCCATCCTTCAAAACCAATACAAAATTAGTCTTCTAATGAACAATTCTAGCACATTATTTCACAGTTCAGTGAGTTTACATAGCTCCTCCTTTATAACCAAAAAAAGTCCAAATTCCTCAACCAAGATGTTTAAACCTTTTGCAACTCACCCCAATTTATTATTTTAACCTAATGCCAAAATAATCTTCCTCACAGTTTGTGCCAAGGCCAAACTAAAATGCTTGCCAACTCCAAAACATAGGTTTTATAGAAATTTAGAATTAGAAAACCCTTAAGGACATATTTTCCAATTCTTAAATTTTACATTTGAAGAAAAAAAGAAGTACAAGGAATATCACTAACTTACTTGATGTTGTGTAAAAGAACTAACATGTAAAGTTCTAATTCCAAAGTACTTTGTTGTTTCTCCCATGCCATTTTTGTTGTTGGTATTATTTTTATGCTTTCTAACCTCCTTCCCTTTGCCACTTTGTTTTCTAAATGAAAAAAAAAAAAACAGGACATTGGGTTCTGGAAACACCTAGTTATAAATATATTTTTATTGAAATATGATTTAATCTAACCTTGAAAGTCAAGTCAAATGCTATCCTCCTCCATGAAACCTTCCTTGAGCTCCACAGCATAGAGTTCTTTTTCCTTCATGTGCACTTATACTTTCAAAGTATCACAGATTTTAGAGCTGTAATAAGTTGTAGAGGTCACCGAATATAACCCCTTCATTTTACTTTTGAAGAAATTGAGTCCCAGAGAGCTTACATGACTTCACCAAGATCACATAAGGAGGTGATGACAAAACCGAATTCTAATCCCCTCAATTCTAAATACATAGTTCTCTGTTTATATTTTCCTTATTCAATTACTATTTTGGTCATTTGTAATATGCACTAATTAATTTGCATATTTTATTTTTCTCATTTGACTGAACTCCTTGAGGATTAGCATATTGTCTTAGGTATTTTAGTATCTGGCACAGCCATAATGGCTAATTTTCTATTGACTCCTGAAATTTCTTGAGATTAGTTAAGATTCTAAGTTGGATCCTTCATTTCTTCATTATTTTAGAACTCTGAGGATCTACCCGTGGAAAGTAAGCATTATTAGCTGGTAATGTTTGCTCAAAGAATTGACAGTATATTATTGATAATATTTCCCAGAGTATTATTTCCTTCTTTCCCATTATCCTTGGGCCTTTGCCCATAATGAAATTTAGACAAGTAGAAAATTCTCATTTGGTGTGTTGGTGAGATGTAACAATTGAAAAGCTTGGTGTGCGTGTGTACTTTGGCTTGGTTACACGATCTGTTTTGCCATAGTAGCATTTGGAATAGTTCCCAAACTGGAAAACACCTAAGCCTTTTGTTTCATCCACTTTGTGGCTGATTTGGAGAATTATAACCATAATCATCAACAATGAGAATCAGGTATCCGGTATACACTACATGTAAAGCTGGCAAACATACAAGTATAAGATACCTTCCCCTCCCACAATTTCCTATGGGTATTATGTAGTAGTTGGGAAGACAGGACCTATACTTAAATGGCAAATGTAACAAAGTACCACAGGCAAACTGAAATGTGGGGCATAATGCAGGTTCAAATACCATCATTATCTTCAATAAATATTTATCAAGTTTTTGTTTTGCAATGGAATTCTGTTCTAGAAAGTTCAGAGAACAAAAAGGGATAAATAGAAGTATCATGAGAGCGTCTTTCAAAACTCAGTTCAAGTCTACCTTTTACAAGGGACCTTTACTGTTCCTCTCTCTGACCTCCAGCAGCTAGCTACTTCTATCAAATTTACATTTTCATTTACTCTTTCTATATCTTGTACATGGTTATTTGCATATTTGTTTTCCTTAGGAATGTGAGCTTATCAAGAGACTGAAACCACGTTTGTTCTTTTTTGTGTGTGTCAATATTTAGCCTAGTTCCTAAGTTTAGAATAAGCACTTAATAAATGTTTATTCACTGATCCATCAATTCATTTATTTATTCTACAAATGCCCTGACTTGAAGCTCTTCTCTGATCCTAAAGGTTGAATTCCTGGGAAATTCTTTGTAAGAGAACACAGGCTGCAGACTGAGCAAGGTTCAGAGAATCCACCTACCTCTAGTATTTTAGTACAATGGTAAATATATTCCTATTTATTCCCATTGGGGAATGTTAAATTATAGCCCACTACTGTGTTATATTTTCATCCATCCTGTCTTATATTTTCATTCTGTGTCTACTAGAGTCAGGCACATGAAAGCCAGCAGATTGGCAGGAGCTTTAGTCAGGTAGTCAGAATTAGAAACCAAGGAATCTTTCCCAATAACTCAGGGAGAAGAGAAAGAAACATATAAACTTGAATTCTGGTTGGGACTAGAATAATTTCTTGGTAGCCAAAAAAGACTTCAAGAGTCAAGAATTAAGAATTTCCCCCCTCTCTGTTTGACTGGAAAGATAGGTTGTACACATTCTTTCACTGATATTGGCAAGTCATTCTTCTGATCAAAGGCTTATAAGTGTATTTTAAAATTTATATTCTGCCCTATGTGTATATATTATATTTAAATAGCTATTATCAGATATTCTAATTCATATTCATAAGCAACTGTTATTACATATCATCACAAAAGCAAAGTTGCAAAACACAGACATCAGAGACCCCCAAATTATCTTTGTAATCTAGGCATGATACAGATCCCAGATCTCCCTAGGTTCTTTCCCCCCCCCACTCTGATTATGGCTGGTTCTCCCATCCCACTTGAACCTACTTCAGCAAGTCAGACTACTTCTCTAGAGTGTTGACTAAATGGCTAATATTCTTTTTTTTAATTCTTTACTTTTTAAAAACATTTTAAAGCTTTTTATTTTCAAAACTTATGCATGATTTTCAACGTTCCTCCTTGCAAAATCTTGTGTTCCAAATTTTTCTCTCCCTTCCCCCTACTTTCTCCCCAAAATGGCAAGTAATATTAAACATGTGCAATTCTTCTGTACATATTTCTGTACTATCATGCTGCACAAGAAAAATCAGATCATAAAAGGAAAAAAAGGAGAAAGAAAACAAAATACAAACAACAAAAAAGAGAAAATACTGTATTGTGATCTATACTCAATTCCCACAGACCTTTCTCTGAGTCTAGATGATTCTTTCCATCACAAGACCATGGAACTGGCCTGAATCACCTCACTGTTGAAAAGAGCCACGTCTAAAAGAATTGATCATTGTATAATCATCTTGTTGCTATGTACAATGTTGTCTTGGTTCTATTCACTTCAGTTATCATCAGGTCATTTAAGTCTCTCCAGGCCCTCCTGAAATCATTCTGCTGATTGTTTCCTATAGAATAATAATATTCCACGGCATTCTTATGTCATAATTTATTTAGCCATTCTCAACTGATGAGCATCCACTCATCAGTTCCCTATGACTAATATTCTAACTTTTAAGCTTCTAGGAATAATCTTCAAGGTAACCAGTGATATCAATACTCATTAGAGTTGTGCAGCTCCAATGGGCTAGGCATATTTGATTCCCAAATGTGTGTTGTCCTAAAAGACTATTTTACAAAGAATTCATGTGAGGCAAGTACTCACATAGAAACTCTCAGGTTTCTCTGAAGAACTTGGGAATTATTTGCATGGGGCTTGGGAGATACCCAGCATGGCAGGCCCACATCAATAACAGAATTTAAGTAGTTGAAAAAGAAATGTGAGATGTGCAAATTTAGGGACATCTCCATTCCAAATATTCATATCCAATATTACGCTCGACCTGTGGTAGAGCCTTCTGAACATGTATTGATCTGATCAGTTACAGTCAGTCACATTATACCTTGACACCAATATAATGGCATAATTTTGGTCCACTTCAAGAATGTTGAACTGAGATGGCAGAGAGTGGACCGGTCTTTGAGTTTTTCCTGGCTTCCTTCAGAATCAACACCAGATCAAGCCTCTGAATTAGTTTTGAAGTGATAGAACCCACAAATATTTGGAGTGTAACAAAAAGAACTCCAACCAGAAATAGTTTTTATAGAGACAAAACCCTCAAACCCTGAGGATACTAAAAGCAAATCTTCTCCAGATGAAGGTCCAAAGGGTTATATGAGTTGGATCTCATCTCACAAGGCTCTCTTGGAAGGATTCAAAAAGAATCTTAAAAGAGAGGAAAAAACGGGGGAAAGGAAATGAGAATGTTGCAGGACAGTTTAGAAAAAGAAACACAGAAATTATCTGAAGGAAACTCCTTACAAAATAGATTCAGTGAAAAAGAAAAGAACTCCTCATAAAATAGATTTGAAAAAGAAACCAATTCATTGAAAAACAGAATTTGTGAAGTTGAAAAAATCTGCTGAACAAAACACCTCATTTAAAAGTTCAATTGGCAAAATGCATAAGGGATTTTTAAAAAAAGCTAACTGAAGAAAACAATTCACTAAAATTAGATTTGAACACATGAAGTGAATGACTTAATAAAACTTCGAAAATAAGTCAAACAACCCCCTCTCAAATGAAAAAAATAGAAGAAAATGTAAAATACTTTATTGGAAAACAACTGACCTGGAAAATAGATCCAGGAGGGGCAATATAAGAATCATTGGACTACTGTAAAACTTCCTTGATGTCCTAGAATAAGAAAATAAAATAGCCATTGAAAGGATTCACAGATCACCTCCTGAAAGAAACCCCCAAAATGAAAAATCCAAGGAATATTGTAGCTAAATTTCAGAATTATCAGATGATGAAGAAAATATTACAAGTAGTCAGAAAGAAATATTTCAGATATTGAGAATCCACAATCAGGTTTACCCAGGACCTTACACCTTCTACTTGAAAGGATTGAAGAGCCTGGAATCTATCTGATATTCTAAAAGACAAAGGAACTTGGATTATAGGCAAGATTCAACTAACCAGCAAAATTAAGCACTATCTTTCAGGAAAAAAGATGGACATTCAATGAAACAGGTGAATTTCATTTATTTGTGATGAAAAGACCAGAGTTGAACAAAAATTTTATCTCCAAATATAGAACTCAAGCATAAAAAGGTAAAAAAGAAAAAAAATTAAAAGAAAGTTGAAAACAAAAGTTGAAAATGTTTATATATCTATATGGGAAGATGATATATTTAACTCTTGGAATCTGTAACTGTTATGGATATACTTAGAAGGTGATGATATAATTTGATTTTATTGTGATGATATAAAGAAGAAACTAGAAGAGGAAAGGGGATTCTAATGGAAGGAGAGGAAAATGGATTTAAAATGGGGTAAATTACATTTCATGAAGAGACAGACAAAACCTATTACAACTGAGGGAAAGAAGAGAGGGAGATGCACATTGTATGAATCTTATTCTTATCAGATTTGGCTGAAAGAGAGAATATCAGATATATTTAGCTTCACAGAGAAACGTATCTCACCTTATAGGGAGGTAGAAGGGAAAAGGAAAAAGTAAAGGAAGAGGTTAATAAAAGGGAGAACAGAAGTGAAAGTGGAAAGGTATTAGAAAGGGAATGGCTGAATAATGGGAGAGTTATTTAAGGGAGGTAGAAGTCAGAAACAAAATACTGGGGAGGAGGGAAAGGAGGAAAGGAAAGAGAAAATTATAATTTGGGGAAAACAAGATGGCAGGAAATATAGAGTTAACCATTTTACTGTGAATGTGAATGGGAAGAACTCTCCCATAAAATGGAGGCAGATAGCAGACTGGGGAAAGAAGGGAACAAATTTGGAATATCAGGTTTTGCAAGGATGAATGTTGAAAATTATTTATGTATATGTTTTAAAAATAAAAAGCTTTAATAAAAAAGAATGAAGGACAACAGACAAGCACATCAATATTATAGCTCACAAGCCTCCACCATTTTATTTTCCGTTAACACATAAGCCAATAATACTGAATCTTGCCAAATTTCAAAATGAAAGGAAATTTCAAAATATTTGCATATCATTCTGTTCAAAAAGCTCAATTTCATTCTCCCAGCAATGCACTGTCTGTGAAAAGAGTATGCACATACCTAAAATTCAGGACACATAAGGCCTATATGTAAGGACAACTCACAGTTCTGGAACAATAACTTCATTGTTCTTCTGTTTCAGGTACTATCCACAAAAGTTCCTTGAAGAATGAAGTGTTAGGGGTGGAGCCAAAATGGCAGAGAAGACACACAGCATTCTAAGCTCCTCTCATGCCCTCACTACTAATTACCAAATTCAGCCTCAAAAATAATGCTTAACTGGTAAAATCCACGAATATTGGAAGTACAACAATTTACCAGCTGAAGATAATCTGGAAGATTACCAGAAAAGGTTTGTCCTGATTAGCAGGAGCAGGCCAGCATAGGCAGGGAGACAGCACCAGAGGCTAGCATACTGAGCAGACCAGGGTGGGGGCAGTTTCTACAATGGTGGAGACTTTGCAGGGAGGACTCTATCACAGGTTGGCTTCTCTGCTGTGGTTGCAAAGCAGTAGATCAGCAGAGAAGTTTTAAAAAGGGCAAAGGTAGAGTACATGCCAAAAACCTATTATGCTTCAGGTGAAGTAAAAAAAGCAGGGGTAGCCATCTTTATCTCAGATCAAACAAAAGCAAAAATTGATCTAATTAAAAGAGATAAGGAAGGGCACTATATCTTTTTTTCTGTATACATCACATATTATATATGTATATATTCATATGTCACAGAATTCCATAAGTCTGAATAGTGCATGAGAGGAAAACTTATTGACTTATTGAAAGCCTCAATAAAACTGACTTTAGGATTACATGTAATGGGGAGAATTATTTTCTCTGAACAGGAGCAGAATAGCTCTCCTTGTCATCTTGGCAGGTGCATGTAAATTGCTCAAATTCTTTTTTTTTAAATTAATTTTATAATTATAACATTTTTTGGCAGTACATATGCATAGGTATTTTTTTTTTACCACATTATTCCTTGTACTCCTTTTTGTTCTGAATTTTTCCCCTCCTTCCCTCCAACCCCTCTTCTAGATGGCAGGCATTCCCATACATATTAAATATCTTATAGTATATCCAAGGTACAATACATATATGTGTGCAGAACCGAATTTTGTTGTTGTTGTTGCAAAGGAAGAATTGTATTCGGAAGGTAAAAATAATCTGGAAAGAAAAACAAAAACCAAAAACCAAAATGCTCACAGTTTACACTCATTTCCCAGTGTTCCTTTACTGGGTGTAGCTGATTCTGTCCATCATTGATCAATTGGAATTGGATTAGCTAGAAGGGCACTACATCTTGCTAAAGGGTGTCATAGATAATGAAGCAATATCAATATGAAACATATATGCACCAAGTGGTGTAGCACCAAGGAGAAGTTAAGAGAATTGCAAGAAAAAATAGACAGCAAAACTATAATAGTGGGAGATCTCAACCTTGAACTCTCAGAATTAGATAAATCAAAACACAAAACAAATAAGAAAGAAGTTAAAGAATTAAATAGAATATTAGAAAAGTTAGATGTGATAGATTTTTGGAGAAAACTGAATGGAGACAGAGGAGTACACTTTCTTCTCAGCAATTCATGGAACTTATACAAAAATTGACCATATATTAGGACATAAAGACCTCAAAATTAAATGCAAAAAGGCAGAAATAGTAAATGCATTCTTTTCATATCACAATGCGATAAAAATTACATTCAACAAAAAACTAGGGATAAATAGAACAAAAATTACTTGGAAACTAAAGAATGATTGGGTGAAACAGCAAATCATAGATACAATTAATGATTTCATCCAAGAGAATTACAACAATGAGACAACATACCAAAATTTGTGGAATGCAGCTAAAGTGGTAATAAGGGGAGATGTTATATCTTTAGAGGCTTACTTGAATAAAATAGAAAATGAGAAGATCAATGAATTGGGCTTGCAACTTAAAAAGCTAGAAAAAGACCAAATTAAAAAGCCCCAATCAAATACTAAACTTGAAATTCTAAAATTAAAAGGAGAAATTGATAAAATTGAAAGTTAAAAAAAAACTATTGAATTAATAAATAAAACTAAAAGTTGGTTTTAGGAAATAACCAATAAAATAGATAAATATTTGGCAAATGTGATTAGAAAAAGGAAACAGGAAAATCAAATTGTTATCCTTAAAAATGAAAAGGGAGAACTTTCCACCAATGAAGAGGAAATTAGAGCAATAATTAGGAGTTACTTTGCTCAATTTTATGCCAATAAATTTAAGTGAAATGGATGTCTACTTTCAAAAATATAGGCTTCCAAGATTAACAGAGGAGGAAGTAAATTGCTTAAATAGTTTCATTTCAGAAAAAGAAATAGAACAAGCTATTAATCAACTCCCTAATAAAAAATCCCCAGGAACAGATGTTTTTACATGTGAATTCTACCAAACATTTAAAGAACAATTAATTCCAATATTATATAAACTATTTGAAAAAATAGGAAGTGAAGAATTTCTACCAAATACTTTTTATGAACAGAGAAAGAAAAGTATAGACCAATCTCCCTAATGAATATTGATGTTAAAATCTTAAATAAAATATTAGCAAAAAGAATACAGAAAATCATCCCCAGGATAATACACCATGACTAAATAGGATTTATACCAGGAATGCAGGGCTGATTCAATAGTAGGAAAACTATTAGCATAATTGGCCATATCAATAACCAAAGAAACAAAAAAAAACATGATGATCTCAATAGATTAAGAAAAAGCATTTGATAAAAATCCAACATCCATTCCTACTAAAAAGCCTTAAGAGTATAGGAATAAATTGACTTTTCCTTAAAATAATCAGTAGCATCATTTTAAAACCATCAATAAGCATCATATGTAATGGGGATAAACTAGAACCATTCCCAATAAGATGAGAAGTGAAACAAGGTTGCCCACTATCACCATTACTATTCAATATTGTATTAGAAATGCTAGCTTCAGCAATGAGGTAAGAAAGAGATTAAAGGAATTAGAGTAGGTAATGAGGAAACCAAATTATCTCTTTTTGCAGATTATATGATGACATACTTAGAGGACCCCAGAGATTCTACTAAAAAACTATTAGAAATAATCCACACCTTTAACAAAGTTGCAGGATACAAATAAACCCATATAAGTCATCAGCATTCTTATATAGCACTAACAAAATCCAACAGTTAGAAATTCCCCTTAAAATAACTGCCAATAATATGAAATATTTGGGAATCTATCTGCCAATGGAAAGTCATGAACTATATGAGCAAAACTATAAAACACTTTCCACACAAATAAAGTCAGATCTAACCAATTGGAAAAATATTAAGTGCTCTTGGATAGGTCAAGCAAATATAATAAAGATGACAATACTACCTAAATGAATCTATTTATTTAGTGCTATACCAATCAGACTCCAAAAAAATTATTTAATGACCTAGAAAAAAAATAACAACAAAATTCATCTGGAAGAACAAAAGGCCAAGACTTTCAAGGGAACTAATGAAAAAAAAAAAAAAAAAAAAAAAGATCAAATGAAGGTGGACTAGATGCACCAGATCTAAAACTATATTATAAAGCAGCAGTCACCAAAATCATTTGGTATTGGCCAAGAAATAGACTAGTTGATCAGTGGAATAGGTTAGGTTCAAAGGACAAAATAGGCAATAATCTTAACAATCTGCCTGTTTGCCAAACCCAAAGACCCCAGCCTTGGAGATAAGATTTCACTGTTTGACAAAAACTGCTGGGAAAATAGGAAACTAGTATGGCAGAAACTAGGCATTGATCCATACTTAATACTGTACACCAAGATAAGGTCAAAATGGGTTCATGATCTAGGCATAAAGAATGAGATTATAAATAAATTAGAAGAACATAGGATAGTGTACCTCTCAGACCTGTGCAGGAAGAAGGAATTTGTGACCAAAGAAGAACTAGAGATCATTATTGATCACAAAATAGAAAATTTTGATTATATCAAATTGAAAAGCTTTTGTACAATCAAAACTAATGCAGACAAGATTAGAAAGGAAACAACAAACTGGGAAAACATTTTTACAGCTAAAGGTTCTGATAAAGGCCTCATCTCCAAAATATATAGAGAATTGAATCTAATTTATAAGAAATCAAGCCATTCTCCAATTGATAAATGGTCAAAGGATATGAACAAATAATTTTCCGATGAAGAAATGGGAACTATTTCTAGTCATATGAAAAGATGCTCCAAGTCATTATTAATCAGATAAATGCAAATTAAGACAACTCTAGATACCACTACACACCTCTCAGATTGGCTAGAATAACAGGGAAATGTACAATGTTGGAGGGGATGTGGAAAAACTGGGACACTGATACATTGTTGGTGGAATTGTGAATATATCCAACCATTCTGGAAAGCAATTTGGAACTATGCTCAAAAAGTTATCAAACTCTGCTTACCCTTTGATGCAGCAGTGTTACTACTGGGCTTATATCCCAAAGAGATCTTAAAGAAGGGAAAGGAGCCTGTATGTGCAAAAAATGTTTGTGGCAGCCCCCTTTGTAGAGGCCGAAAACTGGAAACTGATTGGATGTACATCAATTGGAGGATGGCTGAATAAATTATGGTATATGAATATTATGGAATATTATTGTTCAGTAAGAAATGACCAGCAGGATGATTTCAGAAAGGACTGGAGAAACTTACATGAACTGATGATGAATGAAATGAGCAGGACCAGGAAATCATTATATACTTCAACAACAATACAATACAATGATCAATTCTGATGGACATGGCTGTCTTCAACAATAAGATGAACCACATCAGTTCCATTTGTTCAGTAATGAACAGAACCAGCTATACCCAGAAAAAGAACTCTGGGAAATGAATGTGAACCACTACATAACATTTCCAATGCCTCTGTTTTTGTCTACTTGCATTTTTTATTTCCTTCACAGATTAATTGTACATTATTTCAAAGTCCAATTCTTCTTGTGCAAAATAACTGTATAGAAATGTATACATATTTTGTATTTAACACATATTTTAATATATTTTACATGTATTGGTCTACCTGCCATCTGGGGAAGGGGATGGGTGGAAGCAAGGGAACAATTGGAACAAAAGGTTTTGTAATTGTCAATGCTGAAAAATTACCCATGCATATATCTTGTAAATAAAAAGCTATAATAATAATGAAATCAGAGTAAAAAAAAAAAGAATGAAGTGTTTTAGTTGAATAGATGCTTTCAGTGTAAAACAGAACTGATACATAAAGAACTCAATAAATACCTCACTGAATACAATGTCACAGACAGAATAGTCAATCCACCATGCTTTTCTGCTGTTCTCCTTCCAAGCTGTTCCTGTATTCAACTGGGTTCACTCATCCATCCCTAACAATACTTCAGGTTTAGTTGATGATGTCAGGTGAAATAGTGTTACACTTTTTTTAAGGAAAAGGTTACAAGTTTTATCCTTAAATTGTCAAAAGTCCTTTCAACTAAGTTTCTTTTCATAATTATTCTTCCCTTTTTTTCCATTTCTCAGCAACAATAGATGATAAATCAGATAAATATGTTTCTCCTTTTCTACTTCACAGCATCAACAGTTGGCAACTCAAAAATACTCTTTCTTTTCTTCTCTTTTTTAAATTTCCTTTTATCATAAACAAATTATATACAAAAATATAATCTGTTTTCTCTGCTACCATGTAAGTCATAATTGAGAACAGAGTAAATCATATGAATTCCTTTGTAATTTAATCAGTAGGTGGCAAAAGGGAGCCCTTAATTCAGTAAATAACCAACCAATTTTGGAGCAACTGACGTCAAATAGAAAGAGTCATTTTGACACAGTTCTGAAATCTATTTATTTTTTATCTCTCTCTTCCTTTAAACATTCTTGGTTCCATAGCTAGGTTGATATTCTATCATGATAAGGTAAATGTCATTAGTCTTCAATATATAATTTTTCTATTTCATCAATTATATTATTAAGGGGTCATTTTCTTCAGATAATTTCTGTATTTCCTTTTCCAAAATTCTCATTTCCTTTTCCAAATTTTCTTCTAGATCTCTTTTAAGATCCTTTTTGAATAATTCCAAGACAGCCTTTTGGAATGGAGATCAAGTCATATCACCTTTTGGGGCTTTATTTGGAGATGATTTTCCTTTAGTGTCCTTGGGGTTTGAGGTCTGTTCCCTCCTGTTTCCATAATAGCTATCAATGGTCAGAGCTCTTTTTGCTTTTTGCTCATTTTTAAATGTTGAGGTCTGTTTCTACAGCAAAGGAAAGATTGTCCCAAGCTTCCTGTACAGAATGACAAGGATTTTATGCAGCACTATGTCAGTGCTGCAGGCTTCTCTGAGTGGTCAGCATGGTCAATCCTGCTTGTTATGCTGGGGTTAAGAGACTCAATATTTGACCTGTGTAGTTATGTGGGAGATCTCACCACTAATCTGTTGATGCACTGACTTCTGAACCAGGACAGAGCAGTGAAAGCTGTGGTACTTTGACTAAGAGCCTCCCATTAGGTTCTGCACATGAGGCCTCTTCTCCCTGCTCAGCCCCTGTGCTGGGGCATGTCCTCCCCCCACCTAATTGAGATAGAGTTTTCCTGAAGTCCTTCCAAGATATCTTATGCTAGAATTTTGTTAACACCTCAAATATTTATGGGTTCTCTCATTCCAAACTCCATTCAGAGGCTTGATTTGGTGTTGATGCTAGGGAAGCTGGAGAGAGCTCAGAGACCTGTCTACATTCTACCATCTTGGATCCACCCCCAATGCCATTAGTATTATAAACAAAATAGTTCTGGTGTCCATATTTCTCAAGTAACCTAAAAGTTCTCTAATTCTTCATATGAAAATCCCTGAAGTTGACTGAATTCTCCATTTGCTCCAATATTAGTCTGAATAAAATAGATAGCTCTCTCAGAATTCAAAATTAAGCTCAACTTCTGAACTGCTTCTATTAGAACCATAAGTCAGATCTCTGCCCCTTACTGTCAAGATAGATTTTATTTCTCCTTTTCCTCCTCCTCCTCCTCCTATCCTCTTCCTTTTCCTCCTCCTTCTCTCCCCTCCTCTCTTTCTCTATCTTTTTCTTTCTCTGTCTCTCTCTCTCTTTCTCTCTCTCTCTTCCACAATAAACTGTGAACTATCAAGAATAATTCTCTTATATTTGTATAAATAATTGGGACCATTAGCTCATTCCCCTGAGTTTTCAGCTTCCACATTGGCTATTTGCTATACCATTCTATTAGAGAGGTGGCCCTTGGTCAACCTTTCTATGTGATTCTTAATGCTCCTCGAGCATTAAGGAAACCATAATCATCCCTCCAAAATCAATTTTCCCTTTCTTTTTTGTTTCCTTACAATGTTTTGTTTGATATATTATCATTCATTTGAACTAGTCCTAATTCTATCAAACATCAAGGGTGCACTGAATTTATATACGGGAACACCTTCCATCAATGAAAATCACAATTTGCATACTAATACCTGATTTCATCTATGACTATGGACAAAAACTACCTCATCTAATGACCAACTTTCTAGTTATGAGCCTCTCAGACTTAGCTAAGTAGTTCTTGATTATACTCCATCATATGACTTAAATTCAAAGTTTTTCCAGTTCAGTAGGATATGCCAGAGTTTGTGCTCCACTGGAACACTTTCAACTTTAGGTATCCAGGGTTATCTTCATGTTATAAAAAGGCAAAATATGGAAGAGCTATCAATGTCTATTAGTACTGATAAAGCTGATGAGCTTTTTAAATGGAGGAGAATATCACAAGATGAAATAAATAGAATGTCTATGGATAAATACATTAATGTCAAGAAAGGCTTCTGGATCAAGAAGGCACAGTTAAATTTTTGTAATTAAAATCTGTTTTTACCCACAGAGAATATGAAGAAAAGTTCATTTTAAGAACTATGAAAATAACACAGCTCTTAGATACAGCATGTTTAGTGATTTCTATCTATGGATTCTTAGTGAAAAGGAACAAATAACTAACCTTATAATAACATGTTTCTTTCTCTTTTCATGAATTGTCTTATTATAAAACATTTTAACTGGAAATTTTTTTAATCAACAGGTTATTTTAAGAAGGGAGTATGCTATAAACTGCCCTTGGGAATCTTTATTAAAAATACATTTCTTTTTTTTTAAGCTGATAAGAAGATTGAAAGAGAAAGTTGCTGTAATAAATCAGAAGAAAGTTTTGCTGGGAAAAATATATAAATCAGTCAAGATTTCTTATTTCATGCATATATTTATATTAGAATCTATTTCAATAAACTCAAAACAACTCTTTGAAGTAAGTAGAATAAGCATGTTAAGACACTAAAGAAATAAGCTCAGAGAGGGGTAGAGACTCCATTAGCAAATTTGCACAATCATAAGTAACTCTGAAAAGGTGATAAATTCCAAAGCATTTGTTTTCCACATAAATAATAATAATAATAAGAGATAATAAAGTCTAACCTTCTTTTTTTCTAGTTGAAGAAAACAAGGCTAAGTAACTTGTTCATTATCATACTGGATGTAAATGGCAGAGTTGATATGTGAACCTAGGTTATGTGACTCCTAAAATAATATGTATTCCACTTAGCTATCATTACTCCCCATGATTCAGAGTTAGGAAAGGAGTCTCTTCTAACTTCACACTCTAGAGAAGAATCTTGACTAACAGCAAGTACCTATTCAGTGGCAGGGCTAAGATTAGAATCTAATTGCTTTAACTTTTGGCTTCAGTTTTCTTCTCTATATAGTAAAACTACGGACAACTTGATCTCTCAAAAAAATTGACATTGTTTATCTAGCTAAATAAATGGATTAATAAAATTCTGTGTTTGAAATAAAGACTGTCTTGCATTTTTGTTTGTCATACAATATTGGGCCACTCTATATTAATGAATAAGAAATTTTCATTCATATGCTGGATTCTTTTTAAACCAATTAATGTTTATTAAGTATTTACTGCATACAAGTAATTGTGTTAGTGATATAATATAATGAACAGGTTTAGCTAGTGGTTAAAATTCTGGCTCTTTTACTTTGCTCTTATGTGATATTGTTCAAATTACCTCACTTCTTTAGGCTTTAACAGATTTGTGTAGCATTGTATTTTTTAATCTCTTGTCAAGGCCTCTTGATTTTTGTTCATAGCACTTTTTGCAAAAGCCTCCCTTCCCTTTTAACACTACCCTTGTCCTATTGCATGTTCCCATCACCTCACATATATTACAATAACCTACTGATTGGTCTCCCTACCCCATACTTTGCCTCTTAGATTGCCTGACTTCCTTCAAGACTCAACTAAAGTTCCTTTTTCCGCATAAAACCTTTCCTGTTTCTCTTTACTATCTTCTTTTCTCTCTGTTAATTATTTCCAATATTTTTGTCCTGCCTTATTGTGTACATATCTTGTTTGCATAAAGTCATTTGCATATTGTCTCCCTTATTTAAAATGTGAGCTCCTTGAGAGAAGGTACTAACATTTTGTCTTTCTTTATATCTGCAGCAATTTGCACACTGCGTGGCCTTATTCAATACTTAAATGTTGATGAATCTACTTTAGTTTTCTTATCTGTGAGATGGTGCTATTAAGAGAAGATGATCTCAGGGATCCCTTTCAGTTCTAGATAATAATATCCTAAGACATAGTCCCCAATGGCAAGGAGATAATGATGAAATAGGTACATTATTTTTATCATAGTTCAGAAAATAGAATATGACAAGTAAAGAAATACATTGAGAAGATTATTACCAGATGGAGAGAATTAAGAAGCATAAAATATTGCTGGAAAAAAGGAGAAAAATGCTTCAGCTGAAAATAAAGAAAATAAGAAATCAGAAAAAAAAACACAGAGATTTACCCTAACTGTACCAGAAGTTTAGATAGTAGATATCTGTGGCAATAAGAAGGGAGAGGAGAAGAAAAGCTATTAAAAATTTTGAACAATACCACATATAAACAACAATTCCTACAGAGAGTAAATTTATATCTGCAGAATAATAATGTGGACTTCTAGGTTCTCTTTAGAGGCAGCTAAGCAGATTAGTGGTTAGAGCCCTTTGCCTGGAATGAAGAAGACTCATCTTGAATTTAAATCTTCTCTCAGTCAGTTATTAGCTATGTTACCCTGGCCAAGACACTTAACCTTGTTTGCCTCAGTTCTTTTATCTGTAAAATGAGCTGGAGAAGGCAATGGCAAGCCACTGAAGTACATTTACCAAGAAAACCCTAAATGGAATTATAAAGAGTTGCACAAGACTGAAATAATTCAACAATCACAACAACAACAACAAAAATGTGCTCCCAAGAAAGAGGTCATCAAAAAAATAGCCAGAAGAAGAAATAAATCCTGGTGATACGTGACTCTCTGGTGAAAAATATTAAAGTAACCATATGTTCACCCAACATGAATCCTAGGGACATGTTGTACTCTTATGGTACATATCTAGAATATTTTATATGGTATCCCAAATTCTACCAAATCTAACACACATCTCAAGAACTATATGAACAAAACTATAAAACACTTTCCACACAAATAAAACAAAAATAACTGGAAAAATATCAAGTGCTCTTGGATAGGTCGAAGGAATATAATAGAGATGACAATACTACCTAAACTAATCTATTTATTCAATGCTATACCAATTAAACTCCCAAGAAACTATTTTACTGACCTAGAAAAAATAACAAAAAAATTCATCTGGAAGAACAAAAGGTCAAGAATTTCAAGGGAATAATTGAAAAAATGAAAATGAAGGTGACTTAGCTATACCAGATTTAAAACTATATTATAAAGCAGCAGTCATCAAAACTATTTGGTACTGGCTAAGAAATAGAACAGTTGATCAGTGGAATAGGTTAGGTTCACAGGACAAAATAGTCAGTAACTATAGTAATTAGTGTTTGACAAACCCAGAGACCCCAGCTTTTGAAGTAAGAATTCACTATTTAACAAAAACTGCTGGGAAAATTGGAAACTAAGCATTAACCCACACCTAAAATTGTGTACCAAGATAAGGTCAAAATGAGTTTATGATCTAGACATAAAAAATGATATTATAAACAAATTAGGAAAACATAGGATATAAACTATCTTATCTCTCAGATCTATGGAGGAGGAAGGAATTTGTGACCAAAGAAGAACTGGAGATCATTATTGATCACAAAATAGATAATTTTGATTATATTAAATTAAAAAGTTTTTGTACAAACAAAACTAATGCAGACAAGATTAGAAAGGAAGCAATAAATTGGGAAAGCATTTTTTACATTCAAAGGTCCTTATAAAGGCCTTATTTTTAAAATATATAGAGAATTGACTTAAATTTATAAGAAATCAAGTCATTTTCCAATTGATAAATGGTCAAAGGATATGAACAGACAATTTTCAGATGAAATTGAAACTATTTCTAGTCATATGAAAAGGTTCTGTAAATCACTATTGATCAGACAACTGAAAATTAAGACAACTCTGAGATACCACTGCACACCTCTCAGATTGGCCAAGATGATAGGAAAAGATAATAATGAATGTTGGAGGGGATTTGGGAAAAGTGGGACACTAATACATTGTTGGTAGAACTGTGAATGGGTCCATTCTGCAGAGCAGTTTGGAACTATGTTCAAAAAGTTATCAAATTGTGCATATCCTTTAACCCAATAGTGTTACTACTGGGCTTATATCCCAAAGTGATATTAAAGAAGGGAAAGAGATCCACATGTTTAAAAATTTTTGTGGCAACTCTCTTTGTAATGGCAAGACACTGGAAACTGAATGAATGCCCATCAATTGGAGAATGGCTGAATAAATTGTGCTATATGAATGCTATGAAATATTATTGTTCCATAAGAAATGACCAACATGATCATTTCAGAGAAGCCTGGAGAGACATCAACTGATGTTAAGTGAAATGAGCAGAACCAGAAGATAATTGTACATGGCAACAAGAAAATTATACTATGATCAATTCTGATGGAGGTGACTCTTTCCAACAATGAGATAGATGATTGATTCCAATTCCATTGATCTTGTGATAAAGACAGTCATCTACACTAGAGAGGGTCTGTGGGAACTGAGTGTTGTTCACAACATAGTATTTTCACTGTTTTTGTTGTCGTTTGCTTGAATTTTATTTTGCTTCTCTTTTTTTTCTTGTGCAGTATGATAACTGTATATATATATGTGTGTATATATATATATATACATATTGTACTTAATATATATTTCTACCATGTTTAACATATATTGGGCTACTTGCCATTGAGGGGAGGGCATGAGGGGAAAGGGAGAAATTGAAATACAGAGTTTTGAAAGGGTTAATGTTGAAGAAGTGTCCATGCATATGGTTTGAAAAATAAAAAGCTTTAATTTAAAAAAATCTAAGACACAACATTCATTTTTTGTAATTCAGGTTGGAACAAGTTACATTTCCCCACAGGATCTTATGACTTTATCTATTCAGTTATTCTCTTTTAACTACAACAGATGACAATTTATCCATCCATCCTTGCCCAATAAGAGTCTACAAATATGCTGGGACCATAATACTATCTATCATTCATTCTTAGATTATTTTTTAAAATTCTACAATAAGGATATTTTCTAATAAGATATAGTTGTACAGGAGTATGAACAACATTCTCTATTCCTACACTCTGTTCCCTACCAACAAGGAATATATTCTTCCCCTTTCATTATTTCAGGAGATTCAACTCAAACTTAAAGTGATTGCTATAAATCACTCACCCCTCCATGTTCATTTCTGAACATTCCATAGTTCCTGGGAGAATTATCCATTTGCTTCAAAGTAGAATGCTTTTTAACTATTGTAGATGACTATTTAGTCAGTTATCTTGTGTAGTGTCCCTGCTGGCAAACTCTAGCATCAACTTCTATCACTGTATCTCTGCTTCTCTGACTTTTTGAAATTACACAAGTGTCAGTAACAAAGGAAATCAGATAAAAACAGAAATTGGCCCTATCTGAGCCATAGTTTTGCTTGGATATTATGATTATCTCATGTGTAAAAAAAAAAAAAAAAAAAAACTAGCATTGTCCCTAAATAAAGATTTCTGCAATTTTGGCCCCTCCCCTTCAAAAAATTAGTGGGTAGACAGATAGTAAAATAAATTGAGCACCAGGTCTTGAGTTAGGAGACCTGAGTTCAAATCTAGTCTTAGATGCTAATTATCTGTGTGACCCTTGACAAATTAATTAATCCTGTTTGCTTTAGATTCCTCATCTGTAAAATGATCTGGAAAAGACCATTCCCATATCTTTGTCAAGAAAACCCTAAATAGAGTTACAAAGAGATAGATATAATGGAAAAGATTCAACAATTACCCCCAAATCTCACATTTTATCAGGGATTACTGATTACTTAGTAATGAATTAGGGTATGCTCTTTTACTGGAAATGACTTATCTCACTACAAAGACAATAAAGAAAATAATATTTAACTACCTATGTAGAAAGAAATATGTCCTTACATATATCTCTTAGGAATAAGTCTATCCAGAGTTCTAAGAGAATAAGTTATTGAATTTGGTTTTGACATATTTCTGAGGTAGAACTCAATTGTGCATTTGAATATGTCACAGTATGTAAAATATTGGCAGTTTTGTCATATAAATCTTACAAAAATTGGAGAGGAAATCTTCAGGATTTCCTCTTCTATTCACTGACCAAATAAAATTTTCTAAAACTACCTGAAATCTTGGAGTTTATTTTCATCACCCCATCATTTACATCACCAAGAAGGACCTTGTTATTGAAGTAGAAATGATAGGAACATGGGGGTGAGGAAAGAAGTAACCACTTCATCTTAGAATTGATGATAGAGGGTGAACAAAAGAAAGAAAACCTGTATATAGTTTAATGTGTATCTTAGTCTTAGGAACACAGCTTTCTTTCTTCTTGACATGTATGTCTGTCTATGTATGTGTGTATACACACCAATATATGGAGAGAGAGAGATGGAAAATGTATATCTAAACTTACATTTATATGAACAAATAATTTTAGTTAATAACAGAGAATATAGGACTTACAATTATTCTATAACTATTATGGAAAATGTAGTTTACCCAATTAAAAGCAAAAGTTGAAAATTTAGTTACTAACCATAAGATGAACCGAGAAATAGCTTGGAAGGTATTTAGCAGGACAACTACTTTGAGATTTTGTGGTGAGTGGTTCTATTGATCAAGCACAGATTAGATCAGTTTAACTCAATAGTAGAAGTATCTCTTCAACACAGAAGCTATTGCTATCAAGGAAATTTTCAACAGTTCCTGAGACAGAAAGAAGGCATGAAAATTTATACTTCCAAAACTATAGTTATCCTGAACATATGCATCATCTCCATTGTGGTCCCCTTGCCAGGTTTTTCTAGTATGTGTACTTTTTTCATGAATATTGAATTATGTGAATGAAAGAATATGATTAAAATTATTTATAGGTTGTAATTTATTTGTTGTTCCTGACTTTGAATTCCTGAATTAAAATGTAAGTACTTCTGATATTATTACTATTATTTATATCTTCTTATTAAGTGAATATTTTGAATTTCAATTTGTTAATAATGTAACTAGTTTGTTTTGTACAAATAAAAGCACACTGCTTGGGTTCAAGAGCAACTCACTTAAAAGGGAGAAATTCTACTGTATAGATACTTCTAGGAGTACAAGAGAATTTTCATGTAACAATATGGTGATGTTTCTTCTCTGGGAACCAATATCTGCCATGTGTGGGCAAATAGTAATGAGAGGACCAGCCCAAAGAGTAAGCAGGTATCAGAAAACTATAAGGCATTACATAGTGGTAAGGACACTTAATGCCTATTTAGGTGTATTTTAATACTTCATTAACTCATTTATTTTTTCCTACTTTCTCTCCACCGCCTATAATTACTTTTCAAATTTGGAGAAAAAACAACAAACAACAACAAAAGAAAGACCCTTAAATTTTTTTGAAGGAAAAGCAATAAATTTGTAACAGATATACATAATAAAGCAAAACAAATCCCACACTGGTTTAATATATATTATTTATTATTGTTATTATACATTATTTATATATTATATTATTTTGTTATTATTATTTATATATACAAATATATGTTGCATTCTCTCTTTGGTTGATACTAAGTAATATACTTCATTTGTGGTCTTCTGAAATTATAGTTGCTCATTGCATTGATCAAAGTTCTTAAGTTTTCCAAAGTTGTTTATTTTTGTACTATTATTGTCATTATATTTTCTTTCTTAATCAATTTTTATTCATAAATGACTATGGTATGATTTTGTTTATTGAAGTATCTCAATGTTTTGCATAACTTTTTTTTCTTATTGATGATTTTATTTTTATGAGGTAATGTTGCTGATAAACTTTCACTATTTTCTTCCACAAGATTTAGAAGCAAGTTTGTTTTAAACTGCTGTTGTTCATATTGCTATACCTAACAATCAAATTTTGATTTGTTGAGATAGATCCTAGGACTTTTTTTCTTTCATTGTGATGAATGAAATCAGTTAAATTACCTTAGGAAATTGTGATACTCTTCACAATTGAAGAACTATTGTTCTTTCTTTCTTCATTTCCTGTTTTAGCATCCATAGTTTATTTAAACAAGGAAGTTTGAAGTTCCTTCAACTGTATGATATAATTCTTTTTGGGGTACTTTCTTCTAATTTGTTAGTTCTAATATTTGCCTTACTAAATAATGATAAAAGATTATATCTGTCTATCATGTTTTGCAAACCTTAGACTGTAATTAAAATACTAGCTATTATGATTATCTCTATTATTGCCTATCTGCATAGAATCATAAAAGATCTATCTTAAAGAGGACTTCAGAGGCCATAGAATCAATATTAACTTAAGCATCAGTTCACTCAAATTGTCAATTGCTCTTCTAACCCATTTTGATCTTATCTTGGTATATGGTGTTAAGTGTGGATCCATATCTAATTTCTGCCATACTAATTTCCAGTTTTCCCAACAGTTTCTTCCGAATAATGAGTTTTTGTCCCTAATGTTGGTATCTTTGGGTTTGTCAAAGATTAGATTACTATAGATGTACCCTTTTTTGTCCTTTGTATCTAATCTGTTCCACTGATCTACCGGTCTATTTCTTAGCCAATACCAAATGGTTTTGGTGACTGCTGCTATATAATATAGCTTTAGATGAGGTACACTTAGACCACCTTCCTCTGACTTTTTTTTCATTAGTTCCCTTGCAATTCTCGACCTTTTATTCTTCCATATGAATTTTGTTGTTATTTTTTCTAGGTCATTAAAATAGTTTCTTGGGAGTCTGATTGGTATAGCACTAAGTAAATAGATTAGTTTGGGGAGTATTGTCATCTTTATTATATTCGTTCGGCCTATCCAAGAGCACTGAATGTCTTTCCAGTTATTTAAATCTGACTTTATTTTTGTGGCAAGTGTTTTGTAATTTTTCTCTTATAATTCCTGACTATTCTTTGGTAGATGGATTCCCAAATACTTTATACTCTCAACATTTCTTTGGAATGGAATTTCTCTTTGTATCTCTTGCTGTTGCATTTTGTTGGTGATATATAAAAATGCTGAGGATTTATGTGGATTTATTTTGTATCCTGCCACTTTGCTAAAATTCTGAATTATTTCTAATAGCTTTTTAGAAGAGTCTTTGGGGTTCTCTAAGTATACCATCATGTCATCAGCAAAGAGTGATAGTTTGATTTCCTCATTTCCTACTTTAATTTCTTGAATCTCTTTCTCGGCTCTTATTGCCGAGGCTAGCATTTCTAGTACTATGTTGAATAGTAATGGTGATAGTGGGCAACCTTGTTTCACTCCTGATCTTACTGGGAAAGGTTGCAGTTTATTTCTATTGCATATTATGCTTACTGACAGTCGTAAATATATGCTCCTGATTATTCTAAGGAATAGTCCATTTATTCCTATACTCTCAAGAGTTTTTAGTAGGAATGGATGTTGGATTTTGTCAAATGCTTTTTCTGCATCTATTGAGATGATCATATGGTTTTTATTAATTTGATTATTATTATGGTCAATTATACTAATAATTTTTCTAATATTAAACCAGCCCTGCATTCCTGGTATAAATCCTACTTGATCATAGTGTATTATCCTGGGGATGATTTTCTGAAGTCTTTTTGCTAATATCTTATTTAAGGTTTTAGCATCAATATTCATTATGGAAATTGGTCTATAATTTTCTTTCTCAGTTTTCGATCGACTTGGTTTAGGTATCAGTATCATGTCTGTGTCATAAAAGGAGTTTCGTAGGACTCCTTCATCCCCTATTTTTTCAAATAGTTTATATAGCATTGGGGCTAATTGTTCTTTAAATGTTTGGTAGAATTCACATGTAAATACATCTGATCCTGGGGATTTTTTCCTGGGGAGTTAGATGCTATACCACTTGGTGCATATATGTTTAGTATTGATATGGCTTCATTATTTATGCTACCTTTCAGCAGGATATAGTTTCCTTCCTTATCTCTTTTAATTAGATCAACTTCTGCTTTGCTTGATCTGAGATAAGGGTAGCTACCCCTCCTTTTTTGGCTTTATCTGAAGCATAAAAATTCTGCTCCAACCTTTTACCTTTACTCTGTATCTCCCTGCTTTAAATGTGTTTACTGTAAACAACATATTGTAGGGTTCTGATTTTTGATCCAGTCTGCAATACGTCTCAGTTTGATGGGAGCGTTCATCCCATTCACATTTACAGTTAAAATTACTAATTCTGTATTTCCTATCATCATATTATCCCCAGATTATGCTTTTTCCCTTGACCCCCCTGAATCCCTCCCCTGATATTTAATTTATAGACCCCACTTGTGACGCACAGCCCTCCCTTTTTTTAGTATCCCTCCCCCCTCCCTCCAAGTCCCTTCCCTTATTCTCCTTTTCCTTTTCCCTTTTCCTCTCCCCCCTTTTAATGAGGTGAGAGAGAATTCTCTGAAAAACAAATATGTCAATTATTTACACTTTGAGCCTCTTCTGATGAGAGTAAGATGCACACAATGTTTCTCCCCCTCTCTAAATTCCCTCAGATATGGTGTATTTTCCATGCCTCTTCCTGGGATGTAGTTTCCCTCTTTTTATCACTCCTTCCCCTTTTTCTGATACTACCCCCTTCCCTTTACTACAACCCCCTTTTTTTCATATCAGTAAAATCAAATTATACATGCCTACTTTCTATATATCCACAACAGAGATACAGTTCTCAAGGGTTCTGTGTACCTTTTTCTGTTTCTCTTCAGTCTTGTGGATGTAGATCAAATTTTTTGTTTAAGTCTGGTTTTTTTCTTAGAAACATATGGAATTCCTCTATTTCATTGAATGACCATCTCCTTCCATGGAAAAAGATGCTAAACTTAGCTGGGTAGTTCATTCTTGGTTGCAATCCTTGATCTTTTGCCTTACGGAATATCAGGTTCCAGGCCCTTCTATCTTTTAATGTGGAGGCAGCCAGATCTTGTGTGACCCTTATTGTGGCACCTTGGTATTTAAATTGTTTTTTTTTTCTAGCTGCTTGCAAGATTTTCTCCTTTGTGTGGTAATTCTGCAGCTTAGCCACAATATTCTGTGGTGTTCTTTTTTAGGGTCTATTTCAGAAGGAGTTCGATGAATTCTTTCGATTGTCTAATTTCCCTTCTGTTTCTATTATCTCTGGACAGTTCTCTTTGATGATTTCCTGTAAAATAGAATCTAAGCTCTTTTTTTTGGTCATAGTTTTTGGGAAGTCCAATGATCC
Organism: Sminthopsis crassicaudata; assembly: GCF_048593235.1. Taxonomy (NCBI): domain Eukaryota; kingdom Metazoa; phylum Chordata; class Mammalia; order Dasyuromorphia; family Dasyuridae; genus Sminthopsis; species Sminthopsis crassicaudata. Next base: position 558,931,347 of record NC_133619.1, read on the forward strand.
TCAGATTATCTCTTCTAGATCTATTTTCCAGGTCTATAGATTTTCCCAGTAAGTATTTGACATTATTCTCCAGCTTTTCATTTTTTTTTTTTGTTTGTTTTGTTTGACTGATTCTTGGGTTCTCAATGAATCATTCATTTCTATTTGTTCCATCCTGAATTTTAAGAAGTTATTTTCTTCATTCACAGTTTTTAGTTCTTTTTGTAAATGCCCAATTTTGTTTTTAAATGAATTATTTTGCTCTATTGAATTTTTTCCATTTCCCTAATTTTTTAGAGAATTATTTTCTTTTTCCAATTCAGAAATCCTATTTTCTTGAGACTTTTTTATCTTTTCCAATTCAGAAATCCTACTTTCCTGTGATTTTTAAACTTTTTCTAATTCACAAATTTTGTTTCCCTGAATCTCCTGTGAATTCTTTATTTTTTCCAACTCCAATTTCAGACCGTTGTTATTCTCTATCATAGCTTCTCTTTCCTTTCCCCATTATTCTTCAAACTCTCTTAATTTTTTAATAGTCTCTTCTAGTAGAGAGTTATGTGATGGGGGGGCAGGAATCATTCCCCTTTAGGCTGTTATCTGCTGACTCTCTGCTGTTAACTTCCTCGGGGTTGGATACCCGCTCTTTCTCTGTGTAGAAAGAATCGATTGTTTTTCTTGGCTTTTTTACTAATATTTTAAAAAATCTTTTGGGGTCTGTCCCTGGGGTAGGAAATTATTTATTTCTTTCTTTACCAGCTTTCTCCCAGACCGGATGGATGCAGTGACTCCTGCGCCTGAGCTAAGAGAGAACTCTAGGAGAGAGTTTCCCACTCCCTCCCTGGAAGTGCCTTGGAGGTAATTAGCACTGCAGTGCTTTGAGGGCACTGTGTGTCCTTCCCTGAGGTTTAAGACTGAATAGTAAAGGTGACACAAATCCCAGCCAATGCGTCCAGTGGGGCGTGGATGTCAGCAGCTGACGTGAAAAGCCCCTGCGCTCAAACTGGAAGTGTCTGCCCTGAAACCGCGGTCCGTATTTCAAAGGTTTTGCTTCTCTGGGACTTCTGGAGCTGAGTTCCACAATCTCCAGCCAAGCCAGGCACAGCCTAAGTTGGCCACACCTGCAGTGCCAAGATCTGCTGAGTCACCTCAGGATTGGGGTGGTTCTAGTATCTGGCTTTATATTTTAAAGTGGCTTGATTTCTCTTCTGAACTGCTATTTCATAAGCAGAGAAGAGCTAACAGCCTGTGCCAGATTCTTCTATCTCCGTGGCTTCTCTGATCCCAGAGCCCTCCCCAGCACGATCTGCACAGTGTGCCACCACCCAACTGTCTGTGCTGGCCTTTCTTCTTCCTTCCCTGGGAACCGACCTTTTCTGTTGAAACTCCAGTTTCTCTTCAGCTGGTAAGTCATGCTTCCAGTCCTTGTGGTTTCTATCAGTCCAGAGCTATTTTTGAGGCTGATTTAACTAATTGGTAATGAGGGAAGAAGGGAGCTCACAAAATCACGTGTATCTTCTCTGCCATCTTGGCTCCGCCCCTGCTTACACATCTTTCAACAAATTTTATGCCAGCAGTGCAACCCCTTTCCTGTCCTTTTTGTCTTTCTCTAGATACTCTCAACTTATCAACATTTTTTTCTAGAATCTAGTGTCAGTCATCTTCCTTTTTTGATCCTTCTTTTCCCCAATATTTTTCAAAGATATACTTGTCATCAACTCATTTCTGAGCTTGAATGTTTCTGACATTATACAGGGTTATCATTTTTTCTTCTTTTTTCTTATAAATTTATTTATTTTTAATGAACAAAATGCTTTATAAATCATGTTAGGAGAGAAAAATCAGAACAAAAGGAAAAAAAACCATAGAGAAGAGAAAAAAACAGAAAAAATAATGAACATGGCATGTGTTGATTTACATTCAGTCTTCTTAGATGTTTATTCTGGATGCAGATGTCATTTTCTGTCCAAATTCTATTAGGATTATCTTGGATCACTGAACTGCTGACAAGAACCAAGCCTTTCATAGTTCATCATCTCATGTTCTTGCTGTTAGTGTATACAATTTATTCCTGGTTCTGCTTGTTTCTCTCAGGATCAGTTCATGTAAATCTTTCCAAGCCTCTCTATAATCAGCTTGTTCATGATTTTTTATTGAATAAAAATATTCCTTTAATTTCATGTACCACAACTTGTTTAGCCATTCTCACATTGATGGGCATCCACTCATTTTCCAATTCTTTGCTACCACAAAAAGAGCTGCTATAAACATTTTTGTACAATTTAGGTCATTTTCCCTCCTTTATGATTTCTTTGGTATACAGACCCAGCAATGGCACTACTGAGTGAAAGGATATACACAGTTTTATATCCTTTTGGGCATAATTCGAGATTGGTTGGTTATTTTCATAACTCCACCAACAATGCATTAGCATACCAGTTTTCCCACATCCACTCCAACATTTATCATCATTTTAGCCAATCTGAGAAGTATTGGGTGGCACCTCAGAGTTGTTTTAATTTGCATTTTTTAATCAATAGTGATCTAGAGAATTTTTTTTCATACAGCTATAAATGGCTTTAATTTCGTAATTTGAAATTGTCTGTTTATATTGTTTGGCCATTTATCAATTGGGGAATAGATTATAGTCTTATAAATTGGACAGTTATTTTTATATTTTAGAAATGATGCATTTACCAGAAATATTGATTGTAAAGATTTTTTTCAGCTTTGTACCTCTCTTTTAATTTTGTTTCTATTGGTTTAGGTTGTGCAAAAAAATTTTAATTTGATATAATCAAAGTTGTCTATTTTGCATTTCATAATGTTCTCTAGTTCTTTTTAGTCATAAATTCCTCCCTTCGCCAAAGATTTGATAAGTAAATTATCCCTTCTCCTAATTTGTTATGGAATCCTCCTTTATGCCTAAATCATGATTCCATTTTGACCTTATTTTGATATGGTGTATGAGACTTCTAATAAATCTGATAAACATACCACTTTTGTTTCTTCCTTAATTGATTACCACCTAAATGTCTTCATATTTTTTCTCCTTTGGCTTCTGCATTTCCTAGCACGTTTAAATCTTTGTAATACTCAAAGCTGCTCCTTCCTTTTAATTATCTTACTTTTTTAAATTAAGGTTTGTTCTTTCAGATTCATTATCTACCTAATCTTTTCTCACTAACTTCAGTAATAGTGATGAGATCAGATTTATTTACCTTGGAATCACTAATTTGTCTTACTTTCATCCATACTTTGTGTATTTCTGTATAAGCATCTATAGTCAAGGTTTTTAAGATTCCTTTTCAATTTTTTTTTCTTTTCAGCCTTCCTAGGTTCCTGTAATAATAATAAAAAATAATTTCTTCCTTTTACACGGTAGCTATTCTACATGGTATCTAGGCTAAAGAATACATATGCATAATTTATTCTCACTCTCTCCCTTTTTTAATTCTAGAACACATTTATTTGGATTTCCAAGACTCCTGATGAATAAATTCTTCCTAATCTTTGCAAAGTATACTCCAGCTGCTTCTTTCTTTATTTTATTCTGTAAATCTAGAAATCTAAAATCCTTTCTCAGTTAATATCTTTTTAACAACTTATGCACTTCTCCTATATACTATTCAACTTCTGAATCTCTTGCCTTTTCTTTTTTTTTCCCTTTTTTATTAAAAAATTTTTTTATTGACAGAACATGCCTGGGTAATTTTTACAACATTATCCATTGCACTCACTTCTGTTCCAACTTTTCCTTTCTCTTCCTCCACCCCCTCCCCTAGATGGCAACTAGTCTTATACATGTTAAATATGTTATAGTATATCCTAGATAAAATATATGTGTGCAGAACTGAACAGTTCTCTTGTTGCACAGGGAGAATTGGATTCAGAAAGTAAAATTAACCTGGGAAGAAAAACAAAAATGCAAACAATTTACACTATTTGCCAGTGTTCCTTTTCTGGCCATAGCTGATTCTGTCCATCACTGACCAATTTGAACTGAGTTAGATCTTCTCTTTGTTGGAGACATCCGCTTCCATCAGAATACATCCTCATACAGAATCATTGTTGAAGTGTATAATGATCTCCTGGTTCTACTCGTTTCACTTAGCATCAGTTGATGTAAGTTTCTCCAAGCCTCTCTGTATTCATCCTGCTGGTCATTTCTTACAGAACAATAATATTCCATAACATTCATATACTAGAGTTTACCCAAACATTCTCCAATTGATGGGCATCCATTCATTTTCCAGTTTCTAACCACTACAAAAAGGGCTGCCACAAACATTTTGGCACATACATGTCCCTTTCCCCTCTTTACTAACTTTTTTTTTGGAATATAAGCCCAGTAGTAGCACTGCTGGATCAAAGGGTATACACAATTTGATAACTTTTTGGGCATAGTTCCAAATTGCTCTACAGAATGGTTGGATTCGTTCCACAACTCCACCAACAATGCATCAATGTCCCAGTTTTCCCGCATCCCCTCCAACATTCGTCACTATTTTTTTCTTGTCATCTTAGCCAATCTGACAGATGTGTAGTGGTATCTCAGAGTTGTCTTAATTTGCTCTGATCAATAGTGATTTGGAACCCTCTTTCATATGAGTGTAAATAGTTTCAATTTCATCATCTGAAAATTGTCTGTTCATATCCTTTGACCATTTATCAATTGGAGAATGGCTTGATTTCTTATAAATTAGAGTTAATTCTCTATATATTTTGGAATTGAGGCCTTCATGAGAACCTATAACTATAAAAATGTTTTCCCAGTTTGTTTCTTCCCTTCTAATTTTGTTTGCATTAGTTTTTCAAATACTTCATATAGCATTGGAGTTTAAATGTTTGGTAGAATTCACTTGAAAATCCATCTGGTCCTGGGGATTTTTTCTTAGGGAGTTGGTTAATAGCTTGTTCTATTTCTTTTTCTAAAATGGGACTGTTTATTTCTTCCCCGGTTATTCTGGGCAAGCTATATTTTTGAAGGTATTCTTCCATTTCATTTAAGTTATTGAATTTATTGGCATAAAGCTGGGCAAAGTAAATCCTACTTATTGTACTAATTTCCTCTTCATTAGTGGCAAGTTTTCCCTTTTCATTTTTAAGACTAACAATTTAATTTTTCTCTTTAATTTTTTAATCAGATTCACTAAGGGTTTATCTTTTTTATATAGAACCAACTCTTAGTTTTATTAATTAATTCAATAGTTTTTTTTTTTTTACTTTCAATTTTATTGATCTTTCCTTTTATTTTTAGAATTTCAAGTTTAGTGTTTGACTAGGGGTTTTTAATTTGTTCCTTTTCTAGCATTTTTAGTTGTAAGCCCAATTCATTAACCTTGTCTTTCTCTATTTTATGCAAGTAGGCCTTTAGAGATATGAAATTTCCCCTTATTACTGCTTTAGCTGCATCCCACACATTTTGGTATGACGTCTCATTATTGTCATTTTCTTGGGTGAACTTATTAATTATGTCTATGATTTGCTGTTTCACCCAATCATTCTTTACTATGAGATTATTTAGTTTCCAATTATTTTTGGTCTATTTTTCCCTCACTTTTTATTGAATATGATTTTCATTGCATTGTGATATGAAAAAGGAAGCATTTACTATTTCTGCCTTACTGCATTTGAATTTGATGTTTTTATGTCCTAATATATGGTCAATTTTTGTATAGGTTCCATGGAACTGCTGAGAAGAAAGTGTACTCCTTTCTGTCTCCATTTAGTTTTCTCCAAAGATCTATCATATCTAACTTTTCTAGTATTCTATTTACCTTTTTGACTTCTTTCTTATTTGTTTTGTTGTCTGATTTATCTAATTCTGAGAGTTTTGCTGTCTATTTCTTCTTGCAGCTCTCTTAATTTCTCTTTTAGGAATTTAAATGCCATACCACTTGATGCATTTATGTTTAATATTGATATTGCTTCATTATCTATGCTATCCTTTAGCAAGATAGAGTGCCCTTCCTTATCTCTTTTAATTAGATCAATTTTTGCTTTTGCTTGATCTGAGATGAGGATGGCTACCCCTGCTTTTTTTACTTCACCTGAAGCATAATAGATTTTGCTCCAACCTTTTACCTTTACTCTGTATGTATCGCTTCAGGTGTGTTTCCTGTAAACAACAAATTGTAGGATTCTGGCTTTTAATACAATCTGCTAACTGCTTCCTCTTTGTGGGGAAGTTTACCCCATTCACATTTATGGTTAAAATGACCAATTCTGTATTACTTGTTATCTTGTTAATCCCTGCTTATGCTTTTCTCCTTTCCTTCCCTCCTTTCCCCCTCCCCAGTATTAAACTTGTGAGTACCACTTGCTTCTCACAGACCTCCCTTTTTAGTATCCCTTCCCCCCTTTTCCTCACAATTTCTGTATTCCCTTCCAGTTAGGTTACTCCTTTCCCTTTTCATTTTTCCCTTCCCACTTTTCAATGAGGTGTGAGAAGTTTCATCATAAATCAAATATGCCTAATATTTTTCTCTTTAAACCAATTCTGATGGCAGTAAGATACAGACTATATTCATCCCCCTCTATTATGTCTCTCAGATTTAATAGGTTTCCTTTGCCTCTTCATGAGATGTAATACCCCCACTTTACCCTTTTCTGGGTACAATTTCCTTTCCACCTCTAGTTTCTAGAACAATGTATGTATGCATGTGTTCTTTATATATCTTTATAGCAGAAATATAGTTCCCAAGATTCCTTTTTTACCTTTTTACTTTTCTCTTGAGTTCTATATTTGTAGATCAAACTTTTTTGTTTACTTCCATTTTTTTTTTCATCAAAAGCAGATGAAATTCACTTATTTTGTTGAATGTTCATCTTCTCTGGAAAAAGATGCTCATTTTGGCTGGGTAAGTTATTTTTGGCTGCATACCAAGTTCCTTAGACTTTTGGAATATCATATTCCAGGCCCTTCGATCCTTTGATGTAATGCTGCTAGATCCTGGGTAATCCTTATTGTAGCTCCTCCATATTTGAATTGAGTTTTTCTAGCAGCTTGCAACATTTTTTTCCTTCATCTGATGGTTTTTTAATTTGGCCACTATATTTCTTGGTGTTTTGATTTTAGGGTCCCTTTCAGTAGGTGATTGATGAATTCTTTCAAGTTCTATTTTACCCTCTGTTTCTATAACATCTGGACAGTTTTCTTAGATAATTTCCTGGAAAATAGTGTCCACGCTCTTTTTTTTTCATCATATTTTTCAGGGAGTCCAATAATTCTCAGATTGTCTCTCCTAGATCTATTTTCCAGGTCTGTTGTTTTTTTTTGGATTCTTGGTGTCTCCTAGAGTCATTCAATTCCATTTGTTCAATTATGATTTTCAATGAAGTGTTTTCTTCACTCAGTTTTTTGACATCTTTTTCTAATTGTCCAATTGAGTTTTTAAGTGAGTTGTTTTGTTCTATGGAGTTTTTCCATTTTGCCAATTTTATTTTTTGAGAGCTATTTTCTTTTTCCAACTCACAAATTTTGTTTTTCAAAGATTTGATTTTTTTATCCACTCTATCTTTAAATGTGTGGGATGACTTATCCAGACTCTCTTGCCAAGCTTCCCTTTCCTTTTCCCATTTTTCTTCTAGCTATCTTGTGAGAGCCTTTTTAATTTCTTCTATGAGAGTCTTGTGTGCTGAGGACCATATGATTTCCTCCTTTGGGGATTCATCTGGATACAGTCTGTTTTTTTTTTTTTTTAGTCTCCTCAGGGTTTAAAGTCTGCTCTCTGTCTATAGAGAAGCTATCAATAGTGAGAATGTGCTTTAATTTTTTGCTCATTTTGTCAAAGAAGAATAAAAGAAAACAAACTAACAAGAAAAACAAATGGTCTGCTTTTTGGGGGGTAGGGGGTGGGGGGAGGAACTAAATGTTATTACTGAGCTTCCTTTACAGACTGTAGGGGGCAGAAGCGAGGCAGTAGCAGAACAATAATGGCTCAGCTGTGTCTGCCCTCTAAGACTCTGAGAGCATGCTGAGACACTTTGGGTGGGTGTGGCCAGGTCACAAGAGACCCTACCTTTTTGGGGTTATAGTTTTTCACCCCCTGTATTTTTAGCTTCTCTATTTGTCTACTGGCTTGCTGCCAGGCAAAGGTAGCCAAATCTGTGTTAAAGCTCTCTCCACATACATGGCAGAGATCACACCTCTCCCCCTTCCAGTCTGTTCAGCCATGAGCTGCCTGCCTTACTCTGCCTGCTGTGCTGCAGCTGCATGCCTTCAGTCTGTGCCCAATCTAAAACTGTCCCCACCCTAGAGCAAAAAACAGACTTTTTTCTGGTGAATTTCAAGGATATCTTCTCTTAGTAATTTTTTTTTTCAGTCAAGCACTAATTCCAAGGATTGTCAAGAAAAAAATTATTCTGAGAGAAAACGTGCAGCTTAAGTAGATGTGTATGTCCTCTCCGCCATCTTCACCAGAAGTCCCATCTCTTCCCTTTTCAAAGGATCAGTGATGAAAATAATGTCTCTTCCAGTATTGTCTTTAGTGCCTTTCCAAAGAAGTCAGCATCTTTAGCACTATTTTCTAGGTTTATTTGGGCAGTATTCTTTGAATCTACATAAATCATTAGAAGTGAGTACTAGGTGTCAAGTGTGAATTGTTTTAGAGGTCCTCTATTATATCTTAGATCCATAACCTGAGAAGACTGTGATTATCCTTTGGATTTTTATCAGGGCAACTAATAGTTGCATTATTGCCCCTAGTGTATAATCCCCAACTATTACTACATAAATACATACCATAATTTCTTAAATTGAAAACAATTTCCACTCATATGAAAGAGTGTTCCAAATCACTACTGATCAGAGAAATGCAAATTAAGACAACTCTGAAATATCACTACATACCTGTCAGATTGGCTAAGATGACAGGAAAAAATAATGATGAATGTTGGAGGGGATGTGGGAAAACTGGGACACTGATGCATTGTTGGTGGAGTTGTGGAAGAATCTAACCATTCTGGAGAGCAATTTGGAACTATGCCCAAAAAGTTATCAAAGTGTGCATACCCTTTTATCCAGCAGTGCTACTACTGGGCTTATATCCCAAAGAAATACTAAAGAAGGGAAAGGGACCTGTATGTGCCAAAATGTTTGTGGTAGCTCTTTTTGTATTGGCTAGAAACTGGAAAATGAATGGGTGCCCATAAATTGGAGAATGGTTGGGTAAATTATGGTATATGAATGTTATAGAATATTATTGCTCTGTAAGAAATGACCAGCAGGATGAATACAGAGAGGCTCGGAGAGACTTGCATGAACTGATGCTGAGTGAAATGAGTAGAACCAGGAGATCATTATACACCTCAACAACGATACTGTATGAAGATGTATTCTGACTGAAGTGGATTTCTTCAACATAGATATGTAATTCAGTTCCAGTTGATCAATGAGGGACAGAAACAGCTACACCCAGAGAAGAAACACTGGGAATTGAGTGTAAACTGTTTGCACTCTTGTCATTCTACCCAGGTTACTTTTACCTTCGGAATCCAATTCTTAGTGTGCAACAAGAAATTTGGTTTTACACACATATATTGTATCTAGGATATAAGAACACATTTAACATGTATGGGATTGACCGTCATCTAGGGGATGGAGTAGAGGGAGGGAGAGGAAAATTTGGAAAAGAAGTGAATACAAGGGATAATGTTGTAAAAAAAAAATTGCCAATGCATATGTACTGTCAAAAAATTATAATTATAAAATTAATTTTTAAAAATCAAAAAAATAATAAATTGAAAACAAGTGTTTCTCACTTAGAACATCCATCTCTTTCTTCTTCAGGTGTTAAAGCACATGGCTTTTTAACTTGGATCATCTTGTTCAGTTCTTCACAGAATTATTCTACATTCTCATACTACACAACAGAAGACAGTTCAAAAGCTGTGATTATTTTCATGGTGACATTTTTTTTTTGCTAAGGGACATCATGAGTACTATAAAAAGTTGTGATAGAGTATCTTGTAACATGATCTATCTTGTCTAATGAAGCCTAACTCAGCAAATTCTATTTTTGTTTCTCTAAGAAAAACCTTTAAGTTATTTACTATCATCATGACTGAGTGTCCACTGGACAGGGACACCACATCTAAAATACCAAAGGCAAAATTAAAGTATGCTGTAGGTTTTGTGATTCTAAGAATTCCCTGCATATAAAAGTCAGGATTGTTTTAAATCTCAACACTGAATGGCCCAAAAAGAAATGTTTCTTAATACTTAGCAAGAAGGTCTGTCTGGAACCATAATTAAAATCTTCCATACATAAGAGAGATCTTGTCAATACTTATCTTCTGTTGATAAAACAATCAAGAATCCAGGGTCACTGCCATGCCTTGAGACATCAAAGTTGTACTTTGTGGGGAAAAAATTATTTTAATAATTCACGTATATGCTTTGTTAAGAAAATGCATTTTAGATTTTTTTAACCAATCAATCTTTGATATAACCCCGTGGGATAAACATGTTACTATTTCCATTTTATAGATGAAACAAACAAACCTTAGAGAAGTTAAATAATTTGTCCAAGATCACATAACTTCCTAGGAGCAGAGCTAAAAGCAAGACTTGCTTCTTCTGGATCTTGGACCACAATTCTTCCTATCCATCATATTACCATTATTTATAAGAAACTGTGCTCAAGGAGGGTAGGATATACAAGAAGTCCCTTGTTCTCTCCCTTGTTGGTAATTTTCAGTTTAAAGATTCCAGGTGCATGTCATGACGAACTTTTCCTACGCAAGAGATTTTTTTAATAGATATTGATTATGAGAATCTCTAACTTTTTTTAGCCTTTGCATACAGAGGAAAATTACAAACTGAAAAAAAAAAACCATCTGTTATGCTATTTTTATTTTAAAAGAAGTGAGTCTAAAAATGTTCCCATGAAAATTAAGTCAAGAAAAAAACTAAGCCAAAACCCAAATAGTTATACTTAATAATTGTATGTACAGCTGAAATTTTTCCTACTATATGTTCTGGATGTTGAACTTTGGGAATATAAAGCATATATTTCTCTGTTCACATTGTAGAACAATAGAACTAAAAACCCAGAATTTGACTTTTAGTTACAAAATCCTCAACTATCAAAGTTGGAAGATACCTTTGAAGTTATCAAATTCAACAAATAACTGAACAGAAGTTCTCTACAAACTTCTCTGACAAGTAGATAATCCTTATTTTAATACCTGCAATAATATCCATTGCAGTACTGAAATGTCTAATTGTTAGAAAATATGCATGACAGAACATAGTAGGCACTTGATATTTATTGATTATAGTAGAGCAAAATGTCTTTCTGTCAATACTTTGCATTTCCTTTTAAGATCTGTACTGTAGCTTCCATAACAAATTAATATTGGTTGAGTGCCAACTGTATGTAAAATATTAAATATGAGGAAGATATCAAGATGAATAACCCTAATGCCTTTTTTCATTCCCTGGTTTTAGAAATGAGGAAATTGAGACTCAGAAAAATGAAGATGGTTTATCCAAAGCCTCAAAACTAGTAGTCAGATCCAGGTATTGAGACTATAAAAATAGAGGCTGATTTTAAATCCACACAAAGGACAAATCTTTGTAACAATGAGATTGTGCTTCTGTGACTCCAAAAAAATTTGTTCAGGAGGTCCTGGAAACACAGACACAAAATCAGTTCCTTCTTTCAAGGAGACATGACACAGAGGAATCAGCATGTAAGTAAATAAGTTAATATAAAATATATTATAGAATGTAATCTCTTTCAGAAAAGATGATTTTTTTCTTTGCATTTTTGTATCATTTTTAGTACAATGTCTAAATAGGAGTTACTTAATAAATGTGTATTCACTGATTGAAATATAGACAAAGGGAATTCAAAGTGATCATTTTCGTCAGAATTAAGAACATTATCACAGAATCTCAGAAATGTAACAAAAATTCAAAGTCTTCTAGTCCAATGGGGTTAAACTCAAATAAAAACATCCAGGTAGACTGAATGACTTTCAAAACCACAAGTAATATAGTTTGTGTTTCTTGTAGCATTTTTATTTTGTTATGCATTTCCCAATTACATTTAATTTGGGCACCACTTAAGAGTACTGCCAGTTGCATGGGACCTGGAAGTGTAAAGTGCACTTTACATTTCTGATCCAGTCCAGCAATAAGTTCAATGCCTGAAAATTACTAAGAGCTTAATAAATCTTCATTAATTGAACTGAATTGACAAAAATGCAAACCATTCCTGAAGAGCAATTTATTTTATATATCCAACAAGTGATAATCCAATTTTAACATATTTCTAGTGACAGGAGCTCACTTACTTCCTCCTCAAAGAATCCATTCTACTTTGGGAGAGTACTTACTGTTAGAAAACTTTCCCCAAAGTTATCCTCTATAATTTTTTTTTCCTTTTTAGAGGTAGAACAAAGATGGTGAATTCAAGGCAGAGACTTGTCTAAGTTCTCTTCTGAGCCCCTCCAAATGCCAAATAATACATCTAAATAAATTCTAAGCAGTTAAAACTAAAAAAGGACAGAATGAAACAATTTTCTAGCACAATAAAACTTAGAAAGTCAGCAGGAAAGGTCTGTTGCATCAGGAATGGAGTGGGGAGCAGTCCAATGCAGGCTGTGTCAACATAGTCTGGGTCCTAGCAAACCAGGAACAGGCCTTGGGAAAAATTGAACCTTTTGGATTTCTCAGCCTACAGATGGTAAAGGGTCTGACAACTGCTCGGAGGCCATGACAGGGTTCTCTTTATTGGCACTGGGGGAAGCATTCTGTTATATTGCCCATATTAGAACATTGGTCACAGAGTCCATGTTTTAGTCCAAGGGCAAGGAGGAGCACTAGCCCACCAGAGTTTGCAGTCAGAGGAAAGCTAGGATGCTAGTCACAGTTTCAGAGTGAAAGAGAGTACTTATGGTCACCCACAGATCAGTGTACAGTATAAGAGAGTTGTAAACATACCTCTCCTTAGGTTATACCACCTTTGAAATATTTAAGTTCTCAGAATTATCTCTGAAAACAGCTGCACAAAACCTCTGAAGCTTAGGATAATGCACACTTCACCTGGAAAGTAAAGCTTCACTTTCACATAGAGTTAAAAGTCAAGAAATAGGCTGGGAAATAAACAGCAGAAAAAAGATTCTGAAAGTGACTATGGTGATAAGGAAGGTCAAAACAAACTCAGAAGAAGATAACAGTCTTAACTTCTATATCCAAAACTTAAATGGAAAATTTGATTTGGCTCATGTAAGAGCTCAAAAAGGATTTTTAAAATCAAATAAGAGAAGTAAAGGAAAAATTGAGGAAAAAATGAAAGTTATGGGAGAAAATTATGAAAAAAGAATCAAAAGCTTGTCCAAGAAAGCACAAAAATACTGAAAAAACACCATCTTAAAGAACAGAATAAACCAAATGCTAAAATACTGCTTATGGGATTTGGACAGGTTTGGGAGAGAGTTTGGACCAGTCCCTGCTTTTTCTTTACGATCTTTGCTCTACATCTAAAAAGGCAAAATAATAATAAAGGATAATTTTTGGGAAAGTTTTCTAACAATCACTGGAGAGAAGAACTATTTAAAAAGCAGCATTGACTAAATGGAAAAATAAATATGAAAATTCGGTGAAGAAAAGAACTCCTTAAAAAGTAGGATTGGCTAAATGGAAAGTGGGGTAGAAGAAAATAATTCCTTTAAAATGGAATTGGGCAAGAAGAAGCTAATGGCTATACAACACATCAAGAAACAACAAAACTAAATCAACAGAATGAAAAAATTCGAGAAAACTGTGTAGTCTCATTAAGAGAGCAACTGACCTGGAAAATAGGTCCAGGAAAGAGCATTTAAGAATTATTGGGCTACCTAAAAGCCATGATTAAAAAAAAAAAAAAAAAAAAAAAAAAGAACCTAAACACCATCTTTTAAGAAATTATCCAGGAAATTGCCCTGATATTTTAGAACCCAGAGAGTAAAATAGAAATTGAAAGAATCCACATCGAATGAAAATTCCCAAGAATATTATAGCCAAGTTCCAGAGCTTTCAGGCAAAGGAGAAAATATGAGCAACCAAAAAGAAACATCATGGTGCGACAAGATAGCATAAGATTTAGCAGGATGAGAGGGCTTAGAATATTATATTCCCTCTGTAATATAAGTAAGCAAAAAAAACTGAGTATAATTCTTTAGGGAAAGTAATGGATAATCAATGAAATTGAAGACTTCCAACCAGTCCTGATAAGAATACTAGAGCTGAATAGAAAATATGACTTTCAAATCTAAAACTCAAAAGAAGCATAAAAAGGTAAATAAAAGAAATAATAACAGATGCAATAAGGTTAAACTGTTTGAATTCTTACATAGGAAAATGATACTTGTAACTCCTAAAAACTTTCTAATAATTTGGCAGTGGAGAATACATAGAGAACACAGGGTGTGAGTAGAATATGATATGGGTGATTGTCTAAAAGTTAAAATTAAGGGTTGGGAAAGAAGAATGTATTGGGAGAAGGGGAAAAGAAGAAGTAGATTGGGATAAATTAACTGACAAAAGAGATGCGAGAGATTTTACAGTGGAAGTAGGAGATGGGGGAAGTATGGGAAAGGAATGCATAAACCTTACTTTCATCAGAATCGGTTCAAACAGGGAAAACTATACTAACAGGTATGGAAATTATATAATTATATAGGAAAATAGGAGGGAAAGGGAACAAGAGAAGGGAGGACAGATTGGGAAAGGTTAAAGTCAGAACAAAAACACTTTTGAGAATGGACAAAGTGAAAGTAGAAATAAAGTAAGATAAATTAGAGGAAATAGGGTGGAGGGAAACACATAGTAATCATTACTGTGAAAAAAAATTATAGGAAGTTTCTCTGATAAAGAATATTTTATTTTCCAGTTACACTTAAAGATAGTTGTCAACATTCATTTTTATAAGATTTTGAGTTCCATTTTTTTTTCCTTTCTCCCTTACCTCTTCCTTCTCCAGACAGCAAGCAGTCTGATGTAGGTTATACAGGTAAAATAATTTTTAAAATATTTCCAAATTTGTTCCTTTTAAAAGAAAGTATTACAAAATACAGTCAAATTTATAGAAATAAGTTATTTCTCAATTGAGAAATTACAAAAAGACATGAGCAAGAAGTTTTCAGACAAAGTAGTCAAGGCTGTTTATAATCATATGAAAAATACTCTTAAGACCTGTTGATTAGAGAAACAGAACTTAAAATTACCGTGAGCTACCATAATTTTCTCCCATAATTTTAATTTTTTTCCTAATTTTTCCTCTACCTCTCTTATTTGATTTTTAAAATCCTTTTTGAGCTCTTACATGGCCTGGAGCCAAATCAAATTTTCCTTTTAAGTTTTGGATATGGAATTAAAACTGTTATCTTCTTCTAAGATTGTTTTGACCTTCCTTATCACCATAGTCACTTCCAGGATCTTTTTCTTGGCTTATAAGACATAAAATTAAAACAAAAGATAAATAATGCATTGTTGATGAAAGTTGTGTACTGATTTAGCCATTTTGTAGAGCAACTTGGAGCTTGCACAAAGGACAATCAAACTATACATATCCTTTGACCCAGCAATATTACTACTAGCTCTGCATCCCAAAGAGACAAAAAATAAATGTACAAAAATCATTTATTACAGTTCATTTTTAATAGTAGTTCTTTTAGTGCTATCAAAGAATTAGAAACAGAAGGAATGTTCATCAACTGGGGAATGGCTGAATAAGTTATTGCATATGATTATGATAGATGTTATTGTGCTATAAGAAAAACCTGGAAAGACTTATGTTAACTTAAGCAAAGTGAAATGAGCAAAATCAGGAGAACACAGTACATAGTAACAGCAATATTATAATTTGATGAATTGTGAATATCTTAGCTATTCTCAGCAATACAATAATCCAAAACAATTTTGAAGACCTTTTTTTCTGAATTCAATAATAGTTTATTTTCCAGTTACATTTAAAGATAGTTGTCAACATTCATTTTTATAAGATTTTGAGTTCCAATTTTTTTTCCTTTCTCCCTTACCTCTTCCTTCTCCAGACAGCAAGCAGTGTGATGTAGGTTATACATGTAAAATAATTTTAAACATATTTCCAAATTTGTTCTTTTTAAAAGAAAAATTAGCACAAAGGTGAAAATCACAAGAAAGAAAAAGCAAACAACAACAACAAAATAAACATAGGATGATTTGATTCATATTTGGTATCCCTAGTTCTCTGTAAGCAGATGGCATTTTTCCATCCCAACTCTGTTGAAATTGTCTTGGATCAATATATTACTGAGAAGAACAAAATCTATCATAGCTGATCATCACATCATCTTCTTGTTACTGTGTACAGTATTCTACTGGTTCTGTTCACTTCATTCGGCATCAGTTTATGTAAATCTTTCCAAGATTTTCTGAAATCAGCCTGTTCATCATTTCTTATATAACAATAATATTCCATCATATTCATATACCATAATTAATTCAACCATTCCCCAAATGATGGATATCCCCTCAAATTCCAATTTCTTGCCACCACAAAAAGAGCTGCTACAAATATGTGCATATATGTATGTCCTTTTCCCTCTTTTTTTCCCCTCCTTTTTTGTGGTCTTTTTTTTTTGTTCTTATATGTGTATATGAACTTTTTAAAATACACATTTCTTTATTAATAATGTTGGGAGAGAAAAATCAGAACAAAAAGGAGAAACCAAGACAAGTGGATATAGCATGTGTTGATTTACATTATATTTCCATAATTCTTTTTCGGGATGCAGGTGGCATTTTCAATAAAAAGTTTATTGGGATTGCCTTGGATCAATGAACTGAGAAGAACCAAATCTTTAATAGTTGATCATTTTACATTCTTGCTGTTACTATATACAATGTATTCCTGATTCTGCTTACTTTGTTCAGCATCAATTCGTGTAAATCTTTCCAGGCTTTTCTAAAATCATCCTGTTCATCATTTTATATAGAACAATAATATTCCATCATATTCATATACTATAACTTTTTCAGCATTCCCCAATTATTGGATATCCCCTCAATTTCTAATCCTTGCCATTAACAAAAGAGCTGCTACAAACTTTACATATGTGAGTCCTTTTGCCTCTTTTAAGCTCTCCTTAGTATACAGGCCCAGTAGTGACATTGCTGGATCAAAACATATGCAGTTTTGTAGCTCTTTAGGTATAGTTCCAAATTGCTTTCCAGAGTGGCTAAATAAGTTCACAACTCCATCAACAATGCATTAATATCTCAGTTTTCACACTTCCTTTCCAATATTCATCATTATCTATTCCTGTCATTTTAGCCAATCTGATAGGTATGAGGTGGTACCTCAGAGTTGTTTTAATTTACATTTCTCTAATCAATAGTGATTTAGATAATTTTTACATGAGTATAGATGGCTTTAACTTCTTGTCTGTTCACATGCTTTAAATTTATCAATTAAGATTTTTGTTTTATTTTTATATATTTTATATTATTTTATTTTTATAAATTTGACTCAATTCTCTAAATATTTTAGAAATGAGATCTTTATCAGAAATACAACCTATAAAATTATTTCTCAACTTTTGGGTTTCCTTCTAATCTTGGCAAAATTGGTTTTGTTTGTGCAAAATCATTTTAATTTAATGTAATTAAAATCATACATTTTGCATTTCATATCTCTATTTCTTGTTTGGTCATAAATTCTTTCCTTCTCCAAAGATCTGACAAGTAATTCTTTTATAGTATCACTCTTTATGTCTAAACCAAGGAGTCATTTTGAATTTGGTATAGGGTGTCATATGTTGGTCTATATCTAGTTTCTGTCACAGTTTTCTCAGAAATTTTTGTCAGATAGTTCTTATCTCAAAAGTTGGGGTCTTTGTGTCTATCAAACAGTAGATTACTATCTTGTTATTGACTATTATGTCTTATGTACCTAACCTATTCAATGGATTCATCTTTTGCTGTTTCTTAGCCAGTATCAAATGGTTTTGATGACTTCTGCTTTCTAAAATAGTTTTAACTCTGGAACAGTTATGTCACCTTCCTTTGAATTTTTTTCCCATTAATTCCCTTGATATGCTTGACCTTTTGTTTCTGAAGAACTTATGATAGAAAACTCTATTCTTCCCTAGAGACATAACTGATAAGAGACTGAATGAAAATAAAAGCATATTTGTTTTGTTTTTATTTTACAGGGGGTAGTTCTGTGTTTTTCTTCACAGCATGACATATAGAAATGTTTTTTACATGAATACACATGAATAGCCTATGTCAAATCATTTTCCTTATCAATGGGAGGTAGTGGTGGATGGAGAGTGGGAAAAAATTTGAAACTTGAAATTTTTGAGGGAAACAGTGTTGAAATTATTTTACATGTAATTGGGGAAATATTAAGTAAAATTATTTTGTTTTTTCTTTCAAGAACTGTGCTGTTGTTTTTCTACAACAAACATATATGGGGTTCAAGTATCTTGCTAGACACTAAAATAAAATAAAAGTACTAATAAGTCATATTCCCTGTGTTCAGTAAGCTTGCTTTCTATTAGGGCAAAGAAGATATGCGCAAATAAACTCTATACAATTAGAATGTAATATGTCCAATAAAAGTACAGATAAGGTGGCATAAGAATTTGGATAAGGAAGAAATCCTAGCTGAGGGAAATCAGTGAAAACTTTGACAAGGAGGTAGCATTGGAGTCAAACCTTGAAGAGACAGATGATTGTTGCAGATACTCTAGGCTGGCTATCATTTTTGACAGAGAATTTCAGAACACAGAGCTTTGAAAAGAATAATATATTTTTCAGCTGGAAGGGACCTTAGAAGCAATCAATATGACAGCCTTATAGATGAGGAGGCTGAGAGCCAGAGGAATTAAGCAATTTGCTCAGGATGACAACTACAGAAAGTTGTTTTGGTCTCAGAATTCACTGAGTGTGAATGAATAAAAGCACAGAAAGACTGAATAATCTATCTCTTCCAGAAGCAATGGTGGTATGAATTTAATAACTTTTCTTAGTACAAGAAGTCTGGAAATAAGGTGGAAAGGGATGGCATGGATTGTTAGGACAGTAGTCCAAAGTTGAGTGGTTTAACTGCTCTAAGTCTAGATCTACATTCTGCACAAGTGTAATAGAAACCACTAAAGCAGGAATGATGTACCATCAGGGCTGGAAGATGGTGGGAGTGAAATGTAAAATACAAATTCCTCAAATTAGCCTTTAAACCCCTTTCCAAGCTATTTTTGAGCTACATTTCCAAACTATTTCTCTTTCCCGCATTCTATGCTTTAGCCAAACTCATGTTCTTTGAAGTCAACATTCCACATACCATTTTCAAGAATAAGAGAGGTTGTCTATCTCCTGTTTCTGGAATGTATTTAGTCCTTGATTACCTCATGCCTCTGAAAATACTCAATTTTTTTTCAAGACTCACCTCATGTAATTCTTCTTAAGAAGACACCTTTCTAGATCCCCTTAGCTATTTGTGTTTTCTTCCTTCTCAAATCATCTTGTTTTTACTGACCTAAATATTGTATCATAACAGTTGGTTAGAGGCTCTCTGAGAGTAAGGATTGTTTTTCTTGTATCCACATTGCCTAATAAATTGAACATGGTGGAAACTTTTAATTAATGTTTGTTAAATGAATGAATTTTTATCATTTATCTGCATATTCTCATAGCAGCTCTTAGCTTCTTACATATAAAAAGTTATTTTTAAATTATTTTACTTCATTAAATTTATATAAATTAACATATTTCAATATAATATAATTGAATATGAATTTACTATATTGAATATTTCCCAATTACATATAAAAATGTTTGAATAATTTTTTAATTTCAAGTTTTGAATTCTTTCCCTCCAACCTCTCTACTCTTCTTCAGAAGTTAAGCAATTTGTTATCAATTATATGTGTAAAGTCATGTAAAACATATTTTCATATCAGCCATGTTGCAAAAGAAAACACAAACAAAATGAAAACAATAAAAAATAAAGACATTTTAAGAAGTAGGCTTCAATTTGCACTCAGAATTCAGTTCTCTCACTGAAGGTGGACAGAATTATTTTTTTTTAAATCATGGATCTTTTAGATTAGTCTTGATCAGAGTAGCTAATTCTTTCATCATGGGAAGGTTCTAAATAAATGTTTAATTTGATGAAATTTCAGTCTAATTTTTTATAGTATCTTCTTATGGAAAAGCCTTAGTTTCTAGATTTCATTGAATAGAATGCAATCTAATGGCCAAAAATTTAAAAGTACAGAAATATTTTGGGGGTTCATTTCCTGTCTTTGCATGAATTTTTCAAGAAGGGAATGCCCCCTCTACATTAATTAAAAACAACTTGAAGTCTAGACCATTGTGAAAACAACAAATTAAATTGTCTGGATTTTATCTGTATATTTTCATATCATGTAGATTGATGCGCAGGGTTTGTTTTTTTGTTTTTTTTTTTTTTGTTTTGTTTTGTTTTGTTTTGTTTTGTTTTGTTTTGTTTTTTTTAATGTTTTTTCTTAAATTCATAATTTTCTATATTCAAATTCAGAGAGTCAGTTCTATTGTTCTCCCTTCACTTATTCTGAATTTGGAGAATGGCTTGGTGATAATCATATAGTTATACATAAGAAAAGATACCTTAAGATTTCTCCCTGAAAAACTCCGTTTTGTGTTTATATAGGATTTATAATTACAAATTTCTTTCACATTCACTATGTCATAGATTCTTTTAATGATGCTATAAATTAAATAATATAAGTATTAGTAACCCCATTTTCCAAATGGGTAAAATGAGGTTTGAGAAGGTTGCCCAACAGCCCTCTTTGTAGTGGACAGAAACTAGAAACTGAGTGGATGCACATCAATTGGAGAATGGTTAAATAAATTGTGGTATATGAATGTTATGGAATATTACTGTCCTGTAAGAAATGACCAGCAGGATGATTTCAGAAAGGTCTGGAGAAACTTACATGAACTGATGCTGAGTGAAACTATCAGGACCAGAAGATCTACTTCAACAACAATACTATATGATGATCAGTTCTGATGGATGTGGCTCTTCAACAATGAGATGAACCAAATCCGTTCCAATTGTTCAGTAATGAATAGAACCTGCTACATTCAGTGAAAGAACTCTAGGAAATGAATGTGAACCACTAAATAGAATTCCCAATCCCTCTATTTTTGTGCACTTGCTTTTTGATTTCTTTCACAGGTAAATTGTACATTATTTCAAAGTCCAATTCTTCTTGTGCAGCAAAATAACTGCATGGAAATATATACACTTATTGTATTTAACATATACTTTAACATATTTTAACATATATTGGTCTATCTGCCATCTGGGGGAGGAGGTGGGAGGAAGGATGGGAGAAATTGGAACAAAAGGTTTTGTAATTGTCAGTGTTGAAAAATTACCCATGCATATATCTTGTAAATAAAAAGCTATAATAAAAAAAAGAAAAAAGAAGTTTGCCCAAGATTACATGACTAGTGACAGAACTGAGATGTCATTCTGAAATTCCCATTCAGTACTCTCAACCCTATTGCCCCAACATTATTGTGGCTCCAGATAGATAGGCAGATAAATAAAGAGATAGTTAGAAAGAGAAAGAGAGAGATAAATAGGTATATATATATATATATATATATATATAGATATTGGTATATAGAGAGATATTAATATTTTCATAGCATTTTATTTTTTAATTAATTTTATAATTATAAAAAATTTTGACAGCATATATATGTTTGAGTAATTATTTTTATAACATTACCCCTTGTATTCATTTTTCCAAATTTTCCCCTCCCTCCCTCTACTCCCTCCCATGGATGACAGGCAATCCCATACATTTTACATGTGTTACAATATAACCTAGATACAATATATGTGTGTAAATCCAATTTTCTTGTTGCACGTTAAGTATTGGATTCCAAAGGTATAAGTAACCTGGGTAGATAGACAGTAGTACTAACAGTTTACATTCAATTCCCAGTGTTCCTTCTCTGGGTGTAGTTGTTTCTGTCAATCATTGATCAACTGGAAATGAATTGGATCTTCTTTATGGTGAAGAAATCCACTTCCATCAGAATATATCTTCATACAGTATTGTTGTTGAAATGTATAGTGGTCTTCTGGTTCTGCGCATTTCACTCAGCATCAGTTCATGCAAGTCTCTCCAAACCTTTCTGAATTCATCCTGCTGGTCATTTCTTACAGAGCAATAATATTCCATAACCTTCATATACCATAATTTACCCAACCATTCTCCAATTGATGGACATCCATTCATCTTCCAGTTTCTAGCCACTACGAAAAGGTCTGCCACAAACATTTTGGCACATACATGTCCCTTTCCCCTCTTTAATATTTTTTGGGGATATAAGCCCAATAGTAGCACTGCTGGATCAAAGGGTATGCACAGTTTGATAACTTTTTGGGCATAGTTCCAAATTGCTCTCCAGAATGGTTAGATTCTTTCACAACTCCACCAACAATGTATTACTGTCCCAGTTTTCCCACATCCCCTTCAACATTCATAATTATTTGTTCCTGTCATCTTAGCCAATCTGACCGGTGTGTAGTGGTATCTCAGAGTTGTCTTAATTTGCATTTCTCTGATCAGTAGTGATTTGGAACACTCTTTAATATGAGTGGATATAGTTTCAATTTCATAATCTGAGAATTGCCTGTTATTATCCTTTGAGCATTTATCAATTGGAGAATGGTTTGATTTCTTATAAATTAGGGTCAGCTCTCTATATATTTTGGAAATGAAACCTTTATTAGAACCTTTAACTGTAAAAATATTTTCCCAATTTGTTACTTCCCTTCTAATCTTGTTTGCATTAGTATTGTTTGTACAGAAATTTTTTAGTTTGATGTAATCAAAATCTCCTATTTTGTGATCAATCATGATCTCTAGTTCTCCTCTAGCTATAAATTCCTTCCTCCTCCACAGGTCTGAGAGATAGACTATCCTCTGTTCCTCCACTATATTTATGATAATATTCTTTATGCATAAATCATGGACCCATTTTGATCTTATCTTGGTATATAGTGTTAAGTTTGGATCCATATCTAATTTCTGCCATACTAATTTCCAGTTTTCCCAACAGTTTTTTTCAAATAATGAATTTTTATCCCAAATGTTGGTGTCTTTGGGTTTGTCAAACACTAGATTGCTATAGATGTATCCTTTTTTGTACTTTGTACATAATCTGTTCCACTGATCGGCTGGTCTATTTCTTAGCCAATACCAAATGGTGATTGCTGCTATATAATACAGCTTTATATCAGGTACAGCTAGACCACCTTCATTTGACTTTTTTTCCCCACTAATTCCCTGGAAATTCTCGACCTTTTATTCTTCCATAAGAATTTTATTGTTATTTTTTCTAGGTCATTAAAATAGTTCCTTGGGAGTCTGAGTGGTATAGCACTAAATAAATAGATTAGTTTGGGTAGTATTGTTATCTTTATTATATTCGCTCGGATATATATATCCACGAGCACTGAATGTCTTTCCAATTAGTTAAATCTGACTTTATTTTTGTGGCAAGCATTTTGTAATTTTGCTCATATAATTCCTGACTTTTCTTTGGTAGATGGATTCCCAAATATTTTATACTCTCAACATTTGTTTGGAATGGAATATCTCTTTGTATCTATTGCTGTTGCATTTTGTTGGTGATGCATAAAAATGCTGAGATTTATGTGGATTTATTTTGTATCCAGCAACTTTGCTAAAGTTGCAAATTATTTCTAATAATTTTTATTAGACTCTCTGTGGTTTTCTAAGTATACCATCATATCATCTGCAAAGAGTGACAGTTTGATTTCCTCATTACCTACTCTTATTCCTTTAATCTCTTTCTCAACTCTTATTGCCGAGGCTAGCATTTCTAATACAATATTGAATAGTAATGGTGATAGTGGGCAACCTTGTTTCACTCCTGATCTTACTGGAAAAGGTTCCAGTTTAGCTCCATTATATATTATGCTTACTGATGGTCTTAAATATATGCTCCTGACTATTTTAAGGAATAGTCCATTTATTCCTATACTCTCAAGCATTTTTAGTAGGAATGGATGTTGGATTTTATCAAACGCTTTTTCTGCATCTGTTGAGATGATCATATGGTTTTTATTAATTTGATTATTAATATGGTCAATTATACTAATAGTTTTTCTAATAGTAAACCAGCCCTGCATTCCTGTTATAAATCTTACTTGATCATAGTGTATTATCCTGGGGATGATTTTCTGAAATCTTTTTGCTAATATCTTATTTAAGATTTTAGCATCAATATTCATTAAGGTAATTGGTCTATAGTTTTCTTTCTCAGTTTTCGATCTACTTGGTTTAGGTATCAGTACCATGTCATAAAAGGAGTTTGGTAGGACTCCTTCATCCCCTATTTTTTCAAATAGTTTATATAACATTGGGGCTAATTGTTTTTTAAATGTCTGGTAGAATTCACATATAAATCCATCTGGTCCTGGGGATATTTTCCTGGGGAGTTGATTAATAGCTTGTTCTATTTCTTTTTCTGAAATGGGACTATTTAAGCAATTTATCTCCTCTGTTCATCTAGGAAGCCTATGTTTTTGGAGGTAGTCATCCATTTCACTTAGGTTATCAAATTTATTGGCATAAAGTTGGGAAAAGTAATTCCTTATTATTTCTGTAATTTCCTCTTCATTGGCGGAATGATCCCCCTTTTCATTTGTAAGACTAACAATTTGATTTTCCTCTTTCCTTTTTCTGATCAGATTTACCAAAGGTTTATCTATTTTATTGGCTTTTTCATAAAACCAACTCTTGGTTTTATTTATTAATTCAATAGTTTTTTTTAAACTTTCAATATTATTGATTTCCCCTTTTAATTTTAGTATTTCAAGTTTGGTTTTTGGTTGGGGGGTTTTAATTTGGTCTTTTTCTAGTTTTTTTACATTGCAGGCCCAATTCATTAATCTTCTCTTTCTCTATTTTGTTCAAATATGCCTCTAACGATATAAAATTTCCCCTTATTACCGCTTTAGCTGCATCCCACAAATTTTGGTATGATGTCTCATCATTGTCATTACCTTGGGTGAAATTATTAATTCTTTCTATAATTTGCTTTTTCACCCATTTCTTTAAGATGAGATTATTCAGTTTCCAATTACTTTTTGGTCTATTTAACCCTAACTTCTTATTGAATGTAGTTTTTATTGCATTGTGATCTGAGAAGAAGGCATTTATTTATTCCTGCCTTCCTGCATTTAATTTTGAGATCTTTATGCCCTGATATATAATCAATTTTTGTATAGGTTCCATGAACTGCTGAGAAGAAAGTATACTCCTTTCTATCACCATTCAGTTTTCTCCGAAGGTCTATGATACCTAGTTTTTCTAATGTTCTATTTACTTTTTTAATTTATTTGTTTTGTGGTTTGATTTGTCTAATTCTAAGAGTGCAAGGTTGAGATCTCCCTCTATTATAGTTTTGCTGTCTTTTTCTTCTTGCAACTCTCTTAACTTTTCTTTGAGTAAGTTAGATGCTATACTACTTGGTGCATATATGTTTAGTATTGATATAGCTTCATTGTTTATGCTACCTTTTAGCAGTATATGGTTTCCTTCCTTATCTCTTTTAATTAGATCAATTTCTGCTTTTGCTTGATTTGAGATAAGGATGGCAACTTCTGCTTTTTTGGCTTTACCTGAAGCATAATAGATTCTGCTCCAACCTTTTACCTTTACTCTGTATGTATCTCCCTGATTTAAGTGTGTTTCCTGTAAACAACATATTGTAGAGTTCTGACTTTTGACTCTGCTATCTGCCTCCATTTAATGGGAGAGTTCATCCCATTCACATTTGCAGTTAAAATTACTAATCCTGTATTTCCTGCCATCATATTATCCCCTGATTATGCTTTTTCCCCCTTGACACCCCTGAACCCCTTCCCCAGTATTTAATTTATAGACCCCACTTGTGATGCACAGCCCTCCCTTTTTAGTATCCCTCCCTCCTCCTTTTAAGTCCCTTCCCCTTTCTTGTACCTTTCCCATATTCCCCTTTTCCTTTTCCCTTTTCCTCTCCCCCCTTTTAATGAGGTGAGAGAGAATTCTCTGAAACACAAATATGTCAATTATTTACTCTTTGAGCCTACTCTGATGAGAGTAAGATTCACACAATGTTTCTCCCCCTCTCTAAATTCCCTCAGATGTGGTAGATTTTCTATGCCTCTTTCTGTGATGTAGTTTCCCTCTTTTTATCTCTCCTTCCCCCTTTTCTGGTACTATCCCCTTCCCTTTACTACTTCCTTTTTTAATATTATATCAGTAAAATAAAATTATCCATGTGGACTTTCTGTATATCCACAACAGAGTTCTTTTTACCTTTTTCTGCTTCTCTTCAGTCTTGTGGATGTAGATCAAATTTTTTGTTTAAGTCTTTTTTTTTTCTTAGAAACAAATGGAATTCCTCTGTATTTCATTAAATGACCATCTTCTTCCATGGAAGCAAATGCTAAACTTAGCTGGGTAGTTTATTCTTGGTTGCATTCCTAGTTCTTTTGTCTTTTTGAATATCAGGTTCCAGGCCCTTTGATCCTTTAATGTAGAGGCAGCCAGATCTTGAGTGACCCTTATTGTGGCACCTTGATATTTGAATTGTTTTTTCCTCACTGCTTGCAATATTTTTTCTTTAGTTTGGTTGTTCTGCAGCTTAGCCACAATGTTCTGTGGAGTTCTTGTTTTAGGGTCTTTTTCAGAAGGTGTTTGATGAATTCTTTCAATGGCTATTTTTTCTTCTGTTTCTATTATCTCTGGACAGTTCTCTTTGATGATTTCCTGTAAAATAGAATCTAAGCTCTTTTTCTGATCAAGTTTTCGTGAAGTCCAATGATCCTTAGATTATCTCTCCTAGATCTATTTTTCCAGGTCTATAGATTTTCCCAGTAAGTATTTGATGTTATTCTCCAGCTTTTCATTTTATCTTTTCCAATTCAGAAATTCTACTTTCTTGAGAAGTTTTTATCTTTTCCAATTCAGAAATCCTACTTTCCTGTGATTTTTTAACCTTTTCTAATTCACAAATTTTGTTTCCCTGCACCTCCTGTGAATTCTTTATTTTTTCCAATTCAAATTTCAGTTGTTAATCTCTTTCCTTTCCCCATTTTTCTTCAAACTCTCTTAACTTTTTAATAGTCTCTTCTAGGAGAGAGTTATATGATGGGGGGCAGGTATCATTCCCCTTTAGGGTGTTATCTGCAGACTCTCTGCTGTTAGCTTCCTTGGGGTTGGATACCAGCTCTTTCTCTGTGTAGAAGGTGTCAATAGTTCTCTTCAGCTTCTTACTCATTGTTAAAAATCTGTTGGGGCTTGCCCCTGGGTTAAGAAGCTTATTTATTTATTTACCAGCTTCCTCCCTGACTAAGGTAGAATGTAACAACCCCTTTGACTGGGCTAAGAGAGAGCTCTGGGAGAGAGTTCTCCTCCCCCCTCCCCAGAAATGCCTCAGAGGTGGTTAGCACCGCTGCAGTTTCGAGGAGTGCCCAGTGAAGGACCCCGCTCTGTGGCCTAGTGACTGCCCTGAGGTTTAAGGCTGAACAGTGAAAGCGTCACAAACCCCAGCCAATGCCTCCCGTGGGGCCATGGATATCAGCAGCTGACATGAAAAACCTCTGTGCTCAAACTGGAAGTGTCTGACCGGAAACCATATTCCCTACTTCAATGCTTCCACTTCTCTGGGAGTTCTGCTTCTCTGGGAATTCCACAGCTGCTAGAATTCCACTGCCTCAGGCTGATTCCCACACTATGTGGATTAGAGGCTGCCTCGGACTGTGTCCCAGCTGTTCAGGCTCTCAACCACCCCAAGGAGAAGCCCTGGACAGCAGAAGGCGGCTGCATAGCAATGCCAAGATCTATTAGGTCACTTCCAGATTGGAGTGGATTAAAGATCTGACTTTATGTTTTAAAGTGGCTTGATTTCTCTTCTGATGTGCTGTTTTATAAGCAGAGAAGAGCTAACAGCCTTTGTCAGATTCCTCTATCTCAGTAGCTTCTCTGATCCCAGAGATCTCCCCAGCCTGATCGGCACAGTGTGCTAGCACCTAACCCTGTCTTTGCCAGTCTTTTTTTTTTTTTCCCTCCCCCCAGAACTGGCCTTTTCTGTTGAAATTCCAGATTCTCTTTAGCTGGTACGTTGTGCTTCCAATCCTTGTGGTTTTTATCAGTCCAGCATTATTTTTGAGGCTGATTTAACTAGTTGGTAATGAGGGAAGAAGGGAGCTTACAAATTCGCGTGTATGTTCTCTGTCTCTTAGCTCTGCCCCCTTTTCATAGCATTTTAAAATTTGAAAACCAAACTTTGTACACTGTCTCATTGGAGTCGCACAAAAATCCTTTGAGATAAGCATTAAAATACTATTATTCTCATTTTATGGATGAGAAAACTGAAGTGCAGTTATTAAACAGTTTGCTTAAAATTATGCATCTAATAAATGTCTGAGGATGAAATCAGAGTCTTTCTGAGTCTAGTTTCAACAATCTATATATTTGCTAGGCCATAAGACTATAAATATATAATTTTTAAAAATTTGGACCTTTGATTTTATGAGCAATAATATGTAGGAACTCCTTTGACTATTGCAGATCAGCAATTGCTCTGTAACTTGCTTTATGGAGTTTCCTGTTACACATGGTACTAGAGTCCACATGTGGCAGAGACTTAGAATGAACTCTTGTTTTCCTGACTATAAGGTCAGCTTTCTTATCCAATGCAAAAGTCTGCCTTCCATGGAATATATCATGGGTCACCCTGTGGATTCCTACCTTTAATATAACTATAGAGAGAAGTGTCTAAGTATCAAAGACCAGCAGGGAGATAAAACATGTAAATCATTCCACATAATCATTCCAATGACACTGATATTTCTATGTGGACATTCATGCAGCAGACATAATTTCATTCATGATTTTTAAAAGGCTTATCATGAGGCACCAGGATGAGGCAAAACTCCTCCCTGTCCTTGGTGAAATTGAGACCATCCTTTCTTGATCCATAGTTCCAACCTCACTAAATGACAGGAGAAAGAAAATTGATCTAAGATGCAAGTAATATGATCAAACAGACTCCCTCTCATGAAGAAATCAGTCATGTCACTAGAATCATCAGCACCAGGCAAGGCAGAAGCTGAAGACTAATAAATAAAGACTAAATAAATATGTAGCTGATCTCTCATATGCTTCTAGAATATATTCTTTCAGAGAAATTACTTATGCTGTATAATTTTTGTATTCTAATAATTGTCTACTGGGTGAAATGCTAATCTTCAAGGTAATTTTTTTGTCTCCAAACACAAGTATTGATTCAAATTCCCAAAAGGTAAAAAATACAAGTTTCTTCTGGAAGCTTTTGTATTCCTGTTAAGGCAACTATATCTTTTATGTGTAAGACCTTTACTCCTCAGAGAACATTTTCTTGCAATCTTTCCCTGGATCTTCATAAGAACCATATGAGAGAATCAGGGCTGCTATAATCTTTGCTTTGCAGATGGGGACACTTAGACACTGTACTTAAAATCAGTAGATTTTTGTTCTTTTTCAATGAGGTGTTAACTCTCCTTAATCATAGAGTGAAAGGTGATTTGGAGTCATTATTAAATTGAAAACTTTATGGGGCCATTAGATAAAAAGGGAATGCTAAGACATCAAATTAGAAAAAAGGAGGATACAATTGAAACAGTCCAGGTTGCAAACACAGTGAGTCTGTAGTGGTATCATGCCACCCATTGATCTGCTATACTTCCAGCCTAGGTGAGAGTCTTAAACAAACAAACAAATAAATAAAAAGAAGCCATATGAATATAGGGTCACTGATTTTTCCATTCAAAAACCTGACAAATTGTAGTCTTGATTTTTATGAGAGATTTTTATTTGTTTGTTTGTTTTCATATGAAGAGGCTTGGCTTCCTAATCCCTTCATTTTTTGAGTAAATGATAGCTAACATTTATAAAGCACAAGATTTGCAAAGTGCTTTACATACATTATTTCATTTGATCCTTACAACAATCCTGTAAGGTAGGTGCTATTACTATCCCCATTTTACAGATAAGGAAACTGGGTCTATCAGAAGTTGAATGACTTACAACATACTTAAGGACATGTCACTAGTAAAGTAAACATCTGAGGTCAAATTTGAATTCAGGTCTTTTTCATACTATGTCAAGTATTGTACCAATTATACCAGTAGTGTTAAAAATCAAATAGAAATGAATCCCTGCTCATGGCACATTCACTTAGAAAATCACAGTTGAATATTATATATATATAATTGTATTTTATTTTGTTGTAAACATTTTCCAATTACATTGTAATCTGGTCCTGGCTATGCTGGGAATCCCTAAGAATAAATGATATGCCGAAGGCCACTCTACTAGCTAGTAGTAGAATCAAGGTTTTCTAGAACTCAGATTTCCTGTTGCACTATTATTTTCTCTACATCATTCAAATGTCAAATCTTATGGTATAATACATATAGTAAATCCTATAAGAATTTGGAGAAAACCATATATACTCCTATAAAATAAACATGTGAATAATCAGATAACAGTCCCTGTGGTCTTTGAATTTGTTAGATTATATCTAAAGTATTATGTTTATTTTTGAATATCACAGGGAGGTAATCATGGCATAGTGGATAGATGGTTATCCTTGGAACAGAAGAACTAACTTAAGTAACTCCTCTAACTCTACTGACTGGGTAACCCTGGACAATTGCCCATTGTTCTGTACTACTCTTTAATACTATAAATTACAAAGGCAATACCATCATGCATTTGGTAGAAGGAGTTTTCTCAACCAAGAGTTCCCTATACTGGGAAATCATATATATATATATATATATATATATATATATGTGTGTGTGTGTGTGTGTGTATATATATATATATATGTATGTGTGTGTATATATATATGTATGTGTGTATATATATGTATGTGTGTATATATATATATATATATATGTATGTGTGTGTATATATATATATATCCAGTCACTGTCCTTCTACATTTTAGACAGACAGAGACAGATAAAAAAAGACAGAGAAATAAGAAATTATGTTGGTTAGAGATAGAGATAAATAAATGATAGATAAGAAAAAGTGAGGGGGAGAGAGAAAGAGGGAGAGAAAATTAGTTAATGGTGATTATACAGATGAAAGCAATCACGGGATGATGAGAACTTAGAAATTCTCCCATATGAACAATACATGAAAGTACTGAAGCTTTTTTTTTTTTTTTTTTCTTTTACGGAGGGAAGATTTCATGGAGGTAAAATAGAAGCAGACTTCAAATGTTTGGATAGTTGTCATGTAGCTGACAAATCAGAATTCTCTACCTTTACCCTCAAAGAGTAGAATTAGAAGTAATAGGCAGAAGTGACAGAGATGCACATTTAGGTTTGAAGTACATATTCACCTTTTAATCATTATGATTACCCAAAAGTAAATGGGCTGTCTCAGTGGAGTGTAGATTCTTTCTCACTTTGAGGCTTTTAAGCAAAGGATAGAAATCACCTGCCTGATTATTTGAAGATCCTTACCAAGGTTTGGGTAGGCTGTAAGGGCCTTCCACCTCGGAATATTAGTGATTCTTAATCAGATAAGACCTTTTGGACTAACGCTGGGAAAGGAAATTGGAGGGTTTAGTTTCCATCAACTTTTCCCATATCTCCATTCCAAACTCTTCAGGAGAGTACATTCTTGATTAAAGTGAAGCAAGAAATAGTGAAAGGAAATATTCTATCACAGAGTTAAAGTGTCAAGTTATCACTGGCATCCAGGAAAAAGAGCAAACATTACAGGTGAAAGATATGCACCTAGCATATGATCTGCTATAGTCTTTAATAAAACCTGGAACATTGAGGACTCTCCTTGAATTATAGTAATGAAGAAATCATGAGAGAAATTATTAAATCTGCATTAATTGAGGAATACTAGATACACTTATTTTTCAAGGAAAAAAGTAGAACAATTCACCACATGTGTGGTACTAATATATAGAACCATCAGGACACATTTATTAATGTATGTGTTTTCATCTAGCAAATCTTGCACCAACTTTAGAGTAAAATCAGTCATCTATAGAATTCCCCAAGGAATGATACTAAAAGTAATAGACCTGAGTATAGCATAAATTTTTCTCCTTGTGACAAATCACTAAAAAGTAGGATAATTTGCTGTCAGGAATAATTAGAGTAAGGATTATTAACTCCACTACTACTATCAAGTTTCTGAAGATTACTTGAAAATCAATTCTTTTGGCACCTTGGACAAGTCCAGGCTCCAACTAAGTCCTTGCAATCAGGACTTCATTTGTAGTGATTCATAACACTATTTCATCATCATTTTATTGTCAAAAACAGTTTTCAGGGCCAATGTGATGGGCAGAGGCTGCCAACTAACAAATACCACAAGGGAAACTGTTTGTTTTTGAATTGGAGGAGCATCTGAGGTCCAGACTAGGATAATCATAACGAACATTTTTCTACCACTATAAGATTTGCAAAGTACTTTACATATCTTTTCTCTTTTGGTGTAAAATATTTCTCATACATGCTTTCCACATATAGCTATAAAATGGATGTTTTTTATCAGTTGATTTTGTATAGAGCTGTAAAAATTCTTGAATTCTTTGAAGCACTGATTTAGAAATAGAAGCAATTTTCATGGTCATAAATTACTCTTTTTATAGATAAGGAAAATTAGGCTCTTAAAGGCTAAGTCTGGGGCCATGTAAGAAATAACTGGAAGACCTAGAGTCATATAATTCTTTAAGTTAAGGTCAAAGTCAACTCTTTGCTTGATACCTTCATATCCTCTACAAATATCCCTGATAAGTAGCTATTGAGTTCCTGTTCAAACATCTAAAGAGATAGGTAAACCATTCTTTTACAAGGTAGTTTATTTGACTTTTGCTTATTTCTAGTTTTTAATGGCACAATGAAAATAATGCTAAGCATGGAGTTAGAAAGACTTGAATTAAAATTTGACCTCAGATACTGTGTGATTTTGGGGTGAGTCGTTTAACTTCCATTTTACCTCAGTTTCCTCATCTGTAAAATGGGGATAATAATGGCACCTATCTCCCAAGGTTGTGATAATTAAATGAGATATATGTATTTAGCTTAGTGTTTTTGCACAAAATAGGTATAATATAAATAGTATTATTATTAAGTTATTTAGTTTTCTCCCTTCCAGTATTTTTTTTTTTTTGCTAAGGAAATTGGGGTTAAGTGACTTGCCCAGGGTCACACAGCTAGGAAATGTTAAGTGTCTGAGACCAGATTGAACTCAGGTTCTCCTGACTTCAGGGCTAATGCTCTATCCACTGCACTACCTAGCTGCCCCTTCCAGTACCTTTTTTTTTTTTTTTAGTTTATTATTTTTAATACACAATGTTTTATGAATTATTTTGGGAGAGAAAAAATCAGAGCAAACAGGAAAGACCATGAGAGAGAGAGAGAAAAAAAAAAAAAAACCCAGGAAAAATAAGTGAACATAGCATGTGTTGATTTACATTCAGTCTCCTTAGATCTTTTTCCATGACAATGGAATTTTCTCTCCTAAGTTTATTGGGATTGCTATGGATCACTGAACTACTGAGAAGAACAAAATCTTTCATAGTTGATCATCACACGTTCTTTTTTTTTTTTTTTACAGGATGTTATTTTATTTTTTTAATTAATTTTATAATTATAACATTTTTTGACAGTACATAAGCATAGGTAATTTTTTTTTACAACATTATCCCTTGTACGCCCTTCTGTTCTGAATTTTTCCCCTCCTTCCCTCCAACCCTTCTCCTAGATGGCACGCATTCCCATACATATTAAATATCTTATAGTATATCCTAGGTACAATATATATCTGCAGAACCGAATTTTGTTGTTGTTGTTGCAAAGGAAGAATTGTATTCATAAGGTAAAAATAATCTGGGAAGAAAAACAAAAAAATGCTCACACTTTACACTCATTTCCCAGTGTTCCTTTTCTGGGTGTAGCTGATTCTGTCCATCATTGATCAATTGGAATTGGATTAGCTCTTCTCTATGTTGAAGATATCCACTTCCATCAGAATACATCCTTGTACAGTATCATTGTTGAAGTGTATAATGATCTCCTAGTTCTGCTCGTTTCACTCAGCATCATTTGATGTCTCTCCAAGCCTCTTTGTATTCCTCCTGCTGGTCATTTCTTACAGAACAATAATATTCCATAACCTTCATATACCATAATTTACCCAACCATTCTCCAATTGATGGACATCCATTCATCTTCCAGTTTCTAGCCACTACAAAAAGAGCTGCCACAAACATTTTGGCACATACAGGTCCCTTTCCCCTCTTTAGTATTTCTTTAGGCTATAAGCCCAGTAGTAGTATGGCTGGGTCAAAGGGTATGCACATTTTGATAACTTTTTGGGCATAATTCCAGATTGCTCTCCAGAATGGTTGGATTCTTTCACAACTCCACCAACAATGTATTAGTGTCCCAATTTCCCCACATCCCCTCCAACATTCATCATTATTTGTTCCTGTCATCTTAGCCAATCTGACCGGTGTGTAGTGGTATCTCAGAGTTGTCTTAATTTGCATTTCTCTGATCAATAGGATCATCACACATTCTTGCTGCTATTGTGTACAATAGCTTGTTTTGTTCAGCATCAGTTCATATAAATTTCTCCAGGCTTTTCTATAATCAACTTGTTTACTATTTTTTATAGAATAATAATATTCCATTACTTTCATGTACTACAACTAATTCAGCCATTCCCCAACTGATGGGCTTCCACTCCTTTTCCAGTTCTTTGCTACTACAAAAAGAGCTGCTGCAAACATTTTTTGCCCATGTGGGTTCTTTTCCCTCTTTTATGATTTCCTTAGGATACAGACCCAGAAATGGCTTCCAGTATCATCATGTAGCAAGCCTTTTCTTTCATGCAAAGAGTAATTAGGATGGTAAAGGACCACTATCTATTTCCTCATTCTCAAGCTACAGAGCACTTACCTTAAATTTTTAAAGATTGCAGCTGAGGCTTCTCTCGGTCTCTATAGAAGACAGATCCTGGATGGAATCACTTTATTATCTATCACTTAAAAATCTCCCTTAACCAAGACATGCAAGCATGACAAAGGCTCTGGGAGTGTTTTTGATGAAAGCAGAAAATACTGACTAGATAAGATGATCCTAGATAGTTTTTTAGAATTTACAGCTGAAAGAGATCTTAATGGTCATCTAGTCCAACTATTTCCTTTTCTCAGCGGAGGGAACTGATTCTCTATAAGGTAATGATTTCCCCATGGATGCAAATTACCCAGACAGTAAGATCCTATGTCTCTAAATTCAATGATCTTTCCATTAATGGGTTATTTCAATAAAAAACCAAGGCATTTTATTAAGTCATCTTCCTGAACATTGAAATCTGGGCCAGGGCCTATGTTTCTTTTGGGGCCATAATAATTTTCACCAATTATTTAATAGCATTTTTGGAGCACTTCAAATAATTGTTGCTCACATTTCAATTATTCTCTGTAATTAAAAAAAAAACTACTTAACAATCTTACGAAGGAAGTAATGCAAGTATTGCTATTCTCTCTTTGTACAAAAGAAAGATGCCTACTGTAGTGCACAATTAATGTAAATCAGTGATTTAGAGCTATTGTCATTTAGGCTCATGTTATCATTCAGTCTTTTTTCAGTTGCATTTGACTCTTTGTGACCCTATTTAGGGTTTGTTTTTTTCCCCAAAAAACACTGCATTGGTTTGCTATTTTCTTCCCCAGATGCTTGATAAAAATTATTAGGGATCAGCTAGCTCAAACTTCTCATTTTAGAGAAGAGGAAACTCTGAACTAAGAAGGTTAAATGACTTTCTAATAGACATATAGGTTATAAATAGCAAATCCAGGATTTGAAACCAGATCCTCTGGCTCAAAATTCATGTCCTTCTAACTGTATTATATAGCTTCAACTTGAAGAGACCTGCCCAAGAGACAGAGTTAAAACTTGGCTGCAGATATTTTGACTCCAAATCTAGCAGCCTTTATAAAATATGATTTCAATGTTCATAAGCATATACATTTATCATGTTTGTGCAACATGAATTACATATATATACATATATAGGTGTGTATATACACTTATTTATGTATTTATGACATATATACATCTACATACATGCATACATATATATGCATATATACACACATATACATGCATGCATATATTTTTATATATAATGATATTTATAAATCATCCAGTAAAGGACTCTGAAGTTGGATAGTAGAAGAATGAAAAGAAAACTTACAACTACCTAGAGAGGGCTGTGTCCATGAAGGGAAGGGAAGTCACTCAATACTGTCAAAAAAGTTCAAAACATCACAAAACAAAAAAAGAATGAGAACTGAGGAATCACTAGCACATCTGTTAACTAAGGATTCATTAGTAACTTTGGAGAAAGTATTTTAATTCAGTGAAAGATAAGAAGTCAGAGTGAAACTGACTGAGCTAGGTGGTACAGTGGTACAGTAGATAGAACACCAGCTCTGCAATCAGCAGGACTTGAGTTCAAATCTGTCTCTCCTCAAACACTTCCTACTTTTTTAGTTGTGTGGCCCTGGGCAAGCCACTTAACACCAACTGCCTCACAAAAACAAAAAAAATTGATGGAGGAATAGGCAAAAGGAAGAAACTTGTAGGTAATGAGGGTAAATAGCTTTTATTGGAATTTGGTAAAGAAAGGTGAGATTCTATAGTAATTGCTCAAAGGAATGACAAGATCAAGTGAGAGTTTGTAAAAATGGGGAGGAGAGTATCCCTGAAGAAGCCAGTAGATAATATAAAAAAAAATATCCCCAAATCACATCAAAAAAGTGAAATTGATTGTTCAGACAAGACAAAGCTCATCATGAATGTGGGAGTAATTTCTGAATCAGTTCTCTATGTGCAGTGATAACTATTGACTTCTAAGAGCAAAGGTCAGGAGGACTCTAAAGCTGGAAGAAAAATAATGTGAATATAAAGAAATGAAAAATAAACCCAGAAACTAAATTCTAACCCATTTAAGTGTTATTGATAATAAGAATTTTAAAAAATGAATAGTAGAAATGAGATTTCTTTCTCTTAACTGATGTAAATCACTTTCCATAACAAGGATTCCAAAATAATGCAAGAAGTATCTTAGTCAGGAAACATTTTCTTTATAAATAGAAAGCAACATGGGGAATATAAACTATTTTGTAGAATTTGGGGAAGAAGGCTAATGGGTGACTATGAGCAATGAAAATGAAGACTAAAGGATAATTAGGAATTGTGAACCTGGATGACTAGAAGGATTGAAGCTGAAATTGCTGAGAAATGAGAGAGAGAGAGAGAGAGAGAGAGAGAGAGAGAGAGAGAGAGAGAGAGAGAATCTTGTAATTTTTTTGATTAGTCTTTTAAAATCCATGGTCAGGAGATCTCAAAATGACAGAATGAATGGGAATAGAACAGTGAATTTTTCTCATATTATTAAGCCAGCAAAGGGTCTGGCGGGGGGGGGGGGGGGGTAGAGGGAGTGAGGGGAGAAGTACCAGACAGTAACAATCAAGAATATAAAGAGAATCTACACTAAGCTAATTTTTCAAGACCAGGTCTACACAGAGAAACAGACAAAAGCCTATCTGAACTAAGAAAGGGATCCTGACATAATAACCTACTCCATGAAGGCAGCACATATAACTCTTCTAGCAAATGGAATGAGAGCAAATACAAACAATAGGAGTCTGTATTCCAAATCTGGAACCAAAGTTGAAGCGTCAGCCTTGGATCAGACTGAACTGGTAAAGCTTTTTAGCCTGAGATGATAGAAAACCCAAAGTCTTGTATGCTGAGTAGTACACAGAAGCAGCAGAGGCAAGACTGCAGATAAATCACATCAAAACCAAATAAAGCCTCTCTGTTCCTATCAGAAGTATGGAAAACTTGATAATCATGTGAAATTCCCAATTTATGAAATAAAGATGGGTAAATGAAGAAACAAAAGAAAACATCAATGATAAGGAAATGTCATGAAGAGTACTGCCTCATAAATCAGAAAGAAGCAATGGGAGATAAAAATCAATTTATATCAGGGGTTCTTAATCTTTTTATTGTGAAATCACTTGAAAATCTTCTAAGATCCATGTGCTTCCTCTCAGAATAATTATTATTGCATAAAATATATTGCATTGCAAAGGAAAAAATGTTGAAATACCGTTATAAGAAAATTTTTTAAACAACTTGATGAACTCCAGGTTAATAACTTTTGGTTTAAATAAATCTTGGTGATAAACTTAACTAAGCAAAATCAACATTAGGAGAGTTAAAGATGAGAATAGAAATACGACAAACAGAAGAAAAGTGGAAAAAGGTTTGTAGAGATTTTTTTATAACAAATTTTTCACCATCAATAGTAGGAATAAAAAGAGAGAGAGACAAAGGGGCAGACAAAGAGAGACAAAGACACAGAGAGACAGTAACAGAGAGACAGAGAGACAGGGAAAGAAACAGACACAGATACAGAGACACAAACACACACCCAGAGTCTCAAAATTCTATTACATAGCCATCAGTGAGGTTCAATAAATCAAGAGAGGAGAGATAGGAGGCCAAACTGAAAGCAAAGAAATATATTTGCATACTAAAGAAACTGCTGGCAGCAGTTTCAGTTTCCTAAGAATATACATAAGATTTATTATAACTTTTGGCCCACTCAGAGTAGAGTCAATCAGCAATATTCACAATAGAGGGAAAGATAGAGAAAAGGAGAATCATTCAAGAGAGAAAAATGGGGGCTTCTGGGAAGAACATTTGTCATGTAGCTAAGAGTCTGTTATAGTTATTGGCAAGGGTAAGTTATTTAAAGGTTAAGAGACCAAGAGATGAATACATATATTTTTTTACAATTTTACAATTTTTTTTACAATTGTGAAAGAATTCCTTTCAGACAAAACTATAGAGCTGAAGTGACCATTTAGATAAGACTACAAAAGTATCTCTAATCTAAGAACAACAAATAGTAGTTACAACAATGGTTAAGGCTATTCATTTTACATAGCTTGCTGAATTTTATGTTTCTTTTCTTGGTCACCCAGTAGTTGGGGGATTTCTATATTGTTACTCCATCAAGATATCAATGATTTGGGTTCCTATTTTCCCCCATAACATTTTGAAAGGGCACTTATAGTAGCACAATTTGACTTTGACTTAGGTGGAAGCATTAAACCTAGAAGATGCTACTGAAAATGCTAGGAAACAGAATAATAGAGTAGATAGAACTCTAGGCCTGGAGTCGAGTTCAATTCTAGCCTCAGACACTTACTAGCTTTATGACCTCAGACAAGTCCCTTAACTTTCTTCAATAGTAAAATAAGGCTAATAGCAGCCACTTTCCTTACAGAGTTATAAGGAACAAATGTGATAATATTTATAAAATGCTTAGCATGGTATCTGGTACATAGTAGGCACTTTATAAATGCATATACCTTTCCACCCACTCCTACTCCCATATGTATAAGCTATTAGAGAATATTCCTTTGAGAACTTTAAAGGAAGCCAAACTAGTTCAACACTAAATTTAAGACTGGGTATTATTTTTTTTTCAGATTAGCTCAAGTTAGGGGAAATGTCCTTAAAGATTTTGAATAAACCTAAGTAAAAGTAGAAATAAACTTGTTCTACATCACCCACAAAAGAATAGGGACTAGGCACTCAATGTAAGGAACGTTTCACTATACAGAAGACCTAAGAATTAGAACTGTCACAAAGATCATACAGTAAGGCCAGGCAAGATTTATATTAGGAATGTAGGGCTAGTGCAACATTAGGAAAACTATAAATATAATTTATATTAATAACAAAGATAACAAAAATCATATGATCTTAACAAAATGCTAAAAAGTCTTTTCACAAAATAAAGCACGTGTTCTTATTAAAATCACTAAAAACCAAAGGAATAAAATGATAAGAGCTAGCATTATCTATAATGTGGATATATTTAAAGCCTTCCAAATACAATGTCCATTATCACCAATATTATTCAGGAATGTACTAAAATAATTAACAAGAAAAAAATTGAAGGAATAAAACAAGCACTGAGGAAACAAAACTGTAACTTTGCTCTTTCCATTTAAGAAAATTTTACATGATTTCAGTAATATAGGAATATAAA
Organism: Sminthopsis crassicaudata; assembly: GCF_048593235.1. Taxonomy (NCBI): domain Eukaryota; kingdom Metazoa; phylum Chordata; class Mammalia; order Dasyuromorphia; family Dasyuridae; genus Sminthopsis; species Sminthopsis crassicaudata. Next base: position 558,971,559 of record NC_133619.1, read on the forward strand.
ATAGGGATACAAACAAGGTTACTTTCCCTTTACAAATGATAAATCATGATTTTGTGACCTCCCACATTCAGTTATAAAATCCCATATAGTGTTGCAACCCAGTTTAAGAAGCTGGGGAATAGAATAGGCACCATATACACAGCAGTAAATGATCAAAGCAACCTAGAGTTTGATAAATGCAAAGATCCAAACTTTGGGGATAAGAAGTCACCAATTCACAAAAATTGCTGGGAAAACTGTTTAGTAGAAACTAGACAAAAATCAATATTTCACATTCTATTAAAAGGTCAAAATGTATAAATGGACATAAAGGTGATAGTAAATTAGGACATCACAGGAAAAATGTATCTATCAGATTTATGGATAAGGAAAGAGTTTATGACCAAACAAGAGATAAAAAGGATCACAAGAAACAAAATGGCTCATTTTGATTACATGAAATCGAAATGGTTTTGCAAAAACAAAACTAATACAATCAAATTCAAAGGAAAGTAAGACAACTTGATGGATAAATGTAAAAGCTTCTCTGATAAATGATCAATATCTCAAATATACAGGGAACTGAGCTCAATTTATTAAAAATATAAGCAATTTTTCAATTGATAAGTGATCAAAGGATATGCAGAAAATATCAAATCTATCAATAGTCACATGAAAACAGCTCTAAATCATTATTGATTAGAGAAATTAAAATTAAAACAACTTTAAAGTACTACCTCATACCTATTAGATTTTGCTAACATGACAGAAAAGGAAACTGAAATGTGCTGAAGGGCATGTAGAAAATTGGGACACTATTACATTATGGGTGAAGTTGTAAATGGTCCAACCATTCTGGAAAACAATTTGGAACTACACTGAAAGAGCTATAACATTCTATACTCCTTGATTCAGCAATGCCAGAACCAGGTGTGGATCCCAAAGAGATCAAAGAAAAGGGAAAAAATAAGTATAAACACAAAAATATTTATACTAACTTTTTCCAACTAGAGTTGGAAGTTGAAGGGATGCCCAACTTGCTCAACTCTTAAAAATAACAAGACAATGAACCAAGATAATTCTAAATAACCTATGATGAAAAGTGCCTAAATTCTTGAATGCAGATTTGAAACTTTTTTTTGCTTGTTTGCTTATTATTTTTCTCCTATTTGTGTGTGTTTATTATTTTTTTTGTATTGACCAATATGGAAATATGTATGATATTGCTTGTCTTTTCAATGGGTAGGAGGAAGAAAATTTGACACTCAAAATGTAAAATAAAAAGAATATTTTTAAAAATTTTAAATGTAATTGGGAAATATTTATAAAGGTAAAAGACAGCTCTGTCCTGAAGGAGTTTATAATCCAATGATAGGATGACCAGTTATGAGATGGATGGTATAGAGATTTTAGTTCACTTGAAATAGATCATGTAACATTATGTAAATGGTTTTGTATGAAGATTTGGGAAATTTGATGAAAAAATTTACCCTTCCTCTTTCTTTTCCTGACCTTCATAGTCTAAATTCTCCTGTGGCTTTATACTTGAGTTTATTTTTTCCCTCTGGAAATGTCCTGGACCAAGTTATTTTCTCCATGTCAGAAGTATTCCTCCTAGTTCTTTCAGGTGTCTATTTCTTACCTAGTGGCTCTCTATCTTAATAATGGTATGAAGTATCACATAGTCCAACTTGAGGGACAAATGAATTCTGCTTAAGTGAGACCAGGAACAAAGTGTTTTTCCCATTGAAAAAAATAATATACAATTCCCACAGTAAACAAATGTACTTTACAATAGTACCCTCTCTGAGCAGTGAGATTATCATAGAGTTCCCTCCATTTGAGGGGCTTCTAAATACTAAATTCTGCCAAGATCACTGTGGGATTTAAATTTTATAGGTGTAAGCCTTTTTCTAATTATATGATTTATTCACTCTTTCCTTATATTCCTAAGAAATATAGCCACTAGTTGTTACTCAGCAAGAAGCAGAGCAGTAATATGTCTTATAAAGTGATTTGATTGAGATTACATGTGAATAGTTAGTGAATCTCTAGAGAAAATAATGAGCAAATGTATTATTTGGTTATCAAATCTATATAACATTAAACATATATATGTTAACATACACATATATAATATATATTATTGGCCATCAATGACTTTTAACAAATAAAATTGACATTCAGAGTTCAGAAATGCAGAATTTCATGTATTTTCTCTTACATACCAGGGAGTAAAGATCAGCCTGAATTTATGGAAAATCCATGGAAAAATCCAGACAAAAAGATGGGATTAGTTATTATTTAAACTTTGGCATTCAACTCTAAAGTTTGTTAACTACCTAGTTAGTATAGTATACTATGCTAAGAGCTGGAGACATGAAAATAAAAGAACATAGAAAGCATTTTTCTTTAAAAAGCCTACTACGTGTATTTGCTTGTGGTTCTTTCTGGAAAACCACCAACTTCCAAGGTAGCTAGTAGTCTTTCTTCTCCTAGCTATGTCCCTTACCTTGAGTGTTTATATGAAAGAATAGTTTTCACTGCTATACTCCTACCCATCTTCTGTTATTAATATTTTCAGTAGTTAGCTTTTATTATTTTTAAAAATTATATTGTTTCAGCTATCCCAGCTTAGCCAAAATTAAGCTAGGCGAGTCTTTAAGACACCCACTTCTAAACACTTAGCATACACCACCAAAGTCCACCCACATCCCTCTTTCCCATGTCTATACTTCCCCTATAACCTTAGAGTCTGGACCTATAAAAAATTACCAATCAGATTGAAATCATTCAAGACAATGTTCAGTACTGTGAAAGAAGGGGCAAAGAAGAGGACAAACATCTATTATACAGACCTAGCAAATAATTCAGTGTTTTGATTGTGAAAATGAATTATTCAAGAGCCCTTTTGCTTCCCTGTCTCATATAGTAATTTTTAAAGTTCCATGTATAAAAACTCTCTGAAATATACAAGCTGTAACACGCCAAAAGTTTCACTTGAACATTTGTCAAGCAATAAAATTCCTTTTAATGAACACAATCACTCCCCTCATGATTCATACAACAAAATCCATTTTTACATGGTGGTTTTACATCTGGTGCTTTACAGACATAAGGCACAATTTTTTTAAACAACATGTCTTTGAGTTAACAAATTATTTTTTTGAGTTACAAATTATCATTTCTCCATTGTTTTCTATAGTAAACATAATTTAACAGTGTTGTTGGTTATTAAAAAAAAAAAAAAAAAAAAAAAGATCTTTTGACAGACTCATATCCAAAGTGAGTTTGAAGCTGAAGCTTAGTGGGCACCTTTGAGTTTTAAGAAGAAATGATTCATTACATTCTAAAACAGAAGATTTCAAAAAAAGCTTTAGTGAAATCTTAAATTTTTCCTGAGTTAATATACAGAGATGGAGTGAGATGAATGAAGAAATACCTCACAATTTGGGAATTGGTGTGGCAGCCACAGCTATGCTTTCAATGGCACATTCATCAGTGCCTCGGCGGATTCTGAAGTAGCCCTTCTCACCCCAAGAGGTTCCCCAACTATTTTTAACTGTCCAGTAAGCCTCACCAGTCTTTTCATCAGTGCCATAGCCTACGAGAAGAACGGCATGATTGGTCAATTCAAAGGGATTGAAATAGTCCCTCAGCCCTGTGTGGTGATAGATTCCTGTGTGATAGTGAATGAAGTCATCATATACTTCAAAAGCAACAGCCAGGGGTCCATTCTGAACCAGTTCATGCAACATCAAAGCTTCATTGCAGGCTCCATAGTAGCCTCCCACATAGGAGTACTCAGATGTATAATAACGAGAACATTTCTTTGGAGTGCATGGAGAATCATCAGCTTGGTAGGGAAAGCAGTCCTCTTCCACCAGTCCAAAATCTTGGGCATACTTCCCCCCAATGAGATATGGGAAGCCACCTTCACAGCCTAAGAGGGGTAGTAAAAAGAAAACATTAAATGATATTCCTCCACTGAAATGATTCCCACTTTTTTTTACTACTCTTCCTTTCCTTCTGCTGCCCATGAATTAATTTATTTGTCTTCGTTTATTATAAAACAGAGGGAATATGCCTGGCAGGTTTTAATTATTTACCCGAACTGTCTCCTGCTAAGCTGGAACTAGTTCATAAGCAGCATTTGAAATTGGGTAACTTTTTATGTTGGGCAATATTCCATCATCATCAAGTCCCCATGATCCCTTATATTTATAACTAAGTTTGACCTATTCAGAAAGCTAAGGAGAGAATTAAAAGCAAGCATGCCTACAAGTTAAAATTTAGGGGAGACCAATTCTGACATGTCATGGAGACATAGAATTTAGTGCTTAAAGGAAATGTACGTTATTTAATCTGACTCTTCAATTTTTTAATAAAAAAGAAATGATGTCTAGCAAAGTTAAAATGGCTTGCTGTAGGGTATACAGCTAACAAGTCAAAATTAAATCAAATGAGATAATTATCAACAATCAACATTTATAAAGAGGTTTAAGACTTGTGAAGAACTTAACATTAGCCATATAGCTAATATTGTCAAATCTGAAAGTCAAACTCAAGTTCTCAAACCTCCAAGTCAAAAGGTCTTTCTATAACATCAAAACATTAGATCCTTGCTTCTATGAGAGGGGCAAATTCTTCCAGGGAAGAATACCTAGGGTGGAAGACTATAAATTTGGTTCCTGACCTTGAATGTTCTACTTCACTGCCTTTGTTAGTTTAGATGCTCCCATCTATAGATATTTTCTTTTATATCTATTTCCCAATGCTTATTAAACACCCACAGTTTAGGTTCCCAATCCCTGTGATACTGAATCCCTCACTGCCAAAGATCCAATTTCTTCTACCAATAAGGGATGTCCACTCTCTCATCCCCATCTAACTCAACACTGCCCCCAAAACTTTCTATTTCCTACCTGCCAGCTGCTTCTACTATGCCCTTAGAAACTCCAGCTCTATAAAGACCAAGCTTCTTTTCATTCTAGACCTTTTCCTTTCACCTTCCTTCCAACCTTTGGTTACAAGGAGATCTAGTTCTTCTCAAATGATGAGTCAGCCCTTGGCCATCTTTTCTTTAACTGACCTAACCTTCCCGCACACCATCTATTTGACAAAAAGGTAGAATCAGTATTCTCCTCACTCCATTATTATTCCTAAGTTTCCATTCAATAGCTATAGTTTAGGAACCTTCCAGTCCTTCAGTTTTACTCTTTCCAAATTCACCATTCAATTCAGATCCTGAGAACAGATGTTTACCAACCCTCAGATATTCTCCTTGCTTCCTCCATGAATTCCTCCCTCTTTATGTAGCTTAAGATCATACAGGGTTCCTGGGGTATCTCATCCCACTGTTGACCACTTATAGTCCACTAAAAAATTAAGATTTGATTTTCACAACAACCATCTAATCATCCATGTCTCTGCAATCTTATGCTTGTAAAGATGACTTTTTGGTACTCAAATGGAAGACTTTATATTCAGCCATACTAAATTTTATCTTTAAATTCAGTCCAGTGCTCTCTCTTTTGGATCCTAACTTTCATCCAGTTATTCCTTCTTTCTCTGTGTCATCTATAAATCTGATAAGCAAATCACCTATGCCTTTACCCTAATTACTGATAAATATGTTGTTTAGCACAGCACCAAACACATTTCTAAGGTTTTCTATTGGAGACCTTTTTCCACAGTGAAATTGAACCATTAATAACAATAACAATGCTATCAGCGAACATTTATATAGTCCTTATTATGCACCAGAACTGTGCTATGAACTTTACAATTGTTATCTTATTTAATCCTCACAACAATCCTGACAAATTTTTTTATTTTATTCTCATTTTATAATTGAAGAAACTGAGACAAATAGAGTTTAAGTGACTTGCCCAGGACATTGTTTGCTGGATTTTTGGAGACAGTAGTCTCATTCAGCCCTGGGACCAAATCAGTACATTTCTCCCTTTTAAATAAATTATTAAATACTCTCTAATCTCATATCTTGCCTCAGTTTCTCCGGCATTACATCATCATCTAATCCATACCTCTTCATCTCTCCTAGAAAATAATATGAACAACTTTGTTCAAAACTTTGCTAAAATCGAGGTAGCCTAAATTTAAAGATGTTCCCTCATCTACATCTTTAGTAATTCTGTCAAAAAGAAAAAAAAAAAGTTAATTGACATGACCTGATGTTTGCAATTATCACTTGCTTTTCTATAATTTTCCCAGCAATAAAAGCAAATCCCACTCACCTCTAGTTTGCAGAGTTTCTTCTATTTCCACTTTTGAAAATTACTACAAAATTTGCCCATCTCCAATTTTGTGGTACCTCTTTTATTTCTCATGGACTATTAAAATTACCCACTAATCAGTCTCCCCACTTTAAATCTCTCTCCACTTTATTCTATCCTTCAGACAGCTGCCAAAGAGATTTGCCTAAGGCATATTTCCAAACATGTCACCTCACTGCTAAATGATCTCCAACGTTTCCCCCATTTTTCAAGTTATAATAAATTATAAACTCTTCCATATGGCATTTAAAGTTCTTTGTAAACTAACCCATTTTTAATTTTGTTTCTTACAAAATATATATTTTTTATTCATCTTAAGATCCTGCCAAATTCAGTTACTCTCCCTTCTTCATACATGACACTTCATTTTCTCCCAATGTCTTTTTATTGGCTGTTCTTCAACCCTGGAATGTGCTCCCTCTTGACCTTTACTTCTGGTAATCATAGTTTCCTTCAAATTTTAATTTAATCATCATCTTTGGCATAGTGTATCCTGAGATCACCAAAAAATTGGGAACCCCCCAAACTACACTGTGTTTAGTTTTTAAAAAGTAGATTATTAATATCTATATATACTGTACCCCATTTTCTTGCTAGGATACAAATTTCTGGAAAACAGGAATTGTTTTCCCTTTTGTATGTATATGCTTAGCCTTTAGCACAGGGTCTAGCGTACATTAGTTGCTTAATAATTGTTTAATTATCTACAAAATCAAAGGGTTGGAATAGATAACCTCTAGGGTCCCTACTAGATCTAAATCTATTATTCTATTCTCCCCTACTGGTTAATACACCATGTTTTTTCTCATGTAAAGTGACTTGCAAGCATACAAATATGAGCTATTATTTTAAAAAAATTAGGTATCATATTCAAGTTTAAAGCCAGTGATTTTTTTAACTACACTATGCTTGTAGCTTTCAGGCAAAGCTTTATGGTGAATTCATGGGCATATTTCTGGCTCATTTTGTGGATGCCCCCAGCAAAAGGGAAAGGTCCCTTTTCTATATGACTTATGCAGTATATTCAACAAGTCTTAGTGATCAATTATCATGGGTCTTTTATCATATTACATTGTCTTAACTGCCATTAATCCAGATACATGTAAAATGCTATAGAGATATATGCCATTAATATTATTACCTTGAGAATATTCACTGCAAGACACTATCTCCTGGGGACTAAACACTGGCACTTGAGAATTATTGGTTTTAATACGAATTCTTGACTCCAGCATACCCAGGGAAGCAAATGAGTAGCAGCTGCCACAGTTTCCTGGAGAAACAGAAAGGGACAGACAAGCTATGTGAATCGTTACAAATGTTATCTTTCCATGTAGTCATACAGAATTAATACATGACCAAACAAAATGCAAAACTCATTATCCTATTAATATATTTTAAAGCTTTTGCACTATAAAAACCCAATTGGAGCCTTATAATTTTACTTTTAGATTTTCTTTTTCCCTTTTCTTCTTTCTCTCATATAGTTCAAACTCAACCAACTGTAAGACAAAAAAACCTTCAGGAACCATAAAGAATATGACTAGTATGGGGCTACTACAGACTTAAACTCACGATCAGTCATGATATTATTATTACAGACCTTGAATTCAGGAGTGATTGATATAGCCTGAGTATTTATGTATCTTTGAAGCATACACATTATCTCAAAGAAAGTACCTGGGTTCCACAAATCTTTCATACTTAACAACTGTCTATTTGATAAATGACTAATCACCAGATAATTTCTCATCTCCATACTAAGGCCTACTTCAAGATATTTTTACTGTGCATATGAATGTTACAGAACTACAGACTACAAATATGGTTATTTACCCATAAACTATTTTATCCTCATCTCTAACCTTACTCCCACCCTTCACCTAAACACATACAATTATACATATTCTAAAAGAGAAGAAAAGTATAGAGAAAGATTAGGGAAGACATTATAATCACTGATTTCCACTGTTATTAGCAAATATATTTAGCTTTAAGATTCTACATTTATTACAGAAAAGCAACTATTGGCAGAAACAATGGGGATCTTTATCTCTTAGTATATTACAATTCCTCTAGGAATTCTTTTCAGCTCAAAAGAATAGATGTTTGGGGAAGGGAAGGAGATTGCTTTAAGAATGTGTTTTATGAGAGTGTGTTTATGAGAGACAGAAAAAGAGAGAATGTGAAAATGAGTATGGGATATTATTGGTTGGTGGGTCATTGCCCTTCATTCTCTCTCTCTCTCTCTTTTTTTTTTTTTTTTCTCCTGAGGCTGGGGTTAAATGACTTGCCCAGGGTCACACAGCTAGGAAGTGTTAAGTGTCTGAGACCAGATTTGATCTCTGGTCCTCCTGAATTCAGGGCTGGTGCTCTATCCACTGCGCTACCTAGCTGCCCCCTGCCCTTCATTCTCAAAGAGGAATAAAATGATATTGCTATGTTGAGGTCAAAGAACAGCGTGTCTAACTGTGACTTATCAGACCAACAACCGCAGATCAGGTACAAACGTCCATATGAACATTTGAACTAGAAATGTGGTTAGATTCAGAGGTGGAAGTAAGTATGAAATATGGTTGGAAATCTGGAATTGGAAAACATAAGGAGGTCATCCTGCGTGAATTTCTAATTTTATAGATAAGGAAACTGAAGCTCATATTGGTTAGAAGCTTTGTCCAAGGTCATCCAGGTAGTAAGTGGCAATATTGGGAAAGGTTACTTGACTCCAGATTTAACATTCTCTTCAATACATCACATTGCTTTTGCTAGAGCAGACAAGGTTAAATCATAGTGAGCTGCTCGCCAAATATAAGGGAAGAAGCTCCTATCCATTTGCTTCACATCCATAAAAATTTTCATATAGGTTTCTTTTCTCCCCAAAGGCAAAACACACAATACAAGGCTCTTAGATCTTTAAATTCATCTCAAATCCTGTGGGAAGACTTTGCCCATTTTTATTGGATAGCTAGAGGGTATAGTAAGAGAGAACTAGACCTCAGGGAGAACTGAGTTCATATGTAACTCAGAAACTTACTAGCAGAGTGACCCTATTTAAATAATTTAACCTTTGCATACCTTGGTGTCTTCATCTGCAAAATGGGAATGATAGAATCTAACAACCAGAGTTGTGAGAATAAATTGAGCTATTTATAAAGCACTTTACAAAGCCTGAAGTGGTATACAAATGCTAGCTATTATCACTGAGCTACAGTTACACCTATAGTTAGAGTTACATAATTATACTGACTTCCAGCTTATCAGGAGATAATATTCTTTAATAGTGGCATAACATTATATTAATTTAACACATCAGCTCCACATAATTGAGACTCATTTTCCTTATCTGCAAAATGACCAGGTTAGGGCTAGACGCTCTCTCTCTTCCAACTTTAAAATTGTATAATTCTTGAGAAAAAGCATTTAGAATCAGAACTTTAGTAGAATAGAATAACTTTCTACCTCTTTCTCCCAGGAATCTCTGGGGGAAAACAAATTGATTAGTTTCTTAAAACTGACTCTCTACTTAGCATGAACATCATACACAAATTATATAAATCCCTTTTGATTAAGGATATGCCTCTTTTTTCTCTTAAATGCAGAAGGTACTAAGCTCCAAAGGACTTCAAATGTGTGTTATTCTGTTTTAAAGAGGACCTTTTCTGACCAACATAACAAAAAGACCAGGCTGCCCACACCAGGAGAAAGGGTTCTGTTGTTTTTTGGAAAGAGAAGTTGTGGATTTCCTTTTACTGTGGTTGATTCTCTGAATTCTGTTGGGTTGATGTGCTGATTTCTTAGAGTTAGTGGAAATTTCCAAGTTCTTCAAATAAGGGAAGAGAAAATCAAAAATCAAAATTCAATTCCACAAAAATGAATCTCTGTTTTTCCCCTTTGTGAAACACTAAAAATTAAGAGGAAGAAAAAAGGAGAAGTTGTAGAAATTGTGCTTTTCCCAAGAATCTGCTGACATGTAGATTATGAGTGAGGTCAGTTCTTTTCTTTAATAAAGGAATGTCCAAATACCAAACACAGGATAATGAAAAATAAAAAAAGCTAATCCTTGCCAGAAGGACATCATAGCTTTAGGAGTTTCTACTTTTTGCCTCCTAAATGAATACCTCTAATAATAAGTGGAGCTAATCTTTTGTCATTTATATCTCCAACTAAGCCATTCCTATCTCAATCTTTTCTCCATTCTATTTCTGTCATCCCATGGAGGCCCAATCACAAAGAAGAGGTGGCAGGGAGTGGTGAAAGTGTACAGACTTTTACATAGCTACTATTTGCATTTTGCTTTAAGGTTTGCAAAGTGCTTTGCAAATATAATTACTTCTCACAAGAAGTCTGGGAAATTGGTGCTATTATTCAGATGACAAACTGAAGTAGACAGAGATTAAATGACTTGTCCAAAGTCATATAGGAATTAAATGTTTGAGGTTAGATCTGAGCTTTTTGAGTCAAGATCCAGTGCTCTAACCATTATATATCCTAACTACTTTTAAATGCCTGAAATGGTTGGCCTTTAGGAAAGCAGTACGATAAAGTCTCTGACATTAAAGTTAAAGTCATGGGACCACAGATCTAGAACTGAAAGGGACTTTAGAAACTGCCAAATCAGCCTCTTCATTTTTTTTTTGGAGGAAATTTGAAGGAACAGGGAGGTAGTGACTTGCACAAGAAGTGTCACAAGAGCTATGGAAAAGTATATACTAAATCAGTATACATACAATAACAGATGTAACCATTTGTCCTAAAAATATTAAGAACAATTTTATACATAGATGGCAAATTTATGAGACTACCAGGAGACTTTTACTGTGCTGGTTTTCAGACAACAAACTCCACACCTATTTCATAGTAAAAGATCAGACATGTGTAGAGTAGCATTTGGCTCCAAAATGATCCTAAAAGTTATACACCTGAGCATGGCATAAATAACTGGTACAAATGACTAAAAATATAGGATAATTTTCTACCAGACACTGTTTAGAAGGAAAATTATCAAGTTTGCACCTACATACCAAAATTATGAAAATAAATTTGATTTTATGATTTGACTTTGCACAAGCCTGGCTCTAACCAAAATCCTTCATTCACAAAGCCAGATTACAATCAACTTAGCAATGTGACTTTTAAGTGATCAAAGCCCCATTATACACTGGAATTTTAAAATATTAGCTAAGCCCTCCAGAACAGTGGGTTGGTCACAGACACAGTGAAACTTTCCAATATAGTAATAGCAAGGTTACTTCTCTGAAAAGGAAAAAGCAAGTCCTTTTAAACCGAAGTCATCAATGATCATTCTTTCAAAGATCTGGATACAAGGACATTTTTTTTACCTTGGTTTCGAACGGGACTAACATAGTTGACACCATTAACATTTCTCCAGTCCCAAGACTTTGGCAAAGTTGAAATTTTTTGAAGTATTTCATGGGTCAATGGTGCTGATTTTGGCCTAAAAGAGAAATATACACAGATTAGTATTTAGTTAAGTTTCAGCTGTTCATTTTGCAGACTATGCATGCCCTCCTTGCCCACTCCATTAACCTGTATGGGTCCCCAGGCCAACCACAAGGGAGGTGGATTAGTAAATATTCATGGGTGTGGGTGTAGGAGACTGACCATATATTTCTAATTATATCATGATAAAAAGTAATTTGGGATTAGTCATTATTTTCTCAGTACTTTGTTTTCTTGCAGTAATACAGGGAATGGAAAGCTGACATTGTGGTTTGCCATGTATGTATGAGTCACCAAACATTCAATTCCACAAATATTTATTCAGCACCTATTATCAAGCATCTATGATATTGACATCTTTGGCACACCTTTACATCCTAGGCTTTCTTGCTTTTCTCTAATATGTTTTAGCAAGAGACTGGGTCAGGCAAGAAAGCTAATAGCCAATATATATAGAGAGAAGGAATGATGAATAGTTGAAGGTACCCTTGTACATTAATATAAGGCATGACTAAACTGGAGTTAGACTAAACGGACAAGGTATACATAAAATTAGGTCATAACTTTAGTCATAGCTCATGTAAAATAGCTAAGAGGCATTTGATCTATGGAGAGATAGATGACTGAACTTGATGTGCATTATTAAGGTCAGGGAAGGAAAAAGGAAAAAAAAAATCCTAAACAAACATATTGCAGCTCAGTTGATTCACAGATTAATTTTGATTTAGACCATCTCCAGTTCAAGCCTTTGAAGAGATTCTGCAAGCTAAGAGTTCTTAATCTGAGATTTTATGAATAAAAAATTGGTAACTTTCAAAATAATTGATTTCCTTTTAATATGATACATCTTTATGAATTTTAAAACATTCTTCTGTGAAAGGATCCAATAGGCTTCAGAACACTGGCAGAGAAGTTCATGACAGAAAGCTTTCACCATCCCCTTTAACTTCCCCCTTTTTTCCATGTATTTCTTTTGTAAGAAAAATATGTCCATTTCTAAACAGAAAGGAAATTTAGAAAGAAATGAAAGAAATAGCACAAGATGACTATCCCTCAAGAATATCAACAATATACTTTAGACATTTCCAAAGAATGGTCTACATCTACAACTGCTATGTAGCTACCACCATAGGAATGCTCTTTCCAATGCAAACACCTTTGTAGTTAATATTTGGATGTGGCTCTTAGGAAGACTAATGATCTAAACGACAAAGCTTTCACCATGTTAGTATTTTCCATTTAATATAATTTAATTGGACACTTTTTACTACCGCATTGTGGTTGCTGCTGTGAATAATGGAAAGATGAAATAAAACAGTCCCTGATCTTGAGCTAGGTAAAACCAAATATATAAAGAATATAAACAAAACTCACATGCTGGAGGGTATAGGTATTGGTGGTTATATATGATTATCTTTAGAATTTTTATAGAATAAGGCTGAATTCCTTAAGAGTTAACATGAAAACTTCAATAAACCTATGGTCTCTTTCGTGTGGTGTTCCCTCATCAGTAAAGAAAATTATTCATCCACCCCTTTTCCTTCTGGTTACGTCCTTCTGTACATATTCTACTGATGTGCATCAGGCTCTAGGGCTTTTCATGTGTCATGAATACCAATAGAACTCTTTGATTCTCTATTTTTGCTCATGCCTCCTTTTCCAATCATACATTTTCTTAATAATATATCTCCTTTGCAACAGTTCTTCACTATAGGCTATCAATGTGCTGCAACCTACTTATACCTACCATGTGTCTGTTTCTTGACAGTTTTCGGGGTAACCTGTTTCATTAGCTTCTCAAAGTCTGTGATGTACAAAGTTCAAAACAATACAGACAAAACTAGTCATCACTGGGAAAATATGAGTTAAAAGGGTAGACCTTATACTGGGGAACAGTTTATGACTAGTACAAAGTACTACACAGTCTAAAATGCAATTCAGCCCACTTTCTTCTTTTGTTTCACTTCTGGCCCAAATTTTCTCCTGAAGTGTCTATCTCAAACTTATATACTGATAAATATACAAACATACATACGCATATATGTATATATGCACACACACATTTTATATTTTCCTTTACTATCAGGCCAGTCACTTTAATATTCATTGTATTGGATAAATCACTTAACATCTCTCAACTCAGTTTTTTCATCTGTACAATAGGAATAATAATAGTATCTATCTTCTAAAGTTGTTATGAGGATCAATGAAATAACATGTAAATGCACTTTACAAACCTTAAATAACTATATAAATGTGAGCTAATATTATCATCAAATTGAGGAGATCCTATAAAGTTCTGGATCATGATACAATCAGTATCATGTCATTAGTAAACAAGAGCATATAGAGAACTTCATTATTTGTAGGATACTTCTCTTTTGTTAATTAATCAGCAACTATATATTAAATACCTAATATGTGTCAAGTACTAGGATTTCATTGCTGGGAGACATTCTCCATGATAATGACAAACTCCTTTGGAAAGCATATGTCTCACAACTTAAAAGCCTCATCTAACATAAATAACCACATGGTTCTTGAACAAATAATCTTGTGTCAAGGTTTCTCATATGATCTTAATATATGCATACTAATGATCTCAGAGCTGAGCCTTTAAAACCAATTTGCTTTTCAAAGTCAATAGTTTTTTTTTAATTGCACAAATAGTAAATATAGTAGAATCTTGTATTCTTTGGACATTTCAGGCAATTGTGTAACTATCAAGATTTAATATTCTAAAGGATATGTGAAAAACATTGGATTTAATCTGCTTCATCAGTTTCAAAACAAGTGATCCATCAATTAATAAATTATTTGATGATTACCTATGATAGAAACACAGTGAATAGAGCACTGCACTGGGAGTCAGGAAAATGTTAGTTCAAATTCAACCTCAGAATAGTTGTATGTCCTTGGACAAGCATGTAACCTCTGTTTACCTCAGTTTTCTCAAGGAAAATATTAGCACTTACCTCTCCTGGTTATGAAGGGGATAAAATGAGATAATATTTATAAAGCCCTTAGAATAGTGCCTGACACATAGTAGGGGCTGCTGGTGGTGCTTAGCATTATTTATCTAGCATTATGCTAGATACTAATGAGTATAGGAAAGTGTAAAGTGGCCCTAACAATCAAAGTGTTGTTTGTTTTTTTTTTTAACCTGTCTTAAAAACTTAAAGAGGTCCCCAACACTTTAGGCACATTTTCTGCAAGGGATTGGGGATGGGAATGGGAGGGTGGAGAAACACATGACTGAGTCACATAGTATAAAAACAAAGTAAGTTTAATTATAAAATAATGTGTATCTCAATGAACAAGTTTTATACAAGGTTCCATCAACATTCAAAAAAATGTTTTGTTAACTACATTGTAATTCTAATTAAATGTATTTTCTGAGTTTGAAAAGCTTATTCTGAGAAGAGGTGCACAAGTTTCACTAGACTGCCGAAGAAGTCCATGTTAAATAAAACAAAACAAAAAAGGCAAAAACCAAGTAAACAAAAACACCCAGTTAAGAACTCCTACCTTAGATAAGATATTATAAGTAAATCAAATAAAATAGCATATATTTTGCAAACCTTAAAGTATTATTATTATGATTACTATGCCTTTACAATGACTGTCCCCCATGCCTGGAATGCACTACTTTATCAATTCTGTCTCTGAAAATCATTAATGCCCTCCAAAGCCCAATTCTAGCTCTAGCTACCATGAGGTTATTCTTTTCCTCCCATCTTCTCCAATTCCTTTGAAATAATTGCATATATTGTGTATGTATTTTATATATCATGGATTTGTGTGTTGATTCTTCAACAGAACAAAAATTCCACAAGGACAGAACTTATTGTATTTTTGCCATCATGACCGCAACATGTAGCATATGTCCGAGGCTTAAAAAATGCTTTTTGACTTATTGATAGAGATCATTGATCCATCATTTAAAAAAAAAAAAAAAAAAAAATCTTGACTAATGTTTTTGTTGATTTGGGACTTTCCCCCCCAAAAAACTATCAAATCATCCCTAAATAGAAGCATAGTCTAATTGGAGGAAAAAGGATGGATATTCATACAATAATTAGAGGACAATTATGTCCTTATTGCCAATGTAGTCATTGCAACTTCAGAAAAAGTATTGAACATCAAAAATATCCTATTTATTTCACAAGGACTTGAATATAAAAATGTGAGAATTACACTTGCAAGATGGAAATTAAGTTTTTCTTTAAGAGATTAAAATACAACAGCAATAATAAATTTATATCTTCCAAAGTGTTTTTTATATTCATGATTTTATCTGCTCCTTGCAACTGACATGTTTTATCTCTAAAAGCAACTAAAAGTTCAACATAATCATTTCTACCTCAATAATTTTCTCTTGGTTCAACACAATCTCCTAAATTCTGTCCTTCCATTTAGTCTCCTAAGTGTACATTCTCACTACAGGCTGGCCCTCAAAAGGAAAAAAAAAAAAAAAAAAAGATGGAAAAATCACGAGAGTCCAGAGAAGATTTTCCTTTCTCAGAATACTTTTGGTTTGTAATTCTTGACAAAAGAGATATTTCCTACTTTGTGGCTGCATTTTGTCAGGCCATGAATATCTGTGTCCTCTGACTATGTGCACCCAAGTATCCAGACACCAACAGAAATACGTCAGAAGACAATTCTATATGACTAACTTTGCATGGTAATTCTTATCTGTCCTTTTGTCTGCCACACATAAACAATAACCAAAGAAACCAAAGAAATTTTAACACTGAAATAGAGGCGGGGGGGGGGGGGGAAGGATTATAGGAGTAGTACTGTCACTGTTAAAAGTGATATTTCAGTTCAGACCATCAAAGGATTTTATTTGAGAGGCAGAAGAAAAAGGAAGGAACGAAGAAAGGAAGAAGGAAGGAAGGAAGAAGGAAGTGAGGAAAGGAGGGAAGGGAGGGAGGGAAGGGAGGGAGGGAAGGAGGAAGGAAAGAAGGAAGGAAGGAAGGAAATGAGGGAAGGAGGGAAGGAAGGAAGAAAGGAAGGAAGGAAGTGAGGGAAGGAAGGAAGGAAGGAAGGAAGGAAGGAAGGAAGGAAGGAAGGAAGGAAGGAAGGAAGGAAGGAAGGAAGGAAGGAAGGAAGGAAGGAAGGAAGGAAGGAAGGAAGGAAGGTGGGAGAGAGAAATAATAAAATGCTATAAGCAGGTTTAGAACAGATTTTCAACCAAAATTGGACCTTTCTCTACAAAGTACTAGAGAAGCTAGAGGACTCTAGTGGCTCCAGTTCTAGACTGTAAGGAAGGAAGATCTGAATTTAAATCTTATATCTAACACTTAATCGCTGAATGATCCTGGGGAATATCTTTTTGTTCTTCAGATTTCCTCATTGATAAAAATGAGCAACCCCTACTCAAATTATTGAGAGTATCAAATAAGATAATCTATATAAAAGTAATTTGCAACCCCTTCGTGTGCTATGTAAATGTTAGTTATTATTCTAAAAAATGACATCACAATTCTTTTTCCTCTAAAGTTTAAAGTATTTTTCTTACAATCATCCTGCAAATAGGCTCCATAAATATTGTTCTTCCCACTTTACAGATGAAGAAACTGAAGTTTTGGAGACATGAAGTGATTTGTCTATATACTAATACACAGTATGTATTAGGTATGACTTCATTTCATACTTCCACATACTCTTCAGCTTTGCCAGATATTCTACAAGACCCTGAACAAATCTTTTCTCTTCCAGTTCCGAAAGTATTTCACGCCATGGGAAAGAGCAATGGATTTGTAGTTAGATAACCTGGGTTCAAAGCCAATGTCCATCATCTTCATGGCCACAGTCAAGTCACATCTTAGATTTCTCATCTGTAAAATGAGGTAATTAAACTATGAACTCTTTAGGCACTTCCAACTCAAAATCTACAAATTCTATAATTCTGTTCCTTATTTTCTAAAATATCCACATGACAATCACCTACTGTTTTGAGACACCTCTTCTATTTCCATCATCATTGACATTTAGTTTTTCATTAATGTTCTCTATTTGTTATACTCATTCTAATTTGGTGAGATCTAATAAAATTTAAGCTCTATTGATATTGACTTACAAAATTCATGGTAAATTTGATTAGCCATCAGAGGAGGAAGTCTACTGGAGACACAACCAACTGCTTTGTATGATAAGAACCATTGAAACTGGTAAGAATATTGGAAAGGCTTTATTAATACACACACACAGACACAGATAGATGGATATAATAAAAACCATGCTAATTTTTGAAGCAGAAAACTTGGGGTTGAATTGTATTTCTTCCATTTACTCTGTGCCTCTAAGTCAGAGGTTTTGAGTATGTTATCTATCTAAAGCAAATTAGTTATCCTATTTGGGTGTAAGTTACTTCATTTATAAAATAATAAGATTGGATTACTGAAATATATATATATTTTTAAAGCACAGAAAGAAACAGAAATCCAGAAGGAAGAACAGAAACAAAGCAGTTTTGAAAGCAAAGTAGGAATTTTTTTAAAAAGCAAACAGCATGAAACTGATAATCATATTTTCACACACATTTTTAAATTTATATTCTGTGTATTTAGAAATGTTCTTTATTGAATGTATAAATTCAGAATAGAAACAATGGAAAGTAAATAAAAATGAAGGAGTTGGGCTAGATGACCTCTAGGACTTATGCTTCTAAATCTTTGATCCTTTGAGCCTAATATGTTCTGAGCATTAGAGGAAAGAAACCTTACCTCTGCCTAACGTAATCAAGTATTCAAGGAGAAGATGGTATCAGGTTGGGTCTCAAGGGACCTGAATAGTTTGAAATGTGGGAGGCAGCTTTTAATGAATATAGAGCAGCATTAGGAATGGAAGTGGAATTAGTGCATTAATTGTTCAGGGGGTGAAAGTAATCTACCTTGGATAAAGGCAAAGGGCAAATGTGAGGTAAGGAAAGTCAGGGATGCTGGGTAGAACAAGATTGTAAAAGCATGAATAAAGTGTCTGAATAATTAGCATGGTCATAATGAGCTCTTTTGGAAGTGTGGATGAAGAAAAATTAACAGGCAAAATCATGTGGTTGAAGGACAAAAAGAATTCTAATAACTAGAAATTTGCAGGTTAGAATAGGAGAGGGAGTGAAGAAGGAAGGTAAAGGATTCTGGGAAAAGGGCATTTTTAAAGAACTGGCAAATATTCCAGCTTATATGAAAGCAAAGTTTGTTTAAGTAATTAGATTTATTGTACTATGTGCTTAATAAATGTTAATTTATTTATTGTTTGTTTGCTGAAGTGAGCAGAAGGAGATCTGTTTGGAGCATATTATAGAAGGCCTTGACTATCAAGGTAAGGAGTTGATATATTATAATTTCTATTATTTTTAAATAGTAAGAAAGCTTAATATTTATAATTTGCAAAGTACTTTACAAAGATTGTCTCATTTAATCCTCATAACAATCTTGGGAGATATTATTGTTTTCATTTTCAGATGAAGAAAGTGAGTCAATGATTAATTAACTTGTCCAGCACCAATCTCTCTAACAAGTTTCTGAGGCTAAATCTGAATTTAGATTTTTCCAAGAATCCTCTCGCTACTGCTCCCTTAAGTCAATTTTACTCTCATATGGAATAGGGAAGACACTAAAGATGGTTTGTATTATAGGAGATTCCTCTGGTGCCTCCATACACAATAGAAGGAAAGGATAACCAGGAAGAGCATATATGACTGTTTCAATTATTCAGGTAAGAAGGAATCAGGATCTCTATTAGGGTGATGGAGATGCTACGGAGAGGATGGGACAGAACAATCAGTCAATAAATCTAGAAACACTTATTAAGACACTGCAAAGTGAAAGACATTAGCTTACATTGTATGGGGGATAAGGGCGGGGAAAGGAAACAACATATATAAATATATATAAAATATATATAAGAAGTGAGAGATGCTCCAAATCACTACTGATTTGAAATACTCTTTCATATGAGTGGATATAGTTTCAATTTCATCATCTGAGAATTGTCTGTTCATATCCTTTGACCATTTATCAATTGGAGAATGGTTTGATTTCTTATAAATTAGGGTCAGTCCTCTATATATTTTGGAAATGAGACCTTTATCAGAACCTTTAACTGTAAAAATATTTTCCCAATTTGTTACTTCCCTTCTAATCTTGTTTGCATTAGTATTGTTTGTACAGAAACTTTTTAGTTTGATGTAATCAAAATCTTCTATTTTGTGATCAATCATGATCTCTAGTTCTCCTCTGGTTATAAATTCCTTCCTCCTCCACAGGTCTGAGAGGTAGACTATCTTCTGTTCCTCTAACCTATTTATGATCTCATTCTTTATGCCTAAATCATGGACCCATTTTGATCTTATTTTAGTATATGGGGTTAAGTGTGGATCCATATCTAATTTCTGTCATACTAATTTTCCGTTTTCCCAACAGTTTTTTTCAAATAATGAATTTTTATCCCAAATGTTGGCATCTTTGGGTTTGTCAAACACTAGATTGCTATAGATGTACCCTTTTTTGTCCTTTGTACATAATCTGTCCCACTGATCGACTGGTTTTTTCTTAGCCAATACCAAATGGTTTTGGTGACTGCTGCTATATAATATATATAATATTGGGTGGGGGATAGAAGAGCATGGAATTTTCTAAACAAATTATAATTTCTTCTTAATCTTCTTATAATTTCTTAGAGAAGAAATTATAACCAATGCCATTAATAGAAACAAGGAAGTTAGGAAAAGTAGAAAAAAAGATATTCAAGGGTTTTGAGTTCTTAAAAAAGAGAGAGAGAGAGAGAGAGAGAGAGAGAGAGAGTATTTATTACCTTGGGAATGAATAACTGTAGCCTCCCCTTCTCTTAATCATCTGATCCAGACTTAATTTTTCATATTCCTCATACACAGTAGCAATCCAGGAGTTCTGAGCAGCATTGATGGCCTTCACAAAGTCATAATTGTATTTGAAATGTTCCTTTAAATTCCTGAAAATGAATTATACATTTTAGTTTATAATCTTTAATACTTTCAGAACCAAAGCCCACAAACCTTTTATAGCAAATATCTTAAGAATATTGCTCTGACATTTTCTCTGCACTAAAAAGTTGCTAGAAGTCATAGTGGATAAAATGCTAAAGGGACCAACTCAAACTCTACCTCAGGTACTTAGGCAAGTCACTTCATCTTGAGCAATCAAGATTTCCTAATCTGTTAAATGAGGGGACACTTATTTCCAACTTTAAGTCTATTCAGATTTCTGCCTTGTAATCAAAATTATTGTCATTTTTCTCCTTCCTCTTTTAGACTACAAGTTGAGCAGGCAGCTATCTATCTTTTATCTATCTTTGAATTCTGAAAGTCCAGCGCATAGTGTCATCTATGGTAGGTGCTGAATATAAATGTTTTTTGAATTGAAACGATGTGTCAGGCAAAACAAAACCTGTAGGACAAATGATGACAAGATAATGATGATAAACATGTACAGCACTTTAAAATTTGAAAAGCATTTTACAAATATGATTTCATTTGTTCTTCACAATAACCCTAATGATAGATGATATTATTATCTCAATTCACTGGGGCAGCCAGCTTGAGCGTGCTTCCCAGGACCACACAGCTGAAGTTCTGGATTTGAATTTCCTTTCAAACACAAAATATTTCAGCTTTATGTAACCTTATTCACCCTTCACCCCCAAAAGAAATTCTACATATTTACAAAGCAGATTAAATGAAGAAGGGAATGGTCATCAGCACAAAATTTCTCAAACTGTGATCATCCTGAATATTAAAAATGGAATTAAAATTTTCCAGATTCAATTCATATGACTTCTCAGGAAATGCATATGTCATGTTGTGTGATATATCTGCATTTCTACCCCTCTGAATGGTGTTATTTTTAATTCTTTGTATTCCTATATTTTGACATTGTATACATGCCGTTAAAGGCACTGATATCATATAGTATGTTTTGGAAAACTCACTGAACTTGAAAACATTCAGTTCCCTACTTACTCCCTGATTGTGAGGAGGTAACATATACAAAGAGCATTATCTAGGTTCTTGGGATGCAAAGATAAAATCAAATTATTCCCTGTCCTAGAAAATGTAAATTTTACTACCAAAATAAATATTGATCATTCACCATATACTTGGAGACAATAACACTCAAAACTACTTCCTTCACAAAGACTCAATTTCCTCATCTAACACGTGGAGAATAATTAAACTCAGGGACAATTAGGTGGAACAGTGGATAGAGTACCAGATGTGGAGTCATCTTCCTGAGTTCAAATCTGGCTGCAAACTCACCAGCCATATAAGTCATTGCCAGTTGGGTAGATCACTTAACCTTGTTAAATTTGCTCATCTGTAAAATAAACTAGAGAAGAAAATGCTAAACTATTCTAGTATCTTTAGCAGAGAAACCCCAAATAGGGTCAATAAAAGTCAGACATAAATGAAAAATAACAATAAATTCAATTTGCACTATTAACCTCACAGAGTTGTTGGGAAGAATGTACTTTGTAAAATAAACAAACAACAACAAAACCCCAATTTTTTTTCTTCTTACCACCTAATGCCTAATACCCAGAAATATGCAGAAATTTAATGAGTCAATCATATATATATGTATATATATATAGTAGAGTAGTCTTAGTAAAAGGTCTGGCTCACCCCTTTATAACCTGTGGGACTCTGGGCAAGTTAATTACACTCTCTAAGGCTATATTTCCTTTTTTAGTAAAAATAGAATATCTTTATATTCAAAAGACTATAAATGATTACTTTCAGGTTTTATCAGCTTTGTAAATATGTGCTTTCTTTTCTTTTTTCTTTTTTATCAATCCTGGGTAGAAGCTTAAGTGGTAAAACCTGAATCTGAATAATGAGTGTTATGTAAATGAACTCTAAACTTTTGAAAACCTAAAAGTTAATGCCAGGAAATGAGAGTTATCATTATCATCATCAAAATTATTGTCTTCCTAAAGGATTTTTGTTAGGTTGGGGAAGTGAGCTCAGCAAAATATTGGCTTAGTATCAATCCCATGACACAAATGCCTCTGAAGAGAATTGTATATAAATAACTTGTGTCTAAGCTATTTAAACAATCTCCTTTACCACACCTAGAAAAGGAATTGCTATTAGTACAGAATCTGAGGCAAATGACTTAAACTGCTGACTGCATCTTGAACCAATACTTTGTTTCATGATCAAGAAAGAAAACGGCCATGGCCTTAAATAAGCACCTTGATAAAAAATAACACTAGCTAGTATAATTTGTTTTTACTGAGACTATAATAGCTGTTAGACTTCTAAGTCAAAGAGACCATTTCAGAAGTCAGAAATCCAGGTTATTTTTGAGGATTTGAGAGTGTTATTATTTTACTTCTATATTAATAGCCAATTGTTAAATTGGGAACCAGAGTTTTCTTCTTTGTTTTTTTCATTGAGGTCCAGGTCCTGTAGAACGTCAGCTGCTGAAGGATATGACTGATTGAGATTATGTCTACCTCCAAGGAAACATGTTGAATCTTGAGCTGGACCCCATCCAACTAAGAAACTTTTCTTCTACAGTACCTTTCCATTAGGCTTTAGTGTTATCGAATTCACAGAAGGAGAAAACCAACTAGAGAGGTCTGGATGGAGATGGATTCCCCTGTCTAGATTGCTGGACAAGTCTCATGATCAAGCGATTTTTCAGAAAGAACAAAAGATTTGTGACCCACCTCCCCATTAAATGGTCACCAATCAGGGTTGATTTTCAATTGCCTTTCAAGAATTACTTAAAGCTTTTAGGCTTTCCATGTCTTTTGCCTTTGGTTGCTGAGAAAAACCACCATCCATCAATTTATTGATTGCTGGTTAACCTAATTGATTATTAATTACCCAGAAAGCCTGTCTCTTAGGTTTTTTTTTCATTCATCACAGAAGGGAGGGGTGGATGGAGGGTAATTTAGAATAGTGGATGACTCTTAAGGGAGAGGAATGTATAAAAGCACTTGATGTAAAAATCATCTTTCATAAATAAAAGGTAGCTTTCAGCTAATAAATTGATTGGGTTTCAAAAAACCATAGCTGGTTGTTATTCAGCCAGAATACATTTTTTTCTCATCAAAATGATTTTATAAATAGCAATAAATGTTCCAGGCCTATCCACAAAGCCTATTTCACCAACAATATGGTTAAATACTGCACATGTGTGAGGAAAATAGATATTTCCTGAGGCTCAGTAAAACGCCATTGTGCAAAATATAATATATCCAGAGAAACATGGAAAGACTTGAACTTATGTGAAGTGAAATAAGCAGAGCCAAGAAAAATAACATACACAGTTACATGTACAATGTCAGTGAAAAACAATGACCAGAAGACAATCAAAAACTTATGCTGCTAAATTACAGAGAATAAGCAAGGCTTCAAAGAAGAGACAAGAGATCACTTTCCACAATCCTTTGCAGAAGTGGGGATCCATGGAATATTTCATATACTGTCAGATACATTATTTAGTCTTGCTCACTTTCCCCCTTCCTCTTTTGCTTTAAATAAATTCTTTGTTATATGAGATGACTTTCTGGATGGAGAGAGGAGAAAAGACAGGACAATCTAAAAACAAAAATAAATAAAATTTAAATAAATGGCATAATAATTTAGAATCACAGGACCTCAGAGCTGGAAGGAACTTTGAGATGATGCTTTCCTACTTTTAGGGAACTTTGAGCAGAAGTGAGATTCAAATAACTTGTCCAAGGTCACACAGTTGATAAATGGCAAGACTAAGACTAAAAGTCAGGTTTCTTTATCACCAGATCACTATTATTTCCATTCTAAACTGTACTACTTACACCTTATAGAAATATAACATTTTTGAAAAAGTAAACATGATCCATTAAGAGGTTTATTTCATCTAAAAAAGAATGCTTAAAGAAAAAGCATATTTTCTGAGGGGATGAAAAAGAAAGGAAACAGTTGGTGAATTTTGTAGTGATTCTAAAGTCTTAAAAGAAACTTCTAGGCAGCTAGGTAGTACAAAAACAGAATGCTAGACTGGAATTAGGAAGAACTGACTTAAAATTCTGCCTTACTTCCTACTCAAGTTACTTAACCTTTTCTCTTCCTCAGTTCATTTATAAAAACGGTATAAGAATAATACTTATCTCACAGGTATTAAGCATTAAATGAGATAATACTGGTGGAATGCTTTTCAAATTTCAAAGCACTTTATAAATCTAGTTATTATTTTAGTATTTTAAAAGAGTAATGATAGTATAGTAATTCTTTATTTTATTGATTTTCTCTCAAAGCATGAGTATTTCCTTTCCAAGGATACAAGTGTATTACTAGCACTACTCTTATGCTTATAAATTATAATGCGGTTCATATAGGTGGGAGAGATGGAAGGTGCAGAGAGAAACAGAAAGATAATAAAGAGAAGAGGGAAAGAGAGAGAACAAAGTGTCTAGTAGAATTAACTAGGAGTTAGGCCTGTATTCTAGTTTCAGCTCTGCTACTAACTAGATATCCAACATCTTGAACAAATCACATTAACTTTACAGCCATGATTTTCTTCATTTTACAAATGAGAGGGTTAGAGTAGATGAGCTTTGTAGACCCTTATAGATTCTTATTCCTGATACCACCAAATGGAGAGAGGATGAATTTCCTAGATTGCTTTGAAAAGAATTCAAAGAGAAAAAAGGAAAGAAAGGAATTCAAATGGTGTTACTGTATATGGGGGGAGAAACAGGGAGAGAGAGAGACAGAGATAGAGATAGACATACAGAGAAATACAGCGAGACAGAAAGCAAGAGAAAGAGAGAACAACAAGAAACAGAAGGAGAGAGAAAAGTTAGATGAGAAGAAGGAAGAGAGAGATCTTGGCTATGTTGTGTTGGTCATTTGTATGTGTGACATTTTTACAAATTATATATTTCATTACTTAGTAAATGTCTATATGCAGTTTTGTAAGATTGGGATAAAAGTATGTTCATACAGAATTACAATCTCAGCAGTTAACTTCAGAGGATAACTGTTCCAATCCATAACTAAACAGAAATTTTCTCTCTCCTACCAAGTCATCATCTATTCTCTACTTGAATGATGAAGGAGCTCACTACATTCTGAGGCATTTCATTCTAATTTCAAATAACTATATTAGGAAGGTATTGGCTTTTCTTTCCCTTAGATTAACCTAAATATGCTTCTTTGAAAATTCTACTGATGGGGCAGCTAGGTGGTGCAGTGGATAGGGCACCAACCCTGAAGTCAGGAGGACCTGAGTCTCAGACACTTAATACTTCCTAGTGGTATGATCTTGGGCAAGTGATGAATGATGAACGTAGAGTCAGGAAGTCCTAGCCCATCTCAGTCACTAACTAGCTATGTGACCCTGGGCAAGCTGAGTAATCTCTCTTAGCCTGTTTTCTTCATAGGAAAATGGAGACAATTACAATACCTATCTCATAGAGTAGTTGTGAATCTCAAAAGAGATAATGTATAAAATACATTGCAAATCCCAAAGGGCTACGGAAATGCTGACTGTTACTATTGTTCTCCATTTCAGCCCTCTCGCTCAAACATAGGCATACTTGAAGACTAATTCATTCCTCTTCAGCCATTTCTTATCCAGGCCAAATATCCTGACTTGGTTCAAGAGTTTGTAACCTTCCTCACTTTAAATTGTATGTTTTTGTTGTAATGACCAAGGCTATACAGTCAATTGATATTTCCAGATATTAAGACACTATGTATGTTTCTGTTATAATGACCAAGGCTACAGTCGATTGATATTTCCAGATACTAAGACACTAGTGCTAACTAGAGAAGCCATCCTGCATATCCTTTTAAAAACAAAACTAAGAGGTAATGTGATGGTATGGTTAAAATGTTAGCTCTATCCAAATACTGCTTCTGACCTCTACTAAATGCTGACCTCAACAAGTCACAATTTTTCCAGTCTTTTTCCACATCTTAGAAAGTAAGCTTCTTGAAGGCAGCCAATGTTTCAGTACATTCTGTGTATCCTCTATGCTTAGTACTTAATGGAAAGTATTTAATAAATTTTTATTAGTGGATAAACTGATAACTATTCTATGGTCTTTAAGATTTTTTCCAGTTCTAATTCTATCATCTTGTGAAGCTTAGAAACACTGAACCAGGATCTCTCCTATAAGATTAAACACATTACCATGAAGTCCTGTTCCAATTTTGAACAATGGATGTTGTCTTTGTTCCATTTGCAAGTATTACTACAGAATAGCAAGCTGCTAACTTAGAAGCAATAGGTACACCCTGGGGTATTGGATCAGGGGTAAGAGTACTTTGTTATGCCATTATTAATTGTTGGCATTGGAGAATTAATCCCAAAGGAAAATATGTTCAGATTTTAGTTCCATAGAGGCCAAGAAAGGATAGGGAGGAAAATAAGGGAATAAAATTATAAAAGCATTTGTTTTCTCACATTCATTTTAAGCTACACTAAAAGAGATGATGGTTGTTATCCTTTATTCTCAAAAATGACCAAAATGATATTATCGTGTTAGAGTTGACTTACAATGTGTCTGATAGTGGCTGATCAGACCAATATGAGTTCAGAATACTCTGCCACAGGTTGGATACAAATAATCCCTATGAACATGAGGGGTGAATTCTCTAACTTTGCTCATCTCATATTTCTTCTGCTTTGCTCAAAGAGTATAGTATCTTCTCTGATGAGGGCATGCCATTATGGGTGATCCTGAGCCAGTATCTCCCAAGTGATGCAATTAATTCTCAAGTTCTTAAGAGAGATCTTGAGAGTGTCCTTGTTTTGCTAATTCTGATCACCTTGTGAGTGCTTGCTCTGTGTGAGTTCTCCATAAAATATATATATATATATATATATATATATATATATATATATATATATATATATATATATATATAGGCAATGCAAACAATATATCCAAAGGCCCAACAAGAGCATTATGGAGGGAAATGAGCCAACTAATTATTTTAATTATTAGCTTCACAATATTTCCCTTCATTTTCACAATGGAATGCCATAATTTATTTCTTCCTTTATGTGGTATTCACTAGGAGTTGAGGAGGTTGTGAAGAAGAGTAGTATATATATATATATATATATATATATATATATATATATATATATAT
Source organism: Sminthopsis crassicaudata (assembly GCF_048593235.1). Lineage (NCBI taxonomy): Eukaryota > Metazoa > Chordata > Mammalia > Dasyuromorphia > Dasyuridae > Sminthopsis > Sminthopsis crassicaudata. Next base: position 558,999,438 of record NC_133619.1, read on the forward strand.
ATATAATACAGAATGATGTTGGAGATTATGTGATGATCAATTCTGATGGACATGGACTCTTTTCAACAGCAAAGTGTTTTGGGCCATTTCCAATGGACTTGTGTTGAAGAAAGCCATCTGCGTGCAGAGAGAGGGCTCTGGGGATTCAGTGTGGATCACACCACAGTATTTTCATCTTTTTTGTTGTTTGTTTGCTTTTTGTTTTCTTTTTCATTTTTTTTCCTTGATCTGATTTTTCTTATGCTCAAGTCCATTGTGGGAAATATGTATAGGAGAATTGTACATGTTTAATATATATATTGGATTGCTTTCTGTCTAAGGGAGGTGGGGAGAAAGGAGGGGGAAAAATTTGGAACACAAGGTTTTGCAAAGGTCAATGTTAAAAACTATTTATGCATGTTTTTGAAAATAAAAAGCTAAAAGAAGTTTTAAAAATAGCAAAATTTTTTCAGCAATCAGGGAAAAAATGATGCTGGATTTGAGTTCAAGTTTCTGGATTGATATCCCAGCTCTTCTACTTAACTATTTATGTGATCTTGGGCAAATTACTTAATACCTGTAGACCTTTCTTGGATCATTGTAAAATGAGGTAATTGATTTAGATCAGAATTTTTTTCCACTTATGACCTCTTTTTGCCAGAGGAAATTTTTAAGCCCCCATATTGAATCTGAATAGAGGTATTTCTGGAAGTGGCTGCATATGCACAAAGTGCACATGTTGTGTGTTCATTACTAAGGCCGCAGTGAAGTCCCATGACACAACATGGCCAGAACAACTCAATTTCATGTTGTGTTTGATTTTTAATTAATTTTTGTTCATTGAATGCAGAAACCTTTTACTGTGGCCAGATTTTTTGCGACCTCCACATTTTGTTACATGATCTGCAGCATATCTAGAGGATGAGGTCCACTGTACAATTTTCAATGTGAATGATTTGGGGAGAAAAATAGATGTAGATGTCATCAACATAGAAACAAAAGTGGATGCCACAAGAGGGAGTAGGAAAACTAAAGAAAAAATATAAAGTAGAGGTTTTTAAACCCATTTGTGTCACAGACCATTTTGATAATCCAGTGAATCCTGTTTTTTAAATGCATAAAATAAGATATATAGGGCCACAAAGGAAATCAATTCTATTGAAAATTAATGACTTCTCCTTTCAAATAACCTTTATCTACTACTCTTTATCTTCTCCATATCTTACTGTTTACATGTTGCTTCCTCCATTAAAATGTACACTCCTTGACAGAAGGCGGTTTTTTTTTCTTTTTTCTTTTCTTTGTATAACCAAGGCTTAATGCCTGACACATAATAAAACAGTTAAAAACTGCTTGTTGTTTTTGTATAATCTCCCCCAATTAAATGTAAGCTCCTTGAAAGCAAGAAATGTCTCAATATTTCTATTTGTATCTCCAACAATTAAGGGTGCTTGACATATAGAAAGTAGCTAATAAAAGTTTTTTCTTTCATTCTTTTTCAGGCCTATTATTTCCTAGACAATCAGGAGTTTAAAAGCAAGAACTTTAGATAGCTTCTAACACTATCTAAAAAAAAATGCTTTGAACAATAAAGAAATCATTTAGTGCAATCTAAGGATTTTGTATTACAATGGCAGGATTATAAAATTAATATGATAACTATTTTTCACATAAGATTTTAAGCTAAAATTTATTTACGTCTACTCTGTAAAACAGACAAGATACAATTTTGTTTGCTTCCATTTTACAGATGAGGAAACTATGAGTCAGAACAATGAAATGACTTGCTACAGTTACACAGCTAGTGGTCACAGAGAGAAGATTCAAAGTCAGAAATGATTGTCCTAGTATAACATTTGATTTTATAAATATGAACAAACCCAATCCTTAAACAAGCCAACTCACCTTTCTTTGTGTTGCCTCCAGGGTCTATTCACACGAACATTTTCTGCAGGGCTTTCAAGTTTCTTTGCAGTGAAACATGCCCAGTTCTTGCCCAGAACATCATGTACCCATCCAGGAAATGTCTCATGACAGTAACTCGTCACATTGTGGCCTTCTTCCTTATACTGCAAGTGAAAGAAAGCAAAAGTTTGATCATTTCCTACCCAGCTCCTCCTTGTATTCACTCAGACTTTTACTTTATCCATTTTGTTTTTAAATCAGAAAACTTCTGTAAACCCCTCTCCCCAAGTAATTCATTTACATATGGCTTTAAGGTTTAAAAGCACTTTTCCACAATGACCCTCTGAATTAAGATAACAAAAATATTATTGTACACATTCTTTAATATATGGAAAAACCAAGACACACTAGCCCAAGGTCACACTGACAATTAAGTATGAAGATGAAATTTGAATTTATCATCTATGTGCAAGTCCTGTGCTCTTTTTATTTTATCTCACTACAGAGAAAGTCCATGTGCTTAGAGTAGTTGTGCTAGAAGAGAGAAGATAAAGGATTAGAGGAAGAAAAGAAGGTGAGAGGAAGAGAATGAGAAAAAGAGACAGAAGAATTTGGAAAAGTGAAATGAAAAATAGTAATTTTCCATTTAAGAAATAGGCTTGGGGTGGAGCCAAGATTGCAGAGAAGAAACATTCGAATTTCTAAGCTCCTTTCTTCCCTCAATATCAATTAGTTAAATCAGCCTCAAAAATAACGCTGGACTGATAAAAACCACAAGAATGAGAAGCACAACTTACCAGCCGAAGAGACTCTGGAATTTTGACAGAAAAGGTTGCAAGGGGAGGGAAAAAAAAAAAGATCAGCACAGACAGTGTTGGATTGGGGCTAGCACACTGTGCCAAACGGGCTGGGGAGAACTCTGGGATCAGAGAAGCCACTGAGATAGAAGAATCTGGCATAGGCTGATAGCCCTACTCTGCTTTTTAAAATAGCAGATCAGAAGAGAAATCAAAGCCACATTAAAGCAATAGCTAGATAATATAATCACCCCAAACCAGAAGCGACCTAACAGATCTCGACAAGGCTGTGAAGCCACATGCTGCTGTCTGGGGCTTTTCCTTGGGGCAGTTAAGAACTTGAACAGAAGGGGACATAGCTGGGGCAGCCTCTAATCCACATAGTGAGGGGCTAACCCTGAGGCAATAGAATTCTCCCTGCAACGAAACTCCCATAAGAGCAGAACCTTCAAAGCAGGAATTGTGCTCTCCGAGCAGACACTTTCAGTTTGAGCACAGGGGCTTTTCCCATCAGCTGCTACTATCCACGGTCCCACGGGAGGCTTTGGCTGGGGTTTGTGATGCTTTTACTGTTCAGCCCCTACTCTCAGGACAGTCACTAGGGCACACAGCAGGGTCCTTCACTGGGTACTCCTCCCAATGCAGCCGGGCTAAATATCTCTAAATCACTTCCGGAGGTGAGGGGAACTCTCTCCCAGAGCTCTCTCTTAATCCAGACACAGGAGCCAACCTATGCCCGTCTGGGAGGAAGCTGATAAATAAATTTCTTACCCCAAGGGCAGACCCCACACAGATTTTTAACAATGAGTAAGAAGCTGAAGAGAACTATTGCCACCTTCCATACAGAGAAAGAGTGGGTATCCAACCCTGAGGAGACTAACAGCAGACAGTCTCCAGATAAACCCTAAAGGGGAATGATACCTGCCCTCCATCACATAACTCTGTCCTAGAAGAGACTATTAAAAAGTTAAGAGAGTTTGAAGAAAAATGGGGAAAGGAAAGAGAAGCTATGATAGAGAATAAAAATAGCCTGAAATTTGAGTTGGAAAAAATAAAGAATTCACAGGAGGTGCAGAGAAACAAAATTTGTGAATTAGAAAAGGTTCAAAAATCACAGGAAAGTAGGATTTGTGAATAGGAAAAAGAAAATAACTTACTAAAAAAAATTAGTGAAACGGAAAAAAATTCAACAGAGCAAAATAATTTATTTAAAAACTCAATTGGGCATATACAAAAAGAACTAAAAATGTGAATGAAGAAAATAACTCATTAAAAATCAAGACAGAACAAATAGAAATGAATGATTAATTGAGAAACCAAGAATCAGTCAAACAAAACAAACAAACAAAAAAAAAAAAATGAAAAGCTGGAGAATAACGTCAAATGCTTACTGGGAAAATCTATAGACCTGGAAAATACATCTAGGAGAGATAATCTGAGGATCATTGGACTTCCCGAAAACTATGATCAAAAAGAGAGTCTACATTCTATTTTACAGTAAATCATTAAAGAGAACTATCCAGAGATAATAGAAACAGAAGGGAAAATAGGCATTGAAAAAATTCATCAAACAGCTTCTGAAAAAGACCTTAAAAAAAGAACTCCACATAACATTGTGGCTAAGCTGCAGAACTACCAAACTAAGGAAAAAATACTGCAAACAGCTAGGAAAAAAAAAATTCAAATATCAAGATACCACAATAAGGGTCACTCAAGATCTGGCTGCCTCTACATTAAAGGATCAAAGGGCCTGGAACCTGATATTCCAAAAGACAAAAGAACTAGGAATGCAACCAAGAATAAACTACCCAGCTAAGTTTAGCATTTTCTTCCATGGAAGAAGATGGTCTTTTAGTGAAACAGAGGAATTCCATTTGTTTCTAAGAAAAAAGAAAAAAAACACATTTAACAAAAAATTTGATCTACATCCACAAGACTGAAGAGAAGCAGAAAAAGGTAAACAGAACTCTATTGTGGATATACAGAAAGTCCACATGGATAATTTGATTTTACTGATATAATATAAAAAAAGGGAAGTAGTAAAGGGAAGGGGATAGCATCAGAAAAAGGGGAAGGAGAGATAAAAAGAGGGAAACTTTAACCCAGGAAGAGGCATGGAAAATCTACCACATCTGAGGGAATTTAGAGAGGGGGAGAAACATTGTGTGAATCTTACTCTCATCAGAGTAGGCTCAAAGAGTAAATAATTGACATATTTGTTTTTCAGAGAATTCTCTCTCACCTCATTAAAAGGGGGGAGAGGAAAAGGGAAAAGGAAAAGGGGAATAAGAGAAAGGTACAAGAAAAGGGAAGGGACTTAAAAGGAGAAGAGAGGGATACTAAAAAAGGGAGGGCTGTGTGTCACAAGTGGGGTCTATAAATTCAGTACTGGGGAAGGGGTTCAGGTGAGTCAAGGGGGAAAAAGCATAATCAGGGGATAATATGATGGCAGGAAATACAGAATTAGTAATTTTAACTGTAAATGTGAATGGGATGAACTCTCCCATTAAACAGAGGCAGATAGCAGACTGGATCAAAAGTCAGAAACCTACAATATGTTGTTTACAGGAAACACACTTAAAGCAGGGAGATTCATACAGAGTAAAGGTACAAGGTTGGAGCAGAATCTATTATGCTTCAGGTAAAGACAAAAAATCAGGGGTTGCCATCCTTATCTCAGATCAAGCAAAAGCAGAAATTGATCTAATTAAAAGAGATAAGGAAGGAAACTATATCCTGCTAAAAGGTAGCATAGACAATGAAGTCATATCAATACTAAAAATATATGCACCAAGTAGTATAGCATCTAACTTCCTAAAGGAAAAGTTAAGAGAGTTGCAAGAAGAAATACACAGCAAAACTATAATAGTGGGAGATCTCAACCTTGCCCTCTCAGAATTACATAAATCAAACCACAAAACAAATAAGAAAGAAATTAAAGAGGTAAATAGAGCATTAGAAAAACTAGGTATGATAGACCTTTGGAGAAAACTGAATGGTGATAGAAAAGAGTATACTTTCTTCTCAGCAGTTCATGGAACCTATACAAAAATTGACCATATATTAGGGCATAAAGATCTCAAAATTAAATGCAGGAAGGCAGAAATAATAAATGCCTTCTTCTCAGATCACAATGCAATAAAAACTATATTCAATAAGAAGTTAGTGGTAAACAGACCAAAAAGTAATTGGAAACTGAAAAATCTCATCTTAAAGAATAACTGGGTGAAACAGCAAATTATAGAAACAATTAATAATTTCACCCAAGATAATGACAACAATGAGACATCATACCAAAATTTGTAGGCTGCAGCTAAAGCGGTAATAAGGGGAAATTTTATATCTTTAGAGGCTTATTTGAATAAAATAGACACAGAGAAGATTAATGAATTGGGCCTGCAACTTAAAAAGCTAGAAAAAGACCAAATTAAAAACCACCAACCAAAAACTAAACTTGAAATATTAAAATTAAAAGGAGAAATAAATAATATTGAAAGTAAAAAAAAAAAAACTATTGAATTAATAAATAAAACCAAGAGTTGGTTTTATGAAAAAGCCAATAAAATAGATAAACTTTCGGTAAATCTGATCAGAGGAAAATCAAATTGTTAGTCTTAAAAATGAAAAGGGGGATAATGCCACCAATGAAAAGGAAATTAGAGAAATAATAAGGAGTTACTTTTCCCAACTTTATGCCAATAAATTTGATAACTTAAGTGAAATGGATGACTACCTCCAAAAATATAGGCTTCCTAGATGAACCGAGGAGGAGATAAACTGTTTAAATAGTCCCATTTCAGAAAAAGAAATAGAATAAACTATTAATCAACTCCCCAGGAAAAAATCCCCAGTACCAGATGGATTTACAAGTGAATTCTACCAAACATTTAAAGAACAATTAGCCCCAATGTTATATAAACTATCTGAAAAAATAGGGGATGAAGGAGTCCTACCAAACTCCTTTTATGACACAGATATGGTACTGATACCTAAACCAAGTAGATCGAAAACTGAGAAAGAAAACTATAGACCCATCTCCTTAATGAATATTGATGCTAAAATCTTAAATAAGATATTAGCAAAAAGGCTTCAGAAAATCATCCCCAGGATAATACACTATGATCAAGTAGGATTTATACCAGGAATGCAGGGCTGGTTTAATATTAAGAAAACTATTAGTATAATTGACCATATTAGCAATCAAATTAATAAAGACCATATGATCATCTCAAGAGATGCAGAAAAAGCATTTGATAAAATCCAACATCCATTCCTACTAAAAATGCTTGAGAGTATAGGAATAAATGGACTATTCCTTAAAATAGTCAGGAGCATATATTTAAGACCGTCAGTAAGCACAATATGTAATGTAATTTATAAACTGGAACCTTTTCCAGTAAGATCAGGAGTGAAACAAGGTTGCCCACCATCACCATTACTATTCAATATTGTATTAGAAATGCTAGCCTCGGCAATAAGAGTTGAGAAAGAGATTAAAGGAATAAGAGTAGGTAATGAGGAAATCAAACTGTCACTCTTTGCAGATGATATGATGGTATTACTTAGAGAACCCCAGAGATTCTAATAAAAATTTATTAGAAATAATTCACAACCTTAGCAAAATTTCTGGATACAAAATAAATCCACATAAATGCTCAGCATTTTTATACATCACCAGCAAAATGCAATAGCAAGAGATACAAAGAGAAATTCCATTCCAAACAAATGTCGAGAGTATAAAATATTTGGGAATCCATCTACCAAAGAAAAGTCAGGAATTATATGAGCAAAATTACAAAACACTTGCCACAAAAATAGTCAGATTTAAATAATTGCAAAGACATTCAGTGCACATGGATAGGCCGAGTGAATATAATAAAGATGACAATACTCCCCAAACTAATCTATTTATTTAGTGCTATGCCAATCAGACTCCCAAGAAACTATTTTAATGACCTAGAAAAAAATAACAACAAAATTCATATGGAAGAATAAAAGGTTGAGAATTTCAAGGGAATTAATGAAAAAAAAAAAGTCAGATGAAGGTGGTTTAGGTGTACCTGATCTAAAGCTATATTATATAGCAGCAGTCACCAAAACCATTTGGTATTGGCTAAGAAAAAACCAGTCGATTAGTGGGACAGATTACATACAAAGGACAAAAAAGGGCACATCTATAGCAATCTAGTGTTTGACAAACCCAAAGATGCCAACATTTGGGATAAAAATTCATTATTTGAAAAAAACTGTTGGGAAAACTGAAAATTAGTATGGCAGAAATTAGATATGGATCCAAACTTAACCCCATATACCAAGATAAGATCAAAATGGGTCCATGATTTAGGCATAAAGAATGAGATCATAAATAGGTTAGAGGAACAGAAGATAGTCTACCTCTCAGACCTGTGGAGGAGGAAGGAATTTATAACCAGAGGAGAACTAGAGATCATGATTGATCACAAAATAGAAGATTTTGATTACATCAAACTAAAAAGTTTCTGTACAAACAATACTAATGCAAACAAGATTAGAAGGGAAGTAACAAATTGGGAAAATATTTTTACAGTTAAAGGTTCTGATAAAGGTCTCATTTCCAAAATATATAGAGAACTGATCCTAATTTATAAGAAACCAAACCATTCTCCAATTGATAAATGGTCAAAGGATATGAACAGACAATTCTCAGATGATGAAATTGAAATTATATCCACTCATATGAAAGAGTGTTCCAAATCACTAATGATCAGAGAATTGCAAATTAAGACAACTCTGAGATACCACTACACATCTGCCAGATTGGCTAAGATGACAGGAATAAATAATGATGAATGCTGAAGGGGATGTGGGAAAACTCGGACACTAATGCATTGTTGGTGGAGTTGTGAAAGAATCCGGCCATTTTGGAGAGCAATTTGGAACTATGCCTAAAAAATTATCAAACTGTGCATACCCTTTCATCCAGCAGTGCTACTACTGGGCTTACATCCCAAAGAAATACTAAAGAGGGGAAAGGGACCTGTATGTGCCAAAATGTTTGTGGCAGCTCTTTTCATAGTGGCTAGAAACTGGAAAATGAATGGATGCCCATCAATTGGAGAATGGTTGGGTAAATTATGGTATATGAAGGTTATGGAATATTATTGCTCTGTAGGAAATGACCAGCAGAATGAATACAGAGAGATTTGGAGAGACTTGCATGAACTGATGCTGAGTGAAATGAGCAGAACCAGAACATCACTATACACTTCAACAACAATACTGTATGAAGATATATTCTGATGGAAGTGGATATCTTCACCATAAAGAAGATCCAACTCACTTCCAGTTGATCAATGATGGACAGAAACAACTAAACCCAGAGAAGGAACACTGGGAATTGAATGTAAACTGTTAGCACTACTATCTATCTACCCAGGTTACTTATACCTTCGGAATCCAATACTTAATGTGCAACAAGAAAATTGGATTTACACACATATATTGTATCTAGGTTATACTATAACACATGTAATATGTATGGGATTGCCTGTCATCTAGGGGTGGGAGTAGAGGGAGAGAGGGGTAAATTTGGAAAAATTAATACAAGGGATAATGTTATAAAAAAAATTACTCATGTATAATGTACTGTCAAAAAAATTTTTATAATGATAAAATTAATTTAAAAAAAAAAGAAATAGGCTTGGCTTAGTTGTCGTGTAATAGATAATCACTGAATCTGGAATGAGAACATGAGTTTTTCAATACTTACACACATTTGTACTTTGAATAAAGTCAAATTTTTTGAAAGTATACCATTAATGAATTTGATGGGGAAAAGGAATAAAATTGATTAGAAAGATTATCTCTCTGTCTCTCTACACACACACACACACACACACACACACACACACACACACACACACACATGCAATATCCATTACAGGCCATACTCATGTTCAAAGAAGCCTGAAAGGAGGAAGAGCAGATGTTTAGCATATATTAATATCAAAAAAGTAGGTGTTCTTCACCTGAAAGGATTGTTTCATTTTTGTACATTCACATACATGCAATCTTGGTCTCAGCTACATTGTTTGCTAATAACTACATGGTCATGGGAAAGTCATTTATTAACTTGTGAGAAATAATTCATTTGGACCTCTATTCCAATCAGTTTTAATCAATTCAATATGATTCTCTAGGGGTATTTTGTATAAGTTTCATATTTTAGGCCACAGAACTGTGACCCGCAGATTCTGTTTTTTTCTTAATCATAGGAAGTTAATTAGACACTGTTCATCCTTATTTTTTCTTTGTCACGGGGACCAAGCCCAGGTGAATCTACATGAAAAATTCTCTAAGCTATTCTCCTTTGTTCAACATGACCAAGTGACCATTCTCTGAACGTGTATGTGGTCATTGAAGATACCCCAATGCTTCATACAATCTGTGCTCCCTCCCTACTGATGTTTTTTGGACAAACTTTATAAATACAAAGTCTTGGAAAAAGGCAGAATCTCAAGCCATGAGGGAAATGTAAAGTGCAATTCATTAGAGAGGACCAGGGACCTTGTATAAAGTGCCATTGTCTCAGAATTTCACCTCAGTTTCTTTTATTGTAGCTTGTACAATCGTAATTATCACAGATAATTATATAATGATATCACAGATTCCCCTGATTGGCATCTATCCTAAGGAGGCCATTGATAAGAAATCCCATATACACCAAAATATTTATTGCAGAAGTTATGGTGATGATACAAAAAATTGAAAGCAAATAATTGCCCAATGACAGGAGAAAGATTAACCAAATATAATACACGAATGGAATGGAATGTTATTCTGTTGTAAAAAATAATTATGAGTTACAGAGAAACATGTAAACTTCCATGAATTGATGCAAAATGAAAATAAGAATCAAAGAAAAATATAGACAATTATTACAATGAAAATGTAAACAACTATGCAACAATGGAAATTTAATGTCATAGAAATACAAATAACAAGCATAGTACTAATGAAGAAATATGAGAAGATATTTCTCTTTCTTTTGAAGAGGGAGCAAAGTACATAAATTTGGAACACCAAGTACATATTCAGATTTTTTTTAATATAGTGAGTCAGTCAATAAGCATTAATTTTGGAGGATTATTTTTAGCTTAGTTTGTTTGTGACTTAGTTGCATCTATTTCATTCTTTTTTATTTTTAAAAATTATTTATTTCTTTTCAATTTAAATACAAAGTAGAAAAATAGGAAAAGAAATAAATTGTCATGTACAAACATAAATTTCCACTTCAAAAAAGCATATATAATAAAAAAAAAAAAAAAACACATTGTAGTCAGAACTAACCATCTTTTCTGTTTCCTTTTAGGTTTTCTTTCGTTCTCTTCTATAAACTTTATTCTTTTCCTCTTTTTTATTCCTCTCCCCCTCATCAAGCTACATTTAAGCATAGATATGTTTATATTTACATATATACATATACAAACATACATACAAAAATTAATAATCATTATTAAATGCTTACTTAAATGTGCTGGGCACTGTGCTAAGATTTAGGGATACAAAGAAAGGGAGAAGGCAGTTTTTGCCATCTAATGGTTAGTTTGCACTTGCATAATACTTTAAGTCTGCAAAGCATTTTATCAGTATAACCTCATTTGATCCTCAATAAAACTCTGGAAGATAAGTGCTATTATTATGGCCCATAGACAGACGTAGACCAGACAGAGGTTATATGACTTGTTCAAGTCACACAGCTAGTAAGGGACTGAGGCTAACTTCGATCTTACTGAATCCAAGTCCAGCACTTTATGTATTGAATTCCCCATCTGCCTTTATTGATTGGTCTTGTTATTTTCCCCCTCCTCTTCTTGTGTTGAAGTGAAAATTGAGGCCCACATTTTCAGACATGGCCATTATGTTGATTTGGTTTTCTTGAAAAGAAAACTTTATTATAGGGCAGAGGGTTAAATGGAAAGTGACTGTTATAAAACAAAGAATCAATAAAATATTAAAAAAATAAAGAAAATCGTTGATTCTTCTGAATCTCTTTCTTTTATCTATATAATGAGATGGAGAGGGACCTATCTTATATTGCCCACCTTGAAGGGGTACTGTGAAGGAAATGCTCTGCAAACTTTAAAGTGGATTATCATTACTAGTATCTCCCTTTAGTACTTGTTTGTGAGGTGGTGTAGGATAGTGGGAAAAGTATGGGCTTTCCTGATGCAGGGAGACCCAAGCTATGAGAAACCTTTGTTAATCCCTCTTTTAATGTTAGTTCTTCCTTCTGTTGATTATTCTGTTTTATGTAGTAAATATCTTATTTGTATATGTGTCTCTCTTATTAGACAAAGTTTTTGAGTGAAGGGATTGTCTTTTGTCTTTTTTGTATCCCCAGAACTTAGCACAGTGCCTGGTACATAGTAGTAGCCACCTAATAAATACTTACGAGCTAATAACTGCCAACACTCACTACCTGTGTGACTGTGGGCTCAGTGGAATCTTAGTTTACTCATCACATATCTGTTGACTGAGTTAAAGAAAGGGATTTTAAATAAAGTCAAGTAAAATTTCTATTTATTAATATCTATGTTGGAAACTGAGGACCTTTATTTTCTCTTTGACCAGCGATAAGTAAAGAAAGATGAATCATTTTATTTGGGGGGTGGCAGGAGATTCACACAGAATAGTATCACTGAAACGGTTCAGTCTGTGCTCATCACTATTCTTAATCACTGTCTTGGTCCTATATTATGAAAGAGGCTAAGAAGGAAGTGAAATATCATGGAAGAAGCTAAAGCAAAGGTTGCCAAGGTGTAAATTTGGTAATTCTCCTCCAAGATGACTGCATAGCTCTCCAAGGAAAATGCTCCTCCCTTGTTCACATTCTAATAAAGAATCTTGGTTTTCAGTACAGTAACATATATTCTAATGAATTATGAGTCACCTCAAATATATTGCTGTGGTCACACTAAAATGCTACTTAAATGTTTCAAAACACTAGTTATAATAAATGCTGCCAATCCCACTGTTTGCACCACAATGTTCCAGGAGATAGGTCAACTAGTCCAATCCATTACCAAGTCATCTGTGAAACCTTTCAGGGTTAGTAAGAAGCTTCTGAGTTTATGCTTTGTTGGTGAAATGTTTAAGTTCAGTGGGCATTTACGACATACTGAGATATTGGGAACATACCTCTTTAAGGAAGAGGTGTCAGATATTCAGCCTGTAACACTCCTGAGTGTGGTAGAACTAGATTAAAATGTAATTGGGAAATATTTAACCAAATAAATAAAAGCAATAAAATAACAAATAGATGACATTTTAAAACCAAGTCAAAATAGAGCCTACAGGGATCCTTATGAATGGAATAGTAACTTCTGTTTCTATTTGAGTTGAATACCCTTGGTTTGAGGAAGCAAAAAGAAGTTCCACTATTTTCTGAGCATTATTAATAGTGGCCAGACAGTTACCTGAACCAAGGGCTAAATTCCAATGGAAAAACTTAATGTAGCAAAGTCTCCTTATTCCACATGGCTAAGTTAGGGTGGTTGATAAAATGGCATCTACTATTTAACAAAGAAGTTGAAGTCCTTTGCCTCTTAACTTATGGAAATAATATCAGAAAATCTCAGAATTTGAAAGAGGCATTAAGTAAAGAAAACATGTAAGGGAAATCTCAGAATTTGAAAGAAGCATTAAGTAAAGAAAACATGTAAAATTCTGAAGATGGAGGTGGGGGTGGGGGTTCAATCCAGGTCATCACCTCTGCAACTTAAAAGTCTTAATGTTGTTCAGAGTAAAGGTATCAAATACATGATCCATAATACTTCCATGTGCCTGGAATCAGAACAAAATGTAATTGGGAAATATTTAAGGAAATAAATAAAAATACGATTGAAGAGAATAATAGGTATTTATATATCCTTCATTTGTACCAGGAACCATCCTAAGTATTTTTACAACATGATTTCATTTGATCACAACAATCCTTCCTGGTAGGTGCTATTATTAATCATCCTAATTTCACAATTGAAGAAACTTAGATAGATTAAATGACTTGCTCATAAGGGTCTGAATCCAGATTTGAACTCAAGTCCTCCTGATTCCAGACCCAGTGACACCAGTTGCCTTTATAAAATATAATTTTAATATGTGATTTCTAGATACATATAAAGCCCACAGGGATACTCTCATATAGCCTCCAATTCTATTTGAATTTGTTGTTGTTGTTGTCATTTCAGTTTGACAACACAGTCACAGAGCATTAACAGTTTAAACTTCTTTTGTCAGAAACAGAACTTGGGCTCCCTGACTTCAAGGCTGGCTCTCTATCCTCATATTACACTGTCTCCACCTTTCTGATCTTGAGCAAATTACTGAAATTCTTTGAACTTGAGTTTTTGTGAGTTGGTTGGTTGATTTGTTTTTTAACTGGAAACTGAAAGAAGTAAGCTAGGTTATCTCTGAAATACTTTTCAGCTATAACATTCTATGATTTTTAAAAAGTAATAAAAAAAAAAGGGAAAAAGGTGAAATACATCAAAATGCATTCTACTTGAAGATTAAAATTAAAATTGTAGAAATTCCCAAAGAATAAACACTATTTCTCTTTTATGGTCTAAGATTCTTACAATGACCCTAATGAGTATTTTCATTATATATATGCATGTGCATATATATACATATATATATATATACATATGTATATAATTCAAATATAATTATGCCTGTTTTTTATACTAAAAAATCTGAGGTTTAAAAGGGTTAAGTGCATTGTACACAACTTAATATCTTATAAGAAACAATAGAGTTGTATTATCCAGAGACCCAGAATTTCTAACTGAATCCAATTTTTTTTTCACAGTAAGGAATAGCTCTTAAGGCACTCTAAAACATGGATTTAGTATTTGCAAAATGAGATCATTGTTTATGAAATAATCAAAAAATGACAGTATAGAAAAGATCTTGGGGTTCATGTTGTCAAATGTTCTCATTAAGACCCAGAGATCATGTAACTGTTCTCAGACACACCCAGGCCCCTTAGCAAGTTAGCTAGGTAGTAGTCTTCCTAGATCCATCTTTTCCTTTCTGTAAAGTGGGTCACTTTACAGAATTTTATAAACCTTGTGTTTTTATAGGGAAGGTTTTCTTTCTATCTGAATGATCCAGTCAGTTCATACTCCAGGTACAATTTAAATTCACGACTACTCCCCGAGGCACAACAGCAATAAACAAAGCAGGAACATGATGATTTTTCTTCTAAACACATTTGAAATTGCTTGTCACTCAGGCTTCTAGAGGGTTAATTTTCTGCCCTCCACTCTCCTCTCAAACACACGCACACACACCCATATATCCATAAATACATACACACACACACACACACACACACATATAATATATACATATAGATTTATATATATATATATATACATATATATTATGTATTTGTATATATATATATACATATATACATATATGTGTGTGTGTGTATATATATATATATATATATATATTGTGCTTAATAAGACCAGTACCATAGCTGATTCTGAATGGGAAAAAAATAAAAAAATGTAGGAACATTTAATACATGGCCTAATTAAAGGACTTTTGTAGCTTAGAACAGTACTTCCCCCTTTACAGTGATTGATGTTTTACAGCAGAATTAATCTGATTTGTTCAACTTGTGATATCTCTTTAAAAACAGCTAGATCACTAAACCAATAAAAGGAGCAAATCATTTCACACTCTCACAGGTAGCACAGACACCTTTGTAATTGGAGGAAGTAAAAGTATTTCCTCAGTCTCAGCTCTTTAAAATTCCAAGGATTAGACAAAATCCTATTTTTTCCAGCTATGGCAGATAGAGAATGATTCAATGAGAATAATCTAGCCTACTTGGGTTGAGAGATATTTTAAAATTAAAAATGTATGAGAAAGTCCTGTTTTTTGGTTATTGTGACAAAGTAGAATAGAAAGAGGCATGGAAAAGTAGTGCATAAAGGACTAGCCTTGGAATCAGGAAGATATGATTCACAACCAGCTAACAAATGTTGTTTAAGTAACTGACCAAGGCATTCAACCTATCTGTAACTTGCAGACCAAGTACTATATGCACTGTTGAAGCAAATTCCTATACCAGGAGTATCCCATGCCAATGAAATCATAAAAAAAACAAATAAAAAGTATAGTAGAGAAAGGACAGATGGCAAAAAACAAAATGAAAAAAAAAAGCAAAAAGCCAGGTACACCTTTAATAGATTTCAAACTAGAAGGAACCTAAAATTACCATCTTGTCTAGCCTCTTTATTAATAGATCACGAAAATGAGACAATCCCCTCATTCCTCCTCCCCAGATAAAAAGAAAAAGAAAAGAAAAGAAAAGAAAATGAAACCCAGAGAGGGAAAACAATTCCCTTAAGATCACAAAAGTAAATGGCAGAACCAGGATTCTTAGGGGCATCTATTCTAGGCATCAAAATTGATGGATGGGCATTAACTGCAAAATATGATGATCTCTACAACTGAACATTGGTCTCTGTTTAAGAAATGTGTCTTATGATACTGTAATTATTAACAGAGAATGCATTTCAGCAATATTCTTCATTAAAAAAGCATCTTTATCAAAAACATTTTCTAGTCCTTGCTTTAAGCATTCAGCATTAGCTGAATAGTACACTATAATACAGTAAAGTATACAAGCAATTTGGGTTTTGCTGGATGAGTTTACTACCCACAAGATGGAAACTAAAGCTTTCATTTCTTTTCCCAAAAGATTTTTCTTTCACTCTCCAATTCTAAAAGAGGCAGAGTAATATAGTAGAACTTAGAGTCAGAAGGTCTCAGTTCAAATTTTTGCTTCATTATTTACTACCTAGCTGTGTGACCCACACAAGTTATTTATGGTCTCTAAATTTTCTCTGCTGTAAAATGGAGAAAATAATGTCAACAGTATCTTCACAGAGTTGTTGTGAATCACTCAGGTGAAATAATGAATCAAAATGTGGACAAAATACAAGTGCTTAATATTAAGGTAGATCAAAGTAAACTCTAAACATTATGGAAGCCTAGTGGATTAATATTTATTTTTTTAAACATAATGAACCATTATTAAACATTTATTGTTCAAGTTAATCTGTTAGACACTGAGTATATAGAAATGAACAGAAAAAAAAATTGTTCCTTCAATTAAGGACTTTCTATTTTGCTGGGGCAAAATCAACAGGTGAATAGATGAATGAAAACTATCCAATCATCTGAGGAAATAAGAGGACATTATATTAAAGGGAAAACAGGGAGGCAAACCTGGAATGTGACATATGGGTTGAGCCTTAAATAAAGACTGGTATGCTAAGAGGAGGAAGTAAGAAGAGAAGCATAGTCGAGGCAATGAGAAAATAGAATGGATTTAGTAATATCTAAACAACAAAAATAAAGGAATTATTTTTGATCATTCATTTCACATTCTCCTTGAACAGCTCCCAGAAATAATCAACTCCAACTTAATCATTTTACAGGAGAATCTAAGGAGGTAATGTGACTTGCAGTCACAGACTTAACTCTTAACAGGTCTCCTGAGGCTTGCAACCATAGTACACATTTGACAAATTTAATTAATTGACTCCCCAAAACAGAACTTCTAATCATACAGCAGCCCTAGAAGAAATCTCTCCTCTCTTCCCTAAAATTGAATAAAACCCTCTCCCTCCAATCTACCTTCCTCTTCCACATTTTTTCTCTGCTCCTTCTCTTCTAGCAGATTTGCTATGTAACTGTGAGCAGGTATAAAATACTTGCTCCTTAGTGCAATCTAATCTCTTCATTATGCAGATTTTGGCACAGGATGTGTCCGACAATCTCCTGAGCTGACTTCACTCATACTGGCAGCTCTGTAGTTCCATAGATCACCTCTATGTGGCTATGATCCAAAATCTTTCAGAGCCCTAAAATCCTAAGGGTTTTTCCCTAAACTTGTTATGGATGGAAGACAAGAGTCTCACTACTCACAATATGGCTCATTGAGATTCTGTTGATATGCTTTCCAATTATACAAGATCAATCACCAAAGACACAATTAATTCTTAAAAGCAAAATGTTTATTTAATAATAAAACAACCCCACCCAAAATAATTGCAACATTACAATTACCTAAGGCAAATGAAGGAATAATCAATATGTCATAATTTACATATAAACCCAAGCCATAATGTCCCACCAATATACAGTATCTATAAAGAAGAGTAGGCACAAATAGAAACCTAGCAGTAAGGCATATAAGTCAGGAAAACCCATTTGCTTGAAGCAACTCATAACTCGGATATTCTTGGTCCCTTCAAGAAAAATCTTCCCCACAGGAAGTCACTTCTGTGCTAGCAGTTGACCTTTCTCACTGTCTCCTTGCCAGAGAATTGCAGACATTTATTGGGTCTTCCCTGGGCAATAGAGATAAACCCAGCTGGATCAGGACAGTTCTAGGTTATCTAATCAGTTATCAGTAGTTAAGTAGAGCTCTCTACACAAAACAATTAGTTAGCTATTCCCACAGTAGGAACCTGTGTTATTTAATAATCTATAAGCTTTTTGTTTATAAAACTTATCAAATTTTGTCTTACCTTCATCTATTAGTTCTATGTGACCCAGAGAGGTGAAAAGAAGGTTAGTATGTACTTTTGGGAGGTTTCGCTTCTCTTATACTTAGATGTCACTTAAGGGCAATAGATAAAATCAGAGTAGAATTCAGCTCTAAGGCTTTCATCTTTTTTTGTTTTGTTTTGTTTTTTTAATTTACAAGGTGCTTCTCTTTCAATATTCAAGCCTTCCAACTATAGAAGCTCAACCTTTCCTGTCAGTTCACTATTCCTGCTAGTAAGTATGTTCTCACTTAACCCCTACTGTTTTAAAGTATTCTGTTACCTTTTCTCCTGCTGGATTCCTCCCTGCTCAAATCGAAGCCACTTGAAAGTCAGTGGCTCATCTTTTTCTTGTGAAACAGAACTCAGGCAATTCAACTTTCTGTCAGTTCTGACAGTTCATTCTGTCAATGAAATCATTAGCCTTTGTTTAACCCAATCTCCAAATAGTTTTTTATTTACAAACATGAGTTTTAATCTCTTGCACTATAGTTATGTGCAAAAAAGATGAGGGACCATAATACTCTGTGACCTCAATCATTTCACAGCTCTCAAATATGTCCCCTTTGTTATTAATATGTTCTTTTCTTTTTCTGTGTCTGTCCCCACATTTTAACAGAAAAAATAAACTTCATACAAAAAGTAAGTATTTCATATGTGATTGTTCTTTTTTTTTTTTTTTTTTTTGTCATTGTGTATATATAAGAGGCAATCTTTTTCTCTTTCTTAAGTTGATTTAATTCTTGATCTTTACACAATAGCTCATTTTTGGTCTCAAAAGTTTAATGACTTTTCACCAACTACACTACTCATAAACAACAACTAAACTACTTAGGAGACCTGCTAAAAAAAATTTAAGGTTGAAATTGACAATGATATAGGTTCAACAAAGTTAGGGAAAGGAACAAAATAAAATTCAACTGAGGTAAGCTCAACTATCAGGAAATCAAACTAAAAAAAGCAAAGCTTCTGCAGCCAGCAATAAACTTATAAAATCATTTCAACTAAAAGTTCAATGTTTTTTCAACTCATTTCTTTTTATTAAAAAATGTTAATGTAGTGAAACAGGTGACTCAGTAGAGCCTAGCTTTTCAAACTCTAGCTGCCTGTGCAGACAATTGTCCTTCATGTTCAAAGAAGACATTAGTGTTGTTCCTGCTGCTTTCGACATTTCAGGAGTAGTTGAAGAGATGGATAGATGACCAGGACTCCCTTTCCCAAAGATTGTGTGTACATACTGTTCTTTGGTTTGTAGCCTCAGTTTTGTAGCAGGAGAGTTTTGACTCTTGGCCTCAGTATTCCCAATATGCCTCAGTTTAAAAAGAGCCATCCAATTTTTGATGGTTCCAAGCCAGACTTTTAAAAAATAACTATAAAACAATAAAAACTAGGGTTACTTGATTTTGACAAATATGGATTAGGCCCTTCCTTAAAGAGTATGTGTGTTAGTGCTTCTGGCCCAGTATTCTTCATGCTTAATTAATAAAAATACTAGTAAAGAGATCAATGATCTGAGATTCCACCCAAATGAGACATTAACAATATTGCGCATGCAGAATATCATATCCAGTGAGCACATGCATATGCACAGGCAATAGCAAGCATGATGTTAATTTGACTTAATGTTGGATTTCTCACTTAAATCTATAAACTCTACCACTTTCTAAGTTTAGCACTTGCCCATCAGGTACTATTGGCAATGGCATCTTTCTTTCCTTTAAGCAATCCAGGGTCTTTCTCTGCTGTGTGAGGTAGGAGAGAGGAGCTAATTGACCCTTTAAAATAGGGAAACAAAGTGAGGGTAATAGGAGGCACTGACATATGGCCTCTCATCTTCTTTTGCATATTTTTCCATTACCCACTTCTCATATTTATGAATGGTACATGAGAAATGAGAAGAAAGTGAATGGACTATGATATTCATAAATGCATGATTGACAGGTAGGGGAAAATTCTACTTTTTCTCCTTTCTCCTATTCCTTTTCTGATTATCCTGCTCTCTCTTGTGGACCGTATTAGTTTCACATTGAAAAGTTAAGGGATCAGTGATTTAGAATTAACATCATTCTGAGAAATTTGGCCAAGGTCACACAGACTCTAAGTGGAAGTTCTTAGACTTGACCAGTGAGAAGGTTAACAGAGAAAATGTACCTTGCTCTAGTTTTTTCAATAGGAGAGGCTGATGTCACCGAGATGCATATCATGATTATGAAGAGAAGGTGGGTCTCTAGAAGTGTAAGGAAATGTAATATCTGGGTACAATCTAGGATAGTGATTTGGCAATTCTAAATTGTCTCAAATGCAATGCAGTGTTTCTTAGAGAATTGGGGCTGTTATGTCTCTTATACTAGTAGCTTCCCATATATGTAGTTAATATGAGAATCACATCTGAATAATTAAATTCTTGAGTCACCTATCCTAAGCTGTTTGGAGATCTCTATGGCTTAGCAGAAGAGCTATAAAGCAACTCTGATAGGTAAGAACAGACAGGCTTAAATAGGAAGATGGCATAAGCTAGAAAGATCTGTTCTTCTTTTCCCTCTCCCTTTGAGGATTAAGGTGCAAAAGACACAAGCATTATGTAATTTAGGGGAAAAAACAAGGTAAAATACATCAATAGTGCTCACCCAGTTGTTCCTCACCAGTTGGTTCTCAGATGGTCAAATCATACTTCCCCACAGTCCCCATGTGCAAGAAAAACTGACTCATTAAATCAGTGATATCCTAAGAAAATTTTACAAAGGATCAAATGTGGTGTGAAATTAAGATTAAGAAAAAGCATGATTAAAGCATGGTAAGGCATTATAAAATTGTCATATTTAGACAAATTGTAAAAGGCAAATTTTGACCTTTTTTAACACTTGAATTATGCTAAATAAGTCTTTACAAGTCCAAAGGTAAAAACTAGAACTAACATCAGCTATAGGTTATGTTGGGTTAAGTTTGCTTATTCTGGAATCATTCCTATTTATCAAATGGTAAAAGTTAAAGGCTGAAATATCATTCTTTACTGCTGAGCCAAGAAAGCCAGTCAAAATTTAAATTGTAGACCCACACAAATCTATAACCAAAGAAAGACATGAGATTGACATTTCTAGTGTTGATCACAAACATTAAGTAAAGCATAAAATATCTAACTTTAAGGGTGTAGGATTCTCAGAGAAAGGAGCTCCAAAGTGGCAATCATAATGCATTATATAAAAAGAGTAGCAATATAAACATGGGCACATGTACACACCCTAGAAAGAAGATTCAAATTGACAATTAGAAAGAATCTCACTTCAAACAATGTTGGCAAGGGGTGATCAAAAAAAGGTGACCCTTTTTGAGTACTTTTCCTTTACCTGTAGGCTCAGAAGAAGTGACATTAACAAAAGAAAAAGGGAAAAATAAACCTCCTGGATTTAATAATTTGGAAAAGCATTAACTAGTCTCATTCTTAGTTTAGTTTCTTTGACTTCCCCCTCTACTAATTGTAGGGGTATTTTGGAAGTAGATATGGGTGAGAGATTGGTGATCGATGCAAACTCAATACATTTAGAAGAAAAAGACTCTTAAAATAACACAATATTGGCTGTTTACAAGTAGAAGACACTCTTTTAAAGAGAACACAGTTTCTAGGTCACTACTAAAAAGGCAAATACTACAAAAATAATTCCTTCTAAATTATTTAGATAGTTCAACTCTTGCACAAGAATAAGGAATAATTACTTTCTCTGTCTCTCTACGTCTGTCTGTCTGTCTCTCTCTCTCTTCCTCAAGCATAACTTGATAGGTCGTGAGAGTGGCTGGCTGGCCTACATGTTTGTCTACTGGCTTCATTTTGACTTTCTAAGACTTCTAGAATGTTTGGGCTTGAAGGAAAGCTTAAAGAACACTGAATTCAACACCTTCATTTTATCTATGAAGTAATGGAGACCCTGAAAGAGGAAGTGATGTGCCCAAAGCAATATAGCTAGTTAGTAACCATTGATCTGCCCAGAACTCAGATGCATTATATCCCAAGTGAGTGCTTTTTCTGCATAATAAAATCACAATGAGGAAAAAGAAATTTTTATTTCGAACTAGTGTTTGGTTAGTGGGGAAGAGTATACGTTGATAAAACTATGTCCCAATTAGTATGAATAATGACAACCATGAAATGGTCACATGTATTCAAATTCACACTATTCATTGTAATTACATAAAATATGGTCATTGGTGGAATTTGAATTCCACTTTGCCCAGGAAAAAATTAAATAATGCAACTATTTCATGAGATTTCTTTTTCATACTAATTGGACTTGGCCATACCATACATGAAAAAAAAAAAAAAAAGTCAATTTCCAGGTAAGACCAGAATAAACAAACCTTAACAAGATTCTTAAACATAGGAATGAGATATGGAAGTGTGAGTAAAGAGCAATATGCAGTTCATTTCCCTTGACAGATATTAGAAAATAAAATATGTCTTATTTATCCTCTCCTTGGTTACTAGAGGATTCGTTCATATGCCATCTTGTTCCAAAAATCTCTGAAAGGCCCATAAAATCATAAAAGGTTAAGTTGTGAAAGGTATATGTGTGGACATTTAGTCCAATCTGTGATATGTGGAAGTGTTGCTCTGGAATAAACTTGATAAGTAATCACCTGCTTAAATATTTCCAAGGAAGTAAGGAGACACTTCATTAGGTGGTCATGTTTTGAATGGTTTTGAAATACTTATGTTCAAAAAGCTTTTCATTATAATTGCTAAAAAGTGATTCCTTCTATAGAACTGAAATCTGACTACCCATAATTTACACACACTTGTTCCAGTTGTGCACAAAGTACAAAGCAGATTATCTCTCCTCCACAAGAATGTTATCCAAGTATTTTAAATAATGATCATCTCTCTCTAGCCTTGTCTTCTCCAATACTTTTAACAGAATTTTCTATAAAATAGTTTCTATAATTATTTTTAATCTAAACACATGGTTTCATTGATAAGAGGTAACATAGAGAGCCGCTTTGCAACTTAAAGACTTATTGAGAAACTAGAGGTAGTATTTCAATCAACAAGCATCTACTGTACTGTAGCAGATTTTATGCTAACAGATGGGGGATAAAAAAGTCAAAGTGAAATAATCACTGCCCTCCTTAAGAATACATGGACATACACTATATAAATATAAAGGAAATTCACATATACTTACATATACATATATGCATATATACATATATGCATATATTCTATATAGTATATACATACAGATATGAATATGTGTGTATACACATATATACATATATCAATTTGGGGAAAGGGATTAGTAACAGGATAGGCTGGAAAAGACCTTAGGCTGAAGATATTGCTTTAGTTGGATTTTGAAGAAAACTAAGGATTTTTAAAAGCAGAAATGAGGAGGGAGGCATTCTAAGCATAGTGAGCAGGAATATATCAAAGGAGGGGACTACTACTTTCATCTTCTTGATTAAGTCTAGTATTATCTCTGCTAAACTACTTTCTTTTTCTTAAGAATAATAATCATAATTGATAGAAGACTTAACTAGCATGTTAAAGTTTGAAAAGAGCTTTACACATATTAACTCATTTGATCTTCAGCACAACCCTGAAAGTGGTTTGACTATTTCCATTTTACAAATAAATAAACTGAAAAGTTATATGACTTGCCCAATGACATGATTATTTGAGTCTCCTACATGTATTGTTTGTCTTTCCCTTTGGTGAAAATCTAGTGCCCCTCCTGAAATGTGGTTTATATGTATTGTTAGTTATCTTTTCCCATATATATGTGTGCATACATATTAACACATATTTTATATTGTATGTGTAGAGATATAAATCTTCCTTTGTATCCCCAACAATGCCTAACACATTATCTTGCAAGTAAAAGGCACTCTATAAATGTCTGACTGTTTTTATTACCGCAATAAATGAAAGCTTGAAAACAGAACTCAGTAGATAGAATTGTGAAGTTATTCTGATTCACTGATGTGGCTATTAAAAAAAAAATAGCAAAAATTTGTGTGTATATATATATATATATATATATATATATACAGAGAGAGAGAGAGAGAGAGAGAGAGAGAGAGAGAGAGAGAAAGAGAGAGAGAGAAATAGATATATATATATATAGAGAGAGAGAAATGGTTGATAGATTATTTCACTTTATTACTGGTACAATACAATTAGAAACTATGAACCTTAATCTTAATTTCATGATTACTTAAAGTTTTGCCATGTAAATTTAAATTATCTTAATTATATTATTTATCTCAAAAAAAAAAAAACCCTCATCCTTTTTGATCTGTAAATTTGATCTTATTAGTAAAATCAAGAATTTGCACATACCCTAGAGACCACACTACAACAGAAAGAATGCTGAACTTATGAATCTTGGAGTATGAAATAAGTCACTTTTTATTGATATGGCCCTGGACAAATTTAAGCTTCTGGGCATTGGTATCCTTATCTATAAAATCAGGGCATTGGTTTGGATGAGCTCCATAATCCCTTGATCATAAAACAGATATGAATAAATCTATTTCTAATATGTGAAGGTAGAGTCAACATAAGTCATTGGAAAAACAAAGCTATTAGGCTCTTCAAGAATGTATATATAAAGTAGGTACTTAAATATTATTTGTTGAAGAAAAGTAAAATAAGGAAGTAGGAATTGATCATGTTTAACATGATACAAACTCAAAGGAAAAAGGTCTACTTGTTGGATTCCTAAAGAAATTCAACTACCTGATTAAGGCAAATAACCTCCAAACCCCCCCCCCATGCCAGAATTCTGTTTTCCTATTATTCAACATTAGCACACAATGGGAGTTCATATTCTGAAAATGAACCACATATATTCAACAGAGAAATTCTCCTGGATACATGCATGGACTTCCATGATTACTGACAGTATCTTTCACTTTCTCACTCACTTTTTGATTGTCAAATTTTGTTCTACTACAAGTAGTTTCATGAAGAGGCTTTTATTTATTCTGCATTATATGCTGTTAGGCTTGTGGATTTAATTTTCTTGGACCATTTAAAATTATATTTGTATAAGCAGCTGTTTCTGAGTTTAAAGAGAAATCTGGATCACAGATTTCATCTGGGTCATAGTCTACAATCTTCCAGGAACTGTTTTTAGTTAAGAGCTTCTATTGATGAAAGTAATATGATTTGGTACACTATAAAATATGAGATCAATAGTTCAGGCCTGTATATGTAAGAAGAAATGACCTAATTTGATCAAATTTCTGCCAATGTCTTAATTAATAACAGTGTTAATAACCCTTGGGTTGGCCATCTTCTGGAGTCATTTTTGGTCCTTTTATCAAATTATTCTCATGATCCATCTTGTACTTAACTGTAAAAGGACAATCAGATCAATAAGATTCTTTCAGAAGCACAACACAAAAGTCTGAGGGGGAGAATATAAATCCAAAATAAACTGATTTTGTTTTAATCTATAATTTTGAGGGACCAGACCAGGCAGATAATTGCCATTACAATTAGAAATGAAGGGTGTAGTCACACTTATCAAACTGTGAAGATATATGCAGTTAACTGTGCACAAATAAAAATAAATTGAGTTTAATTTGTTTATATTTAACTATTTATGAATTATTTTACATAAAGATAAGGCTACTTTAACTACTCATGGAAAGGGTAGTATCCAAAATTATGACTTTCTTTTCACTATTTTTTGATGTTGACAAAAGGAACAGATATTAAACAGAGAGTTCAATGAAAATAAGAAAAATAACTATTAAGGAAACTGACCTTAAAAAAGGCAAACCATTTGTAATCATTTAATACAACTTCAAAACCTTGATTGTAAATGATAGTGAAGAAGCCAGAATTGCCGAAGTCATCAGTTGCCGTAGCTAACTTCTGCAGGTGAACTACTACTTTCTTTCTTGGTGGCCCTGAGGAAAAGAAATGGCAAAGAAAAGTTAAGCATTTAAGAGACAGCAATAAATTCTGCTCATTCATTTTTTTCTATCCTAATCAAGTTGCTTTTTTCTCATGCATCAGATCTAGGCTCTTTTCATCCTCTATTGAAAATAAGATGATCCTCATTTTTGATCAAATCCTCTGAAACACAATCTTGTAATTGTATTGTTACTTGGTCTTTCTTGTGCAAAAGCCTATGTTCTTAAGCAAGAAGGCTGTTGAGAATTTTCTTTAGTAAATGGAGGGACTTGTCTAAGGTCACAAAGTTAAAAAATATTTCAGTCAAAACTAGAAGCTTTATTTTCTGTGTATGCCAGAATGTGTATGCCACTAGCCAGCTCAAACACAAAAGTGTGAGATAAAAGAAATATGAAGAGGGAAAGACAAAAAAGTAGACAACAATGAAGCTCAAAAAGCCCTACAATTCCAATAGTCTTATTATAGTCATCCACCTCCAGAGAGAGGACCATGGGGATTGAATGTGGATCACAACACAGTATTTTCACCTTTTTTTTTTTTTTTATTCTGGTTGTTTGCATGCTTGTTTTTTCATTCTCATTGTTCCCCTTTTGATCTGTTTTTTCTTGTGAAGCATGATAAATGTGGAAATATATTTAAAAGAATTGCACATGTTTAACCTACAGAGTTGCTTGCTAACTAGGGGAAGAGAGAGGTGAGGAGGGAGGAAGAAAAATCTGGAACATAAGGGTTTTGAAAGTTTTGAAAACTATCTTTGCAGGCATTTTGAAAAATAAAAAGGTTTTATTATATATATATATATATATATATATATATATATAAAATAAAAAAATATATATTATATATAAAAAAAATTTATATATATATGTATATGTATATATATATATTTTTTTTTTTTTTTTTAATGGCCATCCCTAGAAAGATAGCAACATGATAGGAAATAGGTAAAACCAGGCTTGGTGTCAGGAAGCCCTGAGTTCAAATTTGACCTAAAATATTTATCACTTCTGTGATATTGGACAACTGTAAAATAGTGATAATTATATCACCTACCTCAACTGGCTGCAAAAGAAAAATTAGCTACTTTTAAAGTACTTAGCACAGTCCCTAGGCACATAGTATGTACTTAATAAATGTATTCCCTTTCCCCTTTCCTTATGCTCATCTAAATTCTTAATATGGATAATTCTGAAACATACTGAGTTTTGCTCTTCTATAGAATTTAACTGTACTGACTAACCAAAGTATAAGCAAACATTTTCTTCTTTGGAGATATGATAATGTATTCTTGGAGGCTTCTTTAGGTATTGAACCCTAAAAGCATCACTATTTTTTTTTTGTTACTTTACTTCAAGAGTTTCTCCATGAGGGTTCCCCACATCCAATCAAATATATGCTAATCATAAATGCTCCACACACTGGTAGACATAGAATCATAGATCCAGAACTCCCTGTTTTGTAGATGACAAATTGTACAGAGATAAGGCTCAAAGAGATTAAGTGATTTGCCTAGAGTCAAATAGCTAAGTCACACAGACAAGTTGAGAACTCAAACTTTCCTGATTCCAATTCCAGTACTCTACTGTCTCTTGCTAATTTTTGTGAATTGCATTAGTGTGACAAATTCATCCTCTAGGGATCAGTCTTTTAGTGATAAACCTCATAATTTAAACTGGTCCTTGAACAACAGCTTATCATAAGGCTCCCCATCTCTCAAGTCTTACTTAACAGGATCTGTTAGACTTTGAGATCCCAACATACATCTTTTGAGAATCAAAGATATATCCCTGCCCTAAGGAAACATCAGAGGTTGACTTGAGGATCTCTAACATATTTTATGTTGCCTCCATAGAGTTTGGATTATATTCACATTATGGCACTTGAACTCTATTTTATGAGATATAGGATAAATTTATTGCTCATAGCCAAAGCTGAAAATCATTTTGGTCAGCTAGCTGTCAAGCTTAACTTGTCCTGGAATGCATACCTTCCATAAGGGAAAACAGACCAAAGCTTCCATAATGAATGCTTCTACAATCTGGAATTGTACACTTAAGTGATTTTTTTTTTTTTTTTTTTTTTTTTTTTTTTTAGAACATAAAAAACTAATATCTGCTTTCAAGGAACTCAGTCTAATGCCAGGTCATGCCCAACAATTAATAAAAAAAAAGAAAAGAAAAAAGAAATTGTCATACCCTGAAACTCGAGCAGTAGGCTTATATATTTAAATAAGTACCTTTTGGGGGGAAACTCCACAACTGCCAGCTTCCTCTTTTCACCTCTCTTCCAATATAATATGGAAGTTTCCTTTGCTGTATCCTAAATTATCTTCTAAATTCATTTTTTTCCCCAGGCAAACTCATAAGCCTAAAGGAATCAAGCCACTAATATTTGATTTCATGCAATTGACTTAACTAGTATCAAAAAAGCCCAAAAAACAAAAAAAAACACAAGTTCCAAATTTGGGTTCTGCCCCAGAATCTTAGGTCTTAGAGGAAAATGGAAAAGGGAGGAGAGAAAATGCTAGCTTTAGAAAGGACCTAGAAATCAAGGTGACTGTAATCTGTCAGCCTAAAGAGTGAAATTAATAAAGAAATACATTTAGATCAGAAGATGCCTTTAGACTAATGATGAGGTATATTATCTGTGTCCAGAGAAAGAACTGATACTTTTGAATTCAGACTGAAGCATATTTTTCACTTCCTTTCTTTTTCTTTTGAGTCTTCATGTACAAAATGACTAATATGGAAATTTTACACAATTACATATGTATAACCCATATCTGATTGTTTACTATCTCGGAGAGGGGGGAGGGGAAGAATAGAGAGAGAGAGGGAGGAATAGAATTTGGAACTCAAAACTTTTTTTAAAATGTTTAAAAAAATAATTTTAACATGTGACTGAGGAAAAATAAAATATATTCTTAAAAAACAAGTTGCCTTTAGAATTAGATTTATAAGATATTACAACAAATACCAAAGTACAGGAAACTCCTAGAGGGCAAAGATTTTGCTATAGTTTTGGGGCGTTTTTGTTTGTGTTTTGTGTTTCTTTGAATCTACAAAGCTCAGCACCCGACCAGACATATAATAATAGCTCTTAATAAATGAAATGTTGACTGACAAGTAAGCTATTCCACAGAGGATCTTTCAGAGTTTGAAGGGTTAGGGGGAAAAAAAATTAAGTTCATAAAGACTCAACTAGCCTTACCTGAGGCATGAGGGGTTCTGGTCCTCAAATCTAGGCAGTAGTATCTCAATCTAGGGTTAAAGAGAAGAGGGGCCAAGAACAAGAGAGCTCTGGGGCATTTCAGTGTAAGCTCTTAATAAACTCACAAGAATTGAACTGAAAGGAAGAAAAATGAAAGAGGTAGTGGGGGAGGGGATAAGGGAAGGGAAAGGGCCTCACTACCTGTTATGACAGGAGGAAGACATATAAGACAATAAAAGAAAAGGAAGAAGTGGGGTAGAGGTTCTAGGCACTTACCCAACACAGAGCAGTTGATGCTGTTGTCCGGAGCTCCCAGTCCCTCGGACACCTGGAAAACCCAGGTACCCAGTAGATCAGGGTAAGTGCAATTGGCAGGAGTGTCTGAGAAGGCAAGACGGACCTCAGAGAGGAGGAAGAAGAGGACGGGCAGCAGCGAGAAGCCCCACAGTCTCATCCTACCAGTAAGCACGCGGCGCGGGGTCCTGGCTCCTGTGGAAGGTGCTCTGAGAGGAGCGCAGCCCAGCCTCCAAGCAGTCAGGAGCGCGGGTGTAAGGATTTTAAAGCTCAGCAGCTTTAGAGGGCCGGAAAAGAGGAGGCCCCTGAGGGATCACGCGGTGGGGGAAGATTAGGGAGGGGGGAAAAGGGAACTGTCACACGTACCCCGCCTCCCCACCCACCCCACCCCGCCAGGCCTCTAGCCCGCCCCTTTCAAAGTTTAGGGACTGGGGTAGGCTCTGTGACGCGAAGGGACCCGGTCCGGTAGATGTGTTGCGCTGGCGCCCCAGCTCTGGGGCTGCCTCTGGAGAAGGGATGAGGGCAACGGAACGGGACGCACTGGACTGGGCTCCCTGTAGACTAAAAGAAGGAAGGGCTTACAAAAGATCCCCTGCTGCAGGGTCCAGGAATTCCGAACACCCACGGACTCAAATTTCTAGTGCTCAATCACAAGGAAGCAATTGGCCAGAGTTACTGCAGGGTCAGAACCTCAGAATATTAATGACGTATCCTGAGAAAGTTAGCTTTCCAGCTGCTTAGCTGGACAGGGGAACGGCTGGCCTCGGACTTCAGTAAGGGGCGGTGAGGGGGGGAGGGGAGAAGGAAGGGGAGGGTAGCGGAGAGAAGACTAATCTTTCCTTAACAATTTCTCTTGCGAATACTACTCTAGCCCAGCACTGAGGTGCTATTTCTCTTCCACACCCCTATCCCCGCCCCAACTTGTTTTTTCCTTTCTCCAATTTTTGTGACCTTGCCTTCCTTGGGTCCCTTAACTTCATTGTCCAGTTAATTTCTTTTGATTCCTAAATTAATTTACCCCCTCCGGGAAGTTCCCTTAGACTTTCGGTTCCCCGCCCTTTTCACCCCATGCTGCACTTTACACTTCTTTAAAGTACTTAGTCTGGTAATGTTTTGTATTTTGGTTAATTGTAGAAAAAACTTATCTATCTATGATTTCCCAAGATCCATTAGGCCAAAGGCTGAATTATTTGAACTTTGTGTTTTTCCCAATACCTAGCACATTGCTCTGCACAGAAAACTTAATAAATGTTTGTTAATATTTTCTCAGGAATTTCGTTCTGACCACTTACCTGTATGTGAAAGGGAGAATTTGTATTTCTGATTTCT
Source organism: Sminthopsis crassicaudata (assembly GCF_048593235.1). Lineage (NCBI taxonomy): Eukaryota > Metazoa > Chordata > Mammalia > Dasyuromorphia > Dasyuridae > Sminthopsis > Sminthopsis crassicaudata. Next base: position 559,030,487 of record NC_133619.1, read on the forward strand.
ACTAGGCTAGAATATATTTAAAACCTTGGAAGCCTTATAGGCTGAATAGGTGATATTGACCTAGGCTAATTCACTATTTTGGGGGTATGTTATAGCAAGCTTTCTTATTTAGTTGCAATATGGGTTATAGATGGAGGCTGAGGTTCCTGGATAAACTTTTTTTAAAAATTCTTCCCCCTCCAAAAAAAATATTATATTCTGATTTATATCCCTGGGATAAGTTAACTTTTTTAAATTCCCCCCAAAAAGTTTTCTTCTTTTCTTTCCTCTTTTCCTTTCCTAAATTGGGGATAGATTTAATCTGATAAATAATAAGTCGCTACACTTACATTCTTGAATAAACAAGAGAGGCAAGGGTGTAGCCAGACATTTTTTCAGCTCTTATTACTTTGCTTAAAATTAGCCTGCTGGAAATTTGAGCGGTAAGTAAGATATTTAATAATCCTGATAGTGTATACAAATATAAACTTAAGATTGTAACAGTGCCACAAAGAACCAGTGGGAAAAGTACTTTGGTTAGTTGATGAGCCTTTGACAATTATGTTATATACCATTCTTGTTCAACAATCGAATCTCAGGGTTTCACTACAAGTTCTTCAATCTAAGCAGTCACTTGTAGAAAACTCTGACCTTTAAAATGGGTACATGATTTGGGCATAAAGAATGGCATCATAAACAAATTAGGAGAACAAGGGATAATTTACTTATCAGTTCTTTGGAGAAGGGAAGAATTTATGACCAAAGAACTAGAAAACATGAAAGGCAAAATGTTCAACTTTGATTACATTAGTAAAAAAGATTTTGCACAAACAAAATCAACAGAAACAAGATTAAATGAGTACAAAACTGGGGGAAAAAAATCTTTACAGCCAGAGTTTCTAATGAAGGTCTCATTGATAAAATACATAAAGAATTGTGTCAAATTTATAAGAATACAAGTCATTCCCCAAATGATAAATGATGAAATTAAAGCCATCTATAGTTATATGAAGAAAAAAAAAAAGTTCTAAATCACTATTGATTAGAGAAATGCAAATTAAAGCAGTTCTGAGGTACCACCTCACACCTTTCAGATGGGCTAAAATGACAGGAAAAGATAATGATAAATGTTGGAGAGGATGTGGGAAAATTGGAACACTAATGCATTGTTGATGGAATTGTGGAATGATCCAACCATTCAGGAAAGCAATTTGGAACTATGCCTAAAGGGCTATCAAACTGTGCATATCCTTTGACCCAGCAGTGCCATTACTGAATCTGTATCCTAAGAAAATCATAAAGGAAGAAAAAGGACTTACATGTGCAAAAATATTTGTAACAGGTCTTTTTGTGATAGGAAGAATTAGAAAATGAGTAGATACTCATCATTTGAGAAATGGCAGAAGAAGTTGTGGTAACTGAAGGTGTATCTTCTATAAAAAATGTTGAACAAGCTGATTTTTAGAAAGGCTTGGAAAGATTTACATGAACTGATACTGAGTGAAATAAGCAGAAAGGAATACATTGTACACAGTAACAGCAAGAATGAGTGATGATCAACTATGAAAGACTTGGTTCTTCTCAGTGGTTCAGTGATCCAAAGCAATCTCAATAGATTTTGGACGGAAAATGCCCTCTGCATCCAGAAAAAGAACTAAGGAGACAACATATGCTATGTTCACTTCTTTTTTCTGATTTTTTTTTTTAATCTGTCCCATGGTTTTCCTCTTTTGCTCTGATTTTTCTCTCCTAACATGCTTCATAAGACATTGTGTATAAAAAGTAAATAAATTAACTAGGAAAAAAAAAGAAAATTCTGATCTTCATTTTCTTCACTGGTAAAATAAAGGGTACAGCTGAAAAGGATCTGGGTTTAAATCTAGTTTTTGAGGCAACCATACTTACTCTGAGCAGATTTCCTATTATCCCCACATAATACCTAAGTCCTCTTTGGACTCTAGTCCTATGAATGTTAAGCAACCTTCTAGACTTTATGTTATAGTTACATAGTAGTAACATGGTAGTAATCTGTTTAAGTAAAGGGAATTCCCCATACAGGGCCTACAAAACTGATTCAGTCTTTTTTTTCCCCCCAATTGTGCCTAACTCTTAGTGATTTCATTTGGGGATTTCTTGGTAAAGATGCTAGAGTAGTTTTGCCATTTCCTTCTCCAGCTTATTGTTACAGATGAGGGACTGAGATAAAGAGTTAAGTAACTTGCCCAAATTCACACAGCTAGTAAGAGTCTGGGGCCATATTTGAACTCAGGAAGATGAGTCCTCCTGACTCCAGGTCTGATGCTCTATCTACTGGGCCACCCTTCTTTCTTATAAGACTGATACTGAAACTAGATTAAAGGAAGAAAACAAATAAACCACACTTCTGTGGTCTGAGCTTTCTGGAGATAGTTTAGAGTTTGTGAAAGATTATAAAAATAACTAAGATTTTTTTCTTCAAGAACCTTGTTAAGTAGGCAGCAAATATATCAATACAAACTCCATTTTACAGATGAGGAAACTAAATCTATTGAACTGTTATGAGCTGAAACAGATGGAAAATGCTTTACCTAGAATTCACACTCAGGTTCCCAACTTTATGTTCACATATGTGTCAGACTTAATTGTCTTTGAGTTCTTTTCCAGCTCTGAAGTTCTGCAATTCTGCTAATAATTCTGCCACCATACACCATACTATTTCTGTATTAGCAACTTTATTCCTTTTACTGAAAGTTTTCAAATATACCAGGGTTTTCAGAGGAAAAAATAAGGAAGCTTTTTTTCTTTAACTTGCATCTTGAAAAAATAAGCTGCAATATTCTCTTTCCTCTCAGGGAATTGCTCAAGACCTTAGTTCACATTTAATATCAAGGATCTTTGTGGAAGACAAGTAGCAGCCTTTATCAAGGAAACTAAGATCTCAATTTTTCCTGAAGCAAATAAAGCATGTCTTCTAGTTATACATATATACATATTTACATAACATACATACATATGTATATATGCATATGTATTTGTACACATGGATATTGTGTATGTGTGTATAGAAAGTTATTCCCAACCATCTGTGTAAATTGCTATGAAAACTTCTAGAAAAAATGAGACTAACTTGATTTTCTCTCCAACATTCTTCCTTGGGGATCTTGGAATTTAAGGGGGTATACTAAAGGTACTTTCCCAAGAATTATTTTTGACAGATGTTAAGGATTAAGTAAGAATGCTGTATATTTGGTAACTTGATCTGATGTATCATTAAGTGTTGAGCAATAGTAAGACCAATTCCCCTCTCATCATCTGGGTGACAGTGTCTTTTTTTTTTTTCATCTTATTTTACATTGTTTCTTTCATTTATTTATTCATTTTTTGCCAAAAAAGGTAAAATATGCAGACATACAAGGTGAATTCATGTTCTCTCTCTTTTTAGGCTCCTACCTGTTGACATCTTACTGGTTTTCCCCTTTAAAAGCATTCTCATTTCCCCTGATGAATTTATCACATCTTAGTTTCTATTCTTTTTTTATGTATACTTTATTTCTCTGATTAGACTTTAAACTTCATGAAGATGGGAACCACATTTGAGCAACTGTATTTATGTTCAGGAGGATTGGCTTCCAGTTTCATTTCTGACAATTAACTAGCACTGAAATTTCAATCTAGTCACTCAATCTTTATGGATTTTATTTTTCTCTAATTTAATCTAATTTAGTAAATATTTATTAAGCAGCTAAGACTTGGGAATATAATTAATAAAAAAGAAATACAATGTCTGACCTCAGGAATTTATAATTTAATGGAGGAGACAAGATACAAAAGAAGGCATTAATAAAAATGAAGGGCCTGAATTCATTCATATCCAGAGACTTCCTACTTTACCTCTCCATGATTTGAAGTTACACTATCTCTTTGGGCTTCAGCATTTTCATCTATAAAATTGGAGTAATACTATGTTAGAAAATAGAAATTACAATGAAAAACCATTGAGAACTTCCAAATTCTTCCAAAAATCTAGGTTTGTAAACTTAGAATCAATTTTGACCCTTCATTGTCTGTAATCCTCTCACTACCATCTAATCATTTGGCAAGATTTGATGATTTTTTTTTAACTTTCAAAACATTCTAAATCTATCCTGTTCTGTTCATTTATGTGGCCACCACCCTAGTTCAGATCCTCTTTCCATGACTATTACAATAGCTTACTAGTTTATTTTTATGCTTCCATTTTCCTTCCTCTACAATACATACAGCTGCCAAAATAATCTTTATAAAGCAAAACTATGACCTTGTCACTTTCCTGTTGAAGAATTATTGATTGCTCCCTATTATCTGCAGGATAAAAAGCAAACTCTTTTGCCTGGAATTTATAGAATTCAAAGCTATGTGGTTATATATGGCTGTGAAAGTTGTACAGAAATGATATGATCGAATCATGCTGCAGAAAACTTTTGAGTCTCTTGGACAACAAGTAGGCCAAATCTTATCAATATTTAAAGAAATTATTTCAGGCTATTCACTACAAGATCAAATACTAAAGCTGAAGCTTAAATACTTGACTATATAGTGAGAAAACAGGACTCACTGGAAAAATCCTGTTGTTGAGAAAAATTAAAGACAAAAGGAAAAGGAGATGGCAGAGGATGAGATAGATAAATAGTGTCGTGGAAACAAAGAACATAAAGTAGGACAGATTTCAAGAGGGAGAGGATAGATCCTGGAGTGGTCCAAAAAGTCGTAAAGTGTGAGACAAAATTAAATGACAACATGTTCTATTTCCAACCTATATTTTCAGATTTATTTCATGTTGTTTTTGTTCACAACACACCATGCTTCTAGCTACACTGACCTACTTGCTCACCCCTGAACTGGAGATGCTACCTCCCTCCTACCTGCTCTGTACCTTTGCATAACCTGAATTATGAAATATACTCAGTCATCACCTCTGCTCTTTAGGATTTAACTCTAAGTTTCAGCTCACCATTAAGTGAAATCATTCCTCATTTCACTAGTCATTAGTGTTCTCTTCTTTTGAAATTGCCCTTTAATTATCTATCTGTAAACATATTTCTTTCTCCCAGTAGAATATAAATTTCTTACAAAAATTATTTTTTAAAATTTTATCTAAATTGTCTAAAACACTAATTCATAGTTTAGTGCCTAAATCATAATAATTACTTGGTAAATGTTTGCTGAATTTAATTGAATTTATTGAATTGATCCATCAATGTTGAATAAAGTATGAATAAAACAAAAATAAATGCAGGCTATACTATAAGGAAAGCAATCTTAGGCCCGAAGCAGGTTAGAGTATAGTATAGAGGTATAGTCGTTATAGGATAAGAACATTCATCTTTTTATTAGGGATGAGTATGTGACATGAGAACATTTAAAACAATTTCACATTCACCAGAAGTTCCAAAGGTCTATTCTCCAGGTGCAGTGAGTCATAATGGTCTTTTTGCAGTTAACTTATTAACTTATATAATCATAGGCTCTAAGAATTGAAAGAGACCTCAGAGACTACCTAGTTTGACTTTTATCTGTAAACTAATCCTTTTTTTGGTAAGCATTTTTTTTAATTATAGCTTTTTATATACAAAACATATGCATGGGTAATTTTTCAACATTGACCCTTGCAAAAACTTCTGTTTCAACTTTTCCCCTCCTTCCCTCCACCCCCTCCCCTAGATGGCAGGTAGTACCATACATGTTAGATATGTTAAAGTATATGTTAAATCCAATATATGTATATATATTTATACAGTTATCTTGTTTCACAAGAAAAATCAGATTTAGAAAGAAGGTAAAAAAAATCTGAGAAGAAAAAAAATGCAAGCAAACAATAACAGAAAGAGTGGAAATGTTATGTTGTCATCCATACTCATTTCCCAGTGTTCTTTCTCTGGGTATAGCTGGTTCAGTTCATTTATAGATCAACTGGAACTGATTTGGATCCTCTCATTTTGAAGACAGCCACTTCCATCAGAATATATCCTCATAGAGCAATTTGGAACTATGCCCAAAAAGTTATCAAACTGTGCATACCCTTTGATCCAGCATTGCTGCTATTGGGCTTATATCCCAAAGAAATATTAAAGAGGGGAAAGGGACCTGTATGTGCCAAAATGTTTGTGGCAGCTCTTTTTGTAGTAGCTAGAAACTGGAAAATGAATGGATGTCCATCAATTGGAGAATGGTTGGGTAAATTATGGTATATGAAGGTTATGGAATATTATTGCTCTGTAAAAAATGACCAACAAGAGGAATACAGAGAGGTTTGGAGAGACTTACATGAGCTGATGCTGAGTGAAATGAATAGAACCAGAAGATCGCTGTACACTTCAATGCTGTATGAAGATATATTCTGATGGAAGGGGATATCTTCAACATAAAGAAGATCCAACTTACTTCCAGTTGATCAATGATGGACAGAAACAACTACACCCAGAGAAGGAACACTGGGAAATGAATGTAAATTGTTAGCACTACTGTCTATCTACCTAGGTTACTTATATCTTCGGAATCCAATACTCAACGTGCAACAAGAAAATTGGATTTACACACATATATTGTATCTAGGTTATACTGTAACACATGTAAAATGTATGTAATTGCCTGTCATCTAGAGGAGGGAGTAGAGGGACAGAGGGGAAAATTTGGAAAAATGAATACAAGGGATAATGTTGTTTTTTTTTTTTTTTTTTTTAATTTATTTATTTTTTTTATTTTTGTATTCATTTTTCCAAATTACCCCCCCTCCCTCTATTCCCTCCCCCCGATGATAGGCAATCCCATACATTTTACATGTGTTACAATATAGTCTAGGTACAATACATGTGTGTGAATATCATTTTCTTGTTGCACAATAAACATTAGAATCCGAAGGTACATGCAACCTGGGCAGACAGATATTAGTGCTAACAATTTACATTCACTTCCCAGTGTTTCTTCTCTGGGTGTAGCTACCTCTGTCCATCATTGATCAACTGGAAGTGAGTTGGATCTTCTTTATGTTGAAGATTTCCACTTCCATCAGAATACATCCTCATACAGTATTGTTGTTGAAGTGTACAGTGATCTTCTGGTTCTGCTCATTTCACTCAGCATCAGTTGATTTAAGTCTCTCCAGGCCTCTCTGTACTCATCCTGTTGGTCATTTCTTATAGAACAATAATATTCCAAAACATTCATACACCACGATTTACCCAGCCATTCTCCAATTGGTGGGCATCTATTCAGTTTCCATTTTCTAGCCACTACAAAAAGGACTGCCACAAACATTTTTGCACATATAGGTCCCTTTCCCTTCTTTAAGATCTCTTTGGGATATAAGCCCATTAGTAAAACTGCTGGATCAAAGGGTATGCACACTTTGATAATTTTTTGAGTATAGTTCCAAATTGCTCTCCAGAATGGTTGGATCTGTTCACAACTCCATCAATGATGCACCAGTGTCCCAGGTTTCCCACATCCTCTCCAACATTCTTTTCCTGTTATCTTAGCCAATGCCAATCTGATAAGTATGTAGTGGTATCTCCGAGTTGTCTTAATTTGCAAGAAATTGATTTGGAGTACCTTTTCATATGACTAGAAATAGTTTCAATTTCTTCATCTGAAAATTGTCTATTCATATACTTTGACCATGTAGCAATTGAAGAATGGCTTGATTTCTTATAAATTAGATTCAATTCTCTATATATTTTGGAGATGAAGCCTTTATCAGAACCTTTATCTGTAAAAATGTTTTCCTAGTTTATTGGTTCCCTTCTAATCCTGTCTGCATTAGTTTTATTTGTACAAAAACTTTTTAACTTAATATAATCAAAATTTTCTATTTTTGTGATCAATAATGACCTCTAGCTTTTCTTTGATCACAATTCCTTCCTCCTCCAAACGTCTGAGAGGTAAACTATCTTATGTTCTTCTAATTTATTTATAATTTCATTCTTTATACCTAGATCATGAATCCATTTTGATCTTATTTTGGTTTTAAGTATGAGTCAATGTCTAGTTTCTGCCATACTCATTTCCAATTTTCCCAGCAATTTTATCAAATAATGAATTCTTATCCCAAAAGCTGGAATCTTTGGGTTTGTCAAACACTAGATTGCTATAGTTATTGACTATTTTGTCCTGTGAACCTTACCTGTTCCACTGATCAACTAGTCTATACCAAATGGTTTTAGTGATCACTGCTTTATAATATAGTTTTAGATCTGGTACAGCTAGGTCACCTTCATTTGATTTTTTTTTCATAATTTCCCTTGGAATTCTTGACCTTTTGTTCTTCCAGATGAATTTTGTTGTTATTTTTTCTAGGTCATTAAAATAGTTTCTTGGGAGTTTATTATAGCACTAAATAAATAGATTAGTTTAGGTAATATTGTCATCTTTATTATTATTCGCTCAATCTATCCAGGAGCACTTAATATTTTTCCAGTTGTTTAGATCTGACTTTATTTATGTGGAAAGTATTTTGTAGAAAACTAATCCTTCTTACAAGAGCTTCAATGGTCATCCAGCCTTAAACTGAAGGCCTTTGGTGAGAGGAACCTTCCAAGGCAGTTCTTCCACTTTGGAGGCAATATCACAATATGAAGGAGAAATCTGTATTGCTGTAAGTTTTGCCTATTACTTCCATTTCTGCTCCAGGACCAAGGAGAATAAGTCCATTTCCTCTTCCATGAAAGAGTTCTTTAAAGCATTGAAGGTGCTGCCCTGTCCCCTACATTTCATCTGTAGGCTACATATCCTGTTTTCTCCAATTAGTAGGTAGACAGCATGTTTTCAAGGTTATTCTGCAAACAGACAACAAATTGAAATTCAATATTGAATAAAAAAGCAGACTAGATTGCTTCTGGGAAATCATTGGTCCTTTTTATGATCCAAGAGGATATTTTATGACCATGAGTCATGGATTAATAAGGTGTCAAAAAAAATGAAGTTGAATATTATTAAAAGGGTAATGGAGAGGAACATAGCAGATATGGATAGGCTATAGCATATACTATTTTTTTAAAAGTTACCAAAAAGGAATCCTGCAGGAGAAATAGAGGAAACTATTTTAACTGAGAGGTTTATGGACATCAAAAGATATATGTATATTAATTAGAGTGAAGAATGAAAATATGTAGCAGTAAGACATCTAGATGGAGCCCCTCGGCATATTGGATGAATACCTAGTATCTGCTCTGGCTACCTTATAAGGAAATTATGTAGGCTAAATGGTAAAATGAATAAGAAACTAATTTGTTTAAAAAAGGAGGGAGCAGAGGGAGGCTACATTGATGTAAATTATCATTACTGCTCTAATTTTACTTTTAAATGATAACAATTGGGTATAAAACAAATTGACCATAGATGGTAGTTTTGAAGTTGTAGAGGCAACTTCTTGTGGAGATTTTATAGAAAGATGCAAATAAAAGCCACATAGAATGGAAAGTTTAGATGGTTTGTGAGTTGTACTATTTGAAGCAGTACCCTCACAGTGAGATCCAGGTCTTCAAAAGGTTCAAAAGATATGCAGATGCTGAGATAAAACTTAAAAGATACTAATGCTATTTGAGTGGTCTAGATTCCTGGTGGTCTAGAAGTTAGTGGCTATAAGAGAGTTATTAAGAATCCCCATTAAATCTGTTGCAGATTTTAGAAGTGAAAGAATTCACTCATTCCCAAATATTAGTTACAAAATGAAAGTCTATTGTTACATAGAAATCAGTTAACCCAGAGACTGACTTCTATAGTGACAGATCTATGGAAAAGGAGTTTTGCACTGAGAATGCAGTTCTCAGTGGACAGAAGGTCCTGGAAGTAAAGAAGGGTGCAGGTCCATCTGCAAAGACTTTAGTTGATGGAAGCTTATTATATTGGGTGTTTTGGTGGGGGTTAGGAAGCCTGAGCAGATCAGAACCAGTGGGGGCTGGGCAGCCCAAGCAAGTCAGAATGGGGGCTGGGACAAGCCCAGATCTCCTATTAGAATTCAAAGGGATGCTTTTTGACCAGGATTTGTAATTGAATCAAAGATAACTGGAAAGATAACTTTTCTAGGGATGATATGCCTTCCCCAAGAATGGTTGAGATTCTGAAAGGGATCACAGATCAATAGGAAATACAGTTTCTTAAAGGGACCACCTCTAGCTGTTAAAATTTAAATTTGTTTAAGGGAAAAAGGGCAAAGATTTCAACTTCATGTAGCTGCTTCAAGCTGACAAGGGTCGTAGAGAGTTGGGGGGGGGGGGTCCAAGCTAGGAGGGAGGTGTGAGAACTGAAGACAGCAGCAGAGCATCTGGCTGTGTGTCGTGTGTCCTAACCAGTGCCTGTGTACAGGCTGGAGGACAGTTTAAAAAATTCACAGCTTGAAGCCTAGAGAAAAACAGATCTCAGGAGCAGATTAAAAATGGGGTGTCCTCCAGAGTTGAAATGAGGACATTTAGGAATGGAGCCGTTTTGTAGGAAATGCATCAGGTCCTGTTTGTGGGCTGCATTAAGAATGCTGATGGCCCATCTAACTATACCAATGACAAAGAAAAGTAGGAGAAAATGCTAGGAGCAAAAAGTTTTTAAAAATGCTCTGAATCCCTGGGGTTAATGGTATCCCAGGGTTAATTTTTAAAGAGAGACTTGGTTCCTCAATCTCACCATAAAATCACCAAGATGGTTTAGGCAAAGGTACTGAGCCTTCCCCCATACTATCTCCACTCTTTATGGGGGAGGGATAGAAGGGGGCCAGAGGAAGTGAAAACTGCTGAGAGCCTCGGGTTTTAGGTCAGGTGAGAGAGTTTAAAAAACCCAACAGCTGTTTGGTAACAGCAGAGTGGGAGAAACATCAAGGACTCAGAATGGACTCCTCTAGTTTTGATCCTAGTATATTAGCCTTGGACCCCTGAAAAAGTTGAGGGTTGGGTCCCAGGTTTCTTGTTAGGCTGGGAGTTTTTTTCAGCTTTGAAAGAGACACTTCTGCTGGGCTTGTTTCAGCTAGCCGCTTTTGCCTGAGGGCAGAAGTGTGAAGCAGGTTCTGGTCCCTTTAAGAAACTGTATTTCCTATTGATCTGTGACTCCTTTCAGATTCCCAGCCCTTCCTGGCTGAGGTATATCCTCCCCAGACAAGCTGTCTTTCCAAGATGCCAGAGCCTTTGATTCAAATCCTGGTCAAAAAGTATCCCTTTGAATTCTAATAGGAGATCCGGGCTTGTCCCACACCCCTTCTGACTTGCTTGGGCTTCCCAACCCCCACCAAGCCACTCAATATAATAAACTTCTATCAACTAAAGTCTTTGCAGGTGGACCTTGGCAGCCCTCTTTACTGCCAGGACCTTCTCTCCACTGAGAATTGCATTCTCAGTGCAAAACTCCATTTTTCCATAGATCTGTCACTATAGAAGTCAGTCTCTGGGTAAACTGATTTCTGTGTAACATTGAAGACCTGAAGCCAGAGGCACCATCCCTGATACCCCCTTCCGTATCCCACAGGCACACAGACTCTATCCCAAGACTAGAGGTGATTACACTATTAAGTTTTTATTTTTAAAAAATGAACAAGCAAAGGAGAAAGAACCCAACCACAGAAAATTACTATGGGAAAAGGGAAGAAATTCTGGGATTCATCTTCAGAGAATGTTGATAGTGAAGTAAAAAAGAGCCTCCCCTCCCCAAAGAGTAATGTTAAATGGTTACCTATACCAAAAGAATTTCTAGAAGAATTTAAAAAAAAAAAAAACCTTTAAAAACCAAATGAGAGAGATTGAGAAAAAAAACTAAAAAAAAAAACTAAAAAAAAAAAAAAACAAGACTATGAAAAGAAAGTCAACCAAATAGAAAAGGAGATCCAGAGTATTTTTTTTTTAATTAAAGCTTTTTATTTTCAAAACATATGCATGGATAATTTTCAACATTCACTCTTGCAAAACTTTGTGTTCCAAATTTTTTTCCTTCCTTCCCCCATTCCCTCTCCTAAATGGCAAGTAATCCAATATATGTTAAACATATGCAACTCTTCTATACATATTTCACAAATGAGATCCAGAGTCTTAAAGAAGAAATTACTCTTTAAAAATTAGAATTGGGCAAGGGGATGCCAATAAAGTTATGAAAATAAGAAATAATAAAACAAAATATAAAAGATGAAAAAAGAAGAGAATTTCAAACATCTTATAAGAAAAACAACAGATCTGAAGAACAGATCAGAAGAGAAAACAAGAATGATTGGGGTAGAGCTAATTATAGTGTGCCTCTCAAAAATAAAAAGTGTCTAGGAAAAGCTAAAAATAGTAATATACAATTGTGGTATAATGGCAAGAACCAACACAGAGGCATTAGATGGGGGAGGAGGCCTGATAGTTTCTGAAAACCTACTGAATCTGGAATGGGCGAAAAAGAGAAATCTCTCTCTCTCTCTCTCTCTCTCTCTCTCTCTCTCTCTCTCTCTCTCTCTCTCTCTCTCTCTCTCTCTCTCTCTCTCTCTCTCTCTCTCTCTCTCTCTCTCTCTCTCTCTCTCTCTCTCTCTCTCTCTCTCTCTCTCTCTCTCTCTGCCAAAAAGAATATATTCAAAATCTATAAAGAAATAAAGGAGAAAGGAATAAGATAAGGTAGGGTTAGAGAATGGTGTGGGATATAGTGTGCTGATTAATGGAAATAGGTGGAGAGAAAAGATAAAGGAGATCCCTGGAAAGGAATCCAGGGATGGGGGATATCCCTGAAGTTAAGTAATAGTAAGTCAAGTCAATAGGTAAAAGTAGAATAATAAATAAATTAGAAGAGTTAGCAGGGATAGGAAATAAGAGATCTACATAAACATAATAGCAATGATCAGAAGTAGAATTTATTAGATCTCATAGTAATCATTGATCACAAAGTCAAACTTAAAAAGATTCAATCAATAGAATGAACTACATTATACAACAGCCACATTAATATTATTTTTAGATGTATTTCTATATATGGGTATATATATATTTGAGTGTGTGTGTGTGTGTATGTGTGTACAAATGTATATGTGTATATACATACCCACACATCTACACACTCACCTATATACACACACACACACACACACAAATATGTCCAAGTTTAACTGCCGTCTACTTGGGAGAGGTGAGAAGGGGAGAAAAGTCGAAGAAAGAATAAAAGAAAAAGTATACAGCAGAGAACAAAAGAAAACCTATAACGAAGCAAAGAAAAGATGGACAGTTCAGTTATTAATATGTCTATTATATATGCTTTCTTGAAATGGAAATTTATTACCTATTTTGAATCCTCTCCATATTCTGCTGGGCATATGATAATGTATATGTTATTGTTGTTAATTTTCGATCTTTCTTTTTCTATTTTTTCTTATTTTGCATTTAATTTTTAAATAAATAAATATATTAATAAGTGAAATTGATGCTAAAAAGATTTATGTTCAAATTCTTTTAGGTATGTAATAACTGTATGACTTTGGGAAAGTTCTCACAGGAGGATGTTGTGAAAATCAAATTATACACCATATATAAAGTACTTTGCAAGCTTCAAAATGCTATATAAATACTGGCAATAACAATAATTGTTATCATCATCATCATCATCATCTTCAAACAATAAAATAATTTCAAAGTTGAAAGAGCTCAGGGGCCATGTAGTCCAATCTATATCTGAACAAGAATCCCCTTTGCTTCATATTTTATAGTCATTTAGCATTGGCTTAAAGGAAACCTGATCCTCCAGCTATGCTGTGAACTTCACTACCACCTTCAGTTTACTTTCCCATTCCAGAATTTCTAACAGTACCTGCGATCTTCTCACCAAGGATAATCTCATTCTCATGCCAACCCTGTTTACCATGGTAATTTCTTTTAGGGTTTCCATATTGGGGACAAGCCCAAATCATTCATGATCCCTTTCCCCTGGATAAAGGCTATGCTTCTACAAGTGATAGAAGCTTCTATCCACTCAGGTTAGCTATTTTACTTTTAGGTAATTTTAATTGTTGAAGCAACTAGATGGTACAGTTGATAGTGGGCCTGGAGACAACAATTTTTATTCTGGGTTAACACCTTTTTTGTTTGTTTTGTTTTGTTTTTGTGCTGAAGCAATTGGTTTTAAGTGACTTGCCCAGAGTCACACAGCTAGGAAGTATTAAGTGTCTGAGACCAGATTTGAACTCGGGTCCTCCTGAATTCAAGGCTGGTGCTCTATCCACTGCACCATCTAGCTGCCCCCACATAAGGTCAACAGTGTTCAGAAAATACTTGTAACCAGGATGCTGAAGGGTCTGGAGATGATGTGATAGTAATATGCATTTAAGGTAGTAGTGTATTGGTGAATGGTAAGCTCTCTGAAAACATATACACGCACACTTTTAAGTTTAATCACACTATTAATATTTTCTCCATTTTAGATCTAGATAATCAATAAACAATAAATCAAGCCCTAATTTATGGTGTTTGCTTATTTCTGAAGTGCATAAAAGAAAAAATGCACAGCAGAGAACAAAAGAAAACCTACAAAGAAACAAAGAAAAGATGAACAGTTCAGTTATGAATATAATAACTTCTATTATTATATTGCTTTTTTTGAAATGGAAATTTATTGTTACTTATGTTGAATCCTCTCCATATTCTGCTGGGCACATGACAAGGTGTTTTTGTTGTTGTTCTTTTTTCTATCATTTTTTTTTCTACAGGAATCTTGAATAAGACAAATCTTATAATATAAGAAAGCACAATTTTGCAATAACTTTTTACTTCATCTAATAAAATAGTAGTCACTCAGCCTTTCTAAAATTCCCCTGGAGATTTAGCTCTCTTTTATTGCTATCTTCAAGGTCTCTACCAAGGTAATCATAGGGACTACTTTCCTCTTTCCACTACCCTAATCCCTTCATAAGTCTAGTCCCCAAGAAGAGAAAAGGCAGTGGTCTTAACTAAATTAAAAAAAAAAAAATTCTCATTATAAATTTGGTTAGCATTTTTATTACACTTTCCAAGATCTTAATTTTCAGTATTGATCTTTTATACATTTCTTTGAAAAGAAAGGGGTTAGATCTAAAAGAAGGAATTTTGGTAGAGGATAAGTTTTGATTAAGTACTGATATGCTTTCCTTCTTTCAAATAAATTTGAATGGAATTTTAGACCAGAAAAATATTAATTTCTTAATATTTTCAGTTCTAGAAAATTTTAATATGTTTCTATACCTAAAAGGCAAGTAATAAATTTTTGCTGATATGAGTTTTTTGAAATATAGGTTCTCACCTATAACTGCTATTTTACCTATTTATAGGAAATAATCTATATTCACAGGCTACATCTTCCAACCAAAAAGTAAGCCAAATGCTCATGTTCCGTTCAGAGTTCAGCCTAATATTACTCTTTAAAATAAGGATTCTTATTGTGTCACATTCAATAAAGTGAAGTCTATGACCTCTTTTCATACTGTTCTTAAATTCATAAAATAAAATACAAGTCATTACAAAGGAAGGTAATTATGTTGAGGTACAATTGTATATGTATAGATGTATATTATGTATGTGTGTGCATATATGTATATATACATATACATATACATATATGCACACACATATATATCTTCTTTGTCTCCCTCAATCTCTATTGCTATGTTTATCTCTATCACTATTCTGTCTACACCTGTATCTCTTTCATTATCACTATATCTCCTTATCTAAATTTCACAAACCTGGATTAAGACTTTTGCTCTGATAGAAAATAAATTACTCTTTTTGTAGCCATAACTCCAATTTGGTTCCAGTTTGATTAGGTGGGTAATTCATTCAAATGTATTTTGATACATCTTGAAAAGATAGGTAAACATAGATAATTAAGAAATCTAGTTGCAGAATATTAATAACATTTAGTTGAATGAATAACATATTGAAAATACTTTTTAAAAATATTATTAAATAGTTACTAAGGTATTATGTTATATTGGAAAGAATTTTTGGTCTGATAGGTAGGAGACTGGGATTCAATTCAATAATTGATTATTACATTGGGGAAATAACTTTATTAAATTATTATAGATTATAGTGATGGTCCATTAAAGTTCTACAGCAATACCTTGTTATAACATAGAGATGACCTAGAATATGAAAAAAATACCAACAGATTGATTATTCTGTCAGATTCAATGAAAATCCATAGCACATTTGTCATATGAGGGTGAACTTTGCTGAGTTTGGAAGAACTCAGAAGGATGACCACTCTGTTAAATATTTTTTGGCTAGAGAAAGTCAAAAAGTACTTTCTATTGAAGCAGAGAAAGTCTAAGATCGATGTCAGTGGAGGAAATGTTCACACTGATGAAATCACCAGCCTTCTGAAAATGAAGCTGAAATTAATATAGCCAAAGTGATATAGCAACTCAGGGACTAAAAAACCCCCAAAAAACTTACTTCTCAGTAGCTTTATGAAATACTTGGCCATTGTTTATTAGAAAGAAATTATGAGGGGCAGCTAGGTGTTACAGTGGATAGAGCACCAGCCCTGAAGTCAAGAGGACCTGAGTTCAAATTTGATCTGACACTTAACACTTCTTAGCTGTGTGACCCTGGGCAAGTCACTTAATCCCAATTGCCTCAGGAAAAAAGAAAGAAAGAAATCTTGACAACTTCCTTGCTAACTTCAAAGGGATGTTGTAAGGATTAAATGAGATTGTCTATATGTTATAGGTGGGAAGAACAGCTCCCCTTACCCCAAAGCACATCTCTTGGAGTGCCAAGTTTGCACCCTGGGAACTTCTGGGGATATATGTATGAGACTCTGAAAGACTTGGTACTTTGAGAATGTGCAGGTATAATGGAGACTGGCCAATGAGATCAATTATTATGAGCATGCATAGACATTCCATTTAGCTGCTGTTATCTGCTCATAGATTTTTAAATATGCATAGAAATTCTGTCATTGCTTCTGGTCTGCGAACTACTATTTTAAAAGGAACCTCTTTAAGAAGCTGCCTAGCCAGAAACCAGTTTACATTCAAAAATAACTAGTTAACTAGAGCCTGTTCCTTCTTTTTGATGTGATTTTCTTCTTCCTGATGACATTCTGATAAAAGAACAGAGACAATACAACACTTAACATCAATCTTTCCAAAACTTTCTGAAACCAGTATGCTCATCATGTATAATGATAATATTCCATTACATTCATACACCATAACTTATTCACCCATTCCCTAATTCATGGATGTCTACTCAAGGAAATATTCCTTTGTCTAAGCTAATAGATATTACTTGGTTAAATAGAACTAGAGTGTTAGTTATTGGTGACTACAGTAGAGGAAACATAGCAGAAGAGAGAGTCATACTGATAGAGTTAGACAAATAGCTCTGGGCCATCCTTGATCTGGAAAAATTAGGGCAAAACCAAATTTGTAAAGCAAGCCCAGAGCAGTCCTTTGGTTCTCACTCATTCCCTTTCCCTGATAGCTTGAAAAGATGAGAACTGCAACAAAGCTGAATCAAAGATTGGCCATAGAATCAGGAAGAGTTGTCCATTCAAAAAAAATGTTTTAATTCCATTTTTAGGGCAGCTAACTACCACAGTGAATAGAAACCAGCTCTAGAGTCAAGAGGACTGTGTGACCTTGAACATTTGACACTTATTAGCTCTGTGACCCTGGGCAAGTCACTGAAACTCAACTGCCTTAAAAAACAAACAAACCAAAAAAACTCTAAATTTCTTTTTAAGTTCTTGAATTTCCTCCCTTCTGTAAACCCTCCTCTGTATATTGAGAAGGAAAGAAATATAAGAACCATTATAAATATAAAGTTCTATAAATCATATTTCTACATTAGCCATGTTGCAGAAAAATAAAGACAGCAACAATAAAATGTAAGAAAATATGTTTCAATCTGCACTTACAGTCTAGCAGTTCTCTGTCTAAAAAAGAATAACATTTTTCATCATGAGTTCTTTGGAATTACCATAGATCATTTTATTGTCCAAAGTAGCTAAGTCTTTTACAGTTATCATTGCAATATTGTTGTTACTATGTGTACAATATTCTCCTAGTTCTCTATTTACTTCACTTTGTATTATTCATATAAATCTTCTCAATTTTTTCCAAAACCAGTCCTTTCATTATTTATTACAAAACAATAATGCTTTATCACAGTTCTATATAACAACTTTTTCATTCATTTCTCATTTAATGAACATACACTCAGTTTCTATTTTTGCTACCACAAAAAGAGCTGCCACAAATATATTCCAATATGGATATCTTACCTTTCCTTTAATTTTCTTGCAGTACAAGCTTAATAATTATTGCTATGTTCAAAACTAATCATAATTTATAAATTGTTCTCCAGAATGGTTGGACAAATTTACAGCTCCACCAACATTGCTTTAGTATACCCCCTCATTTTTCTTTTCCATCATCCTAGTTAATTTTTTGGGTATAAGATGGTAGCCCAGAGATATTTTAATTTGCATTCTCTAATTATTAGTTAATTTGACCATTTTTCATATCACTACTGATAGCTTTGGTTTCTTCTTTGGAAAATTGCCTGTTCACATCTTTTGACCATTTATCATTTGGCTCTTTTTACAAATTTGGTTCTCTATTTAATTGAGAAATAAGACTTTTATCAGAGAAACTGTTAAAAATGTTTTCCCAGTCTCCTACTGTCTTTCTGATTTTGACTGTACCACTTTTGTTCATTCAATGAACTTTAAAAGAAGTGACTCTGTCCTCTGTCTCTCCCTTTCTCTCATCACAAAATATGGAATCATGGAAGCTATTGAGCATAAAGCAGCAGATGCATGTTTGGCCTGAGAATCTGAACCAAAGTTCTGTGTCTCCCATTATAGAGTAATGTACCAACACTAGATGGTGATGAGCCTCTTAAAATCTTGGTTGGTCCTCAGACAACACATACAAAATATTATGAATGTCGTATTAGATTATTTTCAGTAAAATCTATCATTTTAAAAATGCTTTGCTCTCTTAACCATGCTGCATGGAAATAGTTTTATTTTATTTTCTCCCATGAGAATGTCTTAATGTTATTAGCTGAAGCTATAGTACAGGGAAATTGTTGTTTTAATATTTGTACTCTTAAGAAACATTCTAGGAAACTAGAGGCTTCTGCATAGCAAATGTAACTCAGGAGAAAAGAAAACCTCTGGGAAAACATCAAGCACCATGAACTGATGCAATTCATTACCTATTTGGTCAACTTGTATGGTTAATTGAACTCTAAGAGTTTTCTTTATTTGTTCTTGTTCTCTGTGACTCAGAGAGACTCTTAGTTAAATACAAGTGGATCCATGAACTTGAAATATGAGACTGCTGTACACAGCTTCAGAAATCACTGTCTAAAGAGATAAGAACAAAGTTTATGTGAAATCTAAAGGGAAAAGTTTTTCACAGTGGGTATGAATGGCTTCCTGGATGATGTGGGATCTGAGTTAGTGGGCTTTAAAGTACAAATACTCACTTCTCTCCCAGCTCTGCTCCTAACTCTCTAGACTTCTCCATCTCTTTGTAGATGCCTTCACTCTCTGGAAAATCCCTCCTCTTCCTTAGCCTCCTTCTCAAATTAGTGAATTTCTTCTCAGAACCTCCATTCATGAGAGTGCCAATGTAATCATGCTCACTCTTGATCAAGCTCTGTCTCTAACTCTTCAAATTTCATCTTTTTCCTTCTCTCTTTTCATTCCTCTTTTTTCACCTCTCTTTTATGTATTGTTTTCCCCCATTAGAATTGTAGGCTTCTTGCAGACAGAGACTATCTTTTTGTTTGTATTTCTATTTCCAATGCTTAGCACAATGCCTGGCACACATTAAGTGCTTAAAAATGCCTTTTCTATCTAGCTACTATTCATGAATCATCTATCTATCTTTTTTATCTGTCTGTCTGTTTATCTCTCCTAAAGATTCATCACAATAAAAAAGTGATTCTTGGTTCTTAGACTCTCTGCTACTGGAAGACCAACTATATAGTCTTGTCAAGCTGGAAAGATTTTAATTATGCATCCAGTGATGTATGATGTGCCTTTATGCCTCTCATTTAAGGACCAGTTTTGCTGAGTTTGGAAAAGGTTTATCAATAATTGGTCAGCTATATATATTTGATTACAATTATAATAGATAAATGCTCGTTAAAGAGATATGAAATCTGTATTGGTAGAAGGAATATGTTCATCAGTGAAGTTGTGGACCCAGAATTAAAAATATGGATAATACTGTGATTTCCAAAGAGATGGAAGAAGTACATTTCAGGCATAGGAAACAGCACAAAAAGATGAAAGTACCCAGAATACTTTATTTTGGAGGTAAGTAGAGGGACAGAAAGTAATCAAGTGTGCCTAGAATTTGCCTAGAAAAAGAAAAAACAAACAGACGATATAACAAGAAACAAAGATAAAAAGGAAAGGGGGTTCCAAATCCCCAAAAGCCTCAAATGCCAGACAAAAAGACACACTCCCTCTATTCTAACACTTTGCGATAAATTACTACAATTAAATTTCTATTTCTCTTTGACTATAAATTGATTTGAGATGTTTTACAATTTGGAATATTTTATTAAAAGCTAAATATAATTTTGTTTTCAAGATGGCTTCAAAGTTAAGAAATTGAAAATACTATTTGGTTGGGATGCACAAATCTTATAGGGAGAAATTCTCTCCTGCTTGAGGCCAGAGTGTGTTTTATGATACTTTGCTTCATAAAGTCATGAAAGTTTGTCTACCAGTCAAGTGGATGCTAGAACTCTCAAGGGGATGGACAGGCAGAGTGGGGTCCAATGGTTTGGACCTGGAAGTTGCCACTTCTAGTCATCAATCATGAAATTAATTGTTTCTAAATCAACTCCTCTTAAACAATAGGTTCCTAACCTGGAGTCCTTCGACACAAAAGGGATCTGTAAGTAGATTTCAGGGGATTCATGAACTTAGTTGGAGAAATGCATTTGTGTTTTCACTGTGATTTATTTCTTTTGTAATAGTATGTATTTTATTTTATTAATTTAAAAACATTATTCTGAGTAAAAGTCCATAGATTTCACCAAACTTCCAATGGAGTCTATCACACAATCACAAATTATTAAAATTAATATTAATTATAATTAACATTTATATAATACCTTAAGATTTTCAAAGGAAGAAGCTAGACCTCACAATGGATAGACTGTGCAGACACTGTGTCAGACACTGTGCAAAATGCAAGGAATACAAAGAACAGCAAAAACACAATAAAAACAAAATTCTTTTCTTCAAGAAATTTATATTGTGATGGAGGAGACAGTAAGCAAATCATTGTGTACTTTTGCCTTTTTATCTTTTGCCTGTTTTGAATTTCCTTTCTTAAGAAGACAGATGTTTTCATTCTGAGACTGAATTTGCTTTCTGAATTCTCTTCATATGAATTGGAAATGAGTGCATTGAGGACAGAAACGCATGTTCTTCTGTATCTTTTGGGCACAAATCTAAGACTCATTCCTGAGAGTAGATTATCCCAGCCAAATAGATGACAAGAATCAGGGTATTGATCTTGTGGAAGAACATGGCAGAAGTAGAGAAGTGTACTCACCTATGGGACCCAAGGATTATCTATAGAAAATGTCCTTGGAGTCAACTGTCTGTATAAAGGGGGAATTATCCTGGGGTTTAGCTTTCTCAACAAGGAAGTAGAATTTCCTGGGAAATTTCAGCCTTTGGAGTTATTTTGTAGGTTCTTAAATTGGAGAATAGGAACTTATACTTTCCAGAGAAAGAGACAAACCACAAGGGAAAATAGAGTGGTTGCAGGGATTAGATCTGGATTTTCCCTTTTTTCCAATGTCACAATAAGCTTATTCAGACGCTACAGGTCTGGGATGGGAAAAGGAAATTGAGCTACATGTTTAATTATCTTCCAAGGAGAGGTTATAATTTATTGGGCTTGTGTGTCTTTTACCCGTTTTTGATCTAATAGTGATTTCTTTGAGAGACTAATGCATTTTCTGCATCTGGCTATTTGCTCTTATATGAGTCCTTATATGTCTTGTATGAGTCTTCAGCTTTTTCTATGGTAGAATAAAGATTATACTCTGCCCACCTCTCTAAATTGAATACTTATCTGGGAGAGGGGACCCATTTATCCACACTTGGGAAAACTTACATATCAGTAATATCCAAACTTTTAGCAGATTTTCCTTTGTATGGGATATAAACTAAAAGAAACTGACCCTTTGGGGTCAGGTACTAGGATTGGAGCCATCCATGTGAGTTCATGGTCTTTTAGGGAGGAGGCCAGTGTCATGGCCTAGGTGACTTTGGGCAAGTGACAACCTCTTTGGGCTTCATTTGCCTCTTCAGTAAGATTAGGAGATAGGATTAGGTGACCTTTAAGATCCCTTTCAGCTCTAAATACTATGTTTCTTTGGGCTGTCTATGATTTGGCTCTTTCTCTTTGGATGACTAGAAATTGGTGTTTGTCATAACAGGCAGAAGGATATAGATAAGTTATTAAACTTAGATCTTACTTTAGAAGATGATTCAGGAAAGATAACCTTTCATACCTTAGGTAGAATACAGAGGTTTTATTTCTTCAAATATGGATAATCAACTTCTATTTTCTCAGAGTCTGATAGAGTTAACTAGATAAACTGCTGGGATTTCTGTTTTTAGTGAATGTGGACATCAGCCATTTCCTGAAAAAGGATCACAAATAGGTGATCTTTCATTTAGTTACTCTTCTATTTTGAAATTTAGAAAACAAACACAAACAAAACCAGTTCATTCTCCCTCCTCAATCCTAATTTCTCAAGCAGTTTAGAATTTGTACCCCTCACCCAACCTCATTCCCTCATTTTCCTGCCTTAACTTTACTTCATGTGCCATAATTCTTTGATGACTTTGTATTTAGAGTTGTCAGAAGAATTCTGTAATACTACTGGAACTGGAACTCCTATAATACTGGAATCAGGAGATTTACATTTTATTCCTAGCTCTGTCAGCAATAGTTATGTGGTTTTGTTCAAATTAATTAACTTTACTGGGCCATAGTTCTCTCATCTATAAAACAAGTCAGTGAGACTAGAAAATATCTTCTGATTTTTGTAGTACTGACATTTTATGATTCTATTCTCTTTCTCCATGTATACACAGAGTTCTCTGTTTATAAAATAAAAATAATCATAGTTTTAGTTTTATGTTAAATTGTAAATAAAATCAGTGAAATTTGTCAGTCAGCCCTTCAGTTTATTTATTTATTTATTTGTTTTCTGATAAGCATTTCTCTGGTCAGCTGGCAATGCATAACTCCACCTATGTTAACAGATTGTAACATGAAATGGGGATTTTTCCTCACTACCTTTCACATATCTAAGCTATTCCCAAGGACTATTAATTTCATTTTCGTAGCATCTCTCAAATAAGCCTCCATCTCTTCTCTTCCACCTTTCTGCTGCAAGCCCTCATCACTATAGGTCTAGTTATTAGTAGATATGACACTCAAATCTCTCCCCGCTCCTATTCATCTTCTATTCAGTCCCCAAAGTGCTGTTCCTAAAACTTAGGTTCTATCATGTTATCCCTTACTCTAATAGCTTCCAGTTGCCTCCAGGAGCAAATACAAAATACTCTGTTTAGCATTCAAAGCCCTACACAACTTAGACCTCTTTCATCTTTTCAGTCTTACATCTTATTTCCCAACCTCAACATAGTTTTTTTTTTTTTTTTTTTTTTTTTTTTTTTTTTTTTTTTTTGGCAAAACAATTCAGGTTAAGTGACTTGCCTAAGATCACACAGCTAGTAAGTGTTAAGTGTCTGAGGCTGACTCAGATACTTTGGATTCCAGGGTGGGTGTTCTATCCATTGCATTATCTAGCTGTCCCTCAACATATACTCATTGATTCAGTGAAACTTTCCTTCAAACTAGGAATAAGATATTCTATCTCTCTGCTCCACAAATTGTCTCTGACTGTTTCCTATATTGGATGCTCTCCCTCCTTTACTCCACTTACTATTGACAGTGACCCTATTTATCCTATATATAGCTTACTTTTATAAATTTGTTTGTCTCCTCTTTTAGATTACAATCTCTTTGAAGACAGGGATTATATTTTGCCTTTTTTTGCATCACTATTACTTAGCTTGGCACAGAGTAGAATTAATAGTTGATCTTTTATTCTGTATCCGGAAGGTGAAAGCCTACAAATAATTCACTCACAATATGTTACCATGAGAATTCCGGCCAAGATGGCAGCATGGAGGCAGACAGCTGCTTGAGCTCCATGTTTTCTCTCAGGACTTACTTCATGACAAGCCTCGGAGTTAACGCTTGACCGAAAATAAACCCACAAATAATCACCAACAGAAGACATCCTTGAAATTCCCCAGAGAAGGTCTGTGTTTGCTTGGGGGCAGGTCAAACAGACTGGGCGCAGATTGAGGGCAGGCAGAAAGAGTGAGGCAGGCAGCTCACATAGTTCAGACCAGAGGGGGGAGGGGTATGATCTCTGCCGTTTCTGTAAAAAGACTTTTACCCCAGTGTGGATGTTCCGTCTTGGCAGCAAGCCAGGAGCAGCAGAGAGGGTGTAAATACTGGAGGTGAAGAATAAAACCTGGGAAAGCTAAAGACTCTCCAAACCCGGCCACCCCCAACCCCCACCTGGAGTGACTCAGCGTGTTCTCAGAGCAGCACAGCCATCGCTATCCTGTTAGTGGCTAGCTGCTGCCCTCCCCCCAGTCTGTAGAGGACGCCCATTAACACCATCCAGCCATCCCCCCCAAAACAGACCAATTGCTTCTCTTGTCAATTGGTTTTCTTGATTCTGCTCTGACAAAATGAACAAAAAATTCAAAAGGGCTGTAATCATTGATAGCTTCTGTATGGAGAGTGAGCAGACTTCAAATACTGAGGAGACTGAAAACAGACTGTCCCCAGAGGAATCCTCTAAGGGGGATATGATCTGCTCCTCAATACAAAAGAATCTCATAGAGGAAATCAAAAAGGCCCTCACAAGAGAGCTAGAAGAGAAATGGGAAAAGGAAAGGGAAGCTTGGAAAGAGAGCCTGGAGAAGTTATCCAGAGTGGATAAAGAGATCAAATCATTGAGAAATAAAATTAGTAAATTAGAAAAGGTAAACAACTCCAAGGAAAACAGAATTAGTGAGCTGGAAAAGGTAAACAACTCCAAGGAAAACAGGATTAATGAGCTGGAAAAAGAAAACAGCTCTTTAAAAAATAAAATAGATAAAATGGAAAAAAATTCCATAGAAGAAAAAACTCACTTAAAAACACAATTGGACAATTACAAAAAGATATAAAAAAAGTGAGTGAAGAAAATACATCATTGAAAATTAGACTCGAACAAGTAGAAATGAATGGCTCAAGGAGAAACCAAGAAGTAGTCAAGCAAAACCAGAGAAATGAAACAATTGAAAAGAATGTCAAGTACCTTATTAGAAAGACAACAGACCTGGAAAACAGATCCAGGAGAGACAATTTGAGAATAATCGGACTCCCTGAAAAATGGGAGGAAAAAAAAGAGCCTGGACACTATTTTCAAGGAAATTATCAAAGAGAACTGACCAGATGTTTTGGAAACAGAGGGTAAAATAGACATTGAAAAAATTCATCGATCACCTACTGAAAGGGACTCTAAAATCAAAATGCCAAAAAATATAGTGGCCAAGTTTAAGGACCATCAGACAAAGGATAAAATACTGGAAGCTGCTAGAAAAAAGCAATTCAGATATGGAGGAGCCACAATAAGGATAACCCAGGATCTAGCAGCATCCACAAAGGGCCTAGAACATGATATTCCGAAAGGCTAAGGAACTTGGTATGCAGCCAAGAAAAACTTACCCAGCAAAAATGAGCATCATTTTCCAGGGAAGAAGATGGACATTTAACGAAATAAATGAATTCCATCTATTCTTGATGAAAAAACCAGACCTACATAAAATGTTTGATCTTCAAATACAGAACTCAAGAGATTTCTAAAAAGGTAAAAAGAAATCTTGAGAACTATACTTCTGCCATAAAAATATGTAAAGAACATATGTATAATTTGTCTTAGAAACTAGAGGTGGAAAGGAAATTACATCATAAAAAAGTGTAGAGTGGTGGTACTACATCTCATGAAGAGGAAAAGGTAACCTATTATATCTGAGAGAAAGAAAGGAGGGAGATGAACATAGTACGTATCAACAGACATATTAAATTTATGGTGAAACTTCTTCCACTTCATTGAAAAGTGAGAGGGAAGGAGTAAGCTAAGGGGAAGGGAATACAGAAATTGTGAGGAAAAGGGGTAAAATAAGGAGAGGAACTTTAAGGTAGGGGAGGGATACTAAAAAGGGATGGCTGTGAAAAGCAAGTGGTGTTCACAAGTTTAATACTGGGTAGGGAGGTAAGAGGGAAGAAAAGGAGAAAAGCATAAGTAGGGGTTAACAGGATGGCAAGCAATTAGTCATCCTAACCATAAATGTGAATGGGGTAAAATCCCTCATAAAGAGGAAGCAGTTAGTAGACTGGATTAAAAGTCAGAATCCTACTATATGTTGTTTACAGGAAACACACCTGAAACAGGGTAATACATTCAAACTAAAAGTAAAAGGGTGAAGCAGAATCTACTATGCTTCAGGCAAAGCCAAAAAAGCAAGGGTAGCCATCCTCATCTCAGATCAAGCAAAAACAAAAATTGATCTAATTAAAAGACATAAGGAAGGGCACTATATCTTGCTAAAGGATAGCATAGATAATGAAGGAATATCAATATTAAACATAAATGCATCAAGTGGTATAGCATTTAAATTCCTAAAAGAGAAATTAAGAGAGGTGCAAGAAGAAATAGACAGCAAAACTATAATAGTGGGAGATCTCAACCTTGCACTCTCAGAATTAGATAAATCAAACCACAAAATAAGTAAGAAAGAAGTCAAAGAGGTAAATAGAATACTAAAAAAGTTTGACATGATAGATCTTTGGAGAAAACTAAATGGAGAAAGAAAAGAGTACACTTTCTTCTCAGCAGTTCCATGGAACCTATACAAAAATTGATCATATACTAGGGCATGAAAACCTTAAAATTAAATGTAGTAAGGCAGGAATAGTAAATACATCCTTTTCAGACCACAATTCAATCAAAATTACATTTAATAAAAAGCCAGGGGAAAATAGACCAAAAAATAATTGGAAACTAAATAATCTTATACTAAAGAATGATTGGGTAAAACAGCAAATCATAGACATAATTAATAACTTCACCCAAGAAAATGACAATAATGAGACATCATACCAAAATGTGTAGGATACAGCCAAAGCAGTAATAAGGGAAAGTTTTATATCTCTACAGGCCTACTTGCATGAAATAGAGAGAGGGCCAATGAATTGGGCTTACAACTAAAATTGCTAGAAAAGGAACAAGTTAAAAACCCCCAGACAAACACAAAACTTGAAATTCAAAAAATAAAAGGTGAGATTAATAAAATTGAAAGTAAAAAAAACTATTGAATTAATTAATAAAACTAAGAGTTGGTTCTATGAAAAAACGAACAAAATAGACAAACTGTTAGTAAACCTGATTAAAAAAGGAAAGATAAAAAGCAAATTGTTAGTCTTGAAAATGAAAAGGGAGAACTCACCACTAATGAAGAGGAAATTAGAACAATAGTTAGGAGCTACTTTGCTCAACTTTATGCCAATAAATTCGATAACTTAAATGAAATGGAAGAATACCTTCAAAAATATAGCTTGCCCAGATTAACAGAGGAAGAAGTAAGTAGTCTAAATAGTCCCATCGCAGAAAAAGAAATAGACCAAGCTATTAACCAACTCCCTAAGAAAAAATCCCCAGGACCAGATGGATTTACATGTGAATTCTACCAAACTTTTAAAGAACAACTAACTCCAATGCTATGTAAACTATTTGAAAAAATAGGGATTAAAGGAGTTCTACCAAATTCCTTTTATGACACAGACATGGTACTGATACCTAAACCAGGTAGATTGAAAACTGAGAAAGAAAACTATAGACCAATTTCCTTAATGAATATTGATGCTAAAATCTTAAATAAGGTATTAACAAAAAGACTTCAGAAAATCATCCCCAGGATAATACACTATGATCAAGTGGGATTTATACCAGGAATTCAAGGCTGGTTTAATATTAGGAAAACTATTAGTATAATTGACCATATTAATAATCAAATTAATAAAAACCATATGATCATCTCAATAGATGCAGAAAAAGCATTTGATAAAATCCAACATCCATTCCTACTAAAAACGCTTGAGAGTATAGGAATAAATGGACTATTCCTTAAAATAATAACGAGCATATATTTAAAACCATCATTAAACATCATATGTAATGGCGATAAACTAGAACCTTTCCCTGTAAGATCAGGAGTGAAACAAGGTTGCCCACTATCACCATTACTATTCAATATATTACTAGAAACTCTAGCCTCGGCAATAAGAGCCAAGAAAGAGATTCAAGGAATTAGAGTAGGAAATGAGGAAATCAAACTATCACTCTTTGCAGATGACATGATGGTATACTTAGAGAACCCCAAAGACTCTGCTAAAAAGCTATTAGAAATAATTCAGAATTTTAGCAAAGTGGCAGGATACAAAATAAATCCACGTAAATCCTTGGCATTTTTATACATTACCAACACAATTCAACAGCAAGAGATACAAAGAGAAATTCCATTCAAAACAATGGACCATAGTATAAAATATTTGGGAATATATCTATCAAAGGAAAGTCAGGAATTATATGAGCAAAATTACAAAACACTTGCCACAAAAATAAAGTCAGATTTAAATAATTGGAAAGACATTCAGTGCTCTTGGATAGGCCGAGCGAATATAATCAAGATGACAATACTCCCTAAACTAATCTATTTATTTAGTGCTATGCTAATCAGACTCCCAAGAAACTATTTTAATGACCTAGAAAAAATAACAACAGAATTCATATGGAACAACAAAAGGTCGAGAATTTCAAGGGAAGTAATGAAAAAAAAAATTAAATGAAGGTGGTCTATCTGTACCTGATATAGAACTATATTATAAAGCAACAGTCACCAAAACCATTTGGTATTGGCTAAGAAATAGACTAGTTGATCAGTGGAACAGATTATGTACAAAGGACAAAAAAGGATACATCTATAGCAATCAAGTGTTTGACAAACCCAAAGACACCAACATTTGGGATAAAAATTCATTATTTGAAAAAAACTGTTGGGAAAACTGGAAATTAGTATGGCAGAAATTAGATATGGATCCAAACTTAACACTATATACCAAGATAAGATCAAAATGGGTCCATGATTAGGCATAAAGAACATTATCATAAATAGATTGGAGGAACAGAGGATAGTCTATCTCTCAGACCTATGGAGGAGGAAGGAATTTATGACCTGAGGAGAACTAGAGAGTATGATTGATCACAAAACAGAAGATTTTGATTACATCAAACTAAAAAGTTTCTGTACAAACAATACTAATGCAAACAAGATTAGAAGGGAAGTAACAAATTGGGAAAATATTTTTACAGTTAAAGGTTCTAATAAAGGTCTCATTTCCAAAATATATAGAGAACTGACCCTAATTTATAAGAAATCAAACCATTCTCCAATTGATAAATGGTCAAAGGATAATAACAGACAATTTTCAGATGATGAAAGTAAAACTATTTCCATTCATTTGAAAGAATGTTCCAAATCACTATTGATCAGAGAAATGCAAATTAAGACAACTCTGAGATATCATTATACACCTCTCAGATTGGCTAAGATGACAGGAACAAATAATGATGAATGTTGGAGGGGCTGTGGGACAACTGGGACACTGATGCATTGTTGGTGGAGTTGTGAAAGAATCTAACCATTCTGGAGAGCAATCTGGAATTATGCCCAAAAAGTTATCAAAATGTGCATACCCTTTGACCCAGCTGTACTACTACTGGGCTTACATCCCAAGGAAATATTAAAAAAGGGAAAGGGACCTGTATGTGCCAAAATGTTTGTGGCAGCCCTTTTCATAGCGGCTAGAAATTGGAAAATGAATGGATGTCCATCAATTGGAGAATGGTTGGGTAAATTATGGTATATGAATGTTATGGAATATTATTGTTCTATAAGAAATGACCAACAGGAGAAATACAGAGAGGCTTGGAGAGACTTACATCAACTGATGCTGAGTGAAACGAGGAGAACTAGAGGATCATTATACACTTCAACAATGATAATGTATGAGGATGTATTCTGATGGAAGTGGATATCTTCAAATCCAATTCCAATTGATCAGTGATATACAGAATCAGCTACATCCAGAAAAGGAACATTGGGAAATGAGGGTAAATTGTGAACATTTTTTTTTTTTTTTTTTTTGTTTGTTTGTTTTGCTTCTCTTCCCAGATTATTTTTACCTTCCAAATATCTTCCTTTGCAACAACAACAACAAATTTCGGTTCTGCACATATATATTGTACCTAGGATATACTATAAGATATTTAATATGTATGGGAATGCCTGCCATCTAGGGGAGGGGGTGGAGGGAAGGAGGGGAAAAACTGGGAACAGAAGAGAGTACAAGGGATAATGTTGTAAAAAAAAAAAAATTACCTATGCATATGTACTTTCAAAGAAAATGTCATAATTATAAAAATAAAAATAAAAACAATATGTTATCATGAACTAGATCAAAAGCTATAACGTGCTCTCTTGGCAGTTACAATTATTAGTCTGTCCTAGACCCACCAGAGTACCTTTGACCACTGTCCTTTGCAGTGTGAACTCTACCCGGCTCGCTTCCTCTGAGGCCTTCAAAGGTCTCTGTCCACAATCTCTTGAATCTATAGCTTAATAACCAGTAGCGCACTCAAGAACAACCACGTGTAATCTTAAAAGCCTTTATTATACCTACTCACATAATGCCCTGACTGATGCCCTGACTTGTTGGTTCCTGAGTGAACACCTGGTCAGAAGACCCACGAGTTCACTACCAAAACCCTTACCTCTTTTGGCTATCCATCTCGGCTTGGCCACCCAGGCTGGGAAGCCAGGGTGAAGAGCGCCAGGTTAAAGAGAGCTACTGCTGCCTGCAGTGGGCTTACATAGGGCCTGTGAGGTCACACACACAGCCAATCAGCGAGAGAGTCACCCATTACGAAGCTATCTCAAAATGGACAGGATCCCACCTACAAGGCAGTCCTAATATCCATAGAAATTACTTCCGGACCACTCAATCTCCTGATGCGCTGTGGCGCCGCCCATTTAAAGGCCCCTTACAATTCCCTTTCTCTTGTTTTGCGGGAACCGCACATCTCACCAAGCTAAACTTTTAGCACCAGCTATAGTTCACTTGATCCATGAGATGACAGAGTGTTATGCCCAAGGAGGTACAAAGCAGCAGATCAGTAAACAGAAGTATGACAATGAGAACCAGGCTCAACATTATCAGGTTTTGAAAATATTTAACATTCAGAATTAAGATTCTGAAAGATCCGGTAGAAACGCCACTTAGGAGGGAAGATAGAGAAGTAATATGGACCCAGGTAACTCTGGGATCAGGCTCAAGGACACAGCTGAACATAATGCTTATATAAAGAGGTTAAAGAGCCAGATGGAAGATCTTTTAACAGAGATCACCACTGAAGAACAGCAGGAAGCTTGTAATCAAGCTCCCAGAAGGCTATCCCCACACCCATTAAATATAGCTCGGAGAGGGAGCAACCTAGAGCTAATGCGTATGTATGACAGTATAGAGTACAAAATGCGACAGCTAGAGTTGCTGGAATTGCAGGTTAACTACAGATGGAGATAGAGAAAGAAGAAAAAGCTAGGTTACTACAGATAGAACAGGAAGAGTTCAAACCAGTGGCTGAAACTAAGGAAGGAAATAAATGAACCACATGGACTTCAGTTGTAGAAATTCTTCTTAGGGTTTTGTTGGTTTACCTTGTGTATTGTTGTTTTAAGGAATCTATTGATTACTATTCCATTGAAAAGAAGTTTAGTTCTTTTTATGTGCAAAGCTCAGGTTGGATTTTAAATCAGCCTTTGGGGAATTTTCCAATTCTTCTTCCCTCTGCCTCACCTTCTTGGGCCCAGGGAGAAGAGGAGGAGGAAAAGGAAGGGTGATAATATCATCAGCACTGCCCATTAATCCATTCAAAACTCCTGTGTCTTCATTTCAAAGGACTGGAGTAGGCTTTATGCCCCAAGGCAAAAAGGAATTGTGGGGTATTGACTATAATCAGAAAAATTTTTAAAATACAGTTCAGTTAATTTCTAAGAAACCTTACAGGGATAAGACCTAGCAGTTAAAGAGTGTGGAGTTTTATCCTTGTAAAATGCTAGGATAGTCTTTGGAGAGTTGGAACTCCTCTTTTCTTACCTCGTGGATTTTCCACTTCCACAGGTGGGCTTGATTTCCCAACCCCCTACGGGTATTTATAAAACAGTGTTTATGTTTAGAATGGGTTGGAAAATTGCTGTTTTAATCACTAGAATAAATAGACAGTGTGTGATCTTTGACCCAGGAGGAAAAGTAATATCAGATTTATTGATTCACACTCCTGAAGTACAATTCAGTATCAGAAACTCAAACTTTGATTTTTAGGCAAAAGAATTCAGGGATATAGCCGAGTGTTCTTTTTTCATTAACTGCATGAGTGGATGTTTTAAGACCAATGGACATTATGGCTTCATTCCAATCTGGAGAAGCAGCTAGACATGTGATCAACCATTTTTCTATTGTAGAAATTTCACATGCATTTAAGACAGTTTATGGATTGGCTTACAAATACTTTGCCTTTAGGTGTTTTTGCATTGAATTTGACTTTGCCCATTCCATTGGCAAATGGAATCCTA
Organism: Sminthopsis crassicaudata; assembly: GCF_048593235.1. Taxonomy (NCBI): domain Eukaryota; kingdom Metazoa; phylum Chordata; class Mammalia; order Dasyuromorphia; family Dasyuridae; genus Sminthopsis; species Sminthopsis crassicaudata. The sequence goes on from NC_133619.1 coordinate 559,063,271, forward strand.
TTAGTAAAGTCATTACTGCACATACTATCCCCAAGATCTTCTCTTCTAAACAAGAGAAGGGAATTTTGGGATATGTGATTGCTTACAATTTTTAAATTTTGATTTTACATTTTTAAACATTTTTGATTTTATATCTTCAAAGTATTTTGATCTTGCTAAGTTATTTTGATTTTACATTTTAAAGTTATTTTGGTTTAATATTTTTAATCTATTTCGGTTTTACACTTTTAAATTATTTTGGTTTTACATTTTTAAATTCTTTGCCTTTTACCTTAGCAATGCACTTCTGGCATACACAGAAAGTGCAGCTAAGTGACAGACTGACTAACTTTTGTCTGACTTTTGTTAATCTTTTTGACAACAACTTTGTTTCCACTGTGATGTGGAAAGGCCTGGATGGCATTTGGAAAGGCCCAAGTTGGGCCCCGGGGACATTCCTTCCTAGGTGCAGATCCAGCAGTAGAGTTCATCCCCACCAGAGACATTTGTAACCTGGGGATCCAAGAGAAGGACCAGACAACAGCCCAGAGGGACCAGCCAGATGTCCGCAGCCCTTCAGACGCTGATGGCAGCGATGCCCCTCCTGACCGTGACACCAGAGACACTAGACACAGTTCCAGTGTTGCAGCTGAAATGGACTGTTTCGGGTGATATGCAATATAAAGACTGTAAATGGACAATGGGCCTGCTTGCTCCTCCCGTGGCTACTTGCCACATGGTGGCCTGGGGAGATGCTTTGCCCTATGCTTTCTATTGAAGGACTATGCTTTTAAATTAGTGGGTGAAAAACCAACACACCCACCTGCCTTTGTTATTGAGACAATGTTATTGGACATGACTTTGCTTATGTGCACCTGTGAAACTAGAATTGCTCTAGGATTGTGAAAAGTGCAATAGAGAATTGTGATAAGCTAGAATTGCTCTAGGATTGTGAAAAGTGCAATAGAGAATTGATAAGCTAGAATTGTTCTAGGATTGTGAAAAGTTCAATTGAGAATTGTGATAAGCTAGAATTGCTCTAGAATTGTGAAAAGTGCAACAGAAAATTGTAAGAAACTAGAATTGGTCTAGAATTGTGATAAATGTAACTAGAATTGTGACAACCTACCTCACTGATATTTGTTAACTAGAATTGTGATGTTTTACCTTGTTGACTTCCCACCTCAGTGTTGACATCCTACCTCATTGGCATCCAACCTCTTTAGCTTATTATCTCGAGTATGACTTTGATGAATGGGTTGAACACTTGGGCCACTGTTGAGCCTGGTTCTCATTGTCATACTTCTGTTTACTGATCTGCTGCTTTGTACCTCCTTGGGCATAACACTCTGTCATCTCATGGATCAAGTGAACTATAGCTGGTGCTAAAAGTTTAGCTTGATGAGATGTGCGGTTCCCGCAAAACAAGAGAAAGGGAATTGTAAGGGGCCTTTAAATGGACGGTGCCACAGTGCATCGGGAGATTGAGGGCCGGAAGTAATTTCTATGGATATTAGGACTGCCTTGTAGGTGGGATCCTGTCCATTTTGAGATAGCTTCGTAATGGGTGACTCTCTCGCTGATTGGCTGTGTGTGTGACCTCACAGGCCCTATGTAAGCCCACTGCAGGCAGCAGTTGCCCTCTTTAATCTGGCGCTTTTCACCCTGGCTTCCTAGCCTGGGTGACCAAGCCAAGATGGATAGCCAAAAGAGGTAAGGATTTTGGTAGTGAACTCGTGGGTCTTCTGACCAGGTGTTCACTCAGGAACCAACAAGTCAGGGCATCAGTCAGGGCATTATGTGAGTAGGTATAATAAAGGCTTTTAAGATTACACGTGGCTGTTCTTGAGTGCGCTACTGGTTATATATATAGATTCAAGAGATTGTGGCCAGAGACCTTTGAAGGCCTCAGAGGAGGCGAGCCGGGTAGAGTTCACACTGCAAAGGACAATGGTCAAAGGTACTCTGGTGGGTCTAGGACAGACTAATAATTGTAACTGCCAAGAGAGCACGTTACAAAAAGCAGTACCTTTCTCGCTCAGAATTTTGCATCCTTAGGTTTATATCCAGTTCAAAGAAATGAGCCTAGAGGTATCTGATCCTGTTCTGCTATTTATCCTTCTCAGTTTCAGTTCTAGGCAATGATCTCTACTAGAATTACTAGAGTCAAATCATGATGATGTGGGAGCTCAGCAGAGAAACCTAAAGAAACCCAGATGTCTAGGACTAAATTCCTAGATAGCTTTGATGTTTTTGACTTGAAACTTGGGACTCTGCTCTATAGGAAGCGACCTAAGCTATTTGTACATTTGTTACTATACTTTTGAAGTAACTTCTTTTTAAAATTTATTTCTTATATAGAATCTCATGTACACTGAATTTTCAGTCAGCCATATAAAGTGCAAAACTCTTTAACAACAATATAGTGTATAGAGATGACTTTGTTTATATGTGGTATTTGTGCCTGATATGTGGTAGATCCTTTCAAGTTCATATTGGCTTTATGAGCCATATAGTGACATCATTTTGGTCCTCTTTTAGAACAAGGAACAAAAACCAACCAATCTGCAAAAATATATTAAGAGCTGTTGTATGGAAAAAAAAAAGTTAGACTAATCTGTGGAATCATCTAGAGAACCAGTTATAGTAGAGTTGGTATCAGTGGGCTTGACATTGTAAATGTAAATGTAAATGTTTCTCTTATCTTTATGACAATTTTTTTCTCCACTTTCTTAGCTGGATCTTTATCCATAAATTGCCTACTAACCATGGAATTCCCAAAGGGCTCTATTTGAGGTCTTCTTCTTTACTCCCTTTATACTATTTCCCTTGTGATCTCATCAACTCTCAACATTGTGTAGATGATTCTCAGATCAACTTGCCTGAAAGTCTGTTCCAAACTCTAGTCTGACATCTTCAAATACTTATTAAATACCTCAAACTGGATGTCTTAAACTCACCATGTCTAAAAGTGAGCAACTTGATTTCCTCCCCAGACTCTCAACTCTTCCTCAATTTCTTATTAATATCAAGGTTACCACTATTCTCCATCATCTAAGCCCACAACTTTGATGTCATTCTTGATTCCTCATTTTTATTCCCCTATCTAATTGATTATCAAGTTTTGTCATTTTTGCAACATGTAGAAATGACTTCTTTCCTGTAACACTGACAGCATCCTGATTCAAGTCCTCATTGTGTCATATCTAGAGTATTGTAATAACCTGCTAACTGGCCCCCCTGCCTCAATTCTCTCCCCACTGCAGTCCATTTTCTACTCAGCTGCCAGATTGATCTTCCTATGTAAAAGTTTGACCATTTGGGGAAAAAAAAAAAAAAAAAAACAACCAAAAAATAACAAAACTAACTATTGCTTGCAGGATTAAATATAAAATCCTCTATTTGTCTTTTAAAGACTTATGAAACCTTAACCCTATTTATATTCCCATTTTCTTATATCTTATTTCCTTTCATAGTGTTCTATGATCTATCAAGTCTGTTGTTCATGTTGTTCCTTTTACAAACAAATCCCTATCACCCAACTCCAAGCATTTTCACTAATTATCCTCCATGTATGAAATGATCTTCCTCCTTATCTCCTCCTCTTGGCTTCCTTGGCTTCTTTCAAGTCTTAGCTAAAGTCCCATCTTCCAGAAGAGGTCTTTCCCAATCCTCCCAATCTCTGTACCTTCTCTCTAAGACTATCTCTAATTTATCCTTTTTAATTTTTTTGTTTGTAGTTGTTTGCATATTGTTTCCCCCATTAAATTTTGAGCTCTTTAAAATAAGACTGTCTTTCCTTTTCTTTGTAACTCCAGCACTTGGCACAGTGCCTAATATGGTCAACATTTAATGAATGTTAGCTGATTAACTGGTGTTAATGCTTTTGCCAGTCCTCAGCTTTGATTCCCTCACTGTGTATGAATTTTCGATTCCTATATTTCTAAAAGTGCTAATAAAATCCCTTGACCAAATCAACTGGAGTCATCTCATCTGCTAACTGCAAATACCTCCACAGAACTCTTCTTCCTGGCCCTTTTCTCTCTCTAAATTATTTTGATCTCATTAGCTCCTATGGATTCAATTCAAAATATAAGTGTATTTCCTTGCTTCAGTCTCTTTGCTGGATTCTTTTAGAATTCAGTTTGCTCAGTAATGGTATCACATTGCTTTTAATAAACTTTGCCCCTTGACTAGGAGATATATTTCCTGGATTGGGGATGCCCAGACTGGGAAATTCTCACAATTTCCAGCAAAGTTTCTAAAGAAACTTTGCCACTCTTTTCACCTTCTCTGGGATGCCAGAGAAGATGGAAGTACTACGGGATAGCTTTTAGCAAAATTTTATGGTTTTTTGGCAAAGATGGGACAGTTCCTCTTTCATATCATTCTGTGTATATCACATCTCTATGTACAATGTCTATGCCATGTTTTTTTTTTCTGTGAGCTAGATTTTGTTATTCTCAAAAGTTGTGAGAGCCAAATATCTTAGCAAATTCTCAAAATTCTGAAAGCAATGATCTAGAAGTTTGGCAATTAGTCATTTTAAAATTGCAAAAACAATTCTGAAACAGCTGTGGGGATTGTTATCAAGATCAATATAGCCCAAGTCTCTCTGCTAATTCTTTTCATCTCAGAACTATTGGAAAATTCAAATTCTTCCTCACCTGCAGAAATTGGGGAAGTAAAATCATGGGGACCCCCATACAATCTTGCCCAAATATCTCCAAGCCAACTTGGGGGAATGGGGATGGAGTGGGGAGTCAAGCTCCATGGTCAGCATTCCTTGAGCCCTGGAACCAGTCACTCCAGCTTTCAGCAGGTTCTATACAGGAACTGTCTGAGAAGAATTCGGTTACCCCTGGCAGCACCCAGAAAACCAGTTAGCCTCTGCGTTTGATAAGACCACGATCCTCTATCTCAATTATGGATATGTATTAGCTATGAAATTTACGGCAATTTTATCTCTGCACAGTTCTTTAATTCATCAAGAGAAATAATAGATGTTGTGAAGTGCTTAGCATAAAACATGCTATATGAATGTTAACTGCTTTATTGGATATAACTGCTTTACATATGATAATTTTAAGGGTTTGTTTTTTTTTTAATATGATCAACAGATAAATTATTTTAAAGGAAAACCTACTAACGGGATCTGTTTGCACTGATAAGTGTTAACAGAAGAGTTTTGCAACTTTTAGGAAAACAGAAAATTGTTTTACCACTAATTAAAAAACCTCTAGTTATATAGAGTCAGACTTTGAAGAGCTCTGTCAGTAAAAACTGACACCTTTTCCTGGCTCACAAAAGAGAAATGATTTGCATAGATTTTGAAAATAACCAAATTGCAATTCAGTTTGTCTAGGCTCATTAACTAAAATTAAGTCAATCTTAAAATCTGTTCTATCTCAATGTTTAAAAAAAAAAAAATTGATTTGTTTTCTCCCTAAAACAAAAGGAAAACTTATTTAAAAGAATATAAACTATAGCTAAAAAATGTTTTGGCTATTACTTAAGAAAATTCTAAAATTGTTAACTAAGTTATTTGAAGTTTTTCTCAAGTTAAACCATATCTGTTTACTTCCCGGTATGAGGTGTGAACTCCTTTCCCTCTTCACAGAGTGGGGGAGGTCCATGGGGTCTCTGTCAACACTCCTTAATTTGTAAGCTTGCCACTTTTCTTGAAACCTTCAGGCTAAGCAAGGTCATAAGCCCTGAAAAATAAGCTTGTTTAGGATTTATAATTTCTAAGCATGGAATGCATTTACTAAGAATCTATAAATCTGTAATGATTGATTCTTTGCACCAGGATCAGTTTAGATATATAAAACATGTTAAACAAAATCCCTTATGAGTTTAAGTCCTGGCAAATTTTTAAAGTAATAAGCTGTAATTAGTAGAATTTGCTATTAGAGATAAAATCACTTGGGGCTGTAACTAATATTCTTTTTTGAGTCCTAAATTCCATTGCCTAATCATTAAGTCCATAGCCCATCCCTCAAGGAAAAGGGATCACTTTTTAACCTGCCCTAATTATGAAAGACTAGGGAAGTTACCCAAGCAGCAGAGGAGAATCTTGCCTTCTTTCAGGGGTACCATGTAGAGGATCTTAAAAAGTACTGAATCCCACTTCTCCAGAGGGGACCCCTGTTCTCAGCACATATTTTATTAATCAGTCTGCCCCAGATCTTCAGAGGAAGCCGCAGAAGTTAGCCTTGGGACCTCAAACCAAACTCATCTGTTAAAAACAGCTTTTGGAGTATTTAATAGTAGGGATCAACTGCTGCAGAGAACAAGATAGCAGGGCCAAAGCTGCTGCTGCCATATCTAGGAACCATGGGGGTTCATGTTTTAGATGTCATGGCCAGAGTCACTGGGCTCAAAACTGTCCTTGTAGGAAACCTTCCCAATCCTTGCCTCAAATGCAATCTGGAGGGGCACTGGAAAAGAGACTGCCCACAGGGATAAGCCACCCCTGCAATGAGCTGCCCTTTGGCAGGGGTTTGGGGCTTGGTCAGGTTCCCCCTTACTCCATCACGATGGTGGAACCAAGGATAATTTTGGATGTGGTAAATAAGGGCATTGAGTTCCCTTTTGATAGGGAGCCTCTTTCTGTCTTGCTCCCACACTCTTGCAGATTCTCCAGCCGGTGCAGCTGTCATCATGGCACCTTTATTTCCCCAACGGGGAAGAAAGGGGACACACCCTTTTTCCTTCTGGGTGGTCTCAAATACTGTCAGACTAGCTTCTAATCCCAGCCCAGCTCTTCCAAAGTGAATAAGACAACTCTTTAAATAACTCAGATAACTGATTGAGGCACTTAAGATTAGCTTTCTTTCTTTATTTCTTGTTAATTATGAGAGCTTTACTCTTAGTATTTTCTCTAGCTGTCTTAAGTGTCACTCCTCTGCTAGTGGGGAAATAACTCCTTAGTCTTTAATCAGGCTCCCTGGGCAGTGGGGTTATTCAGGATTGTTGGGTGTGCCCTCAGCATCCACAAGGCAGCCACCATATTGGACCTGATGCATTATTTTGCCCCTTCCCCAAATGTCCCCATCCCTACCCTGGATGCCACCTTATTTTTACTAGCTACCTCCAAGAGGAATAACTTTAACCTAACTATCCTTTGTCTTCTTGCCAAAGAGATAAAAATTGGAGGATATCCTTTACAAAATTATTCTGGCAAACTAATACATGATGCTTCTATAACACCTTCCTTGAAGCTTTTTCATATTCATTTAAAAAAGAAAATGCTCTCCAATCCCTTGTGAAACCTATTTTCACTGGTCATAAGTTAGGAGGAACAATTAAACAGATCTGTCAAGTATGCCCACTTTGTGAAAGGGCTGCTAAGCCCCCTATTTTTGAAGCCTGTCTGGAGGAAGGGTACGCAGATGGATTTTACACATATGCCCCCTCCCAGGGGCTCCAAACTGCTTTAGGTTTTTGTTGTCACCGTTGCTGATTGGGTAAAAGCCTTCCTTGAAGACTCAGGTTTTTGCTAAAGGAGATCAAACCCATTACTATCTCCACTCTTCAAGGCATACTTTTTACCCAAAGCTTAACACCTTTTTAAACATTATGGTTCTTGCACCCCAGGCCATCTGAGTTCTCCTTTCACTCCTCAGACAATTCCCCTCACTGCTTCAAAGAGAGAAAAGCAGGGATTTTTTGGAAAATATTCTTTGGTATTTATTTAGAGAAAGCTGTCTGTATGAGAAGCATTTATGATAGCCTCATATCACCCCAGTTGTCTTTGGATGGGGTTACTGGCTATTGTCCCTACTAACTCCAATTTTAGTTCTTTTTCTTTTACTCATCTTTGGTTCTTGTATTTTTAATATACTTGTGAGAGTTACTTCTTCCAGACTTCATGTTATGAAATTCCAACAACTTGGTCAACCTGAAATCATCTGATACCTGATTCTGACACTCTGTACCCCACTGAATGCTGCCATCTTGCCTTCCTTCTTCACTCAGGACCCCCACTGGGCCCCTGTCCCTATAGCTCTCTACCCCTTGTCAGACTGAAGCAGCTCCAGAAGATGAGACTTCCATCCCTTTGTTTCAAATGAATTTGGGGATGACTGCTTGATGGGGAAATAATGTGATTTTGGGGTCCCCTGACCTTGAGACTTCTGTTCTAATGAGTCCTTGCTCTTTCGGCTTTGGAATCTGCCTCAGGAAACTGAGCACACCTAATCTATCTGAAGGCCACCCTTAATTTGTCTGGAGATTACTTCCTTATCTTACCCTTGAGTCACAGAATTAACATATCTATGATTGAAAGCTGTATAAGTTGTCTCCTTGCTTCAGTCTCTTTGCTGGATTCTCTTAGAATTCAGTCTTCTCAGTAATGGTGTCACATTGCTCTTAATAAATTTTGCCTCTTGATTAGGAGATGGGTTCAGGCCTGCAAATTCTTTTGAGATACCTCTCTGCACCAGTCTAGGACTTTTGGGATCTTCCTTCTCAACTTCAACAATGTCATATATATGTCTCCTCCAATCAATAAACTCCATGGCTTCTTATCCTTTCCAAGATCAAAAATACTATACTCTGGCATCCAAAGCCTGTCAAAACGTGTCTCATCTTTCCAAATTTTTAAATCTTATACTCATCCCACTCTTTCATAGCCCAGACAATTCTTTGATCCAGTGATACTATCCTCTTTGTTACTGCTTGAACAATACATTTCACTTCCTGACTGGGAATTTTCATTGGTTTTTTTCCATGCCTGGAATTCTCACCCTCCTCTCCTCCACTTCCTGGCTTCTCCTTTAAGTTCCAGCCAAAATTTTTCCTTTTACATGAAGTCTTTCCAGTCCCCACTTAATGCTGGTGTCTTCTCTCTATTAACTATCTCTAATTTATCCTGTCTGTACTTGGTTTGTACATTTTTGTTTGCACATTCTCTTTCCCCCAATAGGCTGAGTTTCTGGAAAGAAGGGACAGTCTTTTACCTTTTTTGCACCTTCAGCCTTTAGTAGGCATCTGGCACCTACTAGGTGTCTAATAAATATTTATCAACTGATTGACTAAAATGTGTCATTCTTACGCTGAAAAGCCTTCTGAAGCTCACTATTATTGTGCCTAGGACTAAGGATCCCTTATGCCTCCCATCTCCTCTTGTACATCAATTACTCCCTTTTAACAATCTCTGCTTCAAAAGTGCCTTATTTGTTATTCTCTGCCCTCAGTCTGTCATCTCCTGGAACTGTGTTTTTGTTATCCAATTTGAATAAAATTCACTTCCTCTTTTCTTAAAGTCTTTAATTTCATATAAGTCTGGAGTCAGGATCCCACCCCTATTAAGGGAAAGAATTAAGTCTTGTTCTTGCAATAGATTAAGGGAAGGAAACTGATATAAAGAACAATTGAACCAATATTACTGGTCTATTCAATCTCTAAGCAAGAGAACTATTTAATGAGGTCAGCTGAGTGATGCTATCTCTTCAACTGAATTAACTTGTTGATCTGTTAAAAAGTTGGTGGTGTTTTCTCCAAGTGAAGCTAACTTACTTGATCTTGAGAATAGGAAGTGTACAGGGACAGATATAGATCAAACTGATATGTGCTTTAATCTAAACGGATCCATAAGCAGTAATGCTAACTGCTTAATTTGCTTCCAACTTTGGTTACATTAATGTTCCTTTTAGAATCTGACAAAAACATCTTTCTTGTCCTGTATCTTATTCTCAAACTAAAACCAAGAATAACTGAAAGTGCTGATGCTGATGAAATAGAGTTGAATATGTGCAGAGAAACCCAAGATAGTCAGAAGTATAGGGATAATGTTTTAGAAAGAATAGTTCAAATTATTAAGGATGTATAGTCTAGAGAAAAGAGGAGAGGAGGAGACAGAGCAGGAGAAGACAGAAGACAGAGGAGAGAAGAAAAGGGAAGGATGGGCAAGGGGACAAAAGAGAACTGAAGCAGGAGATAATTATTGTCTACCAATAACTGAAAAATTATCACATTGGAAATTGAGTAAACAAGTATTTATTAAGGGTCTGCTATGTTCAAGACTCTTGGTGCTATGCTCTGGGAATTGGAAGAAGTATTTAGTACATATCCTTAGTATAACAAGAACATGTCTTGCCACTTAGGAGGGTTGTCCACAGTGTTATTAGTATGCTCTCTCCCTTACCACATTTCTAGTGCTTTCTTGAAATTTTCTGAACCTGATATAATTTACATGGTCTGGCTTTAGCCATGGGTTGTGGTGGTAGAAGGTGTAGAAATTATGAGTAAATGAAAAACAAATGGAAAAGGTTCTAGTGTTTTGACCTAACCTCCAAAAGCTTCACTGGGAAGTGCTGACAAAGTGGTAGGCCTATTTCCGGAATTTGGGGGAAGATAGTGCAACCAGATGACTCTAAAAATTGAGAACAAGGGGCCATTCATTAAAGGGGAAATTATGAGTCATCGAACTGCTTGATAGAGTACTTTGTGGGCAAGATAATGAATAGAAAGAATTTTGTGTAAACTAGATCACAATCTCTGTAGCACAAAGTAATCTATAATGACATAGCTAATGCTAGATAATAACTTGGAAATAAATAGGGAAAAATAGGTCTCACTGGTTGGGAGAGTTGTTTGCCACTCGCAGAGGGTAGAGAGTTGTGGGTTTGTTTTTTTAGTTTGTTTGTTTGTTTTTTGTTTTTTGACTATCTATGAATATGTCTTTACATATTTTCTGTATTTTTCCCTGGTGTATTAAATAAAATGTGTTTTGTAGTTAATGATCTTTTTTTAACCTGAGCACTTATAAAAGAACTAAAACTTTTTGAAGAGAACTTAATGAGCCAAAAAACCCTGAAGTTCCCTGTTCTTCCTAATATAAGGGAAATACATAAATCAAATGAATTTTGTAAGACTCCTTTTTCCCCAATTTCCTCTGAATCTTTGTGTCAAGGGCTCTATTATATGTAGCATCAGAAACCATAATTAGAGAAAATAAGTAGAAATAAGAGAGACATTTTGGCTAAATAAAAAAAAAATTCTTAAAATTACAACGTCTAAAATTAAAATAGGCCATCCAAAGAAAGAGTAAAATTTCTCTCATTGAAAATATTCAAAGACAGAATGGATAAATTCATCTTGATAACCCCGAGGAATCTTTTGTTTTTGTTAGTTTTAGATTCTTTTGGAAAAGGCAGAATAGGAAAAGAGAGAGAGAGGCTTATCTTAAGAATAACAATATTTAATTAACTTGATGGCACTGAAATTAAAAAGAAGGCTAGATAGTAAATTTTGGGAAAGGGAATATAAAAGGATATAAGAGGAAAAAAGACTGAAACTGAAGCAGAGAAGAATTGAATTGAAAAGGCAGAGGGCTGAAGAAAAAAAACTGAGAAGAAGGAAAAGGACAAATGACTCAAAGGAGAATGAGACTCATGATTAGAATAGTGTTTCAGAAGATTATAACTTATTCAAAAGTAGCAAAAGAGACAGCCCAGAGGGGTCACTGAATTCCTTATACAAGCATTTGCAATCATGGATGTGCCACAAGCAATAAAAACAGATAATGGACCTGCATATACTTCTAAACATTTTACACACTTTTGTGCGTGGTATCAGATTTTACACACTACTGGGATACCTTTTAATCCTCAAGGACAGGCAATAGTAGAAAAGAGAAATAGAGACATTAAGATGCTCCTCCAAAAACAAAAGAATGGGGGAGCCACAGGTAACCCTAGAGAACTTCTAAATTTAGCTCTCTATACCATTATTTTTTCAATTTTTGATAAAGATGCACTGGCTCCAGCAGACAGGTTTTATAACCAACTGGAAAGGCAGTGTCCAGTGCGAGCAATTCCACTGTCTTTAGATAATTGCCATGTGATGTGGAGACATCTAGAAAGTGATGAATGGAAAGGACCAGATAGATTAATTGCTTGGGGAAGAGAGTTTGCTTGTATCTCTACAGATGGAGAAGAAATCAGATGGATGCTAATGAGCCAATTTTTGCCTTTTCCATTAGAAAGAGACAGAAAAAAGAGAAAAATGTTGAAACAAAGGAGAAGACCTAAGAAACATCTGACACTAAAGAGTATGGCTGATAATGAGACTGTTACAGACCTTCAGAACCAGTAGGAATTATTGGATTCCCTAAGATGAAAAATTGTTGATAAGACTTGCAGAACTTCAAAAACAGCAGGAATCATTGGATTCTCTGAGACATGATAAGACTGATGCAGGACTTTAAAACCTGCAGGAAACATTGGATTCTCTTACACAAGATGAGACTATTGCAGAATTTCAAAACTTGCAGAAATCATTGGATTCCCAACACACATGAAGTAATGGACAATAGATTTCTTTTGGACTATTTCTAGGACTTATGGACATACATGTATAATTCCTCATCTTGATTCATGTTGTCACATCACTATTGGCCTGTGTTACTATGTGCTTATGTAATTTATGTAATTATGTGTAATACCTCCCATGTTGATGGATTTATGTATACCTGTTTCAAGTGAGACCCTTCAGAAACCTGTTAATCTGCTTTGATTTCCCATTTCTCTTTGGTGTTTTCATCTCCCTTCCTGAGACATCAGGGAGGGCTTGATCACCTCCTTTTTTGGTGTTTTCACCCCTTTTTTGAGGAATCATGGAAGGTATGATGTGTGATCATCTCCTTTTTGAGGTTCTCACCTCCTTGAGAAGTCAGGGAGGGTGTGAGCACCCTATGTTCTAAACAAAAGAAAGCAGGAGACTTTATGGGCCAGAACTCTGAACTTGAAACAAGGATTCTTACAAGGTGCTAAGTCAGTGGAATTGATGAGACAATGGTTATCTAATTTAGCATGGTGCTTAATAGTTCTCTAGTTCATTACAATTCTCTAATTAGTACTTAATATAGTTCTACAAGATTCACACCTATGATTAGAGAGCATATAGCTCATACAAACTCAGTCAGAAGCAGAGGCAGAGAAGACAAGAGAACTGGAGGCAGGAGCTCAAGCTCTTGGAGCCAAGGAGCGAGATTCATTTCCATCTTCATCACACTTTTTGGTGGCAGGCCTGTCCTCCTGTATTTCTCCACTGAAACCAAGACTCCAGAAGGCCTCTAAGAAAGCTAACCAGGCCCCTAGGAAAGGAGACAAGACTTTGAAAGAAATAATAAAGGATTTGGACTTTAACACCTGGCTGTTTTTGTGGTGATTACTGAACTGAAACGAAGACTGCTCCACAGAGACCCCAAGAAAACCGAATCAGAGAACATTACAAGACAGCATACGTTAAAAAGAGGGTTAAGAAGTAGGGAAGAGATAATAATAATTAACATTTTAAATACATTTACTATGTGCCAAGCACTATGCTAAATCCTTTATGATTATCTCATTACAATTTACCTCATTTGATTCACACTATAACTCTGGGAGATAGGTGGTATTATTACCTCCATATTACAGATAGAGAAACTGAGGCAAGCAGAGGTTAAATGACTTGCCCAGCTAGTGATAGTATGGGGATGGATATGAACTAGGGTCTTCTTAACTACAGACCCAATATTCTAACCATTGTACCACCTAGTTGCCAAGTAGCTTCATATTAATAAGATATTTTTGTGTGACTAAATCCAACAATTTGGTGAGAGATGACAAGGTAAAGAGCATTAAGCTAAAGACTGATGAAGGCAGAAATAGAAGCTTTACTTTTTTTTTTTTTTTTCCATCAGAAATGAACCACCAACTACCTGAATGGGAAGAGAAAATAAATGAAAATTTCAGAAAACAGATCTCACGCCTGTTACAGAGGCATAGTAGTGAAGAAGGATGGGGAAGGAAGAAAAAGATCAAACAGGTTAGGATCATTGCTTAGGATGGATAAGATAATAATACTAGATACTGATAAAATGAAAATATTTTAAACTCATTTTACAGTTTTTTCTTCATTTTCCAAGGGGAAAAAAATCTTTAGGTTTACAACAGAACAAACAATGACTAATATAATGTTATTAATTAGCTTAAATAAAACACCCAACTATCCTTGACAAAACTTTGGCTTATGCACCTATGGCTTTTGCATATGATGAAGTAGTAGAAAAGTTCTTTTGAAAAACTAGATAAGGCTGGATTAAACAAACATATGCTTTAGTACATGGGGCTTTTAATGCAAAATTAGACATAACAAAAATATGTTGGTAATTATTGTTTGGGAGTAAGATATGAGAAAGAGCAAGGGCTTCACAACTATGAATAATGAATATAGTTTTAAAGAAATTAATCTGAAGCTACTATGTATGTGACAATCACCCAACAACATCACAAAATGTGACATTGATTTTAACAGAGAATGGCTTGCAAATCATTTGAATCAGTTTCCTGTGTACAAACTACTGACTTATTAGGGCAAAGATTTAAAAAGTTAATACAAAACTAGGAAAAAAGATAAAAATGAGAAAAGGGACCAGGCACAAGAGGTATAAACAAGATTTCACAATTAACTGGATCAGTAAAGTTAATATGACTAAAGAGTTAAGAATGACACAGGATTGGAATCTGGATAACTTGAAAGGATAGGGGTAGTTTGGCAGAAATAGAAGTTTAGAAGAAGGATGTATTTTGGGGAAAATATAATGAGTTCTGTTTTGGATATATTGGTATGACTATAGAAAATCCAGTTTTACATATTCAAGTGACAGCTGTGTGATGATACAGTCCTGGGTCGAATGAGATGATATTTATAAAAAGCATTTGGCACAATGCCTGGCACATACTAGGGAATATATTTCTTAGAGCTCATTTGAGAGATTAGTTTTGGATGTATAGGTCTGGGAGTCACTGATAAAGATCATGACTAATTTGATGTGATATGATGAGATCTTCAAATTAGAGTATATATATATATATATATGGAGAGAGTGAAAAGATCCAGAACAAGGGCTTGAGATAGATCTACATGTATAAAGTATGATGTGACTCACAATTCAATAAAGAATAGTGAGAAATACTAGTCAGATGGATAGGAATGGAAACACAAGCAAATAGGGTAAAATATAGGGAGGAAAAAATATTTAGAATAAAAAGTTAATAGTGGCAATTTAGGCAAGAGGTCAAGAAAGTGAGGGCTGAGTAAAGTATATTAGATATGGAAAGTAAGGAAATATGACAAACTATAAGGTCCTAGATGAATGTGAACTTTTACTTTCAGAGCTCTACTTCTAATTGTTTAGTAGAGCAAAATTGCACGTAATTTTCTATCCTTTTCAAAATGATTTTGCAAATAAGTTTATATTCTAAATCAATGTTGCTCTTGGCTGCCATATCTCTTAGTAGGAAATAGATCAAACATTTGATTAGAAAGATAGTCTCCTCCTTTGCTCTCTTTGTCATACTAATTGATTTGCTCTGTTAAATATCTTTAGGAAATTATTATAACTTGTTTGTATCGTTTCCTTCAACCATTTTTAGTTTTTCATGATAAAGATAATTTGTTTAGATACATTAGGATATAATTTTTTAAGTGCACAATATACCTTTTCTCCATTTTTGCGTTCTACTAATTTTCATTTAACTTTTGCTATTAATCTTTGCTTGTATAATCTATTAATTATGTTAGCATACATTATCTATTATATATTTATAATATATAATATATAGTTCTATATTAATCTATTAATATGTTATTAATCCTTGCTATAACAAGTCAGTAGATTGAATCTACACGGATCTGATTCAGAGATTCCTATATCAATAACCAGTTAAATATTGTCATTTTCACTTTTGTTATATTACTGGATTCTTGCAATTACAATGCCTCCCAATTATTATCTCAGAAAATTTATTAGGGATTTAGAGATGTAAGGCTTCCCTAGAGTTAAGAAGCATTTGGCTTCTCTTGCTTCTTAATATTGAGCCATATTTCTCAATTTTTTTTCTTATATAATTAGATGTGCCTGAATGTAGCAGTGTAGTCTGTATCATCAAAGGTTACCAAGATTGGACTTGGTGGAAGGAATCAAGAACTAAATAAAAATATTAATTATATTTTACTAGATGAGTGATCTCTTGGGTAAATCATTCCATCTCTTCTGGGCCTTTGTTTGCCTTAATTTCTTTATCTGCTACAGCAGTATCATAATTATACTTCTTCCTCCTAGGATTATTGTGAGGGTCAACTGAAATGATATTTGTAAAATAGTTAGCACAATTCTTGGTAGATAATGAATGTTTTTTGTAATGCTTGTTTTCTTTTCTTGCCATTGTTTCCCAATCAATAAAAGGAGGGCATTGGACCAGATGATTTCTAATTCCCTTTGGCCTTAAATCCTTTGATTTGATCACAAGAACTCAGACTATCTAATACCATATCCAATGTTCTCAGTAGCCAAAAATGATCCTCACACTACTGCAACATACCTAGTTGTGGTGCTCATGATAAAGGCAATAGATATAATGAATTTCAAGAGATAATAAGTAATCAAAGTAAGGATCCAAGGGAGGATTTTTGAATAATAAGAGATAACTGTCAGATGCTTTGTCTACCTCCTGGATAGTGGTGGAATATCAGAGGCAAATTCTTCCTCTGCAATGTCACATTTCCTATGCTCCATGTCAGCCAGTTCATTTCTTTTAATGACCTTTCCCTACTTTTCCTATAATCTCTTAGAGAAAAGATAGGTGGCAGATAACAATTGTATTTTTAAAAGTTCATCCCTCTCCTTTTGATGTGATCATATTTATTTGAATTTAGCATGATTTTTTTGCTGTTATGAGTATAGTAGTTATGTGGTGGAGTTTATTCTTCTAGAAAAGAGCCCTAAACTTGGGGTCCAGCATCCAGAAGTATATATACTTTTCATGGTAAAATGGAAAGAATGGATATAGAAGGAGAAGCATGGTTTATATTGCATCTCTAATACTTGCTATGAGACATTGAATAACTCGCTTAACCAGTGTGAGTTTCTTTAAAGTGAATATACTGCCCATAGACTGAATATACTTCCTATTATTTCCAAAGATTGCACAGAGGTTCAAAGAAGATGACATAGTATTTTGTGAAATTTAAGAGTTTTGTTAATCCTAGCAGTTATTATTTTATCTATTATTATAAAAAAAGAACAGTAAGCATCTATAAACAAAAAGAACTAAAGCCATAGACTTAAGTGAAGATTCTGAGAACATAAAGTAGTAATAATGATGATGATGATTATGATAATTCTATTGAAATGAAATTTTAAAATATTTCTTAAGTGCATACATAATATGCATAAAGCTGTATGCTAACTGCTGAGTGATTTGAGAAGGGGTGAGGAAGAGAAAAAAAATTAAGTAATATATGGTACCTGTCCTCATTGATTTTATAATCTTGTAGACGATTACTGTATATACACATATAAAAGCTAAAAGCACACTAGATGGGACAGTGGAGCTATGGACCTCTTAATTGTAATGATGATAATGATTATGATAATTTATTGAAATAAAATTTAAAATGGGCTTTAAATACTTATTAGTCCTATGATCCTGTTCAGGTCACTTAACTTCTTTCTTCCTTAGTTTCCTCATCTCAAAATTGGCATAATAACAACACCTACTACCCAGGGTTGTTGTGAAGAATAAATGATACAGAGCACTATATTTATATTATTATTATAGCTACATCACATCATTATATATGTTATTATAGCTGTGATGCAAAATACTATATCATAGTACAAAACAATATCATCTGAAGTCTTAGGAGGAAAAGGTTATTATTGTCAGGGGAATCCAAGAAATACTTTATGAAGGAGGTAGCCTTTGAGTTAAAATTTTCAGAATTGATATTTATCTCAATTAGATTCTTAGCTTGGGGCCTGGGGACTTTAAAAACTCTATGTGGGGGCAGCTAGATGGTGCAGTAGATAGAGTGCCTACTTCCTAGCTGTGTGACCCAATTGCCTCTGCAGAACAAAACAAAACAAAACAAAAACAAAACAAAACCAAAAAACCAAAAACAAAAACAACTCCCCTCAAAACAGCTATATATTTATTTTGAAAACTTTATTTCAATGTAATTAGTTTTCTTTGTAATCCTATGTATTTTGTTTTATACATTTAAAAACATTTTTCTAAGAAGGGATCTGCAGGCTTCTGTAGTCTGCCCAAGAGATCCATGACACAAAAAAGTGATTAAGAGCCCTGCTCTAGGATTTTTTTATTGACAAAGTTTCCTTTTCCTAGTGATTTTTAATTAGAGGCTAGCTGCATTCCTAGTTGGGAATGGTTTAGAGGGGAGTTTCTTTTCAGGGAAGGGTTAATTTAGGTAACTCCTGAGTTTTCTAGTGTAATGTCCTTCTCTAAAATTTAATGTTCTCTGTGTGTAGGTTTCTTGGGGAGCTTCTGGAGACAGCCTTAGTTTCAGTTCAGTTCAATAATCCCAAATGCAGCCAGAAGTTAAATTCCAGATCCTTTATTTTGTCCTTCAAAGTCTTGAATCTTTTCCTGGGGTCTGGTTAGCTTTCTTAGAGACCTATCTCTCTCTTTGGTTCTGAGAACTCTCTGAATGTCTCCAGCCAGCATAAAAGTGGAAGTTGGAATGACTGACTACCTCCAAGAATGGGATTGTGGGCTTCTGTGTGCTTGGCCCTGAGAGCTTCTTGCTTATATTTCTGCCTGACTTGTGAATCTCCTCAATTTGTGAATCTCCTTGAAGTCCAAGAGTGGGCTTGTCCTTTTGTGGGCTTGTGAACTCCTCCTTATATATACTCCTCTTATATATGCTATAAATGTGTGAACTAATGTGTGAATTCCTTTAAAAGTGTGAACTAAGTATATATACATTGTCTCTATCAATTCCAGTGACTTAGCACCTTGTTCCAAGTTCTGGCTCAAAACATTCTAGGACTGAGATTCTGTGATTCTATGAGGTAAATGGCATAAACACAGTGATTCCCATTTCCTCATGAGGAATCTGAGGCTCTGACAGGTTCATATGACTTGCAAACATTCTACAAATGTTAATGTATATTTTACACCAATGTACCCCAATCAACATAGGAAAGTAGATACAAAGCTGGAAGGAAACTTTGTATCCCTCTGTACTGTAGAACATAGCATCATATTACTACAAAGTGGTGAGAATTTCAGTGATGCACTTTTAATTTTTTGAACAACCATTACCAGGATCTGCTCACAGTCTGAGTGTCGTTTAAGCTTGGAAGGGTTTTGGAAAGACAGGTACACTATTGGTAGAACAATGAATTGGTTAACCATTTTAGAGAGATTTAGATTTATGTTAAAATTAAAAAAATATACAAACTGTTTGATTCATAGGTATATGTTGGGTATATGCTACCTCCAAAAATTAAAGATAGAAAGTTCCCATCTATGTCCTAAATATTTTCATTATCACTTTGTAGTAGCAAAGAACCAGAAACCTAATATATTGCTCATCCTTTGAGGAATGGCTAAACAGATTGTGATTCATGAATGCAATGAAATACTATTGCATTATTGCCTAGGATAACTAAATGGAAAATTAGATAGAGTACTGGTCCCAAAATTTGGAAGATTTGAATTCATATCCTGCTTCAGACATTTATTAGCGGTGTGACCTTGAACAAGTTACTTATTGTAATTCATCATTCCAGTTATCATTAATAACTTCAGTTTCTTCATCTGTAAAATGGGTAGATAAAGAATAGCAACAATCTTCTAGGTTGTTGTGAGGATCCAATGAGATAGTTGTAAAATGCTTAGCACAGTGCTTGAAGTATATTATCGTTATAAGAAATAATTAACATAAAGAATGTAGAGAAACATGGGAAGACATAAAAATCATGCTCTATGAAGTAAACAGAATTAGGCCAACTATATGCACTGATTCCATATATTTTTTCTCAATATTATTTTGTTTTTCTAATTACATGTAAAGAGTTTTCAACTTTCATTTTTGTAAGATTTTGAGTTCCAACTTTTTTCTTTTACCCTCTCAACCCCCCAAGACAGCAAGCAATTTGATATTTAAATATTTAATATAATAATATTATATAAAATATATAATAATATAAAAAACAATAAATATTTAAAATTAAATATTTAAGACATTGTGTTGTGAACCAAAAATCATTACAAAAGGGAAAAAACACAAGCAAGAAAAAAGCAAAGAAAAAAAGGTGAAAATAATACTTATGCTTCAATCCTCATTCAGTCTCCATAGTTCTCTCTCTGGGTGAGGATGGCATTTTCCATCCCAAGACTATTGGAATTATCTTGGATCACTGTATATGATGTTCTGGTTCTGCTCTCTTCACTTAGCATAATTTCATGTAAGTCCAGGCTTTTCTGAAATCAGTAACTCATCATTTCTTATACAACAATAATATTCCCTTATATTCACATACCATAACTTATTTAGCCATTCCCCAACTAATGAACATCCACTCAATATTCTATTCCTTATTACTACAAAAAGAGCTGCTACAAATTTTTTTTTCTCTTGTCGATTCTTTTCCTTCTTTTATGATGTCTTTGTGATACAGATACAGTGGTGAAACTGCTAGATCAAAAGGAATGAAGCTTTATGGCCCTTTGGACATATGCACATCCCTCTTAAAGGACACTGAGATTTTTGCCTTGAGGTATAGAAAAAGAGTTCTGAAGATGACTATACTGTTCTCTTGTCTCTGAGAAGGAGACTAACTTTTCATTTTATTTATCTCTCCCCTCTAAATATTGGTGATTTAAGTACACTAGGTTCAGAACAAAGCCATTTCCCTGGTCACTCTCTTTTAAGGGAGGAAAGTTATCTCCTGCTTACTCTTACCATTTTTTTTTTTCCTTTCTACAAAATACTAATTACACACAAAAAAAATCTTTACAGTGAATAGTAATTAGACCTATGTAACATGTCAAATAAAAATCAAAGAAACAATAAAGATTAGAAAATAATTAGAAAATCCTCAGAATTAATGGACTCTAAGTGGCAATGAAAAAAGATTTTAGTTCAATTAAGAGATGCCCTGATTTCATCCAAGGGGAAATTTTCTGAAGTTTTTAGAGATAAGATAGAAATCAGCAGTAGGTTGAAACACTGTTTTCTCCTACAGGCCTGAAGCTTGCAAAGTTTTTTTTGTTTGTTTGTTTTTCTCTTTGAGTCCAGAGTCAGTCCTAATCTCATGTATTTACTAAAGTAAAAGGGGAAAAAATAGATACTCTTCTTTGCAAAGTTCTCTTTAGAACTCATGCATCTCTCAGCATTTTCTCATTGGCTCTCTCATTGGAAAAGTAGAAGACAAAATTAAGGAAATAAAAGATAGTATGGGAGTTCAGGTTCAGACAGCAGGAAATTATGCTGCCAAACTCAATTGAGTGGGACATCACTATTGTTATTTTTCTCCCAATTCTCCAATTTCCATTGAATATGTCAAAAAATCTTCATGCTCATATTGGAGTGCCCTTCAAAGGGCATGATCATCCCAAACCAGCTCAAAATGTCTAACATCATCAGTCATCTTTTCAGGTAGTCAAAATAGGTACAATATAGGTAAGCTTTTCTCACAAGACATAATCCATGTGCCTCAAACTTGATTTGGAAGGACCACCTCTAGAGGATTATATAATTCCAGGACAGTCAGATTTGGCCATGTTACATTAATTAAAAATTTGGCAGTCTCAATTATTTATTAGGAAAATCCATATGTATTGCAATTATCCTGCATAGCAAAGAACTGTGGATCCCTTCCTGCCCATTACTCACTTCTGTTGTTTACCATCTATGATGTATCTTAGTAGATTCTAAATAGTTAGTGGCTTTAAATAATTTATAAAATCTGAATTTCTGCACATTATTATCTCCTTATGACTTTAAAAATCATAGACCTTTTAATTCCATTCTTCATTCAGCTATTAAAATTGAGATCTGTATTTCTTTTGTTTTAATACTTTTTCTCCCTCCCCTCTTTTATTTTTATTAGTTCATTTGTATTTGTTTTGCTTGGGAGAGGAATTTTTGTTTTGGGATGGATTGTCCCTGAGATGTGACTAGAATATTAATACATTTTAGTTAAATATTATAATGTAGGAACTCTTTTAAATTAAATTAAAGTTTGGGCTGGAGCTTAAAAGGGGAAGGAATAAGCAATTAATTATTAAGCACCTTCTATACACCAAGTGTTTTACAAATATTACCTCAATTGATCCTTTCAAAAACCCTGTGAGGTAGGTGTTATTATTATAATCCATTTTACAGCTGCAGAAACTGAATCAAATAGAAGTGGTTCACCCAAAGTTACCAGATAGTAAGTATATGGGATTTTAATTCAGCTTCTTCTGAATCTAGACATAGTGCTCTATTTGTCATATATTTATTCATTTATTCTTTATTTTTATAAATTCATTTATTCATTAAATCATTTACTGAAGCCTGACCACATGCCATGGAATTATGTTGTAGAATTTTATATGTGCAAAGGTCTTTAGTGGTGAATTATTCCAACCTTCCCAAGCTCATGTAAGAATTGATAGTATTATCTGATGTTGGTTATTCATCTCTATAATGGTATGTACAATGTTGACCTTTCAGGATTGCCTCCTTAGGGTGAATATCAAATAGAAATCTTCTAAAAGAACCCTCCAGTTTCAAGATCATTCTTCTTCTAAGGTTATACAACCTTTATATATTTATTTTGGTTTGCTCTTTTTGATTTTCATGCACTCCTTAATTGTTTGGTTTTCATATCCTTCTATATCCTTTTCCATCCTTTTCCATATACTGCTAATTTATTTTGAGGATTTGAATTAAGAATCTTTTTTAAATTTAGAGCTTATATGTGTATAGAAATACCTATTGTACTTTGTTTAATTATACTTTGCAAATATTGTTTTTTTGTTTTGTTTTGTTTTGTTTTTTAACAAATTGAAGATTTCTGGCACCTGTATAAAGCAAGTCCTTTAGTACTATTTCCCCAACAGAATTTGCTCACAATAATGTCTCTTTCACATTTTGTTAATTTTTGCAATATTTTAAACTCTTTCATTTATGGTGATTTGTGATCAGTGATGACTATTCTACTAACTTACCATTACCTGTCTTTCTTCCTTTCCTCCATCTTCTACACAGTAATACTGATTTTTGGCTAGTAAATAGTTCTATAATAGTCTATAAGTGTTTAAGTGAAAGGAAAAGACAATCAGTGCAGCAAACTTTGTTGTTATCTTATTTTGAGAAATTGCCACAGTTACCTCAGCCTTCAGCAACTATTACCCTATTCAGTCAGAAGCCATCAACATTGAGGCAAGACTTTGCCTGGCAAAATAAAGATTATGACTCATTGAAGGCTCAGATGATGGTTAGCAATTTTTTTTTATTAATAAAGCATTTTAATTAAGGTATGCACATATTTTTAGACATAATATCTTTATAATAGGCTATAATTTATTATAAGAATAACTTTTATTTTCACTGAGACGTTGAAATATTTATGTGATTTGCTTTATTGTGATATTCATTTTTTTTGTGGTAGTCTGGAACCAAGCCCACAGTATCTCTGAGGTACAGCTAGATAGCACTTAATATTTTATTTTTTTTAAAATTAATTTTATAATTATAACTTTTTTTGACAGTACATATGCATAGGTAATTTTTTTTTTACATTATCCCTTGTACTCCCTTCTGTTCTGAATTTTTCCCCTCCTTCCCTCCACCCCCTCCCCTAGATGGCAGGCATTCCCATACATATTAAATATCTTATAGTATATCCTAGGTACAATATATATGTGTAGAACCGAATTTTGTTGTTGTTGCAAAGGAAGAATTGTATTCGGAAGCTAAAAATAATCTGGGAAGAAAAACAAACAAAAAAAAAATGCTAACAGTTTACACTGATTTCCCAGTGTTACTTTTCTGGGTGTAGCTGATTCTGTCCATCATTGATCAATTGGAATTGGATTAGCTCTTCTCTATGTTGAAGATATCCATTTACATCAGAATACATCCTCATACAGTATCATTGTTGAAGTGTATAATGATCCCCTAGTTCTTACAGAACAATAGTATTCCATAACATTCATATACCATAATTTACCCAACCATTCTCCAACTGATGGATATCCATTCATTTTCCAATTTCTAGCCACTACAATAAGGGCTGCCACAAACATTTTGGTATATACTAAGTCCCTTTCCCTTCTTTAGTATTTCCTTGGGATATAAGCCCAGTAGCAACACTGCACACTTTGATAACTTTTTGGGCATAATTCCAGATTCCTCTCCAGAATGGTTGGATTCTTTCACAACTCCACCAACAATGCATCAGTGTCCCAGTTTTTCGACATCCCCTCCAACATTCATTATTATTTGTTCCTGTCATCTTAGCCAATCTGACAGGTATGTAGTGGTATCTCAGAGTTGTCTTAATTTGCATTTCTCTGATCAATAGTGATTTGGAACACTCTTTCATATGAGAGGAAATAGTTTTAATTTCATCATCTGAAAATTGTCTGTTCATATCCTTTGACCAATTATCAATTGGAGAATGGCTTGATTTCTTATAAATAAAAGTCAATTCTCTGTATATTTTGGAGATGAGGCCTTTAGCAGAACTTTAACTGTAAAAATGTTTTCCCAGTTTGTTACTTCCCTTCTAATCTTGTTTGCATTAGTTTTGTTAGTACAAAAGCTTTTTAATTTGATGTAATCAAAATTTTCTATTTTGTGATTAATAATGATTTCTAGTTCTCCTTTGGAAACAAATTCCTTCCTCCTCCACAACTGAGAGGTAAACTATCCTATGTTCGTCTAATTTATTTATGACCTTGTTCTTTATGCCTATATCTTGGACCCATTTTGATCTTATCTTAGTATGTGGTGTTAAATGTGGTTCACACTTAATATTTTATAAACACCATTAAATACCAGTGCCTCATCAGGTTATACAGAAGGCTGCCAGTTCTGAAAGGCTATTCCAGTGGCACTAACTTTGGCAGTCCTATGGAGTTGGAAAGACTTCACTTGATGAGTCAGGGAGGGAATACATGTCTATTGGCTGAGCAGTAGATAAGCCAAATTCACAGAGGTTCAGCAGCCAAATTTAACAAACAACAGATTAATTTTTTCAGAGTTAGCTAATCATGAAAAACAAACATTAAAGTACAGGGGCTAACATAGTAGACAGAGTACCCACATGTGTAGAGTCACAGATTCTTGAAATATTGAAGCATTTGGTATTACAAAAACATTTTTTCTCACATTAATCTTGGGGCAATAAGTAATGTGAGTATTTTTAGTTGCATATTTTAAAAGACCAAAACATTGACACATGTATATTATACACATACACATACATGAATATTCATGTATAAATATGCAATGAATATATATATATATATACTCACATGCATATATTGCATGTTTTCTTCTCTGTAATGTACAGAGAAGAAAACATGTGCAATATATATATATAGTCTTTCTACAAATGTATGTAATTGTATACATATATACACACACATGTACATATACATATGCACAGGCCCAGAATATAGTAGTTGGAAATAGATAAGAAATTTGGGGAACTGAGAGTGAGTCTAAACAACATTAAAAGGAGGAAAACAGAAGTAGCTCAAATAGAATGTTCAAGTTGTGGTTCTGCACTAGTTTAATGGGAAGTTGAAAGACAAAAAGGAGGCTTCTAGAACTATTAATGAATCTCTTATGGAAGACATGGGGCACAATGGCCTCTTGAGGAAAATAGATAGGCTGATGGTTAGGGAAAAGACAAGGAAAGAGGTAAGTGAGAGATAAGCTAACTATGACCTGGGTCACTCAAATTCCCAATAGGCATCCTCTCTTTATGCTATATAAACATGTTTGCAGAGTGAGAGGATGCATTTTTTTGCAGCTGTTTGAAAATTCGATATATAAAGAAAGAGTCTTATAGCAAGCTCCAGTTTTCATTAGTCATTTCTATTTTGTCTTTTTTTTTCTTCTAATTTGATAGTTCCAGGACACAAGTTCTTAAGCTTTTCTTTTGCCATGGATGTCTTTAGCCTGTACACCCTCTTTTCATAATAATGATTTTAAATGCATAAGATAACAAAAGCAGCTAATTATATTGAAATAATTATTAAAATATTGTCCAAACAAGTCCACAGATCCGAGGTTAAGAATTCTGTCTGTAGGCTGTCATCTGAGATATGTCTCTTAATTATATTTCAAATGGAAAGAAGATGACTATCAGGGAGTAGGGTGAAGGGAAACTGGGCCGTGGAAATTGGCATTAATTTTGTCTATAGTAGGCAATTCTCACCTAGAAGTTGAGAAAACCCTAGTACTTAACTTTACACCCTCTTCAGAATTGTTTTTCCTGGGAATTTATGCTTATGCTTGATTGACAGGTTAATGAGACTGAGGTAGGCCCTTACACAATGGGGAAGACAAGAAAAGGACAATAATCAACTAGAAAATAAACTTCAAGGGCTTGCAGGTTTTCCAAGATAGCCCTAGGAAAGTCAGGGCTGGGTAAACCTCATCCAGTAATTACTCTGGGGGTTTGTTGTTGTGCATGAAGTAGCAGAAAAGAGAATCAAGTTAATAAATTTGCATTTTCTTTTTTTTTTTTAATTTTAATTATAGCATTTTATTGACAGAACAAAATCATGGGTAATTTTTGCACCATTGTTCCTTGCACTCACTTCTGTTACAACTTTTCCCATCCTTCCCTCCACCTCCTCCCCTAGATGGCAGGTAGTCATATACATGTTAAACATGTTAAAGTATTTCCTAGATACAATATATGTGTGAAGATCCGTACAGTTCTCTTGTGGTACAAGAAAAATTGGATTCAGAAGGTAAAATTAACAGTTTACACTCATTTCCCAGTGTTCCTTTTCTGGATGTAGCTGATTCTGTCCATCATTGATGAATTGGAATTGGATTAGCTCTTCTCTATGTTGAAGATATCCACTTCCATCAGAATACATCCTCATACAGTATCATTGTTGAAGTGTATAATGATCTTCTGGTTCTGCTCGTTTCACTTAGCATCAGTTGATGTAAGTCTCTCCAAGCCTCTCTGTATTCCTCCTGTTGGTCATTTCTTACAGAACAATAATATTCCATAACATTCATATACCATAATTTACCCAACCATTCTCCAATTGATGGACATCCATTCATTTTCCAGTTTCTAGCCACTATGAAAAGGGCTGCCACAAACATTTTGGCACATACAGGTTCCTTTCCCTTCTTTAGTATTTCCTTGGGATATAAGCCCAGGAGTAGCACTGCTGGGTCAAAGGGTATGCACATTTTGATAACTTGTTGGGCATAATTCCAGATTGCTCTCCAAAATGGTTGGATTCTTTCACAACTCCACCAACATGTGCATCAGTGTCCCAGTTTTCCCACAGCCCCTCCAACATTCATCGTTATTTGTTCCTGTCATCTTAGCCAATCTGACAGGTGTGTAATGATATCTCAGAGTTGTCTTAATTTGCATTTCTCTGATCAATAGTGATTTGGAACACTTTCATATGAGTGGAAATAGTTTTAATTTCATCATCTGAAAATTGTCTTCATATCCTTTGACCATTTATCAATTGGAGAATGGCTTTATTTCTTATAAATTAAAGTCAATTCTCTGTATATTTTGGAGATGAGGCCTTTATCAGAACCTTTAACTGTAAAAATGTTTTCCCAATTTGTTACTTCCCTTCTAATCTTGTTTGCATTAGTTTTGTTTGTGCAGAAACTTTTTAATTTGGTGTAATCAAAATGTTTTATTTTGTGATCAATAATGGTGTCTAGTTCTCCCTTGGACATAAACTCCTTCCTCCTCCACAAGTCTGAGAGGTAAACTATCCTATGTTCCTCTAATTTATTTATGATTTCGTTCTTTATGCTTAAATCTTGGACCCATTTTGATCTTATGTGGTGTTAAATGTGGGTCCATGCCTAGTTTCTGCCATACTAATTTCCAGTTTTCCCAGCAGTTTTTGTCAAATAATGAATTCATATCCCAAAAGTTGGGATCTTTGGGTTTGTCAAACACTAGATTGCTATGTTTATTCACTATCTTGCCCTGTTAACCTAACCTATGCCACTGATCAACTAGTCTATTTCTTAGCCAATACCAAATCGTTTTGGTGACTGTTGCTTTATAATACAGTTCTAGATCAGGTACAGCTAGACCACCTTCACTTAATTTTTTTTTCATTACTTCCCTTGAAATTCTCGAACTTTTGTTGTTCCATATGAATTCTGTTGTTATTTTTTCTAGGTTATTAAAATAATTTCTTGGAAGTCTGATTGGTATAGCACTAAATAAATAGATTAATTTAGGGAGTATTGTCATCTTAATTATATTTGCTCGACCTATCCAAGAGCACTGAATGCCTTTCCAATTACTTAAATCTGACTTTATTTTTGTGGCAAGTGTTTTGTAATTTTGCTCATATAATTCCTGACTTTCCTTTGATAGATATATTCCCAAATATTTTATACTATGGTCCATTGTTTTGAATGGAATTTCTCTTTGTATCTTTTGCTGTTGGATTGTGTTGGTAATGTATAAAAATGCTGAGGATTTATGTGGATTTATTTTGTATCCTGCCACTTTGCTAAAATTCTGAATTATTTCTAGTAGCTTTTTAGCAGAGTCTTTGGGGTTCTCTAAGTATACCATCATGTCATCTGCAAAGAGTGATAGTTTGATTTCCTCATTTCCTACTCTAATTCCTTGAATCTCTTTCTTGGCTCTTATTGCCGAGGCTAGAGTTTCTAGTACTATATTGAATAGTAATGGTGATAGTGGGCAACCTTGTTTCACTCCTGATCTTACAGGGAAAGGTTCTAGTTTATCGCCATTACATATGATGTTTACTGACGGCTTTAAATATATGCTCCTTATTATTTTAAGGAATAGTCCATTTATTCCTATAGTCTCAAGAGTTTTTAGTAGGAATGGATGTTGGATTTTATCAAATGCTTTTTCTGCATCTCTTGAGATGATCATATGGTTTTTATTAATTTGATTATTAATATGGTCAATTATACTAATAGTTTTCCTAATATTAAACCAGCCCTGCATTCCTGGTATAAATCCCACTTGGTCATAGTGTATTATCCTGGGGATGATTTTCTGAAGTCTATTTGCTAATATCTTATTTAAGATTTTAGCATCAATATTCATTAAGGAAATTGGTCTATAGTTTTCTTTCTCAGTTTTCGATCTACCTGGTTTAGATATCAGTACCCTGTCTGTGTCATAGAAGGAATTTGGTAGGACTCCTTCAATCCCTATTTTTTCAAATAGTTTACATAGCATTGGAGTTAGTTGTTCTTTAAATGTTTGGTAGAATTCACATGTAAATCCATCTGGTCCTGGGGACTTTTTCTTAGGAAGTTGGTTAATAGCTTGTTCTATTTCTTTTTCTGAGATGGAACTATTTAGACTACTTACTTCTTCCTCTGTTAATCTGGGCAAGTTATATTTTTGAAGGTATTCTTCCATTTCATTTAAGTTATCGAATTGATTGGCATAAAGTTGAGCAATGTAGCTCCTAACTATTGTTCTAATTTCCTCTTCATTAGTGGTGAGTTCACCCTTTTCATTTTCAAGACTAACAATTTGCTTTTTCTCTTTCCTTTTTTTAATCAGGTTTACTAAGGGTTTGTCTATTTTTCATAGAACCAACTCTTAGTTTTATTAATTAATTCAATAGTTTTTTTTACTTTCAATTTTATTAATCTCACCTTTTATTTTTTGAATTTCAAGTTTTGTGTTTGTCTGGGGGTTTTTAATTTATTCCTTTTCTAGCAATTTTAGTTGTAAGCCCAATTTGTTGGCCCTCTCTTTCTCTATTTTATGCAAGTAGGCCTATAGAGATATAAAACTTTCCCTTATTACTGCTTTGGCTGTATCCCACACATTTTGGTATGATGTCTCATTATTGTCATTTTCTTGGGTGAAGTTATTAATTATGTCTATGATTTGCTGTTTTACCCAATCAATCTTTAGCATAAGATTATTTAGTTTCCAATTATTTTTTGGTCTATTTTCCCCTGGCTTTTTATTAAATGTAATTTTGATTGCATTGTGGTCTGAAAAGGATGCATTTACTATTTCTGCCTTACTGCATTTGATTTTGAGGGTTTTATGCCCTAGTATGTGATCAATTTTTGTATAGGTTCCATGAACTGCTGAGAAGAAAGTGTGCTCCTTTCTTTCTCCATTTAGTTTTCTCCAAAGATCTATCATATCAAACTTTTCTAGTGTTCTAATTACCTCTTTGACTTCTTTCTTATTTATTTTGTGGTTTGATTTATCTATTTTTGAGAGTGTAAGGTTGAGATCTCCCACTATTATAGTTTTGCTGTCTATTTCTTCTTGTACCTCTCTTAATTTCTCTTTTAGGAATTTAGATGCTGCTTCACTATTGATGCTGCCCTTTAGCAGGATATAATGCCCTTCCTTATCTCTTTTAATTAGATCAATTTTTGTTTTTGCTTGATCTGAGATGAGGATGGCTACTCCTGCTTTTTTGGTTTTGCCTGAAGCATAATAGATTCTGCTCCACCCTTTTACTTTTAGTTTGAATGTCTCACCCTGTTTCAGGTGTGTTTCCTGTAAACAACATATAGTAGGATTCTGACTTTTAATCCAGTCTGCTGACTGCTTCCTCTTTATGAGGCAGTTTGCCCCTTTCACATTTATGGTTAGAATAACTAATTCTATATTGCTTGCCATCCTATTAACCCCTGCTTATGCTTTTCCCCTTTCCTTCCCTTTTACCCCCCTACCCAGTATTAAACTTGTGAACACCACTTGCTTTTCACAGCCCTCCCTTTTTGGGATCCCTCCCCCACCTTAAAGTTCCTCCCCTTATTTTGCATTTTCTTTTCTTAAAGAGTATAGTGGGAAAGACAACTAGATGGACTAACATTAACTGTGTGCATTATATTGGGAATTCTTTCTATGTGGAGGTTGTAGGAGATCATCCTTCCAACTCTCACATTCTGTGATTCTGTGACTTCCCAAACTCCTAACAGCTGGAGAGAGCAAATCTGTGAGTTTTTCAGTGTGAACATTTACATTTTGGAAAGTGATCAATATTACAGCTCAGGGCTTAATTTATTATTTTTTTAATTGTCCACACATAAGAATGTGATGGAGAAAATATTGAGAATGCATATTAAACTTGAGAGAAAGAAAAGGAGAGAGATGAAACAGAGATAGAGACAGAAACAGAAACAGAGAGACAGAGACAGAGAAACAGAGAGATACACAGAGAGAGAACACAGACAGGGAGACAGAGAAAGATCAGAGAGACAGACAGACACACAGAGAAGAGAGATTGACAGAGAGAGAGAGAGAAAGAGAGAGAAAGAGAGAGAGAGAGACAGAGAGAGAGAGAGACAGAGAGAGAGAGAAAGAGAGAAAGAGAGAGAGAGAGAGAGAGAGAGAGAGAGAGAGAGAGAGAGAGAGAGAGAGAGAGAGAGAGAAAGAGAGAGAGAGAGAAAGAGAGAAGAGAAGAGAGAGGAGAGAGAGAGAGAGAGAGAGAGAGAGAGAGAGAGAGAGAGAGAGAGAAAGAGAGAGAGAGAGAAAGAGAGAAAGAGAGAGAGAGAGAGAGAGAGAGAGAGAGAGAGAGAGAGAGAGAGAGAGAGAGAGAGAGAGGGAAAGAGAGAGAGACAGAGAGAGAGACAGAGAAAGAGAGAGACAGAGAGAGAGAGAGAGAGAGAGAGAGAGAGAGAGAGAGGAGAGAGAGAGAGAGAGAGAGAGAAAGAGAGAGAGAGAAGAGAGAGAGAGAATGTGTGTGTTTAGGGAACAAGTTGTTAAACACAGAACAACCCCTGAATAACTGTTCTAGAAAGATCATCAGCTCTAATGTTCTATAAATCTAAATCCCTAAGAGTATGAGTAACAATAACAATAACAGGAATCTGATGAAAGCACCAAACATATGAAGCAGGAGGTTTTGAGGTTTTCTAATGAAAAGGTTGGGAGTCAAAGATAAGAAACTTTATTTCACAATTTTTCCTCAGGCGCATTCTGAATAGCTGATTTACAATCACCTGACAGTTTCTTAATTTGTTGAAAGCTCCTGATTCAATGTCCCTGAAACCTTGGCAGTAAGCAAACTTCCCTCTCAGACTTTATATAGAACTATGTTGCAACATATCTAAAGTCATTTAATTATTAAACATTAGAACAGAGATTAGAAGCCAGCTCTCATAACTCTTAGAAATATTTTTTTCTTTCAAAACTCAGTGTAAATGCTATCTTCCCTTTGAATTCCTTCCTGATCTCCTAGAATCTCATCTACCTCAAATTATTTTCCATATCTTTTGTAATCATTGTACAGCCATTTCCATTAGAACATTAATTTTGGGGCAACTAGTTGGTGCAGTGGATAGGGCACCAGCCCTGAATTCAGGAGGACCTGAGTTCAAATGTGATCTTAGACACTTAACACTACCTTTCTGTGTGACCCTGGGTAAGTCACTTAATTGCCTCAGGGGAAAAAAATTTAAATTTCTTTATTGCAGGGATCATTTCATTATAGTAAAAGTTTTTATTTCTAGTGATTGTCATATAGTAGACACTTAATACATGTGTTTTGATTGATTGAGTCCTAGCTCTTTGATCTCTTCTCAAAATGGTAGTCTGAGAGACATGTGGGAAAGATGTTAGTTTTAGAGCTAGTACAAAAATAATCCTAAATACCAAATCAGGGATTGTACTTATTTCTGTACCTGGGAAAGCAAATATATTAAGTAGAGTTCTTGGTCTCCCTTTCTGCTATTGATGATCCATTTTTTAAAAGTATGTGCTCTTTTGCAATGAGTTCATATTTAAGCTCAAAAAGATGAATCTTCCTGATTGTAGGTCTGGCACTGTCTCTACTTCACCATTCCTTATCAAAGAAATTTCAGACTTATTTTGGAATTCAAGGCCCTGCATAATCTAGTACTATCTTACATTTTTTGCTTTATTTCTGATAATTCCCCTTCTGCCGTTTAGATTCAGCTAACAAATTGCACTACTTGTTACCCACAATTTATGTTTACGGCTTTCCTGAATTTTTTTTTAACATTATGCAAGAAACAAATGAGATTAGGTATGTAAAGTGCTTTAGAAATCTTAAAGCATTCTATAAATATTAGCTATTATTATTGTAGATGTTACCTGCCTTTTGAATTCCTACTTAGTTTTTATAACAAATCAAAATACCACTTTCTTCTTCTATTCCCTAATGCCTTCCTAGTCTTCCTAACTCAATCCTAATGCAACACTTTGTTCCTCTTTCATGTGCTTGCCATGTATTATTTTTGTAAAAGAGACTGATGGGTGCACAGAGTGCATCAGGGTGTTCCATTGATGCAATCTGAGGAATGCAGAATGAGAGTAAGCATTTATATAGTGCTTATTTTGTGCCAGGCACTGTGCTGAGTGCTGCACAAAGATCTTATTCATAACAAACCTGGGAGGTAGATATTATTTTTATTTTTATTTTACAGACAAGGATCTTATGACTAGTAGGAGTCTGAGGTTGAATTTGAACTATCCCATTAAATGATTATTGATGATTTGGATTGCAAGTATTTTGCAGAAACTGTGGAGCATGTGCAGATATAATTTAACTGGTTCTGGTCTACTAAATATGTGGTTAATTTTCTGGTAGCCAGAACTAGTGGCACCTTTAAACAGACCTAAGTCATCCTCAGCCTGGTCTCTTTGGTCATTTCTCATCAGCTGAGATCTTGGGAGACCTTTTGGGCTCCTTTGCTGATGGCTTGCAGTAAGAAATAATGTACTAAGAGAAAAGGACTTAGAGCCTTCTTCTTGTCAAGGCCATATGACTCCATGGTCCTTAGCTTCCCCGTCTAGGGGAAAGAATTGGAACCTTTGATATTGTGTGTTTTGAAAGGCCAAAGGAATGTGAGTGTTTGAGCTTCTGAGCTTCCCATAATCCAGGTGGGAGCTTCAGCACTGGTGACCAAAGGAACAAGGACTGACCTTCAAAAGTAACCTTCAGGATCCAGCCCAGCAGTCTAAGATAGGGAATCATTCAGTATTTTTATTTGAAATTGGTAGGTTAATATTAGATCAGAAATCTATTAAGATTCAGGTCTGTGTTTTCTAGAAACCACCTGGGATAGGGAAAAATCTTTTTAATGAGGTGGTGGGTGAGGGGGAGGGAATTGTGTGGATGTGTACTTTTGTTATTGCCATATCTTCAAAGTAAATGTCCCTTTCTAAAAGCCAATTGATAATGCATAGATTATATGAGGTGCCATCCCTGTGGCATAGAGAAGAGAGATATCTTGAAATTCCTCAGGGTAACCTAAAACTCTGAGGGGCAGATACCAGGACAAACTTTCTACATTCTATAAGTTTTATAAGTTATACAAACTTTTTACATGCTTCCTTTATCTTACTGACTTCTCTCTAAGACTATAGGTAGATCCATCTATTCATCCATCTGTCCATCCATCCATCTATCCATCTATTTATCCATCTATCCATCTATCTTTTCATCTATTTACCTACTTACCCACACACACATATGTTGCATATACTTGTTTGCATGTCATCTACTTGTTACATTGTGTGCTCCTTGGGAGTGAGAGCTATTTGAATTTTTGATTTTTAAAATTTTTATCTCCAGCACATATCATGGTACTGGATGTGTATCAAGCATTTAATAAGTGTTAATTAATTGATTTGGTTGCATTTGAATAAATCATGTTTTCCTATCAGATGGTAAGGTCCATGAAGGCAGATATTTGATGTAAAGCTTAGTGAATCATTGAAAAACAGTGAGTCTTTAATATATTTATTGAATTTCATAAGACTCAATCTAATAAAGTGGATGGTGATAAAGAAGAAGCAAAACAACAGTGGAATAGTTCTACTTTTTTATCTATGGCCTTTTATTTTTTTCCTTATTTATTCAAAATAAATCTACTTTTTTAGGCTTCTGAGAGTAAAAATATTCACATATTGAGATGCTCACAATACATCATCATCATCATCATCATCATCATCATCATCATCATCACTGTACATCAATGTTGAGATGGACTGACTAATTAATTAATTAACTCTTTTATTCAATTCTAAAAATTTTTGAGGCAGCTAGGTGGCCTGGGACTAGAGTGCTGGGCCTACTGGTATCAGGAAATTCAAATTCAAATTCAGCCTTAAATATGTCCTAGCTCTATAACCCTGGACAAGTCTTTTAACCTCTTTTCCCCCTAGTTTCTTTACCTGTAAAATGGGGATAGCATCTGTCTCTCAGGATTGCTGTGCAAATCAAATCAGATAACAATTGTAAAGTGCTAAGTACAATGACAGACACACAGTAAGTACTATTTAAATGTTAGCAAAATTATGTTAATCGTCAACTATCATTAAGACAAATTATTATCAATTGTCAATAAATTATTTTAATTATTATAATTTAACAATATATAAATTATATTGATATACCAATACAAAACAGCATTAATAGTTATTATTAATTCTTGACAAGTCAATTAAGGAATGGAAGTACTTTGGAGAAACTTGGGAATGTGAGCAGTCAGGGAGAGACTTGCTGTGTCTGACAAGTAAAAAGTGATTTAAGCAGATGGAAGGTGACTTAAACATAGAGCTCTAGGTTGTTGGGCTCAGTGAATACTGCCCTTTCATCTTGCTTTGCATATTTTCTTATTATTTGTTATTTTAAAGAGTTTGGATGAAATGGTATAAAACTCGGACAAAATGCTTGGAGGGAAAGATGGCCAAAGAATGTAGTGAAATTCTTTAAAATGAAACTCTGACAATGCTAACAAAAAATAATTCCATTAAAAGGAGGGAGCTATTTTATGAGACTAGTGTAGATACATAGGGAACTAAAACCAATTTATACTTAACTGCCATACAAAAGATGGAAATAGGACCAGATAATGAAGAATGAATACAAATGAACAGTATAATGCTGTAAGAACAATGGCAGAAGCCCTAAAGCTCAGAAGGGACTGAGGTAGTTAAAAATTGAAAAAAAAAAAAAAATCAAAAAGATGGTCCTTGTTTTTATTTTTGTTTATTAGGGGAAAATAGAACTAAAGAATATATGAGGTGGCAATAATAACAGACAGAGGAGTAAAATAGAGTTATTTTTCTCCTGTTTTCTCAGCCTAGAGGTTATGATCTGTAGATTGGAACGGAAAATTGGAAAAAAATAATTATTAGGAAAATAAAACACAAAATACCTAAGAAAGTGCCTACTTAATTTTGGTTAATTTAACTCAATTGTCTGGATCAGTTACAGCATCTTAGGGTCACATATTTTAATTTTTAAAAAATGTGAGAGTTGTCTATCCCTATCCTCTCATTTCAGAGATGAGCAAATGGATGCCCAAAGATTAAATGAATTGACCAAAGTCACTTAAAGAGTAAATAATATAAGCAAAATTTGTACTCTAGACCAACTTCATTTTGCTTTTTAAAAAGGATTACCAGATTTATAGGTTAGAAATTGCCAGGAATATCTTAGCATTATACTTTATGGAACTAATAGTTCTATTCTTGTAAATAAGATAGGAAAGATAGATGTACTTAGGTGCATTTGAAACTGATTCAATGAAGAGATGTAAAAGGTAAAAGTAATAGATCAGTATCAACATTAAGGTAGGTCTCTAATAAAAGTGTGTGTCTTTGAGCTATGATATTCATTTTCTCTCTTTTTTTTTTTAATCAGACTGAGATGAAAGTACAGATGACATGTTTATCAAAATTTCAGATGAAAGCTTAGCAGAATTGTCACATAGTTGTTTTTGTTCTTTGAAGACCATTGAATAGAGTCATTAAAACAAGATGCATCTAAAAAGTTCTTTGCTTGTCTGTACCAGAGGCAGCTAAGTGATGTAGTGGGACAGTGCTTCAGACCTGTAGTCAGAAAGACTTGAAGTCAAGTCTAACCTTAGCTACTATAACTGTGTGACTCTGTGCAAGTCATTTAACCTCTTTTTGTTTCAATTTCCTCAAAAGTGGGAATGATAGCATTTATTTTTAGGGTTGTTGTCAAGGTCAAATGAGATAATACTTACATAACATTTTGCATAGGATTTAACACAGTGGTCCTCAAACTTTTTAAATACGGGGTCAGTTCACTGTCCCTCAGACATTGGAGGGCCGGACTATAGTAAAAACAAAAATTCACATTCTGTTTCCGCCCCTCAGCCCATTTGCCATAATCGAGGGCCACATAAACATCCTCTGTGGGCTGCATCTAGCCAGCAGGTCATAATTTGAGAACCCTTGACACATAATAGACATTTAATAAAGGCTTATTTCCTTTTTTCCTTTCAATAAAATATCTCCCACACATGTGATAAATTCTTGTATGATCTTTATGGGAAGTCTGGACTAGTTTGTTGGCTGGATTAGCTTATTCTTAGCAATTGTTTAAATGCCTATCTTGGTTACTTGGTTGTTCATAGTATATCCTGTTTGTATGGAATAATGAGAGGCTAAAACTTTTAACCAGTCTCCATAGTCTCAATTATGTGTCACCCAGTAATGTCCATAATGCCCCTTATCTACCTCTTTATTGTTACACCTACAAGATTTCCACTTTCATTCCTGTCTCCTTATGTACATTTAGAAATAAATCTTTTATTTACAGGTTATTCTGTTGTCACTTTGATGCTGCTGTCACTGCTTTTATTCATTTCTTCAATTCTGTTATTTGGGGTATTTGAGAAGTAAAGCAGTTTTGGTTTCCTTTCTAAAAATGTAATATATTCTTTTTCATTATTGAATGTCCATCTTTTATCCTATATGGTTAAACGCAGACTTGCAGTACCATGGGCTGCATTCTGAACTCCATATCATTTTGAAACACATTATTCCATTCCTTTAACCTTTCTCTAGTGAGTGGAGAATAGTATTGCAGCATTTGAATAAACTTCCCTTTGTATTAGAGCATCTTTCTTCTGAAGGCCTGCAGAACTTATTTCTAAATGGAGTTATGTTGGACTTTGCAACCTTGATTTTGTTTTATTTTCCTGGAGGAAATCTGTCAATTTTTTCAATTGATTTAATTTTCTATGTTCAGAAGTTCTAGGAAGTTCTCCTTTATCATTTCCTTAATTATGATTTTAAGGGATTTTTGACCTGAAGTATTCTTCTGAAAGACTTAGTAGCCTAGATCCTTAAGTTCTCTCAATGTAGCCTGTCCTTGAGATCCATATGTTTTGCTTGCATAGAGAGCATATTTTCTTTTAAGATTTTTTTTTCTAGGCTATCTTTCACTTCCATGTATTTGTTTTCTTATTCTATTGTTCTCTCTTTCACTTGCCATTACAAATTCAAATTTTTCTATTCTATTATTTTTGCTGTGCAAAACAAAAATTCTGTATTGTTCTCATTTTCTTTTAAATCATTTAGGAATAGTATATTGTGGTTCCACCTTCACCTCAAATTCCACAGTATCCTTTGTCTCAACAAGTGTTGGATCATTTTTGTTCATTTTATAGTATGAAATAGATGTCTGAATTTGTTTGTTAAATATGAAGACTGTTTCTTCTGTTTCCTCCAAACTCCTTTTTGTTTTATTTACTTATATTCAAAATATTTGAGATTTCTTTTTCCTGAAATCTTCACTACTTTCGGTTTTCCTTTCCCTTACCCATTTATTTTTCCTTAAAACTCACTCCTGATTTCTTCCTCTTAATTGTGGTTTCCTTGGGCACTGAATCATAAAGCGTCTCAGACTCCTTCCACACTAATCATTTTATGGTTTAGCAGCCTAAGTCTCTGTCCCAAATGACTTTTAGGTGGTCAAAATCAGCTCCAGCTGGAGTGAGTAATGGACAGCTTTCCACATGCAGGATATCTGTCTTGGTGACCTCTCTCTCCCCCGCTGTTCCTTAGTTTTCTGGCTTGATACCAGCAGTCTGCTTTTTCTGGTTCCTGGCAGTTCAGAGGTTTGTAGCTTCAGGTTGCCTTTGGCAACCTTTTGTTCATGAAGGGCTATTGCCTAGCTGACTGGGTGAGATAGGAAGTATATCTCATTTTACAAATGGCAAAACTGAATTTAGCTAAATGAAGTAAATTACGTAGGATCCCACAGCTAGGTAGGAATCATTAGAGCCAGCAATACAATCTTTGGAGCACAGTTCAATTCAATAAACATTTATTAAGTACTTGCTATGTGCCAGGCACTATGCTAAGTTCTGGGGAAACAAAAAGAGGCAAAAGACAGTACCTGTCCTCAAGGAGCTTATACTAACTTAGCATAGACATGGATAGAGAATGTTTATGTCATTCTGGTTTCTAGACAAAGCTGGGCATTTTGCATAATAGTCAGAGAAAATACTGATAAATCTATGCATGTCTGTGTGAAGGGTAGAGTTAGAGTGAAAGCTTGAGAAAAAAGACATCTTTTAATGGCTAGATAATTAATAAAATAGTGTCATCTTAAAATATGAAACCTGTCATATTAATACAGATTTGTTTAGTCATTTTCTAATTGTGTCTAACTTTTTGTGAAAGTTGGAATTTTCTTGGCAAAGATACTAGAGTGTTTTGTCATTTCCTTCTCAAGCTAACTTTACAAATGATGAAACTCAGGCAAACAGCATTAAGTGATTTGTCCCTTTAAGTGATTTAAGTTTCTGGGACTAAATTTGAACTCAATATCTTCCTGACTTTGGGCCTGACCTTCTATCCACTGTGTCACTTCGTTGCCTCTAAGTTATATATATATATATATATATATATATTATATATATATATATAATATAGATAGGGAATGGATTTCATTTCCTCACAAAAAACTTCCTGATAAATTCAAATACAAGACAACCTGTTCTCTGCTACCTGGAATATTAGTTGCTTATAGCAAAGATACCCAATACCAGGCAGACATGCTTGATATAGCAACACTCCCAAGTTCAGCCTACCTGATTAAAAAGTAATTGGGAAACATTTTACAAAATAAATAAAAATACAATATAACATAGTGATAGTAATATGTAGTTTTCTAAGTCAAAATTCTGTCCACAGAGACATATATATATATAGATATAGATATAGATATATATGATTTAGTGGTCCTGTTTGAATTTGTTTGATACCACTGGTTTAGGGCACTGAGAAGTTAACTAATTTTCCAGGACCATGCAAACAGTGGGTGCCAGAGAAAGATGGGAACCTATCAGTTCTTTATCCATTATGCTATGCTATTTCTTAGAGTTAGACAGAAAAAGCAATATTTTCTTTTGTTGTTCTAGGAACCTCTTTCCCCTTTCCTCTTTCTACTTTCTTTTCTCTCACATTCTCTCTTCTCTTTTTCATGTTTCCCCCTTTTTTCATTCTTTCTTCCCTTCTATTTGTGAAATCTGCATCCTTATATACAAGTGCCTGAGTCATAATCCAGCACCCACAGTTGTCAGCACTTAAAATTCTAAAGAAATTATTGAGGCAGACAACATCAAAACCAAATATTTGGTGAATTGTGTAAACTATAAACCGGGAATGTAGGCCCCAAAATAGCTAAATGTCTCAGTATTTGTTAAGCAGGAAAAGTAAAACAACATGTTTTTCCTTATTTGGGATTGATTGAGCTGATTATTTTAAAGGTTTTCTTTCCCTCAAAATTTGTTTGATTTAAAGATTATTTAAAAATATTTTTAAAAAATAAAAGAAAGAAAGAGATTAGATTTTTCTAGAGGTTTTCTAAGAACCTTTGCATCTCTATACTTAATTCTCTTGAGAAAAGGGAACTCAGTCAGCATATTTCCATGTATCCATATGTATGTGTGTGTATTCATATATCCGCCTATTTATTTAATTTAGTGTTTAAACAATGTTAGTTGCAGAATAATAAAAGCACTGTATTGAGCCCATTGGAGGTTGGAGGTGACTTACTTTGTGGTCAACTGTTACCCTTGGCAAAGAGCAATTTTCTAAGCCAAAAGTTCTATAAAGTACCTGGGTCTTGGGACTAAGGAGAGGCCTTCAGCCTTCCAGCTTCTGTTTGAAATGAAAATCCATGTAACCTCTGACAGGGAAATAATGCTCTTTTCAGGAACTCAGACAAAGTCATTGGCAGTGGACCAAAAGTAATTTTAGCCTCGACAAGAAAGTT
Organism: Sminthopsis crassicaudata; assembly: GCF_048593235.1. Classification (NCBI taxonomy): domain Eukaryota; kingdom Metazoa; phylum Chordata; class Mammalia; order Dasyuromorphia; family Dasyuridae; genus Sminthopsis; species Sminthopsis crassicaudata. Next base: position 559,104,328 of record NC_133619.1, read on the forward strand.
GCTAATAGAAGCAAGGTGTTTTTATCTGTCTAGGACATACCTGCTGATGTGCTTTGTAGGCTGTGGTCCCTGAGTAGAGGGTATTGATACCCAGCAGTTGATGGGAACATATTCTGTTACAGAAGAAAGCCCAGTGCCTACATGTAAGGTAGCAAAGGGCTCTTTGAGTATATTGCACAGGTGCTTTGTAGCAGAATTGATCAAAGGCAACTCACTCCAGGAACTTTTGCATGTTTTTTTTTTTTTTGTTTTTTGTTTTATTGATGTTGTGATTATTTTTCTCTCTGGAGAACATTTGATTTGACCAAAACTTAATGATTGTTTTTTTTTTTTCCTTTTTTAGTTCCTGAATTTAACTTATATAGGTGGCTACCAGGAATTAATACTACAAAGGGATGTTGGGGAGGCAGCTTCTTAACATGTGCTGAAAATAGATTCATTTAAAAAAGAAGCATTTTGCAAGATATGCTTCCCTACGCCCTCAAAGTATAGCTGGAATGGATGTGGATTTTTAGAAATCCAAAAGGGTAGTGTTTGAGCCACTGGGAATCTTGCAAATTCTGTTCCTGTCAAAACCTATGTGACTCTGGGTAAGTGACTCAACTTTTTTTAGGCCTTAGTTTTCTAGTTTGTAAAATGAAAGATAAAGGTAATGGTGAACAACATGGATTGTAAGGTCTCTTCCAGCTGTAGACCTATGGGTCTCTGATGCCAAGAATGACTTGACATGGCTTGCTCAGCTGTGAGAAAGAACAAGTTATGTAGGTTTAAGATAGAATGGTGATTTGGGCAAGTGATACATACAATGAGTTGGGGCATGTTGAATTATGATGTGAATACAGGGAAGGAAAAGCATCTCGCTCTATGGAAGGTTTCCAAAGTTTGAGATGGATGAATCTCAGAGGGCCAATGCCCTTTTTGATATATGCATGTTTTCTACTGTATTTCTATAGTATTTTCACTTTTTTTTTCTTTCTCATGGTTTCTTCAACTTTTGGTCCATTTTTTCTTAGATAACGTGACAAATATAGAAATGTGTTTAAAAGGATTGTACATATTTAATTTATATCAGACTGCTTGCTGTTTTGGGGAAGGGTGAGGTAAGGGAGAAAAAATTAGAGCATATAACACACATGTGCAAAAATGTTTGTAGCAGCTCTTTTTGTGGTGGCAAAAATGTGGAAAATGAGTAGATGTCTGTCAGTTGGGGAATGGCTTAATAAACTGTAGTCTATGAAGGTAATGGGATATTATTATTCTACAAAAATAATGAACAAGCTGATTTTAGAAAAGCCTGGAAAGATTTACATGAACTGATGCTGAACAAAACAAGCAGAACCAGGAATCCATTGTACACAATAACAGCAAGAATGTACTATGATCAACTATGAAAGACTTGATTCTTCTCAGTGGTTCAATGATCCAAAGAAGTCCCAATAGACTTTGGATAGAAAATGCCATCTGCATCCAGAAAAAGAACTATGGAGATTAAATGTCAATCACTACATGCTATGTTCAGTTTTTTTTTTTTCTTTTCCCATGGTTTTTCCCTTTTGTCTGATTTTTCTCTCCCAACATGATTCATAAAACAATGTATTAAAATAAATAAATTATAAAAATTAAAAAAGAAAAGAAAAATTTAGAACACAAAGTCTTACAAAAATGATTTTTGAAAACTCTCTTTACATGTATTTGGAATAAAAAAGACTCTATATTTTATTGCAACCTTACTTTCTCAGCATTATAATTCATTACTCTTCTCTATCTATTCTTTGTTTTAGCCAAACAGGAATATTGGATGCCTTCTGAACACTTTCTGCTTTTTCTCACCTCCATGCCTATTATAAGATTTTTCCTTATTCTTGGAATATTCTGCCTCCCTCCTTTACCTATTGAACGCCTTAAATACCAACTCAGATTTTACTTCCTCTAACAGGCCTCAGAGTCCTGATCCTAGAAATAAGCTTCTTTAGAATTAACTACTCTAGCTCTTTAGCATTTTCTCTATTATATATTACAACTCTATGGTTTATAGCTTACCCCTAATGGACTATAAACTTCATAAGTACAGGGATCTTGAGCCCATACATTTCTGACTACATTTCTTTCTTAAGGACCATGCCTTAAACAAAAACCAATCTGATTCTCTTTGGCCACCAATAGGTCCTAGGCCAAGCCCCATTTACTCATTGTGTGGGTCCTAATTAACTGAGCTTGAATATAAATAGCAATTATTTTGCTTTGGCTAGGAACCCTGATGGTCTTCTCCTATTAATTTTATTTAGATCTTTTGGAAGAGGCTAAAGAGGAGATTCTTTGCCTTAATTGCTACCTAGCCTTAATTATTGAATGGGTGCAGCCTCAGTCAAATTGAGACTTGTTGAAGATCTTAGCTTAAAAAGACCAAGGTTGAATGGGAGGGCGATCTGGCTGTGACATCTGGCACTCCATTGGTCACCAGGGTTGGTTTGGCTGATCTGGCTGGCTAGGTAGGTGTTCTCTTCCTCCCCCACTGCTATGTGGCTCTCTCCTGAAGCTTCATGATCAGTCCAAGAGGATGACCTTCCCTAATAGAAGTGTATGTTCTTTGGTCAAGGGTATAGGAGTAGCTTCTAGAACAAGCTCCTAGAGTCATAAAAAGACCAAGGTCTCCCATTTCATCCAGGGCCTCCAGTTGTCCTGATCTGTATCAGGCCATTGGACCCAGATGGATCTGGAGCAGAAAGTAAGGCAGATGACCTCCGCCAGCCCTCCCTCACTTAAATCCAATTCACTTGCCTGTCATGGTCTCACCTCCCTGACATCATGGTCCTATTTGAGAAGGAAGAACAAACAATAATAGTTATTGTTTTATGCAACAGTAGGCACTTTATTCTTTATTTATTCATTCATTTTTGAGGCAATTGGATTTAAGTGACTTAGTCATACAGCTACTAAGTGTTAAATGTCTGAGGTTAGATTTGAATTCAGGTCCTTCTAAATCCAGTGCTGATGTTCTTCTAACCACTGTACCATCTAGCTGTCCTGGCACTTTATTCTAATAACCAAAAAATGTAGTTGCAGTCAGCCTTGTAATTTCTATCTTCTGCTCTTATCAACCCTCTCCCAATCTTAGTCTCTTTCCCTGCTGTTTTCTCTTTTTCTTTCTTAATTATCTTCAGTCTACATTATAGTACCTTCATTTCCTTTTATTTTTCATTCTTTCTCTTTTATTTCCTTTACCTCTATCTCTCACCTACTTGGGTCATCCAGAAACACCATCCAGTAAGATCATCCTTATAGCAGCATAGCTACCAATTTTTAAAAAATAGTATTTTATTCTTTCCATTTCCATATGAAAACAATTTTTAACATTCAATTAAAATTTTTTGAATTCCATTTTTACCCTTATTTCCTTCTGTACCCTTTCTGTATAAAGGTGACCAATTTGATATATGTTATATATGTGTAATCATGTAAAACATATATCCATATTAGCGCTGTTATGGGAGAAGAAACAGACAAATGGGGAAAAAACTTGAAAAAAAATAGGATAAAAATGCTTTGATCTGCACTCAGACAGATCTCCAGATGTGGACACAGTTTTCTATCCTTAGTCCTTTGGAATTGTCTTGGACCATTGTGTTGCTGAGATAGTTGATAACTGCACAATGTTGCTGTTACCATGTGCAGTGTTCTCTGGGTTCTCTTCACTTCACTTTGCATTAGTTCATGTAAGTCTTTCCAGGTCTTTCTGAAATCTGCCTCCTCATCCTTTCTTATTAGTTTAACTATTGTTACTCATTGTATGACTGATTTAAGGATATAAGGGGCCTTGGGGATTATTAACCACTCTCTCTGATTTTTAGATGAGAAATTTTAAAATGATTTTTGATGTACAAAGAAGTTAATTGCTTTCACCATGGTCACACAACTAATATCAGAGACAGGGTTTGAATCCAGGTTTTTCTGACTTCCAGATCCAGTGTTCTATCATTACACCATGCTTTGTCTTTCTTTTCTCAGCTATTTTCATTCTGGAACTTTTGTCCATGAGTGAATGTACATTTTTTTTTGTCCTTTGTTCTTGAAGACAACAATGACATGAAAGTGAATTAGATTTAAGTGAAGGAAGCTTGAATAAAGTCACCAGACTCATTATCTTGGTTCTGTGGCAAGATGTAGATCAGGATGACTGGACATGGCCCTGGTTGCAATGGAATACCTTGACATTTTTAAGGTAAAGTGTTTCACAAGTCTACTTGGGTGTAAACAAAGATATAGGCTCATATTCTGAGAAAGATAGTGAGATAAACAACAACAATGAAAAAAAAAAAAAAACTTTTCTAATAGAAGGGAAGAGGAGGGTAATGGAGAGTAAATGCACCTTCTCTTATCAGAATTGACTCAAAGAAGGAATACCATATATACTCAATTGTGTATAGAAATCTTTCCTACCATACAAGAAAGCAAGAGGGAAAGGAGATAAGAGAAGGAGGGGAGGGTGAAAGAAGGAAGGGTAGACTGGAACAGGGGATAGTCAGAAACAAAACACTTTTAAGGAGGGACAGAGTGAAAGAAGAGAGAAAGAATAGAATAAATGGGAGAAGGATTAGATGAAGGGGAAAACAGCAAAAGTAAATGTGAAAAAAAATTTTGATTCAGGTTTCTCTTATAATGGCCCCATTTTTCAAACATCTTTCTTTCTTTCTTTCTTTCTTTCTTTCTTTCTTTCTTTCTTTCTTTCTTTCTTTCTTTCTTTCTTTCTTTCTTTCTTTCTTTCTTTCTTTCTTTCTTTCTTTCTTTCTTTCTTTCTTTCTTTTTCTTTCCTTCCTTCCTCCCTCCCTTTCTCCCTCCTCACATTCCATTATGCAACCCTATATGGGATCCAGATGTACAGTTTAAGAAGCTCTGTTCTAGGCCATTAGCGATGAATTTAATTAAAATTGAATTTTCCCCAATTTATAATTACTTTTAAAATTTTTGATAATTTTTTAAATTTATGGAATAAAACAAGAATTTTAATAACACCATAAATAAAAATGGTTGGACATGAAACTGCAAATCTGTTATGTACAATTTTCTATTCATTTTAAATACTTAAGGTTATTATGTCAATTTCTTTTCTTTTCTTTTTCCTCTTTATTTCTCCTCCAAGATCCTAGAAATGGCTAATACTTACTAGTGGGTAAGTATGAATATACATGGAAATACTTGAAAATGTAGAAAATATTGTCATGATAAAGGATTATGGGAAGACTGAAGATGTGGAATGGTAGGTCGTTACATGTCAGTGAATATGGGACCTGGGAAAAGCCCCTATCTTGTCATCTTTGGGAATGCTAAGACACTGATAAAACACATTTCTGAGCATTCATCTTGTAAATTCCTGGTCTATTACTTCCTCTGGCCTGGCAGAGATGCTTGTTAACTTAACATAGCCTGTGACTTGAACTCATTTTCTAGCTCAGGGCAGAAAAGATATATGCCAAAGATACAGCTGCAGACAGGTTTTAATTTTTATTTTTTTCAAATACAGATCTCATATGGGATGGTTCCAAATGGAAGCCGCACTCTTGTTCCATATAACAAAGTTTCTTAGGTGGTGGTAGGTTCTTCTTTTCTCTTTTCTGAGTCCTTCATATTTTAAAATCTCTGCTCCATTAAAGGTTTTTGTGCCTTGGGAAAGTACTTTGCTGATGCTGCTTGGTTAGGCCCTTTGAGATGCACAATAAAACTTTCTGTTGCCTTTTTGCTACTTGGTTTAATGATTTGTTTGGCGTCAGATTTTGTTTGCCAAGTAGTTTGCTCATTTTAACCCAATATGAAAAACAGCTGAAACCTCATGGGATAAGTAGTGGTGGCAGGAGTACATATTTTTTTTCCTTAGTAAAATTTTAATAACATAGAAATGTTATCTATTTCAAGAACATATTTCTTTGGAGAAGGAAAAAGTAATTAAATCTAAAAAAGTGTCAAGTTGTTAACAGAATCTAATGTGATAATGATAGCAATAATTATAATAATTATTATTGCTAACATTTATATAGTGCCTTTTATGTGTGAGCACTGGATAAACATTTTATAGATATCTTATTTAATCCTCAAAACAACCCTGGGAGGTAAATGCTATTTCAGATGAGGAAATTGAGACAATCAAAAGTCAGCATCTAAGTCTACATTTGAACTCAGGCTTTCCTGGTTCTAGGCTTAGTGCTCAATCCATTGTACCACATAACTTTCCTGAGTGAATAATTCTTATTTATTTTTTTTTTTTTACTAAAAATTCCTTAAGGACAGGTACTGTTTTGTTTTAATCTTTCTACCCACAGCACTTCCAAAAGCACAATCTTCTATCAACACTTTCTATTTTTTCAAGTATTTATATATATATATAATTTCAAGGAAACAATCATACTGGGTTTGAGGGAAGAAAAAAAGGAGGTGAAAGAAAAGAAAAAAAGTTCATATAATAATCTTATATATTTAAAAGAAATAAAAAGTTGTCCATAATGACTTGCTTCAGGAGACTTTATTCTGTCCTTTCCTCACCCCCTTCATTTCCTCTGGGATTATTTCTCATTTACAACATTTGTTATCTATATCATCTCTATCAATATCCATATTGGTGATATTTACATCTATGTCTATGTGTATAACTAACTCTACAGCTTCAGCTATAGCTACAGCTACAGCTATATATATATACATATATATATGTCTTCTATAAATATAGTTATTTGTTATTTTGCATATTAGAATGAGAATGCCTTGAGGATAGGGTATATTTGTGCATAGCTTTGTATTTACAGAATTTAGCACAGTGTGTGTGGCACATAAGAAGCTAACAATTACTGTACTTAATCCTTTACCTAGCATATATTAAGCACATAAATGCTTGTTGATCAACTAAGTGACTTCTAAGGTCTTTCTGTCCTAAGCCTCAAGCCTATCAACCTTTTAAAGAAAAATAATCTCACTTCCTTCCCAAGAATAGTTTTTTTGTCCTTCCTATTTTCCCACAATGCTAGGCTTAAATCCTCTGCTTTATAAAAAAGATTTTTGTCCTGTGAAAAGGACTTTAAGTTTCTCTTTGCTTATGCTCTCTGAAAGACATCACAAAACTTTTTTGTTGCCTTTTTGCTGTTTGATTTTAATTTTCTGTTGGGAGGGAATGTTCCTTCAGGTAGAATTATAGCTGAGATTAAAAGTAAGGTTAAGAAATTTGAAAACTGGTACTGGGAAAGCTTTGATTTGCCCTCAGTGAGTCCACTTTCTGTTTTTTTTTTTTAACATCAGGAGAAAGCAAACCGGAATGAATAAACAGAAACAGCTCTTGCCTCAAGCCTATTTAGGTCCTAGTAAACAACACTTTAAGATTCTAATCTTAACCCGCTTTATTTTTTTCTGGTAAAAAGATTTGGAGAAAAAGAACCTGGTGGAACAGGGAAGAGGGGGAAAGAAGAGAACAAAAAGTCCCATCTTTGTTTCACAAAAAAAGCCAAAGGACTTTTTTTTTTTTTTTTTTTTAATAGGAAATAAGTAGTAAGCTTTCAAATTGCTATGAAAAAACTAGGTTTTAGTTATGGGGCCCTAACATCAAACCAATAATCCTGGAGTAAAATTAAAATGACCAAGAGGTTGAGAGAGCCCTGGATTGTAAAATCCTGCCTTCTCTCAATTGTAATCCTTCTCTAGGAGGAAGTTTCTTTTCTGTATAATCTTTTCCTCTATGAGCAGGTTTCTTGGGAGGCCTCTGGAGCCTCCAGCCAGAGCGAAGGTAGAATCTTGAATCCTCTTCTTCCTGAATCCTGGCTCTGAATCTCCTCGAGCTTCCCTGAAGTTCTCCCTGGAAGTCTTGTTCTACTCTCAATCTAGACTCTCTCCTTCCAGACTGCTGTCCAAACTCTATACCCCAGTCTAGACTGACTTCAGACTCAATCTTGCCTTCCTTTATCCTTAAAGAGAATGGGCTTATGAACTTGCTCCTTTTAAAGGTGTAAACTCCTTTAAATATGTAAATTCCTTTTCAGAAGTCTAAAGGTGTAAACTCCTTTTAAAGGTTTGAACTAAAGGTGTGATTTCTGAGCTAGAGAATTGTTAGACAACCTGAATTATCACCTTGTAATCCTAACACTGGACTACTTCTAACTTTTGAAAATCTCAGCTATAATGAAATGCTGTATGTGAAAACAGTCAATTATCTCCAAAGCAAAATAAAGTGATTAAATCAGATCAGGGGTTCTTAAATTGGGGTACATGAACTTTTATTTTTTTCATACTATGTAACTATTTTCATACTAAATTTGGAATTGGGTTACAAATAAATTAACCCTTTTGTTTATTTATTTTCCCAAGATTGAACTCTACCTAAACCAGATGTTTGGAATTTTCTGAGCTTTAGATACAACCCAAAAGGTTAGGGAGGTACTAGTCTAATAATCCTAAATTTAGTAACTTTCAAGAAGAGTCCAAATTACAGGGAGCTGCCCTGAATTTGAAGGATTATATAGAGAAGGAAGAAGAGCAGTTCATAATTCTTTTTGTCCTCTTGAGATGTCCTTAATGACACGTCCATATCCTTCAAAGTTTGATATTCCTGATGCCTCACCAACTTGGTTAAAAAATCTGATTAATCCCCATATATATGGATTCATTCACTGGATTGTCTACCCAATCTTATGACATAATCTGGGCAATATGAGTTTTTTATACAACGTAATTCAATAAACATTTATTAAGTACCTACTATGGACTAGGCATTGTGATAAGCACTGGAAGTACAAATAGAAAGAAAAAAGGCTTTTGATCTCAAAGGACTTACAATAAAATGGTGGAAGATAATTCACAAAATGAAAATTAATAGTATGTTTTTGTGGGATGGACCAGTGGGAGGGCAGTGTGATGTGGTGGAGTTGAAATCAGAGCAGCTGATGGAAAATGAAGAATTGGCTGTTTATTCTGAGCTTTCTATGAAGGGAAATTTGGAGAAGAGCCTTTTGTTCTACTCTACAGTCTTCCAAACAGAGTCAGAGACATCTGAGCATGCTGATAAGGTATGAGACCTAAAGCTGAAGTGATTTCTATGATGATGAATTTCCTGGTGTTGAATTTATGCTGGAAGGGCATGTTATTGGTAAAGTCCAAATCATACAGAGCAGATTATGGGGGAATGAGGTTTCTGCTTGGAAGCTTCTGTAGTATTTTATGGCTTACACAATCAATATGTTCTGGAGACCCTGAAAAGCTGAAGACCTAGACAAGGTATCTTTCTTGTATTTGGATTTTATTCAGAACATCTTCTGTATCACTGAGGAAATGGTGGTGACTATTTTTCTCCTTATTGCAGGCATATCTTGATTTACATGGTATATTACAGTTAATTAGCTATATTCTATATTATTCTAGTATAGGAATTCTTCACTTTTTTGTATATGTGTATGCACATGTATGTGAATACATATGTGTGTATGTGTGTGTGACAAAAATCCTTTCACAGTGAAGCATAGGAAATCAAAATATTTTTAAGTTTGTAAAATAAAATGCATAGGATTACAAGGAAAAATCAGTTATACTGAAATGCATTTACCAAAACATTAACACATACACACATTGTAATGTTCTGTCATCTCCAGAAGCTGCCGATCACTCTCTGGGAGGAGATCTGCTGTGTCAACTCAAATCTCTCAGACAGATTCTTCTTCCTGTAGAGAACCGTTGTCTCCAGGCAGTTGCCATTAACTCTTGTCCAGAGAAGTGACTTCCCTTCCTACAGAGAGGCGAGTCAAGCCTGATATAGAGCAGAGACTAACTTTTTCCTCCAGAGCTGCCCTCTTTATCCTCCCAGAGAAAGGGCATGGAATAATGCAAGGACTTCTGGGAAGAACCACTTCAAACAATGAGCTTGCTCCTCCCGAGCACTCAAGCTGTTCCCCAGGAATTCACAAGTCAAACTACCAGGAAAGGCCGGAACTAGAAAATTGTTAAGTACCGACTTAGCTCTTAGTAAAAACCCAATATCTCATTATCTCATTAGTACTTAGTAAGAACCTAACATCTCCCCCTTTCTTTTGATTTAGAACATAGGGTGGTCATGACCTTGAAACATACATCCATCAATATGGGGAGTATTACACATAATTACATAAATTACATAAGCACATAGTAACATAGTAACATAATACATGCTAGAAGTATATAACAAATAACATGATCAAATAATCATCAATTCATAAATCATAAGTTCATGAACCGGAGGTTAAAACCTCAAAAGTATATTGCAAACTTTGTGAAGGCAAGGACCTTGCCTGAGAGTCAGATTTCCTCTAATAACCATCACTTACTATTAATAAACTAGCATTCACTATCTGAATAGTGGGTATTAATGCTTATTAAAGTGGCTCCACTTTGGCTCCAGAATGAATTAACTACTAGTAATAGCATCTTGCACATAGTAGTTGCTCAATTTTGCTCTACGCGCAGTAGGTTCACTGCCTCATAAAAACTCTATATAGGAATGGAGGTCTTAACCATTTACTATGTTATGGACGATTTTCATAGTCTAGTAAAGTCAATGAACTCCTTTTCAGAATAACATTTTAAAATGCATAAAATAAAACATATAAGACTAAAATGGAAGCAAAAGATTAATGGAAATAAAGATTTATTTCTTTTCCCATCTTAGTTTGCAGACCCCTAAAATTTTGCCCCAGGTTGGGGATATGGGAGGAAAAATGGGGAGAAAAGGTAATGGGCATCAAGAGAAATCATGGTAAGAAAGAAAGGCTGTTGGTTTTGGAATCAGAGAACCTCGATGTGCATCCTGCTGCATACCAATGTGTAATCTTGGACAAGTCATTTCACTGTTCTTCTGGGTCTTAGTTTTCATACTGGATGGCCACTAACAGTATCCAGATCTATAGCACAATGAATATGACCTACTTACCAAAGAGCATAGACTAGAAGCCTAGAGACCTTGGGAATGAAACCTAGCTCCGATATGTGTAAAGTATGACACTACTTCAGTGAGACTGTTTTCTTATCTATAGTGGAAGAAAAATAATACTAATGCTATATACCTCACAAGGCTGTTATGAGGAAAACACTTTGTAAACCTTAAAGGTCTTTGTACATTTGAGCTATTAATAGCTCGTGGCATCTGATATCTGCTTCAATGGGAAAAGAAACCTGAAGGGCAGTGAAGTCATTTGTCTAAAGGAGATGCAGAATGCTGTATTTTTGAGGAGAATAATGGTTGTATAAATTCTATGATATGAATTGTACTTCTATGATATTATTGTTAAAGCATTTCAAAAACATTACCTAATATATTCTCAAAATGTTCCTAAAGGGGCAGGAGGAAATAAGTGCTTGCTTCAAATCAGATATTTATATGTACACATTTCTCAGCATTTTTCACAGCTTTGTTTCTAACTTAGGTTTTTATATTTCTAGGATGCAGGAAGGTAAGGCCCAACTAATTTTTTTTAGAAATAATTTTTAAATGTTCTTTTATTTTTATTTTAATAAAAACTTTAAATATAGCTCTTCTCTTCCTACTCATTGAGTTGTCATTTGTAAACTAAATTTTTTTTAAAAGATAGGTTTAAAAAAAGTAATTCAACAAAACTAAATCACCCATCTGGGAAATTTGACAATGTGTATGTTACATTCTCATAATTTCCTATTTGCACAAAGAAAGGGGGGTATTTTCCCTATCTATTCTCAATATCCAAATTCAGAGATCCAGCTAATTTTTAGTTCACCCTTTAATTTTGAAGTCATAGAAAATTACAGGGGGAAGGATCATTCTAAAGAACAGAAAGAAAAAAAAAAAGAGAGAAAGAAATGAAAAGGAAAATTTGGAAGAATACAAGTTGCCAAAAGATCACAAAGAAGGTTACTTTTTCAAATCCCTGAAATTTATTTTAGGAAGATCAGCATTTCTTTCCATATGGTAGTTTTCTAAAATGCACTCATGTAATTTGCCATGCTTTGAAAATGGAAAGAGGAGGGAAAGAAATTTGAGGGAGTACTGACAACATGGCAGGGTGAGAGAGGAGATGGCACAACACAGCATAAGTAAGAGCCAAAAGGACTCCAGAGACCATTTAATCCAAACACTTTATTTTATAGATGAGAAAACTGAGGTTCTGAGAGAGAGAAGGAACTTGAAATCTCAGACAATACAACATTTGGCAATTTATTAACCACAAATATGAGGAAGTTTGGCAGGAGTGTGGAAATATAAACTGTTGAGCACACCAAGCTAGTGGGAATTTTTTCTTCAAATTAGTTTGTCAGGCAATCCCTGTTCTTCATTAAGAAGGATAATTTCACATTTGGCTAACATAATTCATATGGTTCAGCTCCAAACTCATGAAAATACTTAATTGAATCTTATTTTCTCATATTGTGTCTGGGGTAGGAGGAAAAGAAGTGGGAGAGTGCTGTGAGTACTCTTCCCAGAAGGGATCTATCTGGGGACTCAATGACATGCCCTTGTTAGCAACAGTGAACCATGTAAAAACCTCATGCAACAAAGAAACTCTCTTGATTTTCAGAGAGAGAAAGAGAGACAGACAGAGAAAGACAGAGAGGGACAGAGAGACAAAGAAAGAGGGAGAGAGAGAGAGAGACAGAAACAGAGACAGATGGAAAGACAGAGAAAGACTCAGAGTGAGACAGAGAGACACAGAGACAGAGAGGCAAAGAGAGACAGAGATAGTTTAAGAGAGTAAAAGAGAAGCAGACAGTAGAGAGAGAGATACACACAGAAAGACATAGAGATAGACAAAGAGTCTGTGACAGAGAGTAGGAAGCACTTAATATGTATGGTCTTATAAGACAAAGATTTTTGGGGGAAATTTCCATATCACATAGATTGATCAAAAATTATTTGTGAATTGAAGATATAATTTTTTAAAATGACCTCAAAGGCACTGACACACACCAACATTCCAGAAAATAAGGTGGAATTATTTTAAAAATTTGGTCCATCCCTAAATTCCATTAGATACCCTAACTGGAGGGCTCATAGCTCATGCTTTAATTCAGAGAAAAAGAGGGAAGAAAGGGGAGAAATTAAGGGGGAAGGTAAAGAGAAAGGAGACAGAAAAAAGTAAAAGTGGAAAGGTAATTAGGGTAAGGGTTTTTTTTTGGGGGGGCAAATTAGGAAGAAAGGAGATAGAAGAAAGGGAAAGGGAGGGAAAAAGGAGGGAAGAGGAAACTGAATTAAATCAACACATACTATCTTCACTTCTTTTTTCTGTTTTTTAAAATTTTCTCATGATTTTTCCATTTTGCTCTGACTTTTCTCTCCCAACATGATTCATAAAGCAATGTATGTTTAAAAAAATAAATAATTGATAAGGAATTAAAAAAAAAAACAGAGGGAAGAAAGTAGACAAGAAAGGAGAGAGGAAGAAGAGAACATGGAGAGACAGAGGGAAAAAAATGAAGGAGAAAAGGAGCCAAAAAGGAGATTATACAGCCTCTAAACTGACTACAAGAAAGAGGAAAGCTCTGGCACCCAAATAAAAGAAAGAACTTTCAGTAAATTCCAGTGAAATCCTGTGACTCCTCTGCCTCAGTATTCTGCTCCTTCAGCATAAAGTGAAATCACACGTGAATATGGATCTTTGAAGTTTCCTGAGAAAGCTGCTTAGAAAAACGTCCTTTTGACTTCATGAAACAACAAAAAACTGGTTACTTTTTCTCAGTTCTCCGATTCTTGATTCAGAATCATTGATAATTACTGATTCCCTTTCAGAGACATTTATTAAATAGAAAATTAGGAAAGGGCTACCCCATCTTCTAAATAGAAGGTTAAAAACTAATCTTAAGAATCAGCTTCTCAGTCTTATTCATTTTATAAATGAAGAAACTGAGGCCTTTAAAGACAAAACAACTTGCTAAATACCCCAAAAGTAGTAAATAGTAGAACTGTGATTAGATCCAAAGTCACCTGCCACCAAATCCAGCATTCCTTTCAGGATACCACATTGCTTCTGTGTTTGGGGACCTTCCTCATTCTTTTAGGTGTCCTACCTTCCCATTTCAAAGACATTAAATACCTTTAATAGCTAAATACTTTTAAGCTATCTTCTGCTCATCTGGCACATGCCTATCCTCTCCAGACTTCTTTCTATATATCTCTCATTCTGGAAAGATAAACTTACTTTCTCAGTTGCATTCTTGTCATGTGACCTCTGGAAAATAATCTGACTTTTTTAGGCCTTGGGTTTACTTCTCTGTTAATAAATCACCAAATCATTCAACATTTGTTAAGCTCTTATTTTGTTCTAAAAGCTGTATTAAGCAGAATAGGCAAACAAAAAATAGGTAAACCATGGTCCTTGTCTTCAAGGAGCTTACATTTGTCTAAGGAAGGGTTAGACTACATGATATCTGTCCCTTTTAGGAAGAAATTTATGACCAAAGAAGAAATAAAAAATATTATAAAAGGCACAATGGACAACTTTTATTATATTAAATTAAAAAAAAAAAGTTTTTACAGAAACAAAAACAAAAGAAACAAGATTAAAAAGGAAGTACAGTGCTGAGAAAAAAAATCTTTACAGCTTCTGTAAATATATTTTTCTTAAATATATAAAGAATTGTGTCAAATTTATAAGTATTTGTCATTCCCCAACTGATAAATATTCAAAAGATATGAACAATTTTCAGATGACAAAACTAAAGTCATCTATAACTATGTGGAAAAATTCTCTAAATCACTATTGATTAGAGAAATGCAAATTAAAATAACTCTGAAGTACCATCTCATATCTCTCAGATTGGGTAAAATGACAAGAAAAGATGATAAATGTTGGAGGGGATGTGGGAAAACTGGGGCACTAATGCATTATTGGTGGAGCTGTGAAATGATCCAACCATTCTGGAGAGCAATCTGGAACTATGCCTAAAGAACTGTAACACTGTGCATATCCCAAGGAAATCATAAAAAGGGAAATCACCCACACGTGCAAAAATGTTTGTAGCAGCTCTTTTTGTGGTAACAAAGAATTGGAAGAGGAATTGGAAGATTTATCAACTGGGGAATCATTGAATAAGTTGTGATATATGAAGGTAATGGAATATTATTGTTTTATACACAATGATGAACAAGTTGATTTTATAAAAAGCTGGAAAGATTTACATGAACTGATGCGGAACAAAACAAGCAGAACCAAGAATACACCATATACAACAACAGCAAAAATGTGTTATAATCAACTATGAAAGACTTGGCTATTCACTTTTTTAAAAAAAATTTTTATTAATTTTTATAATTATAACATTTTCTTTGACAGTACATATTCATAGGTAAAATTTTTTTTACAACATTATCTGTTGTACTCCCTTCTGTTCCAAATTTTTCCCCTCCTTCCCCCCACTCCCTCCCCTAGATGGCAGGCATTCCCATACATATTAAATATCTTATAGTATATACTAGGTACAATATATATGTGCAGAACCGAATTTTGTTGTTGTTGTTGTTGTTGCAAAGGAAGAATTGAATTCGGCAGCTAAAAATAATCTGGGAAGAAAAACAAAACAAAACAAAACAAAACAGTGCTCACAGTTTATACTCATTAGCCAGTGTTCCTTTTCTGGATGTAGCTGATTCTGTCCATCATTAATCAATTGGAATTGGATTAGCTGTTCTCTATGTTCAAGATATCCACTTCCATCAGAATACATCCTCATACAGTATCATTGTTGAAGTGTATAATGATCTCCTGGTTCTACTCGTTTCACTTAGCATCAGTTGATGTAAGTTTCTCTAAGCCTCTCTGTATTCCTCCTGTTGGTCATTTCTTACAGAACAATAATATTCCATAACATTCATATACTATAATTTACCCAACCATTCTCCAATTGATGGACATCCATTCATTTTCCAGTCTCTAGCCACTACAAAAATGGCTGCCACAAACATTTTGGCACATACAGGACCCTTTCCCTTCTTTAGTATTTCCTTGGGATATAAGCCCAGGAGTAGCACTGCTGGGTCAAAGGGTATGCACATTTTGATAACTTGTTGGGCATAATTCCAGATTGCTCTCCAGAATGGTTGGATTCTTTCACAACTCCACCAACATGTGCATCAGTGTCCCAGTTTTCCCACAGCCCCTCCAACATTCATCATTATTTGTTCCTGTCATCTTAGCCAATCTGACAGGTGTATAATGATATCTCAGAGTTGTCTTAATTTGCATTTCTCTGATCAATAGTGTTTTAGAACACTCTTTCATATGAGTGGAAATAGTTTTAATTTCACCATCTGAAAATTGTCTGTTCATATCCTTTGACCATTTATCAATTGGAGAATGGCTTGATTTTTTATAAATTAAAGTCAATTCTCTGTATATTTTGGAGATGAGGCCTTTATCAGAACCTTTAACTGTAAAAATGTTTTCCCAATTTGTTACTTCCCTTCTAATCTTGTTTGCATTAGTTTTGTTTGTGCAGAAACTTTTTAATTTGGTGTAATCAAAATGTTCTATTTTGTGATCAATAATGGTCTCTAGTTCTCCCTTGGACACAAACTCCTTCCTCCTCCACAAGTCTGAGAGGTAAACTATCCTATGTTCCTCTAATTTATTTATGATTTTGTTCTTTATGCCTAAATCTTGGACCCATTTTGATCTTATCTTAGTATGTGGTGTTAAATGTGGGTCCATGCCTAGTTTCTGCCATACTAATTTCCAGTTTTCCCAGCAGTTTTTGTCAAATAATGAATTCTTATCCCAAAAGTTGGGATCTTTGGGTTTGTCAAACACTAGATTGCTATGTTTATTCACTATCTTGCCCTGTGAACCTAATCTATGCCACTGATCAACTAGTCTATTTCTTAGCCAATACCAAATGGTTTTGGTGACTGTTGCTTTATAATATAGTTCTAAATCAGGTACAACTAGACCACCTTCACTTAATTTTTTTTTCATTACTTCCCTTGAAATTCTCGACCTTTTGTTGTTCCATATGAATTCTGTTGTTATTTTTTCTAGGTCATTAAGATAGTTTCTTGGGAGTCTGATTGGTTTAGCACTAAATAAATAGATTAGTTTAGGGAGTATTGTCATCTTGATTATATTCTCTCGGCCTATCCAAAAGTACTGAATGTCTTTCCAATTGTTTAAATCTGACTTTATTTTTTGTGGCAAGTGTTTCATAATTTTGCTCATATAATTCCTGACTTTCCTTTGATAGATATGTTCCCAAATATTTTATACTATCGTTCATTATTTTGAATGGAATTTCTCTTTGTATCTCTTGCTGTTGGATTGTGTTGGTAATGTATAAAAATGCTGAGGATTTATGTGGATGTATTTTGTATCCTGCAACTTTGCTAAAATTCTGAATTATTTCTAATAGCTTTTTAGCAGAGTCTTTGGGGTTCTCTAAGTATACCATCCTGTCATCTGCAAAGAGTGATAGTTTGATTTCCTCATTTCCTACTCTAATTCCTTGAATCTCTGTCTTGGCTCTTATTGCCGAGGCTAGAGTTTCTAGGACTATATTGAATAGTAATGGTGATAGTGGGCAACTTTGTTTCACTCCTGATCTTACAGGGAAAGGTTCTAGTGTATCGCCATTACATATGATGTTTACTGACGGCTTTAAATATATGCTCCTTATTATTTTAAGGAATAGTCCATTTATTCCTATACTCTCAAGCGTTTTTAGTAGGAATGGATGTTGGATTTTATCAAATGCTTTTTCTGCATCTATTGAGATGATCATATGGTTTTTTTTATTAATTTGATTATTAATATGGTCAATTATACTAATAGTTTTCCTAATATTAAACCAGCCTTGCATTCCTGGTATAAATCCTACTTGATCATAGTGTATTATCCTGGGGATGATTTTCTGAAGTCTTTTTGTTAATATCTTATTTAAGATATTAGCATCAATATTCATTAAGGAAATTGGTCTATAGTTTTCTTTCTCAGTTTTCAATCTACCTGGTTTAGGTATCAGTACCATGTCTGTGTCATAAAAGGAATTTGGTAGGACTCCTTCAATCCCTATTTTTTCAAATAGTTTATATAGCATTGGAGTTAGTTGTTCTTTAAATGTTTGGTAGAATTCACATGTAAATCCATCTGGTCCTGGGGATTTTTTCTTAGGGAGTTGGTTAATAGCTTGTTCTATTTCTTTTTCTGCGATGGGACTATTTAGACTACTTACTTCTTCCTCTGTTAATCTGGGCAAGCTATATTTTTGAAGGTATTCTTCCATTTCATTTAAGTTATCGAATTTATCGGCATAAAGTTGAGCAAAGTAGCTCCTAACTATTGTTTTAATTTCCTCTTCATTAGTGGTGAGTTCTCCCTTTTCATTTTCAAGACTAACAATTTTTCTCTTTCCTTTTTTTTAATCAGGTTTACTAAGGGTTTGTCTATTTTGTTGGTTTTTTCATGGAACCAAATCTTAGTTTTATTAATTAATTCAATAGTTTTTTTTTTTTTTTTTACTTTCAATTTTATTACTCTCACCTTTTAATTTTAGAATTTCAAGTTTTGTGTTTGTCTGGGGTTTTATAATTTGTTCCTTTTCTAGCAATTTTAGTTGTAAGCCCAATTCGTTGGCCCTCTCTTTCTCTATTTTGTGCAAGTAGGCTTGTAGAGATATAAAGCTTCCCCTTATTACTGATTTGGCTGTATCCCACACATTTTGATATGATGTCTCATTATTGTCATTTTCTTGGGTGAAGTTATTAATTATGTCTATGATTTGCTGTTTTACCCAATCATTCTTTAGTATAAGATTATTTAGTTTCCAATTATTTTTTGGTCTATTTTCACCTGGCTTTTTATTAAATGTAATTTTAATTGCATTGTGGTCTAAAAAGAATGCATTTACGATTTCTGCCTTACTGCATTTGATTTTGAGGTTTTTATGTCCTAGTATATGGTCAATTTTTGTATAGGTTCCATGAACTGCTGAGAAGAAAGTATACTCCTTTCTGTCTCCATTTAGCTTTCGCCAAAGATCTATCATATCAAACTTTTCTGGTATTCTATTTACCTCTTTGACTTCTTTCTTATTTATTTTGTTGTTTGATTTATCTAATTCTGAGAGTGCAAGTTTGAGATCTCCCACTATTATAGTTTTGCTGTCTATTTCTTTTTGCAGCTCTCTTAATCTCTCTTTTAAGAATTTAGATGCTACACCACTTGGTGCATATATGTTTAATATTGATACTGCTTCATTATCTATGCTACCCTTTAGCAGGATATAATGCCCTTCCTTATCTCTTTTAATTAGAACCATTTTTGTTTTTGCTTGATCTGAGATGAGGATGACTACCCCTGCTTTTTTGGCTTCACCTGAAGCATAGTAGATTCAGCTCCACCATTTTACTTTTATTTTGAATGTATCACCCTGTTTCAGGTGTGTTTCCTGTAAACAATATATAGTAGGATTCTGACTTTTAATCCAGTGTGCTAACTGCTTCCTCTTTATGAGGGAGTTTACCCCATTCACATTTATGGTTAGAATGACTAATTCTATAATGCTTGCTATCCTGTTAACCCCTGCTTATGCTTTTCTCCTTTCTTTCCCTCTTATCCCTCTACCTAATATTAAACTTATGAACACCACTTGCTTTTCACAGCCCTCCCTTTTTAGGGAGGAATCTCCCCCACCTTAAAGTTCCTCTTCCTATTTTGCCCCTTTTATCTCACAATTTCTGTATTGCCTTCCCCTTAGCTTACTCCTTCCCTCTCCCTTTTCAATGAAGTGTAAGAAGTTTCACCATAAATTGAATATGTCTATTGATACACACTATGTTCATCTCCCTCCTTTCTTTCTCTCAGATATAATAGGTTACCTTTGCCTCTTCATGAGATGTAGTACCACCACTTTACCCTTTTTTATGATATAATTTCCTTTCCACCTCTAGTTTCTAGGACAAATTATACATGTGTTCTTTACATATCTTTATGGCAGAAATATAGTTCTCAAGATTTCTTTTTACCTTTTTAGAAATCTCTTGAGTTCTGTATTTGAAGATCAAACATTTTATGTAGGTCTGGTTTTATCATGTTCCAGGTCCTTCATTCTTTTAATGTGGACACTGCTAGATCCTGGGTTATCCTTATTGTGGCTCCTCCATATCTGAATTGTTTTTTTTCCTAGCAGCTTCCAGTATTTTATCCTTTGTCTGATGGTCCTTGAACTTGGCCACTATATTTCTTGGCATTTTGATTTTAGGGTCCCTTTCAGTAGGTGATCGATGAATTTTTTCAATGTCTATTTTACCCTCTGTTTCCAAAACATCTGGGCAGTTCTCTTTGATAATTTCCTCGAAAATAATGTCTAAGCTCTTTTTTTCCTCACATTTTTCATGGAGTCCGATTATTCTCAAATTGTCTCTCCTGATCTGTTTTCCAGGTCTGTTGTCTTTCTAATAAGGTACTTGACATTCTTTTCAATTGCTTCATTTCTCTGGTTTTGCTTGACTACCTCTTGGTTTCTCCTTGAGTCATTCATTTCTACTTGTTCGAGTCTAATTTTCAATGATGTATTTTCTTCACTCACTTTTTTATATCTTTTTGTAATTGTCCAATTGAGTTTTTATCTTCTATGGAATTTTTTTCCATTTTATCCATTTTATTTTTTAGAGAGCTGTTTTCTTTTTCCAGCTCACTAATCCTGTTTTCCTTGGAGTTGTTTACCTTTTCCAGCTCACTAATCCTGTTTTCCTTGGAGTTGTTTACCTTTTCCAATTCTCTAATTTTGTTTCTCAATGATTTGATTTCTTTATCCACTCTGTCTTTAAATTCGTGGGATGACTTCTCTCGGCTCTCTTACCAAGCTTCCCATTTCTCTTCTAGCTCTCTTGTGAGAGCCTTTTTGATTTCCTCTAAGAGGTTCTTTTGTATTGAGAAGCAGCTCATATCCCCCTTAGGGGATTCCTCTGAGGACAATCTGTTTTTAATCTCCTCAGTGTTTGAAGTCTGCTCTCTCTCCATACAGAAGCTGTCAATGGTTAGAGCCCTTTTGAATTTTTTGTTCATTTTGTTAGAGTGGGAATGGAAGAAAACAAATTGACAAGGGAAACAATTTGTCTGTTTGGGGGGGGGATGGGGCTGGATGGTGTTAATGGGCTTCCTCTACAGACTGGCAGGGAGAGCAGCAGCGAGGCACTAACAGGACAGCAATGGCTGTGCTCTGAGTCTCTGAGAACACGCTGAGTCAGTCCAGGTGGGGGTTGGGGGTGGCCGGGTTCTGAGAGACACTAGCTTTCCCAGGGTTTTAATCTTCACCTCTGCTGTTTACACTCTCTCTGCTGCTCCTGGCTTGCTGCCAAGACAGAGTATCCACACTGGGGTAAAAGCTTTTTTGCAGAAACGGAAGAGATCGTACCCCTCCCCCTCTGGTCTGAGCTGTGTGAGCTGCCTGTCTCGCTCTGGCTGCCTGCCCTCAGTCTTCGCCCAGTCTGTTTGACCTCCCCCGGAGCAAACACAGACCTTTTCTGGCGAATTTCAAGGATGTCTTCTCTTGGTGATTATTTGTGGGTTTCTTTCTAGGTCAAGCATTAACTCCGAGGCTTGTCATGAGGTAAGTTCTGAGAGAAAACGTGGAGCTTAAGCAGCTGTCTGACTCCACGCCGCCATCTTGGCCGGAAGTCCCAACTTGGCTATTCTCAATGATTCAGTGATCCAAAGCAATCCCAAAAGACTTTGCACAGAAAATGCCATCTGCCTCCAGAAAAAGTACTAAGGACACTGAATATATATCAACACATCCTATGTTTACTTCCTTTTCCCCCCTTTTCCATGGCTTTTCACTTTTGCTCTAATTTTTCTCTCCAAACATGATTCAAAAAGCAATGTGTATTAAAAATAAATAAAAATTCTAAAAAAGATCCCTTGTAGCTCTATATAGATGATTTGATGAATCTGTGAATCATTTATAATAGTTACTTAGCTGGTAAATAAATCCAGGTTTTTATTATAGTAGTTATTTTAAGGATATTATCTTAGTCCATTAATTAGTTAGTAAAACAAACAAACAAACAAAAACAATTCTCCCATTCCTGCTTTTCCCTACACTCTCTGCTCCTGCCTTCCCCTTCACAATTCCTTCCTCTCTCCAGTCTTTTAGGGTGGCTGATCTCCCATTGATCTCTCAAGATTTCTTGGCCCCTCTTACACGGGGAGGCTCCAGTTCCTTCTCTTTACCTCATGTGCCTCAACATCTAAGGTCGTTCTTTCTTGCCGGGAAGGCAGCCCATGATATTAAAGATAAACATTTAAATCCAAAAGTGATGGATGAGAATCAGAATTTGAAAAAAAAAAAACAAAACTTCTGTTAATTATACATTTATGGCTTTAACTGGTTCATTGGTAAATAGTGAAACTAATGATCCAGATTCTAGCAGAAGCTTATTTAAATATTTATATCAGTGTATGATCCCACCTCATCCAATCAAAAACCAAGAAATATGTCTCTCTCAATTGTGGAACAGTAACCTGTAAATACTTGGTGGAGAGGTGCCTCAAACTAGTACTCTTCAGAACCAAAACTTTTTAATTTGCGAGTTGTTTTTGGAAACTGGAAGAAAAAGAAGAGAAGGGAGAGAAAATACAATTCAACCAGAAGGCCAAAGGGAAGGCCAAAAGGAAGCTTGAAAAAAAAAGCAGTCAGGCATTGTACCGACAAAGGACCCCTTCAAAAACAAGGGATTCCTGTTCCCTTTGGTGCAATCAGAGAATAAAAGGAAATGATTATGTTGGAGGAAAATTTTAAGCTTTGAGTAAGCAGTTGTAAGAGGATTTTTCAACTACGTTAAGGAAAATAAATATGAATCCCATGTCAGAGAAGCTTTGAAACATTTGGATGTGAGAGAGGATTTAGAAAAAGAAGACTTTGGCGTGTGAAGATATAAATATTTAGATGATGATAGATCTATTTCTCCTATAGAAGAACCCAATGTAGAAGACAGTCAGTTGAATGATCCTATTGAATGTGATATTAAATTAGTGGAAAACAGTTCTTTCATATTAAGTGCTGAATTCCCCAAGAAGGTGAAGACAAAGATAAAAAAGGAAGCGCTAAAGAATAGAAATGACTCACAAGAAAATAATTATAAGAAAGATGTAATAGATTTGCCCAGCAAAAAGAAAAATTCCAAGGACAAAAGGAAAAGAAATAGAATTTACATTGAGGAATTCAGTGATTAAAGCTATGGGAAAATTTCAAATGATTCCAGTCTGCTTCTTTCTTCACAAGATATACGACAAGAAAAGAAGTTGGTTTGGACCAGGGTTGTAAATATAGAAAGATAATTGCTACCTCACTTCTGAGGTATTAAAAATCCAGGAAGACCGAAGATGGATACAAAACAGGCTAGTTTTCAACATTCTAAGTGTTCTTACATTAACTACAGCAAGCTATGCTGTAATTTAAACATATTAATGTTTCAAGATGGAGAATGAAGAAAGACAAGTCAGCTCAGGGGGAAAAAGCAAGAGCCATCAGAAAGAACACTGTTGGGCAGCTAGGTGGCACAGTGGATAGAGCACCAGCCCTGAATTCAGGAGGACCAGAGTTCAAATCTGATCTCAGACACTTAATACTTCCTAGCTGTGTGACCCTGGGCAAGTCACTTTACCCCAGCCTCAAGGGGAAAAATAAATAAATAAAAGAAAGAACACTGTCAATCAATTTAAAATGGCATCCATGGTTCCAGATTCTCTAGAGAATTAAATATATATATATATATATGTATATATATATTGGTTCCTGTTTTCTTTAAATAAAATTAATATAAATTTCAATAAAATTATTTGACATCCAAAAAAAAGAGAATAATTTTAATTCTGGGTATATGAGGGTCCAGAATAGGCTTCTTAAAGTATGCTAGTCTTGGAGGGGAATTTTAGTGTACAACAAAGCTAACTTCTAGTTTCACCTACTTAAAGTATGTCCTGTTTTAGAGAATTCAGATGTTAAGAACTATTGTGTTCCACACAGAAAGGAAATCATGATACAGAATCATGTTCAAAGTCTGAATAAGATACATTTAAGGTATCTACCATTATATTAAATGTATAAAAGGAAGAAAGTGAAAACAAAAGAACTAATGGTGCCTCATTTTTTTCTGATATGGTATGGCAAACTCTGAGAAATTATTTTAAATTTGTTCTTTCATTTCAACCATGTCCAACTCTTTGTGACTCCATTTTGGTTTTCTTGACAAAGATACTGGAATGGCTTGCCATTTCCCTTTCCTGCTCATTTTACAAGTGAGGAACTGAGGCAAAACAGGGTTAAATGACTTATCCAGAGTCACATACTCAGTGTCTGAGGCCAGATTTGAATTTAGAGAAACTCATCTTCCTGACTCCAAGCCCAGTGTGCCACTTAGCCATTCTATTATTTTCAAGAACATTCATTTATCCACTCAGCATTTGAAATTATAACAATGTTTTTTGACCCTTGCTCCATAGCATTCAATTTTATAGGGTACAGTGCCATATTTATCTTTAGAAAAAAAAATCTATCCTGTTCATATCACCCACCTTCCAAGGATGTTGTGTGGATAAGGTGAAATAATACAAATTGTTTCCTCATGTATAAATGGAATTGGTTGAACTATAAAAAATTCTGAGGTATAAACTAACTCTAGAACTAGGTCTGCATCTCTCTCCCTCTCTTTTTTAAATTCTAGCTCCTCCAAAGTTCCTAGCACAGTTCTGGACTGGCAAAAGGTGCTAAATAAAGTCTTGTTCAAATGGAAGACAGACTCCTTGCCTGGTTCATAAAGCATGGCAGATGGCTAACCACCTTCCTTTGTTTGTTTCTTGCCCATCTGTCTGGTTTGAATTATAAATGCCAATGGCAGGACAGGTTGTGTTTCTAACTGTATGATACATATAACACTTTTCATATTATTGGCATTTGAATAGCTCATCACACTCATAATCACTCTCATTACTATTGATAGCAGCAGCTTGCTCATCAACAGTTAACAATTCTCATGTTGGTGCCAAAATATGAGTAATAAGAAGTCAACATGAAAGGAAGGGGAAAAAAAAGAGATAGAAGAAAACAGGAGAATTTAAACTTTCTCCTAAGGGTGCTTTGGTTCTGATTATCCAGACTCGTTTTATTTTCTGTGGACACAATATGGAGAGCCTGAAGACATCATCCAAAAAGTTCAAGATAGAATGTGACTTTAGATAAACTTTGTTAAGACTACTTATTAAGTGAGTTGTTTGTTTCTCCAGACACTGTGTTAGTGCTTGGTATTAAGGAGAAAACCTACAAGTGAAACACAGGACACTAATAGCATCATAAATCAGCTATGTATTCTCAGAGATTTTACTGAAAGCTTTTGATATCTGAGGACTTTTGATTCATTGCACAACTTAAGAAGAAAAAAAAAATCAAAACATCTGATTACCAAAAAAAAGACATTATTGAGCAATTGTGTTGTGAAATGTTATATATTTTTCTAACTGCCATCATACCAAGGTTTTATTAAAACTATGACTTAATGGAATTTCTACTACCATTTTTATCCAGCTCAAATTTTAATCAAATTTAAATTTTAAAGTATTCTAGTGATTCAGGTTAAGTGGATCCATGCTGTACATGGCAAATGATTTATTCTGATTTAAATGTTTATTTAAAAATTGTCCTTCCCATGTAATATAAGTAAAAAGTTGGAAGACATGGTAGAGACATAGATGTAATATAGTTTTCTATTTGATATAAACAATGAACTTTTGTAGTGTAAAATAGATTGACATTCTCTTGTTCATTAAAGTCACAGACTTTCAAATTGAAAAGGATCTCATTTGTCTTTTCCAGAAAATTTCATCCAAAACAGGCTCAACATAAGGTTACCAAACTCCATGTGAAGACCTTCATTGATAGAAAAATCACAGCTTCTTTTGAGAAAACTCATTTTTTTGACATTTGAAGAAAGCATTTATTTAACTCACCACTCCACATAATAGCCTATTCAATTCATGGGCGGTTCTAGTTGTTAGGAAACTTTTGAGAAAGTAGAGTCCTCCTAAAAACTTTACAGATCCTAAATTCAGGAGCTGATATATACAGCATTTTGCTAAATGTTGGAGATAAACAAACCAATCAATTCCTGTTCTTAAAGAGCTGTACTGGGAGAATAAGAGGAAAAATGGGAGATAGTCAATAGAGGAAAGGCACTAGCTTTGAGTTGGTTTAGAAAAGTTTCCTTGCAAAAGGTAGGACTTTATCTGGACCCTGAAGGAAATCAGGAAAGCAGGAAAATGGAATGGGGAGAATTCTAGACATGGGGGTCTGAGATGGAGCATTTTGTATAAGAAACAGCAGAGCTCCAGATCACTGAATCAAAGAGAATGGAAGGATGGTAGAATATAAAATGTAAGAATACTGGAAATGTAGGAAAGGACCAAATTATGATGAATTTAAAAAATAACAGAAAGTTTTATACTTGATCTTAAATAGGGAACCACTGGAACTTATTGAAGGAGAGTGGTTAGGGTAGTGACAGAGTTAGACCTATAAGTCTAGGTCTATTTAGTAGTAAGATCAATTTGAGAGCTGAGTGGACAAGTCCTGCAATGGAGAGGGTTTTGAGAAAAGGAAGTTTAATTTGCATTTTTTACCTTTTACAATGACTCAAATCCTGATACATAGCATTTTCCAATTTCTGAGAGGTGAATGCTCACATTGAAAATAACACTCATCTCTGGCTTTGGTGAGCCAGTTGGATCTGGCTTCAGCACATTCATGAGCTAGTCAATACTTCTTTTCACACATTTTATGTAGCAGTTAATCTGGCTTTTTAAAAAAATGTTCCTCACATAGGACAGATTTCATCTTTCATTTCTGGGCTTTTTCAAAGGCTCTGCATTCATGGCTGAACTGTAGTGCTTGCTTAATTTCTTCATCTCTTAGAATTCCTTTCTCCTTTAGACCTCAAGTGACATACTACCTAATTTAGGACTTTTTTCTTTTGACTCTAGTTACTACTGTCTTTTTCCCCACCTCAAAATTGCATTAGAAATAGCAGATTAGAAATGACTTAACAGGGAGGCGGGGTTACACCAGATACAAGCAAGGAGATGGTAAGAGAACACTGATCTGCCCTCAATGAATTTACTAGTCCCAGATAACTATAGTCTCTGGCCCTGAAATAATCAATCATTGTCATTGGTCAGTCAATAAAATTTATATGTGAAAGGAAAGATCATTGAAAATGGAAATGGTAACAGAAGTTTGGAAAAGAACAAATGCTGTCTTGATTTTCAAAAAAGTAAGAAAAGAATTAATAATCTAGAGGGCAGCTTTACTTTGATTCCTGGGAAAATTTCACAAAGGATAATTGTTTAGTGAATATCTAGAAGAGCTGATTATGATTAACCAGCATGGTTTCTCCAAGAATGAATTATGCTAGACTAACTTCATTTCATTTTTGGACAGAATTATTAAACTAATAAATGAATAAGATAGTAAGGGTTTTATTTACCTCAATTTTAGCAAAGCCTTAAAAACAAAGAAAAACTCTCAAATTATTCCCATGGAGAAGATGAAGAGAGATTAATTATATATAACCATATGGATTCAGAATTGATTAGATGAGTAGACTCAAAGAATGATTGTTGATGGCTCAATGTCAGCATGATAGGAGTTAGTAGAAGAGCACCCCAGAGATCTGTGCTTATTCCTGTATTGTTTAACATTTTTGACAATCACTTGGAGAATAGTGTGAATGGCATGGTCATCAAATTTGCAAATGATACAAAATTGTGAAAAACAGCTAACATTTACATTCTAAAGCCAGGAAAACAAAAGCAGCTTTACAATCTATAGCATTAGATTGAATTTCTTAAAATAAAATTCATTATGGAGGAATTTATAGTCTTGCTTATGGGTTTATAAAATCTTTATAAGCATAAGATGGGTAAAATATGTATAAAAGTAATAATTCTACTAAAGGATCTCTGGATTTTAGTGGACTACAAACTCAGTAGAAGTCACTAGGTAGAAAGCCATTTATTAAGCTCTTTTATGTGCCAGGTACTGTGTAACATACTGGGGATACAAATAGAAGGAAAAAGAAAAATAGTCCCTGTCTTCAAGGAACTTACATTCCTATATGGGAAAATAATACATAACAAGAGCTGAAAAACAGGGTCTTGGAGGGGTTGGAGTCCAAAGAGTCAGAAACATAACCAGGAAGAGAGTAAAACAATACCATCTTGGATCCATCTGCCAAATGGAGGTCTAACTGGTGAGGAAAGAACCTACCAATTGGAAAAGGAAATCAGTATAGCAAAGGAATAATCTATCATGACCTCTCAGGGAAATTTTAGATTGAAGAGACAGTTGGTTCATAGTGATTAAATCTGTGTAGTCAGAAACACAGCTATGTGATGTGACAACTAATAAATCTAATGCAACTTTAGGCTGCTTTAAGAGAGACAGAGCTTCTTGGAATAAAACTAGTTACTGGTTGGCAGAGCAAATCAATAAGAAATGTAATGAAGAATATTTTGCACAGTAGATAGAATATTCGTGTTGGAGTCAAGAAGACTGGAGTGTGAATTCTGCCTCAGATACTTACTATGTGATCATAGACAAATGACTTAATGTAACTCATCCCCATCTGCCCCCCCCCAAAAAAATTGGAATAGAACTAGAAAGAATGACCTCTAAATTTCCCTATAGCTCTAAATCTTTGTAACTAAGGTAGTGCCAAGAGAAAGGAAAATTATATTACAACTATATTCTATCCTCTCAGCCCACATTTATACTATTAAGTCTATTTTTGAATGCCACATTACATATAAAGGACAATGACAAGCTGGAGAGAATGTGGGGAATGGGGTTGGGTAGTGTGATTAGAAGGGTGCTACTCAAGGGTTTCTGTCTAAAGAAACTGATGATACACTAATATCAGCCATATTAATATTTTTAGACTATTTAAAATAACCAGACAGTATAAAATGGGGATATTTCTGTGGTGTAGGAAATGAGGAGTTAGAAAAATATGTAAATACTTGTACTTATGAAGGATAATGTTATTTACCTTCAGAGAACAGAAGACAATCACAAAGTATGACTTTAAATAGATATATATGAATGCATATATGTATAATTATAGATATCTATATATGTATATGAATATGTGTATATATGTGTGTGTGAAGAAAAAGGATAAAGCAAAAAGTACATAGCAGTGAACAATAGAAAATCTGTAAGGAAGCAAAGAAAAGACGAACACCTCAGAGCACAATATATATTTATTATATAGGCTTTCTTGAAATGGAAATTTATTATTTCATATTTTAATCTTATGCTTTGCACATGGCAATGTTTTTTCTATTTTGTATGTGTTTTAAATAAATTTTAAAAACAAATAAATTTAAAAAATAAACTCATGATGCTTAGTCCAAAGCAGAGGTATTTTAGCTCTTTAGTTCTTTTTAAGCATTTGAATGGTTATCATGAAATTAAAATGAATGTACTTAAGCTAGCTTCAGAAGACAAATTTAGGTTCAATGCAGGTAATAATAATAATAATGATAGTATAGCATCTATATAGCATTGTAAGATTTGTAAAGCACTTTATCTTATTTGATCCTTACAATTCTGAGAGATGGATGCTATTATTACCCTCATTTTTCAGAAGTTAAATTACTTGCCTAGAGTCACATATTTATAAGTGTATGAAGTAGGATGTAAATACAGGTGCTCCAGATTCCAGGTCCAGGAATCTATTCATTGCTTTAGAGAACATGAGCTCTTTTTTTTTAATACATGTATATAAGTAGAAACTGAGTTGACACTTGGATATTTTAGTTAGGATTTATGCTTTTGTTAGGAAGCAAACTAGATGACTTGTACCTTAGTATTTATAATTCTTTGACACTGATTTTTTTTTTTTTTTTTTTGCCTCTAATCTGCACACGTCTCAGTGCCTCAGTGAAAGGGTAGTTATGAGTAAAATGAAGATGATGTGCTTAATTCTTATAGAGTATTAGCTTTATTTCTTTTTAGAATTTATGAGAAGAATTTTTTATTTATTCCATTTCTTGTAGTTGACTCACTGTTTTAATTTCTGCCTGTAATCCCTTATCACTATTTCAGGCAAATTCTAGCTTTTCTTCACTTTATTCCCTATTCCCTAACAACTATCTGCTTGGCCACCTCAGAGGCAAATCTCTCTCTTCCACCTAAGTCCTGGAAAAGTTATCACTTAAACTGTGATATTTTTTCCTGAGAGTAGTTTGTCAATTTAAACCTCCAAGATCCAATTCACCATCTGAATGATCTCTTTCAGACCAAAGTGCCCTTTTTTAGCTACTGCTGCCCTAAATGTATAGTCTTCTATTCTGAAGGTGGAAAATCTATTTTGATTCTATATTTGTATTCCAAGCACTTAACACAATGATTAGAATATAGAATGCTTAATAAATTATTTTTTCATTCATCCATTGATGCATTCATGTATTCAAAATGAAATGTAAATTCTTAATTGGTGGTGAGTCAGGCAATAAGCATTTATATTAAACATTTCTACATAACCAGGCACTCTCTGGAGAGACAAATATGATGGCATAATAGGGAGAGTCTTTTGTATTTGGCATTGTCCAAACTATACTTTAGGCCCATAGACAGGGTATGAGTTCTGGTGTTAGATGCAGGCAGTCAAACCATATTTATAAATGTCCAAATAGGTTTCTGATAGTGTGGCAGAAATGGTCCTATCCTCAAAGAGCTAACATATAAGGGCATATGATCTGGAAACGAATATTTCTGATCTGTAGCAAATCCAGATGAGTCAGTCTATCAAGTGGATGTTTTTTGGTTTTGTTTATGACTGATTAAAATGGGCCAAGGTGCTTATTTTATTTAGTGCTAAATCCCAAAGAGTTGAAAGGACTTGTTCAAAGTCATGCAGGTAATAAAGGTGCAGGGCATAAATTGTAGCTGAGGTCCACAAATGTCATACCAGAACTTTTTTTTTTTTTAGCAGCTAAAAAAATCACAGCAGGCAATATCATTTTATTGAAGCTAAATTTCACTTCTCAGGCAGCGCATAATGGCAGTTAGTGAATTATGAGACATTGTTTGCTGCAGGTCATTCTCTCTGCTTAGAATAGAAATGTCAACTCAGGGCATTAATTTTTCCAACTTTTTGGACCTCTAAGACAAATATGTTTGGAATTCATTAGCAACATATAATTAAATTTGTAGGAACAGAAACTGAAATGTGGTAGGAATATAAAATGGATAAAATAGAAGCTTGGTAGATGGGATAGAGAAACATAAAAATCAGAAAGATATATGTTCAAATGCAATCTCAGATGACAGGGGCAGCTAGATGGTTGAGTAGATAGAGGACTGGCCCTGGAGTCAGGGAGATCTGAGGTGAAATCTGGCCTCAGACACTTCACACTTATTAGCTGTGTTATCCTGGGCAAGTCACTTAACCCCAATTGCCTCTCAAAAAAACAAAACCCTAAAAATATCCTCTAATGATAATATTAGCTGTCATTTATATTGAGTTTTAAAGGTTTGCCAATTGTTTTACAAATATTATCTCATTTTATGCTCACCTTACTCCTGGGAAGTAGATGTAATATTCTTTTGTCTTTACAGATGAGGAGACTGAGACAGAAAGAAGTTAAATGCCTTGCCCAAGGTCATACAACTAATAAAGTGTCTGACATTAGATTTGAACTCAGGTCTCAGCTGTGTGATCATTGGTGAATCACTTCTCAGGGCTACAGATTCCTCTCTAAGATTATAGGCTAATCCCTAAGATTATAAGGACTAAGTATTGTTCTCCTTCAGTGTAGAGAATTTCATAGTGGAGGTAGTTCACATGTGATAAACCCACTGATCAAAAATAAAGAAACCAAAAGGAAGAAAATAGTATTTATTAAGTACCTATTATATGTCAGGAATTGTGTTAAGTGCTTTACAAATATCTCATTTGATCAGGCCTGAGAAAATAGGTGCTAATATTATTCTAATTTTACAAGTGAAGAAATGGAGGCAGATAGAAGTTAAATAACTTGTTTAGGTTCATTTAGCTACATATCTGAGACTGGATTTGAATTCAAATCTATCTGTCTTAGGGCTTCTTGCTCTATCTGCCTAGCTGAAAAGCCTTTTGCATAATTGGGAATCCAATCAGTTTTCAGTAAATAAATGATAAGCAGCTAATGTCATATCAACTTAATGAAACTATAAGCTACTCATTGTATTGTGAATCTTGAATGGCTCATTTTTAAAAAAAAGAAAGTTAAAAGAATAGGAGAGCCTAAGAGTCTTACTGCATATAATTATTTCATCAGTAAACAACTTTATTAGAAAACATAAACTCTCTGTGTTAAGTCAGCATTTCTCACATTTTTTCACTAATAAAAGATTTCCACATGAAGAATCCATTATTCTGTTGCAGTCAAGCCTGGAATATAGTTATACATAAAGAATGAAAGAACATATAAAAATTAATGTGGCTTTTTTATTGTATCTGTCAATAGTGGACAAAATGATTCACATTTTCCTAGTGTAGAAGCTAATAGTAATGCTGAATTTGAGTAATACTCCAATTAATATTCTAGAAATTCTAATGTATCCATTCATCATGAAGTGATTTAGATGTAGTTTTATGAAAAGGATACTGATCTCTTCTTTCCTTTCACTATGTAATCATTAAGTTTTATGCTAGAATTTAGTTCTCCAAAAATGATCTAATATTCCTGTTATAAGATAAAAATGATGATCAGGGTAAAGTTTCATTTTCAAATGCCTTTGGAGAATAAGTCTGAAATGAATAGAATTGTTCCTATTAGGGAACATTCTGTAATTCACATGATTAGCCAGACAAAGATACAGATGGCTTTTTTTTTCAGGAATGTCAATAATAATATTTAGCACTTACTCAGCATACTTTCCAGCTGAATATTAAAACACATTAGTCATTTCTTACCATCATCTGCAGGTTAAAACTTTGTAGAGATATAAATGGCAACAACAGTAAAAAAGCTGGGAAGTTGAGCATCTTGGAAACATAACTACCTGATAATTCTGGAAAGTCTTTGGGAACTCTCCAATTCATAAAAAAGAAACAAGAAAAAAAAACACTCCCTACTCCAATGCACATACACACACACATACACACACTCACACAAAGACACAGACATGACACATACAAACATAATATTGTTGTCCCTTTTGTTTTCTCTCCAATTTTATGATATTTAAAATAAATTTATGCTCCAAAATGTTTATATGAATATTCTTCAAATATACTTGACAAGAAAATCAATCAGATATATTTGTTACAATGAGATATATATTTTAGAAACTAAGGAAAGAAAATACAATATGTAAATATCATGAAATTACTTTAAATATTACTTTAAAATAACTTGCTTAAACCTAGTTGAAATGTTCTGTAATAAGGAATTGTCTTTTGCTGAAGGCATTTTCTGGAGAACTCTCTTCTGGAATTAATTAATTAATTAAGTTTTAAAAATTAATTAATTTAATTAATTTTTACCAAAGTTTTATGCATAATTAATTTTCCAGCATTGACAATTGCAAAACCTTTTGTTTCAACTTTTCCCTTCCTTCCCCCCACCCCTTCTCCCAGATGGGCAGGTTAACCAACACATGTTAAATATGTGAAAGTATAAGTTAAATACAATAATATGTATACATGTCCAAACAATTATTTTGCTGCACAAAAAGAATCGGACTTTGAAACAGTATATAATTAGCCTGTGAAGGAAATCAAAAATGTAGGCAGACAAAAATATAGGGATTGGGAATTCTATGTAGTGGTTCATAGTCAACTCCCAGAGTTCTTTTGCTGGGTGTAGCTGATTCAGTTCATTACTGCTCTACTGGAAGTGGTTTGGTTCATCTTGTTGGAGAGGGCCTTGTCCATCAGAATTGATCATCATATATTATTGTTGTTGAAGTATATAATGATCTCCTGGTCCTGTTCATTTCATTCAGCATCAATTCATGTAAGTCTCTGCAGGCCTTTCTGAAATCATCCTGTTGGTTATTTCTTAAAGATCAATAATATTCCATAATATTCATATACCACAATTTATTCAGCCGTTCTCCAATTGATGTGCATGCACTCAGTTTCCAGTTTCTGGCCACTACAAAGAGGGCTGCCACAAACATTTTTGCACATATGGGTCCCTTTCCCTTCTTTAAGATCTCTTTGGGATATAAGCCCAGTAGTAACACTGCTGAATCAAAGGGTATGCACAGTTTGATATCTCTTTGAACATAGTTCCAAATTGGTCTCCAGAATGGCTGGATGTATTCACAATGAAATTAATTTATTAAAAATTACTAGGTGGCACAGTGGATAGAACACCAGCCCTGAAGTCAGGAGAATCAGAATTCAAATCTGGTCTCAGACACTTAACATTTCCTAGCTGTGTTACCCTGGGAATATCACTTAACCCCAATTGCCTCAGCCAAAAAAAAAAAAAAAAATACCATTCATTCTTTAGGATGAGATTATTTAGTTTCCAATTTCTTTTTGGTCTATTTTCTCCTGGCCCTTTATTGAATGTAATTTTTATTGCATCATGATCTGAGAAAATACAATTATTATTATTTCTGCCTTTCTGCATTTGATTTTGAGGTCTTTATATCATAATATATGGTCAATTTTTGTATAGGTTCCCTAAAGTTATGAGAAGAAAGTGTACTCCTTTCTGTCTCCATTCAATTTTCTTCAAAGATCTATCATATATAGTTTTTTTTTCTAATATTCTGTTTACATTTTTAACTTCTTTCTTATTTATTTTATGGTTTGGTTTGTCTAGTTCTGAGAGTGCAAGATTGAGATCTCCCAGTATTATAGTTTTGTTGTCTATTTCTTCTTGTAACTCTCTTAACTTCTCCTTTAGGAAGTTAGATGCTATACCACTTGGTGCATATATATTTAATACTGATATTGCTTAATTGTCTGTGTTACCCTTTAGCAGGATATAGTTTCCTTCTTTATCTCTTTTAATTAGATCAATTTTTGCTTTTGCTTGATCTGAGAACATAATGGCTACCCCTGTTTTTTTTTTTTTTTTTTTTTTTTTTTTAATTTACCTGAAGCATAATAGATTCTTCTTCAGCCTTTTACATTTACTCGGTATGTATTGATCTACTTTAAATGTATTTCTTGTAAACAACATATTGTAGGATTCTGACTTTTGATCTATTCTGTTATTTGCTTACTTTTTATGAGAGAGCTCACCCCATTTACATATACAATGAAAACTACTTATTCTGTATTTCCTGCCATTTTATTAATCCCAAATTATACTTTTCTCTTTCCTTTTCTCCTTTCCCTCCTTTCCAGCATTTTGCTTATGAGCACTAGTTGCCTCAAGCAGTCCTTCCCCTTTAGAGAACCTCCCCCTTTCTTATACTTTTCCCCTACTAATTATTTTTTTCTCTTCTATTTCAGATACCGATTAACTTTTCCCCTTTCTGCTTCCACTTTTCTATAAGATAAGAGAAGTTTTTTCTGTGAAACCAAATATATCTAATATTCTTTCTCTGAGCCAAACCTGATGAGAGTAAGATTCATACAATATTTGTCACTCTCCTTTCTTTCCCTCAATTATAATATGTTTCCCTTGCTTCTTCCTGAAATGTAATTTCCCTCATTTTACCTCCATCTTCCCCTTTTTTTTTCTGTTGCAATCCCTTTCCATCTCTACTTTTTTTTTTTATATTATAACAATAAAATCAGATTATACATGTACTCTCTCAATGTATATCCATAACAGAAATACAGTTCTCAAGAGTTTTTTTCCTTTTTTTTCTTTTTTTTTTTTTTTTACTTTTTTATGCTTCTCTTGAATTCTATATTTGGAGATCAGATTTTTTGTTTAGCTCTGGTCTTTTTGTCAAAAATAAATGGAATTTGCAGTTTCATTGAATGTACATCTTCTTTGTCTTTCAGAATATCAGATTCTAGGTCCTTTGATCCTTTAAAGTGGAAGCTGCTAGGTCCTGAGTAATCCTTATTGTGGCTCCTTGGTATTTAAATTGTTTCTTTCTCATTGCTTGTGATATTTTTTCCTTGGAGTGATAATTCTCAAATTTAGCCACGATATTCCTTGGGGTTTTAATTTTGGGGTATCTTTCAGGAGGTGTTTGATGAATTCTTTCAATGGTCATTTTACCTTCCAGGCAGTTCTCTTTAATGATTTCCTGAAAGATAGTGTCTAGGCTCTTTTTTTAATCATATATTTGAGGGAGTTCAATAATCTTTAGATTGTCTTTCCTAGATCTATTTTCCAGGTTGGTTGTTTTCCCAATTAGGTATTTTACCTTTTTTTCTATTTTTTCATTTTTTGGTTTTGCTTTTTGGATTCTTGTTGTCTCATTGAGTCATTCATTTCCATTTGTTCAATTCTGAATTTTAGTTATTTTCTTCCTTTACTTTTTTTTTTTTTTAACTTCTTTTTGTATTTGTCCAATTGAATTTTTAAGTGAGTTGTTTTGTTCTATGGATTTTTTTTTCCATTTCACAAATTCTGTTTTTTAAGGAGTTATTTTCTTTTTCCATTTCACAAATTCTGTTTTTTTGTTTTTTTTGTTTTTTTAAGGTTTTATTTATTTTTTTTTTTCTGTTTTACAAATTCTGTTTTTCTGGGAATTGTTTTCTTTTTCCATTTTATCAAAGTTATTTTTTTAATGAGCTATATGATTTTCCCATTTAACTTAGTCTATTTTATAGTGAATTTTGTTCTGATAGAGGATTTCTTAATTAGTGTGAGGGTTGTACAGATGGTAAGAGAGAAACATATGTATCCTCTCTGCTGTCTTGGGTTCACCCCCGGAAGGAAGTGGATATTAGCTTTTTAAAAACATTTGTTTCAGAATTTATTATTTAGATACTTAGTTTCATTTTTTTCTTAAACAACTTTGATAAGTTTAGCTGTTTTAATTAAAACATTTATTTTTTTTTAATTAGAAGAATATTAATGTTTGTGATCCAGATATAAGATAAAAAGTCATGGCTTGAGATTTTAGGCCTCTCTGTAAAATGAAATGCAAAAAGATGAATGGAACCTGGAAATACCCATCACATACTGGGACTATAAAACTAAAATTATAAATGATCAAAGGACATTAGCATAACTCCTAGGAGTTTTTGAACTAGACTCAGATTTGACTTATCCAGTAATTAGTCATCAAAAGTTTGAAGATATTTAGCTTTTTGGAATTCTACTTTCTGAAACCTAAAAGGAATGTCAAAACACTGAAAATGGGGGAAAAAACCCAAAATAAAATAAAACAAAACAATTTCCCCCCTCAAAATCCAACAAAAACTCAAAAAACAAAATAAAACAACACTTCTAAAATCCAGCAACCCTAAATCTATTATTTATTTGTTAACATTATTTATTTAAAAATTAAGTTGTGAATTTTCTTTCTCTTTCTAATCTCTCCTCTACTCATTGAGAAAGCAAGCACTCAGCCAGAAAATACTAAAATAACAAGGAGCCACAATAAGGATTACCCAGGATCTAGCAGCTTCCACCTTAAAGGATTGAAGAGCCTGGAATCTGATATTCTAGAAGGCAAAAGAAATTGGATGCAGCCAAGAATAAACTACCTCACTAAACTTATCATTTTCTTTCAGGGAAGAAGATGGCCATTCAACAAAACAGATGAATTCCATTTATTTCTGAGGAAAGACCCAAGCTGAACAAAAAAAAAAATGACTTACAAATATAAAACTCAAGAGAAGCATAAAAGATAATAAGAAAAGGACTCTTGAAAATTGTATCTCTGTTATGGGTATGCAGAGATAGTGCATGTTTAATTTGATTTTACTGTTACAATATATAAAAGAAACTAGAGGTATAAAGGGGATTTTACTAGAAGAAGGGGAAAGTGGAGGTAAAATGAGGGAAATTACATCTCATGAAGAGGCAAAAATAACCTAAGGGGGAAGGATGAACATTGTGTGAATCTTTCATCAGATTTGGGTCAAAGAAAGAATATTAGACACATCTGGTTTCACAGAGAAACTTCTCTTACCTTATAGGAAAGTGAGAGGGAAAAGGGAAAGAGGGAAGGGAGTAGGCCAATAGAAGGGAAAATAGGAATAATAGGGGAATGATATAAAAAAGGGGAAGAGTCTCTAAAAGATGAGGGCTGCTTGGGGCAAGTGGTACTCATAAGTAAAATACTGGGGAGGAGGGAAAGGGGAAAAGGAAAGTTAAAAGTATAATTTGAGGTAAATAAAATGGTGGAAAATACAGAATTAGTAGTTTTTACTGTAAATGTGAATGGGATGAACTCTCCCATAAAGTGGATGTGAATAGCAGACTGGATTAAAAGCTAGAATCCTGCAATATGTTGTTTATAAAAAACAAATTTAAAGCAAAGTGATACATACAGAGTAAAGGTAAAAGGTTGGAGCAGAATCTACTATGCTTCAGGTGAAATAAAAAAAGCAGGTGTAGCCATCCTGATCTCAGATCAAATAAAAGAAAAAGTGATCTAATTAAAAGAGATAAGGAAGGAGACTATATCTTGCTAATGGGCACCATAGATAATGAAGCAATATCAATATTAAACATATATGCACCAAGTGGTATAGCATCTAAATTCCCAAAGGAGAAGTTGAGAGCTACAAGAAGAAATAGAGAGCAAAACTGTAATAGTAGGAGATCTCAACCTTGCTCTCTCAGAACTAGATAAAGCAAACCACAAAATAAATTAAGCAAGAAGTTAAGGAGGTAAATTGAATACTAGAAAAGTTAGGTATGATAGATCTTTGGAGAAAATTGAATGGAGATAGAAATGTGTATACTTTTTTTTTTTTCTCAGCAGTTCATGGAATCTATATAAAAATTGACCATAGATTAGAACATAAAGATCTCAAAATCAAATGCAGAAAGGCAGAAATAGTAAATGCATCTTTTTCAGATCACAATACAATAAAAATTACATTCTATAGAAGACCAGGGGAAAATAGACCAAAAAGTACTTGGAAACTAAATAATCTCATACTAAGGAGCCACAAATGGTAGTTCTCTTCTCCTCCTTGGAACTGTGACCTAGCCCTGCATATGGACAATCCAATCAAGCTCTGTGGCCATGCCAGCTCAGGGTTTCTTTTATTCTCTTTCTGACTGCTTGACAGACCCCTTTAACTTCTTTGGTCTAAAAGCTTCCAGTGTTCCTGTTGTTACCACTACTGCTCTCTCAGCTGCTTCCAAGGCTCACTGTAGTTATTGTCCTGTACATTCCAAGCTGGCTCCATCCTGTGTCACAGAATTTTCTCACTGGTCTCCTAAGTTCTCTTGGGCTTGAAAAATGTCTCACCTTGATTTTTTGTTTTTGGTTCTTCTTCTTAAGAATTAAATTTAATGCTTTATTTTAAAGTTGTTTGTAGGGAAATATTGAAGAATTCAGTTGTACTGCTACCTCTACTCCTCCTTTTTGTCTTCCAAGTTACTTTTATAACCATATATGCACTGGTAGTGGTAATTGGGCCATCCCAACATTAATACTGTGAATAACAATGCATATTTCAAGAATGGAGAGCACTCCCAGATATTTTTTTTTTTTTCAGTAATTATAGCCTGAACAGAGAGTTTATGTCTGGATTGGAGCTCTTTCTTCATGTGACAAAATCTCCACAGAGATTATCATCATATTTTTTGGAAGAAAAGTGAGAAAATTGAGTGGTCTAGTTATTACATTATCTGATTGGTTTGCTTGTCAGTAAAATGTGACTGTTAATACATTTGACAAATAACTCTAAGGTTTTCTGCAAATGTATACTCAAGATTGCAAATGAACTCATGCTTTCATTTCTAATAGATATCCTCTCAACTGAGGCATATCTCATTCTCCCCCTCTTTCTTAGTAAAACGTTTTCATTAGTGCTGTAGCAAAACATTTATCAGTTGTTGATTATATTCTTATCTTCTGTAGATTATTTTCTCCAAGCTCAATTTGCCCAACTCACATACAAGACCAAGTCACAAAAAAGGTAGAAAAAATCAGCCAAAATAAAGGAAAGAAATTAATTAAAGAAAGTTATTATGATGAAAGGGAGGATCAAGTCATAATTTTAGAAGAGGACAATAGGGTCAAAATAACTACATGTAATGCCTCAAGAAATGTAATTTGACCTTAGGCCCAAAAAGAATTCCTGGAAGAGCTCAAAAATTCTAAAAAGTATATTTAAAAAAATAGAAGAAAAATTGGGAAAAGAAATGAAAAAAATGCAAGAGAATCATGAAAAGGAGTCTATAGTATGAGGAAACATTTTTTTTAAATTACCAAGGAAAATAACTACATAAAAATAGAATTACCCAAATGGAAAAGGAAATACAAATGTCACTGAAAAAAAAATTCCTTTTTTAATAAAAGCTTTTTATTTTCAAAATATATGAAAAAACAGTTTTCAGCAATCACCCCAGTAAAACCTTCTGTTCCAGACTTTTTCTCCCTCCCTTCCCCCAATTCCTCTCCTAGACTGCAAGAAATCCAATATATGTTAAAATGTGCAATTCCTATATAGATATGCTTCCACAATTATCAATCTGCACAAGAAAAATCATATTAAAAAAGAGAAAAAAAATGAGAAAAAAACAAATAGCAAGCAAACAACAAAAAAGAGAAAATACTATGTTGTGACCCACATTCAGTCCCCACTGGCCTCTCTTTGGATGTAGATGGCTCCCTCCATTGCAAGTCTATTGGAGTTGGTCTGGATCACCTAATTATTGAAAAGAGCCAAGTCCATCAGAATTGATCATCACATAATCTTGTTGTTATGTACAATGTTCTCTTGGTTTTACTTACTTAGCTTCAGTTCATATAAATCTTTCCAGGCCTTTCTGAAATCATTCTGCTGATCATTTCTTATAGAATAATAATATTCCATAACATTCATATACTATAAATTATTCAACTATTCTCCAAGTGATGGGCATCCACTCAATTTCTTGTTCCTTGCCATCAAAAAACAGGACTGCTACAAACATTTTTGCACATGTGGGTCTTTTTCACTTTTTTATGTTTTCTTTGGAATGTAAGACTAGTAGAGACACTGCTAGATCAAAGGATATGCACAGTTTGATAGCCCTTTGGGCATAGTTCAAAATTTATCTTCACAATGGTTTGATCACCTTACAATTCCACCAACAATGTATTAGCATCTCAATTTTCCCACATGCCCCTCCAACATTTATTCTTTTTCTCTCATCTTAGCCAACCTGAGAGGTCTGTAGTGGTACCTCAGAGTTGTCTTAATTTCCATTTCTCTGATCAATAGAGATTTAGAGCATTTTTTCATATGACTAAAATGGTTTTAATTTCTTCATATGAAAATTATTTGTTCATTTACTTTGACCATTTACAATTGGAGAATGGCTTATATTCTTACACATTTGAGTCAATTCTTTATATGTTTTAGAAATGGGGTCTTTATCAGAATGCTTGGATGTAAATTTTTTTTCCACTAAAAAATGGATTACTAAAAAATTAGAATTGAGCAACTGGAAACCAATGACTATTTGACATAAAGATATGATAATTTTTTTTTAGAAAATTACAAAGCAAAAGAAAGTGTAAGATTTCTTACAAAAAAACAACTGACCTATAAAATAGATAATTTAAGAATTACTAGAATCCCTGAAAGCTATGATAAAATAATGGCTGGCCAATATCTTTATCAAAGAAAACTGCCTGGATCTTGGAACCAGAAGGCAAATACAAATGGAAAGAATCCCCTGATCGCTACTTGAAATACTTTCAAAAATGAAAACTCCCAGGAACATCATAACAAAATTCTAGAGCTTACAGATCAAGGAAAAAAAAGTCCTGCCAATACCCAAAAATAAACAATTAAAATATTGTCAAATTGCAATCAGAATTATACAGGGTTTGGCAGCTTCCACTTTAAAGAACTAGAAAGCTTAGAATAAAATATACCAGAAGACAAAGGAATTACAATTAAAACCAAGAAAAACCTATTCAGCAAAGTTTGATATAATCCTTTAGGGAAAAATGGAAATTCAATGAAATAGAGGACTTTCAATCACTCCTAATTAAAAGAGCTGAGTTGAATAAAAAAATTAACGATTTCCATATATAAGACTGAAGGTTAAGAAGAAGCAAGAAAGAGAAAATGTGAGAGATTTAACAAAATTAAACAGTTTATATTTCTACATGGTAGGATAAAATTTATAGATCTTAAGGACTTTATTACTATAGGAGCAATTGGAAGGAGTATATACTGACAGAAAATGTAAATATGAGGTGGCTTTGATGGGATGATATCTCAAAAACAAAATAAAAGTGTGAGAGAGAAAATTTCACTGCAAGGAGGGGGAAGACTGAAAGGACATTAAATTATCCTACTTAAAGAGGCATAAACAAGCTATTATATAGCTTGTATATGGGAGTATAAGGCAAAACTTAAACTTGCTCTTCTCAAAATTGGTTCAAAGAAGGAATAACATACACACTTGGATATAGAAATGTATCTTACTCTATAAAGAAATAAAATAAAGGGATGGAATTAATAAAAGGAGGAAGAGGAACTGATAAAAAAAGGTTTACTGAGGAAGGCAGTGATCAGAAATAAAACACTTGTGAGGAAGGAAAGGATAACATTGTTGGTGGAATTGTAAACTGATGTAACCAATTTGGAGGGCAATATGCCTTCAAAGTTGTAAGACTGTGCATACTCCCTGATCCAGCAACACTAGTATTATGTCTATGTCACAAAGACAGACTAAAAAGAGAAAAAGACATATTTGTACAAAAATATTTATAGCAGCTCTTTTTATGAAGGTTCAGATTTGTAAATCAAAGGGAAACCTATCCATTGGGGTGCAGCTAAACAAGCTATGTTATATGATGATAATGGAATATTATTATGGTATAAGAAATGACAAAGACGATGATTTTAGAAAACCTTTGAAAGACTTAATGAACTAATACACAGTACAAGTGAAGAGAACCAGGAAAACATTGTGCCTAATAATATAATAACAGTAAAATTGTTCAATGAAGAGCTGTGACGGGCAGCTATTTTCAGTAATACATTGATCCAAGAAAATCTCAAGGACTAATGATGAAACATACTATTTAACTCTAGAGAAAGAACTGATATTGGTTATAAATTAAAGAATTGAGGCATACTATTTTCACTTTTTTCCATTTTTTCTTTTATTCAAATTTCTTGTCCTAAATGACTAATATGAAAATGTTTTTATAAAATTGTACATGTATAACCTATATCTGATTGCTTACAATTTCATAGAGGAGGATTATGGGAGTGGAGATGGGGATAGCATTTGGAACTCAAAATAAAAAATAGGAATTGAAAAAAAAAGAAAATAGTAACTCTTGTTTTGCCATATTCATATTCCATAGATGTTTGGAATTAAGATTATACAGAAGAAGCAGAAAATAAAGTCCTTTCTTACACCAGACCTAGTTTGTCAGTTTTTTTTTTCTAATAAGGAAAGAAGGAAATTTCTAAAAAAAGGACTCTACCTCCTGTCACTTAGAACTATATTTGATGAATATCTATTTCTATACTTGCCAATAATGAAGGGTGAAGAAGAGGCAGGTTATCCAAAAAGTAACCAGGAAAACTATCTTTTTACACACTATTTTTAGAAATTAACTTATATTTTAAAAATACAAAATGGTTTACTCGGATAAATAGAATTTTGAAAACTCCTCAGTAAAGAATAAATCACAAAAAAAAAAATGAAACTAAAACTCTCCTGACTTACAATTATATAACTATATAAACTTTTTTTTGAAACAAAGTTGATTCTTAGATTTCGACTCAAACAGTTTTATTCTGGTCAACATCATTAGACTGTCCTTTTAAAATATGTATTTCATTTTAAAATAGTACCTCATTAAAAGGAAGAGATAATACTGAGTCTATTTACAGAAATTATTTCACCCCAGTTTTCCTATTAGTTGTCATTTTTATTATTAATTTGACATGACATCACGTTTCCTGCTGGGTATAATGGAGTGGTTTGCCACTTCCTTTTGCAGATTTTGCAGATGAGGAAACTGAGGTGAATAGGTTCAAGTAATTTGTCCAGGTCTCAAAGCTAGTAAGTATGTGAGAAGAAGATTTGAACTGAGGAAGATGAATCTTGTTTACTCTAGGACTCTAGGTCCATTGGACCACTTAACTAACCTGTATATTTTATTAATTTTTTTTTTTTTTTTTGGTCAAAAAAGTGTTAGCCTGTGTTGGTTTTATACTGAGTCTTAACGAAGTTAATGAACTTTGTAAAATTTCTAATTTTACTTGGAAATACACCATAAAATATACCATAGTTAGATTCCAGTATAGATGCCAATAACAAGAATATTGTAGATGGGCTTTTAAAAGTAAATTGTGACTGATACATTGTTGGTGGAATTATGAACAAATCCAACCATTCTGGAGAACAATTTGGAACTATGCTCAAAAAGTTATCAAAGTGTGCATACCCTTTGATCTAGCAGTGTTTCTACTGAGATTACATCCCAAAGAGAGCTTAAAGGAGAGAAAGAAACCCACATGTACAAAAATGTTTGTGGCAACCCTTTTTGTGCTGGTGAGAAACAGGAAAATGAATGGATGCCCATCAATTGGAGAATGGCTGAATAAATTATAGTATATGAATGTTATGGAATATTATTGTTCTTTAAGAAACAATCAG
This sequence comes from Sminthopsis crassicaudata, assembly GCF_048593235.1. Lineage (NCBI taxonomy): Eukaryota > Metazoa > Chordata > Mammalia > Dasyuromorphia > Dasyuridae > Sminthopsis > Sminthopsis crassicaudata. Next base: position 559,149,054 of record NC_133619.1, read on the forward strand.
CAGGATGATTTCAGAGAGGCCTGGAGAAACTTACATGAACTGATGCTAAGTGAAATAAGTAGAACCAGGAGATCATTGTACATGGAAACAACAAGACTATACAATGATCAATTCTGATGGATGTGGCTCTCTTCAACAATGAGAAGATTCAAACTAGTTCTAATTGTTTAGTAATAAAAAGAGTCAGCTATATCGAGAGAACTATGGGAACAGAGCATGGAACACAACATAGCATTTTCACTCTTTCTGTTGTTTGCTTGCATTTTTGTTTTCCTTCTTGGGTTTTTTCTTTCTTTCTAGATCCAATTTTTTTCTTATGCAGCAAGATAACTGTATAGATATGTATACATACATTGGATTTAGCATATACTTTAACATATTTAACATAATAATATTAACATATTTAATATGTATTGGACTACCTGCCATCTAGGGGAGGAGGAGCGGGGAAGGAGGGTAAAAGTTGGAACAGAAGTTTTTGCAAAAGTCAATGCTGAAAAATTACCCATGCATATGTTTTATTAAAAAAAAGCTATAATAATTATAAAAAAGAAAACCACAAATAAACATTATCTATATTGAATTTTAAAAAAAGAAAACAAAAGTAAAGTGTGAAATCAGGAATGCATTACATAAGGGAGTTACACATGGAGATAAACTGAAAGGGATCCTCATCAGTGAATAGATTCAGGCTATTAGTGTCCTAGAGCAAAATCCTGATTCCTATGTCCTAGTTAAACCTTTACATCTTCTACTTTCTTTTTCTTGCTATTATTTGGGAAAGCACAAACACACACACACACACACACTTATACATTTTGTACTAGCTAAAATATCATCACAAAACTGCTTCTTTTTAATTTTTTTTTAATTTCTAAGAAGATAGACAAATTAGTATACTTCAAGGAAATTACCCAGGAATGGATAAGACAGGCCCACCAACATGAAATCCAGATAGCTACAGTCCAGACACTTTTCACTCATTCCACCAAAACCTATTAGTGAAGTTAATTAGGTCCAGCAGTACTGCCTTCTGACTTATTAAGATCAACATTCTTTCAGGCATGAGAATTTCTACTGCCTTCATCCCCTAGCTATGCTTCCCTCTGGAATGTTTGAGCTATCTAGATTTGGGGAACAACTTTAAATGGAACGTCACCCCAGTGACATCTTTGCAACTTTCCATCAGTATCTTTCATTAAGTACAACCAATTGAGTGTCTGATGGGCTGTGCATATGAACCAATTTCCCAATTACAAGGACCTTCAATAGTTTTTATGGTCCCAGGCACAGTTCAACTATTCACGGAGGAGGGATATTGCTTTTCAGTTTATGTTGGCATGTAACTCCTTTATGTAATGCATTCCTGATTTCACCCTTTACTTTTAAAAGCTCACCTGCAATATACTTGTTATTGGCATTTATCCGGAATCCAATTATGGTACATTTCTGAGTAAAATTAGAAGTGGAGTTTATTAAGACTCAGTACCAAAAGGCACATTTCCATGTTACACTTTTTTGGGGGCTGACTTCATGGAAGTTTCATCTCTTTCTTAGTTAGAGGTTAGTGAAAATAAAGATGTATTTTTAATATCATTTATGTTCATGAATCTCCTGAAATCTATACATTGCTTTTAAGAATCCAGTCCCAAATTAAGACTAGTTAATATGTATTCATTCTGTATTGCCCAAACGTTTTGAAAAAGGTGTGTTGTGCTACATCTAGGTGGTGCAGTGGATAGAACACCAGCCCTGAAGTCAGGAAGACCTGAGTTCAAATCTGATCTCAGACACTTACTGCTTGCTAGTTGTGTGACCCTGGGGCAAGTCACTTAACCCCAATTGCCTCAGGAGAAAAAAAAAAATTAAAAAAAAAAAAATATATATATATATATATATATGTTGTTTAAGTTGTATTTTCTTGAGCACATTTTAGTATTCCTTTCTTCTCATTCACACGGAGTACAAGGCAACATATTTTTATTATTATTATTTTAAACTATTTTAAACATGCATTGCTTTATGAAATATGTTGGGAGAGAAAATCAGAGCAAAAAGTGAAAAATTATGGGAGAATAAAAAAAAAAAAAAAAACAGAAAAAAGAAGTGAACATAGCATGCGTTGATTTATATTGTCTCCTTAGTTCTTTTTTTCTGGACCCAGATGACATTTTCTGTCCAAAGTCTATTGGGATTGCTTTGAATCACTGAACTACTAAGAAGAAGCAAGTCTTTATAGTTGATCATTGCACATTCTTGCTGAATGTGTACAATGTTCTCCTGGTTCTACTTGTTTTGATCAGCATCAGTTTATGTAAATCTTTCCAGGCCTTTTTAAAATCAGCATGTTTGAGGGGCGGAGACAAGATGACGGAGAAGACATACATTTCTTTCTAAGCTCTTCCTTGCCTTCAGACTACTTCTTTTATGAAAGGCCTCAGAATTGGTGCTTGACTGTCAAAACCCATGAATATTGGGAGTATAACACATTAACAACAGTGATAAATTCGCCAAAAAGATCTGTGTTTGCTCTTAGGTGGGGATGGCTTGGCCAGGCACAGACCTCAAGCAGGCAGTGAGAGCACAGAAGGCAGCTCACATTAAGCAGGCCAGAGGAGGGTGGGGTATGGTCTCAGCCAGCAGAAAATTTAGTGTGAGAACTTTACCACAGGGGGAGCTACTCTGCTCTGGCAGCAAGCCAGCAGATCAGCAGAAAAGCTATAAACACAAGGGGTGAAGACTGTGACCCCAAAACACTGGTGTCATTTGGGACCTGTCCACAGCCACCCAATACCCAGAGTGACTCAGCAGGATTTTAAAGCACAACCACTGATTCCAGTACAGCCATAGCTGTTCCCTAGCTGCTTCACTGTTACTTCCTGTTATATGTAGAGGAAGACTGGTAACACCACACTGTCCTAAAAGCAGATTGCAGATTTCTTTCTTTTTTTTTTTTTTTTTTTTTTGTTACAATGAGTAAAGAGTTAAAGTGGGCTCTAACTATAGATAGCTTCTGTAAAGATACAGAGCAGACTTCAAACCCTGAGGAGACTAAAAACAGATTGTTTCTAGATGAAACTCCTAAGAGGGATATGATCTGGTCTCCATCACACAAGGTTCTCATAGAAGAAATTAAAAAGGCTCTCACAAGAGAGCTAGAAGAAAAATGGGAAAGGAAAGGGAAGCTTTGCAAGAGGGTCTGGATAAGACATGTAACTCATTTAAAGATAGAATGGACAAAGAAATCAAATCCCTGAGAAACAGAATTAGTGAATTGGTAAAAGAAAATAGCTCTCTAAAAAATAAAATTGGTGAAATGGAAAAAAAAATTCCATAGAACAAAACAACTCACTTAAAAAACTCAGTTGGACAATTACAAAAAGAAATTTAAAAAAGTAAATGAAGAAAATAATTCATTAAAAATTGTAATTGAACAAATGGAAATGAATGACTTGAGGAGACACCAAGAATCAGTAAAGCAAAACCAAAAAAAAAAAAAAAAGAAACAATGGAAAAAATGTTAAATACCTACTTGGGAAAACAACAGACCTGGAAATTAGATCTAGGAGAGATAATCTGAGGATTATTGGACTTCCTAGAAATTATGATGAAAAAAAGAGCCTAGACACTATTTTCCAGGAAATCATCAAAGAGAATTGCCCAGATACTATAGAAACAGAAGGTAAAATAGACATTGAAAAAATTCACTGATCACTTACTGAAAGAGACCCCAAAATCAACACTCCAAGAAATATAGTGGCCAAATTCCAGAAGTATCAGAACAAAGAAAAAATACTATAAACAGCTAGAAAAAAATTCAAATACAGAGGAGACACAATAAGGATTATTCAGGATCTAGCAGCATCCACATTAAAATATCAAAGGGCCTGGAATCTGATATTCCAAAAGACTAAAGAACTTGATATGCAGCTAAGAATAACTTACTCAGCCAAAATGAGCATTTTTCCCCCAGGGAAAAAGATAGACATTCAATGAAATAGGTGAATTCCATCTATTTTTGATGAAAAAATCCAGAACTAAACAAATAGTTTGACCTCCAAATATAGGACTCAAGAGAAACATAAAAAGGTAAAAAGAAATCTTGGGAACTATATTTCTGTTATGAGTTTACATAAAGAATACATGTGTAATTTGGTTTTACTGTTATAATATAAAAAAGAAGCCAGCAGTGGAAAGGAAATGGTATCAGAAAAAAGGGAAAAGTGAAGTTACTACATCTCACAAAGAGGCAAAGGATACCTATTATATCTGAGGGAAAGGAGGGAGGGGGATGAACATAGTGTGTATCTTACTCTCATCATAATTGTCTTAAAGAGAAAAAATATTAGATGTATTTGATTTTCAGAGAAACTTCTCCCACCTCATTGAAAAGTGGGAATGGAAAAGTGAAAATAGAATATTACAAAAGTTAGGTATGATAAATATTTGGACAAAACTGAATGGAGACAGAAAGGAGTACACTTTCTTCTCAGCAGTTCATGGAACATATATAAAACCTGACCATATATTAGGACATAAAGACTTCAAATTCAAATGGAGAAAGGCAGAAATAGTAAATGTATCCTTTTCAGGACCATGATGCAATAAAAATTCCATTCAATAAAAAGCCAAGGAAAAATAGACCAAAAACTAATTGGAAAGTAAATAATCTTATCATAATGAATGATTGGGTGACACATATCATAGACACAATTAATAATTTCACCCAAGAAAATGACAATAATGAGATGTCATGCCAAAATGTGTGGGATGCAGCCAAAGTAGTAATAAGGGGAACTTTTATATCTTTAGAGACATACTTGTATAAAACAGAGAAAGAAAAAATAAATGATTGAGGCTTACAACTAAAACAGGTAGAAAAAGAGCAAATTAAAAACCCTCAGTCAAACACTAAACTTGAAATTCTAAAAATAAAAGGAGAGATTTAAAAAAAATTGAAAGTAAAAAATCTATTAATTAATAAATAAAACTAAGGGTTGGTTCTATGAAAAAACTAACAAAATAGATAAACCTTTGGTAAATTTGATTAGAAAAAGGAAAGCGGAAAATCAAATTGTTAGTCTTAAAAATGAAAAGGGAGAACTGGCCACTAATGAAGAAGAAATTAGAGTAATAATTAGGAGTTACTTTACCCAACTTTATGCCAATAAATTCGATAACTTAAATGAAATGGATGAATTCCTTCAAAAATATAGCATGCCCAGATTAACAGAGGAAGAAGTAAATTGGTTAAAAAGTCCCATTTTAGAAAAAGAAATAGAATAAGCTATTAATCAACTCCCTAAGAAAAAATCCCCAGTCCAGATGGATTTACATGTGAATTCTACCAAAACGGAACTGATATTTTAACCAGGTAAGTTGAAAACAGAGAAAGAAAATTATAGACCAATCTCCCTAAGGAGATGCAAAAATCTTAAATAAAATATTATCAAAAAGATTACAGAAAATCATCCCCAGGATAATACACCAGGACCAATAAGGATTTATACCAGGATTGTATGGCTAGTTAGGAAAACAATTTACATAATTGACAATATCAATAACCAAATTAACAAAAAACATATGATCATGTCAATAGATGCAGAAAACAAATTTGATAAAATCCAACATCCATTCCTAATAAAAACACTAAAAGTATAGGAATAAATGGACTTTTCCTTAAAATACTCAGTAGCATCTATTTAAAACCATCAGTAAGCTTCGTATGTAATGGTGATAAATTGGAACCATTCCCAGTAAATTCAGGAGAGAAATAAAGTTTCCCATTATCACCATTACTATTCAATATTGTATTAGAAATTCTAGTTTCAGCAATAAGACTTGAGAAAGAGATTAAAGGAATTAGAGTAGGTAATGAGGAAACCAAATTATCATTCTTTCCAGATAATATGATGGTATATTTAGAGAACCCCAGAAATTCTACTAAAAAGCTATTAGAAGTAATCGACAACTTTAGCAAAGTTGCAGGACACAAAATAAATCCACATAAATCCTCAGCATTTTTATACATCACCAATAAAATTCAACAGCAAGAGATACAAAGAGAAATTCCATTTAAAATAAATGTCAATAGCATAAAATATTTGTGAATCTATGTGTCAGGAAGTCTATGAGCAAAACTACAAAACACTTTCCACACAAATAAAGTCAGATTTAAACAATTGGAAAAATATTAAGTGCTCTTGAATAGGCTAGGTGAATATAATAAAGATGACAATACTACCTAAACTAATCTATTCATTTAGTGCTATACCAATCAGACTCCCAAGAAACTATTTTAATGACCTAGAAAAAATAACAACAGAATTCATATGGAACAACAAAAGGTCGAGAATTTCAAGAGATGTAATGAAAAAAAAAATAATAAAATGAAGGTGGCCTAGCTGTACCTGATCTAAAACTAAATTATAAAGCAGTGGTCACCAAAACCATTTGGTATTGGCTAAGAAACAGACTAGTTGATCAGTGGAATAGGTTAGGTTCACAGAACAAAATTGTTAATAACTGTAGCAATCTAGTGTTTGACCAACCCAAAGATCTCAACTTTTGGGATAAGAATTCAGTGTTTGACAAAAACTGCTGGGAAAACTGGAAATTAGTATGGCAGAAACTAGGCATGGACCCACACTTAACACCATACACTGAGATCAAAATGGGTTCATAATTTAGGCATAAAGAATGAGATTATAAATAAATTAGAAGACCATATGGTAGATTACCTTTCAGACTTGTGGAGGAGGAAGGAATTTGTGACCAAAGAAGAACTAAAGATCAGTATTGATCACAAAATAGAACATTTTGATTATCTCAAGTTAAAAAGCTTTTGTACAAACAAACCTAAAGCAGACAAGATTAGAAGGGAAACAACTGGGAAAACATTTTTATAATTAAAGGTTCTGATAAAGGTCTCATTTCCAAAATATATAGAAAATTGCCAAATTTATAATAATTCAAACCATTCTCCAGTTGATAAATTGTCAAAGGATATGAACAGACAATTTTCAGATGATTAAAACTATTTCTACTCAATTGAAAGGGTGTTCCAAATCACCATTTATCAGAGAAATGCAAATTAAGACACCTCAGAGATAACACTACACACCTGTCAGATTGGCTAAGATGACAGGAAAAGATAATGACTAATGTTGGAGGGCATGTGGGAGAACTGGGACACTGATGCATTATTGGTGGAGTTGTGAACAGATCCACCCATTCTGGAGAGCAATTTGGAACTATGCTCAAAATTTATCAAACTGTTTATAACCTTTGATTCAGCAATGTTTCTACTGAGCTTATATCCCAAATAGATATTAAAGAAAGGAAAGGGACCTGTATGTACAAAAATGTTTGTGGAAGTCCTTTTGAAGTGGCTAGAAACTGGATATTGAATGGATGCCCATCAATTGGAGAATGGCTGGGTAAATTGTGGTATATGAATATTATGGAATATTATTGTTCTATAAGAAATGACCAGCAGGATGAATACAGAAAGGCTTGAGAGACTTACATGAACTGATGCTAAGTGAAATGAGCAGAACCAGGAGATCATTATATAGTTCAACAACAATACTATATGAGGATTAATTCTCATGGAAGGCAATGAGAGGAGCCAATTGATTTCCAATTGATCTGTGATGAACAGAACCAGCTATACCCAGAGAAAGGACACTGGGAAATGAATGTGGACTGCTTACACTTTTTGTTTTTTTTCCCAGTTTATTTTTACCTTTCTAAATACGATTTTTCTTGTGCAACAAGAGAACTTTGTATATATGTACACATCTGTTGTATTTGAAATATATTTTAACATGTTTTAACATGTATGAGACTGCCTGCCATCTAGGGGAGTGGTTGGAGAGAAGAAAGGGAAAAGTTGGAACAGAAGTGATTGCAAGGGACAATGTTGAAAAATTACCCATGCATATGTTCTGTCAATTAAAAGCTATAATAAAAAAATAAAATCAGCTTGTTCATTATTTTTTAATACAACAATAATATTCCATTACCTTCATGTACCACACCCTGTTCAATCATTACCCAACTGATGGGCATCTACTCAATTTCTAATTCTTTGCTATAACAAAAAGAGTTGCTATAAACATTTTTGTACATGTGGGTCCTTTTCTCTCCTTTATGATTTCCTTGGGATACAGACCAAGTAATGGCACTTCTGGGTCAAAGACTAAGCACAGTTTTACAGCCCTTTGGGCATAGTTCCAAATTGCTCTACAGAAAGGTTGGAACATTTCACAACTCCATCTACAATGCATTAGTGACCCAGTTTTCCCACATTCCCTCCAATATTTATCTATTATGACAGGAATCATCTTAGGCATTCTGAGAGATATGAGAGGTAATTCAGAGTTGTTCTAATTTGCATTTTTTTGTATCAACAGTTGCTTAAGAGTAGTTTTTCATTTTAAAAAAGATGACTTTACTTTTGTCCTCTGAAAATTGTCTGTTCCTATGCTTTGACCATTTATCAGTCGGAATGAATTGTATTCTTATAAATTTAACACAGTTCTTTAGATACTTTAGAAATAATGCCTTTATCTGAAACACTGGCTGTAAAGGTTTTCCCCAGCTTTGTCTGTCCCTTTTAATCTTGTTTCTGTTGCTTTTGTTTTTACTTTAATGTAATCAAAGTTGTTCATTTTGCCTTTCATAATATTCTCTAGCTCTTCTTTGGTTATAAATTCTTCACTTCTCCAAAACCTGATAGGTAAATTATCCCTTGTTCTCCTAATTTGTTTATGGTATCATCCTTTATGCCAAAATCATGAATCCATTTTTACCTTATTTTGGTATACGGCATAAGATGTAGGTCTATGCTAAGTTTCTGACATATTATTTTCCAGTTTTCCCAGCAACTTTTGTCAAATAATGAGTTTTTATCCCAGAAGCTGGAGTTTGGGCATCCAAACAAATATTACATTATCATAGGCTTTGATTATTGCAGTTTTATATCTATGACTGTTGCTTTATTATATAGTTATATATAGTTTTAGGTTTAGTACTGTTAAGTCACTACTTCTTTACCTATTTTTCCATTTAGTTTATATAGTATTTGAATCAATTGTTCTTCAAATGTTTGGTAGAATTCACTTGAAATCATCTGTCCCTTGTGATTTTTCCTTAGGGAGTTGATTAATGGCTTTTTTCAATTTTTTTTTTTCTAAAATGGGGCTGTTTGAGTAATTGATTTCCTTTTCTGTTAATCTAAGTAATTTATATTTTTGTAAATATTCATCCATTTCAGTTATATTGTCAGACATACTTCCATGATGTTGGACATAATAGCTCCCAAATGTTGCTTTAATTTCTTTTTCATTGGTGACAAGTTCACCTTTTTCATTTTTGATTTTGGTGATTTGATTTTTTTCTTTCATTTTTCTGATCAAATTAACCAAATTTATTTTTATGTTTTAGTTCAATAGTTTTCTTAGTTTCTATTTTTATTAATTTATCCTTTGAGTTTCAGAATTTCTAATTTGGCATTTAATTGGGGGTTTTAATTTGCTCTTTTTCTTGCTTTTTTAGTTGAATGCCTAATTCACTAGAACAGAGCAAATGGAAGTTAATGACTTTGTGAGATAGCAAGAATCAGTCAAATAAAATAAAAATAATGAGAAAATTAAAAAAAAAAAATGAACTACCTCATTGACAAAACAGCTGACTTGAAAAATAGATCCATCAGAAACAATTTAAAAATTATTGGCTTATCTGAAGGCCATGACCAAAAAAAGAGCCTGCATAGCATTCTACAAAAAAAATTAAGAAAAATTGCCCCAATATTCTAGAAACAGAGGGGGGGGACATACTAATTGTAAGAATCCATTGATCATCTTCTGAAAGAGATCCCACAAGGAATAGCCCAAGGAACATTGCTGTGAAATTCAAAAACTGAAATCTCAAGGAAAAAATACCTAGCATTACAACCAAGGATTAACTACCCAATGAGATTCAGCATCATCTTTCAGGGAAGGCAATGGAGCTTCAATGAGGTAAGAGATTTTCAATCATTCTATTGAAAAAAACAGAACTAAACAGAAAATTTAATCTACAAACACAAGACTCAAGAGAAGCATAGAAAAGTAAAGAGGGGGGAAATATATGTTATAAAGGTTAAACTATTTATATCTCTAGATGGGAAAACAATATCTGTCACTCTTAAGAATTGTATCTGTCACTGAGGCAGACAGAGGAGGGCATCACATGGATTGAAGGTGTGGTTGTGAATTGACTGTAATGTTATGGCATTAAAGAAAAAGTCTATACTGGAAAAAGAGGAAAGTGGAGGTATAATGGGACAATCAGATCACATGAAGTGGGCAAAAAAACCTGTTAAAATTAAAGAAAAGAAGGGAGAGGGATGAGCATTGTCTGAAGCTTGATCTCATCAATTTTACCACTAAGGGAATAATCTGATCATTCAAAATGATCATTCAGATCATTCTATAGTGAAATGCAGAAAGGCAGAAATAGTCAAGGTTTCCTTTTCAGACCACATGCAACAAAATTATATTCAATAAAAGGGAAAGAAAGACTAAAAACCAGTTGGAAATTTAAAAAATCTAATTCTATAAAATGAGTAGGAAAAGATAATGATAAATGTTGGAAGTGATGTGGGAAAACTTAGGCAATAATCCATTGTTGATAGAGTTGTGAAATGATGCAACTATTCTGGAGAGTTATTTGGAACTATGCCCAAAGGTCTATAAAACTGTACATACTATTGGGCCTAGCAGTGCTGTTACTGGATTTCTGTCCCAAAGAATCATAAAGGAGAGAAAAATATCTACATATACAAAAATATTTGTAGCAGCTCTTTTTGTGATAACAAAGAATTGAAAAATGAGTAGATAACTATCAATTGGGGAATAGCTGAATAAGTTGTGGTGCAAGAAGATAATGGGATATTATTTTTCTATTAAAGAATGATGAACAAGGGAATTTGAAAAGGCCTGGAAAGGTTTATGTGAACTAATGTTGAGAGAAACAAACAGAACCAGGAATGCATTACACAATAACAACAAGCTTGTATGATGATTATATATGAAAGACCTGGGTTTTATCAGTACTTCAGAGTCTAAAACAATCCCAATAGTCTTTAGATAGACAATACCATCTCCATCCAGTGCTGTATTCACCTCTCTTTTTTTCTCCTATTTTTTTTTCTCTTTTGCTCTGAATTTTTCCTTCCAACATGATTCACAAATCAATGTGTATTAAAAAAAATTAAAAATATATAAATCTGTCCCTTTTATCTGTTTCTATCTCTGTATCTTTCAATCAGCTATTGTTTATCTGTCTCTGTATGTATATCTTTACATTTATCTATTAGCCTATCACTTCAATTTCATCTATCTTTATCATTATTATCTATTATATATCTTCTTCATAATTATCATCATCTTTATTATTATTTTCTATGTTAATCTATCATCTCTTACCACTCTGCCTTTCTATGTCTTTAGGAACATTCTAGGGGTTTTCTAAGTATAGTATTTGCTCTGCATATTTAATTAGCTTTCAAGGGAATTGAGATACAACTAAAAATGTCTCTTTATCTCTTCCATACTTTTTTATTTCCCTCAAATTTTCTTAGTTGCACATACTCTTAACATTGCAGTACATCTGTATTATTTGAATTGTATCTCTAATTAATTATTCTTTTAATCACATCACTTTACCTTTGATATAAATACCCAGATCAACTAATCAATAAGCATTCATTTTAATTTGCTTTTTAAAAATTTTGAAGATAATCAATGAGTTAAGTGACTTGCCCAGGGTTACATAGCTAGTAAGTGTAAGTGTCTAAGGCCAGAATTGAACTCAGCAATCACCAGCTCCAAAGCTGGTGCTCTATCAACTGTGCCAAGCAGCTGCCCACAAGCATTTATTAAAGTTTTACTAATTTAGCATCTCTCTCAACTGTGCTCTTCATTTCCTAACTTGCTACATATAAATTCACTTTCTTAAGTGATATTTACAACCTGCTTTCAAATTTTCAATTTTAATTTCCTTTTCCCACTCATTTTCAATTCAATAAATATCTATTAAGGACTTACTACACAACTATCAACAAGACTTTTATTATTTTATTACTATATAGGCACTGTCAAATGTTGAGCATGGTGTTAAGATAGGAAAATAAGGAAAAAACTAATATTCTCTGCTCTTTCAGAACTTATTAGTCTAATTGTATCTTTTTTTCTTATCTTCATGCTGAACTCCTGTCAAGATATTTCCTTTTCTTGTAACCTTTGGGTTTCAAATATTTCTTTATGGTTTCTTGCCCATATCTCATAGATGAGGTTATAGAAGAAAGAGTTGGAGTGAAATCTGAGAAATTGGATTAGAGCTATAAATTATCAATATAGTTTCTGAGGGAAGAATCTGTACTTTCTTGGTAAGTGGGATCAATATAAATGTTGTAAGGAAAGGCCTAGATTAAATCCATCTATGTCCAGTTCTCACCTTGATGCCTCTTTATTTGTTGACTCTCTCTTATCTTGGTAGGATTTATCTAATTCCCTTTTTAGTTTAGTTTCAAAGCTTGCCTGTAACTCAGTCTACATTTTAAAACTAGGCACTCATCTAATAGCTCCACCAGGATCCTGATTTTTTTTTGAGCTTTCAACCAATTAAAATGATTTATTTCTGTTCCGACTTTTGTGTTTAAATAGCTTTTTGTTCCACTTATGTATGCTCTACTAAGAAGTTCCCCATTGGTAAAGTTATTTTCATTCTTATTTTTACAAAATGCTACTCAGGAAAACATAAGATGACTGTGGCCTTTCATGCATCATTTTTATCAATTGACCAGGTATTGAATATCTACCTCATATCTACCACCATACTATGTTGTACAAAAGATATGTTATTCCTAGTCCCAAGGAACTTACATCCTAATTGAAGAATAAAGCATAACACACACACACACACACACACAGAAAAATATGTATATATGTTATATATAATTTTTTCCTCCAATTACATATTGAAACCATTTTTAACTTTTTTTGTTGTTGTTGAGGCAATTGGGATTAAGTGACTTCATCAGGGTTACACAGTTAGGAAGTGTTTGAGACCAGATTTGAACTCAGGTCCTCCTGAGTTCAAGGCTGGTGCTTTATCCACTGTACTACCTACCTGCCCCATTTTTAATATATATATTTTTAAAATTTGAGTTCCAAATTCTGTCTCTTGCAGAGAAGTGGTAAGCAATGTAATATAGGTTATGCATGTAAAAATATGTGAAACATTTCCATACTAGCTATTTTATACAAGAAGACAAAAAAAAAAAGAAAAAAGAAGAAGCCATTTGCTTCAGCAAATAGTATTTTCCACCATGAGTCCTTAGAAATTGTTCTGGATCATTGTATTGCTGAATATAACTTGAACATTTACAATTCTTCATGGTACAATATTGCTGTTACTGTGTACAACAATCTCCTGGTTCTGTTCAATTCACTTTGAATCAGTTCATGAAATCATTCTGGTTTTCATATCTTATATTATAATAATAAAATAAAGCATTTTTGTCTTTATTTTTTCCACTAGTTTCTCACAATCATCCCATGAAATAGTTATTCAACAAATAGAAAATCAGGGATGCTCTGATTTTACCAAGTATGTACAGCTAATTAGCAGGAAACCTAGTATTAAAATAGAAGTCTCCTAAACTCTACCTAGATGCTCTTTGAATTAGAATCTATTCATTATGACAAGATGCCTGAACTTATGGATTCAGGGAATGCCATAGGTATAATATGCCTTAATTTTGACAAAGCATTAGACATATTTCCTAATGTTATTCTAATGGATAAGGCAGAGAGATGTGGCTAAATAATAGGGGTTACGTTTCTTTTAAACTGATAGAATGAGTAGACTCAAAGATTAGTCACCAATACTAATAGATCTCTGATGAGTGTTCTATGGGTTTGGTCCCTGGCTTTGAAATGTTTGGATAACATTTGCATCAGTGACTTGGATATAAAGACAGAAATAACATGTGATCAAATATGCAGAGGACATCAAACTAGGAGGGATAACTAAAACACTGAATAACAGAGTTAATATCCAGAAAGACCATGATAGTTTAAAATAAATGTTCATGGGGCAGCTAGGTGGCACTATGGAGTACCAGCCTTGAATTCAGGAGGACCCAAGTTCAAATCTGGTCTCAGACACTTAACACTTCCTAGCTATGTGACCCTGGGCAAGTCACTTAACCCCAGCCTCCAAAAAAAAAAAAATATTCAGCTATAATACAATTAAGTTTAACAAAGACAGTCAGCATGTATTATGTGAAAAGAGCTACCTTGGCGATCAGAATAATCTGGACTTAGTCTCATTTCTGTCACATGCTTTGTGGTTCCAAATGAGTCACTTCTAACTTTTCAAGGCATCAATTGCAGAATAATATTTATCATTGGTAAAGAGAGTTTTTTCAAGGCAGAATGTTCTATGGTGTTGAAATCACAGATCTGGAACAAAGAAGCAAATTAACAAAACATCTTTCAACTTTCAAAAAGTACTGGATGGCAGAAGTATGACTGAAAAAGATTTGGTGACTTCAGTTAATTGCAAGCTCAGTGTGAATCAGTGGTGGGACAAGACAGTCATAAGAGTAATATCATCAGTATAAGCTGAGGCTGAGTATTCAAAATGAAAAATTTAACATGTAAGAGGCACAACCAGAACAAAGCAGTCAAGTAACTAGAATGGTAAGGGGACCATTCCACAGTAGTATATTTAGAAAGAAATAGAAAGCATTTAGCTTTGAGATAACAAGCTTATGGTGAACAGGTTAGCTATTTACAAATATTTGATGTGCTATGTGGAATGGAAAATAAATATTCTACTTAGACCCAGATGGCAAAAATAGGACCACTGTGTGGGCGATACAGATAAGAAACAGGTTTAAATTTGATATAAGATAGGGGGAAGAGAACCTTACCACTAAATCTCTCTAAATATGAAATGGGCTGCTTTAGGGAGTAGGTGGTTATCCTTCACTGGAGATCTGCAAGTAAAGGTTGCATGAACAAGTTTTGAAGCTGTTGAAGGCGCACTTGTTCAAGTGCCCTTTGGACTAGAAGACCCTTAAGGTCCCTTTCCATCAATAACATACTTCCCAGTAGTAACATGGCACTGAATCCAATGGTTGAATAATTTTTAGAATCAGTGTTGGAAATTAACTTATAATTGATGTCTCAAATTCATTTAATCATCTGATAAATAATGTAAAGAACACTGATGTTTACTTCACTGCAGCAGAATATTCTTCTGAGTGTTTTTCTTAATTGTTTTAAGGCTAATTAAGTTGAGCACTTGTCAATGTTACATGTCAAGTAGTTGCTATGTAATGGTTTAAAAATTTTACTCCTGGCCAGATTGTGTGAGAGCACACAGTGTAATGAGAGTGGTCTTGGGAGTAATAATCTGTCTTACTTTGGGAGGGATGGGGGAATGCAAAATGGAACGTCATTAACTAAACTTTTTGTTTTGTGTTAGTAAATTTTTATTATCACTTAATCTTTATTTAGCTTAAAATTTCCTTCATTTGTTTCTTTCTATCCTTTCCCAGAGAATCATCCCATATCACAATGACTTTTTTTCTTAAAACATTAAGAGGAAGAAGAGGGGAAAAAAACTAGTAGAATTGACCAAGATATATAAAAATCTGACAATATATGGCAAAGTCTCCATATCTGTGTTTTCTACTCCTCCTACTTCTGCAATATTGTGAGAGAATATATCCTTTCGTGTTTCTTCTTTGGAGGTCAAACTCATCAAGAATAATTTTCTTTTAAGGTTTTCATTGTCTTTATTAAATGACTGTTTCTTTTTTTATTTTGTTTTTCTGTATTTTTTTTTTTTTGAGGCAATTGGGGTTAAGTGACTTGCCCAGGGTCACATAGCTAGGAAATGTTAAGTGTCTGAGAGCAAATTTGAACTCAGGTCTTCCTGATTTTAGGACTGGTACTCTATCCACTGCATCAACTAGCTGGCCCTTGTTTTTCTGTATTTTTAGAAAATAATAGTAGTCTTTAATTTTTCAAAAATACATGCAGAGATAGTTTCCAAAATTCACCCTTGCAAAACCTCATCTTCCTAATTTTTCTCCACCCCTCCCCCCACCCCATCCCCAGACAACAAGAAATATAGTATAGGTTAAACATGTGCAACATATTTAAATATATTTCCACATTTATCATGCTGCACAAGAAAAATAAGATCAAAAAAGAAAAAAGAGAAAGAAAAAAACAAACAAGCAAATAACAATCAAAAGGTGAAAATATTATATTGCAACACATCTCTTTTAATATTGTGTTGGTTTTGTTTGTAAAAAACCTTTTAAATTGAATGTAATAAAAATTATCCATTTTGCATTTCATAATGCTCTCTAGTTATTCTTTGGACATAAATCTTTCCTTCTCCACAGATCTGAAAGGTAAATTCTCCCTTGTTCTAGTATCACCATTTATGTTGAAATCATGAACCCATTTTGACCCTATCTTGGTTAACAATATCAATGTCTAGTTTCTGCCAAAACATTTTCCAATTTTCCTATCAAATTTTGTCAAATAGTGAGTTCTTATCCCAGAAGCTAGATAAGTTTGGCTTATCAAACACTAGATTATTATAGTAAGTGACTATGGTATCTTGTGAACCTAACCTAATTCACTGATCCATGACTATTTCTTAGCCACTACCAAATGGTTTTGATGACTGCTGCTTTATAATATAGTTTTAGGTCTGATACAACTAGGCCACCTTTGTTTGCATTTTGTTTTCATTAATTTCCTTGAAATTCTTGACTTTTTGCTCTTCCAGAGGAATTGGGTTATTATTTTTCTAGCTCTATGAAGTAATATCTTGGCAGTTTGATTGGTATGGCATTGAATAAGTAGATAGTATAGATAAAATTGTCATTTTTATTATATTAACTCAGCCTACCATAAGTACTTGATATCCTTCCAATTGTTTAGATCTAACCTCATCTGTGTGAAAAATGTTTTATAATTATGTTCATATAGTTCCTGGCTTTGTCTAGCCAGGTAGACTCCAAAATATTTTGTATTATCTACAGTTATCTACAGTTATTTTAAATAGAATTTCTCTTACTATTTCTTGTTACTAGACTGTTGGTAACATAAAGAAATGCAAATGATTTTTGTAGGTATAATTTATATTCTGACACTTTGCTAAAGTTGTTAATTGTAGAAGTTCTTTTTAGTTGATTCTTCAGAATTCTCTAAGTATACCACCATATCATCTGCAAAGAGTGATCATTTAATTTTTTCATTATATACTCTAATTTATTCAATTTATTTTTCTTCTCTTATTGCTAAAATTAACATTTCTGATACAATATTGAATAATAATGGTGATAATGGGTAACCTTGTTTCACCCCTGATTTTATTGGGAATACTTCTAACTTATTCCCATTAAATATAATGCTTGCTGATGGTTTTACATAAATGTTATTTATAATTTTTAAAGAGAACTTCATTTATTCTTATATTCTCTAGTGTTTTTGTTATATTTTGTCTAATAAAAATTATTTTATTTTTGTCAAATGCTTTTTTCTGCATCTATTGAGATAAATATATCATTTCTGTTAGTTTTGTTATTGATATGGTCAATTAAGCTAATAACTTTTCTGATATCAAAGCAGCTCTATATTTCAGGTATAAATATTACTAGGTCATAATGTATTGTCCTGGTGATGTTGTAATCTTTATGCTAATATTTTATTTAAAATTTTTTTATCAATATTCATTAAAGAAACTGGTCTATAGTTTTCTTTGTCTATTTTGACCCTCCTTGGTTTAGATCTCAGCACTATATTTTTGTTATAAAAGGAATTTATTTTCTGAAATAGTTTCTTTTATATAATATTGGAATGAATTGTTCTTTAAATGTTTGGTAGAATCTATCAGATCCTTGGAGAAAGGAGGAATTTGGTTCAGAGAAGAACTAGAGAACATTATGGAATGCAAAATGTATAACTATAATGGGCCAGAACTCTGTACTTGAAACAAGGTTTCTTACAAGGTGCTAACTCAATAGAATTGATAAGACAATAGTTATCTAGTTTAGCATAGTAATTAATAGTTCTCTAGTTCAATATGATTGATTGAATCTTACAACAATTAATGGTTCCCTAGTGATATAATAATTGGTTTATACTTAATATGCTGCATATAAACTGGGACAAACTCAGCTGGGGACAGACTCAGAAGGGATCAGACTGGGGGAATGTTGGGACCCTGGATCTCTTAGAATCAGCCAGAATCAGGATAAGCAAAAGTCTTTATTCTAGGTCTTTTGTGGTTGTGGTCAGGGGATTAAATCTAGCAATCTCTACACCTCCTTCCTCTCTCTCCACTGCCAAGAGAATGCCTCAATTTCCTCCTCCTATTCCACCCATTCATGTCACTTCTCCTCCTTTGTCCACACCCACTGATCCAGCCAGCACAGAATAGTGGGGAGGGTCATCCTTCAAACATGTTAATAGAGAATTGTCCAATTGGCAATTAGTCTCATGTGCTCCATTATCCAAGTGCATTTGCTCAGTTCTAGCCCTTTACACCTCCCACTTTCTTTTTTTTTAGAACATAGGTGGTCATGCCATTCCTGACTTCTCAGGGAGGTGAAAACCCCAAAAAGAAGATAATCAAGCACTCCCTGACATTTCAGGAAGGGAGATGAAAAGCACCAAAGGGAAGTGGGGATTGCTAGCGGGTTTCTGGGCTGAAGGGTTTTATTAGAGACAAGTATGCACAAACCCATCAGCATGGAAGGTATTACACAAGCACATAGCAATAATGCAGAGGCTATTTGTGATAACTCTCCCCATAGTCAGTTCAGGCTCGATGAGGTGTAACAAACATGAATTGTACATGCAATTAGTGATATAACAAACAATGTAAATCAATATGGTTTTGTAAAGATTTCCAGAAGTCCTAGAAAGAGGGTATGTAAACATCAGTCACACATATGCCCAACCAAGAGACAGTCCAAAACCAATCTATTGTCCATTGCTTCACATGTTAGGGAATCCAATTATCCCCGCAAGTTTTTGAAGTTCCACAACTGTTTTTTTATATGTTAGGGAATCCAATGATTCCTAAAGGGTTTTGAAGTCCTAGAACAGTCTTATGATGCCTCAGAGAATCCAATGATTCCTGAGGACTTTCAAGTCCTACAATAGTCTTATGATGTCTCAGAGAATCCAATGCTCAGTTCTAGCCCTTTACAGGGAAAGACCGTAGCTGGAGGCTGGAGCACAAGTATTTGGACTGAGACAGACTTCAAGACAGAGACTGTCATGGTGGTCATTCTGCCTCCCTCCCAGAAACCAAGACACATTCTGGAGAATCTCCAGAAAGCTAGCTGAAGCCCCAGGCAAGGAGACAAACTTTGAAAGAGACAATAAAGAATTTGGACTTTATCCCTGGTTATTCTTGTGATGGTTACTTTGCTGAAAAGAAGGCTGGTCCAAAGACCTCCAGAAAACCAACCAGAACACTACAGGCAACTTTGATTACATTAAATTAAAAAAAATTTTTGCACACACACACACAAATCTAACACAAACAAGATTAAAAGGGAAGTACAAAACTGGGAAAAAAATTTTTACCGTCAATTTTTCTGATAAAGATTTCATTTTTAAAATACATAAAGAACTGTGTCAAATTTGCAAAAGTACAAATCAGTTTCCAATTGATAAATGGTCAAAGCATATGAATAGACAATTTTCAGATGTTGAATTTAAAGCCATTTATAGTTATATGAAAAAATGCTCTAAATAACTATTGATTAGAGAAATGCTAATTAAAGCAACTCTGAGGTACCATCTTACACCACTCAAATTGACTAAGATGACAGGAAAAGATAATGATAAATGTTGGACATTAGGACACTGCATTGTGGGTGGAGTTGTGAAATATCCAAGCATTCTGGAAAGCATGTCCAAAGGGCTTTAAAATTGTGCATACTCTTTGACCCAGCAGTGCCACTACTGGATCTCTATCTCAAGGAAATCACAAAGTAGGGAAAAGGACCCACATGTGCAAAAACGTTTATAGCAGCTCTTTTTATAGTAGTAAAGAATTGGAAAATCAGTATATGCCCAGCAATTATTCCTCTTTTAATAAATTGTGAAAACTATGGATATGCAGTTTTTAGATAAAGAAGTTAAAATATCTTTCGTCATATAACAAACAAATGCTCTAACCCACTATTGATTAGATAAATGTAAATTAAAACAACTCTGAGTTACTATTTCACACCTATCAGACTGACTAATAGGAAAAAAAAATAGAAAAATGATAAATGCTGGTGATGTAAGAAAATTAGAACACTAATGCATTATTGGTGGATGTGTGAATTCCAAAGTGAACCATTCTGGAGTTTGGTTTGAAACTTTGCCTAAAGGGCTATAAAACTGTGCATTTACTTTGATCTAGGCACAATTACTACTAAGCCTGTGTTCCAAAGAGGTTATTACAAAGGAAAAGGATCCACATATACAAATATTTTTATAGCACCTTCTATTTTGTGTGAGTGTGTGTGTATGTGTGTGTGTATGTATGAGATGGGAAAGAATAGGCAACTGAAGTGATGCCCATCAATTGGCGAATAGCTGAACAAGTTGTGGCTTATGAATGTATTGGAATACTACTGTGATGGAATATAAATAATGAGTAGGCTGATTTCAGAAAAGCCTGGAAAACTTCCATGAACAGATGCTGAGTAAAGTGAGCAGAATGATAAGAGCATTATATACCACAATAGCAAAATTACATGATGATCAGATCTGATTCTCCTTAAAAATAGGGATCCAAGACAATTTTAAAAGACTTATTGTGGAAAATGCAATCCACATGCATAGGAAGAACTATGGAATCTGAATATAGATTGAAGCCTACTATTTTCACTATTTTTTCTTCCTTGTGGTTTTCCCCTTTTGTTCTGATTTTTCTTTCACAACATGACTAATATGAAAATAAACTTAACATGATTGTATATGTAAGACCTATGTCAGATTGCTTGCTGTTTTGGCTAGTGGGGGAAAAGAAAGGGAGGGAGAAAAATTTGAAACTGAAAATTACAAAAATTAATGTTGAAAGCTATCTTTACATGTATTGGAAGAAAATTACTTTTAAATACAAAAAACTTCAGCATCTTTGTAAACTGTAATATTATGATCAAATTTATGAATACTTATGATTCCAGAAGAGTAGTTATGATACATGCTATACAAGACAGAAAGGTGACAGATTCAAAGTATAGAATGAGATATGAGTATACATATAAAAATACATAGAAATCTACATATGCATATCCATACACATATGTATTAAATCTATATGTGCATATATACATACATGATATATATATATGTAATTTATAATGATATAGGATATAGATATTGATGAATTGTTTTGATTATGCATATTTGTTACAAAATTTATTTTCTTTACCTTTTTCAATGAAAGAAGGAAGGGAAAATAGATTTTTATCAAAACTTTTTGTTACAAGGGAGAACAATGGATGCTACAGATGTGAAATGTCTACATTTTCAAATTATTATACTATATCATTAGTTTTGTTTAATTTTTTTAGTTTGTTATGAGACCTCTCATGTAATTGGAGTAGTCTGTAATTATAATGTAAAAAAGAAAATATATCAACAATATTTTAAAAAAGAAATTCCGACTTCCGGCCAAGATGGCGGCGTGGAGGCAGACAGCTGCTTGAGCTCCTCGTTTTCTCTCAGAACTTACTTCATGACAAGCCTCAGACTTAATGCTTGACCCAGAAAGAAATTCACAAATAATTACCAAGAGAAGACATCCTTGAAAGTCGCCAGAAAAGGTCTGTGTTTGCTTGGGGGAGGGTGGAGCAGACTGGGCACAGACTGAGGGCAGGCAAGCCAGAGTGAGACAGGCAGCTCACACAGCTCAGACTGGAGGGGGTTGGGGTACGATCTCTGCCATTTCTGTGAAAAGACTTTTTCCCCAGTGTGGATACTTGGTCTTGGCAGCAAGCCAGGAGCATTGGAGAGGGTGTAAAGACCGGGGTGAGGATTAAAACCCCAGAAAGCCAGCGTCTCTCAGAACCCGGCCACCCCCAACCCCCACCTAGACTGACTCAGCCCATTCTCAGAGCCTCAGAGCGCAGACTCAGTACAGTCATTGCTGTTCTGTTAGTGGCTCTCTGCTGCCCTACCCCCAGTCTGTAGAGGAAGCCCATTAACACCATCCAGAACCATCCCCCTCAAAACAGACCAGTTGTTTCTCTTGTCAGTTTGTTTTCTTCGATTCCTACGCTGACAAAATGAACAAAAAATTCAAAAGGGCTCTAACCATTGACAGCTTTTGTATGGAGAGAGAGCAGACTTCAAACACTGAGGAGACTAAAAGCAGACTCTCCCCAGAGGAATCCCCTAAGGGGGATATGATCTGCTCCTCAATACAAAAGAATCTCATGGAGGAGATCAAGAGGGCTCTCACAAGAGAGCTGGAAGAGAAATGGGAAAAGGAAAGGGAAGCTTGGCAAGAGAGCCTGGAGAAGTCATCCCATGCATTCAAAGACAGAGTGGATAAAGAAATCAAATCATTGAGAAACAAGATTAGTGAGCTGGAAAAGGTAAACAATTCCAAGGAAAACAGGATTAGTGAGCTGGAAAAAGAAAACAGCTCTCTAAAAAATAAAATGGATAAAATGGAAAAAAATTCCATGGAAGATAAAAACTCAATTGGACAATTACAAAGAGATATAAAAAAAGTGAGTGAAGAAAATACATCATTGAAAATTAGACTCGAACAAGTCGAAATGAATGACTCAAGGAGAAACCAAGAGGTAGTCAAGCAAAACCAGAGAAATGAAACAATTGAAAAGAATGTCAAATACCTTACTAGAAAGACAACAGACCTGGAAAACAGATCCAGGAGAGACAATTTGAGAATAATCGGACTCCCTGAAAAATGTGAGGAAAAAAAGAGCTTGGACACCATTTTCGAGGAAATTATCAAAGAGAACTGCCCAGACATTCTGGAAA
Organism: Sminthopsis crassicaudata; assembly: GCF_048593235.1. Taxonomy (NCBI): domain Eukaryota; kingdom Metazoa; phylum Chordata; class Mammalia; order Dasyuromorphia; family Dasyuridae; genus Sminthopsis; species Sminthopsis crassicaudata. Next base: position 559,172,162 of record NC_133619.1, read on the forward strand.
CAGAGGGTAAAATAGACATTGAAAAAATTCATCGATCACCTACTGAAAGGGACCCTAAAATCAAAACGCCAAGAAATATAGTGGCCAATTTCAAGAACCATCAGACAAAGGAAAAGATATTGGAAGCTGCTAGAAAAAAGCAATTCAGATATGGAGGATCCACAATAAGGATAACCCAGGATCTAGCAGCATCCACATTAAAAGAACACAGGGCCTGGAACATGATATTCTGAAAGGTTAAGGAACTTGGTATGCAGCCAAGAATAACTTACCCAGCAAGAATGAGCATCATTTTCCAGGGAAGAAGATGGACATTTAATGAAATAAATGAATTCCATCTATTTTTGCTGAAAAAAAACAGACCTACATAAAAGGTTTGATCTTCAAATACAGAACTCAAGAGATTTCTAAAAAGGTAAAAAGAAATCTTGAGAACTATACTTCTGCCAAAAAAATATGTAAAGAACATATGTACAATTTGACTTAGAAACTAGAGGTGGAAAGGAAATTATATCATAAAAAAGTGTAAAGTGGTGGTACTACATCTCATGAAGAGGCAAAGGTAACCTATTATATCTGAGAGAAAGAAAGGAGGGAGATGAACATAGTGTGTATCAATAGACATATTCGATTTATGGTGAAACTTCTTCCACTTCATTGAAAAGTGAAAGGGAAGGAGTAAGCTAAGGAGAAGGGAATACAGAAATTTCAAGGAAAAGGGGTAAAATAAGGGGAGGATCTTTAAGGTGGGGGAGGGATCCTAAAAAGGGAGGGCTGTGAAAAGCAAGTGGTGTTCACCAGTTTAATACTGGGTAGGGGGGTAAGAGGGAAGGAAAGGGGAAAAGCATAAGCAGGGATTAATAGGATGGCAAGCAATATAGAATTAGTCCTTCTAACCATAAATGTGAATGGGGCAAACTGCCTCATAAAGAGGAAGCAGTTAGCAGACTGGATTAAAAGTCAGAATCCTACTATATGTTGTTTACAGGAAACACACCTGAAACAGGGTGAGACATTCAAACTAAAAGTAAAAGGGTGGAGCAGAGTCTATTATGCTTCAGGTGAAGCCAAAAAAGCAGGGGTAGCCATCCTCATCTCAGATCAAGCAAAAACAAAAATTGATCTAAATAAAAGAGATAAGGAAGGGCATTATATCCTGCTAAAGGGTAGCATCAATAATAAAGTAGTATCAATATTAAACATATATGCACCAAGTGGTGCAGCATCCAAATTCTTAAAAGAGAAATTAAGATAACTGCAAGAGGAAATAGATAGCAGAACTATAATAGTGGGAGATCTCAACCTTGCACTCTCAGAATTAGATAAATCAAACCACAAAATAAATAAGAAAGAAGTCAAAGAGGTAAATAGAATACTAGAAAAGTTTGATATGATAGATCTTTGGCAAAAGCTAAATGGAGACAGAAAGGAATATACTTTCTTCTCAGCAGTTCATGGAACCTATACAAAAATTGATCATATACTAGGGCATAAAAACCTCAAAATCAAATGCAGTAAGGCAGAAATAGTAAATTCATCCTTTTCAGACCATAATGCAATCAAAATTACATTTAATAAAAAGCCAGGGGAAAATAGACCAAAAAATAATTGGAAACTAAATTATCTTATACTAAAGAATGATTGGGTAAAACAGCAAATCATAGACATAATTAATAACTTCACCCAAGAGAATGACAATAATGAGACATCATACCAAAATGTGTGGGATACAGCAAAGTAATAAGGGGAAGTTTTATATCTCTACAGGCCTACTTGTATAAAATAGAGAAAGAGAGGGCCAACAAATTGGGCTTACAACTAAAATTGCTAGAAAAGGAACAAATTATAAAACCCCAGACAAACACAAAACTTGAAATTCTAAAATTAAAAGGTGAGATTAATAAAATTGAAAGTAAAAAAAAAAAAAAAACTATTGAATTAATTAATAAAACTAAGATTTGGTTCTATGAAAAAACCAACAAAATAGACAAACCCTTAGTAAACCTGATTAAAAAAAAGGAAAGAGAAAAAGCAAATTGTTAGTCTTGAAAATGAAAAGGGTGAACTCACCACTAATGAGGAGGAAATTAGAACAATAGTTAGGAGCTACTTTGCTCAACTTTATGCCGATAAATTTCATAACTTAAATGAAATGGAAGAATACCTTCAAAAATATAGCTTGCCCAGATTAACAGAGGAAGAAGTAAGTAGTCTAAATAGTCCCATCTCAGAAAAAGAAATAGACCAAGCTATTAACCAACTTCCTAAGAAAAAGTCCCCAGGACCAGATGGATTTACAGGTGAATTCTACCAAACATTTAAAGAACAACTAACTCCAATGTTATGTAAACTATTTGAAAAAATAGGGATTGAAGGAGTCCTACCAAATTCCTTCTATGACACAAACATGGTACTGATACCTTAACCAGGTAGATCGAAAACTGAGAAAGAAAACTATAGACCAATTTCCTTAATGAATATTGATGCTAAAATCTTAAATAAGATATTAGCAAATAGACTTCAGAAAATCATCCCCAGGATAATACACTATGACCAAGTGGAATTTATACCAGGAATGCAGGGCTGGTTTAATATTAGGAAGACTATTAGTATAATTGACCATATTAATAATCAAATTAATAAAAACCATATGATCATCTCAATAGATGCAGAAAAGGCATTTGATAAAATCCAACATCCATTCCTACTAAAAACGCTTGAGAGTATAGGAATAAATGGACTATTCCTTAAAATAATAAGGAGCATATATTTAAAACCTTCAGTAAACATCATATGTAATGGCGATAAACTAGAACCTTTCCCTATAAGATCAGGAGTGAAACAAGGTTGCCCACTATCACCATTACTTTTCAATATAGTACTAGAAACTCTAGCCTCGGCAATAAGAGCCGAGAAAGAGATTCAAGGAATTAGAGTAGGAAATGAGGAAATCAAATTATCACTTTTCGCAGATGACATGATGGTATACTTAGAGAACCCCAAAGACTCTGCTAAAAAGCTATTAGAAATAATTCAGATTTTCAGCAAAGTTGCAGGATACAAAATAAATCCACATAAATCCTCAGCATTTTTATACATTACCAAAACAATCCAACAGCAAGCGATACAAAGAGAAATTCCATTCAAAATAACGGTTGATAGTATAAAATATTTGGGAATATATCTACCAAAGGAGAGTCAGGAATTATATGAGCAAAATTACAAAACGCTTGCCACAAAAATAAAGTCAGATTTAAATAATTGGAAAGGCATTCAGTGCTCTTGGATAGGCCGAGTGAATATAATTAAGTTGACAATACTCCCTAAACTAATCTATTTATTTAGTGCTATACCAATCAGACTTCCAAGAAACTATTTAAATAACCTAGAAAAAATAACAACAGAATTCATATGGAACAACAAAAGGTCGAGAATTTCATGGGAAGTAATGAAAAAAAAATTAAATGAAGGTGGTCTAGCTGTACCTGATCTAGAACTATATTATAAAGCAATAGTCACCAAAACCATTTGGTATTGGCTAAGAAATAGACTAGTTGATCAGTGGCATAGGTTAGGTTCACAGGGCAAGATAGTGAATAAAAATAGCAATCTAGTGTTTGACAAACCCAAGGATCCCAACTTTTGGGATAAGAATTCATTATTTGACAAAAACTGCTGGGAAAACTGGAAATTAGTATTGCAGAAACTAGGCATGGACCCACATTTAACACCACATACTAAGATTAGATCAAAATGGGTCCAAGATTTAGGCATAAAGAATGAAATCATAAAAAAATTGGAGGAACATGGGATGGTTTACCTCTCAGACTTGTGGAGGAGGAAGGAGTTTGTGTCCAAGGGAGAACTAGAGAGCATTATTGATCACAAAATAGAACATTTTGATTACACCAAATTAAAAAGTTTCTGCACAAACAAAAGTAATGCAAACAATATTAGAAGGGAAGCAACAAATTGGGAAAACATTTTTACAGTTAAAGGTTCTGATAAAGGCTTCATCTCCAAAATATACAGAGAATTGACTTTAATTTATAAGAAATCAAGCCATTCTCCAATTGATAAATGGTCAAAGGATATGAACAGACAATTCTCAGATGAAGAAATTGAAACTATTTCCACTCATCTGAAAGAGTGTTCCAAATCACTATTGATCAGAGAAATGCAAATTAAGACAACTCTGAGATATCATTACACACCTGTCAGATTGGCTAAGATGACAGGAACAAATAACGATGAATGTTGGAGGGGCTGTGGGAAAACTGGGACACTGATGCACATGTTGGTGGAGTTGTGAAAGAATCCAACCATTCTGGAGAGCAATCTGGAATTATGCCCAACAAGTTATCAAAATGTGCATACCCTTTGACCCAGCAGTGCTACTCCTGGGCTTATATCCCAAGGAAATACTAAAGAAGGGAAAGGAACCTGTATGTGCCAAAATGTTTGTAGCAGCCCTTTTTGTAGTGGCTAGAAGCTGGAAGATGAATGGATGTCCATCAATTGGAGAATGGTTTGGGTAAATTATGGTATATGAATGTTATGGAATATTATTGTTCTGTAAGAAATGACCAACAGGAGGAATACAGAGAGGCTTGGAGAGACATACATCAACTGATGCTAAGTGAAACGAGCAGAACCAGAAGATCATTATACACTTCAACAATGATACTGTATGAGGATGTATGCTGATGGAAGTGGATATCTTCAACATAAAGAAGAGCTAATCCAATTCCAATTGATTAATGATGGACAGAATCAGCTACATCCAGAAAAGGAACACTGGGAAATGAGTGTAAACTGTTATTTTTACCTTCTGAATCAAATTCTTCCTGTGTAACAAGAAATTTGGTTCTACACACATATATTGTATCTAGAATATACTGTAATATATTTAACATGTATAAGACTGCTCGCCATCTGGGGGAAGGGTTGGGGGAGGAAGGGAAAAAAATCTGAATAGAAGTAAGTGCAAGGGATAATGTTATAAAAAATTACCCATGCATATGTACTGTCAAAAAAAAGTTATAATTATAAAATAAAATAAAAATTAAAAAAAATTCCAAAAAATTGATATAGATAAAAATTATTAAATACTAAATAAGTGAAATAGTCTCTTTTGAGAGATGTTGGGTTTTCTCTTCCTGGATATCACAAAAATAAAGTTAGGGTAAATGGTATGTATTTTGTTGTTGATTTTTAGTCATGTCAGCCATGCTTAACTCTTGTGACTTAATTTGAAGTTTTTTTTTTTTTTTTTTTGCCAAAGATGCTGGAGTAGTTTGCCATTTTCTTTTGCAGCTTATTTTATGTATCAGAAAACTGATATCAATCAATGAAGTGATTTGCCCAGGAATAATACAACTGTCTGAGGCTGAATTTGAACTCAAGTTTCCTGTTTTCCAAGCTCAATACACTATTTCTCCATATCCTCATTAAAAAAAGAAACAACACTCCAAAAATCTCCCAAAATCTTATAATTATGCACAGTCAACTAAAAAATTGCATATTATATATACAAAAATGTTTTGTGAAATTCTAATAAATGTCTTCAAGATGGCTCACCAAGCAATATTCTGGATTTAAACTTCATGTTCAAGTTATCTTAATGATTATTGGTTTTGATTTCCCAGAGCTAGCCTTAGAATGACCTTTCCTATTTTTGCCTTGCTGATCCTACTTCATTAAGACATGCCCTATGACAAGGAAATTGGGCATCCACTTGGCTGAACGGTCAATTTTTAATTAAAAAATAGATTTCTCAGCACTTGAATCTAAAGAACAGTACTCTGAGCACTTATGTTTCATTTCATTGTTTCTAGCAGTTTTCGAATGGTACATAGCTGTCTGAACTGCCTATCAATTTAATTGGGGTTGGGTGATATAAGGGAGCGCATCAATATTCCAAATGTCAACTCAGTTGTGAAATTTATGGCAGAATGTCTTCATAGTATCCATTATAAAATTATGACCTTGGTGTTCTCTTTCTGGCAGATACCATTTAAAATTGCTCTTTTCTCTGGGCAAGCATAAGGGAAAAATAATAGGATGTCTTATAGTCCTTACTCAGCATCATAAAGATAATGAATAACCAAATCAAGATTCGAATTTGGAACCTCTGACTATGGTAAAATAGAAAAAGAATAGTTTTGAACACAAAAATACTGGAATTTTTAACTCCAATGCTATTTAGAGAAAACTGAACTTGAATTAGAAAACCTTAGCTTTAAATATTACCTCATATCATTATTAGCTGTATCATCAAAGGCAAGCCACTTATATTCTCTGGACTTCAATTTCCTCATTTGTCAAATGAAATTTTTGTTTAAATAATGCCTAAAGTCCCTTGCAACTTCAAATTCAGTGCGTTTAAGACTTCATGATTTGTGTACCCTTAAAGATGAACTGGAAATATTTCTGAAATATTAGTTTATAACCATATTAGGCATACAATAATTATTTGCTATATCTAGTACCAATACCAGGCAAACACAACTTGGACAGAAGGAGGTTATTTATTAGTAGGAATATTTCTAGCTCATCTTTCATATGATGCTTCACTTGATAATTCACCCTGTCTAAACACATACCCAAGGAATACAATCAAAAAATCATAAAATAATAGAAAATGAGAGCCAGAAAAGACATTTGAAGTCTTCTAACATATCTAAAAAGAAAACCTCCTATAGTATACATATAATAAAATATAATAAGCAAGTCATCTCTAGCCTTAATTTGAAGAACTCCAGGTACAGGGAACAGATAATTTTCCAAGATGGTATATTTCACTTCTGGATAGTCTCAAATGTTAGAACGTTTTCCTAAGATAAAGATTTTCCTTTGAAAATTCCATTTATTGTTCCTTGCTCTTCCTATTAAGATCAAACAAAACAAGCTAATCACTTTTTTCACAACAGGTCTTCAAATATTTGAACAGAATGATCCCCACTGAGTCTTCATCTCTCCAAACTAAATGCAAATTTTCCTTACATGACATGAACTCATGGCCCTTCATCGCTTTGGTCACCTTCCTTTTGGATATTCTCGAGGTTATTGTTCCTTGTTCCCCCTGAACCACATATAATACTTCAGATGAAATCTGATATGCCAGGTTATTGAGTATGGTCTCTGTTATAGTTGTTGTTTAATAACTAAATTCACGAGTTCAATTAAAACATAATCTTCTGATACATGTCTGGAAGTAAACCAAATTTACTGGTGTTTACACAGCAGCCATTCTCCCAGAATACACTCTCTCCAGTGAGCAAGCTCTGATTGTACCTGTTAGCTGCTACAATGATTTATGCCATTTTTGTAGGTCGAATAAACGGTGCTGGCATAAATCCTAAGTAACTATGTTTTGTTTCCTACCATGGCCATTAACTAACACAGCATGACAGATGTTTTTTGAAATTCTTTGTTTCTGAAATAGATATACATTTACCAATTTTTTTTTAAAAGGGAGGAGAGTGGTTAGGAAGGACTAACTGTTTAATATAACCCATAAATAACAATCACAATAGCTGGTACTTTAAAGTTTGAAAAATACTTAGCATATACTGCCTTATTTGATCCTTACAAGAATCCTATTAGACTTTATTATCATACCCATTTTGTAGGTGAGGAAAAGAAAGCAAAGAGGTTAAATTACTTGCTCTGGTTTGTTAAATTAGTATGTAACTGAGATAGGATTCACTTAAATCTGATAAATGTGAATATTATAAGTCTTCATGAAAACTCTGGAGCACTCAAGTGAGACTTCAGAGGCCTAGATGAAATAGCCCTGAAATTTATACAAATAAATTTGAAATCATAAGTCAATAGAGATGGAAAAAGTATTTTTATTTTTTTCCTCTATCCTTTTCAGATGATTTTCTTGGGCTTTGTGAATCTGAAAAATGGGAAAGAATAGGAAAAAAAAGTTGGATGACCACTTGTCAGGTGTGCTGTTGAGGAGATTTTTTAAATTGTGTTTTTTAATGATAGATCTACCAAGGTCCTTTCCAGCTCTGAAATTCTGAGAGTCTGTGAAAAGCAAAAGTGACAACATTTCACTCACTCATCTATTTATTCATTCAATAAATATTTATTCAGTCTTACTCCACACTTGTGGAGTGACATATTAGTGGCTATGAAGGGGAAAGGAAGCTTACCCGGGAAAGTAATGATCTAGTGGAAAAAGCTTTGTGTTTGCAGTTAGACCTTGTCTGATTTTCCACGAATCAGTGGAGGAAAACATCTCTTTTATTAGCCTTCCATTATTCACATGAGCATGTTCATTGCTACAATTTATCCTCTTGGTCATCCTTCTTCCCAACTCTGAATGACTTTGTCTGAATCTTAAATCATCTTTCACATTCTAAATGTACACTTTTCTCCTCCATAACTTTCTCCTGATGACTTTGGCCCACACAGAGCTCTCCTTCCTCTGAAATCTTTGTAGCACTTACTGACTTTACTGAAAGATGTAGCATTTAATTATACCTTCTTAATTCAATACATCAAAAGAACTGTGATTATATCCGTGTAGGTCCTCTCTCTACCCACTCAAATGAAACCCTGTTATGTGTTAGTAGTTTTATGAATTGCTGTGGACAAAAAATAATAATAATCACCTGGCAGCCAGCCTCCCCATGTGACTGTCCAAACTTAGCTAGATTTGCCCTTAGACAAAAAGGCTCACACTCTGACACCAGCCCACTCATAGCCTTTGGAGCTCAATAGAATTTGCCAAGGATTGTGCTTCACTGGCAGAGTCTGTAAAATTCCAAGGTTACTTTTATGATAAGATGAACCACCAGTTGATTAATTTATTTCAGAATGCTCCTTTAAGAAAGACATTTCTCCAATAATAACAATAACACATACATGTATATTGGCTGTTCTTCATTCTCAAAGAGGATCAAAATTACATCATTCCATTAGACCCAAATTACGATGTAACCAGCTGTGTCTGATCAGACCAATATAAACTTGGAATGCTCTACCACCACATCAGACACAAATATTCCATGTGAACATTTGGAGTGGATTCTCTAACAATATTTCTAGCATTTCTTTTGAGTTTTTTCAGTTCTGTTTTGTTCACAGAAGCACAGCATCTTCTCTCATGAGGGTCCATTATGAAGTCCTGTGCCAGTGTTTCCCATGGTATGCAATCAGTTCTAAAGTCCTTAAAAAAGACCTTGAGAGTGTCCTTGTGTCATTCTTCCCTGACCACCAAGGGATCATTTGTCCCGGGTCAGTTTTCTATAAAATAATGAAATAAGGTTGTGTGCCTGTTCTCATGTTTTTTAGCATGATGTTTTCAACCATATTATCAAACACTTTCCATGAGGTCAAACATGACATCAAATTAATTACTGTACTGATCATAAACTCTTCAACTTGAAAAGGCTACAAGCCAAAGCTAAAGTGGAGGGAATGTTGGTGCATGAATTTTTGTGGATGATTGTGCACTCCATACTGCCTCTGAGCTGCAATAAAGTATGAATTGAATTTCTGTTGCATTTGGCTAATTTTGGCCCAAAAATTAACACCAAGAAAATGCAGGTATTACAACAGCTAGCACCACACCTTTCATATGTAGAACCATCAATTACGGCATATGGAGAAGTTTTTAATATCTTGGATAAGTTTATTTACCTGGGGATTGTAGTTCTAGGGATGCACATATTGATAATGAGGTTGACTCAGAGTGTGGGAAACTCCAAAGGAAAGTGTGGGAGAGAAGAGGTATTATACAATGAAACTGAAGGTCTATAGAGCCAGTGTGATGACCTCGTTGTTTCATTCCTGTGAAACAGTATATACTAGTACTATGCCAGGAAAACTAAATTGCTTCCATTTGAATTGCATTAGGAAGATTCTGAAGATCAACTGACACACACTGAGTTCCTGACTTGAATTCAACTGCCAAGCTTTCCAACTCTACGGCAGAGAGCACAATTCCTTTGGGCTGGCCATATTGTTCAAATGCCAAATGTAGACTTGCCAAAAAGACTGAAAGACTATACACACACACACACACACACACACACACACATATATATATATATATATATATACATATAAACATATGTAGTTTATATGTTTGAAGAGTAGTATATATATATACATATACATATGTATATATATATATATATATATATATATATGTGTGTGTGTGTGTGTGTGTGTGTGTATGTGTTAGGATTACTAGGTGAGAACTCAGGTTGTCTGGATAGTGACAAGGTGAGAATTCAGGTTGGACAATTACAAGGTGAGAACTCAGGTTGACTTGATAGAAGGAGCAAGCTCATTGGCTGAAGTGGTTCTTCCCAGAAGCCCTTGCATTATCCCACGCCCATTCTCTGGGAGGATAAAAGAGACAGCATTGGGCCCAGAGATCAGATCGGCCTGGAGAAGGATAAGAGCTGGAGGAGATTCAGAGCCAGGATTCAAGAAGACTCTGCATTGCATCAGGCTTGACGGGGCTCCCTGCAGGAAGGGAAGTCACTTCTCTGGACGAGAGTTAACAGCAACTGCCTGGAGACAACGGTTCGTTACAGGAAGAAGAATCTGTCGGAGAGATTTGAGTAGAAGATATAGCAGATCTCTTCCCAGAGAGTGATCCGGCAGCTTCTAGAGACGACAGCTCGTTACATGTATGTATTTATATAATCTCATGAAAGCTTACAAAACACATAGGTAGAATGTATCATTAAATAAGATGAGGAAGCTGAGACTAAGATTTGTTTTTAAAATCCTAAAGTCCTACTATCAAGAATAATCTGAGTCAGGATTAGACATCCTTTTCCTGGATTTGTATCTAGTGCTCATTCCACCATACCATAGGCCTTTCAATGTTCTTCATTGTTACAAGGCTTCCTTTGCAGAGGATTAAATTACATTTAAAATTTTTATTTTGACCAGCATTTATGTTACTTTTTTTCTCTCTAACCAAAGAAGAATTGTGACAGAAGAAATTAGGTATTTTTATTTCTTTTGTGTTCTTCCATTTAGTGCTGTCAATTAAAGCAAATGTGGCTCAACAATTATTTTTATTGTTTTCTCACCTATAATAAAAAGGGAGATTCTACTATTTCCAGGGTTCCTTCCAGATGCAATATTCTAAGATTCCTTTATAGATTAATGTGGTCATTAATTGAAGATGGAAATTTTCCAAATGAGAAAATCAGGTTTTATATGCTAAAAAGTACACATATGACTTTTTAGAAACTTTATTCACATTAATTTATATGGGTATTCATTCCTCAATTTTTGGAGTAAGATTTATTGGAGGAAGGATTGGGAAGAGCTGGAGGGACTAATAAAAAGGGAACAAGAGGATTGTCTAAGATGGAGTATTATCAGGAATTAGGGAAATCTAATTTGAAAACTACTGTAACAAAGATCTCAGAAGATCATCAGACTCTATGGTGATCAGAAATGTAAAGAGAAGCAAGAGGAAGTTATATCTACAGAACAAGATCACAAATCCAATCACAAATCCACAGGCAAGTGACTAGAGCAGGAAATATGGAATAGGGATGGGCACAGATGTGAAGACAGATCCTGGGAGAAGAATAGTTCCCCAATACTGTTGCTCTGATCATGAAGAGGGGGTGGGGATTTCAGATTCAACTATTAAGTATAGTGAGGGGACTTCTTATATAGGTTTACCACATTATTGCTTGACCCCTGAGGAGAGAGCTCAGACTTTGCTCCTAGGAACAGAAAGGGCATACAACTAATACTGTAATCCAATTGAGGATTTCAAAACCAGACTATAGTAGCAGAAGAGGGGCCCACTGATGTTGCTCTAATTCAGAAAATATCATGGAATCAAAATTCTGAGAGCAAACAGGTTTGTATCATTATCTCTCCAACACTAGCGGGGAGCTTTCTTAATTTGTTGATTGATTGGAAATTTTGAAGACACAAACAAAAGTTATTCTGATAATGAGGAAAAGGGGGAGCTATTATAGAGACTTATATATCTATATATGGAAATCATTGACCAATTCATGTTATAAACAGTACATATGTAGAAGATGGAAACAGGGCTATGTAACTGGAAAAGAATATTAAAGAAAAACTTACACATACAAAAATAGCACTAGGAGTACTAAAATTAGAATTAAGTTTGATAATGAAGACAATAGAAAATTAAAATTTTGTTTTGTTTGTATATCTGTTATAAAAAAGAGAAGACAAAGAACTGGCAGGATGGGATGATAAGAATGAATGATGATAAATTTATTTTTTCATTTACATTTGATTTTCCAAAAACAGTAATCTTTAATTGAAATAGATAAAAGTCAAACAAACAGAAGATAAATGAGGAGATGGGAACATAGCACTTGTTGTTCATAGGTAGTTGAAGGTAATAAATCCTTATAACTGCAGTTTAGAGTATTAAAAGAATGTTTATGATATTTGAAAGACTGGGCATAGTATCACAAGATTGGAGAAGAACATTTTTTAAAATTGGAAGAAGTAGCTTTTAGAAAAAAAATTTTTGGGGAAAAATATTTTTAGAAAATTTTTTTAGAAAAATTATAGATATGACATTAATGCATAGATTCTGAGCATTTAGATTAGGGGAACAGAAGTTACTAAAAAGTAGGAAGTCCTTATCAAAATTACATCATATTAGATTAACTGCATTTACTTTTTGCTAATGTAATTAGTTTGTTAGGGGAATTTCTAGCCAAGATGGTAGAGAGAACACATGCATTTATCTAAGCTCTTTCTTGCCCTCAGAATACTGTTTTTCATGGTACAGCCTTGGAATTAGTGCTTGATTGAAAAAATCCACAACTAATTACCAACAGAAGATATCCTAGAAATTCACCAGAAAAAAGTCTTTTTTTGCTTATGGATGGAGAAGGTTAGATCAGGCTCAGACTGTAGGCAGGCAGTGGGAGGACAGCAGGCAGGGAGAGCACAGCAGGCACCTCACACTGAGCAGACCAGAGGGAGGTGGGGTGTGATCTCTGCCATTTATGCAGGGAGAACTTTTCCACAGTGTGCCCTGGCAGTATATCAGTTTCTCCAGACCTGGCCAGCACCCACCCAGCACCAGAACTGACTCAGCATGCTTTCAGAGTCTCAGAGAGCAAATGCAGGAGAGCCACTGCTGTCTTGCTTCTGCCTCACAGCTACCCCCTGCAGTCTGTAAAGGAAGCTTGGTAATACCATCCAGCTCCGCGCCTCCAAAAAAAAAAAAAAACAAAAAAAAAACCAGACTGCATTTTTTTTGTTAGTTTGTTTTCTTCAATTCTTAACAAAATGAGCAAAAAATTAAGTGCACTCTAACTATTGATAGCTTCTATGCAGATAGAGAGCAGACTTCAAACCCTGAAGAGACTAAAAACATTGTCTCCAGATGAATCCCCAAAAGGGGATATGATCTGATCCTCAACACACAAGACTCTCATAGAAGAAATTTAAAAGGCTCTCACAAGAGAGCTACAAGAAAAATGGGAAAAGGAAAGAGAAACTTGGCAAGAGAGTCTGGATAAGTCATCCCACTCATTTAAAGATAGAGTGGATAAAGAAATCAAATATTTGAAAAATATAATTAGTGAATTGGAAAAAGAAAATAGCTCTCTAAAAAATAAAATTGGCGAAATGGGAAAAAAAAATTCCATAGAACAAAACAACTCACTTAAAAACTCAATTGAATAATTAGAAAAAGAAATAAAAAAGTGAGTGAAGAAAATAATTCATTAAAAATAATAATTGAACAAATAGAATTGCATGACTTGAGGAGACACCAAGAATTAGTCAAGCAAAACCAAAAAAATGAACCAATGGGAAAAAATGTTAAATACCTTCTTGAATAAACAAGAGACCTGGAAAATAGATCCAGGAGAGATAATTTTTGTTTTTTTCCCCAGGTTATTTTTGCCTTCTGAATTCAATTTTTCTCGTTCAATAAGAGAACTGTACGGATATGTACACATATATTGTATTTAGGATATACTTTAACATGTTTAACATGTATAAGATTGCTTGCCATCTAGGGTAGGAGGTGGAGAGAGGGAAGGGAAAAGTTGGAACAGAAATGAGTGCAAGTGACAATGTTGTAAAAATCACCCATGCATGTGTTCTAGTAATAAAAAGGTATAATTAAAAAAAAAAGATATAGCAAAAGTAATTTTTAAAATATTTGACAAAGAACATCATGTTATTCTTATTAACAAAATGAAGAAATGGAAAGTAAGTGTTAGCACAGTAAGGTGGATTTGGAAATAGTTGTATGATTGCACCTTTGTCAACTTAGAAGATCATCTGTAGTGGACTGGTTCAGAGGTTATTCTTGGCTTTGTGTTAATAAACAAATTTGATTATGAGTTGGATGATACATACAAAGGCTAGTTACATTTGCAGATAATGATGCAAAGTTGAGAAGGATAGGGAACATATTGGATGAATCAGGATACAATCATAGTTATGGATAGATTCAAACAGTTGATTAAATCTAATACCATAAAACTTTATAAAAATAAGTAAAAAGTTCAAGCAAGCCTTTCTTAAGTATGTATTATGTGTCATATATTATATGTCATGCACTGTATTAAAAACTGAGGTTATAAGGAAATGCATATAGGAAAGTCAAAATATGATCACAAAACTGTTTTTTTGAAAATGATTTGGGGTGGAGGAGGTTATTGTATTGAATGTCCATATTGGAATGTTTATATTATATTGGAATGTTCATTGGAATAACCTAAAACTGGTTGTACAAAGACTCCATTAACTGAAATGTTGTGTCCAGAATGAAGACAATCATGCACATTTTGTTGTATTTTGCTCTGGTCAGAACACAAGTGAAATACTGTGTTCAGTAATTGGCACCATATTTGAGGTATAAAATGAAGGTTGTGCTGAGGCCAGCTGTAATTGGATTGTCATATGGCAAATCCTACAAAATGTCTTGATTTGTTTTCTTGATTATTGAGACTTAAGAAAGTGATGGAGAAAATGTTAACCTATTTAATCTGCAGAACGGACTTTACAGTATACAGTACATAGCTTTATTTTGTTTTCCTAAGGGTCAGTTATTAAACGTTTGCCAGAAAATTCCTAGATAAAATAGACAAGCTAAGGAATTCCCTAAGCCATAACCTAGAAGGATAAAAGTACCAGAGAGCCTGTTATATGAGGATCATAAGAAAGATCCATGAATAGTAAGCCTGGAGAAAAGAAACATTCCTTTTTTTTTTTTTTCTCATTTTATTTTATTTTATTTTATTTTTTATTCATTTTTCCAAATTATCCCCACCCTCCCTCCATTCCCTCCCCCAGATGGCAGGTAATCCCATACATTTTACATGTGTTACAATATAACCTAGATACAATATATGTGTGTAAATACCATTTTATTGTTGCACATTAATTATTAGCTTCCGAAGGTATAAGTAACCTGGGTAGATAGATAGTAGTGCTAACAATTTACATTCACTTCCCAGTGTTCCTTCGCTGGGTGTAGTTATTTCTGTCCATCATTGATCAACTGGAAGTGAGTTGGATCTTCTTTATGTTGAAGATTTCCACTTCCATCAGAATACATCCTCATACAGTATTGTTGTTGAAGTGTATAGTGATCTTCTGGTTCTGCTCATTTCACTCAGCAACAGTTGATTTAAGTCTCTCCAAGCCTCTCTGTATTCCTCCTGCTGGTCATTTCTTACAGAGCAATAATATTCCATAACCTTCATATACCACAATTTACCCAACCATTCTCCAATTGATGGACATCCATTCAACTTCCAGTTTCTAGCTACAACAAAAAGAGCTGCTACAAACATTTTGGCACATACAGGTCCCTTTCCACTCTTTAGTATTTCTTTGGGATATAATCCCAATAACAGCAATGCTGGGTCAAAGGGTATGCACAGTTAGACAACTTTTTGGGCATAATTCCAAATTGCTCTCCAGAATGGCTGGATTCTTTCACAACTCCACCAACAATGTATCAGTGTCCCAGTTTCCCCACATCCCCTCCAACATCATCATTATTTCCTCCTGTCATCTTAGCCAATCTGACAGGTGTGTAGTGGTATCTCAGAGTTGTCTTAATTTGCATTTCTCTGATCAGTAGTGATTTGGAACACTCTTTCATATGAGTGGAAATAGTTTCAATTTCATCATCTGAGAATTGTCTGTTCATATCCCTTGACCATTTATAAATTGGAGAATGGTTTGGTTTCCTATAAATCAGGGTCAGTTCTCTATATATTTTGGAAATGAGACCTTTGTCAGAACCTTTAATTTAAAAAATATTTTCCCAATTTGTTACTTCCCTTCTAATCTTGTTTGCATTAGTATTGTTTGTACAGAAACTTTTTAGTTTGATGTAATCAAAATCTTCTATTTTGTGATCAATAATGATCTCTAGTTCTCCTCTGGTCATAAATTCCTTCCTCCTCCACAGGTCTGAGAGGTAGGCTATTCTCTGTTCCTCTAATGTATTTATGATCTCATTCTTTATGCCTAAATCATGGACCCATTTTGATCTTATCTTGGTATATGGTGTTAAGTGTGGGCCCATATCTAATTTCTGCCATACTAATTTCCAGTTTTCCCAACAGTTTCTTCTGAATAATGAATTTTTATCCCTAATGTTGGTATCTTTGGGTTTGTCAAAGATTAGATTGCTATAGATGTACCCTTTTTTGTCCTTTGTATCTAATCTGTTCCACTGCTCTACCGTTCTATTTCTTAGCCAGTACCAAATGTTTTTGGTGATTGCTGCTATATAATATAGCTTTAGATCAGGTACACTTAGACCACCTTCCTCTGAGTTTTTTTTTCATTAGTTCCCTTGCAATTCTCGACCTTTTATACTTCCATATGAATTTTGTTGTTATTTTTTCTAGGTCATTAAAATAGTTTCTTGGGAGTCTGATTGGCATAGCACTAAATAAATAGATTAGTTTGGGGAGTATTGTCATCTTTATTATATTCGCTCGGCCTATCCAAGAGCACTGAATGTCTTTCCAATTATTTAAATCTGACTTTATTTTTGTGGCAAGTGTTTTGTAATTTTGCTCATATAATTCCTGACTATTCTTTGGTAGATGGATTCCCAAATACTTTATACTCTCAACATTTGTTTGGAATGGAATTTCTCTTTGTATCTCTTGCTGTTGCATTTTGTTGGTGATATATAAGAATGCTGAGGATTTATGTGGATTTATTTTGTATCCTGCCACTTTCCTAAAATTCTGAATTATTTCTAATAGCTTTTTAGCAGAGTCTTTGGGGTTCTCTAAGTATACCATCATGTCATCTGCAAAGAGTGATAGTTTGATTTCCTCATTTCCTACTCTAATTCCTTGAATCTCTTTCTCGGCTCTTATTGCCGAGGCTAGCGTTTCTAGTACTATATTGAATAGTAATGGTGATAGTGGGCAACCTTGTTTCACTCCTGATCTTACTGGGAAAGGTTGCAGTTTATTTCTATTGTATATTATGCTTACTGAAGGTCTTAAATATATGCTCCTCATTATTCTAAGGAATAATCCATTTATTCCTATACTCTCAAGAGTTTTTCGTAGGAATGGATGTTGGATTTTGTCAAATGCTTTTTCTGCATCTATTGAGATGATCATATGGTTTTTATTAATTTGATTATTAATATGGTCAATTATACTAATAGTTTTCCTAATATTAAACCAGCCCTGCATTCCTGGTATGAATCCTACTTGATCATAGTGTATTATCCTGGGGATGATTTTCTGAAGTCTTTTTGCTAATATCTTATTTAAGATTTTAGCATCAATGTTCATTAAGGAAATTGGTCTATAATTTTCTTTCTCAGTTTTCGATCGACCTGGTTTAGGTATCAGTACCATGTCTGTGTCATAAAAGGAGTTTGGTAGGACTCCTTCATTCCCTATTTTTTCAAATAGTTTATATAGCATTGGGGCTAATTGTTCTTTAAATGTTTGGTAGAATTCACATGTAAATCCATCTGGTCCAGGGGATTTTTCCTGTGGAGTTGATTAATAGCTTGTTCTATTTCTTTTTCTGAAATGGGACTATTTAAGCAATTTATCTCCTCCTCTGTTAATCTAGGAAGCCTATATTTTTGGAGGAAGTCATCCATTTCCCTTAAGTTATCAAATTTATTGGCATAAAGTTGGGCAAAGTAACTCCTTATTATTTCTCTAATTTCCTCTTCATTGGTGGAAAGATCCCCCTTTTCATTTGTAAGACTAACAATTTGATTTTCCTCTTTCTTTTTTCTGATCAGATTTACCAAAGGTTTATTTATTTTATTGGCTTTTTCATAAAACCAACTCTTGGTTTTATTTATTAATTCAATAGTTTTTTTACTTTCAATATTATTGATTTCTCCTTTTAATTTTTGTATTTCAAGTTTAATTTTTGGTTGGGGGTTTTTAATTTGGTCTTTTTCTAGCCTTTTAAGTTGCAAGCCCAATTCGTTAATCTTCTCTTTCTCTATTTTCTTCAAATAAGCCTCTAAAGATATAAAATTTCCCCTTATTACTGCTTTAGCTGCATCCCACAGATTTTGGTATGATGTCTCATCATTGTCATTATCTTGGGTGAAATTATTAATTGTTTCTATAATTTGGTCTTTCACCCAGTCATTCTTTAAGATGAGATTATTCAGTTTCCAATTACTTTTTGGTCTATTTATCCCTAACTTTTTACTGAATGTAGCTTTTATTGCATTGTGGTCTGAGAAGAAGGCATTTATTATTTCTGCCTTCCTACATTTAATTTTGAGATCTTTATGTCCTAATATGTGGTCAATTTTTGTATAGGATCCATGAACTGCTGAGAAGAAAGTATATTCCTTTCTATTGCCATTCAGTTTTCTCCAAAGGTCTATCATACCTAGTTTTTCTAATGTTCTATTTACTTTTTAAATTTCTTTCTTGTTTGTTTTGTGGTTTGATTTGTCTAAATCTGAGAGTGCAAGGTTGAGATCTCCCACTATTATAGTTTTACTGTCTATTTCTTCTTGCAACTCTCTTAACATTTCTTTTAGAAAGTTAGATGCTATACCACTTGGTGCATATATGTTTAGTATCGATATGGCTTCATTATTTATGCTACCTTTCAGCAGGATATAGTTTCCTTCCTTATCTCTTTTAATTAAATCAACTTCTGCTTTTGCTTGATCTGAGATAAGGATAGCTACCCCTGCTTTTTTGGCTTTACCTGAAGCATAATAGAATCTGCTCCAACCTTTTACCTTTACTCTATATGTATCTCCCTGCTTTAAGTGTGTTTCCTGTAAACAACATATTGTAGGGTTCTGATTTTTGATCCAGTCTGTTATCCGTCTCCGTTTGATGGGAGCGTTCATCCCATTCACATTTACAGTTAAAATTACTAATTCTGTATTTCCTGCCATCATATTATCCCCAGATTATGCTTTTTCCCTTGACCCCCCTGAACCCCTTCCCCAATATTCAATTTATAGACCCCCCTTGTGACGCACAGCCCTCCCTTTCTTTTTAGTATCCCTTCCCCCTCCCTCCACGTCCCTTCCCTTATTCTCCTTTTCCTTTTCCCTTTTCCTCTCCCCCCTTTTAATGAGGTGAGAGAGAATTCTCTGAAAAACAAATATGACAATTATTTACTCTTTGAGCCTCTTCTGATGAGAGTAAGATGCACACAATGATTCTCCCCCTCTCTAAATTCCCTCAGATATGGTGTATTTTCTATGCCTCTTCCTGGGATGTAGTTTCCCTCTTTTTATCATTCCTTCCCCTTTTTCTGAACCGACCTCCTTCCCTTTACTACACCCCCCTTTTTTTCTTTTATATCAGTGAAATCAAATTATCCTTGAGTACTTTTTATATACCCACAATAGAGTTACAGTTCTCAAGGGTTCTGTGTACCTTTTTCTGTTTCTCTTCAGTCTTGTAGATGTAGATCAAATTTTTTGTTTAAGTCTGGTTTTTTTCTTAGAAACATATGGAATTCCTCTATTTCATTGAATGACCATCTTCTTCCATGGAAAAAGATGCTAAACTTAGCTGGGTAGTTTATTCTTGGTTGCAATCCTTGATCTTTTGCCTTTTGGAATATCAGGTTCCAGGCCCTTCTATCTTTTAATGTGGAGGCAGCCAGATCTTGTGTGACCCTTATTGTGGCACCTTGATATTTAAATTGTTTTTTTCTAGCTGCTTGCAGGATTTTCTCCTTTGTGTGGTAATTCTGCAGCTTAGCCACAATATTCCGTGGTGTTCTTTTTTTAGGGTCTATTTCAGAAGGAGTTCGATGAATTCTTTCAACATCTACTTTCCCCTCTGTTTCTATTATCTCTGGACAGTTCTCTTTGATAATTTCCTGTAAAATAGAATCTAGGCTCTTTTTTTGGTCATAGTTTTTGGGAAGTCCAATGATCCGCAGATTATCTCTCCTAGATCTATTTTCCAGGTCTATAGATTTTCCCAGTAAGTATTTGACGTTGTTCTCCAACTTCTCATTTTTTTTTTTTTTTTGTTTTGTTTGACTGATTCTTGGATTCTCTGTGAATCATTCATTTCTATTTGTTCCATCCTGACTTTTAAGGAGTTATTTTCTTCTTTCACAGTTTTTAGTTCTTTTTGTAAATGCCCAATTTCGTTTTTAAATGAATTATTTTGCTCTATTGAATTTTTTTTCCATTTCCCTAAATTTTTTTTTGAGAATTATTTTCTTTTTCCAATTTAGAAATCCTGTTTTCTTGGGACTTTTTTATCTTCTCCAATTCAGAAATCCTATTTTCCTGTGATTTTTTTACATTTTCTAATTCACTAATTTTGTTTCCCTGCATCTCCTGTGAATTCTTTATTTTTTCCAACTCCAATTTCAGAACGTTGTTATTCTCTATCATAGCTTCCCTTTCCTTTCCCCATTTTTCTTCAAACTCTCTTAACTCTTTAATAGTCTCTTCATGGAGAGAGTTATGTGATGGGGGGCAGGAATCATTCCCCTTTAGGTTGTTATCTGCTGACTCTCTGCTGTTAACTTCCTCGGGGTTGGATACCCGCTCTTTCTCTGTGTAGAAGGAATCTATGGTTTTTTTGGGCTTCTTGCTCATACTTAAAAAATCTTTTGGGGTCTGTCCCTGGGGTAGGAAATTATTTATTTATTTTTTTACCAGCTTCCTCCCAGACTGGATGGATGCAGTGGCCCCTGCGCCTGAGCTAAGAGAGAACTCTGGGAGAGAGTTCCCCACCCCCTCCCTGGAAGTGCCTCAGAGGTGACCAGCACTGCTGTGCCCTGAGGGCGCTGTGTTTTAGCGGGTTCCCTGAGGTTGAGACTGAACAGTAAAGGCAGCACAAAGCCCAGCCTATGATTCCCGGTGGGGCGTGGATGTCTGCAGCAGGTGACATGAAAAGCCCCTGTGCTCAAACTGGGAAGTGTCTGCCAGAAACGGCAGTCCCTAGTTCAAAGGTTCAGCTTCTCTGGGACTTCTGTTCCACAGCCTCCAGCTGTGAGTTACCGCCCTGCCCACTCTTCAATCTCTTAACTACCCTGAGGTAAAAGCCTGGATTGCCTATGTTGGCCACACCCCCGGTGCTGAGATCTGCTGAGTCACCCCTGGGATCCGGGAAGATCCAATCTAGTTTTGAATTTTAAAGTGGCTTATATTTCTCCTCTGAACTGCTGCTTCATAAGCAGAGAAGAGCTAACAGCCTGTGCCAGATTCTTTTATGTCAGTGGATTCTCTGATCCCAGAGCCCTCCCCAGCGTGACCGGCGCAGTGTGCCACTACCCCACCGTCTGCACTGGCCTCTCTTCTTCCTCCCCTGGGAGCTGACCTTTCCTGCTGAAACTCCAGATTCTCTTCAGCTGGTAAGTCGTGCTTCCAGTCCTTGTGGATTCTATCAGTCCAATGCTATTTCTGAGGCTGATTAAATCTAGTTGGTTGTGAGGGAAGAAAGGAGCTTACACAGTGGCGTGTATCTTCTCCGCCATCTTGGCTCCGCCCCCCAAGAAACATTTCTTGAGGCATAATAGCTGTATTCAGATATTTGAATTTATTAATCTCTAAACTAGCATTTTAAAATGCCTACCTGGTGCTAAATACTAAGTCCTATGTTTAAAAGGGGGAAAAACAGTATTCTCAAAAATCCCATAATGGAGTAATGGGGTAGACAATGTGAAAGCAGCCACAAACAGTCTCTCTCCTCCCTCTACTTGAATATATATATCTATATACATATATATGCATACACACATGTATATATGTATATACACATGTACATATTATACAAATAATATACATATATGCACAATATACATCATATACATACATACATTCATATGTATGCATACACACAGGAGAAGGAAAGGTACTGAGATAAGGAAAACTGCAAAGGAGAAGGGAAGGAAATTTCCATTTATATAGTATCTATTACAGGTCAGATATTGTGCTAAGTGTTTTACAATAGTATCTCAACTAATACTCACAACAACCCTTGGAGGTAGCTTCTATTTTTATACCCAGTTTATAGTTGAACAAATAGGTGAAGTGACTTGCCTAATGTCTGAACTGGATGTGAACTCAGAACTTCTTAACTCCAAGTCCAACACTCTATCCACTGTTATGAAGTTTTTTTTCTCCCTCTCTCTTTCCCTTTTCCTCTCTCTCTTCTTCTCTCTCTCCCTCTTTCCCTCTCTCCCTCTATCCCTCTCCCTCTTTTTCCATCTTCCTCTCTATCTCCCTCCCTCTTTGTCTCTCACTTCCTCATTCCCTCTCTCTTTCTTTCCCTCCCTCCCTTCCTCTCTGTCTCTCTCTTTTTCCTCTCTCTGTCTCTGTCTGCCTGCCTGTCTGTCTCTCCCTCTCCTTCTCCATCTCTATTTCTGTCTCTCATCTTAGGATAGTAATAGCTACTTGTTTTAGATGAGACAATGGAAACCAAGGAAACTAGAAGCTGGAAACAGGGACAGAGAGACTTCTACACAAGGAGAACAGCATATGGAAATGTTCATAATAAGGGGATGGAATGGGTGTGTGAAGAACAGCAAAGAAGTCAGAACTATCATGGAGAAAAGGGACCTTGCTTATTTTGTTACATCCTAGAAGGAAAAAATTAGTAGAAGTCGTATAGAAGCAGATTTCAGGAAAACAATTTCTAAGAATCAGAGGTATGCCAATGGAATGAAATCCTTAATACAGTAGTTGCTCCCACTTTTGAAGGGTTTCAAGAAAATTATGGATAGCTCTTTCTTCCTGATCTTTGGTCTTTTCTTATTCTGAAAGTCTGTTATTCTTTATCATTAAATCTTACGTTTTCCTGAATAATGACTTGGTACTCATTATTTGATGACCAGTTTATATATTTTCCCTTGAGTGCTTACAGTTTAGTCCTCCAGCTACTTTCTTTCTATGAAATTTAGGATGTTATTTTGCAGTTGTCCAGAAGAACTTTCCAGATATGTTACATGCAATATCCTTTTCTCTGTGATTCAACATATAACAGAGTTGATGGTACATATCATTGCTGTATGTATCACAAGAAATTATAACTGTAAATCAAATTTCATAGATTTGTAGTTTCTAAAGCTTTTGCTCATAATGACTCCATGAAGTAGGCACTGAAAATATTATTAATTCCATTATATTGATGAGTAAAGTGAGAATCAAAGAAATTAATTTGCCCAAGGTCATATATTTAGTAAGTGTTGGCACTTGGGCTAAAATTGATGTCTCTGATTACAAACCCATTACTCTTTTCATTATTACATGCTGCTGTCTCACTGAGGTAATTTGTTTTGAAATGACATCCACAATTTTAGTTTGTATCACATTCTATTGTACCTTATTCTAGTTTTTCCTTAGATTAATGCCTGAGCATATTAAAGTATTTGCATTTTCTAAAAGAACTTTAATAAGCAAAAAGCTTATGGACTTTAAATTAAAAGAAGATTGTGGATTTCACAGCCTCCAGGCAAAGGACTCTGACTTTCAGGATCTGCAAGCATAGAAAATTATAAGAAAGTTCTATCATATTGTGTACAGTGAAACTGTGGTAGTGATCAACAGAGACTATTGGACCAATGGAGTCATGATGAACAGTAGCCAGGCAAGTCTGACAGAGAGCTATACTAAGCTAAGACTTAGTTAGATAGAGATGTTGGGTCAGTTAGAGATAACATGTCATACGATATGAGTAAGAAACAGACCTAGTTAAAGTAATATGGTTATGATTATATTACTATATATGTTATATATATAATTATAATTATATTACTATAACATTGGTAGTCTTGCAATATCCCTGACATGGGTTGTCCCCTAATGAATGTGTCTTGGCCACACATATTCCACATATGTACCTCTTTATTTTTCTTTCTCACTGCTAGTACATAAATTTTTAGAAGAGAATACATTTTATGGTATTTATGGCTATTTTAATTATCATTTAAATTTATAATTTAATTTTTAATTGTTCTGGATAACTAGAATTATGTGTTCTGGATAACTAGAAAAGTTAACATGTCAATGCAGACTTGTGATTTTTTTTTAATTAATGTGGATCTACAGAGTATCTTTAACTTGGGACTTCCTTTTGATTGATCCTGTATGTATTTGCAAATTGGGGGGGGGAGTGCTTTGAGCATAACATTTAAAAACTGTGTTTGGATTAATCTAATATGTAGTATTTGGGAAACAACATTTCTTGGTTAATTCAAATCAATATACATTTGTTGAATACCTAATATGTACAAAGCATGATGATAATGATCTTGGATACAGAAAGATAACAATTCCTTCCCTTCAAGAAGCTTTGCATTCAGTAGAGGAAATTGCAAGCAAATTAATTTTAAAATAAAGTATAATGCACTTGGCAGATATACTTTTGGAAAGTCACAGACAGTGTGTTATTAAAGCAAAAAAAAAGCTATGATGAATGTGGCATTTGAGCTACTCTTGAGGAATGGGTAGAATTTTAGAATTTTGAAAAGGAGCATGAGAGATAGAGGGAACAATGTGAGCAAAGGTGATGAGATGATAAAGTTTGGGTTATATCAAGAGGATAACATTCAGTTTAGCTGGAAAATTCATAGAATGAAGAAGCAGGTGATATGAAATATGGTTGAAATATTAGATTGGAGTGGAAATGTGTTTATAAGAATTACACATGCTTAGCCTATATTGGATTGCTTCCTGTCTGGGAGAGAAAGGTAGGGGGAAGAGAGAGAAAGGGAGTTGATGCATAGGGTTTTGCAGGGATGAATGTTAAAGGCTTTCTTTGCATGTATTCTGAAAATAAAAAAAAAGTATCATAAAAATATTAGATTGAAGGCAGGTTAAGGAGAATCTTGAATGTCAGACAAAGGAATGGAGATTATTTTGTAGGCAATGGGCTGCTGTAGAAAGTGTCTGAAAGTGAAAAAAAAGAATATTCTAGTGAGGCTTTGGGATGTTTTAATCTCATAAATTTCCTTTTTATAAAAAATAATAAATTTTCAGTTGTTATTTTTGGTAGGTTAAAATATTTGTACCAGCATCACGGAGAATTTTAAAAGCTTGGAAGAATAAGCATTGCCTTTTCTTCACACTGTTTCCTCAGGCAGTAGGGCTATTGAATTTCAGTTTTCTTTCCTTTCCCTTCACTAGTATCAGGTTCCTGAGGCTCTAATTACACTGACTTCTCTTGTGTATGAAAGCTTGACTCAAAGCCAAACAGAGAACAGAGGAGAGCTCCATTTTGCTTTACTTGAAACTTTTTTGTAACTATATTTATTTGAGATGAAAGGACCCTGTTCTCTCCTGCTGCACTTGCCTGCCTTGGGAAAAAATACAAAACAAAACAACTGTCAATCCAAGATGGAAAAAGACCTTTGAGAGCCCAAGGCAAGGTACCCCTTGTGAATTATTGCCCACTATAATCTTTAAGGAGCACCTATAATACATGCCACTTGATATACCAAAAAAGGCAATCATTGTCCACACCCCATAAAAACAGAATGCATCAACATATATGCATTTATTTAAAATATTTTTAAAAACCTCACTTCCCTCGATTGTTGCAATACTAGAGATGACTATCTGTCTACTGCTCTCTCTTGTGTATACATAGACCCAATCTTGCAGTCAACTATAAATGCTGAATTTAAAAGTTGGCAGTGACAACCTTCTTAAGTAAGTGTTTTTATTCATTTTTCCAAAGGTCTTTCATGGGATCCTGAGATTGTTGATTTGAAGTAGAAGATACCTTAGAAAACATCTAATCCAATTTTCTCATTTTACAGATGAAGAAACTGAAATTCAAGAAGTTTAAGTACACAACTACATTCTATACAAATTATACACTTTTTCTGTACCTAATTGTCTTTCAGTGAATACAAACTGGATGAGTCAGAAAACTTGGCTTCCATAGTAGGGAAACCAAAAGCCAAGATAATGAAGTATTGTGAAGGTATAATATAAAGAAAAATTTGAAGGATTCGGGAAAAGAAACCTAGAATATAGAAACCTTGAAGATATAGTAGAATGAGTGAGTGTGTGTGTATGTATGTATATTAATTATCTGGAAGTGGTTAAAGGATTGGATGTGAAAAATCATCTACACATATCCTGTGTTGCTGAGGTGGTCAATACTAAGAGTAGTGCATAGCTTTTACAAAGAGGCAGGTGATATCTCAACGATGAAGAAAGGACTTTTTAATTAGTACAGTTATTCTCTGAAGATGGAATATGCTGCCTTGTGGGACAATGATTTTTCTTGATTCTTGAAGTTCCTGAATAGGAATTGGACACCCACCTTCTTTCTAAGTAATAGAATTTTAATGTTGAGAGATGTTAATGACCATCATCTCCATCTCTTCTCTAAGACAATCCTATCACAATCCCATATTCACCACAAAATAGTCTTAAGTGCCTGTGGTAACTTCTTCACAGTGTATTAATAACTGATTCTAGGCTAGGTACTTCTAATTCAGAATAGGAAAATTTTTTTGTTAAGTATCAATATATTTATTATCTATTAATTATTGTTTGTACTTCATTTTTGAGGAGGACAAATGATATCAGAAGGGTAATGCATTTACTTGCAAATAAATTGTATTTAAGAGAAGCAGAGCTCTGCAAAGTCTTCAGCCTCATTCTTTCTTCTAGGGTCATTCAGAGTAAGGCATAGGTTAGGACAACTGTAGATGATCCCTTAAGCACTGGGAGACCTTGACATTTATAAGCTAAGATATTTCTCAGACCTTAGTTGGGCAATATCCATTCAATGATTTCAGGTTAGGTGAGAAATGAGGCAAAAAGTGATTTGGTTTGCCTACTCACACACACCCACACATCAATATGGTAGAAGACCTTCAGAATTTCTGGTCAGAACAGAAATAATTGCTTATTACACTAAATCTGAGCCATCAAAGCCCAAACTATGACCCACTGAGTTTTGGGTGGGACATATTATTGTTCAGTCAGTAAGAAACAAAGTGGTTTGGGTTTAAGGCATGGTTACTCTGAATATATTGGTATAAAAGAACAGAGGGGCATGTATTGGAGTTGATATTGGGGAGAGGAAAAAGGGACATGAGATGATTTGTTCTTGCAGAAATGAACTGAAATGTAGGTCTTCTTGCCTTGGTTTGCCTTTGAATGAAGTCTTATGACTTGTGAAGGCTGTTAAGCAATATGGAGTGGAAGAAAGAAAACTGATGTAGTACTTATCCCACTCAATTGTTGTGATGGACATGTAGCATGATATATGTGAAAGTTTATATGAAACTTTAAAGCCCTATGTAAATACCAGTCATTATCAACTCCAACACCAAAAGATTAGTTTCTGAGGCAGGCAATTCAAATTCAAAGTCAGTCACATAATGTCTTTGAGTCTAAGTTTCATCTTCTAAAAAATCAGGTTGATGCAATTTAAAAAATCTGTCTCACCAAGTTAGGGCAATATGAATTCTTATGACTGTATATAACATTAACTTCTAGCAAATAAAAAATCATTCAAGGTCTAAAGTGTTTGCATGAAGGATCAGGGATCTGAAAGAGTCCAGAACATAATTTATTTTCTAGGAGGACAGAATAGTAAGATAGACTACTAGCCAGAGAAGACATCATGAGGGTAAGGACTTTTTTTTTGTTTTATATTTAAAATTAAGTGTTTTCTTTAAATTCAGAAAAAAACCCTACTATTTTCTCCTCATCCCATCATGACTCACTCAAATTGACAAAGAAAAAAAAATATATTTTTTTCTTTGTCAATATATATATATGTATATATATATATATATACATATATATATATATACATATATATATATATGTATATAGTTAAGTAAAATAATTTCCTTATTGGCCATGTCCAAAAAACATACAACTCACTTACCACAATGTATTACTTCTCTGTTAAGAGATGAGTAACATGCTTCATTAACAGTCTTCTGGAAGTTCTTAAGTCTTTTGAAGTTGTTTTTCTTTACAATGTTCTTGTTTATGGCATAAATATTTGCCAGGTTCTGCTCACTTTACACTGCATCTGTTAACACAAATTATCACAAACTTCTTCTTTCATCATTTCTTAGATTAGAATAGTAGTCATAGTAGTCATATACTATTTTATGGTTGGTTTGTTCCCAATTTAATGGATAGCTCCTTAATATTCAATTAATTTTGCCATCACAATAAGAGCAACTATAATTTGTTTTATACATATAAGTCCTTCTCCTCTTCCTTTCATATTTTTAGTGTCATAAGTCTATAGTGGATTTAGAGATGCATGTAGAATGGCTAAAGATGCATAGTTCCAAATTGCTTAACTGAATGACCACAGTTTTTTATCTCTGCCAATAGAGTAACTATGGCCCTATTGTTTACCAATCCTTTCAAAATCTGTGATTTTCTCATTTTGTCAATTTAGCCAATCTTATGGGTATAAAATAAAGCCTCAGATTTCCTTAAATATGCATTTCTCTGATAATTATTTTTTTTCAAATTGCTATAATTTCTTGGATTTCTTCCTTTGAGAAAAACTTGCATGATATCCTAAGACCAATTTTCAACTGGAGAATAGAACTAGGTCTGGTATCTTTTCTAGTCTTCTCAGATTTGTTTTGAGGGTGAGCTTGGCTATACTTGTAATGTGCCTCCTGGCAGTTACAATTACTAGTCTGTCCTAGGCCCAACAGAGTACCTTTGACCATTGACCTTTGCAGTGTGAACTCTACCCGGCTCGCCTCCTCTGAGGCCTTCAAAGGTCTCTGGCCACAATCTCTTGAATCTATAGTTTAATAACCGGTAGCGTACTCAAGAACAGCCACGTATAATCTTAAAAGCCTTTATTATACCTACTCACATAATGCCCTGACTGATGCCCTGACTTGTTGGTTCCCTAGTGAACACCTGGTCAGAAGGGCCATATGTTCACTACCAAAATCCTTACCTCTTTTAGCTACCCATCTTGGCTTGGCGACCCAGGCTAGGGAGCCGGGTGAAGAGCGCCAGGTTAAAGAGAGCGACTGCTGCCTGTAGTGGGCTTATAAAGGACCTGTGAGGTCACACACACAGCCAATCAGCAAGAGAATCACCCAAGTTATCTCAATGTGGCCAAGATCCCACCCAAGGGCAGTCCTAATATCCACAGAAATTACTTCCGGGCCTCAATCTCCCTATGCACTGTGTCCGCCCATTTAAAGGGCTCTTACATATACTGATTCCTCTTATTGTGCTATCTTGGATGGTGTCAATAAGGTGCATTAAAAACAAGGAATCATTAATTCCAAATACAATGAATATTCTAGTACATTATATTAAAAGAATCAGGAAAGGCAGGAAAAAAGACTAAGTAAAATTTTTGGACAAATGAAAGTTGTTGTTGTTGTTTTAAAGATATAATATAATATACTGGATAAATCAATGGAGTCTGAGACAGAAAGACCTAGGTTCAAACCTCATCCTTAGGAATCAGTCAATCAATAACCATTCATTATACATTTACTATATGCCAGGGACTATTTTAAATGTTGAAGACACAAAGAAAAGCAAAAACATAGACTTTGCTTTTGAGGAGCTTACTTTCTAATGGAGAAGATCATTGGTAAATATAGACAAACATGATATCTATATCTGTAGATGTGTCCATATTATAGGTATTATATAAATGGATGGTTAGCTTAAAGAGAAGGCACTAGCAGAGAAATTGCGCTTGTGAAGGAATTTTAAAATGTTGGCTTGAAGGTGGGATTCACACTGAGTGGAGTTGTGGCAGAAGTCATGAAATCTAGAAAGTAGAGGTAAAATGGAAGATTTATTTGCACAGAGTGAAAAATGTAGGGAATTAGGAGATTAGAAGCTATGTATGGAAAGAATAACATGGTTAATATTGTTAGACCCTACGCAGAGTTTGTGGAATGGAATAAAGTATAAGAAGATTGGAAAAGCAGCAGTAGGATAGGTTTAGAGGGCTTTAAATGTCATACAGGTACCTATAGCCAATGGAGTCTATTGAATGTGGGATGGAGATTATGGTGATGTGGTCTGACCTGTGATCTAAGAAGATCCCTTTGACAGGTGAATAAAGGAAAGAATGTAGTAAGAGGAGACTAGTTAGGAAGGCCAATTAGAGAAGTCTATTGAAATAGTCTACATGAAAAGTGATAAAGGGCCACATCAAGGTGTTAGTGGTATAAGTGAAAACATAGAATTATATAAAGAATATAGAAATGACAAGACTTGGCAATTGATTGGTTATGTCTGGAGAGTGCAGGGAAAGAGTTGGGATCACATCCAGTTTTTGTGCTTGGGTATCTGGAATGATGGAATATGGAGAAAGATAATTAATTCTGTTGTAGATATGAGGAGTTTCGGATATCCTCAATATAAGTTGGTGATAAAAGGTGAGAAGGGAGTACATTCTAGGTTTTTGTCAAAGATGGTAACTGGAATGCCAAATTGGAGGGACAGGCTCCCCAAGTATAGAACATCTGTCAAGTATCAGAAAGTGAATAAATCTAGAAAAGTAGGATACAGCACAATGCCAGAGATTTTTATATTACATATTTTTTATTTAAAAATGATTAAACAAGAAAAAAAATTGGTGATGTAGGATTCATTCTATAGATCTAGGAATCATTTCTGTAGAGAAAATAGTTGTACTGATGAGTCTACCAAATGACAGAATAGAAAATAGAGATGGCCCCAGGATTGAGCCTCATGGGGCATACGTATATATATATATATATATATATACACACACACTGTGTGTGTGTTTGTGTGTGTGTGTGTGTGTGTGGTATACACACACAGAGAGAGAGAGAGCTAGTAGATTTATATAGATGAATATCCAGCAAATGAGACTAATTGTTCAAAAGATAGGAAGACAACCAGGAAAAAATATGTTAACTATTTAATTATCTGGGCAAGTCAGTTAAACATTTTGGTTTTTTTTGCTGAACTATTTCTACTTGTAAAAATAAAGGTATTGAACTTGATGGACTTTAGGGTCCTTTCCCAGATCTAAATTTATGACTGTGAGATTTTTATCCCATCCTGAATGGAACAAAGTTGGAGAAAGGATTGTGGAATTCCAATTCTATGGCAGTGAGGTGCTATAAACTTGCAGAATTGAGCTTACATTTGTATCTTCTTACCTGAATTTGACTTTAGACAAAGTGTAGGCTTCTTTTTATTGTTATAGGTACTCTTCAATATCTAAGGAGTATGTTTATCTGCCCATTTTTAATACCTAAGCACACAAGCAAAAAGAAAGACAGCTGGATTAAAGTAAGGTGTTATGAATATAGTACTAGATTTGCTATCTAAAGATAGATTCAAATATTGATTTTGCCAGTTTTATTAGCCAAATCACTTAATGACTCATAAGACATTTGGGTTAGACAACCTCTTAGAGTCCATGAGTATGAATGTGTTTTTTAAAAAAAAAAAATGATGAAATTGGGGAATGAGAGAGGAATGTACTAGGAGAAAAGAAAAGAAAGAAGTGGAATGGTGCAAATTATTTGCCATAAAAAAGAAACAAGAAAAAGCTTTTACAGTGGAAGGGAAGAGGAGGAGGAGAGAGTGAATGAGGAAACCTTTCTTTCTTTTTTCCTTTGGCTTCCTGTAGCTTCTTCTTCTTTTTTTGAGTTCAAATCTTTTTTTTTTTTTTTTTTTTTTTTTTTTTTTTTTTAGCTTTTTATATACAAAACATATGCACAAGTAATTTTTCAACATTGACCCTTGAAAAAACTTCTGTTTCAACTTTTCCCCTCCTTCCCTTCACCCCTTCCCCTAGATGGCAGGTAGTCCCATACATGTTACATATGATAAAGTATATGTTAGATACAATATATGTATACATATTTATACAGTCACCCTGTTGCACAAGAAAGATCGGATTTAGAAAGAAGGTAAACATAACCTGAGAAGAAAAAAACAAAAATGCAAGCAAACAATAACAGAAAAAATGGAAATGTTATGTTGTGGTCCATATTCATTTCCTAGTGTTCTTTTTCTGTGTGTAGCTAGTTCTGTTCATTACAGATCAATTGGAACTGATTTGAATCCTCTCATTGTTGAAGAGAGCCACATCCATCAGAATATATATCCTCATCTAGTATTGTTGTTGAAGTGTATAATGATCTCCTGGTATCTGCTCATTTCATCTAGTATTGTTGTTGAAGTGTATAATGATCTCCTGGTTCTGCTCATTTCACTTAACATGTATGCCTCTCCTGGTCTCTCTGTATTCATCCTGCTGGTCATTTCTTATAGAACAATAATATTCTATAACATTCATATACCATAATTTATTCAGCCATTCAACAATTTGTGGGCATCCATTTGATTTCCAGTTTCTAGCCATTACAAAAAGGGCTGTCACAAACATTTTAGTCCATATGGGTTCTTTTCCCTTCTTTAATATTTCTTTGGGATATAAGTCCAATAGTAACACTGCTAGATCAATTGATATGCACAGTTTGATAACTTTATGAGTATAGTTCCAAATTGCTGGAATAGTTGGATCAATTCACAAGATACATTTATCAGTGTCCCAGCTTTCCTTCATCCCCTCCAACATTCATCATGATCTTTTCCTGCCATCTTAGTCAATCCGATGGGTGTGTAATAGTAGCTCAGAATTGTCTTAATTTGCATTTCTGACTTTTCATATGGCTAGAAATAGTTTCAATTTCTTCATCTGAAAATTGTCTGTTCATATCCTTTGAACATTTATCAATTGGAGAATGGCTAGATTTATAAATTAGAGTCAAATTTTCTATATATTTTGGAGATTACACCTTTATCAGAACTTTTAGCTGTAAAAATGGCAAACCTTTCTTTCATTAGAATTGGCTCAAATAGAAAATAACATATATATCAATAGGGGTATAAAAATCTATCTTATCTTGCAGGAAAATAAAAGGGGAATAGAGTATGAGAAAGAGGGAGTTATAAAATAGAGGACATATTGGGGGAAGGAGCAGTCAGTAGCAAAACACTCTTGAAGAGGGACAGAGTGAAAAGAGAGAAAAAATAAATGGGGAGACATAAAACAGAAGCATATAACAGACTAGATTGAAAGTCAGAATCCTACAATATGTTGTTTACAAGAGACATTTAAAAACAGAGTGATGGGGGGGTTGGGTGGCGGAGCCAAGATGGCGGAGAAGATACACGCCACTGTGTAAGCTCCTTTCTTCCCTCACAACCAACTAGATTTAATCAGCCTCAGAAATAGCATTGGACTGATAGAATCCACAAGGACTGGAAGCATGACTTACCAGCTGAAGAGAATCTGGAGTTTCAGCAGGAAAGGTCAGCTCCCAGGGGAGGAAGAAGAGAGGCCAGCGCAGACGGTGGGGTAGTGGCACACTGCGCCGGTCACGCTGGGGAGGGCTCTGGGATCAGAGAATCCACTGACATAAAAGAATCTGGCACAGGCTGTTAGCTCTTCTCTGCTTATGAAGCAGCAGTTCAGAGGAGAAATATAAGCCACTTTAAAATTCAAAACTAGATTGGATCTTCCCGGATCCCAGGGGTGACTCAGCAGATCTCAGCACCGGGGGTGTGGCCAACATAGGCAATCCAGGCTTTTACCTCAGGGTAGTTAAGAGATTGAAGAGTGGGCAGGGCGGTAACTCACAGCTGGAGGCTGTGGAACAGAAGTCCCAGAGAAGCTGAACCTTTGAACTAGGGACTGCCGTTTCTGGCAGACACTTCCCAGTTTGAGCACAGGGGCTTTTCATGTCACCTGCTGCAGACATCCACGCCCCACCGGGAAGCATAGGCTAGGCTTTGAGTCACCTTTACTGTTCAGTCTCAACCTCAGGGAACCCGCTAAAACACAGCGCCCTCAGGGCACAGCAGTGCTAGTCACCTCTGAGGCACTTCCAGGGAGGGGGTGGGGAACTCTCTCCCAGAGCTCTCTCTTAGCTCAGGCGCAGGGGCCACTGCATCCATCCAGTCTGGGAGGAAGCTGGTAAAAAAATAAATAAATAATTTCCTACCCCAGGGACAGACCCCAAAAGATTTTTTTAAGTATGAGCAAGAAGCCCCAAAAAACCATAGATTCCTTCTACACAGAGAAAGAGCGGGTATCCAACCCCGAGGAAGTTAACAGCAGAGAGTCAACAGATAACAACCTAAAGGGGATTGATTCCTGCCCCCCATCACATAACTCTCTCCATGAAGAGACTATTAAAGAGTTAAGAGAGTTTGAAGAAAAATGGGGAAAGGAAAGGGAAGCTATGATAGAGAATAACAACATTCTGAAATTGGAGTTGGAAAAAATAAAGAATTCACAGGAGATGCAGGGAAACAAAATTAGTGAATTAGAAAAGGTAAAAAAATCACAGGAAAATAGGATTTCTGAATTGGAGAAGATAAAAAAGTCCCAAGAAAATAGGATTTCTGAATTGGAAAAAGAAAATAATTCTCAAAAAAAAATTTAGGGAAATGGAAAAAAAATTCAATAGAGCAAAATAATTCATTTAAAAACGAAATTGGGCATTTACAAAAAGAACTAAAAACTGTGAAAGAAGAAAATAACTCCTTAAAAGTCAGGATGGAACAAATAGAAATGAATGATTCACAGAGAATCCAAGAATCAGTCAAACAAAACAAAAAAAAAAAAAATGAGAAGTTGGAGAACAACGTCAAATACTTACTGGGAAAATCTATAGACCTGGAAAATAGATCTAGGAGAGATAATCTGCGGATCATTGGACTTCCCAAAAACTATGACCAAAAAAAGAGCCTAGATTCTATTTTACAGGAAATTATCAAAGAGAACTGTCCAGAGATAATAGAAACAGAGGGGAAAGTAGATGTTGAAAGAATTCATCGAACTCCTTCTGAAATAGACCCTAAAAAAAGAACACCACGGAATATTGTGGCTAAGCTGCAGAATTACCACACAAAGGAGAAAATCCTGCAAGCAGCTAGAAAAAAACAATTTAAATATCAAGGTGCCACAATAAGGGTCACACAAGATCTGGCTGCCTCCACATTAAAAGATAGAAGGGCCTGGAACCTGATATTCCAAAAGGCAAAAGATCAAGGATTGCAACCAAGAATAAACTACCCAGCTAAGTTTAGCATCTTTTTCCATGGAAGAAGATGGTCATTCAATGAAATAGAGGAATTCCATATGTTTCTAAGAAAAAAAACCAGACTTAAACAAAAAATTTGATCTACATCCACAAGACTGAAGAGAAACAGAAAAAGGTACACAGAACCCTTGAGAACTGTAACTCTGTTGTGGGTATATAAAAAGTACTCAAGGATAATTTGATTTCACTGATATAAAAGAAAAAAAGGGGGGTGTAGTAAAGGGAAGGAGGTCGGTTCAGAAAAAGGGGAAGGAATGATAAAAAGAGGGAAACTACATCCCAGGAAGAGGCATAGAAAATACACCATATCTGAGGGAATTTAGAGAGGGGGAGAATCATTGTGTGCATCTTACTCTCATCAGAAGAGGCTCAAAGAGTAAATAATTGTCATATTTGTTTTTCAGAGAATTCTCTCTCACCTCATTAAAAGGGGGGAGAGGAAAAGGGAAAAGGAAAAGGAGAATAAGGGAAGGGACGTGGAGGGAGGGGGAAGGGATACTAAAAAGAAAGGGAGGGCTGTGCGTCACAAGGGGGGTCTATAAATTGAATATTGGGGAAGGGGTTCAGGGGGGTCAAGGGAAAAAGCATAATCTGGGGATAATATGATGGCAGGAAATACAGAATTAGTAATTTTAACTGTAAATGTGAATGGGATGAACGCTCCCATCAAACGGAGACGGATAACAGACTGGATCAAAAATCAGAACCCTACAATATGTTGTTTACAGGAAACACACTTAAAGCAGGGAGATACATATAGAGTAAAGGTAAAAGGTTGGAGCAGATTCTATTATGCTTCAGGTAAAGCCAAAAAAGCAGGGGTAGCTATCCTTATCTCAGATCAAGCAAAAGCAGAAGTTGATTTAATTAAAAGAGATAAGGAAGGAAACTATATCCTGCTGAAAGGTAGCATAAATAATGAAGCCATATCGATACTAAACATATATGCACCAAGTGGTATAGCATCTAACTTTCTAAAAGAAATGTTAAGAGAGTTGCAAGAAGAAATAGACAGTAAAACTATAATAGTGGGAGATCTCAACCTTGCACTCTCAGATTTAGACAAATCAAACCACAAAACAAACAAGAAAGAAATTTAAAAAGTAAATAGAACATTAGAAAAACTAGGTATGATAGACCTTTGGAGAAAACTGAATGGCAATAGAAAGGAATATACTTTCTTCTCAGCAGTTCATGGATCCTATACAAAAATTGACCACATATTAGGACATAAAGATCTCAAAATTAAATGTAGGAAGGCAGAAATAATAAATGCCTTCTTCTCAGACCACAATGCAATAAAAGCTACATTCAGTAAAAAGTTAGGGATAAATAGACCAAAAAGTAATTGGAAACTGAATAATCTCATCTTAAAGAATGACTGGGTGAAAGACCAAATTATAGAAACAATTAATAATTTCACCCAAGATAATGACAATGATGAGACATCATACCAAAATCTGTGGGATGCAGCTAAAGCAGTAATAAGGGGAAATTTTATATCTTTAGAGGCTTATTTGAAGAAAATAGAGAAAGAGAAGATTAACGAATTGGGCTTGCAACTTAAAAGGCTAGAAAAAGACCAAATTAAAAACCCCCAACCAAAAATTAAACTTGAAATACAAAAATTAAAAGGAGAAATCAATAATATTGAAAGTAAAAAAACTATTGAATTAATAAATAAAACCAAGATTTGGTTTTATGAAAAAGCCAATAAAATAAATAAACCTTTGGTAAATCTGATCAGAAAAAAGAAAGAGGAAAATCAAATTGTTAGTCTTACAAATGAAAAGGGGGATCTTTCCACCAATGAAGAGGAAATTAGAGAAATAATAAGGAGTTACTTTGCCCAACTTTATGCCAATAAATTTGATAACTTAAGGGAAATGGATGACTTCCTCCAAAAATATAGGCTTCCTAGATTAACAGAGGAGGAGATAAATTGCTTAAATAGTCCCATTTCAGAAAAAGAAATAGAACAAGCTATTAATCAACTCCACAGGAAAAATCCCCTGGACCAGATGGATTTACATGTGAATTCTACCAAACATTTAAAGAACAATTAGCCCCAATGCTATATAAACTATTTGAAAAAATAGGGAATGAAGGAGTCCTACCAAACTCCTTTTATGACACAGACATGGTACTGATACCTAAACCAGGTCGATCGAAAACTGAGAAAGAAAATTATAGACCAATTTCCTTAATGAACATTGATGCTAAAATCTTAAATAAGATATTAGCAAAAAGACTTCAGAAAATCATCCCCAGGATAATACACTATGATCAAGTAGGATTCATACCAGGAATGCAGGGCTGGTTTAATATTAGGAAAACTATTAGTATAATTGACCATATTAATAATCAAATTAATAAAAACCATATGATCATCTCAATAGATGCAGAAAAAGCATTTGACAAAATCCAACATCCATTCCTACGAAAAACTCTTGAGAGTATAGGAATAAATGGATTATTCCTTAGAATAATCAGGAGCATATATTTAAGACCTTCAGTAAGCATAATATGCAATAGAAATAAACTGCAACCTTTCCCAGTAAGATCAGGAGTGAAACAAGGTTGCCCACTATCACCATTACTATTCAATATAGTACTAGAAACGCTAGCCTCGGCAATAAGAGCCGAGAAAGAGATTCAAGGAATTAGAGTAGGAAATGAGGAAATCAAACTATCACTCTTTGCAGATGACATGATGGTATACTTAGAGAACCCCAAAGACTCTGCTAAAAAGCTATTAGAAATAATTCAGAATTTTAGGAAAGTGGCAGGATACAAAATAAATCCACATAAATCCTCAGCATTCTTATATATCACCAACAAAATGCAACAGCAAGAGATATAAAGAGAAATTCCATTCCAAACAAATGTTGAGAGTATAAAGTATTTGGGAATCCATCTACCAAAGAATAGTCAGGAATTATATGAGCAAAATTACAAAACACTTGCCACAAAAATAAAGTCAGATTTAAATAATTGGAAAGACATTCAGTGCTCTTGGATAGGCCGAGCGAATATAATAAAGATGAAAATACTCCCCAAACTAATCTATTTATTTAGTGCTATGCCAATCAGACTCCCAAGAAACTATTTTAATGACCTAGAAAAAATAACAACAAAATTCATATGGAAGAATAAAAGGTCGAGAATTGCAAGGGAACTAATGAAAAAAAACTCAGAGGAAGGTGGTCTAAGTGTACCTGATCTAAAGCTATATTATATAGCAGCAATCACCAAAAACATTTGGTACTGGCTAAGAAATAGAACGGTAGAGCAGTGGAACAGATTAGATACAAAGGACAAAAAAGGGTACATCTATAGCAATCTAATCTTTGACAAACCCAAAGATACCAACATTAGGGATAAAAATTCATTATTCGGAAAAAACTGTTGGGAAAACTGGAAATTAGTATGGCAGAAATTAGATATGGACCCACACTTAACACCATATACCAAGATAAGATCAAAATGGGTCCATGATTTAGGCATAAAGAATGAGATCATAAATACATTAGAGGAACAGAGAATAGCCTACCTCTCAGACCTGTGGAGGAGGAAGGAATTTATGACCAGAGGAGAACTAGAGATCATTATTGATCACAAAATAGAAGATTTTGATTACATCAAACTAAAAAGTTTCTGTACAAACAATACTAATGCAAACAAGATTAGAAGGGAAGTAACAAATTGGGAAAATATTTTTAAAATTAAAGGTTCTGACAAAGGTCTCATTTCCAAAATATATAGAGAACTGACCCTGATTTATAGGAAACCAAACCATTCTCCAATTTATAAATGGTCAAGGGATATGAACAGACAATTCTCAGATGATGAAATTGAAACTATTTCCACTCATATGAAAGAGTGTTCCAAATCACTACTGATCAGAGAAATGCAAATTAAGACAACTCTGAGATACCACTACACACCTGTCAGATTGGCTAAGATGACAGGAGGAAATAATGATGATGTTGGAGGGGATGTGGGAAAACTGGGACACTGATACATTGTTGGTGGAGTTGTGAAAGAATCCAGCCATTCTGGAGAGCAATTTGGAACCATGCCCAAAAAGTTGTCAAACTGTGCATACCCTTTGACCCAGCATTGCTATTATTGGGATTATATCCCAAAGAAATACTAAAGAGTGGAAAGGGACCTGTATGTGCCAAAATGTTTGTAGCAGCTCTTTTTGTTGTAGCTAGAAACTGGAAGTTGAATGGATGTCCATCAGTTGGAGAATGGTTGGGTAAATTATGGTATATGAAGGTTATGGAATATTATTGCTCTGTAAGAAATGACCAGCAGGAGGAGTACAGAGAGGCCTGGAGAGACTTAAATCAACTGATGCTGAGTGAGATGAGCAGAACCAGAAGATCACTATACACTTCAACAACAATACTATATGAGGATGTATTCTGATGGAAGTGGAAATCTTCAACATAAAGAAGATCCAACTCACTTCCAGTTGATCAATGATGGACAGAAATAACTACACCCAGAGAAGGAACACTGGGAAGTGAATGTAAATTGTTAGCACTACTGTCTATCTACCCAGGTTACTTATACCTTCGGAAGCTAATAATTAATGTGCAACAAGAAAATGGTATTTACACACATATATTGTATCTAGGTTATATTGTAACACATGTAAAATGTATGGGATTACCTGCCATCAGGGGGAGGGAATGGAGGGAGGGAGG
Organism: Sminthopsis crassicaudata; assembly: GCF_048593235.1. Taxonomy (NCBI): domain Eukaryota; kingdom Metazoa; phylum Chordata; class Mammalia; order Dasyuromorphia; family Dasyuridae; genus Sminthopsis; species Sminthopsis crassicaudata. The sequence continues at coordinate 559,212,439 of NC_133619.1, forward strand.
GGATAATTTGGAAAAATGAATTAAAAAAAAAAAAACCAGTGATACATTTAGAGCAAAGGTAAAAAGCGGGAGCAGAATGTATTATGTTTCAGATGAAATAAAAAAGGAAGGGGTAGCAATCCTGATTTCAGATCAAGCAAAAGCAAAAATAGATCTAATTACAAGATATAAGGAAGGAAACTATGTCTTGATAAAGTTTTCTATAGATAATGAAGTAATATCAATACTAAACATATATATACATACATACACACACACACACACACACACACACACATATATATATATATATATATATATACATACATGCATACATACATACATACATACATATATATACCAAGTGGTATAGCATCCAAATTTGTAGAGGAGGAGTTAAGAGAGCTTCAAGAAGAAATAAACAACAAAACTATCATAGTAGGGAATCTCAACTTTGCTCTCTCAGAACTAGATAAATGAAACCACAAAATAAATAAGAAAGAAATTAAGGAGGTAAACAGAATTTTGGAAAAGTTAGATGTGGAGAAAACTGAATGGAGACAGAAAGGAGTATACTTTTTTTTTCTTGGAGGTTCCTGGAATCTATCAAAAATTGACCATGTATTAGGGCATAAAGACCTCAAAATCAAATTCATTTTTGCTTGCATATGTATTTTTTAAGTAAACATATATTTTCAGACCATGATGCAATAAAAATTTCATGCAGCAAAAGGCCAGGGGAAAATAGATAAAAATTAATTGGAAACTAAATAATCTAATCCTAATGAATGAATGGTGAAACAACAAATTATTGACACAATCAATAATTTCATCTAAAAGAACGACAACAATTAGAAAACATACCAAAATTTGTGGGATGCAACCAAAATGGTTATTAGGGAAAAATTTGTATCTCTATATGCTTACTTGCATAAATAGAGAAAGAAGAAGAACGAATTGGACTTACAACTAAAAAAGCTAGAAAAAGAACAAATTAAAAACTCCAATTGAATACCAAATTTGAAATTCTGAAAATTAAAGCAGAGATTAATAAAATTGAAAGCAAAAAATTATTGAATTAATAAATAAAACTGAATTGGTTTTTTAAAAAAATTAAAATATATAAACCTTTAGTTAATTTAATTAGAAAAAGGAAAGAAGAAAATCAAATTGTTATCCTCAAAATGAAAAGGGAGAAATTTCCACCAATAAAGAAGAAATTAAAGCAATAATTAGGAGTTATTTTGTTCAACTATATATCAATAAATTTGATAATCTAAATGAAATAGAGGAATTCTTACAAAATATAGATTATCCAGATTAACAGAAAAGGAAATAAATTATTTAAATAGTCCCATGTTATAAAGAGAAATAGAACAAGCTATTAATCAACTCCCTAAGAAAAAATCTCCAAGGCAGATGGATTTACATGTGAATTCTACCAAACATTTAAAGAACAATTAATTCCAATTCTATGCAAACTACTTGAAAAATATGGAAAGAAGGACTCCTACCAAATTCCTTTTATGACATAGCTGGTCCTGATAAGTGGTGACACCTAAATCAACTTGGGTGAAAACAGAGAAAGAAAATTATAGGCTAATTTCTTTAATGGATATTGATGCAAAAATATTAAAGATAATTGGGGAGAGAGGCAATTAACATTATCAATTGTAAAATAAAAAATTAAGCATGTTTCTCTGATGGAATATTATTGTTCCCTCAAAAATGACAAATAGGCTGGTCTCAGGGAAAAAAAAAAAAAAACAAATAAACCTGGAAAGTCCTCCATGAAATATACTGTGTACAAAGTAATGGCAATGGTCTAGGATTACTAGTTGTAAATGATTTTGTTATATTCATTAGTACAATCATTCACACCTACTCTGAAGGACTTAAGATGAGAAATCCTATCCACACCCAGAGAAGGAACTGATCAAGTCCTAATATAGATAGAAGCATTCTCTATTACTCTCCCTCTTGCTTTATTTTTAACTTATTTTTCTTGAGGGTTTTTATTTTCATAAGGGTGGGAGATTTGTTTTGTTTCACAACTTGTCTGTTATGAAAATATTTTGCATAGCTTCATGTGGGGATTCTTAATTATAGTTGGGAATAAGGGAGAGAACTTAGAACTCAAAACTCTTAAAAACAAATCTAAAAAGAAACTGTTTTGAATGTAATTGGGGTTTTTTAAAAATAAATACATTAAAAAGATGACCTCTTAGGATTTTTACAGTTTGAAATTGATGAATATATGAGGTATTTTATATCACAGTTGCAATATAGTTATTGGTGAGCTCATACAATTCATATCATTAAATTCTGCAAATGGGCTCATCAGACAAGGTCAGACTCATTAGAAGGAGGGTAATGATAAGAGATCAAATTAAAAGTAAAGAAATTTATTAGCATGCTAAATAATCTGCTTACAAAAACAGCAAATTCAAATTTCCAGATATACATGATTTTACCACTTTTCAAGAATACTTGGAGTACATAGAAAATCAGTAAAATTCTGTGATAATTTAGGATAGAAAAATAAAAAACATCTTAAGGAAAAAATAGGATAATTAGTCTAGGAGAAAAAGGCAGTCTTTAGAATACAACTGGCAGAATTTATTATCAAAATAAAAAATGATTTCTCTGTTCAAGGGAAAACACAAGAGAGAAAGAGGATTTTCTTTCATTGTGAAGACTAATCTTTTTTTTTTCTTTTCTTTTTTTTTTTTTTTTGAACAATAATACAAGGTCATTGGATTTGTACTCTCTATAATAGAGTTCAAATGCTTGGTAGTTCAGCTTGAGAAAAAATCTTAATTTTTTTGTTTGTTTTTTTTGTTTGTTTTTTGTTTTGCTGAAATGTATGTTATCATTAATATCTTTGATAAGTGGTTTTATCCTTTTCTGTTTTAATATGGTTGCTGTGAAAGTATATTTTTTTCTTTTCCTTCCTATCCAGCATTACTCAGTCTTAAAAAATGGGTCAAGGGTATTGCAGGAGGAATATGTCCTAACATCCCTGACTTATAAGTTAGTGTAGAATTGCCTTTCCCCCACCTCCTACATAACTGACTTCAAAATTCACCTGGTTCAGATAACTAAGCCTTTTTTTTATTAATAGTTTTTATTTACCAGATACATGCATGGGTAATTTTACAACATTGAAAATTGCCAAACCTTTTATTCAAATTTTTCCCCTCCTTCCCCCCCTCAGATGGCAGGTGGAATAATACATGTTCAATATGTTAAAGTATAAATTAAATACAATATATGTATACATGTCCAAACATTTGTTTTGCTGTACAAAAAAATTTAGACTTTGAAATAGTGTACAATTAACCCGTGAAGGAAATTCAAAATGCAGGCAGACAAAATTAGAGGCATTGGGAATTCTATGTAGTGGTTCATAGTCATCTCCCAGAGTTCTTTTTCTGGGTCTAGCTGGTTCAGTTCATTACTGCTCTATTGGAACAGATTTGGTTCATCTCATTGTTGAAAATGGCCACATGCATCAGAATTAATCACCATATAGTATTGTTGTTGAAGTATACAATGATCTCTTGGTCCTACTCATTTCACTCAGCATCAGTTAATATAAGTCTCTCCAGGCCTTTCTGAAATCATCCTGTTGGTCTTTTCTTACAGAATAATAATATTCCATAATATTCATATACCACAATTTATTCAGCCATTCTCCAGTTAATGGGCATCCACGTAGTTTCCAGTTTCTGGCCACTATAAAGAGGTCTGCCACAAACTTTTCTTGCACATACAGGTCCCTTTCCCTTCTTTAAGATCTCTTTGGGATATAAGCCCAGTAGTAATACTGCTTGGTCAAAGAGTAGGCACAGCTTGATAACTTTTGAGAATAGTTCCAAATTGCTCTCCAGAATGGCTGGATGTATTCACAATTCCACCAACAATGTCCCTGTTTTCCCACATCCCCTACAACATTCTGCATTGTCTTTCCCTGTCATTCTAGCCAATCTGACTAGATTAATACCAATAGTGGTATTTCAGAGTTGTCTTAATTTGCATTTCTCTGATTAATAATGACTTGGAGCATCTTTTCACATGACTAGAAATAGTTTCAATTTTTTCATCTGAGAATTGTCTGTTCATATCCTTTCTTTGATCATTTATCAATTGGAGATTGGCTTGATTTCTTATAAATTAGAGTCAATTCTCTATATATTTTGGAAACAGGCCTTTATTGGAACCTTTGACTGTAAAAAGGTTTTCCCAGTTTATTGTTTCCCTTATAATCTTATCTGCATTAGTTTTGCTTGTATAAAAACTTTTCAATTTGGTATAATCAAAGTTTTCTACTTTCTGATCAATAATGATCTCTAGTTCTTCTTTGGACAAAAATTCATTCCTCTTCCACAGGTCTAAGAGGTAAACTATCCTATATTCCTCTAATTTATTTATAATCTCATTCTTTATCTCTAGGTCATGAACCCATTTTGACCTGACCTTGGTGTATAGTGTTAAGTGTGGGTCAATGCCTAGTTTCTGTCATACTAATTTCCAATTTTCCCAGCAATTTTTGTCAAACACTGGGTTCTTATCCCAAAAGCTGGGGTTCTTGGGCTTGTCAAACACTAGACTATTAAAGTTATTGATTATTTTGTCCTTTGGACCTAACCTATTCCACTGATCAACTAGTCTTATTTCTTAGCCAATAACAAATGGTTTTGATAACCACCGCTTTATAATATAATTTTAGATCTGATACAGCTAGGCCACCTTCATTTGATTTTTTTTTCATTAATTCCCTTGAAAATTTTGACCTTTTGTTTTTCCATATGAACTTTGTTGTTATTTTTTCTAGGTCATTAACATAGTTTTTTGGGAGTCTGGTATAGCACTAAATAAATAGATTAGTTTAGGCAGTATGGTCATTTTTATTATATTTGCTCACCCTGTCCAAGAGCATTTACTATTTTTCCAATTGGTTAGATCAGACTTAATTTTTGTGGAAAGTGTTTTGTAGTTTTGCTCATATAGTTTCTGATTTTCCCTTGGCAGATGGATTCTTAAATATTTTATACTATAGTTAGTTACTTTAAATGGAATTTCTCTTTGTAAGTCTAACTGTTAGATTTTGTTAGTGACATATAAGAATGCTGATGATTGATGTGGGTTAATTTTGTATCCTGCAATTTTGCTAAAGGTGTGGATTATTTCTAATAGCTTTTTAGTAGAATCTTTGGGGTTCTCTACATATACCATCATATCATCAGCAAAGAGTGATAATTTGGTTTCCTCATTACTACTCTAATGCCTTTAATCTCTTTCTCCACTCTTATTGCCAAAGCTAGTATTTCTAATACAATATTGAATAGTAATGGTGACAGTGGGCAACCTTGTTTCACCCCTGATCTTAATGGGAATGGTTGCAGTTTATTCCCATTACACAGGTACTTATTGATGGTTTTAAGTAGATGCTACTGATTATTTTAAGGAAAAGTCCATTTATTCCTATCCTCTCAAGTGTTTTTTAATAGAAATGGATGTTGGATTTTATCAATTGCTTTTTCTGCATCTATTGAGATGATCATATGATTTTTGTTAATTTGGTTATAAATATGGCCAATTATACTGATAGTTTTCCTAATATTGAACCACCCCTGCATTCCTTGCATAAATCCTACTTGATCATGATGTATTATCCTGGGGATGATTTTTTTATATATTTTTGCTAATATTTTATTTAAGATTTTAGCATGAATATTCATTAGGGACATTGGTCTATAGTTTTCTTTCTCCATTTTAAACTTACCTGGTTTAGGTATCAGTACCATGTCTGTGTCATAAAAGGAATTTAGTAGGATTCCTTCATTCCCTATTTTTTCAAATAGTTTATATAACATTGGAGATAATTGTTCTTTGAATGTTTGGTAGAATTCACATGTAAATCCATCTGGTCCTGGAGATTTTTTCTTAGGGAGTTGATTAATAGCTTGTTCTATTTCTTTTTTTGAAATGAGACTATTTAAGCAATTTACTTCCTCCTGTGTTAATCTGGGAAGCCTATATTTTTGGAGATAGTCATCCATTTCACTTAGGTTATCAAATTTATTGGCATAAAGTTGGGCAAAGTAACTCTTTATTATTTCTCTAATTTCCTCTTCATTGGTGGAAAGTTCCCCCTTTTCATTTTTAAGACTAATGATTTGATTTTCCTCTCTCCTTTTTCTAATCAGATTTACCAAAGGTTTATCTATTTTATTGTTTTTTTCATAAAACCAACTCTTAGTTTTATTTATTAGTTCAATAGTTTTTTGTTTTTTTTTACTTTTAATATTCTTAATTTCTCCTTTAATTTTAGAATTTCAAGTTTAGTATTTGGTTGGGGGTTTTTAATTTCATCCTTTTCTATCTTTTTAAGTTGCAAGCCCAATTCATTGATCTTCTCTATTTTCTTCAAGTAAGCCTTTAAAGATATAAAACTTCCCCTTATTACTGCTTTAGCTACATCCTACAAGTTTTGGTATGATGTCTCATCGTTGTCATTATCTTGAGTGAAATTATTAATAGTGTCTATAATTTGCTGTTTCACCCAATCATTCTTTAAGATTAGATTATTTAGTTTTCAATTACTTTTTGATCTATTTACCCCTAACTGTTTGTTGAATGTAGTTTTTGTTGCATTGTGATCTGAAAAGAAAGCCTTTACTATTTCTGTCTTCCTGCATTTAATTTTGAGATTTTTATGCCTTAATATATGGTCAATTTTTGTGTAGGTTCCATGAACTGCTGAGAAGAAAGTATACTCCTTTCTGTCATCATTCAGTTTTCTCCAAAGTTCTGTCATACCCAATTTTCCTAATATTCTATCTACCTCTTTAATTTCTTTCTTATTTTTTTGTGATTTGATTTATCTAATTCTGAGAGTGCAAAGTTGAGATTCCCCACTATTATATTTTTGTTGTCTATTTCTTCTTGCAACTTTCTAAACTTCTCCTTTAGGAAGTTAGATGCTATACTACTTGGTGCATATATATTTAGTATTGATATTGCTTCATTGTCTATGCTACCCTTTAGCAAGATGTAGTTTACTTCCTTATCTCTTTTGATTAGTTCAATTTTTGCTTTTGCTTTATCTGAAATAAGGATGGCTACCCCTGCTTTTTTTTTTTTTTTTTTTTTTTTTACTTCACTTGAAGTATAATAGATTCTGCTCCAGCCTTTTACCTTTACTCTGTTTGTATCTCCTTGCTTTAAATGTGTTTCCTGTAAACAACATATTGTAGAGTTCTGACTTTTGATCCATCTGCTATCCACAATGGCTTAATGGGAGAGTTCATTCCATTCACATTTACAGTTAAAATTACTAATTCTGTATTTCCTGCCATCATATTATCCCCAGATTATGCTTTTTTCCCTTTTCCCCCTGAACACCTTCCCCAATATTAAACTTATGAGCCCCACTTGCATCACATAGCCCTCCCTCTTTAGTATCCCTCCCCCTTCCCCTTAAATCCCTTTCCCTTTATTGTACCCTTTCTTTATAACTCTTTTCCTTTTCCCTTTTCCTCTCCCCCTTTTTAATGACATGCGCGAGAATTTTCTGTACAACCAATATGTCAATTATTTTCTCTTTGAGCCAATTCTGATGAGAGTAGGGTTCACACAATGTTCCTCCCCCTCCCTAAAATCCCTCATATATGATAGTTTTTCTTTGTCTCTTCATGGGATGTAGTTTCCCTCTTTTTATCTTCCCCTTTCCATTTTTCTGACACTATCCCCTTTCCATTTCTACTTCCCTTTTTTGTTGTTATATCATTAAAATCAAATTATACATGTAGTCTTGATGTATATCTACAGCAGAAATACAGTTCTCAAGAGTTCCTTTTACCTTTTTCTGCTTCTCTTGGGTCCTACAATTGAACATCAAATTTTTTGTTTAGATCTGTTTTTTTTTTCCTTAGAAACATATGGAATTTTTCTGTTTCATTAAATGTCCATCTTCTTCCATGGAAGAAAATGAGAAACTTAGCTGGGTAATTTATTATTGTCTATCTTTGCTTTTCAGAATATCAGATTCCAGGCCCTTTGATCCTTTAATGTAGAGGCAGCCAGATCTTAAGTGACCCTTATTGTGGCACCTTGGTATTTGAATTGTTTTTCCCTGGCTGCTTGTAATATTTTTTCCTTAGTCTGATAGTTCTGAAATTTGGCCACAATGTTCCATGGAAGTTTTTTTTTTTTTTTTTTTTTTTTAGGGTCTTTTTCAGAAGGTGTTCAACGAATTCTTTCAATGCCTATTTTACCTTCTGGTTCTATTACCTCTGTGCAGTTCTCTTTGATGATTTCCTGTAAAATAGTATCTAGGCTCTTTTTTTTTTCATCATAATTTTTGGGAAGTCCAATAATCCTCAGGTTATCTCTCCTAGATCTATTTTCCAGGTCATGTATGTTGCTTTGCCAAGTAGATATTTGATATTTTTCTCCAGATTTTCATTTTTTTGGTTTTGCTTGACTGATTCTTGGTGTCTCAATGAATCATTCATTTCTATTCAGTTCTGATTTTTAATGAGTTATTTTCTTCATTAGCTTTTTAAAATTTCTTTTTGTATATGTCCAATTGAGGTTTTAAATGAATTTTTTGCTCTATGGAATTTTTTTTTCCATTTCACTAAATTTTTTTTTAGTGAGTTATTTTCTTTTTTTAATTCACAAATCCTACTTTCTTGGCACTTCTTTGTCTTTTCCAATTCACAGATCCTACTTTCCTGTGATTTCTTTACCTTTTCCAATTCCCTAATTCTGTTTCCCTGCACTTCCTGTGAATTCTTTACCTTTTCCAATTCACATTTCAGGAAGTTTTTTACTTTTTCCATTTCAGGAGGTTATTATTACTCTCTTGCATAGCTTCTTTTTTCCTTTTCCCATTTTTCTTCTAACTTTCTTTTGAGATTTTTAATAGTGTCTTCTAGAAGAGTGTTATTTGGGATATTGTCTTGAAGCTCTTTGCTGTTAAGCCTCCTCAGGGTTGCAAACCCACTGTCTTTCTGTATAGAAGCTATCGATTATTTTCTTCATTTTTTACTCATTTTTAAAAAGCCTTCAGGGTCTGCCTTCATGGCAAGGAGGTTACCAGCTTCCTCTGCAGAGCAAGGATGGGTATATGAACAGTAACTGTCCTCTCAATGGGCTGCAAGGAATGGCCAAGCTGGGGGGAGGGCTCTGGGAAGAGCTCCACAGGGAAGTGGGTAGACCTAGCTGTATAAGTACCCTTCTAGGAGTTCACTGCCCCCCACCCCACAAATGTCTGCTTTGAGTATTAGCAGTCGCCTTATCCCTCACCACACTGGAAGTGTCTCTGCCTGGGCAGCACAGCCAAGCTGGGGAAATTGCACTATTCCAGGCTGAGCCCCACACTGTGCAGATGAGAGGCTGCCCCGGAATGTGCCCCTGCTGTGTGTGACTGCCCCCCAAACAAGAGCTCCTAGCTGCAGAATGCCAAAAAGCTATATTATGGTCTGCTCTGAGTCACTTCCAGTCCTGGGTGGGTGCAGTCAGATCCTCTCAGGCTCTGGCATCCCTCAGTGTACCCTCTACCCTAGGCTCCAACTTCTCTTCTGGTCCACTACTCTGCCCCTAAAGCAAAGCAGTCAGGCTATGGCAGAGAGCTCTATGTAAATCTTCCAACCATAGAGGCTGTCCCACTCCCAATTCTATCCCTGCCCTGCCCCAGTCTACTCCTGCCACTCAGAGCAAACTTTTTCTCTAGATGTTTCAGATTCTCTTCAGCTGATGAGTTGTACTTCCAATCTTCATGAACCTTACCAGTCTAGCGCTATTTTTGAGGCTGATATTAAAAATTGGTAATGAGGGTGAGAGGAGCTCAGATTCTCATGTGTGCCTTCTCTGCCATCTTGGCTCCACTCCTCAGATAACTAAGTCTTCCAGGGTTCTCAAATTACAGCCTGCAGGGAAGGAGACAGAATGTGAGTTTTTGTTTTTACTGTAGTCCGGCCCTCCAACAGTCTGAGGGACAGTGAACTGGCCCCTTATTTAAAAAGTTTGAGGACCACTATAACAGTAACATATCTTTCTGGTCACCCCAGTACAAATACCTAATACATGAAGAGTGGGAGGTTTTTGTGGCTTACCAGACATGCTTCTGCTTCTATCATTATGGTAAATGGGAAAGTAGGAAACTGGACTCAATCAAATCACTCTTCTTGCTGAATACCTTTCATGCTGTTGGTAAGGAAACTTCCTTGTTTAAGTGTTAGATGATCCTCATTCTGCTATACTCAGTCTCCTGCCTTTTCTTTTAGAAATCATTCTGAAATGTTAAAGTTGTTTTTTTTTTTCTGATTTAGGAAATAGAGGGAATATCATGGAATCTGTATTGATTAAAGTTGATAAAGTCATCATTGCTAAAAATCAATAAGCCTTATTTAATAGGCTAAACATGAATGAAGAAAGTATACAAAATACTAGTCTTTTCGTTTCCCTTTATAAACAAATCCCACATAGATAGTTTTTGCCATAACTTCTCTTAAAATGGAAATTCTGATAATAGGAAAAGCCAGATTGATATTATTTTAGAGAACAGATTATTTAGCATGTTAATACATTTCTTTACTTTTAATTTGACCTCTTGTTATTACCCTCTCTCTAATAAATAATCTGACCCTGTCTGATTAATAATAATAAATAAATAATAATATATAAAATATATTATTTATTATATCATTATATCATATTATATATATTAATATGTAAAATAAATCATCATCATCATCATCATCTGACTGTCTGATGAGTCCATTTGCAAAATTTAGTTAATGATATGACTCAAGGTTGTAATGTATCAAAGAAACTGGGAGAAGGGAACTTGTTGTTACTGTTTTCTTTCTGGAAGAATGGCTGAGTCCTTTAATTTGATCCTAAATCTAAATAATAATAACAGTAACAACCACATGCATTTATAGTGACTTCAAGTTTACAAAGTACTTAATCCACCATGATTTGTAAAATAGCTAAAAATGAAGTCTCCCAGAAAAAAGGAACAGCAATTATCTTTGATTCCAAACTGTTACAACATACTTAATAAATGATCTTCCAGCTACTACTTCAAGATCTGAGTTAAGGGCAAAATGACTACTTCCTAAGACGTTTCATTCCATTTCTGGATAGCTATGATGGTTAGGACAATTTTCCTTGAATCAAGAGTATATTGGTCTCTTTTCCATCTATTATTCTTAGTTCCACCCTTTGGGGCCAAGAAAACCAAAAATTCCTGTGATAGTTTTTCAGTTGATTTTAACTAAAGTAGAATATTTTGTATTTATTCTTATTAATTATGTTTAGCTTGATAGATACATTGTTTCAATATCTGAAGGTTATTATAGGTACTGACTATTACTCAGAGTCTTGGCTATTGTGCACTGGTTTGTATCACTCATCAATTCTGTAACAATGCTACTAACAAGTCAAGTGAGTAAACATTAAGAACCACTTACTATTTGCCAGGAACTGGCAAATCAAGTATGGCAAAATATGGTAATTTTAATAATCATATTTTAACCAAGTGACTAATAAAAATGAACACCCCAAGGATATGAGCAGATGCCTCTTCCTTAGAGACCTTCCTTCAAGTTGACATCCAGCTATTAAAGATAATTATTTGGGTCTAATGATTTAACCAGCTTCAAATCTTTAAAAACTTGTAATTATCTACCCCATATCTCTTCATCTTGTCAACATGAATACCACTGATGATTGCCAGATGTTTTGCTGAGATACTGATACATAGAATCTATGGTGAAACACTCACCAATTAGCTTATTAATTCTGTCAACAAAAGAGATGAAGCTAGTTTGACTTGGATGATAAACCCATGCTGTCATGTAACAATCACAGCTTCTCTTCACATACTTACACACTATCTTAGCTCTTCCTTTTATGGCTAAAACTGGGCTTTAGATAGGATCAGTAACATTCTCTAATTCACACAGCCACCAAGTTCATAGCAGAGACATAATGGACCCAGACCTCTGGAGCACTATGTATTTTCCCCCTCAGTATTGCTCATTGTCTCTCTGTAGTTTAGATTTTTTCCATTGCTCCATAATTATATGAGACTCCAACAGAGCAGATGTTGACAAGGAAGCTCATTTCTAAGTTTTTCTCTGTGATAGCCTCTATTGTATTTTTCAGTCTCTGTGATGATGAGCAACACTGGACTTCTGAAGGGATGAAGCCTAGGGAAAACAGATGCAAGCCATTGACTCGCCAAAGTCATCATCGGGTGAGAGCCAAAATTCCAAGCACTTTAGGTTTTGTGCTGGATTTGGGGACACATTTTCTCTCTGTCTATCTTCCTAGAGAGAGTAGTTCTTTATGGCTCCATATGATGTATCACTTTTTTTATGGAAGGAGGATCAGCAAATTATGCCCTGTTGCCAACTCTGGAGGTCACCAACAGGAGAGAAGGCAGAGATCCAAAATAGCCTTACATTTGATATTTCCTGAATATGAGTCTGACAGCTCTCTGGCAGAGCATCCTTCACAAAGGAATTGGAACTGTTTTGAACATGGCCCATCTGTGAGTGCCATATGGTAAGAAGATTCTTCACCAACAAGCAGGTATAAGCGGGTTGAGTCTTATCACTGTCGACATGAGGGAGGACCAACTCTCTGACCAGACTACCCAGATGTCATTTCATCAGATATTGCCAAAGAAGCTTTCACTAAAGGGGTCATATCCATACATTTGCAGTTATCACCTGTACATTGTGACTTTTACCATTGCAGTTTTGATATATTTCGGGTGGGCATAAGAAATGAAATGAGAATTTTTAGAGGAGTTTTGCAGAAGCTGCAGATGATATGCAACAATCAGCAGATGACACAAAGTCTATGACCAAATACTTAACCCAAATTTTTCAATAAGAGCCTTAAAAGTACTTTTTATTCCATAAAAGAAAAAGAATCAGATTTCTTTTCTGGTATGAGGGATGAGCCAAAATATTTTACACAAGTTTTCCAGATCCCAGGAGGTACCTCACCTTCTAACCCTTACAATATGGAAGGAATAACTGTATCTTATTATCTATAGCTAATCATCATTGAGGCAGAATAGTATAATGCTTAGAGAAGAAGACAGAATCAGGAAGACCTAGGTTCAAATTCTGCCTCGATCACTTAGTCCTGTTTAGTTAAATAATTAGCTTCATCTGTGAAAGGAAAGGGACAGACTTGCTGGTCTATAAGATTTTTTATAATTCTAAATATTTAACAACAATAATAAAGCTAATACTTTGAACATTCAAGTGTTAGCTAGTTTTAACTTTTATTAAAATTCTTTAAAAATATATCTTTTTATTTATTTGGAAAGTGCTTTACAAATAGAATCTCATTTTATCCTCACAATAACATTCAGAGGTGGATGTTACTATAACATCCATTTTATAGATGAGGAAACTGAGGCAGATTTAGTGACTTGTCAAGGGTTACACAATTAATAAATTTTGGAGATTAAATTTGAATTCAGGTCTTCTTAACCCCAGGTCTAGCATTCTATCTATTGGGCCATGTAACTGCTTATAATCTTGTGGTCTTTTAATCCTATAGACATAGCCTTTTTCATGCAATAGGGAAATTAGGTAGACAGTATCAGAGTGAAGAATTAACAGAGTAAAGAGGTAAGTAAGGTATGAGGTAAGTGAAATTTATAGTTCAAACAATTTGCCTTTATAATCCTGTATAAGAACACTAAATTTAGAGTTAGAGAACATGGATATACTGTTTATGTCTATTTATCCACTCTGGGTTTGGTTAGCTAATTTGGTTAGAATAGGACACTAACTAAAGCAAGATCAGTGATCCAACCCTATACCAAGAGGTATGTAATGTAGTGGAAAACATGATAGATTTAGAATCCAAGGACTGTCTCTTTCTTATTTTCTCATATACAAATTTGAGGCATAAATCTAAATGATCTTCATGGTATCAGCTTTTAAACTAATGATCTTATCATTCACAAAATGAGAATAACAATGCTTTTTTACCTAATTCTCATGATTATGGTAAGGAAAACATTTTGTAAGCATTTAAGTGTTATACAAACATGAATTATTTATATACCAATTACCTGGACTAAAATTTTAGTTGTTTATGGTGAGTAGGAGTGGGTGGCAGTAGCGATGGCAGCAGATACAACAAAATGACTACTAGGCTAGATTGTCATGATAATTGAATCAGCCTTAATCAAATATTAAATTAACAATAATTAGGTAATGTTATAACTGTATGATAACAAGCATTTTCACAACTTAGACTAGAGTTTGGTCATCATTTCACAGAGTATCCCATCATCATAATCATCTCTACTCATCCTTCATAGGTGCAATTTTAGTAATGGTGTTAAATACAATAATATTAACTATTACTTCCTTGCTACAGAGAACTTCTGGTGTGGAAACTATTTGCATTGTTATGTATCTTCAGCAACTCATAATATTCTATTGATATAATTGTGGTAATATGGCTTCCATAGAGATTGTGTGGGTATGAGACTGTGGGTCCTATAAAAAGGGCACCTCTGCAAGGATATCTTGATCAGGATAGCCTGGGAATGGTTTGACCATAGTAGCACAGGTTGTCAGAAAACTGAGAGGTAGAGAATAAGTATGTCTCTCTTTGCTTCCACTAGGACTGGTGTCCTTGGAGCAAATCTATTTTTAATTACATGCTAGGTAGGACTTCCTGAATTCCAGTTTCCTCATTTTTGAAATCATAAGGTCATATGTGTACATATCTAACTTATTTAGGGGCAGATAGGCAGTGCAGTGGATAGAGCACTTGACAAGGTCAGAAATATATGAATTCAAATACAGCCTCAGATACTTACTGGCTTTGTGAGTTTTTCCTGTTTCAGTTTTCTTTACTATAAAGTAGAGACCATAATAGCAGTTACCTCACTGGGTTGTGATGATGATCAGATGACATAATACTTATAAAATGTTTAACACAGTGCCTGGCATGTAGTGGGTATTTAATAAATGCATGTTCCCTTTTCCTTTCCATCTTCCAATATGGAGTAAAAAGATTGAGTTCTAGATTTCCTGGATTGAGGAAAATTCAGGTTCAAATTCCATGTCAGACATGAACCACACTAGTGATCTAGTGCAAGTCCCAACTTCTCTAAAATTCAATTTCCTTATCTATAAAATGGATGGGTGGAGGGACTTTCCAGCTCCAAATATCATCCTTAAGACCCTGAAGTTCTACATATGTATACAAATACCCTGCCTAATATTAGCAATGTGAAAAAAAATTGCTAATTTTTTTTGTGGGGGAATTAATGCTATAAATCAGAAGTATGTTTCTGGGTGGCCAAATTTTAACTTATAAACTTAAAAATCAGAGACATTTTAGTGACATGGTGGACAAAATGTTGGATTTCAATACAGGAAGATATGAACTCAAGTCCTGCCTTGAGTATTTATTAGATGTGTGCCCCTGGGGTGTAGTTTAACCTCTCTAAGCCTCAGTTTTATAATTTGTAAAATGGGTACATTGGCACCTACCACATAAGGTTGCTATAAGGACTATTTGAGATCATTAAACGAGTACTGTTGTATAAATTTTAGCTAGTGGCGACATATTCTTTATTATACATTTCTGAACTCAAGTGTCAGGATAGCCTGCTGGATAGAAAGTTCATCTTGAAGCTAGAAGACTCTGATATATGCTAGCTGTGAGATACTTCAAGAATAGCTTAAGTTTTCAGACTTTAGGCAACTAGCACTATAAATTGCATAGAAGCTCCAAGTTGATTGAAGATGTTTCTCACCTAAGAGTTCTCTATGCAAATGAAATCATAGGTTGTTCCTCTCCTTATCTTCTGGGTAAGACAAATAAAGGCTAATATAAGTATAATGTATTGAAAATAAATATTTTCAATACCTTTAGGATCTGTGATTTCATAAGTATAGGGAATTCTGTCACCAACAGAGATTACTACCCCTCTATTATGGGCTTTGAGAGAAACAATGGCTGGAATAGTTACCTCTTTGCAGATGAGAGGTCAGACTTCATTGAAAGGTATACATTCTCTTATCTGAATTGTATATAAAGGTTCAGCTAAGTAGGACCTTTCCCTGATTATTATATACAGACATGGCCTTTGAGGCCTCAAGTACATCACCCTTTCATATTAAGCATAAACAAATTAAGTATAGGATTTAAAATTAAAATAGACTTTCTTATTTTTTTTTGACACAAGAAAGAATATACTCTGATATTGTGGCTTAAATATCACCTGGTATTGTTTACAATATTTTTATGCCTTTAATGCACCAAAGATGATGCTATATATTTGTAATTTTAAAAATGCCTACTTAGGCAAAAAAGGTTTGTGATGTATTATAGAAAGGAAGCTGAAAAGTGTCAGAATCACAGGATTTTGTGAATTGAGAATGGCTTGACCAGCAGTTGCTCATGAGCAACATGTCTTGTGTGCTGCATATTGAACTTTGGTGTGAATTACCAAGAAGAGAAATGTCCACTCAAACTAGTGAGGAGCATGATTCAGTTATTGTAGTAAAGTTATATATGAAGGTAAATTCAAGTCCCTGTAGGTCTCTTTTCTAAAAAAAAGGTACAATTAGCACTGATGGAGTACTTATTCAGGTAAAAACCATGTCTCTTGATTTGATACAATATATCAATGAAATTTTTGGTGCAGTAGGAACTTACTAAGTGGTAGATAACTAATTAATTACATTATATAATATATACAATATATAATATAACATGTATAATATATAATTAACAATAATTAATAACAGATTTGGAGCTGGAGGAATCTTAGTATCCATCTGGTCTAAGCCCCTGATTTTATAGAGAAGGATACTGAGATCTAATAGAGTTGATGAACTTGAGCAAAATCATATAGGTAATCAACAGTAGAACCATGTTCTGAATCCAAATTCTCTTAGTCCCTATCTAATATTCTTTTCAAGTTGGTTATCTGCCTCACAAATTGGATTGAATAAAATATGCATTTTTGGCACTGAGAGAAGGGTAGGCAAAGTATTTTCAGACTGCTCAGCCCTATGAAGGCATATTTATTTTTCCAATTTCCATTTTTTCATCATGACCTGTTCTCTATGGAGTGTATTATAAGGTGCCAAAGAAAACCATGGTAAATTACTTTGACCACAACTACAACAACTACACCTGTCTCACTACATACTTTTCCCTCCCTGTAACAGTGCTAGCAAAGTTGTCAAGACCTTAGGAACACTCTGATTTGAGGAATTGAGATTTAGAGTCTGTGACATGCTCAAGATAACAGAGTTGGAGCCTGTCTGCTAACCACTGCATACCTTTTATATTATTAACCAATCAATAGACTGTCACTTGTTGGTTCAAAGAGCTAGAGCTGCTTCAGCATTCATAACTGGAATCGTCAATCAAGCAAACAATCAAACCAATCCTGGCTTCTTTCTTCCTTTTGAGGTTCTTAATTTCATTGGATTTTTCTTTTTTATTTGTCTATTTTTTTTTTTTTGGACACTTACCATCTCTTCAAGCAATTTCATGTGCTTCCACCTGAGAAACAGGAAAGACTTCACAACCACATTGTTTGTAAGAAACCCTTTTATCATTTCTGCCTTTTATTACCTAAGGGATGTTGTGGTCTGGCAGATACTGCCATTCGACTTTATAATTTTGTCACCAACTTACTGTGGGTTCATGAGAAATCTCCCTCAATCTTATGCCATAGGAATCTCTTCGTTTTAGTATCACAAGTCACAGTTTTAAAGCTAGAAGTTTCCATAGAGGTCATTCAGTTCATCATTCTTATGTATAGATAAGGAAATTGAAGTCTAAAATAGCAAAGTGATTTGTTTTAGACCACACAGATTCTAAGTAGAAGAGCCAATATTTAAACCAATCTCTTCTGACTCTATTAAGAATAATGTTATTTCCTTGTATTCTACTGCATATTTGTACTGAATGATTGCTTTCCATTTTGTTACATATTTGGAGATCTTCCTATGGAAAGAATATGTTGTAGAATCCTCATAGACTGGATTAAATGAAAGCCAAATAATTTTTTAAAATAAACCTGTGAAACATCTTTCTTATTTAGATAATTCAGACATTGGGATTTTATGGGAATTTTCTAAAACCTAAACTATTTTTTCCAAATTGTTAGATAGCCTAAATTATCTGGCTAATCACTCCCAGGCTTGTGTTTCACATGTAATGTAGTTATCTGGCCAGTAAGTATTACACTAATGAATTTTTTATGGCTTGTTTCGCTAGAGTCCACCAAAATTAATGAAGCCATATAACATATTTGACAGGAAATGAAAGATTGTCTTGTCCATCACAGAGAATTTTTAAAATGTGCTAATAGAGCCGAGCAAAAAGCAAATGTAAACTGAATGAACAGCAGAGTGAGGCTTTCTCTGATTTAATAAAATAGCTGTGAAGTTACTGCTAGATAATGCTTTTCTTTTAATTTTTATATTGCAGAACATTTTATTCTCAGTTGGCCATAATTCTAGCCAAAGAAAGCTAGTGAATGAACTTAAAAGTTCAGTTTAGAAAAGTACAAAAATTGTGTGGATGTAATGAATTACGTTTTATGTTTGACATTAATACTTTTAAGTATTTATGCTTTCCTCCATGTCAAGCACTTTCTCTATAGCCAGGCACAAATTATGTCCCTATTACTCAATTTTTGTGAGTTACTCTGACAGAAAACATTCAACCTTCTGGAAATCAGCCTTTTAGAGCTAGGCCAGAGTGGGCTTTAAATGCTAGGGAGAAAGTAACAAAAACATTTCCAGCTTCATGGAATAACTAAATTTTGGAGTTGGAAGGGAGATTAGAGTTCACTTAGTTAAATCTGAAGCTGAACAAGCACTTAAACCATAATATTGCTAATAAGTAGTCAATTCTAACTTTGCTGAAAGATATCTGGTAAGGGCGCAACTAGGGAGACACAGTGGATAAAGTGCTGGTACTGAAGCCAGGAAAACTCCTCTTCCTTTGTTCAAATCTGGCCTCAGATCTTTGCTAGCTGGATGATTCTGAGCAAGTCATTTCACTCTTTTTCTCTTTTGAAAAATGAGCTGCAGAGGAAAATGGCAAACCACTCCAGTATCTTTGACAAGAAAATCCCAAATGGAGTGTTGAAGAGTTGAACATGCTGAAAAATGCTTGTGCTATTAACAGCTTATGACATTTTTACATAAATCTAATTTTTTTGCCCTCTTTTATCAAACCCAACTCTTGCTCTGTCCAATTTCCTTCCACATCTTATTGCTAGTGCTCCTTTTAGGGTCAAGAAGAGGTTTGTTTAATTCATCTTTTACATGACAGCCTTTTACATACTTGAAGTCAATATAACATTTCCCCTGAGCCTTCTTTTCTCCAAGTTAAGCCTTCCTGTTTTTAAAGTTAATCCTTCCTTGGCATTATGTCTAGTGCACTAGTCATTCTAATGGACCTTGATTGTACATTTTCTTGTTGATCCAAGGCATTCCCAAATTATGTGGAATGGAATATAAATAACATAGACTCACAGATGTGATGTGGCCAGGCCAGGCCAGTAGAACATAATCACTCTTGTTCTCAGTGTGTATCTCAATATGTAATAGTAATAAGAATGTATAATAACAATGGATAGCAAGAGCTTTACAAGAGCTTTACAAGCTTTTCTTGCCTTCCTGTTGAGTTGTGTTTCTCACAAACTGTTGCCAATCATGCCTATCCTACTCTGTACTTAATACAATTGATTTTTGAACCCACACATAGTACTTTATACTTATTAATTGAATTCTATCTTATTAGATTCAGTCTATGTTCTAGTCTATTGACTAAATATAGATTCTGTTATTTTATGTTATCTAAGTCTCCCAATTTTCTGTCACATTCAAATTTGATAAGCAACCATCTATGGCTTCATCTATATCATACAGATCTTGACAGAGCTTACATTTCTTTGACATAGTCTTTGAAAAACAAGGACTATTTTTATTTTTACAAAGAGGTACTGGAGTCAGAACCTTGAAAAAAATATAGTATGTGATTATATATCTACAAACACACATACAATGACAATAGGAGTTTGTTTTTCTTGAACTTTAAATTTTACAAAGTATTCTATCTATTTATTTCATTTTATTCTCAATCATCCTATGAAATAATTATTTTAGGGAATATCTTATTTCCAGTTTCTATGTGAAGAAATTGAGACTCACAAAGCTTAATTAATTTGCTATAATACATACAATTTGTAAGTTCTGAGGGAAAGAAATTTAATTTTGGTATTCTTGATTGCGAATCTAGAGTTATCTTTGCCAACTTATTATCCTTCTATTATGTGTCTAAGTATTTGTGTGTGTATTAATATATTTTATAAATATTTACATACACATATTCACATGTATAACTATATATGTATGTACAATACATTATATAACTTTTATTATATATAATCTACAAAAATGTGTATATGCATTTATATATAATAGGAAAGTATATACACATACATTATAGAAGTTTTATATATATATATATATATATATATATATATATATATATACTAGAGTATATAAATATATGTATAATGCCATAATATATATATAATAAGCCTACAATATGTATATATACATATATAGTGACACAATAATAGATATAATATATATATAAACATATCTATGTATAAATGTGTACATATATGTATATAGTGTATTACAAAAAAAGCATACCTAAGAAACTTTGATAATATATATAGGACCTGGTAGTCTTCAAGAAAAACAAATTAATTAAGATCTAGGTTGAAATTAATTTTCTATTCTTCTGTAGGGAAAGCACAGTTTTCTTATAAATTCTTTAAGTGATGAATTTTTCTGTTCCTGTGGACATTTTTGAGAACTCAATTGATGTTTCAGTCATGTTGGCTCAGATTTTGACATTTGTTTATCTGCTCTTATAAAATGGAGTCATAATGACAGAAAAATTTAATAAATAACTTTAATATCCTAAGATGTTTTTTCTTTAGTTCTCACATTGTTACTAAAAGAATGCTTATTGTGTCCCCAATTGATAAATGGTCAAAGGTATGGATGGACAGTTTTCAAATGAAGAAATTAAACCTACTTATAATCATATAAAAATGCTCTAAATCACTATTGATTTGAGAAATGCAAATTAAAACAATTCTGAGGTATCATTTCATACCTATCAGATTGATTTATAGGACAGAAAAGAAAAATGATAAATATTGGAGAAAATATGAGAAACCTGAGCCAATCATTCTGGAGAGCAATTTGAAGCTTTGTCCAAAGAGTTATATAACTGCACATACCCTTTGGTCCAACACTACCACTATTAGGTCTGTATCCCAAAGAGTTTATAAAAAAGGACCCATTTGTACAAAAATATTTATAGAAACACTTTTGTGGTGGCAAAGAATTAGAAATTGACAAGACACCCATTAATTGGGGAATGACTGAACAAGTTGTAGTATATAAATGCAACAGAATACTATTGTGCCATAAGAAATGATGAACAAGTGGGTTTTTGGAAAAACCTGGAAAAACTCAGATGAACTGATGCTCAGTAAAGTACACAGAACCAGGGGAACATTACACAGTAACAACAACACAGTGCAATGATCAATTATGATAGACTTAGCTTTTCTCAGCAATGCACTGATCAAGTCAATTCTAAATGATTCCTGATAGAAAATGTTACTCACATCCAGAGAAAGAACTATGGATTCTGAATGTACATCAAAGCATATTATATTTATTCCCCCTCCATTTTTTGTTTTTTTTCTCTCATGGCTTTTCCCTTTTTCTTCTGATTCTATTTTTTCACAACATGACTAACATGTACATGTAAGCATGGGAATATGATTAATATAATTGTCATCTAAAACCTCCCTTAAATTGTTTGCTATCTTGGAGGGTGGAAAAGGGACAGAGGAAGGAAGAAAATATTGGAACTCAACATCTTACAAAAATAAATGTTGAAAACTATCTTTACATGTAATTGAAAAAAATTACCATTAAGCATAAAAATCCTTATTTTATCATTTCCTAGGTATTATAAGAGGTTCTAATTTATCTCCTTGTTTCTAGTGTCTTCCCTCTTTAATACCATAGTTCAAGTTCTCCCTTCCCCTCAAGATTATTGTTAATAACTTTTTAATTGGTCTTCTGCTTCTAGTCTACCCTTTTTCTTTCTTTCCTTCTTCACATAATTGACACATTTATATTCCTAAAACACTTCTACTATATCATTCCTCTAGCAAAAATCTTTTAAAAAATCCCTATGGCCTCTAGCAGAAAATACAATGTCCTCAGCTTAGACTTCTACAATCTTATTCCCATTTTCCTAAAAAGATAATGCTGATGCCATAATATATAGGAGGCTGAACAATTAAAGAAAACTTGAATTCTGATCCTGCCTCTGTACTAGCTATGTGACCTTGATCAAGTCATTTAAACTTATTGAACCTCAGAAACTTCTTCCAAATTCACTTGCTAGCTGGTTATATGATGTGGTCTTTACATGTGATATCCATATGTCTGGATTGTAATCCCTCCTCACCTTGGAATAGCCAATAACAGATGAATAGAAAAAAACACTGATTCTCCTTTTCTGAACCCAGTAAATTTCTAGAACCAAGCAATTAAGCAGTTGTGAACAGAATTACAATTTATTTTGGGTATGTCATAATTACTTGTGGGGAAATAGGTCTTTTAAGATCACTTGTCTCAAAAACATATACTTCTTTGTATCCTACCTGATGTTTCTCCTTGCCTAGTATTCCAAAAAATGTATGAATAAAGGAAGAAAATGTCTTTTCTTGTCACAATTTCTTACCAAATTGAAATATGAATGATTGCAATATGTTCTTTCTCCCTCCTTCTTTTCTTCCTTTGCTAATTTTCATTGGTAGTCTAGGAGTCTGTATTAATTGTTATAGGTTAGTTTGATGTTTTAAATGATATAATATTCCCTTTCCCCAAACAGATATCAGACTCCTTTAGAGAAGGCCCTGCTTATTGATCTTTGCTTTTTCTCTTATACCCCATGACAGTGCCCTTGCAAATAATAAATGCTAATAAATTTTTTGAACACACACACACGTATATATATATATATACACATATATATATGTATATATATATATATATATATACACACACACACGTGTGTGTGTGTGTGTGTGTGTGTGTGTGTGTGTGTGTGACCTGAAAAGTTTTGCTTCTTGATGAGACACATGAAATGAATTATTGGGTTGAGATATCTTCACTGACCTATAATGTTTTTATGATATCATAAATATACAACTCAAGTCAAAAAATATAGTGAGCATATGATTTGTGGAACTGAGACCCGAGAGTATGTCTGGAAACAAACAAATTTGTGGGGGTGATTAAACTTGTCTTTAATTGAGAGGAAATGTGAGAATGCAGATAGACACCCAAGAAAAATAACTGAGGGAAGAAGGAATTAATAAACAACCGAAGAAAGTGACTGAGAATTATTAATTGTAAGAGATTTGACTCTAGGTTTCTTAAGTGGATAATTCTAAGTAATTGAAGAAAGTCTTGGATGTAAGTAATGCTTGAGGCATACAAAGTAAGCTGAGAAATGAAAGGGTTAGCTTTGAAAATTGTCAATTTAGTCTAGATAAGGGCTATATTTCTGGTCCAAGACATGACCCATTAAATTTTTAATCAATGTCTGAAATAATTTTAGTGAAATAATCTTTTCCCAAATGTATTTAAAAGCTTTTCACTACATATAAAACAACTATTATAACTCTCTTATTAGCAATTTTGCTTAAGTAATCTGAAATGTTCTGCAAAAGTGCTTCTTGTTATCAAAGCTATTCATTGTGATGGTTGAATGCACACACCATTACTTACCTAGTCTGTCTCAAGATATTAGTTTGAGAATGTTTCTCACAAACATCTAGAATTACATGATATTTCTCTACTGCCTTCTTCCCTTGACATCCTTCCTTCATAAATTTAGGGTTTGGATTAGGATTAACTATTAGTATCCCATTAATTTGAACAGATCCTATTTTAAATGTAGCCTATCTTTATAAAAATAATTATTTGAATCTGGGCTCAGTTCTGTTAATTTTGACATTAAAGCTTATTTCTAAAACCTCTCTAAAGACCTCAACACCTGGAAAACAATAGGATTGAACATTAATAGGATTCCACAAATTAAAAACTAATTATAGAAAAATGTTGATAAATTAGCATACTTTGCTTTTTTCTGTCAGTAATAGACTTATTCATGCAGCTGTTGAATTACTTTATATTTCTTACTTCCAAGTAAAATTCAAACTCCTCTAGGAAGTAATCTTTTATCTTCCAATTTTATAATGACCTTTTGACCTTCAATTCCACATAGAATTTTTTGCAATTAAGTTATGCATTTCTTATTGGTATGCCTATCCCTCTACAAGACCCTGAGAGCAGAGTATAATTCACCTAATCTTTGTATCTTTCTCAATTCCTAGCGCTGCATTCTATAGTTACTTAATAAATTCTTATTGGATTGATTATAAGTGAAAAAAAATTATGTACATTATTAGACACAAGCATTTAATCTTTAAACATGCATTTCATTTAATATTCATGAATGAGATATCATTACTTAATGTTCAACTTTAACCTGAAGAAGTTTGATTTTCAATATTAGATTAATCAAAAAAATTGATCTTCCACAGGTATACATTTTAATTTACCAAGACAATCAGCATCATCTAGAAAAAGTTACATATAAATTTCTAGCACATGTTTTACGGTGTTTGGATTTTTGTTGAAGTTTAAACATCAAAAACATTTTGCTTAATGTTAAGCACTGGATTTATAATTTTATGTGTCTATATACATTATAGATCACATGAAGCATGTCTGTTCATTTGGTAATAAATTTAAATAACTTCACATGGCTCACACTATTGAAGTATGGAAGACCATTTAGGAGCATCTGAAAATAAACCTGATAAACATTCACTGAGACCTCCCCTTGTCCCCAGAACAATGTTACATCATGGGAGATTATTAATTTACGTTTCCAGCCTATCTAAAGAAAATATGGTCCAGAATATATGTGGTGGTTTTAATAAGTAGAAACCTCAATATTCATTAACAATGTGACATGACGCTCAAGAAGCACTGAGGGTGCTTATTCTAATCCTCTTTGCTCTTGCCATACCATATGGGATGCATTATACTCAATCTGGGAACTTCATTTTAAGAAAGTCATAAAAACACTGGAGCACAAGCATAAGAGGGTAACTTGAATAGTGACAATATTTAAAACCAAGATTAATTTAAAATATCTAGAATTTTTAGTTTGAATAAAAAATGACGGGTGTATGATAGCTGTTTTCATGTATCATCTATCAATACATATTTATTAAACATTTTCTTAATGATAGTCACTGTGCTAAGGTAGTGAGTAGTGAGAAAAGCAAAAAATTCTGATTCCTTCTGTAATAAATCACATTTTGTGGAAAGGCTATGAAATAAAAGAGAAATGTTCTTCTTGTCCTTAGAAAATAGAACTATGAACAATGGGCAGAAGCTATAAGGATGCAGATATAGGATTTGTATAAGGGGAAAAAACATTAACAATTGGAGTTTCTCAGAAATGGAATGAACTGCCCCAAGAGGTAGTGGGTTCCTTTTCATGGAATGTGCTTGCTCAAAGGATAGATGACCATTTGACAGATATGTTGAAAAGAAATTATATAGTTTTGTTTGAAACACTTGGCTTCTGAGACTCCTTTCAGCTAAAATTCCATGATTCTATATAACTGTCTGAAGCTGTTTTTAATTCTTCTTTTGAACCTAAAATTTGTTTGTTTGGAAATAAGTTGGAATACTTTTCAAGAAATTCCCATTCTTTCATATTCTTTTGACTTGGTGCTAAATTAAGAATCTTGCAAATTATGATATAATAAAAAGGTCATTCTCTGGACAAGTCTATTAATCTTGTAATTATTCATTTCTAAGGTTAGGACAGGGAGATTTTATGTCATCCAAAACCCAGTTTAATAAGTTTGATGTTTATCAGTTCAGAAGAAAGATGATGATTGCCAAAATAAAAGTATCTTCTAAGTCATAAGGGGCCTGTAAACTTTAATAGTGGAGGGAAAACCTACACTGCCTTAATTAAGTAACATTGCCACATTTAAATATTATACCAAACATCCCCAGAGCAGTACTTTCCACAAATGTGTATACCTTGAGGAGGAGAAACTGACACTTTCATTTTAGTTTATTTTACTCTGACTATATAAGTACTCATGGAGAATGCAAAAAGATTTATGAAACCAATCGATAAATATATTTCATCTTGAAATAATTAGATGTGAGATTAATCCAAAACTTAATGAGTGTTATGGCCCTTTTGGCTCTTGGAAAACAACATTAAGCTATATTTTAAATCATTGGTGGGAAAAAAAAAACAGTCATAGCACAGGTTTGCTTTTTTTTAATACTGTTTAAAAAGTACCCGACTCTACACAAACACCAATTATAACATGATGTAGACAACTGAAAAACAAGCAAATGTATCCTTAAAATGCTAAAATAAAGTACATTTATACAAGTACAAAGCAAAACAGAGCTGATAAAAATGTCAAATTTTATGAAAAAACTCATTTGCAATTCACATCAAAAGAACTGTACATTCGCTATTGTCTTAATAGTATATAAGCAGCAACAACATAAAAAGAACATACGGCCACACAATGTTCAAAACCAAATCCATTGTAAGTTATTAGCCCCAAAATAATTATATTAATTACAAGCACTTATAGCCCACACAAATCTTTGAGAATTGGCACCATCTGTCTAAAACATCTATATTCTCTATAGATTTCTAATTACAAACACACTAGCAGCTGCCATGGAATCCAAGAAGTACATAGAATATACATAGTATATTTGTTCACATTTGCCAGATCAGTGAAATTCAGCCACTCCACAGTGTGCCTGCTGTCTCCTCCCCCAGGAAAGAGAAATCACTCCCAGGCACCATTTCATCACCAAAGCGAATACTGATTCATCTTAAGCTTTCATTGATCTGGATTTTTTTTTCACAGTATAAAATTATAAATGGCAACCACAGAGATTTTGACAGCTTGAGTGTTATTAAGAATTTGCTGCTCATAGTGAACTCTGATGACACCATTTAAGCCTCCAGTATATGCAGGCTATGTTGGGAGACTAGCACAGAAGATTCTTTTGTTCTGGAAAAGCAAGTTTTCATTGCTAGTTTTGAATCAAGTTGTAAAATTGCCACACAACTATTATCTGACTCATTTGTGGACTTTAAATTACCTTTCTGTTTTTCTCAAAATGAGGAAAACTGTTAGTAAGAGGAGTAGCTTGGGGAAAACTAGGATGATCAAGGATTCTACTTTTTTTCTTGTACTTGTTTCACGGAAATTAAAAAAAAATTCTTATGGAGGCAATAAGGATCACATAGCTAGTAAGTGTTTGACAGCAGATTGAAACTCAGGACCACTTGACTCCAACATCAGTGCTCCATCCACCGCTCCACCTAGTTGCCCCATTTTAAGGAAATTATACTAGGCTTTTCTCATACATCCTTATCTTATGTAAAATTGGCAACATTTTAGACATTGATCTCACAATGTGCTCCTTTACTGGAATATAACTCCTTCTCACTAACCATTTGATCCCATTTTTTCATTATGGGACCAAGCTCTTTTTTTCAATGACTTTTCTTAGAGAATAATGACAATACATAGTCCTTGAACTTTTTACAATGTATAGTACTGTTGGTCCTAACTAGAACACTATTACACACTTGAGATACTATTTTTATCTGGGAAACTAAATAATTCTAATAAGGTCAAGTAACCAGGATACTCCCATCTACAAGTGTAACTCACATTCCAGTTCTAATAAAATTCTGAGTCTACCGAGCATTTTGTATTTATTACCTTGACTTCAGCATCTAACCATGAAGAAATTTATTCTTTATCACAGAAGGAATAATTTACTAATTTATCATATGAAGAATCATAGTTATTCTATTAGATATGGAAGTTGTCAAAACAAACATTCAAATTCAGAGAACAGGCCATTTTGCTTTGCACTCACTGGAAAACATATCTTCATCTTTATAGTTACTTGAAAATGGGATTCATTATGGAAGTTTTATTTGGGAACTTGTTTGCTTTAAATTATTTGAATGCATATATTTTTCTTGGTTCCTCATTGCATTGAACACTGTTTTAGGAAGTAATCTAACAAAGAGTTACGATAGAAGTGTGATTTATTTGAATGTGATTTATTGTAACATTCTTGGATGGAAATATATTTGCATTAAATTACACATATGCATACTTAATTTTCTTAAGTTCCTCACAGTATCAAACATCATTTTAGGAAATAAGCTAACAAATAGTTATGAAAGAAGTTTAACCAACTGGAAATATTATTAATTATGGAATTCTTAGATTAGATGGGAATTTATTTGCATTAAATGATTCATATATAAATATATGTACACATACACACATTTTGTCACATTTCATATTTCACTGAGCATTTTTAGGAACTATATTAGCTAAGAGTTATGAAAACATATTCATAATTGGAAAAAATTGAAAAAGAAGTATCTTTGTATTGTTCAAATTTGATGAATCTATTAGACAATTGATTTGGGATTAAAGAGAAATATGAATAATTATTGAGTGAAAGAATAAAAAAAATAGTAGATAAATGAATGTGATTCAGAAGAAGACTAAATGACTACGTAGAGATAGCAATCCATACAACTGAATATCCTTCTTTTGGACAAGGATTCAGGAGGTTGCTTTCTCAGCATGTTTGTCTTTATTTCACATGCACTTCTTCAAATCCTTAAATCTGATTTTTTGCAGAGACTTGGACTACCTACCCACTTGACATCAGGTTGTCCTAGTAGCACTATCTCCGAACCATCCCAAGGCATTTGAGGGTTTTGTTTGAAAATGAATATAAAGATTGAGAAGAGGGAGGTCTAGTATATTATTCATATCTTTTTTAAAAAAGTAAATCACATGCTGTAATGTATGTGCTTTTAGTTTTCAAACAATTTTATGGAGCATTGTTTATTGAAAATAAATTAATACCTATTAAATTTTGATTTTGTGTGTTGGGAGGAGTGACACATATGAAAATCATACAGGATGTCTAGAAATGAATATGTTATAACCTTTACGGTTGGAAGAAATACCCTATTGATAAAATCGCAGATATTTTGGAATATTGGAGCAAAAGTTCAAATATGAAATGATGATCTCAAAGGGGAAATTTTTTTCCACCTACGTGTTGTTTTTATTATATGTGTTCTTCCTCTTTGGCTATCCATCTATCCATCTATACACCGATCCATCTATTTTCAATATAAGTCTGGGACCGCTCACATTTAAATTGCAGTCACACACCTCTCAGATAATGCTATCTTGATATAAAGTACAATGTTTGGCACCTGAGGATAGCTGTACAGAAAAAGGAATGAGGAAGGATGTTATATTTAGGGCTTGAGTAAGGTTGATGCCCATAAAAATTCATTTGTTTCTAGTCAAACTTTCACTCTTATCCCTGCATATATTTAAAAGTGCAGTGACAGTAAGAAGTGCAACTAACCCATTCTAATGATTATTTCAAAAAGAAAAACATGAGTAATTTCCTTCCAACTTCCACAAGAGACTAAGAAACCAAGAAAGACCATATTGATTCAAACTCTCTACAGTTTCTGTTTTTAACATTTACTCTGTATTGCTTTGAAAATCTACTTTTTGTCACAGTTCATAGCTGCAATGTATGAGCAGCCAAGAAAAGTTAAAATCATAGCTTATTGGAGTCATACACTCTCCATTAAGCCGACCTTAATGTAGTTGTTTATTTCCAGTGTATTTATGATCTTGATAACTTCTTCAGCGACAGTTCCTTCAATTGTTGCAACGTCTTCATTGGATTTATGGGCCACCATCCCCAGTAGTCTTATTTCAAAAGTTTGAGCTGAGAAACTCCTCGAGTGTGTTTCAGGTTCTTGCAAGCAGGGAATGAGGAAGCCTGAATGCCTATTTTAGCTGGCAATGCTAATGAAACAGCATTCATAAAAATGTGTGACATTCCATCCAGGAGACAGGAGGCTAGAGCTCAGGAATGCTGCTAGGAAGAGAATCCCTAGCTGCATGATGTGCCCAAAGAAGGGAATTACAAAATGGTATTCCAGAAAATGTTTTTGTTTGTTTGTTTGTTTGTTTTTTGCTACTCCAGTATTGATTGGCAACATGGTGAATAGTCTGAATAGTCAGGAAATCTTCCATTGGTTTTGTTGGCTAATGGAGGTGAATCCAATGCAACTAGGGTCAACCTCCAATGGAGATTTCTGGAAGAGGATTTCAGAACCAAATTGGTAAGTTAAAGAGAAGTCTAGTAGAGCCCTAAGTCGTATAGTTAGTATTCACTGTAGAGTATTATTCTCCAGTTGTATATCATGCTTGGGACACACACTTCGGAGGATTTTTTAATTTACTCAACTGAAGTAACTGCTTTTCAAGATCTTCACAGGAAAGAAAGAGAAAAGAAAAGAAAAGAAAAGAAAAGAGAGAGAGAGAGAGAGAGAGAGAGAGAGAGAGAGAGAGAGAGAGAGAGAGAGAGAGAGAGAGAGAGAGAGAGAGAAAGCGCTTGACATTTTGGTCCCAGATTTTGAGTCTTTTAGAAAATGTACATTCATATTTGTTCTTCTGTTCTTGATAAAAGATCACTTCTGGGATAAAAATCAAAGTAAACAGACAAAACTTTTTTTTTTTAACAGTAGCTTACAATCTATTTTTTTCTCACATACTGTACACAGAGTTCATTGCTACCCTAAAACAAAGCACTTGGTAAGTGTTATAACAGACTTATCAGCTTTCTAAAGTAGAAGCAGTGTTTCTTAAAAGCCCATGTTTTCTAAGGCCACTGGAAGAAAATCTGCCATTAGATTTTTTTAAATAGCACAAAGATCTGATGTTTCCATTACTGATGTAATGTCTGCCTTCCACCTCAGTTCTTAATCAGGTGACCAATGCTCATCACTGCCTCTGTGCAAACACTAGAGATCTTGAAGGCTTGCTTCTGTCTCTGCCTGATCATCACTGCCAGGATCCAGTGTGGTCTCAAATTACATTCACAAAGAAGAAGAGCTCTGAGTGTAATCTCTTATGATAAGTGTGTCATATTTTGGAGATGATGGGATACAGAGGGCCGATTCAGACACTGGGGAGTTAGGAGAAGTGCTCCCAGAATCCACTGAGTCTCTAAAAGGGGAAGGGGGCGTCAAAGCCACCAACTCCTCCAGATCTTGCTTGATTACAGCTGATGTCTCAGGTGCATTCTCTTTTCCAGCACCTCCTCCTGGTGGGGTTTTACTGGACGCCCCACCATTCACCTCAATGGAAGGGAGAGGTTGTATTTCAGCAAAAGTGGTCATGGTGGTAGGAAGCTGCATCTCTTTGGGGATCAGGTAGGAAGAGCAAAGAGGGGCGGTCACCATAGTGCCCGGGGAAGCCGTTGACAGCATCATGGAGTTCAGCTCGCTGATGTTGGCGGTGAAGCGAGTCACCACGCTGCTGATCTGCTCCATCAGGGAACCCTGAGAGGAGCTGCTCCGCTGCGCGTGTTCCGAGT
The DNA here is from genome assembly GCF_048593235.1 of Sminthopsis crassicaudata. Classification (NCBI taxonomy): domain Eukaryota; kingdom Metazoa; phylum Chordata; class Mammalia; order Dasyuromorphia; family Dasyuridae; genus Sminthopsis; species Sminthopsis crassicaudata. Next base: position 559,244,157 of record NC_133619.1, read on the forward strand.
GCAACGATGGGATATCGTCGTCTGTGCGACTCGCGGACCCTGCAGGCTGGCTCACTGTGCTGACCGGAGAGGGAGTCTGGGGTCGGTACTGGGCGGGGTAGTGCTCTTCTACTTCTGAAACATCGTACAGCATCTTGGTGCTGGACTCCGGGAAGGCGCTGCCGCCAAATCTGCTGTCTGTGCTTTTGGAGAAGGGTTTGATCACTGCTGTCTGGTTGGGGCTTTCTTTTTTGTTGATGTGGACGGACAATCTCTGCCAGAGGTGCTGCCCACGGCTGCTCTTCTCATTCTGAGCCCAGGTGACCGACTTACCATTAGAGCTAGGAATGAAAACAAACAAATCACAGACTGTTAGCGCCAGAAGACTTGAGCAATTATCTAGCCCAACCTCTTTTTTTTTTTTTTTCAGGTGAGAAAACTGAGGCTCAGGAGAAGTGACCTGCCTGAATCAGTAGAATACATAATCTCATTACCAGTCCTGTAGTCTTTCTATTACCATGTGCTGTCTTCCAAAATTAGTGAGATTTGCCTTGTCTGGGTTGTTAAAGGAAATTGATGACATCAATATTCTTTTATTCATTCCTATTCCACCCCTTGCCTCCATGGTGAATGTTTAAGAGAAGATAAATGGGAGGTATATTTCATGTTCATATAGAAAACATAATATTCTACATCCCATGAAAAGGAACAGTGCAAGTGTAGAATGGAGGACAAATTATTATACTTAATCTGCACGGAAAAATGCCAACCGAATCAGGTTATAATTACTTACCAATGACACATTAAAATGCATATTAATAATAGCAAAAGCATAACTAAACGATTTTGTAATATCTTCTAATTTACTTTTGTGGTAGAGGATATTGGAGAATTGTCAATATGTTTGTGCTAGGGAGATATATCTGTACTGGGGCACACAGTATTATTATATGCTAATATATGTACAATATGTATATGTATATAATATGATTTATGCAAATAGATCAATATCATATTAATGAATGGAGTGGATGGAGAGGGTGGAAATGACTAGTGAGGAGATGAATGTTTCTGTTTGGAAATATCTGGAAATATTGGAAAACCAATAGTCACATTCATGGCATGCTTCTCTGTTCTGACAATACTGTGCAAACCTATACTTGTTGCTTACTTTATGCTGTGAGAGACAGCCACATAAAGAATGTATTTATATTCGTCCATGTATTGCATGCATACACATCTATTGATGCTTTTATTTATTTATTTTTTTTTTACTAGTTTCGGATAGTATAAAGAATTTCTAGGTAAAGAAATTCCTTCTAGCAATGCAAATGAATACTTGCTCTGCAACTTATGGACCTCAAGACTTTCTTGAAGCACTGAGAAGTTGTGACTTGCCTAGGGTTATAAATATAGTATATATAAAAGCTTGGAATTGAATCCAAATCACCAGAATCCTAAGGATATTTAAAGCTTTCTAGGACTTCCCTAGTCCAAAGAAATCACACATATACACATAACCTTTGTATATGTATGTATGCATATGAAAGGCAACATGGAGTAGCAGATGCCCACATATGCATATATTCTGGAAAATAACAAACATATTTAAACATTCATTGTTTCACAGAATGCTTCATAAACACGACTTATTGGGTGTTTTATTCTTGGTAAACTCAGGCTCCATGGCATGATCAAAAAGGATCATGTCTTTTAAGTTTTGTGTTTGTTTGTTTTGGTTTTGTTATTTTCCTTCATGATACCCAGAGCAATTTTCTGCTTCTACTGAATGTTCTCATAAATGTTCCTTATGCAATAAAGAGTTTCAATATTTAGATTTTCTCTTCATTCTTACTTCCCTAGGCATGTTTTTCTTGCCTTTATTTGCCTGAATGAAGCCCACAGCTGTGAGGAAGGAAGCTGAAGAGGTTGGAGCCTAGATAAAACAGACTAGACTGTAACTTCTCAACTCTCTTTCTCTCTTCCCCAGGGGTCTGATTTGGTTGACCTCTCTGATAATACAGTCTTTGCTAGTCAGCCCCAAATCTGGTGCACAGAGATAGAGTGATTTCCTCAAAACCATATAGCTAGCAAATGTGAGTTTTTGAATTAGAATTTAGGTCTTCTGGTGTCCAAACAAATGTTCTTTCCACTATATTCATCTCCTTGTCACAAGACTCATCTCTCCCAAACCTATGCAATACACATTTGCCAAATGGGTATTTCTAAAGCACAGGTTTAACCTTATAATTCCCTTGCTCCAGAAGTGCAGTGGTTCCTTATTTTCTCTAGGATTAAATAGAAACTCTTTTGTTTGGCATTTAAAGCCCTTCACAACCTAATTGCCATCTATTTTTTTTTTTCAGGTTTATAGAACATTTCTCTTCTCTTGCATTCTCTGTTCTGTTTACCCAATACTTTTTTCTTTCTTCTATATTTGAGCTTTTACATAAATAACTCCATGTCTAAAATGTATTCCCTATTTGTATCTCCTTCTTAGAGGCTCTTACTAACTTCAAGACAACTCTGGAGACATCTCCTTCATGAACTCTTTTTTTCATCTGCCCAATGGTAAATACCATTCCCATGAAATTCAATCAATCAATATTTATTAAACACTTAGTATGTGCCAGGCACTGCATTAAGTAATTAATTACTTTTGAATAGCACACACACAAACACATATACACACATACACATGTATATCTGTTCTACAAATAAATATGATATACACATGCATATATGTGTGTATGTATATAATTTCTGGTATATATTTTATATATTTGTATATATGCCCACATGTAGTTTCTGTTTTGTTTTGTATTTGGTGGTATGCATGTTATTTTTTTTCAAAGAGAATATAATTACTTAAGGACAGAAGCTATTTTTTTGTTTGTATCCTGGCAACTAGACTAGCATAAGATATCTGGAAAGTACTTTTAATAAATTATTGTACAATGAATGAATGATGAATGACTGGATGATGTAGTCTGTAACTCTCCCTACTATTTCTCAACTCAAAGTAATTGAAGATAGCAATAATTGGTGACTGTCTCTGAGTTCACAGAACTATACTATGAAGGTGATGACAGATAATTCTGGGCTAGGTGGATATTTTTTTTTCTTTTTTAATGACTTATTTTACCAGATACATGCAAAGGTATTTTCAACATTTACCTTTGAAAAACCTTGTGTTCCAAAATTTTCCCCCTCATTACTCCCCATCCCTTCCCATAGATAGCAAACAATTCAATATATAGAATGTAAAAGAAGAGAAAAACAACTTAGAAAATATGACACACTTTGAAGAAACAGTTCTGACAATGCTGTGTTTGCATGTGTTCAGTTAGTCTCAAACTGCTGATGATCTTTGCTTTGGGTCTTATTCAAATTTGGATTGTGCTTGTTTAAAACTGATAGATATTGCTTTGTGTGATAACTTTGTGAAGTTATTAATTTAATTTTACTAACTTTGGGTTGACTGAAATATTAGTTGACTTACTTTGACAGAGTACTGCCTCTTTTTCCTGTTAACAACATATTTCTTGACCACTCTGCTTTCACTTTTCCCAGAATTATTTCTTACTACATCTACCTATATATTTGTAGAACCTTGCTCAGCTACATATCACCTTTCTCCATTTCAGAATGACTGACTAATTAAACCTGAACAGAGGAAGCTCTGTTAAGGTAATGTTATTCAAATGTCTGCTATTGTAACATTGCAATTTTGAAATTCAGATAATGAAGGTCAGCCATAATAGTACTTTCCATTTTTTAATCCTTCCCTCCCTTACTTTAGAGAAATGCTAGTTGCTTACTGGTTTCAAAAAGGCTTTCAAATATAGCTCTCCAGTTACATAAATTCCCTTTTTTGTTGTTGTTTTTCCATATTGACAGAATTTAAGAGTTTCTAGATATTTATGAGTTGGGGGGATTTATAGCAAAAATTCTACATGATAATTAGAAGATCTAAATTTATATACATATAGAAAGGATTTTCCTTGAGGAAGGCAGTGAACTGTATCAGTAAATAGGTATCAATATACCTCTCAATAATCTGTCTAAGAATATCTAATTAATCACTACTGCTTTTTGCCTTGGTTAACCTGGTCTCCATATAGTGAGGATTTAAAGCTGTTTAAAGTATTCTTATATTTCGATATAATATATTTAGGAATACTAAAGACTTCAACAGTTTCTCTGTATTTTCAAAACTGACAGGAGTAACTATGCTGTGCAAAAAAAAAAAAAAAAAAAAAAAAATCACAGAATCTCAGAATTAGTTGAGACTTCACAAGCCACAAAGCATAACACAGATCTGAAGAAAAAATTTTAGAACAGGTCATCCAGTTTCTGATTAAAGTGTTATAGAGGGGGGAAATCTGCCAACTTCTAAGCTCATTTATCCCACTTTTGGAACCATATACATTTTAAGAAGGTCTCCATTCTCCTTTTTTTTTTTTTTTTTTTTTTTTTTTTTTTTTTCAATTTAGGACTTTCAAAAATACCTTTTAAAATGATAATTGCTTTTGCCAAAACCTAATTCTTCTTTATTTTCATTTGATCCTTGTATGATTGGGTATTTGGGTGGCAATATGTACTGCTGGTGAGAGATGACCTTAATATGCTGACTCTGGATAAATATTTTTCAGTTGTCTGAGAGATTAGTAATGCTATTACTGATTATGCATTCCAAGCAGTGCAAGTGTTCACAATGAATATGGGCAGTCAACAAGAATCACTTCCTCATATGGTCCAGATGTGTTTTGGGATAGCTAAGAATTTTAGGCACAGCTTAAGTACACCTTAATGCTTTTAAGTATCTTATAAACTTATCAAATACTTTGTATTGAATATAAAGGATGGAAACATGTTTTTTTCATACCTTTAATCTATCTTCAAAGACTCAAAATTAAAGGGAAAGTTGTGTTTCTTGATCTTGTTAAAAGTTAGAAGATGCCTTAATTTAGATTTCTATAATACCTACTATGTACTAGGTACCATGCTAAATAAACACTGGAGAAAAAAGATAAAAGACATGCATTAATCCCTGCCCTCAAAGAGCTTACATTCTATCAAGGAAGGCAATACAGAAACATATCAATATGACAACTATAACATCATCATATTCAAAATCTATTTTCCTTAAAATCTATGAAGCTATTATTTATACAATAAATCCAATGTGATAAATTAGAAAAAATGGTATAACACAAGGATTTTTAATGTGTGATCCATGAAAATTTTGTTTTTAAATTTAATCACTGCATTTTGATATGGCTGTGTTCCCTTTTAATTCTTTGTATTTCACTTTATCAGTTTAAAAGAGGGAGTCCATAAGTTCATCAAATCACCAATAAGATCTAATCAGTGTTCAGGAGCTCTTACTCAAGTTTACAAGAGAAAGAAAAAGGAGAGGATTTCCAATTGGTCAAAGAAAGCTTGAGATTTGGATAAGATTTGAAGAGATGTACCAGGGAGGGAAGAAACTTCTTATGTTAAAAAAAGGACAAGGGAATAAGAATAAAGAGGGAGTCAGATTAGCCTGGGGAATGTAGGACACAAAGAAAAATATTTTAGCTATAAGAGAAGACTCATAGAACAGATCCCTGATAGACATTAAGTTGTGAGAATCAAATGAGATAATATTTGTAAAGAAAACAGAGCTATATCTGTCACTTAATAGTATGTGTTTAATGAATGATTAGTTCCTTTCTTTTTCCTTCCTTCCTTGAACAAATCTCCCTGAGAGGGAATCTTATAGGTCCTAGAACTAAAATTTGTTCAAAATATATAGGAATTAGAAATATGGGATGCTGTGTTTAATGAAGAGAAACAAAGTATGATGGTGTTAGTCAACACAAGGAATCCATAGTTCCTTGAGATGGGAACTATTTTTTGTTTTTTGTTGTATCACTAGTACTGAATCCAATATTTCAATATGCTTAAAGAATTGTTCAATTATTCAGAAATATCACTAGTATTAAATATGACTTACTCTAGAAAGGTTTCCAATGAAAGATTCCAGATATATTCCAAAAGGTTAAAAAAAGTTTCCAGAATTCTAGACTGTGGCATGAGATATTTAGATTTGTAACCAAGGCCCACTGGGAAAACAGAAATTAAAAAAAGCAGGAGAGGTAAAAAGATGTTGCATGGATCTGAAACATCAATGGGAAGTCTTGTTGTTTGATGTGACCTTCTGGATGGGGCAGCTTCTAGCTAAATTCACCAAAACAGGTCCCCTTCAGTTGGGGGTTCTACCTGTATCTATTATTTTCCTTAGTTAGGTTTAGGAAGAGGAACTTTTGTCAGGAATGAAAGGAGGCAGATTCCACTCAGATATCTGTTGCTGTCATATTGGGAGAGGACCAAAGAGATCAATGTTAGTTAGGATCAAGCAATATGTCCAAAAATGACTGAGATCAATATGAGTTCAGAAGGCTCTACTACAGGTAGCACACTTATAGTCTGAATGAATATTTGAGTTGGAGATTTCTCTAAATTTTCATATCTCATTTTTTCTTTGAGCTATTACAATTCTGCTTTATATATAGAGCACTGTGTCTTCTTGTGCTAGAGGATAGATAACCCAAATATCAATAGGAAGTTGAAATTTTTCTTCATTTGGGATCTACATTTATACTTCTTATAAGGTCAGTTGAAAGGTCTTATGGAACCATGTGCAAATTTTATTCATATTTACTTCTATTTTCTCAAAAGACTCTAGGCTCTGTTCTTGAAAATCTATACAACTCATAATAAAGCTATTAACCTGAGTTGACTTTTTACTTGGCACATGTTAAGTACTTAATATATGTTTTTGTAATTCATTCATTCATATAATAGGAACTCAATGAATATATTTGAATGAATGAATGAATGTATTTATGAAATTCTTCCCTAAATAGATTATTGAGAGTTTCTTCCATAGTCTCCTTTTTCTCCACGTAGTCATTATTAATTGCTTATCAGAGTGTTGTGCTGACTCCGTAATCTGAGATACTTAAATTCTAGTTGACAGATATAGTCAATTTATAAAAATATATGTCCCTTTGCCTGTGTTCCTTCTATCTCCCATAAACCCTAGAACAGTAATAAGAGTTGGGGGATGTTTGTTAAAAAGTAGCTAAAAATTAATTCACTGAACTTCTAGAATGTGACAATTCTCCATCAGGCAGCATTGTTTACTTGAGTAGAAATTATTTTTGTCACTGTTCAATTTTCTATCTAAGCATAGAAAGGTAGTAGAAAGAATATTTTTTTCAATGTTCTGAAGCAGTGGGATTGCATTGAAGCATTTTTCTTGTTCTTTCTCTTCCTTGAAGGACTCAGAAGGCCATTTTCTTTAATTTGGCAGTGATTTCATGAAAATTAACAACTGCTTCATTCAATTTTCCCCTACTAGCATGTAATGTACACTTTGAGGGCAGGGACTCTTGCATTTGTCTTTATTGCACTTAACATAGTACCTAGAACATATAGATATTTAATAATGCTTATTGATTGAGTGAATGAGTGAAACAGAAATAGAGTATAATAGTAAAAAGGACACTTAGAAAGCATCTAATCCAAAAGACTGAAGAGGATCCCATTGTCAATTTATCTTCTTGAAGATCTACACAGAGGGAATACTTGTTATCCACCAAGACAACTTATTCCAGCCTGGAACATCTTCCCTTATATAAAGCCTCAATTATGTGACTTTTACTCTTGCTTAGTTTTGCCCTGTAGAACCCAGCTGGATAATTCCAATCGCATTTCTACATGACAGATATTCATAACTCAAAAACAGCTATTATACTCTAATAAGTCTTCTTCCATCTATGCTAAGAATCTACATTTCCTTCAACTAAAGTGAATATGGAGTTTTTTCCATTCCTTTTACCATCCTGGTTGGCCTCTTCTAGTATTGATATATTTTGTTAAATTCCTTCCAGAAATGTGGGTAGCCAGAAGAAAACACCACATTTTAGTATTGTTCTAACTGAGGAATAGTAAATAAGATTACCTTCTTCCTCATTCTGGGCATTATGCTTTTATTAATAAAACCTATGAGTGCAACCAATTTTCCTACTGTCATGCTTACACTTGTTATTTCACATTGAACTTTACTTGATGGGCACTGTATTAAATACCAGGGGTATAAAGACAAAACTAAAAACAGCTCCTGATCTTGAAAGGTTTACTTGCTAACCAAATTCTCAACAAAGATTCTTGCTCATATCACTTTTGAAAAACTGTGATTATTAGAAAGTTTTTCCTTTCATTAAGTTTGATTTCATTTTTCTCTTCTTTTTCTCTTGGTTCTTGCTCTGGCTTGGGACTAAACAGAATAAGTTTATATATGATAGCTCTTCAAAGGGATAAAATCAGGAGTGTGGCTGGAGCCAACTGGTACCATCTCTCAAGAGGAAGCATCAAAGATATGTTTTGAACCCTGATCTTCCTAGTGCTATCTGACTGTTGTTTCAAACTGGCTGCCTCTCTCTCTATAATTTAGCATTACCTCACAAAAGGAATTTACTCACACAATTTATGATGCTCTTGGCAAACCAAACTAAGGGAATTAGAAAAACATTTTTTATTTGTGTCATTTAATGAAGCCAGTAATTTAAATTCTAAATCAGAGAAACATTAGCCTCACTTCCAGTTTCTGATAGCCTCATAAAATATTCCTTTGTATAATTGATTGTAGTACAGAGCATTGAAAGATTCTTTTAAGTCAACTTGGGATTTGTCATTTCTTTCCTTCTCAGTGGTATTTCTAAAAAATTAATCTGAAAATGGTACAAAATGCAATTTACTTTGTTGCTTGTATTAAATGACATTTTCAAACTAAATAATCACACATTTGTAAACTTCCTGGGCTGAGATTCAAATATTGGGAACTGGCATTGTTCTTGATAAATGACAGTGGGAATTACCTTCCTGGATCTGATAGCAGCTTTGGCTTATTATGAATAACTTACTAAGCCCCAAGAATGAAATCACCTATAAATTGGGACATTGGAGCACTAAACTATAATTATGTAGGAAGATGAAGAATGCTTTCGTTAGTTGAGGAAAAAACAGTCTCTGCCCTCAAAGGCTTGTATTCTAATTGGGAAAACTGAGTTGATTTATCATTAATTTCACTGCCAAATCAAGGTTTCCTGAGCCCTTTGGGCAAGAGAAAGAACAATAAGAATGCCGTAACCACTTCCAACCCCATCATAGTATTGGGAAAACATAGTCTCTACTACTTTGTTAAACTCATATAGATAACTGAACAGTGAAATGATTTCCATTATGGTAGAATTAAAAGTCCAGAAAATTCAATCATAATCATGACTGGGCTGGGTTCAGGACATTAAAAAATATATCTGGATTTTGTAAAAGAAAAATGTCCTAGATGTTAAAAACCTTCTGCTACTATCCTTCCTTGGGCCTTCCTTTAATAGCTTGTGGCCCTTATTAGTCATGTACTTTCCTGTACTACAACTGCAGAACTAGGTACAATTGCATTGTATGAAAATAATTGAGATATATTATGATAATGGTTCTTCTCTTCTTTCAGGGAATGTGGTATCACGTAATCTTGTCTTGATGTTATAGCTTTTGTGAATGCTTTTGTGAAGCTTTATCCCAACAATTGGTCACTATTGCTATCTCCCATTACTGAACATTTATAGTCCTATTACTTAGAATAAACCAATGCCCTCCAGAATAAAGATTGAACAAACATTGTGCATAAGGAGAGCAGTCTACTTGGGGAGGCCAGCTGTATATGCAAAAATGCATAAAAAGTTAATGAATAATTCAAGACAATATAAAAGTCTGTTACAATTCTAATTCCTTCATTTACATGGAAATGGTAAAGAAGAAAGAACATTAGATTTATAATCAAAATAACTAGATTTTATTCCTCTCCTTACTATTTATTGTGTTGTGACTTTGTACATCTTGGTATTAAACCACAAAGAGTGCTTTCAGATAACTCCTTTGAGATTTTTGAATCTCAGATTTTTAATCTGTAAAGCATGGATGATAAATACAGTATTTGACTCATAAATGTCATTGTAAAGAAAGTAACCTGTAACTCTTAAAGTACTATAGAAATGAGAGTGGTTACTACCACAACAATCACTAATACTCTTTCTCCTTTTATACATGAGTCTTTTCTCTCCAATAGCATTGATACCTCCATGGTAGAGACAACAATATTTTCTCCATATTCTCCATAATACATTAGACAATGTTATTTCACAGGATATCAAAGTTTGGAAAGAATTTAGGTGATGGACAATTTGGTGCAATCCTTTCATTGTATAGATGAGGAAAAAGGCCCATAGAAGGGGTAAATGACTTGTTTAAAGTCACAGGACTGGTAGGTACTAAATAAAAGCTTTTTAACTGACTCCAAACCTTCCAGATTACTTCTTAGACTTATAAGAGATAGAGAGTCAGATACCCTCTGGGGAACTACATCTAGGCACCCACTTGACAATGAGGAAGTGCTGCATTGGAATACTGATCTAACTTTTAGATAATTTAGACAGCAATACATTTAAATAATTCATTTGCTATTATTAATCTATTAGCCTTAATTACTTATTAAATACTTTATATAATTTTATTGCATAACTTGTCACCTTACTATTCATATTATAGAATCCAGACTTAATATTATATGAATTGATGGTGAACATATTCCCTTCATCATTCCTTTCCATAATCTGTGTTCCAGGAGTAAAATAAACTCTTTAAGAGTAGGGGATATATATTATTTTATTTTCTTATATCAAATGTACATACTTCTGGATATTACAAAGAGGTGGGTTTAGTTTTTCATTCAGATCATTTCTAATGACAGTCTTTTTTATGACAAATATCAAATATTTTGTATCCTCAGCCACAATTAATGTAACTAATAAGATATTCTATGCTCTGATATTTTTAATAGGAAAGAATGCTATTTTGATTGAGTTATAGAATCAGTCAAATCTCTAAATTAGGCATGAACAGATCCTAGCAACCTTTAGGAATTCAATCAATCAGAGACATTAATTAAGTATAAACAGCCTACTTAATCAAGTTGGTAAAGATAAAGTCATATGATTAAATGTTTTGGGGACAGTTGAAAAAAACACGATAGCTTTGTGTATATTTTATATCAGACATTCAGATTCTATAGAATTTCATCAGTCACTCTGAGAGTACTTTAAGAATGCAATATTTTTGGGTCCACATTAGGGGGCAGGGAATATGGTTAGAAAGATTGAATGCAGAAGGAGTATCACATTCTTCTCCTTCTTCATTGATATGTCAATGAGACAAGACTGGTAACAGTTCATTCAGCTAGGAGCTAAAAAAGAACCAACTAAATAGGAAGAAGAGAAAGAGGTTCAGAGATTTTTGTCCCATTTGAAGCAGGCAGAAGTAAAACTTCATGTTTTACAAGGGCCTTGATATTTGTAGCACAGTAGACAGCACACCCACTTTAGGAAGACTTAATGAGGTTTGAAAGCAGAGAAAAAAGAACTTTTATTCAACTAGAACGTTTTGCCACATAGACTTTTTAAGCTTGAGTTCATATTTTCATTTACTCTCTGTATTCTTGTAGAAGACTGTCCTCCAGATTATTGGGAGAATATTGCATACTAAATATTCTTATTATACCATGTTAGTAAATGGTGCCACTAAAAAACTTCTTAACTCTCATTGGATAATTGATATGGACTGAATAAGTATACCATTTTTTGGGGGAGGTAGTGGTTCCTGAATGATAATACAAAATGATATTACACCCCGATTCTTCAGGATTACTTCTTAAACTTATATGAGACAAAGAGTTAGCCACCCTCTGGGAACCCATCTCTAGGCACTCACTTGACAATGTGAAGAGTTGTTACATTGGAACACTAGAAATCATCTAACCTTGAAGCCATTTGGATAGTAATACATTGAAATAATTCATTCACTATTATCAATCTATTAGCCCTAATTACTATTAAACAATTCATATCATTCTATTGCATGTCACATTTGTATTCATATTATAGAATTGAGATTCAGTACTGTGTGAATTGGTGATGAACAGATTCACTGTATCATCTCTTTGCACAGTTGTCTTCCAGGATAAAAATAAGCTTTTTAAGAATAGGGGTTATGTATCATTTTTTATTCTTACTCTAAGCACCCAACATATTATTTTACAAATATTCTTCTCCAGGTTGCACTCCAAGCTGCTTTTAACATGTCCCAGCAAACTCTTTATCATGAAGCCTACTCCAGCTCTGGAATCCCAAAATATTTTCTGCACCTCTGAATGATGCTGTATTTTAGTGCTCTTTGGATTCAAAAGACTTGCCCTGTGTCTGCATCTTGCCCCTGCTATTCATTAACTTTCTCCCTTCTCATTTTCAGTAAAATGGTGATAATATTTGTCTTTCCAGCCTCATGAAGATGCTGGGAGATCAGCACCTGGTAAACTTTGCATAAGCTATTCATAAAGATCATAAAACAATAAAAAAGTTTCTGTGTGAACAGGGAAAATGCATTGCCTTTAGTCATTTCAGAGGATGAGCTGTCACCCAATAATTCTAGCATTATAGGGAGCAGCTAGGTGGTGCAGTGGATAGAGCACCAGCCCGGAATTCAGGAGGACTTGAGTTCAAATCTCATCTCAGACACTTAACACTTCCTAGCTGTGTGACCCTGGGCAAGTCACTTAACCCCAGACTCTTAAAAAAAATTCTAGCATTCTAAGATATAGATGCATTTATCACTACACTAAAATAAAAGAATAGTGTTATATGATTAATGGGAATACTATAGCTGTATATAATTCATTTAACAAATATTTATTATGTACCAATATTTATAGAAGGGGAAGGCAATAATTTATTAAGCACCTACCAAGTGAAAGATGCTATGTTAAGTGCTTTATAAATATTAGCTCATTTGATCCTCACAACAACTCTGTGAGATATGTGCTATTAGGTGAAGGAAGGGAACAAACATTTATCTAGCATCTAGTATGTGACAAGAACTAAATTTTCTACAATCTGAATATGCCAAAATGCCTCAGTTGTATAAAGAGTACATCATTATCAATTTGGTGATTATTGAATAAGATAATTCTTCCTTTATTGATAATCTTAAAGATTCTAACCCAGTTTTGACTTTATGGTTTATTTATACAATTGAAGGACTTTGACACTTTATTTTTGCTCCATGGTAAATTCTCATTCTCTGTCTCTCTATATGTGTCATACATACATACATATATATATATATGTATATATGTATATATATATATATCTTTGTCTTCATAGGATTTTTATTGATATAAACTGTGAATGTGTTATGAGGTGAATAATTTGCTGATATTTTCTGATTTTTGTGATTTGCTGATATTTGATGAAGTTATTGGTGTTCTTATATTTTATTAGCAAATTAGTGATACCCTCTGTTAAGAAAATTGGCATTGAGTTTGTACTGGAGAAGAATCTGGTTAAATTATTTTGGATTCATGGATTATGTTAAAACAAATGAGTGAAATGTATGGCTCTTCCCAGCTTTGCCACTTTCCAATGTTGAGAAAAATTAATTTCAGTCACCTCCCTTGATGATTTTGTAATTCATTTTATTAAGGATGCACAACTATCTGGTCCACACTTGAACCAGCTTGCATTTTAATTGTTTTATGTTCCTGTGGCCAGAGAGATATCCATATAGTTTCCTCATTCTCTTTCTTTGAGTATTCTCCCTCCCTTCTGGTTTCTTTTCTTTTTAAGCACTTGTAGTAAATTTTTGATTGATATTGAACTGTTTATTTTGGCTTTTGCACTATTTTGACTTCTTGTTATCAACTTAAAGTTCAACTTTCACTTTTATTTATTGAGAAAATCCAGAATTTCTAATACAATTTGACTTCTCAATCCTTTCTTTCATGGAAGTTTTTTGTTCCTTTTAATTGGATTCTCAAGTTTTCTATTGAACATTTTGCCTAATGTTGTGGTTCTTAAACTTTTCTATATTTTATTACTTGGAAGAAAGAGTAGTACAAACAGAAAGCATTATGAAGTCCTTGGATGTAATGGGTAAGAACTGCTTCAAGTTTTATCATAAAGTTTTGACACATATGGAAAATGTTCATCTCTTCAGTCCATTTCAGGTACATTTATGGATTTTCTGTATTTAGAGGGTTACTAGGAAATAGCATCTGCTGCCAATATCTAGCACTAGTATTTCTAATTTGTTTTAATGATAAACTTGTAAAATATTTTGAAAAGTATTTCAATCTAAGTTTTCTTTGTGTTCCTATATATTTTACTTTATAAATTTAAAAACATTATCTAAAGATGGGGTCCATGGGTTTGATCATAAGGAATCTGTGACAAAATGGTTAAGACTATTTGCTTTAGCATGAAGGAAGACTATAGGAATGACTCCTCTATAGGAACTACTCTTGAGTGAATGTGATCTCAAGCATCCAGGAGATTATGGAGAATTACATAAAGTATAGAATATGAGAAAATGGTTCTCAAACTTGAAGGAACCTACTAAAGAAAAACAAACTCAAAAACCAGCATGAAAAGCTCCATGGCATTATTTTTTGGAAAACTTTTCTAAACACATATTTCCTCATGACTTAACAGAAAAGAAAAAAAAAAGTGTAACTGGGTGTGTATATATGTATATGTGCATATATATATATATATATATATATATATATATATATATATATATATATACACACACACATATATATATATATGTTCATATACATATGAAATCAATCAATGGGTCTACTACATAACCAGGAATGTACTTCTCCATTTCTATATTTCTACATCAAAACACAATTGAGAAATGGTTCAGAACCCAAGGCTATTGACTATATGAGTAGTCAATTCCTGCTTCTACCCACAAATTCCCAGAATGCTGACTTAGATAATCTTGTATCGTCTTTTCCCCAAAAACTCCTTTTTGAAAACATAAATCCATGCAAGTTAGCAATTTTTAAACTCATGCAACACATCCATGTTCAAGAAGGTCCACAGATTCCTGGGAAGACTCCAGGTAGTGGATGAACCATTATCAAGACACATGCGCAGCTCAGTGACAGGTACAATTTAGATGAAACACACAGAAAGGAAAGGAGCTGCGAATCTACAGGAGCCAGAGGAAGGCTAGCTCATTTCATTTTAGCCCTGGGAACACATCTTCATCCCTATCTATTCACTGGCTTGCGACAGTCATGAAGTCATGAAGTTTCAGACTCAAGCAGACTGACTTGGAGGCTATTAATCATTGGCTATTGTATTAGTCTACACAGGGGTCAACTCAGGCTGCAATATGAAAGCACAGCAATATCTCTTCCTATTTCCAATCTCCAATGCAGGGCATCTCTTAGGTCACACTTGGGGGTTCACACTTAAGCATGCAAAGCACACTACTCTGGATAAGAACAGCACCTTGCACAAGAAGTTTTTATGAATTAAAATGAATATGGCCCCGAGAAGTTTTGTGAACCAAACAGACATAAAGAATCGATGGTGGCCGAAGATGCTGGACATACTGGATGGGAAGCACAGTTAGTACAGACTGAGGATCTGGGCTCGGGCCCAGCCTACTGGCTCCTCTTGCTCACAGACATTCCACACTGCCTCGGTCACTTACTGTTTGCTTACCTGCTCATGGTTGCTCGCCCACCATTCCCCATACTTTCTTTGGGGGTGAAACACTCTATTTCCGACTTGTTCTGGGCCAGTCTCCTGCCTTTGTACCTAATGAATCATGACAACAACAGGAGCAAAGAGAAAGAGGTAATTGTGTGCTGGGTGACTGTGTAGTGGAAGAGCCAATGTGAAGAGGGATGCTTGGAAAAGGGCCCAGAATCAAGACTTTCCAAAGGCCCCAGTTATACCATGTAAAAGTCCACATTCCTAGAACACAGCAGGAAAGCTCATCTCAGTTCTCGTTTCAGTCTATCATTCTCAAATATCTTTTTTTATATTATGCAAATATTTATTAAGTACTTGAAGCCATTGTGTCTTGGCTATTTTTTTTTTTTTGATAGACCTTGTAATTTATATTATTACAGTTTGGTTAAAACCTAATTAAATCTAATTTCAGTATCTCTCACTAATTACCAAAAAATCGTCATTAATCCACATTTCCTGGTCTACTACCTTGTATGGGGCATTGTGTTGGGCACTTGGGATACAATGAGTTTAAGATAGCTCCCTGCCCAAACTTTCATGTACCTGAAACTTAGTTGGTAGTTTAGAAATATCCAGAATGTATTATAGGCCTCTCCACGTAAAAAATGCATTATAAAGATCTTTTGAAGGTATTAAGGATCTCATTTCTAAGACAACATAAAACATTTAAAAATTGCTATAGCAATGATCATGCTAGCCTTAGAAGGCACATCACACTCAATACAGACTGGTTTGTCTATGAGTATTAGTCATTTAAATTTTTTAGACATCCTTAAATTCCTGTAGTACTTTAAACTTTTTAAAATGAGGTCACAATGAACATCAGAGATGTTTCACTGGTGTGGAGACTCTCTCCTATTGATTTTATTTTTGTGGCACCTCCTATTGATATTGAGAGAAACCCTTTTGAAACAGAAAAAAGATTTGAACCAAGTCTTCACAACTTTAACTCTGGTACAATATTCACTACATCAGTAGGGTCGAACATGCCAGCCATGGGTCTCATGCAGATTATAACTCTCTCAAAGGGGATTGGCATTAAAATGTAATCAGGAAATAAATTAAATTTATTAAAGTATAATTGGAAAATATTTAACAAAACAAAATAACCCCCCTCAAAAAAACATTAGATTTTAAAACTAACTCAATAGACAGTCCTGAAAGATGATTTAGTGGCTTTATTTATTTCCATTTCACAAAAATGAAGTGACTTACTTAAGATCACGTAGAGCTGTGATCTGGCTGAGACCATGAGCAAGTCACTTTCCTTCTCTCAGAGTTGGAAGTGACTGCCTGATCCAATTCCTTACCTCAAGTGGTTATCTGGTCCAATTCTCTACCTTCAGGGAGATAAAAAGTATTATTTTTGCTACTTTATACATGAGGAGAACAAGATCTTAAAAGCTTAAGTAAAATCCACAGGATCAAGTAGAAGTAAGAGGCAGAGACAGTACTGGAATCCAGGTTTTCTGAATCCTAGCTTTCAAGATGCCTTTAAATGGAAATGAAGCTAATGTGGGTCTCAAATGCTCTGTGAGTTTCTACTGAAGGAAGAAGTTCTTTTATTATGGGAACTTTCCATTATCTCTTGTATCCAAACAAGGTTAGGGAGCCAGTAAAGTTTGATTAAAAAATTCATTTGTGTCTTTAGATGAGATATAGTTTGGCTGACTGAATCAGTAATATTTAACTAATCATATTGGTTGTATATTTAAATAATCCAGTTTCCATTCATCCATTCTCACTGTTCAAGGAAATATCCGCAAATTGTTTTCTGTGCTCATGAATTTTTGACTTTGATTTACCTGGAGGAAAGGTTAGACTATCAGTTGATTATTTATAATTTTAAATATAATGAAAGAGCAGGATAATTTTCTCCCAAAGGAGGTGGATTTACTTTGTTGTTATTCTCCAAAGCACCTACTCCAAAGACAATGAGTTGTTATACAAATAATAATTCCATTATCATTGAAATATCCATGGAGAATATAACCAGTTATGTAAATGTGGTAGAAACACTGGATTGGGAATCAGAAGATCTGGACTTGAATTCAGGGCATGCTACTACACAGCAGAAAGACCTTGGGCTTCTGCATCTATAAAATGGGAATAATGAATAATAAAGTCTGTGCTATATGTCAATCTTGCAAGTTCTTCTGAATATTAAGTGAGATCATAGGCACAAAAGTTTAGAGATAAGAGGGAGCTAAACCCCCTAATTTTATAGATGAAGAAATTGAGACCCAGACAACCTAAGTGATTTGTCCAGTAGGTAGTAAGTGGCAAATTTCATATCCACACCCAAAGTCATTGGTTCCAAATCCCATGTTTCCCACCTAAAATGCTCTGTAAAACTAAAAAATGTGGAATGTAAACTTCTTAAGGGCATGGGTAGATGTTTTATTTTTGTATTCTCCACATTTTTTCAGAGTGTCTTGTGCATAATAGTCCCTCAATAAATATTTGCTGAATTGAATTGAATTAGATTTTATGTGCATTTTCCATTTTGTACATCTGTGATAATTTATGACAGGATTGAGTACCATATAGAACATATTCTGCATGATGTTAGTGGACAATCTGGTGATGGGGATATCACATGTTGTTTTTCAAAATCATAGTTGGGAAATAACTCTTCTTTAGGAAAAAATTCTATGATGTGATTTAAATATCCAGAAAACCCCTTTAATTTGCTATCTTGTTTACATGCTCCATTACCTTTTGGTTGGGACAATCAGAGACAATCCCTTTCCTTTTAAAATGAGGACTAAGATTTAAAGTGAAAAACCCCAAGTAGAGGGAATATATTGACCTTCAATCCATATTTTACAATATAAAAACAGATTTCTTTGAAGAAATAGATTTTTTCTAGATATGAAAAAATGGGAAAGAAGAACAGAGCAAGATAGAATAATACAAAGGGCTGGGATACTTAAAGATGGGAAGGCCATAAGGTCTTAGAAAGTGCAAGCTGAGAGAACCAAGGATCTTTGTTCACTTCACAATTTTGCCTCAGGGGGTTGCCCTGCTCAAACATTCACTGAAAATATATGTTCTAGTAGTAGCTAAAGTGAGACACATTTCCAGAAAATACTTTCCTCTACTGTCTTCTATCATTTCTTAATTATGCAAATATATTAAGAAAAAAGTTAACGTATCTTTCTGAACTCAGCTAGGCGGTACATTGATAGAGCATTAGACCTGAATTCAGGAATATGAGCTCAAATCTGGTTTCAGACATGTACTAGCTATACGACCCTAGGAAAGTTATTTAACTTTTATTTTATTTTCCTCCTCTATAAAATGGGGATATCAATAGCCCCTTTCTCCCGGGGTTGTTGTGAGAATTAGATGATATAAAACTTGTAAAGCACTTTGCAAAACCTACAGTGTTATATAAATGCTAATTGTTGTGGTTATTGTTACTATCATTACTTTTTATTATCACGTGGCAGTTCAATAAATACCTCCATAATGAGGCACGTTCACTTATTGTGATTGCTATTATAATTTTATCATTATAATATATGCATTATTATATAATATATTATGTCATTATTACTACTACTAATATAAGAATGCTGATGCAAATGATGGCAACAATGATGACATAGTAGTGTATAATATATTGTACTGGATACTGGATGAAAATTTGAGGAAACTCATTTTAAGTTTTAACACTAATGTGTTTATTCATGAGCAAATTACTTAAGCCACATCTCTATTTCCTTATTTGAAATAATGGTATTAATGAAGCATGTACCACCAGCCTCACAGATTTCTTATAAGAAAAGGACTTTAAAAAGCTTAAAAAATTATACAAATTACATTATTTACTAAGAGCGATAAATTGGAGTCAGAAGATCTAGGTCATATATGTGATCTGAGCAAGTAATTTTTCAAGGCACTTCAATCTCTTTCATTTCTAGTGCCTTCTTTTAGAACATGAGAAGATTGGGGGATCATCCCTAAGCTCTTTTTAGACACTAAATCTATGTTTCTGAAATCTATGAGAGCAATGATAATTAATGCAGACAGAGTTCTACAATGGTAGAAGGACTTTCCTCAATGAGAATTACCTATGTCAGTGAAATAATTCTTCTAATTCAAAACAACATGAACTCATATTCATATAGCAATTTGTCTTCTTAGTGATCCTGTGAAGTAAATAACATTTTGTAATACTCTGTTCAGTTGGATCTGGTTGTTGTCCATGGTTCTCACAGAGGGCCAAAATGACATTATTATGTTAGAATCAAGTTAGTGTGTCCGACTGTGACTGATTAGACCAAGAGGAGCTCTAAGTGTTCTGCCACAGGTTGGACATAAATAATTGCTATGGTCATTTGGGTTGGATTCTCTAGCAGAATCAGTCTTGCACAAGTTTTTGCACGTTCTTTAATGTTTCAGCTGTAGTATGGGATCCCAACCTGCAGTAATCAGGTCTGGTTGGGTAAGTAATTTTAGGGCACCTTTTCTAGTTCTTTCCTCACATTTGGAGGTGAGCACTATAATCCATAAACATCTGCTAAGACCCAAAAGGCTGCTGAATTCTACTGCTGCTTCCAGTGAGAAGATATCCCTATGGCTTGGGCTACCTATTGTGCAAGATCATGACTACAACTCCCAATATATCCACACTTGCTGTTTTGTCTGGGAGTTATTTCTCTATCCATTTGGAAATCACAGTGAGACTATTTTGACTTGTTCAATCATATTAAAAGACATTCAGGAACAAGTAAGCTCTCTGAGGGTAGGGATTATTTTAAAATTTTGTCTTTTTATATTTAGTCACTTTTATGATGATTGCACTCAGTAGATGATTAATAAGTGATTTTTGAATCATAAAAAATGAAGGGGATCCTTAAAAGTAAGCATAAAGAAAAAATAAAAAAAATTGTTTGGAACATTACTATGGGAATTGAATGTAGGATTTTAAGTGATTTATTATAAATTAGACATGATCACAAAGGAGGGGGAATGATGATTTAAGTTTGTGTTTGGTAATAAAACTTTACTTGAACAGGATTATATCCTAGAAGAGTCAGGCTAAAGATGTAAACAACTGTATTTCTTTCAGCAAATTCCACACCGCTATTATCATTCCTATATGCATATGCACTATTTTTGTTATTAATGAGTAAAAGAATGAAGGAGCATAGAGAATCTGCAGGAAAATAATTCCCTTCTGGCAAAGAAGATGAAGAGATTTCATGTTCCTGGATCAAGAGAGGGAAGTCAAAGATAAGATTTTTTTTTTTATAGGAGCAAATAGAACTAACAGCAGGATATTAATGTCTATAGCAATAGAAAACATCCTTAGAGTTTTTAATGTCTAAAATATGATTTAGAATGAGTTGTTTTAGATGGACCTGTTCATATGGGCTAGAAGGCTTCAGGCACTCAGAAAATATCCAGGGTGAGTGAAGGCTTATTATTTTTTCTTAATCTGGTATGAAATATTAGAAATAGCTATTGTCAGATAACTTGCTGTCTTGGGCAGAGGAGAAGGATAAAGAGAGGGAAAAATGAAACACAAGGTTTTTCAAAGATGAATGTTGAAAACTATCTTTGCATGTATTTGGAATAATAAAAAATGTATTAGATTAAAATCCCCAATAAATTGTTTTTCTTGCTTTTTTTTTTTTTCCTGAGACAATTGGGATTAAG
The DNA here is from genome assembly GCF_048593235.1 of Sminthopsis crassicaudata. Lineage (NCBI taxonomy): Eukaryota > Metazoa > Chordata > Mammalia > Dasyuromorphia > Dasyuridae > Sminthopsis > Sminthopsis crassicaudata. Next base: position 559,265,522 of record NC_133619.1, read on the forward strand.
TGACATGGCCAGGATCACACAACTAGGAAGTATTAAGTGCGTGAGACCAGATTTGAACTCAGGTCTTCGTGACTTCAGGGCTGGTGCTTTATCCACTGTACCACCTAGCTGCCCCATAAACTGTGTTTCTTAAAAAAATAAATAACTATTGTTTGATAACTGAAGTTCAATAAGTTACATAAATTGCGAGTAGATGTTCTTTAAACACTGAAATGAACCATCTCTCATAAGTAGTCACTTAAAAAAAACATGAATAATTATGCTGTTTTAATAGTTATATTTTATAGAGATATTTGTATAGATTCATGTTTTTTTTTTCCTAGAAGTTATCCTCATCTGGAGAAAGCTTAGATAGTTGGGCTATTAAAATTTAGTATTAATAATAAGATGGGAATGTGATCAGGTGAAAACAATCCTGAATTTGGAATCACAAGGCCTTGACGAATTCTAGGCCTACCTTTTTTTTAATCTATGTGATTTTGTGTAATTCACCAAGGCCTTAATTTCCACATCTTAAAATGAGTCAGGTTGAATAAGACAATGCCTTTGATCCTTTCCAATTCTAAGTCTATAAGCCTCTGACTAAATCATATTTAAAGAGTAATATATGAATCACAAAGGGATTTATTTACCATATCTTAATTGAACCTCAAAATAGTATGCATATAATATTGAAATATATTTAAAATGATTGTATATGTATAACCTATATCAGATTGCTGTCTTGGGAGGAAGAAGGTAACAGAGTGAGGGAGGAAAAAAAATCTGTAAATCAAAATCTTACATAAATGAATGTTGACTCCCCTTGTTTTTCCTTTTTGCTCTGATTTTTCTCTCTCAAAATGATTCATAAAGCAATGTGTATTAAAATAAATAAAATTAATATAATAAAAATGAATGTTGAAAACTGTCTTTACATGTAATTAGAAAAATAAAGTATTCTGAATTTTTTTAAAAAGCAGTTTCAGTATGATAAATACCTCTCATAAATACAGAGGTGGATCTTAGAGACCATCTAGTATAATGACTTCATTTTTATAGATGAAGAATCAAGTCCTTGATCATACAGGTAGCTAAGTAACAGAGATGAGATTTGAGCTCAAGTTCTCAGACTCTAAATATATTTTCACTGAATTATATGTAATTGTCCCTTCTTTATATGAAGAAATGGAGAGATCACATAGTAAATAGTCAAGCCAGGACTCAAATCCAGTCTTATTCCAAAATCTATAAGATGAGCATGATCATGACTATGCTACTTAAGTCACAGGGTTGTCTTAAGGATTAAATTTAATATTTGACAATAATTGCACACCCAATTATTAAGTACATTCTATGTGCAAGATCCTGGGCAAGGCAGGGGGAATAAAGAGCTGAAAATGTATATATCTGCATGTAAATGTGTATATATATATATGTTTATGCATACACATATATATGCATATATATTTATATACACATTTATATAACTGTATGCATATGGTAAATTTTGTTTTTAATGGTCTATAGTAAACTAGGAAGTCGCCTTTTCAAATCACCTCCTAATCCCCCAAAGATCTTGGTAAATCATAACTCCTGCCAATTAATACAGTTCCATAGGCCTTGTCAACTCTGTTCAACAGGTCCTTTTGTCCATCAGAAAAAGGATGAAAACACAAATACTGATGTGGGTTACAGCAAGATATTAAAGGGAAAACAACCCAGCAATAGACTGGTAGTATTCATACAGCAATTAGAATGTAGAGTTGGAGAGCCCAGTGGAAACAATGATTCACTCATAACTTTCAAAGGCTTAGACTTGCCCAAATTTTAAGTCAGAGACCAGTTCTAGTCAAACTCAGGACTGTCTGCACAGCAGTGGTGTAAAATAAAAGAACCAGGGAAAGGATTTAACTAAATTCAATAGTACAAAGAACCAAAGATTACGAGCCACTTCTGTTTCTTTAAAAACAAAAAGCACTACTCCATTTATAAATAAGTAAGTGAAATCATTGACCCTTTGCTCCAGAAGATCTTATGGCCTCAAACCTCAGAAAAGTGGTTTCATACAGCTGTAGTAATGTGCCAAAGGGAATCAACCAGAAATGTCAGGCTGGGGATAAAAAGGATGTGACTAATAAATAGCTCAAGAAAACAATGTTCTGAGCCAATATTTATAAAAGCTTTTGAAAATTTAACAGGGAATCTAATTTGTCTGTACTAAGAGAATGAAAAAGCACATATTTACAGGTGGGTAGTCAGAAGTTTCAAGGACCTTAAAATCAACTAGATTTTAAGCTCATAGAACACAGGACCCATATTTTATTAAATCAATTTTACAATCATTTTTTAAAAAATCTCCAATTACTGCAGAGGAGCATGCTAAATCCTGGAGAAGATGCAAAGATCAATAAAACTAGGCTTTGTCCTCAAAAATAGTAATATAAAGGAAAAAAATGACAATGTATTCTTGAAAGACACTACAAAATTGAATTTTATGGATGCATGGAAAAATGTAAGTCAGAGGAAGAAAAAGCTAGTTGGGAAGGACTTGTAGAATATGGTTCATGCAGTAGGATTTGAGAATAGTTGGGAGCATTTTAGCAGTAAAGATAGACTCTTCTGGGGATTGGTGAATTCTGGGCATGTGTATTGGTATGTGGAAAAGAGGTACATTTTTTTTTTTTTTCAGAAAAGGCTCTAATCTTTTTATCTTTTATCTCCCATACCAACTTATACAATGGATTCCACACTGTAGACTAGCAAATAAGTGCTAACTTTTGATGTATTAAATTTTTGTATGCATATTCATATAGTTACAGGTGACCAATGACATTGACATCTCATTACTCCCTTCTCCCAGAATTGTTTAAATGAGAAAGAGTTACCTATTTCCATAAATACTGCATTCAGCACCATGCTTATGCTGTTTGAGACCCCAGGATCTTCTAGAACTATAACAGCGAGAGTTGGAACAAGTCCTGCAGATCATTTCATTATAGAATTCTAGAGTGTTAGAGGTTTGAGGCAATAAAAGACCTTAGACATAATTGAATTCAGAGATTCTTACCTGGAATCCATAGGCTTCCAAAAAATTTGTGGATAGATTTTAGCAGGTTCATGAACATGGATGAGGAAAAATATATATCTCTTTTTAACTAAACTTTGGTTTTCTTTATACTCTAATGCATTTTATTTTATACATTTAAAAACATTTTTCAGAAAAGTGATCCTTAGGCTTTGCCACACTTCCAGTGCTCTCCATGACACAAAAAATTAAGAACCTCTGACCAAAACCAATGCCTCCCTGATATATTTATTTCATTTTCACATCAGCCTTGTGAGATAAATGATACTACTATCTCCATCTTAGAGATGAGTAAACTGAGGGATAGGGAGCATAAATGATGAATACAGGTTTTTACAGCTAGTAAGCATATAATAACATTTGTACCAAGCTCTTCATTACTCTGGGCCCTAGAATTCTGATTCCTATTCACTATACTATCTAGCTTTGTTGATGTTCAGGTTTTTTTTAGTCCTATCAGACTCTTTCTGACTCCAGTTGATGTTTTCTTGGCAAAAATACTGAAGTGATTCTCCACCCATTTCACTATTGGGGAAACTGATGCAAATGGGTTGAGTGCCTAGGGAAACTCTGTGTCATCTAATTGCCTCTTATCAGATAATTTATTTTGAAAAACAAAATCAAAAAACAAGCAATAATTATGGTTTTAGGTCTGAAGGGACCTAAGAATTTATTTAGTTAAAAATCATATGATTTCAGGGTTTTGAGTTGGAAAGGATCTCAAAAATCATCTCATCCTATTCCTTTATATTTAAAATATAAATAAAAATTATATTTAAAGAAAACTGAAGCATGAAAGATCTAAAGAAGTTCCCAGCTTCATGAAAGTATTAGTGGCTGAGCAGAGAGTAGATCCTGGATGTTCAGATACCAAGTCCTTTGCTACTGACATTATCATTTGACGGCAATGACTATGTAGGCATAATTTATTTCTTTATAAACTATGAGTATGTTGCTTTATTTTAATGCTGACAATTTAATGAAGATAAATAGGCTTTAATCATAAACTCTAGATTAATATTCTATTGACAAAGAATTTTCTCTTGGCTTTCAGAGAAATCCCAAAGGCTGTCTTAATTCCATTTGTAATGGGAACATATTTTAAAAGATGAATAATTTTAAGTAATTGCTTTTCTCGATGGATACTTTGCTTCATTATTACTCATTTTACCATCAATATTTTGTAATACAGAGTTTTCATTATCATCATTATTCCTTTGAAGTAAGCTTTTAGATTGAAACATGGGGAGAATATATGGAAGATAAACTGGCATTTATTAAGACAACACTCCAACTACTTTCTTTTAATTCTAAGAGAGACCTGGAATCAGGAAAACCTGAGTCAAATCTTAACTATCATTATTATTATTGCTAATGTTATTATTATGTGAACTTAAGTCATCATACCTCTCTGTCAGTCACATAATATCTTTAAGATGAGGTGGCTAAAACCAATAATGCCCTCTAAGATTTCTTCTATCCTGAAAGCTTCTGACTTTACCCCAAAGATATACAATTGCTCCTAAATTTCCTTCTTTTGATTGTATGTTCTTCAAGGGCAGAAACTATCTTTTGCCTATTCCTAGGGAGTATCTAAGTTGAAGAGTGGATAGAGACCTGGGCTTGGAGACAAAAAGATCTGAATTCAGGTTTGACCTCAGATACATACTAATTGGGTGACCCTGGGCAAAACATTAGATTTCATTTGATTTAGTTGTTCTTTTATAAAATGAGGACACAGTGGAGAAGAAAATGGTAAACCACTCTAGGATCTTGCCAAGAAAACTTTGTAGACTTCGTCCATTTGGTCATGTAGAGTCTTGACATAAGTGAACAACAACAACAACAATAATAAATAATAATTAACAACTTAGTGGGCTTGGCACATAGTAGATGCTTAATAAATATATTTTGTCTGACTACCATCTGACTACTTGTTTATGTAGCTGGTTGGTCCATGGAACTCAGGTACCACGTTTGCCTCATTATTCTATCTGTGGACCTGCAAGATGTTTCCATTCCTTCTGGATCATCAAATCAATTATGGGGAGTGAGGAAGGGACATAGAGAAGAGAAAAGTAATTCAGCATAGAACAATGACTTCAAAATCAAATAGTAAGGGGAGCCACCAACTTATACTTAAGGATCCCTGAGAGTCATTTATTGACTTTGTTTTAAAATGTTATATTACCTATATTTTGTAACATTTTTGCTTATTTTCTGGAATATTTTCCAACAATATTTGGATCTGGCTTGGATCTAGGTGATCTTGGTATATCTTCTAGCCCTAATATTCTATGCTGACTTGATTTACCTTGTTTGCTACATTCCTGGCTCCTTCAACTTTCTAGCTATGTAGTCTACCATAACCTGAGTTATATCTGAAACGAGGAAACCAAAATTGAGTGGAATAATGGAAATATCCTCAGTTATGGAGTCAGAGAGCCTGCATTCAAATTGTACCTCCAATATTTTATCCTCGTTTGACTTTGGACAATCACTTTTCCTCAGTTCCCTTATCTGTAAAAGGAATAGTCATTAAAATCTTTTTCAGCTTCAAATCTATGATCCTATTAACTATGTGACCATGCTCAAAACACTCTGCCTCAATTTCCTCATTTGTGAAATAGAAATTGTTTTTTATTTTATATCATAGGGCAACTTGGAGGAAAATGTTTTATAAATATGTAAGAACAGTATCTGATTCTTATGAGAAAAGAATAGCTTTTAGATCTGACACTTTAAGACACATAATTTAAATATTAACATCTTTTTATATCACTTTCATCTTCAAGTATAATCTTCCCTTCCCAGAAAGTGATCCATTGTGACAAAGAAAAACAGAGAAAAAATAGTTCAGCATGATTAAATAATATGTTCATCAAACATAAGTATATATATATATGTATATATATACATATATATATTTCTAGAATTAATTCCTCATCTCTACAAGAGAGGTATGAGAAGAAGATATAAAATTTTGCTTGACTCACACAAACTCCCTAAGTATAATCCATTTTTAGATAATTTTGAGAAATTATATTTAATAGACAGTTTATAGATTGTATCTGTCACTAAGGCCCAGGCCTCCACATACCCACCACTGTATCTGGAATTCATCTTTGTATAGGATAGTAAAAGTTACACTGAATTCATTTTTTTCCTCCACTGAAAAGATCTGTTAATCTCTAGGCTTGTCTGGTTAAATACTATTGACCTTCTTCATTCATAACATTACATGTGGCTTCAAAGCTATTTTTTATCTCTACAGGCATAGGTTAGAACGTGGAGGTACAAACTAAACATTATTTCTAATCTGCCTTCATCAGAAGAAGAAGGAATTGTTGTGATGCTAAAATGAAGTCATTTATGCTAAGATTTCTCAAAATTTTAATTTCCATGAAGTTTGCAAAGGTAATTGATAATGGGGGAGTTCAATTGTTTGTAAATGAAGGTACTTGTCACTATAAGTTACTGTAGAAGCCTGCTACTATAGGAGAATAGGCCCCAATAGTGATCAGATTGGCTTTATATCTCAAATAATTAAATATGTATACATATATATATATATGTATATATATATGTATATATATATATATATATATGTATATATATATATATACATATATATATTATTCCATGAAGAGTATAAAGTGATATCATCACCAATCTCAGCTTAGGTGCTACTTCTTTCAAGAATCAGCCTTTCTTGACATCATCTCTCACTTCCATTCCTCAGGTTATTTCTTTCTTTTCAAATTTTCTGAAATCTTTGTCTGGATTTCTCCTTTTACTCCCATAGCATTCTACCTGGATCTATAGCTATTTGTTCTTATGTATAGTTCCACTTTTTGACTATAATCTCCTTGAAGTCAAAGATTTGGGATTTTTTTATCTGTATATTCAGTTTTTAGGGCAATAGTTTCCATTATTTTCTTGTTCATTTGTTTCAGTCTTGAATGACTCATAATTTTCCTATTTGGAGTTTTCTTGGCAAAGATATTAGTGTGCTTTGCCATTTTTTTTTCTCTAGATCATTTTACAGATAAACTAAGATAAACAGGTTAGATGACTTGCTCAGGGTCACAGTGTCAGAGGTTGCATTTGAACTCAGGTCTTCCTGACTCCAAGGTCAATGATCTATCCATTAAATCATCTAATTATCTATATAATAGTTGCTTAATGACTTTTTAATATTAAAAAATTCCATTGCTGTAATAATTTATTTTAGGATCATAGTCCACAAGACAAACAGCATATAATGCCTAGCTGTATTGAACAAGACTGACAGAATCTGTAGTTTGAAATAAGGGCTTAGAAAAAATGCTTTCTTAAAGGGAGGAATCCATGCCCTAGCCATATAATATGCTTGTTTTCTTTTCATATATTTTGATCAATGTGTAGCCTGCTGACAGAAAGCCATATTCATACATAATAAAAATGAGGATATTTATATCAATCAATAAGTATTCATTAAGTTTCAAGAACTGTTCTAGGTTCTGGGGCATAGAAAACAAATTTCTATTCTCAAAGGAGCTTAAAATATGTTATGGAAGATGTACTCTATTGGTATATACAGATTGTATTCAAAATAAATAAGTAATATTTGAAAAAAAATAAAATAAGTACACAAATACAGAATAATTGATGGGTATCAGGAGTCCTTATGTAAAATTTGGGGCCTGAACTAAGCTTTGAAGAACACTAGAGTCTAAGAATCAGAAATGAATAGAACACAGCTTAGGCACAGTTGCCAACTTGTCAAGAGGCATAGAAGTGAGAGATGAAGTATCAAGTATGAGCAATAATAGAGACCAGTCTGTCAGTAAGGTGAGAATATCATATGATAAGCTTGGAAAGGAGAGTTGCAACTGGGTTGAAATGAGCTTAAAATGTCAAATAAAAGGTTTTATATCTGGTCCTAGAGGCTATAGGGAGCTGTTAGAGGTTATTGAGCAGTGGAATGAAAAGATCAGATTTTTTTGCTTTTGGAAAATCATTTTGTCTACCTTCCTACATTATCCCAAATGTATTGCTGAAAATATTATTTCTCCTTGTCCATTACAATACAGTAATTACATTCCCTTAGTGGCAACAAATTGAATGAGATTTCTTCTACACACATTAGGATCATTTACATCTTATGGTAATTACACAATCACACATAATTACACTGAGTGTATTTACCTCAGTATGGGTCAAGGAAAACTCCTTGTTACAGTAAACATTGGAGAGTATGGTTAGGTAGTGTCACATCAAGTGATTCTCAGCAGTATTAGTATCATTGCATAGCTCTTAAAACCTCCCTCAATTAAACTGGCTTTTCCTCAAGTGGACACAACTGCTGTAATAAAAATAATATGAATGCTTTCATTTCTCACAACTACTTTTTTCCTTTTTAAAATTTTTTAAAAATGGAAAGAGACATGTATTATCTACTGCAGTAGTTCATCTGCTAGGTACTGTTGGATAAGTCCTAAGAAACTTATTTCATAGATCCTGATTTCAAGGAACATATGCTTCCTTGAGGAAGGCTCTGTATAACTATAAAAAATAGAGAATATTAGAAATTAGCATAAAATAAAATGAAAATTAATGTATAATGTAGACAGATTAGAAGGGGAAGGCAATGTTGGTAGAAGGCTTTATGAAGGAAGTAAGACCTGAACTTTGAAGGATGAAATGGATTTGATAGGTAGAGTCTATCAATTATGATGAGTAGGAGAGTGGGAGGAATGATGTTCTTGTTCGGTTACTGAATTCCTGAATTATGTTACTTGTGTGCCCTAGGACAAGTCCAAAAAACTCACTTCAGTTCAATTTTTCCACTTGTAAAATCAAGGCATTGACACCAGGCATCTATCTTCAAAGGTGCCTGATTCTCCCCTCCACAGTTAGGATGATGCCATAATGGGAAAGTGAGGAGCAATTGAAGGCAAACTTTACCTACCTCATTACATTGTCTAGGACAGGCCGATTCACTGGGAAGCTTGGTGGAGACAGGGTGCAAGGGAAAGGGGCTGAGGTAGATTCAAGGGTTGGTTCATGACTGAGCTCAAGGAAACACAGTGAAGAGCATTAGTAGCATGGTAATGATAATAATAAATAAATAAAATAATAATCCATCACATTTGTACTGTGACCTGAGGTTATGGAACACTTTCAAAATACATTATATGGCTATTTGATTCTAATTGATTCTCAAAACAGTCACTTGTATAAGTAGCACAAGTGCTATTACTACTTTTTGTAGAAGGGAAACTAGGGAGCAAAGAAGTGATGAGTAGCTTGCCAAAAGTCACATAGGTAGAAAGTTGTAAAATTAGAAAAGGAATTCACATATTTCCATTTCAATTGCCAGGATTATAGAATCACATAATGTCATAGTTAAAATGGAGCTCAGAAGCCTGTTCCTGACCCCAAATTCCTTAAATTATAAACTGAAGCAGTGGGTCATTCAGATTTTTTTGAAGGCTTCTGATTAAGAATAGTCTACTATTCCCCCTTTTTTTTTTTTTTTTTTTTTTTTTTTTTTTTTTGTTGTTGTTGTTGTTGAGGCAATTGGGGTTAAATGACTTGCCCAGGGTCACACAGCTAGGAAGTGTTAAGTGTCTGAGACCAGATTTGAACTCAGGTCCTCCTGACTTCAGGGCTGGTGCTCTAACCACTGTACCACCTAGCTGCCCCTAATGTTTTCTTAAACAATCTATTTCACTTTTGGATAATTATACTTTATTAGAATTTTTTTTTCTTACATGAGGCCAGAATTGGTTCTTGACAAATTCACCTCATTACTGCTAATTCTGACCTTCAGGACCAAAAAGCACAAATTGAATCCCTCTTTCAGATGGAGCTTTATAAATGCTTCAATAGAACTATTATATTCTCTAATAAGTAATCTCTTTTCCAACTGATTCACGGTACCTTCCTTTGATGTTTATATCACATGAAGTCAAGGCCCTACCCCATCTAGACTTTTTTATTTGGACCTTCCTCAACATGTCAATATTCTTTTTAAAAATATGGCATACAGAAATAAATACTGTACTCCATAGGTAGTCTATCTAGAATATTCTACGTGACTGTTATTTTCTTTATAGCTCCCTTCCTGCCACCCATAATTGAATTTCTTGGTGGCCTATCACCTTGTTGACTTCCTATGAGTTTGTACTTTACTGAAACTCCTTTATTTCCTTAGCATGTATGGCGTAAGTTTGACTTTTTTGAACTCAAATGTAAAACTGCATTTACCTCAAATTACCTTTTAACTTGATTTCAATTCAAAGTTCTAATCTCTTAAGATATTTTTGAGTCTAACTATCATCTAGTGTGTTAACATTTCTCTCAGTTTTGTGACAACTGAAAATTTGAAAATCATGGCATTTGTGTTTTTATCCAAATCATTTATAATAATGTTGAAGAACATAGGGCAAGCATAGGTAGTAGGCAAATGTCACAAGAAATCTTCCAAATTGATATCAAACAATTAATGACTCTTCTTTGGGTTCAACCATTCAACCAACTCTAAATGCATTTCATTGTCCTATCGTCTACTCTATATTTCTCCAACATGTCCTCCAGAATGGTTTGAGAAATTCCTTCCAGTGATTTTATAAAATTAAAATAAACCAGATCTATATCATTGGCGTGGTAGAATTTAGCAATTCTTAAAAACAAAGGAAATTAGATTAGTCTGGCATAGTTACTGCTATCTTTTTATATATTCACTATCTTTTTACCAATAGGTTCTAAATTTTTGATAAAATTGAAGTAAAAATTATTTGTCTGTAATTTCAGGAATTCCTTTTGCACTCTTATTTTTGTGACTGGGGCAACCTTTCCCTTCTTTACCTTTCCTATTCTTCATAATGCTTAAATGATCATCGATGGCATATGAGCCAACACCTTCACCTAGCTTTCAGTACCCGACCATTTTAGTCAAGCATCTTAAAATTGTCAGTCAGGGGCTCTCTAAGCATTTTCTTATGTTTAGCTTAAATAAGTTCTTATTTTTTAGAAGTATCTTGAAGAACAATTAGAAAAATTAGACCATAATTACTAAAGGTTGTATCGGGGACTCAAATATAGGTCATCTGATATAAAGTCTCATCATCTTTTGTACTACTTCCCTTGTTCCCATCCTCACCATCAAATATACCCCATACACATCACTTCTAAGATTTCCATCATGCAATTATTGGACTATAGGAATTATAGTTGAAGGGAATTTAGAAATTACTTACTCTAAATCTCTCATTTTACATATGAAAAAAATGAAGTCTGAGAAAAGAAAGCAAAAATTTTAAGGTCTCACCATCAATAAATTGTGGAGTTTCAATTTAAACCAATTTGTTTGTGATTCTAAATGTAGCACCCTTGCCTCTGTACTATAAAGCTTCATTATCAGTATAATCAAATCTATCACCTTTGCCTCCATTATACCATCATCACTACCATGGCCACTAGCTCTTCTATCAGTACCACAATACTTACCACAGTCTAATATCACCATCACCACCTCCTTCACCATTATGGTCATCACTCCTTATATCATCACCAACATCAATAATAATACATATCCCATTCATTAGGCCCTAAAGATGGAAGTTTTGCTTACTTACCTTGAAGGGAAAAAAAAACAAATAAGCATATGAAAGTTTATGGAAAGTGAGGAAAAGAAAGAAATATAGTAGGGAATGAGAAGTAAATTATTTGGAGATTGAAAAAAAATTGACAGACATATCAACTGATTTTCTTTCAGGTACTTATCTATCAACTGAAAAATTCAGCAGAGGCTTGAGGAAGACAATAAAGAAGCTAAATAATAGTCAATGAATATTTTATGCATTTACTATGTAGGAGGCATTATGCTAAGAGGTGGAGATACAAAAAGGAAAAAAAAAACCCTGTTCCTAGAGCTCACAGTCTAATGGAGAAGGAAAGATTACATGCAAATAACTATATACAAGACACATAGAGTACAGGGAAGATAATTTCAAAGAAAAGAAATTAGCAGGAGAATAAAAGAAATAGAGAAAGGCTTTCTGAATAAGATTGGAGAAAACAAGAGAAGGTAAGGGACAGGATTCAGGAGGGAGAGCATTCCAGTAATGGAAAACAGTTGTTAAAAAGGATGTAACCAATAAAATGGAGCAGCACTAACCTGCTATTAATGGTGCATGCTATATGCCAAGAAAATGTAGTAGCATGCACCATCCATAGCAGGTTAATGCAGCTAAATTGCAGAATGTGGAGGGGAGTAAAGAAGAATGGAAGTGATGAAGAGTGGTAGATGCCAAATGGATGTTTTTTTAATTTAATTTTTATTTTTATCCCAGAAGCCACTGGAGTTTTTAGTACTGAGAAGATATGACAAAATCTGTATTTTAAGAAAATCATTTTGGTAGGTGAATGGATGATAGATCTGAGTGAAGACAAAGAATGAAGGGAAACCAATTAGAGTCTACAAGAAAGTCAATGAGAACACATATTAAGAAGGTGACTATGTGAGTAGAAAGAAGGGGGCATAGACAAAAAGTGTTGTGTAGTTTAAATGATGAAACTTGAAAATAATTGGATATATGGGGTGATTGTGAGTGGTAGATTGATGATGACACATATTATGAGCCTGGATGATTGGAAGTATAGAAAAAGAAAACAAGAGGGTGATTTGAGGGATAAAGATAATGATTTTGGTTTTAGACATGTTGATTGTAAATACTTATGAGATATACAAATTGAGAAGTCCAAAAGGCATTGGGTGAAGCAGGACTACAGCTTTATAGAAATATTGGATCTGGTAATCATCTGCATAGAGATAATTGAAGCCATCATATCTAATATTAACAATTGAGATTATATTGAATGAAAAAAGAGGGTATAAGATAGATGCTTTGTGAAGCAATGGATCTCCATGGATGAAGAACAAGCAAAGATGACTGATCACTGGTCAGATAAATAGGAGAACCAGGAAACAACAGCTTAATATAACCATATTGGAACTCTCCCTTTGATAACCAGTGCTGCCCACTTTGTTGTGAGGGGAAGTAGTGATGGTGACTGCAATCATAGAATTCAAATGGACAATTAGATTGCACAATGGATAGACTGTTGGCCTGATATCAGGACAACTTCCTGAGTTCAAATCTGGCCTTAGACTCTTCCTCTAGTTGTGTGATCCTGAACAAATCACTTAACCTTATTTGCCTCAGTTCCCTCATATGTAAAATGAGCTGGAGAAGAAAATGGCAAGCTACCCTGGTATCTTTGCCAAGAAAATCCCAAATGGAGTCATGAAGAGTTGGACAGGACTCAAATCATTGAACAGTTCAAATCTCAGAAATATCCTTCTTCCCCATGTCCAAGGCAACCCCTGTGCTAACAAAGGATGGAGATGAGCAGAAGTGTGCTAGAATCAGTTCTTTTTGGCTCATGGAACTTGATTGTTAAATTTTCAGTGTAAGAATTTACACCTTAGAAATTGGAAGATTATAAGTCAGAGCTCGATTTCTTGATTGTCTAGATTTAAGAAAATGATGCAGAAAGTGTGTACTTAAAAGTGTGCCCTCAGTACTGTTTGTATAGCATTTGCCAGCATATTGTTGAGGATGGGGAGCTCAATGCTGTGATCATCTGATCACTATTCAGTAAGAAATAATAATTCATTTAAGTTACAAAGGAACCTTAGAATACAACTCCTTCCTTTTAATATGAAAAACAAAACATGGTCTAGAGAGGGATAATTATTCCCTTAGAGTCACTCAATCTAAATAGTTCCAATTGGATTAAAACCTAGCCTTGTCCTCAAACTTCTGACTCAGTCTTCTTCTAAGTACATTTGTTGTTTTTTTCTTTCTAGAAGAGGGTCTGGATGAAAAATTGTTTCAGGACTGAACAAATTGTGGTTGTCTCTCCACAGCCATCCAATACAAAGTTATAATGTACTAATATTAGACCACAGTTCTGAGTCTGAGAGGCCCTAGAACCAACTATTCCAGTTAGGTGACTAATGGCTTGGCCATTGATAATAGACTGGAATTTTATACCAAGAGGACCATTGGGACTGTTTCCATTATTTAAAATTTGTTTCTGTCATGGTTCTTAGTAATAATATTTTTATAGTACTGTAGCTTAGGTCTAGGTGGACCCAAGGTTTTCATTTCCAAGAATGATTCTGTAGTTGAGTCAAGTCTCTAGAGACTTCATGTGGGTTTGTCCTTGATTTCTTGAATTTATCTATTAATTACTGAATGCTTGTGGACTTGCAATGCATTCTTTTCAAGCCAGAAATTTCTTTCTATGTTAATGCTCATAGGAGCAAGTATTCCCTTACTTCTATTTGCTTCATCATGAATTAAAATCAGAGGAGATGACATATTTTGAGCTTTCAAAGGATCTCACAACAATGCAAAGACAGCTTCTTGATGGCTATAAGAATATTAGAGAGAGAGATAAACCTTCTGATATACTAGATTGAATGCTAGATTTGGAGTCAGGGGAACTGGGTTTGAAACTTTTCTCAAATGCTTATCATCAGCATAAACATTACCAATTTTACTTCTCAAGAGTCTCCATCATGTTTCTGTAAAATGTGGATAGATGATGAACCTTATACTATCTTCATCATAAGACTGTTGATAATGCTTTGCAATCCTTAAGTAAATCAAGATTTGTTATTTGTAATTTGCATCTTTCTGGCAGTGACCTATGTGAAGCATCCTAAAATAAACGGATTTAGATTAAAAGACACAAATCTTTTTTATTGTGTTTTTCAGACTCTGTCACATTAGGGATTTCAAAATAGAACCTTAGCCTGCCAGCAATGTTCTGAGTTGTATTGATTAATGTCTTCCTCATTGGAGGCATAAGTGGGGGAGAGGGGAAGAATCATAATAATCTAAGTTTATTCACATAGGACTCATTTCCAAAGCTTTTATTCCACTTTGAATTAAACAAGTAGATTTCAACACAGATTATTTTGATTATATATATATATCCAACAAATATTTAGTGAACCATTGAAGTCTGCTGAAAATATTATTTGTTATATAGCATGGTTCTCTGAGAAAGGGGAGGAGAAGGGATACTTGGAGAACATTAGTGATGTAAAAAAAATCCAAAGTTATTAATAAGATTTCTTTTATATTGGAAATATTGATTAGTTTAATATATCTCTTAATAGTAGGTGCTATAATGTTAATTTCACAGAAGTACTATGGGATAGTGTATGTGGGGGTAGGGTTAAGTGAAATGTCAAGGACTACACTAAAATTGAGGGTCCAAATTAAGGACCCTTTTCAGGTTTTTCTGAAAGAAAAAAAAAGCTGGCAGAGATAACAAATAGTTGTAATTTAGTTCCTCATCACCTCTTGCCTGATCTATTACAATTATCTCATAAAAGTTCTTTTATCTCTGTCTCTTTTATTGACCCTATTTCTTCTTTTTACTTTATGGCCAGAGCAATCTTCTTAGGATCCTATCAGACCATGTCATTTTTCTACTCAAAACTCTTTGGTAGCTTCACCAAGATAAAATTCATTCTCTTCACTTTGAATACTCAGTCCTTGAATCTACATGTCCAGCCATATTTCAAATTGATCTTCCTCTTGCGACCTATGTTCCAATCAAACTGCACTATATGCCACTTTTTCAATTTTTTTTCTTCTTCCCTGTGTTCATACTTCCTTAGTCTCTGTAATATAACTTCCCTTTTCCACCCTCCAACTTCATCAGCTAAAATTCATCTCATCCTTTGGTATCTAGTTGTGATATCACTTCTTCCATGATGCCTTTTTTTTTAATCTCACCAGATGGAAGTGTTTCCTAGTTTCATAACACTTTATTTGTATGTAATCATATTGAAATTTCTGTTCCTACCTGTTTTATGTTATGTTCATTACTAGTGGTTAGATTTTTGAAAGTAGACATTCTGTCACATATTTTGCATCATTATTTTTTTGACAATGAGCAATTTTTTTCTTTTATTTATTTATTGAGGTTAAATGATTTGCCCAGGGTCACATAGTTAGTATTAGGTCTTTGAATTTTATTATTATTATTTTTACATTTTTACTATAGCTTTTTATATCCAAAACATTTTCATGGGTAATTTTTCAACATTGTCCCTTGCAAAAACTTCTGTTTCAATTTTTCCCCTCCTTCCCTCCACTCTCTCCCCTAGATGACAGGTAGTCCCATACATGTTAAATATGTTAAAGTATATGTTAAATACAATATATGTATACTTATTTATACAGTTATCTTGCTGTACAAGAAAGATCTGATTTAGAAAGAAGGTAAAAATAACCTGAGAAGAAAAAACAAAAATTTTTGCATCATTCTCATGTGTCCCTGGGCAAATCATTTTACCACTTAGACTCAGTTCTTCATAGGTAAAATGGAAATAATAATAGCACCTAATTTACATGCCTGTTGTGAGGATCAAGTGGGATAACATATGTAAAGTACTTAACAATACATAAAACAGTATAGAAATGTCTGTTATCATCATCATCATCATTATCCTCTTTGCTTGGCACAGAGTCTTTCATAAGGACGTTATCTAATAAATTATCTGTTAAATTGAATATAATTAATGATTAAATTTGGTAAAATTCATGAAAACAGGGACCATGCAATTTCTTTTGCATCTTTCTTTGTGGTCAGCCCTTAGGAATACTCAAACTCAGAAAGATCTGGAGCTAGGGATAAATTTTGAAAATAACTAGAAGGACTCATTTTTTTTTCTCTGACAATACTAGAGGTATTGATAAAATTTTCCTAGATTCAACAAAATATTTAGCAATTTCTCTCAAATTGTTTTTGTATCCATGATAGAAAGATATAGGTCAAACAACAGTACAATAGATTTATTGAGAATCAGTTGAATGTACAAATCCAAAGAATAATTCTGACAAGCCGTTGGGAGGAGATCTCTGATGGAATGTCCAGAAATGTGTCTGGTCTGGTTGGTTCAACTTCATAACACCACTAATTACTACATAAAATGACTAATTTAGATGTTAATGTAGATCTAATTTTACTCGTATCATAGCACCTCAATGCAGCCCATGAGGTTTTCTTGGCAAAGATATTGGAGTGATTTGCTAGCACACATGCAAACATGTAGATTTGTATTTACACATATGTTTATATCCACACATATATGTGCATATATGTATGTCTGTATATATGCACATGTATCTGGTTAAGTACATTTGAATGTATGCTTCTTGAGGTCAGGTATTATTTTTGCCTTTCTTTGGATGAATGTCTAGTACCTGGCACACAGTAAATGCTTAACAGTAAAGACAGATTTCCTTAAAACTCATGTAGCACCTGTATATATATTTTATTTTATATTATCTTTATTGCCAAATAAATTATAAGCTCATAATCTTCTATGAATTAAAATAACAATGTTTTTATTAAGCATCTTCTATATACCAGACACTATGCAAGGTTCTGGGAATAATTCTTGGGAATAAGATATGATCTTCCTTATGAATAGGTAAGGAATAACACACAGAGAGAAGTGATGACAAAGAGAATTCTGATGTGGGGAGTGATAGGGTTGGTGAATAAAAATATGGCAATATAATTGTCATTTCTTTTGCAGAAACAATGGCAATATTGATTCAATTCTGGAGAATTGAGTAGAATGATCAAAGTTTCTCACATAATGACGAAGCAGAATGCAAATTTCTCACAATAGAAATCTATATGGGCTATGCAACTTGTCTGAGGCAATTTGCTCTTTGCAGACCTTAAGGTGCTATCACCATCAACACCACCAGCACCATCATTACCATTATCATTTTTTTTAGCTCTTCCTTCCTTCCTTCCTTCCTTCCTTCCTTCCTTCCTTCCTTCCTTCCTTCCTTCCTTCCTTCCTTCCTTCCTTCCTTCCTTCCTTCCTTCCTTCCTTCCTTCCTTCCTTCCTTCCTTCCTTCCTTCCTTCCTTCCTTCCTTCCTTCTAGTTAGGGCTTGCCCAGGGTCACACAGCTAATGAGTGTTAAGTGTCTGAAGTGAGATTTGAATTCAGGTCCTCCTGACTCCAGGGCTGATGCACAAACTAGTTGCCACTGGCTGTTAGTTTTTAAGTAAGATTGTACTCACTTAATAATAAAGACATCTCAAACTAATGAAAAAGTTTCTAAGTTGAATTTATTGACTTACTCTGGGTGGTTATCCGGAGATCAAATTTGGAAGGTGGAAAGAAAAGGAATGCAGTAGGGTAGGTGAAAAGATGTTTGTGTACATGAGCTTGAATAAAGTGTGATGTATGGTTTAAGGCCATCTTGATAGAGTCCTGATGATTATATGAGATTTATCTTTTGTCCAAATATTTATTGAACTGAATAGAAAAAAAAGCTATTAATGAAAAAGGATGCATCTAGTTTTTAGCTTATTTCTTTCTGTCTTTTCATCGAAAATATAGTTTTGGAAATGAAGTAAAGTGATGGTGGTTAGATTCAGGAATTGTGTTTAAATTAGTTCTCCTCTGAGGGGTGAAATCACTTTTGGCCAAGTAATAGGACTTTCATATCCTGGATATGGAGGAACTAGAATAATTCAAAATAAAGGCCACATATTCTAGAAAGCTGAACTTCCAAAGAGAGTTTTGAAAAAAAAGTTATCAGCTTATTATGCCACCCAAAGAATTTATCTCTATTAATCAGTAATATTTTAATCAAATTCAAGTAGCAACAAATGAGACCAGGAACATTACATGCAAATTAAAATTCTCTGTAATCATAGCATTCAAGAATACCAATGCTTTAGATAAAAAGTGTGTGTTGGATGCAATTCATTAAAATCACTCAGATGTATTCTTATATAGTCCCCCAAATATTCTACATTTACTCTAGGGCTCAACTATTTAATTTATCATTTCATCAATTTTCTCTAGAGAGACATTTTAAAAGTTATCTCCATAGAATAGCACAGGCAATGGACCAATTCACTGATTCCAGATTGTTTGGGAGTTTATTTGCTGATAACTCTGGGAGAATTAAGAGTTCTATTTTAAAAAGTCTTTGAGAAGATAGGGACTTGAATGAGGTTAAAAAAGTCATCAAAATTTCTGCTTTAGAAAACAAATTTTCTGTGATGTGAGAGCAGAATCAAGGGGAAACGGGCAGCATTTGCTTGGGCAGAATAGAATCTTGGTTACACAATAGATACTTCTAAGATCTGCCACTTTTTCAAGAAGACAATATGTTTTTTGGACATAGGGATTATTAGAAATGGAGATAATTTAGTTTAATTCTCCCATTGTGAAAATTGTGAAATAGAGACCCAGACTATCAACAGAAACATGCTCAAGGCCATTCAGCACATTGAGTGGCAGAAGCAGGGTTAAAACCTGACTCTCTTGAGTCCCAGGCCCCTCATCTCTATGACAGATTTCTGCTTGATGAAACTAATGCCTTGTAAGTCCTAAATTGAATATAGCATTATTTTGTACTCAGGATCATGGATTCATAGATACAGAGCTGAATGGGATCTGAAAAGACACTTAATCCTTCCCTTTCAGGTTTCAGTCAGGTTGAGAAGTTGTATAAGAACTTCTAAAATAACATTGGAGTTATGATTCAAACTTCACATCCAGAGTGTTTGTCGCTACTATGTATCTTTGATAAAACACAATTTATCAAGTTCATGTACTTTCAATGTCAGTTAATCAACAGACATTTATAAAACAGCTACTATGTACTAGAAAATATTCTGAACATTAGGGACACAAAGACAAAAAAAATTCCTTGATGTCAATGTGCTCATATTCTAGTGAGACAAATATGAAAATAATTATGCATGGTAACTGTCTACATGCATAAAGAAGACAGAGGTTATTATCTAAATATTATCTAAAATAATCATTGATGGTATCCCTATCTCTATGGAAAATAACTGGCAATGAACACAAACGCAAATGATGCTTGGTCAATGAATGCCTATGGATCATTGCTTATTGAATCCAAATCAGCTTGTATTGGGCCACTGGTAAGAATCCACCACAGTAGGAAACTTTAATCTTTAAATTTTTAGATTGCTGACAGAAACCTTTAATATCAAGTTTCAGAACATTAGAGTTAGAAGATATCTTACAGGCAACCTAACCTAGCCCACACCTGAAAAAGAATCTTCTCTATAACATTCAACCTGTGGTTATAAAACAGTGAGGGAACCTTTACTATCAAAGGTTTTATCAATGCACATTTTACTAAATATTTACTATGTGACAAGCACATTACAAGATAGCAAAATTCCACTCTTGGATAGCTTAAAATTTCTTCCTTTCTACTTTAGGCATCACTTCTGTCCTGTCTTATGGAACCAACAAAACAAACCAAAAAAAAAGTTTTACCTGTCTTCTAAAGGGCAAGCTTCAGAATACTTGAAGAAGCTATAATAGGCCTCTTAACTCTTCCCTTTTCTTTGGTAATAATCTCCATTTCTTTCAATTTATATTTATAAAGTCATTAATTTGAGTCTCTTCATTATCACTCTCCAGACATCCTCAAAATGTTGGGTCCAGAGTTGATCCAGCTTTGGTCTGAACTTGGCAACATAGTTCTGTATTCTACATTTATTTAAAGACAATCTCAGACGGCATAAGCTTTTTGTGGGCATGTGGAATTATTGACTGCTATATTGAAATTGAGTCAAATTAAGCTCATAGTCCATCAAAACCCTCAGATCTTTTATATAAATACTACTATCTAGACATGGGCCAGCTATTTATCTATATGATGCTTATGAAATTGATATTTTTGAATTTGTTTTTATTCATAAAGAAGAAGAAATAAGGGATTTGGTTAGTAGAAAAAATGTAGTTTTAAGGAAGGAAAGAAATTTGGTAATAGGATTTTACTTTGGAAAGATCTTACTTTCTCACTTCAAGGGTACAAGCTGGTTCTTACAGCACATCTGTTTGGAGTATCTTTCAGGTCCAAAACAGTTTCCCTGTGAGAAAAGCAAACCAGGTTGTGCTTCCAAGAAATGATGAATAGTATTTGACTGCTTCAATACTGAGTTAGCTCTCTTGTTAGCGGAATTGTTATACACCAAGGGAGGGGTCTTATGTTCTTTAGAATCCAATGCCATTTATCCTGGTTTCTCAACCCTGGGCCAGGGACTGGGTTTGAGGAGATTTATAACAATAGTGATAATAATTCACATTTATATTCTAATGTTTGCAAAGTTCTTTTCTCACAACAACCCAAGAAGGTAGGTAGCCTAAATATAATTAACTCCATTTTACAGATAAGAAAATGGGCAATTAGTTGGAACAATGTTTAGAATCAAAAAGATTCATCTTTCTGAATTCAAATCTGGCCAAATATGCTTATTAGCTATGGGACCACTGGCAAGTCACTGAACCCTGTTGGTCTTAGCTCCTCATTTTAACGCTGGAGATGGAAATGGCAAATCATTTATTTAAGCATATTTATCAAGAAAACCCTAAATGGGGTCACAAAAAGTCAGGCATGAATGAACAACAGCTAAGGAAACATCAGCTTTGAAGAGTTCAGTATGTTTTCATGGTCATAGCTAATAAATATGTGAAAAAAGAGTGAAATTTCAATATATACTTCTCCAAAGAAGCATCATGCTGCATTTTGAAGAATAACTAGGTGTTTAAGAATGGCAAGGGTAAAGAAAAATTTGGTGGATCAACATTTTCGTACACTTCATAAGATTTGACCTTGGAAAGGAACTTAGAGGTCATCTTGTTTATTATCCTTTATTATCAAATGATACTTCAGGAGGCCAAAGGCAGAGGAGTGACTTTCTGACATTGATTGCAAGATCTCTTCTCTCTTCATATACCTCTCCTTCTATCTTTTCTGGTCTGTGTAATCTCTATTTCCCCCTCTTGCTCTCTTCTACACTTTTTTCTTTAATTCCTTCTGACAATTCAAATTAGAAGTGAGTAATCAAGTCATATCTTAGTTTGCCTTAAATTTAGCATCAGTGTGAACTTAGTTTAAAGACGACAACAACATTTCAATTTAATTGTTTTTCTTTGTAGTCCTCTGTATTTTGTTTTATAAATTTAAAAAACATATTTTGAGAAGAAACCTAGGAATTTCACCGGACTGTCAGAGGGGTCCATTGCCCTAAGCACATCACACTGATAGCAATTTAATTTATAGGGTTTCATTGGGCAATACTCCTCTAAACCTTTGTCTATTTTGCTGATATTATAGGTATGGCAGTATGCTATCACTGTTGGTGATGAAACTGCCAGATAACATTAGTAGTAATTGGAAAATTCTCCTTCTGTTGGTACATCTTCAAATCTGTAAATCCCCTATTAACTCTGCTCCAGTAGAGATTTGCCTCAGGCTGCTTGCATTAATATAACTATTTGTACAAAAGCCCACAGTGACAATTAGTGTCCCATCAGCTTTATACAAGGAAAGTGGGATTTTCTTATATATTCAGTACATGTCCAGAGTTTAGGAGCCACAGAGTTTGCCCAGAGGACACCTGCTGCCACCTTATGGTCATACCTGGGAGCACACATGCTGACTGCTGGGCAGGAAAGCTGAGAAAAGCCATAGAAATAACTGGGAGAGACAGATTGATAAATGTATTTCCAAGAAGAGTTAGAAATGCCAAAAGACTTAGGAATATTGGCTATCTATGGCTTGGCACTTTTCTGCCATGATTTTCTCTGGAAAAGAGGCTTCCAAATCACAGAGCATTGTCTGAGTAGTAAATATAATTCTGGAAATATTTGAAGGTAAAATAAGCAATTAAATGTGCAATTAAAATGTCTAAGGTGAAAATAAACAGAAAAGTTATCAAAAAGACATGAGTTTGACTTAAGTCTAATATAGTAACTTTCTGCAGTTATACATTGACTGAGTTACTTCTTAAAAACACTTTTTCACCCACTTTTACTGTCTTAATATTTCAAGTCTGAGTGATTTTTTACCAGATCCATTAATGATGTGGCTGATTATAGATCAAGAGCTACAAGAGAGCTTGGAGAACTTTTAGCCCAAGATGATGAAATTGAATAGCATGAAGGTTAAGTGATTTTTTTCCAAGACTGTTGGTCTAAAAACTTGGGACTAAGGCTTCAAGGTAATGTTAAAGACAGGTTTGAATCTGGATTTTTTGATTTCCAGAGCCAATACTTATACTGTCTCTCAAAATGGTCTTTAGGGCAGCGAGGTGGTTCAGTGGATAGAGTGTTAGGTCTGAAGTGAGAAGGACCTGCGTCTGAATCCATCCTCAGACACTTATGAGTGGGCAAGTCAAATATTCCAATTTCCTCATCTATAAAATGACTTGGAGAAGGAAATGGCAAACCTCCCGTTTCTTTGCCAAAAAAATCCCAAGTTAGGTGGAAAAGGGTTGGAGATAAAACAATACAGATGGTCTTTGGGAGCTTCTAAGGATTAAGATCTTTATTCTGCTATCAAACTGGTGATGGGCTTTTGCAGATTTATATAAGCTTCTCCTTGACATCAGGAATATGGTCTATCATTGAACTGACGTTTATTAAGACTTCCTATACCTCTGTCCACATTATTTATCAGAATTTAAAAAAATCTCATTTTCTATAGAAGGTATCAGAAATTTCACAAATCTATGAGAGAGAGAACAAAAATTAAATTTAGCTGGTTGTGGATTTATAACTATTTTATGTATGTATGTTTGTGTACATATATGTGTGTATATGTATGAATTTTTATAAGAATGTATATTAATAAATAGGAAAAAGAAGACAATAACATTTATTAAGCATATATAAATATATATTCTTGATATGGGGAGTGTTGCCTTTTAAAAAATAAACAATTTAAGCTAGAAGGTACCTTAGGAATTAACTATTTTTACCCCTTCATTTTATAGGTAAGGAAATGGAAGCTCAGAAAGGGAAGATAGGTTGGTGATCTGTTATGTTATCTCCTAGATCTTCATAACTATGAGAAGTAGATAGTATTATCATTTCCATTTTACAGGTAGGGAAACTGAAGCTGAGGGAGGTTAAGTGACTTGCCTGTTTTTATTAATTATCTGAGGCAGGATCTAAATTCAGTTCTTCCTGATTCTAATTCCACTCCTCTCATCATAAAAGTGTGGAATACATTTAAGAACAGGGAAAAACATGAGTTCATTGGAAAATCGATCAATTAATCAATAAACATTCATTATATGCCTACTATATGTGAGGTATTGTGCTAAGTGGTGAAAATACAAGGAGAGACACTAGAAAATTTCTCCAAATTGGGAGAATGTATATGTATATATATATATATATATATATATATATATATATATGGATTGTGAAGAGAATTGTGGCAGGCAGACCAGTCAGAATACTATTCCAATAGTCCATATGTGAGGAGATAAATCCCTGCACCAGAGTGGTGGAAGTGTCAGAGCAGATATATACTCAGTAATAGAAGTATGTAAGATAGATATACAAGTCAAATATTTACTAAAAATAAATCAAAATTTTACTGCCCTCACATTCAGTTATGAGATCCCCTATAGGGTTGTGAACCACAGTTTTAGAAGCCAATGATTAAAAAGCCCCCAAGAAAAATAGAAGATCTCAAAAGGGACTTTGAAAATCAAAAAAAGAGAGACAGAGGAAAAAACAGGGAAAGAGTTGAAAGTGGTGCAAAAAGAAAAACAAAAAGCTAATGAGGAGAAAAATAGCTTAAAAAGCAAAATTGGCCTATTGGGAAAGGAGGTACAAAACTCACTGAGGAAAATAATTGCTTAAAAATAGAATTGAGCAAATGGAAGCTAATGACTTTATGAGGAATTAAGATACAAAAAAGCAAAACTAAAATAAAATGAAAAAATAGAAAAAAAATGAAAAATTAGAAAAAAATTCTCATTAGAAAATTAACTGACTTGGAAAATAATTTAAAAATTATTGGCCTACTTGAAAGTCACAATCAAAAAAAGACCCTCGGTATCATCTTTCAAGAAATTATAAAGGAATACTGTCCTGATATTCTAGAACCAGAAAGTAAAATAGACATTAAAAGAGTCCAGGGTCCACCTATTACCTCCTGAAAGAGATCCCCAAATGAAAACTCCCAGAAACATTATAGCCAAATTCCAGAACATCCAAGTCAAGGAGAAAATATTGTAAGCATCCAGAAAGAAACAATTCAAATATAGTGGAGCCACCCCCTACTTGTGGATAACACAAGATTTAGTAGCTTCTACATTTAGCTTCTTCTTTCCTTTACCAGAGGACTTAGGATATAATATTTCAGAGAGTAGTAGACTTAGGATTGCAATCAAGAATCATCTACCCAGCAAATTTGAGTAAATCCTTTGGAGGAAAAGGTGCATTGAGAATTTTTAAGCATTCTTGATGAAAAGACCAGAGTTGAATGGAAAATTTGATTTTCAAATTTAGGACTCTGGAGAAGCATAAGAAGGTAATCAGGAAAGTGATATCATAATGGGCGTAATAAAGTATATCTGTTTATAGTCCTTCATGGGAGGATGATGCTTTGAACTCATTAGAACTTTGGCAGTTAGGAGGTATATAGACATAGAGTACAGGTGTGATTTGAATATGAAGGAATAATATCTGTTTAAAAATGATGAAGTTATGGAGTGAGAGAGTAATGTACTGGCAGAAAGGGAAAGGAAGAAGTGGAATGGTGCAAATAATCTGACATAAAAAAGAGGCAAAAAAAGCCTTTACATTGGAGAGGAAGAGGGGAAGGAAATGGTGAGTGAGTGAAGTTAATGCTCATCAGAATTGGCTTATATAGGAAATAATATACATATTCAATAGGGGTATAGAAATCCATCTTCTCTGCAGGAATATAGAATAGGAATAGAATATGGGAAGAGGGGAAGGGTGATAAAAGAAAGGACATATTAGGGAAGGGAGTGATCTAGTAGCAAAACACTTTTGAGGAAGGACAGACAGGGTAAAAGAAGAGAGAGAATAAATGGGGGGAATACAATTAGCAGTAGTAATTGTAAAAAACAAACAAAAAAAAACAAAGCAAGTTTCTCTGATAAGGCCTCATTTCTCAAAAATAGAGGGAACTGAGTCAAATTTATAAAAAAGAGCCATGCCCCAATTGATAAATGATCAAAAGATATTATATGTGCCCAAAGGGCTATAAATTCATGCATAACCTTTGACCTAACAGCACCACTATTAGGCATGAATACCAAAAAAGATTCAGAAAAAAACTAACAAAAAAGGAAAATGGTCTATATATACAAAATATTTTTCATAGCAGCTGTTAGTGCAAAAAAAAAAAAAAGTGGAATGTCCATTAATTAAGGAATGACTCAATAAACTGTGGTATGTGTTTGTGATGGAATATTATTGTTCTCTGAGAAATGATGAGCAAGATGCTCTCAGAAAAAAAAAAACCTGGAAAGTCTTCCATGAACAAAGTGAATGTACTATGTACAAAATAATAGCAATGTTCTGGGAAGACCAGCTGTAAATGACTTTGCTATATTCAGTAGTGCAGTCATCCATAACTACTCGGAAGGACTTATGATGAAAAATCCTATCCATACCTAGAAAAGGAACTGATTGTGTCTGAATACAGACTGAAGTCTTCTCTTTCTCTCTCTCTGTCTTTGTAACTTAATTTTTCTTGAGGGCTTTTATTTTTATTAGGGTAGGAATCTATGTTTTATTTTAGAATTTGACTTTTATGAAAATGTTTTGCATAACTTCATATATGTTTTCTTAATTGTGGGTGGGATAAGGAAGAGAATCTAGAATTCAAAAATCTTAATGGTAATTTAAAATTATTTTGAATAAGGAAAAATATTAAATAAAACCAAATAAAATAAAATACACACATTAATAAAAACTGGGAATAGATGATCTAGTTGTCTACTTCCCAGAGGATTTGCCAGTTAAAGAGTATAGTAAGTACCATTAAATCTTTGATCTTATGGTCCTAACAGATTATAGGGGTAGGGTGGAGAATAGTCTTAAATATTATTCTAAATAATTTCAAATTTATTTTGATGACAATAAGAAACTACAGAAGATATTAGAAAAGAGAAGTAATTTCCTAGCCAAATTCTATATGTCATCTTTGAGTACTCTTTGGTCCAAACATTAGGCCTTCATTACACTTTACCTATGGTCTTCAAAACTTTCTACTGGATGAATCTCTATGTTTAGAATTGCTTGAATCTTTACCTTCACTTTTTAGAATCCTATGTTTCTTTAAAATTCAGCTAAAGGACTACTTCTACATGAAAACTTTTCTTATGCCATCCAGCTGCTAATCCACTCCCTTGTCCATTACCTCATGTTTATTTTGTACCTATGTACATAGATTCATGTAGTCTATACCAATAGAATGTGAGCATAGAGATTGATTTACTTTTGTCTTTGTATCCCTAGCACTTAGCATAGTGCCTTGCAAATATTAAGTGAATAGTAAGTGCTAAATTTCTCACTGCTTGATTGATTGGTATGAAGGAAAAAATTGTACAATAGTTGGTTTAGTCATAAATGAATATATCATAGGTAGAATGTTTTAAAGTGGGGAGAGACTTATTAGGAATCTATTATAATACTCTAGGTCTCTATCTATTGATAAGGTAGTTTCACGAGGACCTTTAAAATTAGATCATATGTGATTTCCTGTAATAGATTTAGATAGTGCTAAATATGTGACAGACCTTAATGTTAATTATAGTTCTTATGTCATTTGATTTTTATCATAACTCTGGGAGGTAGATATTACTTTTATTCCCATTATACAGATGAGAAAATGGAGGCAAATTGAAGTTAATTGCCCAGGTCCATATTTGAGACCAGATTTGAACTCAGATATTTCTAACCCCAATCTGGTCAGTCTGATGATATGGTCAGATTTGCATTTTGGGAATGGATTTGAGGGGAGAGACCCTGAAGGCAGACAGAATCACCAGCAGGATATTGCAGTAATCAATGCCTGATGAGGGCCTGTCTTAGTGTGGTGAAAGTGTCAGAGGAGAGAATCCAAGAGATGTTGCAAAGATAAATCAGCAAATGGCTACAGATTGAATATAGAGCATGAAAAATAATAAGCAATTCAGGATAATTCTTAGGTTGTGAGTCTGGGAACTTAAAGCATGGTATTGTCCTCCAGGAAAGTGGGGGAAAGAGGGTTTGGGGATGAAGATAATGAGGTCTATTTGGACATGTTATGTTTAAGATGTCTACTGGTTATCAAATGTAAGCATTTGGAAATGTGAGCTGGGAAATAAACAGAGACTGGGATGGGAATGGTAGATTTTAGAATGATCTACATAGAGATTGTAATAAAATTCATGGGAGCAGATAATTTCAAATGAAATAGTATAAAAAGAGAGAGGTGGGGGTGGGGTGGGGAGAAGAGGGCCCAGAACCTTGAAGGGCATGGATTTTCTTAAGAGAAATAGTTTTGAATGGTATCTTTGGAGGCTATGACTATGAATCATGGTTTCTTGAGGCTTGAGAATGATTCAAATTTCTAGGAGTTCTTTTTCCCCTTTTTGTTGTGTCTGGACTAGCTCTCTAGAGGACCTTAATACCAACCCGAGTCCTTGGTCTTAGAGAAGAAGTGATGAGGCAAGACTCCTGTGGATGGTCAAACACAGTTTATTCCAAGTTCTCTCCCCCTTATATTATTCCCTAACACCTTTACATAACTATAGCACACTGCCCGTGCACTAACTATATACTTCACATTCAAGACTATACAAATAACTTACTATTGTGTGTAGAAGACTCTTTTCCACCTGGTTTCACTCTGTTTCAATCACAACAGGTTGTCACAGCCCCCTGAGTTCTCAGGAAGGCCTAGAGCCCTTAGGGGGCTGAAGAATCTTATACTTTATCTAGAGTTTCCCCACTGTCTGTGGCCCTCTAGAGCTTATCTACAGAGTGGCTACTGAAAAACTAAGAAAATGGGAGATAACATCACTATTTGCAGTGAAGCATTGTGATTATGATTTTTCTAAGAAAAAAAATATATATGTATATGTATATATAAATGTATGTATATGAAGTACCTCCATCAAATTGGCAAAGAAGACAAAAAAGAAAAGAAATAGGTATTATAGCGAACATTGTGAGAGACATTGTCTCATAATATATTGTCTATAGAGCTGTGATTTTTTTTGAATCATTCTGGAAAACAGTTTGGAATTAAGTTAACCTCTTTTGACTTAGTGATTGTATTGATGATTATATGTCCCAAGGAAGGTAAAGGTAGAAGGATCTCAAATATTTAAAAATATGAATAGCTGTACTTTTTTGTTTTTGCTTATGATGAAAAATGAAAGCCATTGTTAGGAGGCATATCTGATCATATTTTGAATATGAATATAATCAAACATTATTGCATGATTTAAAAAAATGAATTTATGGAATTTCAAGCCTCATGGGAAAGCCTTCTATCAATGAATTGATATGGAAAGAAGAAAGTCTAGTTACAAGAATGATATGCATAATGCTATAACAAAGTGAAAAAAACAACACTAAATGCTAGTCAAATTCAAGTTAGTTGCAACGATCACCTTTGGTCCTGTGCAGTAAAACACACTTTTGTCTATAGTGAAAAAGGACAGCTTGTTGGTACAGTGAATGGAGCATCAGGCCTAGAATCAGGAAGACCTTCAGTTCAATCCAGAGTCCAAATCCAACCTCAAACACTGGGTGTATGACAGAGTTTGTAGCTTAAACTCTGTCTCAGGCTCCTCCTATGTAAAATGAGATGGAGAATAAAATGGAAAATCACTCTCTTATCTTTCCTAGGAAAATCCCAAATGGGGTCATAAAGAGTTTGACACAATGAAAAAAACAACACAACAAACATTAACTAAACCTCCTGGTTTCTCTGCCTTTTTTGAAGATTAAGCTCAAATCTGATATTCAGATTCCACATCTTTCTAGATCTACTCTTCTCCCTCCTCCCTCATAATTAATGACATTCTTCAGAGGTTAACATGCATTTAGGTTGCTTATATTTTGTATGTGCAACCAATTTTATTTTATTTTTAGCATGTCTCTTACAGTAGAATGTGAAAGTCTTGAGAGTAGTGGTGTTTTTTCATTTTTTTTTGTATCTCCAGAATTTAGCACAGTTTTGGCAAATACTAAGTAATTAATAAACATATATTGCATTACTAAATGCCCATAGTAATCATAAAATAAATATTTTTCATGCATTTATTCATTCAAAAGGTTTCAGTGGAGGGAAGATTTGGTATAAGTTTAAAAATATATCAATGTGATTTTTAAAAATGAATTATGAATCTAAGATAGGTCATCTTAAAGAAGAGAATCTCACATTGCATCACATTGCACATTTCCAATGGTTAATAATTTTCTGTATATTTTGATCAACTACATATCCTATACATAAAAGATAGACATTCTCTCTGTCTTTCTATCTGTCTTTCTCTGTTCCTGTCTCTTTCCATAGTACACATAATTATTTTTACAAACAAACAAATCACTTAATATCACAAACTGCTTTTAATTTGGAAAATAAAATTTAGTAGAAGTGAACAACACTTTTTGCTTAATCTTTTCTCTGTGGCTCATCCAAGAATAGTTATGGGAGTGGAGTCCCAACAATATGTAAATTATTTAACAATGAAGCAGGCAGGGCAAACAATTTTCATTTTCAAATCTTTCCCCTGGAATGATGTCATAGAAATTTCTCTTGTTTTTAATTATGTTTCTGTCAGCCTCCAAAGGAACATGATGGCCCTCAGAGAATATCGTATTTAGATAGGCAAGAATTATGATTTGAGTCACATAGAGAGTACTGTCTTGGTCCTAAATCTCTCTCTTCTAAGACTGCCATGAGACCAAACTCCCTCTAGATATTTTTATCCTTCTGGAGGTCTGTAAAGCTGAAAAAAAAACTAAAATAAAATAAAACAATGAGAAATCTAACTTGAAAAATTTCCATTAAGTCACCAGCACCCCCTAACACCTTAATACTAATTAGGGGACAGGATAAAAGACAATTACATTTTGAGTAAAGAGGGAGGAAGGATGCAGAGCAAGGTGAAAAGGAAAAAGGAAAGGGACAATGAAAGCAATGTATGTAGGCTCTGAAAATACTGCCCCGTTCATTTTCCCTTTGGCTAGTACTTCAAGGAAATACAGAAATAAGCTAAAAAATCAAACAAAATTACCTTTAGCATAAGATCACCTAAAGCTGAACTTTAAAGAAGGCTGAAATTAGTATTTTTAAGAGGAAAACATTAGTTAAATTCAGCAATAATTAAGCTCTATTATGTGTTGTATATTGGGAACAGAAAAATAAAATAACTGAACTGAATTAACTCAATATTTATTTGTTAATCATTTGTTCCATGTAAAATACTAATTAGGAAATAGGAATAAACAAAAATTAAACAAAACAAAACAAAACAAAAATAAGTCCTGCCTTCGAAAGGAGTGTAATTTAATTGACTTGAAAGAATAACGATCATAATGGAATACAAGAGAATTGTTGTTATTGTGTATATGTGTCTGACTTCTTGTGACCCCAACTGGCATTTTCTTGGTTGAAATACTGAAGTGATTTGCCATTTCCTTCTCCAGCTAATTTTATAGATAAGGAAACTGAGAGAAATAGGATTAAGTAACTTGCTCAGGGTCACAGAGCTAGTGTCTGAGGCCAAATTTGAACTCATGAAGATGAATTTTTTTAACTCCAGGTCCAGAACTGTATTCACTGTACCACCTCACTGCTCTGTATAAGAAAATAGGAATGCTGGGGCAGCTAGGTGGTGCAGTAGATAGAGCACCAGCCCTGAATTTAGGAGGACCAGAGTTCAATCTGGTCTCAGACACTTAACACTTCCTAGCTGTGTGACCCTGGACAAGTCACTTAACCCCAACGGGTGGGGGGGGGGGAAGAAAGAAAAAGAAAATAGGACTGCTAAAACAATGCTGGGAAGGATTTGACTTCCAAGTGGAGGCAATTAAGGAAGGCTTCATCAAAGAGGTGAAGAAGCTGGGTTTTGAAGAAAAAAAATGATTTAATCAAAAAAAGATGTTGGAGGAAGCATAGGGAAGGCAAAAGACTATAAATGTGGAAGTGGAAGGAAATATCCAATATAAAGATGGAGATTGATAAGTAATAAATTGTACTGTTTGAGCAGAACATAGAAGATTAAAGAGAAATAGCATGAAATAGGATCAGACAGTACAGTATAGTCAGATTGAAGAAGGATTTAAATAATATAAGGTTGAAGAACTTGGGCAGGTTTTTAATTAAGGTACTGACATTATCAGATGTGAACAATAAGGAGATCATTTTGATAGTGTGAGGAAAGGAATGAAGAGGAAAAAGATTAGAGGCAGAAAAAACATTTAATGAATATTAAAGTAGTGCTGTGAGCATGGGCAAGGCAATTCCTCTCTCTCTGCTCTTGGGGAGACTGGTGGACTGCTTTAGCTCAGGAATTTTGAGCTGCAGTGTACTACATCTGTGTACAAACAAATAAGCAAAATTACAATGAGCCCTCAGAAGCATTGGGACACCAGGCTACTTTTAGAGGGTTGACATGGTAAAAATAAAAAAATGAATCAAGTCAAACCTCTGTGATAATCAGAAATGGGATCGGACTCCTTGGAAGGGGGGATGCACTTCCAGACTAGGTAAGATAAGGAGATTCAGTTTCCAAAATAAACAAAAATTGAAACAAAAATAAGACTTTATGTGAGAGTTGATAGATATGCATTAAGATGGTCTATTATAAGTAAACATAAAGAAGAAGATTCAAAAGATGTTGCTGAGAATTGGGAGGCCAGTTGAATGTGAGTTGTAATGGAGAACAAAGATTCAATAGTGCTGGGAAGACTAAGTATATAAATGACTTGGACTACAGTATACTTTACTGAAAAAGAAAGGTAGGAGATTCAGGCTTCTTGTTCTTATTCTTATTCTTCTCTATCTTCTTTTTTGTTAAAAAAATGACATTTACATAGTAACCTTCAATTTTAGATTTTAGATTTAGATCTTTGTGGAGGTGAGGAATAATTACTTTTATTGGACTGTTTTCCCTAACCAATTGATTGGTTAGTCTTGTAGAACTTTTTCTCTTTGCTATAAGAGCAAAGCTAAAGCTCTCTGGGAAGAGGACAGGTAAATATGGTCTGTCCAAAGTATTCCTCAATAAACTATCCTGTCTTTGCTTTCCAGATTCCATATATGCTTTGTTTTCCCCATTAGAATGTAAAGTCCTTGAGAATAGGGACTGTCTTTCTCACTTTCATTTATATCCCTAGCACAATACAGTGCAGAATCTGGTATATGATAAGCAGTTAATTACTTCTTTAACTTATCTATCTCATATTGAACTTACTATCCACTAAAACCCTCAATCATTTTTCAGAACAGCTATTATTTAAGCACAGTTTCTCTATTTTATAATTTTTCATCTTACTCAAGTCAATTCAATATTTTAGCCTTTTAATATATTTTTGGTTCCTAACTAATGATCCAATGTGTAAGCTATCTGTTTTAGATTTGAGTCAATTACAGTTCTGATAAGAATGTTTCCATTTTCTTATCCATGTCAAGTAAAAACTCGAATACTTCTCTGGTCTACATCCAACAATGCAGGTCACTAGTCACCTATGACTGCCCATTCTATTCTGTTCACAACCAGATCCTTCCAAATACTTGCCACAGGGCATCCATCCAAAGTGCTAAAAGCAACCTTTGCTTCTGACATTATAAGAAAAGCAGTGAAACAATCATTTTAGCTGTCCACCTGCTATCTCTTGAACTTGTCATGTGAAAAGTCCAACTTTTCTTTCTATTACATAATTATTCGATGCAATTATCCTCTTTATAATTATCCATATGTCATAATTTGCTCACATAACCTTCTCATATTTCCCTGCCCCTGAAGTTCATCCTTACTTTTTCAGAGGCACTGCTGCTCTAGTTCTTGTTGATATATAGGAACATTCATCACTTTTTTTGTGTTGAAGAGAGGCCCTTTGCTGATAATGAAAGCTTGGAATAAGTAAAAATGCTTTGAGGTTTCCTGAACAGAAAACTAGCCCTTCATTTTCTATTCTGCACCCAGGTCATTGTCCATCTGTATTATCTATCTGAAATATACATCAGAATTGTGCTGAAATCTGGTCAATGAATGTCTCCATTCATTGGATCCTTTCTATATGAATGAACAGGTCAGTCTCCTTTGAGTCATTACTTATATAATTCAGGAGTGCTTTAGGGTATAATGTAATTCACATAAATAATGTCATTCATAAACAGTATCTGAAAGGTCTCATTATCCAAAGGGAATATTTTATTTACATGGATATTGTGTAAGATCTTCTCAATCATACAGATGAATGTTTTTGGAGAATATATATTTCCCTGTTCTATATTCATTTGATGTGTTATCAGATGGTCATTGAACAGAATTATTTTAGTCATATCTTCCAAGAAAACTTAATGATCTTGACATCTGTACAGAAGACACATCTTGCTGTATGATAACCTGTTTTACCTAGTTAAATTCAATTTTTGGGGGGTAAGCAATAAAAATAAGAAAATGAGATTTTGTTAAAGGTTTAAAGTTTTAAATCAATTGCAAAATGATGAAGATGTGATTCATTGTTGACTCTTACTTAAACTTACTGATATGTTCACCAAGAATGCCTTCAATTTGTGTATAGATAGGAAAACAGGAACACATAGCAGCAGTTGTTAATATTGTCTCAACCCCTTTTGGGGGGAATTGCTAATATCTGAGATTTTTTCCTGTATTTCTTTAGTACCTTCCCCTCTTTTAAAATATCTTAGAGATTCATAATTCAATGACTTCACAATTTAATCTTTTAGAGCATAGATCTCCTCTGTATGTCTATGCATGTATGCATACATATGTGCATATGTTTATATGTATGAACACACAAATATAAAATATAATTTGAAAGTTTTTCACATTTTTAAACTTTTTTTTTACTTTATAATAATTTGAGAAACTGTTATGTTAAGGTCCAAGCATAGCATTTTTACTATATTTGGTGGAGGAAACACTTTGTTTTAATACTTTCCCTGCCTCCATCATTTTTCCTATTTTTATTTTATTATGTAGTCCTCTTTTAATTTTCATATTTTGTTGGGACGATGTTGCTTAGTTGGCTGTCTTGCTGTTTCCTTTTTATGGCTTTCACTTTCCATCGCTTCTCTCCAGTTTATAAGATACTTAATTTCATTCCCTTTTAAAAATAAGATTTTATAGATGGGCTTAGATTCTTACCCAGTGTGCCCCACAAGTATCCAGCTCTCTCCATCTGGCAAATAAATAAATTTGCTGACTTAGGTATATCTGAGATTCTTTGGTCTCCTTGTAGCAATTTACATTTTTTTTAAATTTCTGGATGAAATTATTATACCCGGTATAGATGGCATTTATGTTTTTCATTTCCCATTTGGAATTTTTCACAGCTTTTTATAACTCAAGGTTAAATGTTATTTGTATGTCATATCTTTTTCTTATTACTTTCCTTTCTTTGTTATAAATTCTGAGTATAATAATGATAAATCAATGGTGTGAGTGTATATAGACAGCTCAGTCAGAGATAACCTCAATAATGCTGATAAGTCTTTCTTTCCCTCTTTTAATCATTTCATTTTCTGTGATGGTTTTTAGTGATAACTATGATCTGTGCCTAACAACTCTTTCTTTACTTTTAGGAAAATGTTCATAAGAGAGAAGCATAAGACTTTTATATAATTATACATGTTTTTGTCCTTTCTGATTTGTTTTGGAATCATACTTTATCTGAATTATACCTATTTCTCCCTGTCATAACTTTTCACTCAACTTTATATTATCAGATTATATGTTGATTTGATTTGGAGGATCTTATCAAGTTCTTCATGTAATATCTCTATCACTTCATCTTTAGCAATTTGTGATGGTGCATACATAATAATTATTTCCATGGTGGACTTTCACTAGTTCTTCAATATGTGATAATCAAATACCTATGAAATGGTATTTCTTATACTGTTTAAATATATGATAAAATCTATTCTGCTAAATCCTTCTTTGCCTCTCCAATTACCTATAAACCATACTTTACTTTAGTTTCAACTTCCTTTGTTCTAGTTTCCTTTTCAGCAACAATGTTAAGATCATATGTTTTAGCTCATTTAGGAACATATCCACTCAGTTACTTGACACAGGGAACTAACATTAATCCCAATAAATCAAATTAAAAGTTTAGAGATAAACTAAAAACTGTAATTCTTGGCAGCCTTTGCTGGATTCTACCCACTCTGCCATTATTGCAGAATTGAAAGGTTGCAACTTCGAACTGAGGGCCTGTTTTTATTTTTCCTATTTTATTGGTTGCTATGGGCAAAAAAAAATCATCTCCAGGTGGCCAGCCTTCCATGCTCAGCTAGACTGGTCCTTGGAAAATAGACTTGACCTAATTTTAAGAAGACACTTGGACCTTTCTCAATTGGTATATCCTTTTAGATATACCAACTGGGCACAAACTTTGAAACTATCCCAATTATTGATAAAAATTCTTAAGAAAACAAATCTTAGGGACTCTTTACTTCTTTTCATGTTGGCATGGGATAATTAATGATTCCTTTTTGATTCTGGCCATTTAGCAAAATATAAATTGATCTACTTGTATTATCATCTAGAACCCAGCTTTCTATCTTTTCTAAAAATAACTATAAAGGAGTTTGTAAACTGTTTTTTATTAAAATATAGATAAACTCTGTGTGTGTGTGTGTGTGTATGTGAGTGTGTAGTATTTCCCTAATCCACCAGTATAGCAATCTTTTTGATAAATGAACATAAAATGAATATGACCTTTTAAAGAAGCCAATTGTATTCTTTATGATCACTTATTTTATTAAAATATAATTGAAGAAAATATGATCCATTCAAGCAAGATAGCATAATATAGACACTACTAAACTTGGAATCAAACTCTGAGTTTAAATCCTGCTTTAGACCTTTATTTAACTATGACTTTGGAAAAATCACTGAACCTTCCCCACTCTCAGATTTCTTGTCTTTAAAATGAGGATCCTGAAAGGACTTATCTCTTGGAGCTGTTGTGAAGACAAAATAAGATAATATTTTAAAATGTTTTACAATTCATATAAAGTATAAAATAAATGCTATTTTTATTGCTATTATTATTGTAATATTGTTATTTTTATTGTTACTAAGGATCTTTTCATTCACATGCTTTATGATAGAATGACGCTTACCTTCTTGCTATTAAATTTCACACATGATATTTCATCTTTCTATTGTTTATATATTTTAACTGGCTGTCCTTCATAATAAGAAAGCTATCCTTTCTTGACTATACTTCCTGGCTTCCCTTCTTCCCTTCAAGACTCAGCTCAAATTGTACACTGTGAAAGAGATTTCCTTTGAGCCTTCTTCCTCCAGTTATAATAAAATTTCACTTAAAATCATCTCCAATTTATCCTGTATATATATATATGTATATATATATATATATGTATATATATATATATATATATATATATACATATATATATATATATACATACATATCTTGTTTATACATAGTTACCTGTACAGGTTCTTCACTCTTAAAATGGGAGCTCCTTGAAGACAGGTTCTATTTTTGTCTTTATATCCTCAATGCTTAGCACAGTGTTTGGCACACAGTAAGCAAATGTTCTTTGACTTGATTTGCTTTATTAAGAAATCAGACATGTTGTCATAAAATAGTAAAGGTTCGAGATTGATCATCACTGTTAGAATTTTGAGAGAGTAGCACACTCAGGAAAGTCTTCAGAGAGGAGATGAGATCTGAGTAGGGATCTCCCAAGTAATGAGTAAAATTCGAATTGATAGAAAAGAGGAAGGAGAATGATTTTATATAGAATCACTAACTCATTATAGGGATTTTTAAAAACAGCAACAATTCAGTATGGAGTCAAAGTTTTGCATTTAAGATTTATAAGGGTCCATTTACTATTACCTAATTCCTAATCCTAAGGGAAACAATTTTCCAATGAACATTCAAGTTGGCCAGAATTGCAGATGGACCAGGACAGATAAGGCAAATGTCATAGTACAGCATATGTGTATATATGTACATATATGTTTGTATACATATATACAACAAATATGTATAGAGTTATACACATATGTGTGTGTGTTTCAGGATGATAACCATAGGAACCTCTAACCATAGGAAGCATAAATAGTATGTTTCTTTAAAAATTTATAGTGGCTCATTCCTTTTAAAGAAATATAGAGTATGTATATGTATATATGTGTGTATATATTTATCTATAGCTATAAAATCTATAAAATTTTTCCTTTCTATCAATAGTTGAACATTTCAGGTAACTTTCTACCTTAGAACAGAGTTAAGGAATTGTGAACTGTATAATCTGAAAACAGTCAGAGCTTAAAGATGCCACCAGATGCACATCTTTATTTAGGCTAGAGCAAGCATTTTGTTTGTCAATTTTCAACTGATGTGACAATGATAAATGGAGTTCTGGCATTCTCACTTTGACAATGAGTTGAGGCAGTACTGCTTTGTGCTATAAATTAGTGTCAAGAGTC
This sequence comes from Sminthopsis crassicaudata, assembly GCF_048593235.1. NCBI lineage: Eukaryota > Metazoa > Chordata > Mammalia > Dasyuromorphia > Dasyuridae > Sminthopsis > Sminthopsis crassicaudata. The sequence continues at coordinate 559,304,187 of NC_133619.1, forward strand.
AGAATGTTAATCATAGGGACCTCCAAACATAGGTGGCATAAATAGCATGTTTCTTTAAAAACTCTATAATGACTCATTCCTTTTAAATAAACTTCTCTCTGCTATTTAAGTGAATTATATGACTGATTTGGAGGGCTTTTCTTCTATCCAATGTAGGGTAAGTCTATTAGATTTTCTAGATCACACTGAAATGGGTTGAGCTCCTAACCAATATGTTCTGATGTTCTATTTTCTTCTTTTTAAGGAAGGAGGGAGAGAAAGAAAGGGAGAGAGAGAGAGAGGGAGAGAGAGAAAGAGTGAGAGGCAGAGAGACAGAGAGAGACAGAGACAGAGACACAGAGACAGAGAGAGAGAGAAGGAGGGAGGGAGGGAGGGAGGAAGGGAGGGATAAAAGAGGAAGGAGAGAATTCTTTTTAGGACATAGAAAAATAATTATTTGCATCCCTTTCATGGTAAAGAGAAGAATCCCTTTCTTGTATCAGCACTTGATATGAGCATTTTCATCACTGATATTCCAGGTATGAAAGGGTTATGAAATAGAATTTTCACATATTGCCATGAGACATTATGCTCTCTTTAGGATCTTCCAAATTTATGGCACACATTGAGTACATGGTGGCACAAGGTGATCTTTTATCTAGTAATGTTGGGTTTAGAGTCAGGGATAGCTGATTCTGAATCTCATCTTTGACCCTTCCTTGTTTGCTGTGTAACCATGGGAAAATAACTCAACATTCCTTAGTTCCATCCTCAAAACAATGAAAATCCTAACACTTGTATCCCCTCAGACTTATATGAATTATATAATATGTATAAAGCACACTAACCTAGAGTGGATCAAGATATAGTAAAAAGAAAGCTATATTTGAGAGTCAGAGAATATCTGGGTTCAAATCTTGGCTATTGTACTACTTTGTTGAACTTCTGAGTAATTATTTAACCTCTCTTTCTCCATTGGGGTTAGGATGGCTTTGAAAGTACCTTCCATCTCTAAGTTTATGATGACCTGTATTTCCTCTTTTTCCTCCCTCCTCTACTGCTTCCATCAATAACTGTCTATACCAATTTGCATTTATATCCCTGGATTACTTTTACTCAAGTGGATCAGAAAATTTACTTATATTAGGCATGGAAATTTTTACCACATACAGGAAAAATCACAGGATTTTATATATTAGAGTTACAGAATACTTACTGGTACCTATAAGTTCTTTGTGTCCCATGCATTATATAAGGCAAAGCTTCTTAACTTGTGGATTGCAGCCCCATATGGGGTCATGTAACTGAATCTGGGAGTTGCAAAATTTTGATTTATTATCAGTAAATGTTTTATGTGTACCTATTTTATAAACCTATATATTCAGTGGCACATGAAATTTTCTTACACAAAAGATCTCAAGTATTAAAAAAATTAAGAAATTCTGATTCAAGACACTAACATTTTTAAACATTAACATATTTTGATGATGATAAAAAGTGCAGATATCAGACAAGTTACTATACCTTTTAAGGATTAAATTTCATCTTATAAAATGGGAAGAAATAGTTATGCCTTTCCTAGATGAATAGATTCTGGAAAGGCTCAAATTAAGTGATAACTATGAAATTCCTTTGTAACTAGAAGGTGATCTATAAATATTGTCAGCAACAATCATGCTAAATTCCCCAAGGAATAAATATATTAGAAGTGTTGGACATTTTTTGTATCACAAAAATCTTAAATAAAGATGCATTTAAGACAGTTTTTGGGGAATTATTTATTTATTTGAAAAGGGAAACATATTTCTACATTGTACACCCCATAATTCAGAATACTATGCTAGAATAACATTCGTGCTTTGAACCTGGCCTTCAAGAAAAAAAATGTTCTAAGCCTTGCTTAGTGAATCCTAGACACAACCATCTATCTACTGAAGAAGAGCATTGGAAAGTGTTCATTCAAATGAGATTTGATAAAAATCCAATTACCCAGAACCATATTGTAGGAAAAATAAGGAAAAATAGTGTCTGGAAATTTTTTATTAAGTATTAGAGACTGAACTAAGTTTGGGAACATATTAAATGCTTAATAATCACATGAATGTTGAATCACCTGACTAACTGACCAGCAATGAAGGGGTAACAATTTTTTTTTCTAGCATCACCAGTGACTTTCTCCACCTCTTTCCCTAGAAATACATTAAATAAAAATAGTAAATTAGCTATTGGAAAGGAATGTTGGTCATTTACAAAAGCAGTGTGGATAGCATCAATGAGTTCAACTCTGTAGTGATACAAACTGACTTATCTATATCACATTAAAATTTACAAAGCACTTTCCTCAAAATAACCCTATGAAGTAGGTAATACAAATCTATCATTTATCTATCTATCTATCTATCTATCTATCTGTCTGTCTGTCTGTCTGTCTATCTATCTATCAATCTATTTATCCTATCTATTTCCATTATCTATTACTTACCTATTTATAAATTATCTCTATATATGTGCATATATATGATATAGATATTTAGTCTAGATCTCTGATTAATTTTATTTGATCAATTTGAGAAACTCATGTTAGAGAATGACCTACTCTAATTCAGACTTTCAGCTTATCCTTCAACTCATAGTTGCTAGGATAAAGGAAGGGAGGCAATGAAAGTAATTAACAGGAATATCACTTACAAATGGGGAGAAATTCTGAAAAGTTGCATGCTTTATTTTGTCCCTTTCAAGTCAAAATCCATGGTTCTCCTTATAGACGGAGTATCAGAAATGGAATTCAAAGACAAAATTCTTCTTATTACAGCATCATCATCAGTTTCACTACACCACATTTCTCATTCAGCATGCAGCTCTAGGATCACTTGAGGAAAGGGGAATTGAATCCATTAACCTCATTGAAATATAATTTTTAACAATTATCAGCAACACTAGGGGGCAGTGGTATATAGATTTGAAGTTAGGTGAACCCAAACTATTAATGTCACTAGCTTTTCAAGTGCTTCACAATAGATATAGACTCAGTTGTCTAGCTGGGGTCATTGATCACTCTCCTGATAGAGTTGGGGGCATTAGCTACAAAAGAGCAAGTTCTTGTAAACTTCTGGAAATCTTAAAAAAAAAAAAAGTCTTATGTGGCAAACCGTAGCAGCAGGAGAAACTGTAGAATGCTAAGAATGGACCTAGGAAGACCAACAGAGGTAAAACTGTCAGTTTTGTGAAACATCTACTTTGTGGAGCATTCTTCAAAGCTTATGATAAGAATTCAGCCATTGAAGCAATGGACAAAGCCTTTGCCTTGCAGGAGTTCCAATCTAGTTGAAAAGTATATGATTTAGAATTCAGGGATTCTTAACCTGGGATCTGTAACTATACATACACATATACAATTGCATATACATATATGTACACATGCATATTCATAGAATCTAGATTATATGCACACACATATATGTTTGTATATATTGTAATATATTCACACATCCCAGGTTATATGTATATACACATGTGTTTGTGTGTGTATATATATGTGTGTGTATGTGTACATGTGTATATATGTGTGTGTATGTATACATGGCTTCTTTTGTAAAATTTCTATTCATTTTATTTTATGATTTTAAGAATCATTATTCTGAAGAGTCCGTAGTACTTCACCAGAAGGCCAAAGGAATCTATGACACAAAAATGTTAGGAATTTGTGATAGATGGAAAGAGACATGGAAAATGAGGAAAGAGTCCAGGAATAACAGAGACAAGATAAAGAGAAGCAATCTATGTAAGCCAAGACTGGTATGCAGCAGGGGAAACTCCAAATCCTGTAAGTACTTAGTCATTGTCAACTCTTAAGTACAAAGAGCCCCGTGTTTCATTTCATTTGGTCTATATAATGTGGCAGTTCTTATTGATGGAACCTGTTAGAATAGATAGGAATTTTCATGCAGAGAAAGTAAAATTGAAAATGCCTTACTGGAGCAATATTATTCAGATTTTTTAGTTGAAAATTAGTTGAAATTTTTTTATCAAAACAAAACAGCTAAGTTAGTATGGTAGGACTAGATATATTCTGCTATGGACACCACTACTCCCTAACATCCAAGCCCCTAGCAACTGTTTGGCTGCCCTGAATTTTTCACTGGCAGTTAAGATGACTAAAGTTATTTTCAGCATTTCACTGCTATTCATTAATTAGTAGACATTAATATCTAATGGAGAGCACCACTTGGGTTTGAAATGCCAATCCTTGACCAAGCGATGTGTGCTTAATTCCATTGTTCATGGCCCTTGCCAGAAGGAAAGGTGAACTAGATAGCTTAATAGATGATAAACACAAGTTGACTAATAGTGAACCATCAAGTGCTTTAAGGATATTCTCCCAAACAGCTGTTTCCTATCCAAGAACCAGCCTTGATGACTGTGAATAAGAATGTGAGCTACACATATAAATATGAATCTAGATGCTAGAATCAGGTAGAAGAGAAAACAGCACAAATTCTCTCTCTTTCCTTTTGTGATGTTTTCCTCTATTTCTTCTCCATCCCAGCTTGTAAGCCAGGACCATAGCATTTCTCCCTGTATACTTCGGGCTGTAAATGCCTTCCAGTGTCTCTGCTCTCAACACCTGAACTGTGTTCTGTTTTCCTGGTCTTATAATTTGGTCACCTGGTTTACTTCACATTCTGACCCCCTTATTTCTGATCTTGACCTGGTAACCTGACTCCAGTCCTGGTCATACTGAACCATGAGTAGCTCAGTAGAAAAATATAAAATGTCATCATCTTTTAAGGTATTGCCTTTTTTTTTTTAACCTTTAAAAATATCCAAGATGGAAATAGTAAGGCCCTAACAAGAATGACAGCGGCTTTTCCCTTGTTTACCTTAGGGTCTCTCCAGATGAGCCCCTCCTTTTCCACAGGTTGACCAGGCTGCTTGAGCGGCTGGCAGCTGAGGATGACTTCCCGTCTCCCACATGCATCCTCACCACTGTAGATGTTGTGAAGGCGCTTCTCACGTTTCTCTCCGGCTTGGCCAGAATGATGTACACTTTGGGCACAAACATGCAGCCCAGGGCCACGGTGGCACTGAGGCTGACTGAGAAACACATGGTGATGATTTTGTAGTTGCTTCCAAAATAGATGGGCACGAAGGCCAGCCAAATGATGCAAGTGGTGTACATCGTGAAAGCAATGTACTTGGCCTCGTTGAAATTAGCCGGAACATTTCTGGTCTTGAATGCGTAAAAGGTACAGCTTAGAATTAACAAGCCATTGTAACCTAGGGGAGTGACGACGCCCAGGTTGGTAGTGTTGCAGATCAGGTAGACTTCCCGAATACTTGGGTAGTCATGCATTATATCAGGAGGCTCCATGATGAAAAGGGCAACAATTATGCCCAGCTGGATGCAGATTAAGATGAATGCGATGACCAACTGGGCACAGGCACTCATGAACCGGGGCTTCTTGGTGCAGATCTTCTTCTTGCTGCCGGCCAGAATTCTGGCGATGCGGTTGGTTTTGGTGACCAGGGCTGAGTAGCTCATGGCCGGAGAGAGACCAATGCCTATTCTCTGCAGGTAGCAGTAAATCTGCTTGGGCTTCGCAATGAGGCAAAAAGTACACAAGTAACCCAAACAGATGCCAGCCAGGATGATGTAACAGAGCTCCCGGCTGGAGGATTTGACGACCGGAGTGTCGCGGTACATGATGAAGATCGCCGTGACAAATAGGGTGGCCAGCAGCCCCAGACACGAAAACACCACGGCCGCAATTGGCTCCGGATCCCCCCATCTCAGATACTGCACCGGGATTAGATCACAACCTGTGGAAAGAGAGACCCACGGTGAGAAGGACCTGTGATTTCACTGATTTGCCAATACCAATTGCCAATTTGCCAATAATGTGAAAAGTCCTTTTACCGGTTCAGATGTCTACCTTCCTTCGCGACTTGTCTAGAGCATTGAGAAATGCCTTGTACTTGGTCAAATATCCAGTATGTATTAGAAGCAGCTCCTGAAATCAGATCTTGCTCCCTCTAAGGTCAGTTCTTTATTCACTGTGCCCCACTACCTCTCTAACTGCAGTTTTAGGTAAGTAAAATTGGAAACATCTTGTATTTAAGAGATTTTTATTCAATAAAGGTTTTAAAAATTATTTATTTTAAATTTAAATAATTATTTTATATTTTTATTTATTTTCAACTAATTTCATTTATTTATTTATTTTAATTTTTAGAATTTTAAAATATTTTTTATTTTGTATTTTATTTCTTTAATTTTATTTTTAATTATTTAAATTTTAGTTAAATAGATAATTTATAATTTAGTTTAATCAATAATTTTATTGCAATAAACAAACATTTCCATATGTTTATTCTATTATGCAGAATAGTAGGATATAAAATAGTAGATTAAAAAATGATTGTGCTTGAAATTGCAAATTATGTACAACTTGCTATTCATTTTAAAAGTATAATAAATTTACCTTGTAAATTTCTTTTTTTTTTTTTTTTTCTCTCTGTACTTGTCAAATGCAAAGACTTAAGTTTTGGGGGAATAAGAGCTCACCCTTTGGTAAAAAATAAAGCAAGACAAAATCCAAACAAAACACTATTGGTACAACTAGAAAGCAATCTGGAAAAATTAGGTATAGACCAATATCTTGCACCATTACCAAATTAAGGTCAAAATGGATAGATGACCTAAATATGAAGAGATATTATAAGAAAATTTGAAGAACATATATGTAAGACTTACAAATAGGCAAATAGGCAATTTATGAACAAATAAGAGATAAAGAGTAGAGTGAGATATGAAATAAATAATTTATATTAAATTAAATTACATTCAATATAAACAAATATCCAATGTACCTAGAACTATATAACCATATACTGAAATAAAAACCAGCAGGTATGGGACAGCTAAATATTTAATAGTCAGCTACTGAAATATATATTTTGAGCTTATTTTTACATATTCAGATGTATTCCAAAACACTTTAATTCAAATCCTAAAAATCTCTCTTAGTATTATTATGAATATCAGAGTATTATTATGAATAATAATATTTAGACTACAAATATATTTAATCTTTTTAAATGCACAGGCCTGATCCTGTCACTCCTTATGTCAAACATTTAAAATGACTACTAATTCCTATCTGAAATAACATGTCTAAGTTCTAATACAGCCCTATCTTTCCCTGACTTCTCTGGCTAATAATTCTATAGTTGGTTCCAAGAACTATAATCTGTAGTCTCATTTGGGAAATTCTTATGAAGTCCTGGATACTCTCTTTCACTTTAAATAAAAGTAAAATTGGGAATATAATTGTCATAGTAACATTTCTTTAAATGACCTCAATAGCTTTCTGATAAAGGAATCCAGTCATGTTTCACATGATATGAGATTTCTTTCATTAACTCCTTTCTAAAAAAAAAAAAAAAAAAAGAAAGAAAGAAAGAAAGAAGAAGAAACTAGAAGGCTTTTAAAAAACACTTCATAATATAAGATTATGTGAACTATTATTTTTCTCAATTTAAAAAAAAAATCCAACTAATCTTTATTGCTGAATCTTAATTGTCATCTATTTGGATATAATTAGCCATTAATACCCACATGTTATATATATACTGGAAATTTCCATTTTTTAAGGCTGGAAATATTTCAGAATTCTTTGCTTTAAGTTTATTATAATTATGAATGAACCTAAAGAAAATAAGTTTTCTACAAAAAATGTATTTGTAATGGGTATTAGGTCTATATTCAAGCACTGTCCTTGACACTTATCAACTGTATAACCATGAGAAACTACCTTTACTTTTCAGTGCCCTAGCAAATCTCTAAGAATCTAGGTGACAAATGATTTTCTACATCTGTATTGAGGCAGAAAATTTCTTTGTAGGGAGTCATTTTCACTAATGAAGTCAGTTATAGATTATAAAAAAGATATGACTTAAAAATGTAATAAAGGAAGCTTCCAGGAATAAATCACACCTGTCATTATATAGGATCAAAGACTAAAAACTGAGAAACAGATTGACCAAAAGTATCCAGATAGATGAGATTTGAACCCTGATCCTCAGGCTGTAAAACTAGCATTCTTTTCTCTGTATTGTACTACTCTTATTATATATGTGACATAACTTATATCACAAGTAATTAATCATCAGCCAGTGATAGCAGAATTAGCTGACATTAAAGTAGACATGGAGTAGCTAAGTGATGTGATGGCTAAGAGCACTGGGCCTGGACTCAAGAAGAGCTAAGTTCAAATCCAGCCTCAGATACTTACTAGTTATGTGACTCTGGACAAGTCACTTAAACCTCATTTGCCTTAGTTTTTTTCATCTGTAAAGTAAGCTGAAGAAGAAAAATGGCAAGCCACTATAATATCTTTGCCAAGAAAATATGAAATGAAATCATGACTGAACAATAAAAAATATAAATAGTATTCAAAAATAAGGTTTTATTTTTTACCTTCTTCACAACCTTTTCTCTAGGTCCTGGTGCTCTTTTCATGGACTGCCTAATTTTCTTTTCCTGCTTCAACTTCTGAATATAGCAGTATTTCTAGAATTTAATATTTGTTCTTTTCAAAGCCATCCCCTTATGAATCTATGTACTTACCCCAACCATGCTGCTTGTGACAATTTTAGAATTTTTTTCTAATTGAATAGTCTTTTTAAACTTTTGAAATATTTTTATCTTCTAAAATTGCTTCATTTTTTTCAAAATAAATAAAAATAATTTGGAGCCAAATCTTATGGATTAGGTAAGACATTGTTAACTTGAAAAACAAGGCACAATTAATGGATGAGTTTGATTTGTTTTGTGTGATTCAATGAGCTGGCTCTGAAAATAATTCCCAAATAGAGTTCAGAAACGTGCTGAATTTTTTTTTTTTTTTGGAGTGGGATAGGCATACAAAATAAATATACAAAACCCCTAGTTTGTAGGATGGCACTTTTTATATATAAATTCTGGTATGTTTGAATAAAAATTCAATCTAATTACTAACTTCACATTTCATTTTTCTTGTGCTAAGTGGGGGAAAAAAACACATATTGTAACAAAAAAAGATCAAGATAAAGTGATTTCATGGAAAGAGAACTTGGATAAGAGCCAAAAGCTTTGTACTCTAGTTTTGTTTCTATCACTGATTAATCAGTTGTGTATCATTGGGAATGTTATCAGGACTAAACCTTGTGCTTCACTTTCCCCATTTGTAAAATGGATTGTCATAACAATGAAATCTTCAATTCAGATAGCATTTTACACTTTTTCCAAAACACTTTTATCACCATTTCCTTTTTAGTTCCTCACAACAAACTTTTGAAGTGGACAAAACTAACTAAAAGGCTTATTCCTAGCTTTATTAGCCCTGGGTATGTAGGCATATAAATAGATATTCAAATAAAATATTACTGATAATAAATCATAATTTTGTGACCACCACTTTCAATTATGCAACCCCATATGAGGTTGAGACCCACAATTAAAAAAAAAAAAACTTTGAACTACATGATCTCTAGGTATCTATCATTCAATTCTAAGATTCTTTGGATAAAATAGGTCAACAAAAGAAAAGCTATTTCTTATTGTTTTAAAGCCAATATAATAGCATATATATACTGTAAACAAGCACTATCAGGTACTATAAAGATGACTAAAATATTACTAATGCACTAATATGGGCTCTTTAAAAGTACATATAACTTTCTGGGGAAAGTCACAGTCATTGATGGATAATCTGTAATTGGCAGCACAAAGCATTATATAAACAGGAATTATTAGGATTCCCAAGTATTGCAATGGCCTATTAGACAATAGTTAGCCATATCTTTTAGACTTTAGAATCTGTTCTTTTTAATATTCTTTGCATTAGTTTAATATTTCTTCTAGTAGCTAATTATTAGCATCTGAATGGGGTTATTTACTCTTATTTAACCTACAGTTCTAACACTACTTGGTTCTCAGATTTTTCTGAATCCCAGAGTAAATTAGCCTATGACAGGAGAATTGGTAGAGACAGTTATCCTGAAAGTGGAATAAGTGCCAGGTGAAAGTCTGACAGCAAGAAAGCAAGCACAGAAAATAAGCAGAGGAAAATATTCAAATATCAGAGTAGCCTTGGGACTATTTAATGTAAGGGGAAACTGATATCAACGTGTTAGCCTTAAAGGCATCATTAAAATACAGCCTCATGAGTAATAAAGAAAATATTACACTACATTCACTATGTTATATTTAAACTCAGTTAAAACTGCATTTTGAAAACTTACCAACTGAATTGTAAAGGTAAAAAGAATTAAAAAAATTTGCAAAATCATAAGCTTTCTGGAAAACAACAACAATTTAGCTTTTCAGAATGACTCATTCACTGAGGATTATATGTAACTAGGATTTAAATATATTTCTGTGCTGTGATTATACGTATCCCCCCATAAATCTTCTAGAGTTCATACCTTCTAGATCAGAGGATATTGTAATGACTATTGTTATCAACAAATCTTTATTGAGCACACATGGTATCAGAAGAACACATAGCAGCACTTAATAAATGCTTGTTGACTTGATTGATTAGTTGATACTTATGAAGGAAGCAAAGAAGTTTATAGATTAGTTCTACCTTTTGAAGGATTTACAGTCTACTTGAACACATAGATCACAGAGTTATCAATTTTAAAAGCTCTTTAGAGTGCTGATCCATTTTCCAAAAGCAGAAACTAAGACCCAGAAAAGGGAGGTGACTTATACAATGATAGATTGCAATTTGGTGACAGAGTTAGGATCAATAACCTGACTCTTCAAAAGACACAGGACTATTAATGCATCAATTAAGATTATTATGTACTAATATAATTAATACACAAGTTTTAAAGTAACAGATAAAGTATCAAATGAATGGTTCAGGGTGCTTGGAGAAAGGATTGATTCCTGAAGTCTGTGAAAATTATAAGAAAGATTACTGGATTTAGAGCTCAAAGGACTTGTCATCTATTCTACCTCCTTCATTTTACAGAAGAAGAAGAAATTAAGGACAGTAAAAGTTAAAGCTATTTGCGTAAGGCCATAGAGGTAATAAATTGATAAAGAAGAATTTGAACTCAATTCCTCCGAGTCCAGAGCCATTGGTTTTTTTTTTTCCCCTCTACTGAACAATGTTGCCACTCCTATTTCAATCCTATAAAATCAGAATAAAGTAAAAGCATATCCCAACATTCCAAGGAAAAGTATTTTAGGCTACAAGGCTCCTAAAACTATGTATTTTCCCTTTTCCTTGACATCACTTGACATTATATTTCTATAATTTCTTTCTTGCATTTTATATAGGAGCTTTGCTAGCTCCAAGATCTAGATTAGAGATTATATACTCATTTAATTCAAAGTTTCCCTATGATAGCCTATATCACTAGGGGCAGCTAGGTGGCATAGTGGATAAAATCTTAGGCACAGAATTAGGAAGAATCATCTTCCTGAGTTTAAATTCAATCTCAGACATTTATAAGCTGTGTGACACTGGACAAGTCACTTAATCCTATTTGACTCAGTTTCTCCATACATAAAATGAGTCGGAGAGGGGAAGGACCACTCCAGTGTCTTTGCAAAGAGTTCAATGCAACTGAAAAACAAGTAAAAAGAAAGAAAGATGATGTCTCCCCTCAAGAATGTTATACACTAATAGGGGAAGACAACATACATAAAAGGAAGTTGAAATTTGGGTCAGCTGGAGTCCAAAAGTACCAGGAAGGTCATCCATTGTACTACCTGGAGAAGAATAAGACACAATTGGTTCTCCTGGCCACTCTCCTTATTCCTGGGATGAGTCACCAGAGGGAAACCCAAGGGCGAGGGAAAGGATACTTCTATTATGTGGATTCCAAGAGTGGAATGGGCTTCAGGATGAAGAGCTGGACTATGGGGTATCTACTCTCTTTATGTTTCAGAGAGCTCTAGAATTTACGTAGCAAGGAAAAGATAAGGGACAATCTGCATTGATAGAAGAAATTCCCTCACTGAGAATTTCTTATGCTGACAAAATTATGGCCACTTCATGTATTTATGAAATTGTGACAAACCAGTAATACCATTGGAGATGTTCTGAAAACAGTTGTGTGTAAGACTCAAAAGAAAAGTCATGGTTAGATATTCAAATGTGGAAATCATAAACACAAAGAGAGTGGTTTTTGAAGAAGTGGAAGCAAAAAGATTTCAAAAGAAAAGAGAAGGGGACAGGGAGGGGAGGGAGGAGGGGAGGCAGAGGGGGACTTGGAGGAGGGAGGGAGAGGGAGAGACACAGAAAGAAAGAGAGGGAGAGACAGAGAGAGAGAGAGTCAAGACAGAGAGACACACACAGAGACAGACAGACAGAGACAGACACAGAGACAGGCAGAGACAGAAAGAAAGAAAGAGAGAGAGAGAAAGAGAAAAAAGAGAGTATGACTAAAAACAGACTATTGAGAAATTCTTGATGGAAGGATTCAAGAGCTAAAGAAAGACATTGAGAAGCTGAGAAGGAAAAAAAGAGAGTGTAGTATTTCTGAAACAAAGAACAGACAAAATATCCAATATGGAACGTAAGCCAACAGTGTTAAAGACTGCTGACAGTTTAAGGAGAAGGAGAACTAAAGACAGGTAATTCTGGGGTTAGGCTACAGTTTCTGATTTTAGAGAATAACTTCTGTGAAATGCTTAGGCTGAAGTTCAGTTTCAAAGAGTTGATGATAAAGGAAGGAAAAATATAAATTATAGAAAAATTATTCAGGAAGCTTAACAAAAGAAAAGAAAAAGGTGGGAGGCAACTGATGGGATAAATGGGCTCAAGAGAAAGCCTTATTATTATTATTATTATTATTATTATTAAAATTATTTGAGAGAATTGAACATATTTTTGAATAATGAAGTAAAGGGAAAGAGATCTGTGTATATGAAATATGCATACAATTTGGGTATCCCTCTTTTCCTTCGACAACCTCCTTTGCTCACATAGTTTTAACTACCACGTCTTTGGCAGACAATGTTGAAATCCGAATGCCTAATAATAACTTCTCTTCTGGAGCACAATTCCTACTGCCTATTGAGTACATGAATAAATCTATAGAGCAGAAAGGATTCGAACAATATCATTGACTATTGCTTTGAGGAAAAGGGGGGGGGGAACTAATGGAAGCACTCCCTATGGAAGTGGCAGTATACTAGACCATAAGCAGCATAAGATACAACATGCCCAAAGAACATCTGGGTATTCAACTGGCATCACAAACATTTGAATCCATAAAGTAACTAAATCTGTGAGTTTAGAGAACTTCCTCTCACTATGGGAACTCTTCTCATCAATGCAGGGAGACAAACAGAGCTCAGAGACTTGTAGAGACAGAAAGACCAAGATATTTACATATATGTGAGGAGAGAGGGGAGAGAGATAAGAGAGAAATAGAGAAGGAGGGAAGAAGGGAAGGAGGGAGAGAGAGACATGAGAGACAACTAGAGGCACATAGACACAGAGACAGAGACATAGAGAAGCAGAGAGACACAAAGAGACAGAGACAGATAAAGAAACATAAAGAGAGAGACAGAGAGATAGGGAGACAGAAACACAGGGAAAATAGGCATACATTAAAATAGTCAAAGACAAACAGTGTAAGCCAGTCCCTAGAGGAAATAATAGGGAATGTTACCAGACAAATATTGTGCTAGATTTCATTAGTCAAATTCTTTTCTGCTACCTCTATACCCCATTAAAGCCTGTTTTCTAACAACTCCTACCCCTCAAACTACTAAAGAGAGATTATCTAATTTATTCTGGGTTTGTTCAGCTTTTCACCTTTCACCAAGATGCTCACTCATTCTAGATACTGAACATTGCATTCACTGCTTTGTGAAAAAAAAACACAAAACAAAAAAACAAAACAAAAAAAAAAAGCCAAAACATCATTACAGGATTCTTTTAAATACTGAACTTTAGTTATTTTAAATATGATTCAATTTATATGCATTTGATTTTTGTGTATTTTCTCAAAATGGGCAATTCAATTTAACAGATATTTATTAATTACCTACTATGTGTAGGGCACTGTATTGAGTTTTAGAAATAAAAAGACAAAATCATAATTTTTATACTCAAGGAATTTACCTTGTATTATTAGAAGGTTATAGGAAAGTGGAAGCACACAATGTATGCAAATGAGAATAGTTTTAGAAAAATTGAAGAGGAAGAAAAACAAGAATAAGACGATGATGATATTGGCAGTATTAACAATTGGGAGTGAGGGAAGACTTAAGCTTTATTTTTATTGGTAGGAGGTAAGAAGAAAGACGATACTTAAATTTAAGAGTAAGAAAAGATGTCCTCTTTTCAAGTTAATGAAAGGGCAAGAGTAATGTGTGTGAATATAATAATTTCCCAGCTTTGAGCAATTAACTAACCATTAAAGGTAATAAAATATCACTGAAAGTACAGAGGTCATGGAAAGACTTACAAGAATTGATGCGGGGTGAAGTGATCAGAACCAGGAGAACACTGTATACAGAAACAGCAAGAATATGTGACAAGCAGCTATGATAGATTTAGCTCTTGTCAGCAATGAGGTGATCCAAGGCAATTCCAATAGACTTGGCATGGAAAATCCTATGCACATCCAGAGAGAAAACTATGAAGATTGAATGAGGATTGAAGCATAATATTTTCATGTTTTTGTTTGTTTTTCTTTTTCATGTTTTTTTCCCTTTTAATCTGATTTTTCTTGGACAACACAACAAATATGGAAAACTTTTAAAATATTGTCTCTGTCTCTGTCTCTCCATATGTTAATATTATCTGTATTTTACTATATTTTTATTTATTTTGTTAAATATTTCCTGATCATATTCTAATCTGGTTCTGTCTGTTGGATCCCAATATATTTTATATTTCTGCCTTAGATAACATAGATTGAATTCATTTTCTTCATCTTTTTAGTAGTATTTTATTTTTCCAAATACATGTAAAGATAGTTTTCAACATTCATTTTTGTAAGATTTTGTGTTTCAAATTTTTTCTCTTTCCCTCTCTTGCCTCCTACCCTCCCTAAGAAAGCAGGTAATCTGATTAGGGTATACATGTACAATATTTTGACTTTGAGAGACAGAGATAGAGAAAACACAGATATATAATAGAAATGGCAGGCAATAGATTGATAAGAGATGAGAGAGATGTAAATAGATAACAATATTTAAACATTGTTGGTTTTCTTTGTAACCTTACCTATTTTATTTTATTCATTTTAAAATTTAATTCCCATTGCTAAGCCAATTTCTGAAGATAATCAAGGGAAAAAGAAAAGAACCCATGTATTCTAAGAATGTTTATAGAAATTCTCTTTGCTATGTCAAAAAAAACCAAAAACAACAAAACTGGAAATTGTAGAGATGCCTATCACAACATTTTCTACCTACCATAGGAAAATGTAGTCAATGAAAATGAGAAAAATTATCTTGAAGTCTTTATATCTTTGGGCTGATTTTATGAAGTTAATCTGAATGAGGGTGGGAGAGAATAATAAACTTTGAAGGGCATGAAATAGGCTACCATAGATGATGAATTAAAGTCTATAAGAATATCCCTTCTGTGGTAAGGTGAAGAAATTGCCTTATAATCAATCCTTATTTTCTTTTCCCCTTTGCCCTATTGCTCAGTCCAAATAATTTAGGTACTTTCTATTCTAAAAAAAACCATCACGGACACAAATGCATTATAGTTACAAATCAGTACCTTAAAACAACAATTTAATTAGTTAAATCTTGGGAGAACATAAATTTCAGATGGTAGGGACCAGTAATAGAGATACTATCTAATAGGGGAGAGGATCAGAGAATATATATTAAGCACTTAATATCTGATTCCAGGCACTGTTTGAAAATATTATTTCATCTAATCCTCAAAAAGTAGGGAAAAAAGTGATATTATTATCACCACTTTATTCTTGAGGAAACTGAAGCAGACAGAGGTTATGGGACTTGCCTAAGGTCACACAACTAGTAAATGTCTGAAGACAGATTTAGACTCATCTTTCTGACAAAGAGTAGGACAGAACTGAAAAATAAACAAACTGAACAACAATTTTCAGACTCCAGAATTTGTCCACTGGGTCACTGGTTGGGGTGTAGGTGAGGAGAGAGACTGATAGGGTTCTTCATGTATTTGAAAGGCTAACCTATGTAAGAGGAATCAGTCTTAAACTAGGTAATCCCAAGGGAGGATCAAGAAATGGAAATTTTAAAGAGGGAAATTCAAGTTTGACCAAATGACACAAACTCTCTAGTCAAATAATTCAATAGTTGAATGGATTGCCTCTGGAAAAATAAATTCTCCTTTACTTGATATCCTTCTGCAAAAGTCCAATGATCATTTGTCAGATATAGTATAATGGGGATACTTTTTCAGATATGGGTTGGGCTAGATAATAGGTTCTTTCCAAAGTTGAGATACTGTAATTTAAATCTTAGAAATGCATGAGATATTTATATGTTAAGAGGATTTAATATGCCCTTCTGATGTCATTATATGACAAGCTCATTGAGTTTTTTTTTTTTTCCCTTTGGTGGAAAAGGCATTAAAAGATATAGGATCCCAGGATATAGGATCTAACCTTCTCATTTTACAGATAAGGAAACCAAGACCAGAGGAATCAAATGAGTTTTCCACAGTAAGTGGACTAAGGAAGATTTATGACCTCTACATGCTCAGGGTAACACAGTCATTTGCAAAACAACCATCCAAAGTCATGTTCTCTGAATCCAAATCCAGGATTCACCTGGATTCAAGGACCTAAAAAATTCAGTCTTCCCATTATATAGATAAGAAAACTGATGCCTAAGGGATGGAGTGAGTCACTCATAATCACACAGCTAGTAAATGTTCAAAGGAGCATTTGAAGCAAAGCCCTCTGATTACAAAGTTAGTCCTTTTCCAATAAGCTGCACTGTGTTGCTATCACAATCCTTCAGGTAAAAGCATTGAAATGAATAATTTTATTAATTATTAAATTACTAAATATTTATGTTTTTAACTACTAAATATTCATTTGTTTTTTTAACTAATAAATATTTATTTGGTCTCAAATATTTCACTTTACCACTCTGGGACTTAGTTTCCCCATCTGTAAAACAAAAAGATTAAACTTCTTTATATCTTGATATGATGGTCAGAATGCTGTATTTGGATTCCTATTTAGAATATGAGCTTGAAATTTGGTTTTACAATTTTCTCTCTATGTGATCCTGAGCAAGATACTTATTTCTAAGAACCATTCTTTATCTGGAAAATGAAGTAGGTTGAACTAAATGGCTTCTCAGGTCCCTTCTAACTCTTTATGCACGATCCTATGATAAGCCTATAAATGATTGCTGTCTATTTTTATTATCTTTTTACATTATATCTTCCCTGAAGTGAGAGATTAAGGTGCTTTCCTTCTAATCAGAAGTTATTGTTAAGCATTCTAATCAGCACACAATCTATAGTTATATTATTAGTTTGTCACTGGGGAAAAAAATCAATCAAACAAAAGTATCACCAGCAGCTTTAAGTTCTTTTTTCATTTCTTTATTATATTCTTCCTAAATTTAATTTACTCTTCTTATAACTAAGTGGTATAGGCATGACAGGGGTTGAAATCCATTGATAAATATTAAGCTGGAAAGAAGAATTTTAGTTTCGCTAAAAAGCCATCTGTGTTTTTCTATGTATTTCAGTCCTTTTTCAGTCTTGTATGCCTCTTTATGATCCCATTCGGGGTTTTCTTGGCAAAGGTACTGAAGTGCTGTGCCATTTCCTTCTCCAGCTCATTTTTCAGATAAGGAAACTGAGACAACTAGGTTTAAATGACTTGCACAGGATGATATAGCTAGTAAGTATCTGAGCCATATTTGAGTTGAGGAAGAGGAATTTTCCTGCAGACCTGGCTCTCTCTTCACTGTGCCACCTTGCTGCCCTTTTCTATCCATCGTTACTATTAGAAATGTTTTTGCCATCTGTCCCAGCAGTCTATACTGTATCTTGCTCCACAATTTCCTCTGTTCTTCAATCCATAATCTTAAAGTCTCAGTCTTGCCTGATACCTCAATTAGGTAAATGAATTAAGTATAGGGCAATTGTCTGAGGAATTCAGAAACTTGAACCAAGGTAAAAGGATACCCAGAACTCTATGTTTAGGAACAATATATTAGTAGAAAAATAATTTCCTCTGAAAGTAGATATGTGGATTTAAGTCCTAATTCTGGTTCTTGAGACTTTGATCAAGTTACATAACTTTTGGGACTTTGGTCTCATCATCTTCCAGTTCTAAAGCTATGACTTTATGAGATTTAGGAGGTGTGAAGACATCATAGTAGACTAGATGCTAGAAATATGCTCTTCATGATTAGTAAATATGCACATCCATAATAGCAATATGTATGAATGCATGGGAAATGTAATCTGTCCTACACAAAAAATCCTCCATTTTAACCAAATATAATGACATCATAAAGAAAAAAAAATTCCTAAAATCTTTGTTTAACTCGTGATTCCATTTTGGCATTTTATTAGGAAATATGCTGGAATAGTTTGCTATTTTCTTCTCCAGCTCATTTTACAATTGAGGAAACTGAGGCAAACAGGGTTAAGTGACTTGCCCAGAGTGACAAAGCTAGTGTCTGAGGCTAAATTTAAACTTAGGAAGAGTAATAATCTTCCTGACTCCAGACATAGTACTCTATTCATTGTGCCACCTAATTGTTCTTTTTTTGTACT
This sequence comes from Sminthopsis crassicaudata, assembly GCF_048593235.1. Taxonomy (NCBI): domain Eukaryota; kingdom Metazoa; phylum Chordata; class Mammalia; order Dasyuromorphia; family Dasyuridae; genus Sminthopsis; species Sminthopsis crassicaudata. Next base: position 559,322,936 of record NC_133619.1, read on the forward strand.
TGTCTCCAGAACTTAGTACAAAAGAAGCACTTAATAAATACTTGTTTATTGATCGCTAATGAGGTGATTTACCACATTTTAGTGAATATAAAACTTTTTTTTTGATTTCTAGTCCAATACTTTATTTAATATTCAACATTATTTCAAATTTAAAATGCCACAAAGCAAGCTCATTCCATTTCTACTAAGATTTCTCCTCTTTGTGTTCTATTTTGGGTTTTCTCTGCCATCATTCAATCAAACTTCCATGTTCAGAATCTTGGAATTGTCTTTGTTCAATTCAATCTCTCATTCACTCATTTACTAACTTCTGTTTATTATTATTATTTTTATTTATTAATTAATAATAATAAGAATAACAATAACCTTTATGTTTGTTGTGTAACCTTCTCTAAAAGCTATACGAATACATGGAACACCAAGTGTTCTACTACTATCCAAGTGGTAGTTTCAATTATGTTTAATGCTTTGTGACTCCATTAGGGGTTGTTTTAGCAAAGCTACTGGCAAATATTCTCTTCTCCAGCTCATTTTACAGATGAGGAAACTGAGGGAAACAAGGTTTAGGATCCCAGCATGCCCAGAGTCATACAATTAATAATTGTCTGAAGTCAGATTTGGACTCATGGAAATGTGTTTTCCTGATTCCAATTACCAGTGCTCTATTCACTGCTATTCACCTGGCTGCACAGTGACAAGTACCCAGCTCTTAGTATAGTGAACTACTGATAAATGTTTACTGAAGAAAAGTCTGAGTAATTAAATGGCATATCCTTAATTTCCATTGATGCAATGCATTAATCTATATAGTTGTTAATCATGGGACATCTTAGTAAAATCTCAGTCACTGAGAGAGCATCAGTATGGTGTCATATAAAAAAAAAAAAACAATCTCTTTGGAACTCAAGCTTCTGACTTTGAATCTAAGATTTGATTCTTTGTGAAACTGGCAAAATCACTTAAGTTTTCTTAGCTTCAGGTTTCTCATCTGCATTATGAGAATTCATATTCTTATGCTATATACCTCAATAATATTTGTGCTACATATTTCAAGTTGTCTAATATTTCTAAATCATTACACAAAAAAGTTCTTATTTATTAAAAAAGAAAAAAAGGTAAACTTGCTTGCAAAATCCCTTTGAGTTCACTTTTGGCAAGTTGCCTGTGTATATTATTGGATTGTCCTTTGTTCATCTGGTGATAAGCCAAGTCCTCTTTTTCTAGCCTGTTTATATATATTTTTAAAAGCCATCCCAGTAAATTGCTTTATATTGCTTTAAATTGTTTGCAAGTACAATGATCCATATAATGCTTTGTGAATTTTCCATTCTCCCTAATGTGATTTGTAAGAGGAGTTATGGTACAAGACATTTATCTGGTTCACATTACTCATACAATATACCAGTACTTTATGGAGAATTTGCCAAGTAGTTTAGATAGATAATGTGATGGTAGGCTTTTTAAAAAAAACAAAACAAAATAAAACAAAAAACCACTTTATGTTCTGGAGAGGAAAAAGCAATTCTGTTGGGGATAGCTGTATTTGTAATGAGTGGAAATCAATGAAACCATGTTATTTCTCTGAGTTTAGTTTCATCAGAGTAGTTTCTGACTATGGCCACATTCCCTGGGCCAAAGGCCAGTCATCTCTTCATTTTTCACCCAAATGCAACATGTACTCTTCCATTTCCTCCTCCTCTGCTTCTATTACCTTTCTGCTTCCTTTTATATATTGTATTCCCTCATTTCTAATATAAGTTCTTTGAGGGTGAGCACTGTTATTTCTGCTTTTTATATTCTTTGTACCTTTTCACATTACTGGCATTTAATGAATGCCATTATATCTTTATATTAATGGAAAAGAACATGAGGGATAAGTTTCAATTCTCTTTTGTTTCTAGAGATTATAGAATTTACATATTCTCTTCATGAAATGAATAGATGAATGAGAAATAATTTGAAAGTTATTTTCAAGAATTATTCTGATTGGGAAAGGAGGTGGTTAAAATCTGGAGCAAGAATGAAGGAAAAAAGATGGGCAGTCTGAAGATTTAAAAAAAAAAAGAATCAATGAAAGAATTCAATGTATTGAAAAGTCAGACACGGGCCATGATTGGTAGTTTTGGATGGACTGCCTACATTGATAAGAACATAGCTCTATTCAAACACAGAAAGAAAATATAACAATTTCACCTGATAAGGCTCTTAAAATGCCAATTTGTGAATACATTCACTTTTTTTGTTCCATATGTTCAAAGGGCCCATTTAAAGGGATTCAGTGATAAGGGGATTCCCCCTTCCTATTTATTGGAAAACCAGAGGTCAATTTCATCAGTAAAAAGTTGGTAAAGAATGGTATGAACGTGGGACAAGTCAATAGGGAAAGCTCTCTCAATCAGATGTTTCTTGTTCCTTATTTTTATTGTTTTGTTTTGTTTTTCCTGGTCAGTGAGAAACATGGCAACAAAAAACTTCTGAATTACAAATCTCTAATTTTATTCAGAGCTATGTATCACCTCATTTGGAATGTCTTTGTAATACTCAGGTTTTTGGTATTCTAATTTAGGAGGATTTGGAAAGGATCCTTACAGAAGATGGAACATTTGAAAATAGAAAAGTCAGGAGTATATGTGAGGAAGGAGAGAGTTTTAGTAATGAAATATAAGCAGTAAAAATGCTCTGAGTCCAGAACAGATCAGCATTACTGGATGGCAGAGCATATACAAAGACCAGAGAGATAGGAAGATCCACATCATAGAGGACCTTAAAAACAAAACAATATTTTATACACACTCACACACCCCGTAGAACTTGTTGAATAAAGGGTGGGACATGGTCAGATCTGTGATTGACAACCACAAGCAAGAGTTGAGTTTAAGTTGCACTGGAGTAGGGACAGACAAGGTAAGGAGAAAAACCAGCAGGCTATTGCAATAATCCAAGCATGAAGTGAAAAGGACTTGGAGCAGGATGGTGTCCGTTTCAGAGGAGAGAAGGAGGTGCATATGAGTGATATTGTGAAGGTGAAAGCAATGGGATTCTGCAATTGTTAATTCAGGGAAAAGAATAGGGGGAGAGAAAGACAATCAGAGGCAGAAAGACACAAAGAGAAAGACCAAGAGAGAGACAGTTAGGGATAGAAACAGAGAGACAGAGACACACAGAGACACAGAGGCAGAGACACACAGAGAGAGATAAAGAAAGACAAATACTGTGTTGTATTTCCAATTTCCTATTGGACATTTTGAACAGGTTATTTCTTTGACGGTTTTAACTTAAACATAATTGAATTTGTTTTATTCTCCCCAGACCAATTTTTCTATTGCTCTCAACTTTCCTGTTACTATCAAGAATGCCACCATCCTTCTAGTCATCTTAGTTCAAACTCGGTATCATACTTAACTTTTCCCTCTTTTACTTACATCCCTTATCCACCCAGTTTGTCATATCCTGTCACTTTTATTTTTACAACATCTTCCTTATAGGATTCCCTTCTCCTCTGACATTGTCAACACCTTAATTCAGGTACTTAATACTTCATGCCTGATCTATCTTACTAAACTGCTGTTTTTTTTTAACTTACTATTGAATGTCTCTCCCCCTTATAAGCTATACTCTACTCACCTGACAAATTGATCCAAAAATTCAAGTTTGACCATTTTACTTCCTCTCCCTACTATTTAAAAAAAAAACTCTACTGGCTCCTTATCACCTCAAAGCTGATTAAATTTATTCAGTGGAATAACCCAAAACTCAGTATATTAATTGTTGTTGCTATTCATTCATTTATTCAGCAAATATTCATTTGATATCTATGAATAAAAGCAGCATGCTAATACTAAGTGCTAGAGATATAAGGAAACAGACACAGAAACATAGAGAGACACAGAGAGACAGAAGCACACACAAATACATAGGGAGACAGACAGAGAGATGGACAGAGAGACAGAGACAACCACAGAGAAACAGATACAGAGACAGAGAAATAAAGAAAACATACCCTTAATTAAGGACTACCACCTTTTTGTTCAAGGCTAACCACCTACACTGAAAATTGTTCTCTGTTTCAAAGGTTAACTTCATCTTCCCAGAGTTAGAAATTGACAAATAGAATTTAAAAAGAGTGATCTCACCCATGATCCAAGAAACTGAATCTAAGCCTTTTTTTTTCTTAATTTCCATACTGCTGTTCAGGCAATACCCTCATGACTTTCATGCTAAGCCATATTCCAATTCAAGCTTCCTCAATCCAGTAAGAAGTATTTATTGAGCTTTGATGTTAATGGAATCACTTGATTTCTAAGTCAACCACTGACAAATCCCCTGACAAGTAAAAAGTAACAAACACTTAATGAACATCGAGTATTTTCCCCTTTCATCGAAATTCAATTAAGGAAATCAAATAGCCAGCACATTTTAAGTGCATTTGGAATGCAAGAAGGTTTCTGCAGGCTGAAGATAATCAACATATCATTGCCTTGAATGTTAGTTACTTGCTTCTCTGAAAATAGCATGACCTCATTGAGGTCTGTGATAGGGATGAAGCCACATTGAAGAACCCCTATGTTTAAAAAACACTTTCTTTTTCTTCTTGTTATTGTTCTTGTTCTTCTTGTTCTTTGTTTTTTTTTTTTTTTTTTTTTTTTTTTTGGTTGTTCTTGTTCTTCTTGGTTCTTCTTGTTCTTGTTCTTATTCTTCTTGTTCTTGTTTTTGTTTTCGTTCTCGTTCTTCTGTTCCTCCTCTTTTTCCTCCTCCTCCCTTTTCTTCTATTACATAAGAAACATATCTGCACCTTCCTTTCTCCCACATTTCTATATTTGCTTTACACATAGTTTTCAGTAATTTACTTAGCATTGATCAAGTTCTGTATTCTCTCTGATTATTTCTGTGTCTCTTACTTTCTATGTGTGCTGCTGTCTCTGTCTGTCTCTTTCTGTTTTTCCATCTTTATCTGCTGGAATTTCTAGCTCCCTTCAAAATGTCGCTTTCTCCAAAGGACTTTTCTATTTTCCCAACTTTCTGCACTTTCCCCCCCAATGTCTTTTGTATTTGCCTTGTAAATCGAGCATAATGATGCACACAATGAGTAGGGAATATATAAAGTTTAGCTAAATATGGATTCTGCCCTCAGGAAGTTTATATAAGAATATCATTTATGTATGTGCATATATATATATATAAATACACGCATATATGTTTATATATATCCACACACATGGGAACAAGAGAGACAGAGGTAGAAAGAGAGAAAGGAAGAAAAAGAGAGAAATTGAGAGAGTGTGAAAGAGAGAGAGAATATTTAATTAGGTATTGAGGAAAAGTAGAAACAAAAAAGGGAAAGAAAAAAAAGTTAAAATATCCAGTATATGTTATGGGCCAGAATTCTATACTTGAAACCAGGATTCTTACACAGTTCTAAGTCAGTGGAATTGATAAAGACAATGGTTGTCTAGTTTAGCATGGTGCTTAATAGTTCTTTAAGTTCAGTATGATTGATTTAATCTTACAATAAATAATGGTTTCCTAGTGATATAATGATTAGTTTATACTCAGTGGAGAGCATATAAGCTGAGATGCAGAGCCAGATTCATTCAGAGCCAGAGAAGACAGGCAGACTGGAGGCAGGAGCTCAAGCTCTCAGAGCCAAGGAGAGACAGATTCATTCCATCATCTACCTTTGTGGTGGCTGAAGCAAAGACCCTTGGACTCAGATTCATTCCATCTTCATTAGCCTTATGGTGCCTGGCCTCCTGCACTTCCTCCACTAAGACCAAGGCCAGTCTGAAAGGCTCTCCAGAAAGCTGTCCAGCCCCAGGCAAGGAGACAATAAAGAATTTGGACTTTAACACCTGGCTATTTCCCTGGTGATTACTCAACTGAAAAGAAGGCTGGTCCAGAGACCTCCAGGAAAACCCACCAAGAACATTGAACATTACAAGTATAGAATAACTGAGTTTTAGAATTTTAAAACAGGTTGGTAGAAACATCCTTTAGGTAACTGATCTTCTCTTTATTCTTTTTTTTTCAATCCTCTTCAGAGAAAAAGAAGGACTTCATTTTTAACCTACAAAGTACATAGGTAGGGGCAGCTAGGTGGCGCAGTAGATAGAGCACCAGCCCTGAATTCAGGAGGACCCGAGTTCAAATTTGGTCTCAGACACTTAACACTTCCTAACTCTGTGACCCTGGGCAAGTCACTTAACCCCAGCCTCAGGGGGAAAAAAAAGTACATAGGTAAATGAGGGAAGGAAAAATATTTCCCTCAGAAAGTTTTCACTGACAGATTAAAGTTCTCTGCCCCCACTACATTTGTAGTTTCTATTTGTGTTTTTCATCTTGAACATGGAAGAAAACCCACTTCTTTTTTTTTTTTTTTCCATGAAATTTCCTATTGAAATATTTGCATGATTATTATGCTTTCTTGCTTTGGTTGAAAGGAAGATTATTGGAATTGGTCCATACCTACTCTATAAGGCTGACATATCTCTAAATGGGAAATGGAAAAATAGACCAGTAGCCCACTTGCTGCTTGAATATCTTTCTACCCATTCTTGAGCATCTTATTTACAGTTCATAGAATTTTGAGAGCTAGAGGGGACCTTAATAGTTAACTAGTCCAATCCCTACATGAAAGGGATTCTTACTACAACATGCCTTTACCAAGTGATCATTCAGATTTTGCTTCTTTTTAAATTTCTATTAATACAAATCTTTACCAAGGTCTAACATCCATTCTTCAAAGTAATAGTTGAAAATTTACTCCAAATATTTACAACTTGTTCCATCTTTAATTAGTTACACAATACAGTTTTCTAAACTTCAGATACAGCTAGTAATAGAGCTGAAAATCATTGTTTTAACACATTTCTTTTCTCATCTCTGCCTTTGGAGAGACTGTCCAGGCCTTGACCACTCTTCCCTTTACAACTTTATCTCTTAGAATCTTCAGAGGACTTTTCTGATTACTTAACTTTCTGCTCTCTCTCGTTCAATCTCTTTTGTATTTCCCTTATAAATATTTTATTTTTACTTATCTGTAGACACATTATCTTCTTTCCCTACAGCCCTCCTCATAAAAGTAAACTCTTTGAGTGTAAACATTGTTTTATTTTTGAGTTTGAATATCAAGGGTATACAGTTGCTCAATCAACACTTGTTGAAATAAATTTAATTTAAAGTGTCATAAATAATTTATATATATATATATATACACACATATATATATGTACACACATATGATGTATGTGTCTATATATACAAGCATACCTACATATACATTTAACATTGCATTTGATTCATGGTCTAATTTTTCTTTTGTTTGTTTGTTTTTCTGACATAATATCAGCTGGTTCCCGAATCTAGAAATCTGTTTCAAGTCAGATAACAAGCAAAAACCATAATGAAGGCCCAAATCCCATAGGTAATTTTGGTTAAGCAAAAGGCCCTCAAGCAGGAGCTATATAATGAGCTGATGTAGGGACATGACAAATTAACCAAGAAGGCAAAAGAAAACATCTGAAGCATTCACATGAGCCCACCCTTGAGCAATGTGCTCTCACTGTGGGTTCTGGGGAAAGACTGCTGTCAATAGATCTGCCTGGCAGACATGCACCAGGAAAGAAGGGATGGAGTTGCTCTTTTTGGGGCAAAGTCTTTGAGCCACAGGTGAGTCAGAGAGACTACCACTGTGCATAGGTACTGGCTCTCTAGACCTCACAGGGGCTGAAGATTTCAGTCATATGAACCCAGGGTAGAAAGGACTTTTGTTTTGTCATAAAAAAAATTAAGACACACATATATACACATCTAGTCTCACACAAACACTCTCTCTCTCTCTCTCTCTCTCTCTCTCTCTCTCTCTCTCTCTCTCTCTCTCATAAAAGAATTTCCAAAAAAATATGGAAAGAGAACAAGTGACCTACAGAAGACCATGAGTTCATGTCACTTCTACTCTTCAACCGTGTGATCCTGAGAATATCATTTAATCTTTCTTTTTCTCCCTTTCTTTTCTTTCTTTTTTTTTTTTATTCTTTATGTATCTCCCTGCTTTAAATGTGTTTCCTGTAAACAAAATATTGTAGGGTTCTGACTTTTGATCCAGTCTGCTATCCGCCTCTGTTTAATGGGAGAGTTCATCCCATTCACATTTACAGTTAAAATTATTAATTCTGTATTTCCTTCCATCATATTATCCCCAGATTATGCTTTTTCCCCTTGTCCCCCCTGAACCCCTTCCCCAGTGTTGAATTTATGGACCCCACTTGTGACTCACAGCCCTCCCTTTTTAGTATCCCTCCCTTCTCCTTTTAAGCCCCTTCCCCTTTCTTGTACCCTTCCCTTATTCCTCTTTCCCTTTTCCCTTTTCCTCTCTCTCCTTATAATGAGGTGAGAGAGAATTCTCTGAAAAACAAATATGTCAATTATTTACTCTTTCAGCCTACTCTGATGAGAGTAAGATTCATGCAATGTTTCTCCCCCTCTCTAAATTCCCTCAGATGTGGTAAATTTTCTATGCCTCTTCCTGGGATGAATTTCCCTTTCTTAATCTTGAAATCTCTAAAACAAGATTGTTGTGAAGAATAGAACTAATTGTATATTATTCAAGGATCCCTCATTTTATTGCACTTTGCAGATGTTGCTTTTAAAGGTCTGTGGCAAATCTGCCCTGAGCAAGTCTATCAATGCCATTTTTTTTTTCAACAGCATATGTTCACATTATGTCTGTGTCACATTTTAGTAATCTCACAATATATAAAACTTTTCCATCATTAGGATATCTGTTGGGGTGACCTGTGATCAGGATAATTATTTTAGAGCACCCCCATCCATGCCCATGTACTATAGAGAACTTAATCAATAAACATTTTGTGTGTTCCGAATGCTCCGTGGATCAGCCATATTTCCCCATCTCTGTCCCTCTCCTCAGACTTCCCTGTTTTCTAAGATACAACAATATTGAAATTAGGTCAATTGATAAACCTATAATGCCCTCTAAGTGTCTGAGTGAAAGAATAGTAAATCAATGTGGCAAACTTCATTTTTGCATTATTTTAAGAAATTGACACAGCCACTCTAACATTTCAAAACCACTGCCCTGCTTGGTCTTCAGCCATCAACATTGAGACATTACTCTCTGCCAGCAAAAAGATAACTACTGGCTGAAGGCTCAGGTGATCAAATGAGGAGTAAATAAAGCAATACAGACTTTTAAAATTAAGGTAAGTATATTTTTTAAAGATATAATTTTTTGTATACTTAAAAGATCACAGTATAATAATACAACTTCTATATGCAACAGGAAAACCAAAAATAATCTGTGTGATTTTCTTGCAGTGTTCTGAAACTGAAGCCACAATATCTCTAAGGTATGATTAAATTATTCTTACTACCTTTGTGATCTTGGGTAAAGCACATTATCTGCTTAGATCTTAAGTACCTCACCTACAAATTGGTTCTAGAATTCCACTGAGTTCTAAATCTGTGTGTCTATGATACTTTGATCAATGTTTTCTAAGCATTTAAACACAGATTTAGCTTTGTCTAGGGAGGGAGAAGAAAGGGAATAATCATTTATATAATACATATTAAGTGTCAGGCAATGTGCTAATTATTACCTCATTTTATCCTTAGAGCAAACCTGAGAGGCGTAGGTACTATTATTATCTCTTTTTATAGTTGAGGAAACTGAGATTGAGACAATCTGGCTCACACAGTTTATAAGTGTCTGAGGCTAGATTTTGTAGAATGTTTAGAGTCAGGGCTAAAGTCAGAAAGACTCCTTCTCAGTTTAAATCTGGATTCAGATACTTCTTAGTTGTGTGACCCTGGGCAAGTCACTTAATCCTGTTTGCCTCAGTTTCTTCATCTGTAAAATGAGCTGAAGTAGGAAATAGAAAACCTCTCCAGGATCTTTTCCAAGAAAATCTCAAATGGGGTCAGGAAGAGTTGGACATAACTAAAAAATGACAACACTTTTTGATACCATGCCCATTGCTCTATTCTCTATACACACGTGCACATAATGCACATACATACATACACATGCAATATGGGTACATACATTTGCATGCACACATATACATACACACAATCACACACCTCTAATTCAATTCTCAAAATTTTTGCTCCTAGGACAGTTTTCTTTACCATAAGAAATCCTATTATACTGAACCTTTAATTTCATAACAGAGAAGCCTTCTTGATAATCTTGACTCTAGACCTGCCTCACCCTCTCCTTCCTTTATCCCTTTTTCTTTCTTTACTTTCTCAGGACTCATGACTTCTTTCAAAGACAGAGACAGCTGTGTCTTGGTGGATTTATGTGATCTCAGGAAGCCCCAAGTTAGAATATTGCCTCAGAGTCTCACTAGTTGTGTGCCCCTCCAGTAGGTTCCTTAAACTCTTAGTTTTCTCACTTGTAAATATGATCACAATGGTACCTATTTCACAAAGGTGCTGTGAGGATTAAAGGACAAAGTATATGTAAAATATTTTATAAACTTTAAAGCCTTATAGAAAAGCTTGGTATTATTTGCAAACTATCATTATGATCTTTCCCAAAAGCTAGCTGGTAAGAATATATAACAGACTGCAGCTGGGGGAAGGAGACTGAGGGATGGTGAGGGAAAAGGCGTGTAAAACCTGAGGTGTGAGGAGGAGGAGGAGGAAGGGGGGAGGAAGGGGAGGAGGGACTCATTTTGAAAGAAGGCATTATAATCTCTGTAAAGTCAGAAGGGCCTTTTATTTTGTTTGAGCCATAATATTAATTATAAGATCTAAAGGAACTGAATTGATGGGTATGTCAAAAAAGGTGGTTGATAATTTCTGAAGTTTTAAATGTTTATATAATGAACTGAATGGCTATTTAAAAAAAGTATGGCCCCAGTGAGGAATCTGAGTTCTCCAAAGGCCAGTATACACACATATACATATGTATATAGACACAGATACACACATATATGCATACTCTGTCTTCTTCAAAAACGATTTTGAAGTTCTGTTATCGATGGACTGACTGGTTGACTCGTACTACCTAGTCTTAATATATTTCCAGGGTTATACTATACACATATATAAATATATGATGATTGTATCTTAATAAAACATATAAGTTGATATATAAATTAAAAGCCTATCATAATAATAAATTATATTTATGAAGTATTTTGCTTTAAAAAGCACTTTCCATATAATACTTAAGTAGCTAGATAGTACAGTGGATAGAATACTAGGTCTGGTTATAGTCAGAAAGACTGGAATTGAAATCCAGTCTCAAAACTTACTAGTTGTATGACTCTAAGCAACTCACTTAACCTTCATTTAACTCAATTCCCACAACTATAAAATAATAATAACATCTACCTGATAGGGATGTTATGAGGATAAAATGAAATAATATTTATAAATACAGTACCTAGTACATATTAGAAACTAAGTATATGCTTATGCCTTTCCTCTCTGACAAAGAGACAAATGTCTTATTCTTTGATAATGACTTGCCATGAATATCTCAAAGTAGAAAGAAAGTAGCTGAATAAGTAAACTTATTATTGTTATAAGGATCAGTTTAGTAGTATACTGATTATGTTTTAAATCTAGCTGTAAGTTCATCTTTATAGGAAGTAAGAAGGTAATTAGTATTTACTAAACACTCACCTTTTGGGCACTGTCCTAAGCATTTTTACAAATATTATCTGATCTACAAATATTTCTCCATTTTTACAGTTGTAGAAACTGAGATATATAGCAATTGAATGTCTTGCCAAAGGTCACAAAGCTAGTAAGTATCTGAGGTTAGATTTGAATTCCAGTATTCCTGACTCTAGGCCCAAGGCTCCATCTACTTTGCCACATAGCAAGACTTTTTTTCTATCAAGGCAAAGAAGTGCCTTTTCAGCAATTTATAGTCTTTCTTGTCCTGACCTATGTCTTACAACTGAACTTTAGTGCCTCTGAGGAGAGAGGCTGATGACTTAGTATAACCGTGTTTCAATTAAATTTAGTTCACTTGCAAGTTAAGATATCACTCTGCTGATGTCATTGGTGCTCTTCCAGAAGGATAAAACACAACTTGTGAAGTGTTGTAACTGCCCCTCCCTCGCAATTCCCTAGGACTTAGTTGGCTAGTTCCAGGTCAAGCAATACTACTATTTCCATGCCCAACCCCTCTTTTTCTCCCTATCCATAGGGGTGCTTTGTCCAAAGGTATATGACATTTTTATCACTTACACTTCACAATTTATTTGGGATTTGGAGGCTGGATTTTCCCCTCTAGTTATTTATTCTATCATGTTTTTTTGGGAGGTTTGGGTTGGGGCTGGAAACTGGGACAATTAACTTTTTTGTCTCATGATGTTTTCATTTATGATTTCTTGACATATACCTCTGTAAAGGTAGGCTTTGATAAAGCCTACTGGGATTCAAAGGAAGTTATTTGACTATTCCTTAAATCCAAATCATTCTGCCTCTCAACGAGTGGTCAGTAGTAGGTCCTAGCCTAAGGCTCATTTGCTTAGTGTTTGGGTTTTGATGACTCAGAGTGAATGTAAATACCAATTTTGTCTATTTTGGCCAAAAATTCTGAGGGTCTTCCCCTCCCAAATTGATTCTTGTGTGATGGTAGATTATGCCATCATTTTCCTCTTGCCAGCTTCATTCACTGAATGAGTAGTATCTCAGACAAACTGAAATGGCTTAAAAAGACCAGTCTCCCACTGCATCCTGGGTCGTTGCCAGGTGTCTTGACTCATGTCTTTCCACTCATGTCTTATCAATCTGGAGAAGAATGAGAATGATGACTTTAAACAGTCATGCCTCAATTAAATTCAATTCCCTTGCAAGTCAAAGCAACACTTGGTGATGTCTTTAGTTCTCTTTGAGAATAAAGGATAAAATCTGTGGGTCTTTGTCAGTTTCCTAGGGCTATTGATAGATTATCACTTTTTCAAAGTCCTATTACTAGTATATGGCAGAGAAAGGACTTGGATTCAAATCTTTTGAACTAGTTCTTTATTTACTAAACATCTTGTCTCACTATCAGTTATATTAAGATTAAAACTACTTGACTGGCAGGACATTTTGATGTCTTGAAATGGATAATCAACTCCAACAAACTAGTTCCCTCTTCTAATTGGGAAAACATTTTATCCCTAATTCATCCTGGGGGATACATTGAACACAAGCTATCTCAAAATGAAGTCTCCCAAGGAGACCATTTTAAAGTTATTTTGCTGTTAGACTGGTCTATTGTTACCATGTAACTTTCAATATTTTTTCAGGCTAAACTTTTCCTTGATATGTTTTATGGCTCATAGCTCTGAGCTGTGACAAAATAGAACACATTAAAATACTAGAGCAAAGTTAAAATGGATTTTGTTGTTGTTCTTTAAGGAAAAAACAAAAAAAAAAAAACCCCTGAACTGACAGATATCATTGTGCCAGATCTACTCTATGAAAGTAGAATGCATCTCTGTTAAGGGAACATGTTAGGATTCTAAAGGAAAACACTTCCAAAAAAGGTCATTTACTCTTGAATTGAGTTGTTTCAGTCATTGACAATTCTTGTGACCCTCTTTTGTGGTTTTCTTGGCAAAGTTACTAGAGTGGTTTGCCATGTCTTCTCCAGCTCATTTTACAGATGGGGAAACTGAGGTAAACAGGGTATAGTGCTTGCCCAGTATCACAGAGAAAGGTCAATGCTCTATCTAACTGTGCCCCCTGGGACCCCCAACATACATTTTCATCTTATTTTAATAGATGCTACAGGGTATTGTGTCACAGTGGATGCCAGAGAACTGACCTTGAAGCAAAAAGATCTTGGGCCAAATCTTACTTCCCAAACGTAGTAGTGGTTGGACCTGGCAAACACCTTAACCTCTCAGTGTTTTAGCACAAGTGTCAAATTCACTGTTGTCCACAACAATTCCCAATGGCCACACCAGATTAAAATGAAATTGGGAAATATTTAACAAAATTAATTTGTTGAATTTAGTTTTGTTGTATTCTTCATGATCCCATTTTGGGGTTTTCTTGACAAAGATGCTTGAGTGGTTTGCCATTTCCTTCTCTAACTCATTTTGCAGGTGAGGAAATAGAAATAGAAATTAAGGACCTTGCACACGATCATAAACTATTGTAAATGTGTGAGCTAGATTAAAAGTCTGGCTTTCTATCTACTCTACTACCTAGCTTCCTACCAACTTCCAGAGATACAAGGAACACCACCTCCATGACAATAATCCTTGGTTCCTAAATCACTCAAAATCTAATAAGAGTCAGAGAGGAACACAAAAACAGTTCTCTGTATATACATGGTATATACAGGAAAAATGTGAATAATCTTAAAAGAAAAGTATCATGAGTAAAATGGTCAGAGAAAGGCTTCTTGTAGAGCTGGGAGTTTAGCTGAGAAATAAAGAAAGGTGAGGGTGTTAGGAGGGGGAGACGAATGCAAAGTACTCCACACTTGGGAAATAGCTTTTGAGAATGTATAAAGTTGGAAGATTGAGAATCTCATGCAAGAAATAATAAGGAGGGGACAGCCAGTTGGTGTAGTGAATAAAGCACCAGCCCTGAAGTCAGGAGGACCTGAGTTCAAATGTGACCTCAAACACTTAATTCTTCCCAGCTGGTGTGACCCTAGGCAAGTCACTTAACCCCAATTGCCTCAGGAAAAAAATAGTAAGTAAGCCAGTGTCACTGGATCCCAGAGTATTTGGAGGATTGAAGGATATAAAAATGCAAAATTGGAAAAGGCCAGATTATGAAGGACTTTAAAAGCCAACAGAGGATTTTATGTTTGCCTTGAAGACAATTTAATCATGAGGCACTGCAGTTTATTGAATAGAGGTGGAGTGTGTGTGACATGGTCAGAAGTGTACTGTAGGAAAGTTAATTTGATAACTGAGTGGAGGATGGAATGGTGGAGGAAGAGAATTGAGATAGGTTAAAAAACACCAGGCTTTGGGAGCAGTCAGTGGGAGGTGATATGGGCTTGCACCAGGATGATGGCCATGGGAGAAAAAAAAAGGGGCATAAAAAAGAGATGTTACAAAATGTAAAAATGAGAAGACTGATCATTGAGTTGATATGGGAAGCAGGATAGAGTGGCACCAGTAAAATACTGTGATTTTGAGCCTATTTGCCTGAGAAGGTGATGGCACCCTCAAGAGTAACAGGAAGCAGAGAGAAGTTTGGGAGGAAGTTAGCAAGCTGAGCATTATGTTGGCTTCCAGATGTCTTTTTTTTATAGGACATCCACACTGAGAAATGTAGTAGCCAGTATGTGTGAGACAGAGATCAGGACAGAGATTAAGCCTGTATAAGCAGATTTCAAAGTTATCAGATGACAACTGAAACGTGGGAGTTAATGTAATTATCAAGGAAAATCATATAGAAGGAAAAGAAAACAATGTCCAGGACAGAGTTTTTTTCCCTATCCTTAAGAAAACATTTTTAAGGTAATTCAATGGGCATGAAGTGAACATTTAATAAATACTCAAATGGGATAGTACATACACAGTACTTTCCAATCCTCAAAGTATTATACAAATACTAGTCATTGTTATAGTTGTTGATAATCATTTGAATTCCCAAAGGTCTAAGACAGTGATGTCTTTGTAATTAAAAAAAAATCGACTTTACATCATAAATGTAGAAATACATACAGAAGAATTACACATGTTTAAACTATATTGAATTATTGTCTAGGGGAGGGAAGTGGGAGAGATGGGAGGGAGAAGAATTTGTTTGCAAAAGTAAATGTTGAAAGCTATCTTTGCATGTATTTTGAAAACAAAAAGCTATTAATAAAAATCTGCTTTAAGGAATTAAGGACCTCATAAGTTTAGGGTACATAAAAGAATTAATCAGTTTTAGTTTAGCTGTCATCATTTCTTTAGTTATCCAAAGGTCTGGGAATCATTCTAAACATACTTCTAGAACCCAACATGTGCTTCTGGTGATTGGAAAATGTCCTTCTATGTAAGAATTGAATTATAAGTTACTATAGTTTGGAGCAATTTGGCTCAAATTTAGATTTTGTCAATCACTATTTTTTTGTGATTTTGGTCTACTTAATCACTCTCTCTGGGCCAGAGTGACCTCATCTGCAAAATGATGGCCAGAGTCCAAATGATATTTAAGATTTTTAATTTTCATTTTGTCTTTATATAGTATTTTATGTTTTTATTTCTTTATTATAAACTTCCACTATAAACAAAAACAAAAACCCCAATAAATATAAAAATAAGAATAAAATTTCACATAAAACTGAGCAAATTAACAATGTTAAATAAGAAATTCATCTTATTCAATGTCCCTTTCCAAATTCATCTGAGATTCTGCTACTTTTATCTTTTACTCTTGGAAGAAAAAAAAAATCACAGACTTTATCAGGTGATGCATATTAAGAATATTGTAAATCTCAAAGTATTTTAAGTGTAAACAATTAAGTTTTAGATGATGTATTTATCATTGCCATTTTGCTGCTTGCATTTTCATATAGATCATTTATTTATTTATTTAAATTTAATTTTAATATAATTGTTAACATTGTTTTTACAGCACCATAATATTCTGGTACATTAATACACCATAATTTACTTAATCATTAGGCAGTGGACATATAGTTTGTTTATAATTTATTTGCTATTACAAATAAATATTCTATACTTAAGGCTCATTTTTTTCTTTTTTAGATTTTAAAGGTAAAGTCCTAGTGATGGAATTATTAGGGTCAAGAAGTATATTACTTTTTTAATATTACTACATTGTTCCCCAAAATCTTTACACTGGCATACAGTCTCATCAGCAATGTATTAAGGTTTCTTTTATTTCTAAATATGTGATTTATAAGTTATCAAGTTAACAATCTTCAACCTCACGATAAAAGAATATACATCTATATACACTTAGGCATAAGTAGCTAGATAGTGCAGTGGATGGAGAGCTATAAATGGGATCAAAAAGAAGTAGTTCAAATTTAACTCCCTGAACAAGTCATTTAATCTCTCTTGAGGAATCTCATTTCTCTCATCTGAAAAACAGGCATCATGATATGACTTCTAAGATTGTTGTGAAGATAAAATGAGATATGTATTTGTAAATGCTTTGCGAATCTTCTAATTCTGTATATAAGCTAGTTAGCTATTATAAACTAATCACATGAGAATTAAGTCTTTTAAAACCTTCTCTGAGGTAATGAAAGTTTTCACCACTAAAGAAGTGAAACTCATGCCAGTGACATTTGATATAGGTGGTTAATCATTTACCTTCCTGAGTCTGGAGCTAGGTCCAAAAGATCTCTCAGATAGTCCCTTGCCTCCACCTGAATTGGATTGTATTTATCAGTGTAAATTTTATTTTGTCAGTTATGACATAATGCTTGTTTTCAACATATAAATTTGCCTTAGTGGATGTCCATCAGTTGGAGAATGGCTGAATAATTTTTAGTATATGAAAGTTATGGGAATATTATTGTTCTGTAATAAATGACCAACAGAATGATTTTCAGAGAGGCCTGGAGAGACTTACATGAAGTGATGCTTAGTGAAATAAACAGAACCAGGAGATCATTATATATGGCAACAACAACATATACATTTGATTCAGTGAATTGATATGTTAGGGAACCATTTAAGTGTAAGGAGAGTTTTTAGTTTGTTTATGTGTGATTTTTGTTCCTGAGAAACAGATGAGAATACAGAAAACTATACTACTTCACAATAACTCACAGGCTGCAACCCTTTTGAAACTACTTCCATAAGCAGATTTCATCTCTTTCTATGCAGTGGGAGCCAGGGATAGAGGAGGATTGATCCAGTCTGAGCCCACAAACTTCACTCTTCCTTCCTTGCTCCAGCCCTGGCCTTGCTTCCTGAAGCTGCAGCCCATGTAGGCTGCCCTTTCACACCATGAGAACCTGGCCATAGGCTGAAGAGCAGCTAGATTCCTCTGATGCTGTCACTCATTTATGTATTTTTAAAAACTTTTTAACACGTATAAATATGCTACCATTTTATTAGGTACCTATCTTTATTTTTTCATTTTTCTATCTTTTTTTGTGTGTGTGTCACTGATGACATTTTTGAGTGTTGTGCCCCAATTCCATTTTTTTTTCCATAAGCCCTGTGGTTTTTATTTTAAGGTTTTACATAGCACAGTGATTTTTAGAAATGCACATGTTGTGTTAAAGTAGAACTAGCTATACTTATGTTGGCATATTGGAATATTTTGCTTAACCTGAATAAAATATAGGTTCTTTGAAGGCAAGGATTACATTATTTTAGCATTTTGAATCCCAGTGCTAAGCATACTGGAAACAAGAGGAGATTAATAAGAAGAATAAAAATAAAAGCAGCTAACATTTTTATAGTGCTTGAAGATTTAAAAAGTATTTTATTGGTCTTATTATTACTCCCATTTTCTAAATTAGCTACTGTTTTGTAAGCAACACAGACACAGGGAACTGGATGCTAAATATCAAAGATTAAGATCATCAAGACCCTGTAACATGGAAGATGTGAATTGCTGTTGGTCCTTGTGTTGCCTACCTATATTCTTTATTACTAGCAATGCCTTTTCCCACTGACACTGTGTATATTAGTAGAAGTATATATCTACAGGTAGGTAATGATTTGTTGCTTTTGTCTTAGCAAATCTTAGCAAATGACTTTGTTTTGAATAAACTGTGGCTATTGTTATTGTTTAATCCCATATGATTTATCATGAACCCATTGAGGTTTTCTTGGCAAAGACATTGAAGTGGTTTGCCATGTTCTTCTCCAACTCATTTTACAGGTGAGAAAACTGAACCAAGGGTTTAATGTTTTTCCCAGGATTACCTAGCTAGTAACTATCTGAGGTTGAATTTGAACTTAGTTCTTTTAAACTCCAGTCCCAGAGTTCTATCTACTGTGGCATTGTTCTGCCCCTAAACTGTGATTATTGCCTGACTCTTAAAAGTATACTGATAGAAGCTTATGAGACAGTGTTATATAAGTGTGTACTTACACAAGATTCTTTCAATATCAGTGTTTCAACCCATTGTAAAATCTGTGAATACCAAGTTGGCAAAAATATCCCAAATGGAGTGATACACATGAAATTAGAGGGTTGTTGGATTATTTAATTTTAGTGCTTTTTAACTTTTAAATTTGTAATCTTGTAATCCTAATATTCGATGATCTATATTCTATGATCTTTCCAAGATTCAGGAACTCTCCAAAACCAAGAAGTATTTATATTTTGGTCCTCTTAAAACCAAATGATTTGAAATACACTGTTGATATAATCAACTGCTGTCTGTGCCATATGGCATTTCTCTGTTGATTTAATTTGGAAGACAATCTTGCATATTGTGACATCACCATTTGTTTACCTGTAAGATCTTCAGTGGGCCAAGAGCCAAGCTGGCATGCTTTGCATGTGTATTCATCAAAAACAAACTCATTCTCTTTGCATGGAGTACAAGTCCAACAGCAGCTGACTTCTCCCTTTCGGATTACCTAAAATGAATATTTAATAGAATAATCAGATTTACTCAATTGATAACCTCCAAAGGCATTTGAAACCCATAGGTATAGCATTTCTTTGGCTATTGTACAACACAAAACCCTCAATCAACCAATCAAGAACAACAAGCATTTATTTTAGCATATACACTGTACTTAGTACCTAGGATATAAATGAAATAGTACTTGTTCTCAAGGATCTTACATTGTGTTAGAAATGACAATATTCACATTTTAAGCATATGCATAATCAACACTAATTAAATATTTGGTACAGTTCAAAGAGTGATTCTCCTTAGCTGGTAGGGAGATTGGAAAAGTTTTCATAGTGAATATAACATTTGAACTGAGTCTTGAAGGAAGTAAGAGATTTTATGAGATAAAGTTGAGAAGAGAGTTTCTGTCAAGACTGAGGAAAGTCCAATGCAAAGGCATGAAGATTGGGGATGGGGTGCTGTGTATGAGGAATAGAGGAAAGTCTAGTTTGGCTGGATTGAAAAGGACAGGGACAATTGAAAAGTTGGCTAGTTGGATTGATTAAATAGGACTTTAAAAGTCAAACACAGAGGTTTGTGTCCCAGAGGAAAAATAGAACTTTTGGAATTAGTGAAGTAGGGAAATGATATGCTGTGGTCATCTCTGCAGTATAGGGGAAAAATCACTCTGTCAACTGTGAAGAGGAAGAATAGAGTAGGAAGAGATTTGAAGTAGGGAGATCAATTGGAAAGATATGGAAAAAATACAGATGACAGATGAGAAGAACCTGATCTAAAATGGTGACTCAGAGTAGTAAGAAGGAACTGAATGTTGTAAGGATAAACATGACTAGACTTGGCAACTATTGGCTAAGGGGCAATGAGGAATCAAGGATGACAGTGAAGTTACAAATCTGAGTGACTGACAAAAATAAGGTCGTGAAGAAAGGCAGATTATGAATTTTATTTAAACAGGTTGAGTTTGGGATAATACCAGGATATCCAGATTGAAATATCTAATAGTACAGATGGTGATACAGAGCTGGTACGCTAAAGACTGATATCCAGAGATTAGTAGAAAGACTTTATTAGTTGTTATGTCCAAAACATTTAGTGGGTGGCCAGCTTTCTGGAGATGAACTTCTGGGTCTTCTTGAGACCAGTTAGAAACCAACCTTCAAGGACTCAAGGGTAACTTCTAAACTAGGATATAACTTTGAGTAGGACTTTGGTGGAGAGTGTAGGCTAGCTTATTTGCCTATACATGTTGATAATTTTTGCTTAAATGCTTTGGATTATCTGGGGCACTATTTTTATGTCCATTGTTACGTGGCCTGCATTCTTTTAATAGAAAGACTTCTAAGCCAGGGATTCATAACTTGGAATGTATGAGCTTATTTATTTAATATCTATGTTTCAATATAGTTTGTTTTCTTTGTAATTGTATGCATTTTATTTTATGCATTAAAAACAAACATTTTTCTGGGAAAAGATTCATAGGTCTCCTGATCTCCAACATATTTTCCATTTTCAAGTAGTATATGTAATACATTTTAATAAAATCATGAATAATACTGGTAAAATGTAACACTAAATCAAGAACATTTGATTTGCATAAATGATTTGCATAACCTAGCACCAACACAATATCTACAATTTAGTAAATATGTGCCAGAGAGTCTCCTATACCTGTGTGTATGGATTTATATATGTCCATATATATGTGTATATATCTGTGTATGTGTGTGTGTAACATTTTTTCCCTGGAGAATTAATCATGTTCCACACTTCCACACTTATCTTGAATTTATGAAGTAATGGTAAGCCTTTCAAAGGCATTTCTATTCTTTTCAGGGTAGACAATCCATCTGCCACCTATTCTATCCTGGCAGAAGTAAGGACAAAAGTATTTTCTTTATAGCAAGATTTCAGTTATGGCCTCAACTCTTCTTAAACAAAAATGATCAGTTGTAATTTAGATTAAATGATGGAAGAATGTGGTTTAACAGGTTTTTTTTTTAACATGAAACTGGTAATATTAAAAATATGTATTTATATTTTTATAGGGACATCTAGTTGGTGTAGTGGATAGAACACCAGCCCTGAAGTCAGTTAACACTTCCTAACTGTGTGACCCTGGGCAAGTCACTTAAACCCCAAATGCCTCAGCCAAAAAAAAATGTTTTTACCATTATATGTATAACTAGTTTAATTGAAATCTTATACATTTTGTTATGTATTTGAAAGCATTATTCCAAGAAGGGATCCATAGATTCCACAAGATTGTCAAAAGGACCATGACAAAAAAAGCCCAGTTGGATTACTAATCAAATAATAATAATTCTTAAAGAACAATGTCATTTTCTTTGGAATTTGATAAGAAGGAAAATGCATAGCAAGATTAAGTGAACTTCCTCTCAGAAGGTCTTTACCTTTATAAAGAACAAATAATTGATCAGTAAAGTTCCTCTAATCTCCCTGACTTTACTACTCATCATTGCATAAACATTTGATTCACTTTCATCATCACTATGTTTTTTTTTCTCCTCTTGTTCCCTCTGCCTGGACTTCCTTCTTTCTAATCTTTGACCTTCAAGAAGCTTATTTATTCTTAAAAGTTTGGCACAAATGCTATTCACTCTCTGAAATGCTCCTTTAGCTCTCTCAATCAGAAGTATCTTTTGGGAACTTCCATAGTATATTGTACATATCTTATAGTGTCATGTTGTATCATGTTTATTATTGTTTTTAACATCCTATTTCTAGGCACTGAGTTCCTTGGTAGAAAATAGAGTATCTTCTGGGTATTTTTAAAAATTTCTGACAATGTATAACCTTGTTAAGATATCTCAATGAGTAGTTATTTCATCAGTATGAGGACTCTCTCCTCCAAGCCAATTTGTCAACCATATTACAGTCTATATCTTTTAAAATCAGAGAGGTCCTTTAAACTCAGAGATGATAAGAGACTTATCCATCATCACACAGTTAGATATTGTCAAATGTAGAATTTGAAATTAAACCTTCCTAACTCCTAGAGCAGAATATTGTCTGTCATATTATATTGTTTATTGTAAAAGGTTAAGTGTGTTGGAAAAATGATTGATCATAGCTTCTAAATATGATTAATTTACTCTCTGTGTTTTTCTCACAGCAGTTCACTGAAGTTAGTTAGAAATAACATTTTTCTCCTTGGCAACTAGTAGACAGAGTAGATAGAATGTTGAAACTGAAGTGAGGAAAAGCTGAGTTCAAATACAGCTTCAAACATTTACTTTTCTTGTGTGACCCTGGGAAAATAATTGAACTTCTATTTGCTTCAATAATCCATCTATAAAACTGAGATAATAATAGCATCTATTTCTCAGGATTATTGTAAGAACAAAATGAGATATCTGTATAGTTTATTGTAAACATTACTATTTAAATGCTGGCAATATCAACATCATTCAGAGTCAAAAACAATACTAAGAGAAAGGAAAGAAAGAAGAACAGAAGAAAAAAAGAAGGCAGGAAAGTAGGTAGGCAGGCAGGTAGAAAGGAAGAAAAGAAAGGCAGGAAGGGAGGGAGAGAGAGGGATAAAAAGAGGAAAAAAAGAAGGGAGGAAGGGAAGGAAGAAGAGAGGAAGGAAAGAAGGAAAGAAGGAAAGAAGGAAGGAAGGAAGGAAGGAAGGAAGGAAGGAAGGAAGGAAGGAAGGAAGGAAGGAAGGAAGGAAGGAAGGAAGGAAGGAAGAAAAAGGAAGAGAGGGATAAAGGAAGGAAAGAGGGAAGGGAAATAGAAGGAAGGAAAGGAGAGAGGGAGGAAAGAAAGTATGAAAGGGAAGAAAGGAGGGAGAGAGGAAGAAAGAAGGAAAAGAAGAAAGAAAGAAGTAGCTGGAGGGAGCAGAGTATATTTTTTGTAGAATGTGACACTAGGCATTATAGACAGTTTAAAAAAAGGAAGAAAAAGAAATAATCCTTCTTTTCTGTACCTTCTAACATCATAAAAAGATTGGAAGTTATTATATGCATAAACAGATTTAAAGACGTTAGATTGTTCAATTGCAAATCATGCCACTTGGAGCACCATTTACCTTGATCTGGCCTTTCTCACATGGGTCACTGCACACCGACCTAATGATGGCACTTTTCTTGGGCCAGACTTCATCATCATCCATTTTCAGTTCGCCATTGTCCCAGCTGCCCACATTGATGTAGTCAAAATAGTTGTTTCCCATTTCCTTGAAATTCATGATTTCATACCTTTGAAAGAAGAAAGTGAGCATTCACTTGAGAGCCAAGCACAAGCAGCAATCTTACTAGCTCCTTGGCTATCACATGTATGACTATAGAATTGTCCACACTTCATATAACATTATAGATGGTTAGACAAGCCTCACTTCTGCAACTCACATATGATGTCTTATGAGGACTTTAGGTTCATACCTGAAACTGAAATCATAAAACTAGCATTACGTAGAGAATAGATCATGGTTTCAGATTCTATATATTCTGATAGCTAACTATGAAAATTTAGATAAATCTTTCTCTCAGCCTCCGTCCTCTGATATTTATTTTCCTCTTTACTAACAAGTACTTGAAAATTCTATACATTGGGGCAGCTAGGTAGCACAGTGGATAAAGCACCAGCCCTGAAGTCAGGAGGACCTAAGTTCAAATCTGACCTCAGACACTAAACACTTCCTAACTGTGTGACCCTAGGCAAGTCACTTAACCCCAATTTCCTCAGAAAAAAAGAAAAAAGAAAAAAAAGAAAATTCTATACATCCTCATACATGATTGATATTAGAAGGGAGATTTGGTATACTGGGGGAAAACCAAAACAATGGATCATGAGTAATGTTACCCGTCATGATCTCCCTTTTGCTTATTTCTCATTGATATTATAAAACTCTAAAATGAAAATGGATCTCAAAGACCTTTGGAAATTGTCCTGTGTTATTAGGTTACAGTGCTTTATCTTGAGCTTAAAGAAGAAGACAACTTCATTTCTATTTTTAAATGTTCTATAATTCATATCTTTCCTTATTTCAGACTAGCCTTGAAGTATACAAAATAAAAAAAAAAACTGTTACAATTCTTATTATAGAGAATAAAAACAGAATTGCTTAAAAGAGGATGGTTTGGGCATTTCTCCAAATTGTCTAAATAAGTATCATTAGGGTCTTTGCAAATTGTAAATGCTTTTCATTTTCTTGTTTCCCTTCCCATAAAGGAACAAATATAGTAACATTTTTTCTTGAAGACTATAAAAAAGGAGAGGCAGTATGATATGATTGAAAGAGCACAGGCTCTAGAGTCACAGGAGCTGTATTCAAATCCTGCCTTTGTCACTTATTTTATATATATATATGGAACCTTGTGAGAGTCACTTAACTGTAAATCAATTTCCTCATCAAAAGTCAATGAAATAGATGTCCTCTAGTGTCCCTTTAAGATTTAAATCAATTCTTCTATGGATCTGTGTGAATGTCTACAGAGTCTTTGATGAAGTTTATCTTTCTTATCATGAGGAATTAATCTAGGGACGAAGGAGTACTCTTTGGGAAATGACAAGAACATTAAAAGGTATCAGTAAAGCATTATATATCCTTTTAAAGTACATTAATTATTCTCTCAATTATTTTGTTTTAAAGCAAATTACTGTTTTATTCTGATTAATTAAATTATTATAGTTACTAACTATAAACCTTTAAGAAATAGAAAATGTTATTACTACACTATGGCAGGTTTATCTACAGAATATTAATCCACATTTAGGTAGGGCCTTAAATTCTAAGGCTTAGATTTAAAGGTTAAAGCTTAGGTAAGAAATATCTCATTACAAATGTGATAAAGATTAACAAGGCAGAATATGAAATTAAAGAAAAATTAGACTTTGCATGTGTGGAGCAGAGTTCAAAACCTACCTCTGACATTAACTAGTTGTATGATCTTGGATAAGGCATTCAATTTCTTTGGTCCTGAATTTCCTTATTTATAAAATCAAAGATTGGGTTAGGGGATCTGTAAGGTCCCTTCTGGTTCTAATTTTTTTACTTTTTTTCTTTTTATTTTTTCCCAATAGTGTTTTATTTTTCCAAATACATGTAAAGATAATTTTCAACATTCATCTATGTAAAACTTTGTGTTCCTAATTTTTTCTTCCTCCTTCCCTTATTTCCCCCCTCCCCAAAACAGCAAGCAATCCAATATAGGTTAAATATGTACAATTTTTAAAAACATATTTCCATATTTGTTATAATTGTTTGATTTTATAATCTATTCTTCCACCATGATTTTCCCAAAAACATAGAAAATCACAAAATTCCTCAGTCTGGTGTATCAGACCAAATGGCATCTGAACTCTTCTCTAGTTCCAAAATTCTATGAGACTTCAAGTTTAGGAATGCCAGCTATAATGAGACTACAAGAGAACTATTAATGGAGTCCAAATGTCACTTCATTGTTTTACAATATGGGTGACATTTTAGGAGGGGAGTGCCTTGTATACATTTTCTACATTCCTATTTATATATATTCTATCTTTCCTAGAAATATATAAACTACTTGAAGCCATGAACTGTTTTATTTTTATATGTTTATTACAAGTGTCTGGCAGTGCTTAGCACATAACATGTACATGATAAATGCTTTCTGACTGATTAATTGGTATACTATTGTGCTTTTCTTTCTACCTCAGGGTTCCTTCCCCTCTCACATCTCATTTTCTACCTTCATTTTCTCTGACTTCAATCATTGACTCAATCATAATGTCATGTCAAAAGTTTTTAAAACTCAAAGGATGTTTATAATAGTAAGGACATTTAGTCTTTAGGGTTACATAATAAAGAGAATATGCTATAAGCAGGTTGATATTTTGTTTCTTATCAGTCATGTTACATTTTATCATCTTAAAGACATCCTTAATGAAGAAAATGAGTTTTTAACAAATGTAAGATGTTTATGACAGAATAAATATAGAGTTGTGGGGTTTACATCATTTCATAAAGAAGCAGACTCTTAAAAGGGCTAGAATGGTAGATATGGAAAGGAGATGACCCACACCAGGAGTTCTACACACTAGCAAACATATCTCTTTTCAATACTAAGGGGAAACAAACTAGGTGACATTTTTTTTCTTCCCAAAACAGCAATATTAGTAAATGAATTATATCTTTATTTTTCAGATTTCTGGCAACAGCCAATGATGCATTTCTATAAAGTACAATGTGTCCTTTGATGAGCTCTTTACACTTGTGAAAAGTCACGATTATCTTTGATTCTTCTTTTATGTTCTCTTCTTTCTTTATCTTATTCTGTCTTTCTCTTTTTCAGAATATATGTGATCATATGTGCACATAAATGTTCTATGTTTTCCTCTCTGTGTTTGAGTTTCTATAACTATGTTTCCAGAATTAACTTTTATAATAGAAATCTTAAGCATTTGCTCATGGGCCCCAAAGTGTTTGATGGGATAATGAAGTGGAGAAATACAAATAATATTCATTTGTTTATATGCTGAAGCCAGTCTATCTCAAATATGTTTAAAAACTCATATTGGTATTGTTAGGAGGAAAAACAACAAAGATACCTCCTTAAAAATGTTAGGCTTATGATAGTCTTGACTATAGTATCATCCCAATGGGCACAATTCTGAAAAGCAATTATGTGGAATTATCCTAAGAAGATGTCTCTGTCATTTGATCTCCAAAGATCCCACTTCTAGGCATAGAAAATCTTGTCATATTAAGCAAATAAAAATTATCCATTTCATCATTTGATAAATCTTATTCTGTTTGGTTTAGTATTCTCTCTATAGCTATTGTGCTAAAAAATGATTTATTTAAAAAAAAATAGCATGAACTTTAAAGTACTTTAATCAACTCCCTAGGACATCTGTTAATTCATAGCAGGGTTGTAATCTATACTAGTAAGCTTTTTTTCCACTTTGGAGCTTCCCTAACTCTTATTCTTTTTGTATTTGCACAAAGTTGCTCAATAATAAAATGGCATCTTGCGACAATGTGAATTCCTTGCCACTGAGAATATTTATGCAGAGGCTGGGTGACCACTTGTCAATCTTTAGGATCATTTACTATTGTAAAATAGAATTTCACAATCTCTATCTCTGTTTCTCTGTCTCTCCCCGCCTCTCTGTTCCTCTTTTTCTGTTTATCTGTCTCTCTCACACATACCTTTCCCTTTACCTGCTCCTTTCTATACATATACACACAGTGGATATAGAGTCAGAGAGAAGACAGAGAGAGACAGAGGCCAACAGAGAGATAGACGTAGAGAAAAAGAGAGACACAGAGAGAGATAGTAAAAAGAGAGAGATAGAGGCTGACAGAGAGATATAGAGAACAACAGAGAAAAAGAGAGAGAGAGAGAGAGAGAGAGAGAGAGAGAGAGAGAGAGAGAGAGAGAGAGAGAGAGAGAGAGAGGGAGGGAGGGAAAGAAGGAGGGAGGAGAGAAGGGGGAGGAAGGGAGGGAGAGAGGGAGAGATATACAAGTTTATCTTGACATGTGTTTAGGTTTCTCCTGAATCTTCAGTAGCTGGTCTATCATCATATACAATTTTGTATTTCTCAGAATCCTCTGTGTAAGTGATGAAAGGTGAAAAGTATTGGAGAAATAGTAATTTAGTTCTCAACCAAGGTGACAGTGCATCATCTGAAATATAATATAATAAAAATATGCCTTCTAACACATGGCAGGAAGAGCAAACAGCATGTCACTACTTAGTCCTATCTTTGGGATTGTAAGAAATGCGATTCCTTCTGTGCTCAGAATAACTCCAGATCTGAAGAAGAAAAATAAAAGTTTTGAACAAAATACCAATTGCTTGTCAAAAAATGATAGAAACAGCTCTTTACTCTTCATGATTATGTGTACTTAGATCTAGGCTTGATAAATAAAATTTGTACATGATCTTCAACTACATTTTAGTCATTCATTTTAACTTTTTTCTTGAAAATGCTGAAGATAATATTGGTTCTCCTCCTCCCTTGAACACTTCCTAAGGGCAGGCAGATTAGAAAAAAACAAGAGGAAGAAAGAGAAGAGAACAGGTTATTTTTTTATAGTCTTTACTATATGCTAGGCAAACATATTAAGTGATTTAGCAATATTATCTCATTTGAGCCTCAGTAATTCTGCAAAATAGTTGCATTAATTATTCCCATTTTACAGTTGAGGACATTGAGGGAAACAGAGGTTAAATAAATTTCTCAGGGTCACCCAACTAATTTCTGAGACTCTATGTTGGTACTCTATCTACTGTGCCACCAGCTGCCTCTAGAAAGTAAGGAGCCTGATAACTCCCCAAAGTATATCCCTCATGTAATATAATAATTGCTGTTACTAAAGCTCCTGCATATATGAGGTAACTGTAATGATAATGATACCTTCCTGGAGAGTCTCCATTCTCATCGAAGAGGATTGTATCTCCAGAAACCCCAGTGAAGTTTGTTTTCATCAGAGACTCAAGAAGTTTTCTTCCATCAATTGGTTTCATAGCATCACAGAGCCCAGCATATCCTGGGCAGAGTGCTGTCTGCATGTTGTGAAGACCATATGCCATGGAATATATTGCATTGATTACAAACCCCATTTTGGAATCTTGGACATACTGTGTAGTCAGAGTCAGGGAACCTGTTGGGGAAAAAAGTTTCGAAAGTAACACTCAAAACTGATTATAAATTATCAATTATGCCATCATACATAATGTCTTAAACTAAATTCCTCCCCTGATGCCTTATCATGCAATTTTTATGATGACCCCAAAGTATGGAATACTATGACAAGAAAACACAATCTAATAGCTAGTCTTACAAATCTGGAGATATTCAGTATTAGTGTGATAATGCTTTGTGTGTTGTCTGAAGACTAATCTATCTAAATTTTGAGAAACTTATCAGCAAAAGGTTGGGATTGTGATCTTGCTATGGTGGAGGGACTACTCATACTGAAGAAATCACAGATTCCTGAAATATTGAAGTAATAACAACATCAGTAAGAAGAGCTACCCATTCCAATTACCTTTGACATGGAAGTTAAAAACTAGGAAACTTGGCCAACTGCTCAAACTACCTCTTCATAGCTGTGAATGTGGGCAGTCTAACTATCCAAAACTGGTTAAATGAATGTTACAAGATCTTGTCCTTTCATCCAACTGTTTTAAAAGTTATTGTCCTATTTGGATCTGTTTCCCACATTCTCCTTTAAGTGACAAATCAAATTATTCCACAGAATTTAAAAGATGTTATTGATCAATCAATCAAAAATATACTGTATGAAAAGCATTATGCTATTGTGAGAGGGGGAGAAGTAAGGTTTAAACTGGAGGTTATAGTACTTGCTATTATGGATCTTATCATCAAGACTGGGAATAAGAAACAAATCAAGAATTTTTTTATAAGATAAATACACAGTACCTACCACATAGTATAAGACAAAGACTTCAACTGATCAAGTGTTTAAATGCCACATCTAACTAGGTTATATTTTTATGACCTCCACTTATTTTATGTTTTTAATTAGTTGTGTCCGATTTTCTGTGGTTCTATTTGGGGTCTTCTTGGCAAAGGTGCTAGAGTGGTTTCCTATTTCATTCTTCATCTCATTTTAGAGATAGGAAAATGATACAAACATGGTTAAACAACTTGTCCAGAGTCACATAGTTATTATGTGTCTAAATCAAGATTTAAATTTAGGTAAATGAGATTTCCTCACTCCAGGCTCACTGCTTTATTCACTGTCCCATATCGTTGCCCTAAATTTTATGTATACATATATAAACATGCATGCTAATTATATGTATAAACACACATGTATGTATTCATATGTGCAGATGTGTATACATAAATATAAGTATGTACACATATACATAAATACTCATCTATTTTAGTTCAAATTTGTCCTCAGATATTTACTAGTTGTGTGACTTTGGGAAAGACCCTATTTACTTCAATTTCCTCACCTGTAAAATGATTGAAAAATGACATGGCAAACCACTTCAGCATCTTGACCAAGAAATGGTGTTATAAAGAATTTTACATGACTAAAATCATTGAACATAAACTAAATAAAGTATATACACTGAAAAATAATTATAAATCCCACTTAGTGTGAACAATAAATCCCCTGACGAAGTCACATATATACAAATTTCTTCTCTTTTGAAGTTAAAATTATGAAAAATATGGCAAACTGTTCTAGTTCAGTCAAAATGTACAGTGTGAATTCAACTATAGCTATTATTACAGCTCCATCAAATAACCAATTAGCATTTATTAAATGCCTACTATATTCCAGGGACTGTGCTTAACTCTTTCTATACAAAAAAGATGGGGGAACTTCAAGAAGCTTACATTCATACTAGTACAGACCTAACTTTATTAAAAATCATTAAGAATAGATAGATAATTGATAGAACAATTGATCTTGTGAGTTCTTTACAATTATTTCAATTTAAATAAATGTTATTTTTTATTAATGATGTTCCTTGTCTTCTTTATCTATCACTCTGCTATTCTAGTTGCTCTATTCTGGATAATATTTAAATTATAATTTTTTTCTTAAAGGAGGCTCCTAGATGCTATCTATCTATGCACCTAATACTACCAATATGATTTCACCATGGAAGAGAGCAATGGGTCTATCATTTTATAGACTTTAATGTTTTGACTCTGCTAATACAGGTTAAGGTCACATGAACAGTTTTTGTTTGTTTGTTTGTTTGTTTTTTTCCTGGGTGGGGAGCTGCTAAATTACTCTATTGGAAAAAAGTATATTGATCTCAAGTGCATTTGATCCATTAATCTTTCACTTAGTACTTGTGATTTGATTTCATTTTTAAACCCACATATAAGACATATTTATTCAACCTGACATAAACAGAAGAAAAATATCTATATTCTTAGGGCATGTATCTGGGACTTGATTAAAAAGCCTTGCAAGATTTATGAAACTCATAATTCCTACCCAAATAATTGTGAGGTGGATGAGCAAAAATTTTTACTTCCAGGAGGATCTTAGAAAGTATTTCTAGGAGTCATGAAAACCTTAAGGGCACAGATGCTGATTCCATTTGTGCTGTTGAATAAAAGTAGGGGGTACAGAAAAGAAATACTTGCAAGATTGATGAATAGCTATTTAAGAAAGTAGTGACCAACCCTAGGACTTTAAGGCCTTAATAATAAGGCATATAATAAAAAAATAACATCTTTTCCAAGGATAGAGTGAATCTATATAGTAAACTAGGAAAAAAAATTGCTTAGATATTTGAGAGGGTAAGGAGAAAAGCATCATATAAATCTGATAACCTTTATACTATGGAATATAGTAAGCATGACACAGGAAAAGAATAATTATTAAGAAGCCCAGTATTTCACCAGAAAATTGCACAAAAAAGAGATGAAGTCATTTACTTAGTTTCACACAGTTAGTGAATATCTGAGGCTGGATTTGAAGTTGCCTCCATGCCCAGCACTCTATCCACTGTGCCATCTTGATGTCCCATTATCTAAATATCTATTAAAATATGTTTTCTGCTAAGTGATTGATAATTTTGTGATGCCTTCGTATGCATTTCATTATTCAAAAGTCAGAGGAAATGACAGATGAAACTAATGATATTAGCCTGGTTCTGACTGATTTACTAACAAGGAGGAATTGGTTGCCTAAGTAGAAAATACAAGAACCTTGGGAATAGGGACTCATGTCTTCTGACAGTTTGTGAAAGATTAGAAGTTGAAAGCTATTCCAAAACAGAGGAAGTAGAGGTAAAGTGATTTGGATTAAGATTCTCCAGGGAACACTAGCTCAACAATATAATTATGCTCCTAAAATGAAGCTCTAATTAGATGAACACAAAAGTACAAGGAAAAAGAAGGGAGTGTATGTGCCAAAATGTTTGTGGCAGCTCTTTTTGTAGTGGCTAGAAACTGGAAAATTAATGGATGCCCATCAATTGGAGAATGGTTGGGTAAATTATGGTATATGAATGTTATGGAATATTATTATTCTGTAAGAAATGACCAACAGGATGAATACAGAGAGGCTTGGAGAGACTTACATCAACTGATGCTAAGTGAAATGAGCAGAACTCATTATACACTTCAACAATACTATATGAGGATGTATTCTGATGGAAGTGAATATCTTCGACATAGAGAAGAGTTAATCCAATTCTAATTGATCAATGATGGACAGAATCAGCTACACTCAGAGAAGAAACATTGGGAAATGAGTGTAAACTGTTAGCATTTTTTGTTTTTCTCCCCGGGTTATTTTTTACCTTCCGAATACAATTCTTTCTTTGCAGCAACAACAACAACAAAATTCAGTTCTGCACATATATATTGTACCTAGGATATATTATAACATATTTAATATGTATGGGAAGGTCTGCCATCTAGGGGAGGGGGTGGAGGGAAGGAGGGGAAAATTCAGAACAGAAGGGAGTACAAGGGATAATGTTGTAAAAAATTACCTATGCATATGTACTGT
Source organism: Sminthopsis crassicaudata (assembly GCF_048593235.1). NCBI lineage: Eukaryota > Metazoa > Chordata > Mammalia > Dasyuromorphia > Dasyuridae > Sminthopsis > Sminthopsis crassicaudata. The sequence continues at coordinate 559,355,915 of NC_133619.1, forward strand.
CAAAAAATGTTATAATTATAAAATTAATAAAAAAAAAGAAAAGAAAAAGAAGGGAGGAGTCCAAGGAAATTAATTTGAACAAAGAGGGAATTAATCAACTAATATGCATTAAAAAAAATACAAACGCCTTAGATCATAGCATTATAGGTTTTTTGTTGGATGTATGTATAAAGGTAATATAATCTAACATTCATTTTACCATAGCTAAGAAAGCTGACAAGTCTATACTTTCATTCTCTTGAGCTTATCTCAAATATAATAGAAAATACCTTAATGAGTAAAATGTTTCTTAATTTTTCCTTCTTTCTTTACTCTCTTCCTCTTTCCCTCCCTCCATACATGTTGGTTTTCTGTTATCAATTGTGACCAAATTCCCGGATATTCCCCCAATAGTGAGTCTATTTGCATTATACTCATAACTTGAAGATATGATAATATTTAATAACAAAACATTAAATTTTCTTTACTTGCTATCATTCTCTTCACAAACTATCTCTGTTGCAATATTATTCTTTTTTCTATTCCCAGCTTCAGAACCATCTCTTCAATAAAGTCTTTATTAAAGTTTGAAAAGATAGCTATCTCATCCAATTAATTTTTTGATTAAAATTTTCATAATTAAATTATTTAATTTATATTTTATATTGAATTATTTTATAATTCTCTTATTCTTTATTTTATATTTTATTAATTGTTATTTTATATTTATATTTTAATTTAATTATTTATATTTTAATTAATTTATTTTATTAAATATTTTATAATTCTCTTATTAATGAAATATTTTATATTTTATTTTATATTATTAAATATTTTATAATTCTCTTATTAATTTGTCACACTAAATTTCTATTTTTATAAGTATTTGTATTTGATGACCCACTATCTGAAAAAACTAATTTACATGTATGTACTTATGTACATATATACATATGCATATATGTATAGGCATGCACACATTATATATATGTTATATCCCCTTGACATATAAATGTGTATATATAGAATTAACTTATATATATAAATATACATATTCATTTATATACATTCATATACATATATGATACATATATGTGTGTATACACGCACATACACATTCACTTGAAAACACATTTATAAAGTGTATACAAAGTGAAAATACAAAGACAAACATTAAACAGTTCCTCCTCTCAAGGAGCTTCCCTTCCATATGAGCCAACAAACATTTGTTAAGCACCTTTAAGACAACTGGAAGATACTACACATTTAGATGCAAGTTCATCTAAAATAATTTCAAGACTAAGGTCGTGCCAGTAACTTGAGAAATAATATAATCCTTTCAATGAACCTTGAAGAAAGAGGAAGATTTGAAGAGGTTAGGTAAAATGACTCTAGGGGAATACTTATGCAAAGACATGGAGAGATAAAACAGAATACTGAATATTGGTAACAGAAGTCTAATTTGGTTGGAATCGAGAGAATATTAAAGATAATAATAGGAAATAAACTTAGAGAATAAGATGTTTCCAGCTTTTGAAGGACTTCATATAAAAAGCATAAACTTTGAGTGGGAAGTGAGATGGTTAGACCTGGGATTTAGGCAGCTGTTTTAAATGAATGAATTGGATATAGAGCCAAAATGGCAGTATAGGCTGGGATTCAGCAGAACTTTCTCATATTCTCCATCTAAAAAACTTAAAACAACAACTTTAAATAAAATTTTGGAGTAGTACAACTGACAAAAGAACGAAGCTAGACTTTTATTAAATATAAAACATCTCAGGGTCATCAATGGCAGACCTTGGAGGAGTTTGAAATTAGCAGTGGTAGCAGCAGTAGGACTTCTCAGCCCAGAGATACTCTGGGTTGCAGTTCTACAGGGAAGAGAATTACTTGCAGGAAGTCGCAAGGGAATACTAGTATTTATGATTAAAGGAGCAGAGAGAACCAAATCATAGTTCAAGATCCTGGTCATAGTTCCAGAAAGAAGAAGAGTACTAGTTGCTGCAGGGGAGCAGAGGTTCTTTTTTGGGTTATGATCAGAGAACAAACCAGGAGATAGTGATTGCAAGTCTTCCAGGATAATGTCACCTTGGAAGCACTGAAAACATGTAAACCTCCAGATCTAGATCTGACAAAAAGTCTGAAGCTTAGCACAGTACTTCTCCATCTTTAGGTGAACAAATCTCAATTTGAATGTGAAGTTCAAAGTAAAGAAATAGATTTGAAAAATGAGCAAAGACAAAAATAATTTGACATAGAAAGCTACTATAGAGACAAGGAAGAGCTAGACATAAACTTAGAAGAGGGATATTGTGTAAAAAACAGATATAAACAAATCTTGAAAAAAAAAATTACTCTTTGGACCCAGGGCCAGCAACAATCCCTAGGAGAGTAAAAGGAAAATAAAAGAATGATAGAGGAATTATTGGGAAATAAAATGAGAGTGATTCAAGAAAATTATGAAAAAAAGAATTAGGAGCTTGGCAAAAGAGGCACAAAAAAAGAGCTGAAGAAAAGAACTCCTTAAAAAGCAGAATTGACCAAATGTAAAAAAAGATACAAAAGCTCAGTGAAGAAAATGATTCATGAAGAATTAAAATTGGGAGCATAGAAGCTAATGACATCATCAGGCTTCAAGAAACAATAAAACAATGTCAAAAGAATGGAAAAATTGAATATGTGAAAAAACACATAGAAAAAAAAAAGCAAACAAACAACTGAATTAGAAAATAGTTCAAGGAGAATTAATTTTAAAAATTATTGAACCAGATGAAAAAACATCATCACAAAAAATTCAAGACACTATACTTCAAAAAATTATCAAGAAAAACTGCCCTAATAGTAGACTTATAGGGTAAAATACAAATGTAAAGAATCTACCAATCACTTCATGAAAGAGATTTTGAAATAAAAACTCACAGGAATGCTGCAGCCAAATTTCAGAATTCCCAAGTTAAGGAGAAAATGTTTCAAAAAGTCAGAAAGACACAATTCAAATACTGTGGAGTCAAGATCATATATGATTCAGCAACTTGAGTGCAGGGGTTAAAATATAATATTCTGGAAGGTAGAGCTAAGGACTACAAGTAAAAATTATCTACCCAATAAAAAAAAGTATAATTCTTCAGGGGAAAAAATGGATATTTAATAAAAATAGAGGATCTCAGAGCACTTTTGATGAAGAGACCAGAACTGAATAGAAAATTTGACATTTAGGGGGAAGAGCCAAGATGGCAGAGAGGACACACTTTTCTTCCTGATCTTCTCCTACAACCCTCAGACTCATTAGCAAATCCAGCCTCAATTAGTTGTAGAATGGCAGAATCCATGAATATTTGGAGTATAACAAATTACCAGCAGAAGATAATTTCAAAGTTCGCCAAAAAAGATCTGTTTCAATAGAAAATGGAGGGAGGCAGGTCAAATGCAAGCCCAGCACAGACAGCACAGAATCTCTGGGCAGTGTGGACTCTTCTTGGCAGAGAATCTACAGGGATTAATCTACCACAGAGTTGGCTACTCTGCCCTGGTTGCAAGCCAGTAGATCATCTGAGAAGTTAGAAAACATCCAACACAAGCACAAAGGGTTTATGAACCCTGAACCACCAGGACCTGACCAGCACCAGGAGTAAGTCATCATTGACCTAGCACAGCATGGGCATGTATAGAGAAGGCCACCGCTTGTAGAGAAAGCTTGGAAAACCTCACCTGCCTGAAAAGCAGACCTTAAATTTGTTTTAAAAATGAATAAAAAACCAATGAGAACTCTCAACAGAAACAGTTTTTATGGTGAAAGAGAAAAGCAGATTTCAAACCATGATGAAACTAAAAGCAAATCATCTCCAGATGAAACCCCAAAAGGTAATTATAACCTGGTCCCCATCACACAAGGCTCTTCTAGAAGAAATTAAAAAGGATCTCAAAAGAGAGCTAGAAGAAACATGGGGAAAGGAAATGAAAACTTTGCAATATAACTCATTAAAAGATAGATTTGATAAAATGGAAAAAGGAAACAACTCCCAGAAAAACAAAATTTGTGAAATAAAAAAAGAAAATGATTTCCCAAAAACAGATTTTGTGAAATGGATAAAGAAAATAAATTAAAAAAACAGAATTTGTGAAATGGAAAAAAAAAATTCCATAGAGCAAAACAACACATTTAAAAATTCATTTGGACAAATACAAAAAGAAGTAAAAAAAAAAAAAAAAAAAGTAAATGAAGAAAATAATTCACTAAAATTCTGTATTGAACAAATGGAAATGAATGACTCAATGAGACAACAAGAATCAGTCAAACAAAACCAAAAAAAAAAAAAAAATAGAAAAAATAGAAAAAAAAAAGGTAATATACCTTAATTGGGAAAACAACTTGTTGAAAAATTACCCATGCATATTTTTTGTAAATTAAAAAAAAAACTTTAATCAATACATTAAAAAAAGAAAATTTGGCATTTAGAAAAAAGACTTAAGAAAAGTAAAAAAAAAAAAAAAAAAAAAAAAATTAACACGAAAAAGTAACCATAGGGGACTCAATAAAATTAAACTGTTTACATTATTACATGGGAAAATGATACCTTAAATTCCAAAGAGACAATTTAAAATTATTAGCCTACCTGAAGGCCATGAACAAAAAGAAAAAGCTGGATAGCATTCTGCAAGAGATTATTAAGGAAAATGGCCCCAATATTCTAGAAACAGAATGGTAAAACTATTTGGAAAAATTTATAAAGGAGTCTTGTCAAATTTCTTCTATGACACAACTAAGATACTAATACCTAATAAGAATTCACTGTTTGACAAAAATTGCTGGGAAAATTGGAAAAAAGATGTCAGAAATTAAGCATAGGTTTATATCTCACAGTCCATACTAAAATGAGGATAATACCATAAACACATTAGGAAAACAAAACATCATTTCCTATCAGATTTTTGGAAAGGGAGGAATTTATGACTTAAGAGGAACTAGAGTACTTTATGAAGGGTAAAATGGACAACTTTAATTACATTAAATTAAAACGGTTTGCACAAGCAAAACCAATAGGAATACATACATAAATAAAAGGGAGATACAAAGCCGGGAAAAATCTTTACAGCCAGTATTTCTGATAAATGTTTCATTTCTAAAATATATAAATAACTATGTCAAATGTATAAGAATACAACTCATTCCCTAATTGACAAATGGTCAAAGGATATGAACAGATGATTTTCACATGACAAAATTAAAGTCATCTATAATTACATGGAAAAGGGCTCTAAATCACTATTGATTAAAGAAATGCCAAAATAAAAGAACTCTGAGTTCCCTCTTCACACCTCTCAGAGTGGATAATATGATAGGAAAAGATAATGATAAATGTAGGATGGTTTGTGGGAAAACTAGTACATTAATGATTATTGGTGGAGTTGTGAAATGATCTAACCATTCTGGAGAGCAATCTGGAACTATACCCAAAGGACTATAAAATGCACATACCCTTTGTCCCAGCAGTGGCATTACTGGGTCTGTACCCCAAGGAAATCATAATGGAAGGAAAACAACTCACATGTGCAAAAAAAAAAAGAAAAAGAAGGGGCAACATTGAAAGAAAATATCATTTTAGGGGGCAGAGGGGCAGCTGAGAAAGCTACTTTAGGCCTTCTGCAAGAAGTCAGCTCCAAGTTGGCTCTTTTTATAATTGAAAACTTGGCTAGAAGCTGGGGGCAGCTTTTGATGGGGGCTGGGAGCAGTTTAAGCTGGTATCAGAATAGAAAATCTTGGAATTGAATGAGTGTATCTGGGCTAATTTCCAACTCAATAGAATTGGAATCTCCAGCTCTGGCTAAGTAGCAGTGGTCCTGGACTCAACTAGCCCCATCTAGATATCAGATTTATCTTGATTCCCTGGGGCAGTTCTCTCAGGGGAGAGATTTTCTGAAGGAGTTCCCAAGTTTTCCCCCCAAAATCTGAGAGAGTGAGAGAGAGTTTCAGGGCTCCCCTCATCAATATGGCTGTGTGTCTATTATACTGTAAGAAACAATGAGAGTGTGGTATCAGAAAAAACATGACGAGACACATATAAACTGATGCAAAATAAGGTGAGATGAACTCAAGAAATCATTGTACTTAGTCATAGCATTGTTGTAATAATGATTAACTATGAAAGATGACTACTTTGATCAATGCAATGATCCAAGACAATACCATTGATAAAAATGATGATTAAAAAGGCAATCAACCTCTAAAGGGAGAACTAGTAAACTCTGAATGCAAATTAAAGTATAATTTGTGGCTGTATATGTTCCCCTACTATTAATTTAGCACAAATTATCTCAGTGAAATACTTTTTTGTAGGAAGAGGGAAAGGTAAGAGAGAGAGGGAGGAAGGGGATAAAGAAGAGAAAGTTCATTCTTCCTCTGAATTCAAAGAGGACTAAGGACAACAAAAGAATGATATCTTGACTTGCATGTAAATTATATTTAATTGAAGCAGGGCTGCACAAGTCATCATCCTCACATTGTCCTTCACAGTCATCCAAGTTCAGTAGCAAGATAAAAGTCAAAAAGACTGGCTCAGAATGCTATGGGTGATCTTGGCCTTTTTTAAACCAATGTATCTCCCAGTTCTAAGTTTGTGTGATTAAGAACTAAGGAAGAATTAAGACAAAAATAGCCTAATTTGCTATACAAAAGAATCATTCTGAGAGGAGAAGACCCGCAGAGTTTCTGGCCAGAGTAGAAAACAATTGCTTATTTACACTCACTCTGAGCCATAAGAACCCAAACAAACAAGAGAGGCTTAAACTAGAACCTGTTTGATAAAATTTAGAATGATTTGTGTTTAAAGCCATATTCAACTAGCTCCATTTGAAGCACAATAGAGTTTTTCAAAGCCAGTTTTTTAGAGCTATTTTCAAGAAATCACAACTGAAAAATATACAAGAAAAAGATGTGATTATTTTCAACTTTTTTTTTGAAAAAAAAAAAAAAGATAAAATAAATAGGAAATTATAAATATATATGCCCAAATCCCAAGTATCAGACAAATTATAAGCAACCCAAAATTATATTCCTTTGTTCAGAACACCTACATGTAAGGGTTTAACTAATTATATGGATAGAGGAACCACATGTAATGAAGGAAGAAAAAGGAAGAAAAAATAAATAGAAAAAAGAAGAAGAGGAAGAAGAAGGAGGAGGAGGAGGAGAAAAGCTTTATTCAACTTAAACTGGCAGGTTGGGTCCACAGAAGGAAGGTACTGATCACACATTGCTATTCATCCTTTGCTCCAATTTCTATTTATGTGAGGTAAAACTATGAAAAGTCACCAGTCTCACTCTCTTCTCCAGTCATCAGTATCCAGTAGCAATAAGAATCAAGATGTTTGACAATGGTCCAAGGGAAAAAGAGGAAAGAAAGGGAGGAAAAGAGGGATGTGAGAGAGAGAGAGAGAGATGGAAAGCAGACAGAGAGACACAAAGAGAGACATAGAGAGAAACACACACAGATAGAGACACTCATAAGGACAGAGAGATGGAGAGATGGAAAGAGAGACAGAGAGAGACAGAGGGACAGAGAAAGTGAGAGTGAGAGACAAAAAAGACAGACAGAAGAGAGAAAAAGAGGTCTTAATTCTGGTGTCCATCTAAGAGAAGAAAATTCAAGAATTATACTATTCTCTATAGGGTGAAATGTAGCTAAATGCCTTTTGCTTCAAGTTAAATCCACTTCCTTTTGTTCTACCTTCTGTAGAGGAGACTTTTAATAGAGCTCCAGTAATCTAAAGATGCTTATTTTATATCCTCTAAGCACCTACTTGCCACTAGGTGGAACAGCACATATATTGCTAGATTTGGAATCAGGAAGACCTGATATCAAATCTGGCCACATATACTTAATAAATAAAAACATAGGAAATGACACATTTGGGGATTCACATGAGGGGGCTTAATAAAAAGTCCATAAGGTCCCTAAAATATCATCAAATATAACATAAATAAGCTTCTTATTCAAAGATATTTGTGAAATCAGGGCTGGAATTAGGAAGACTCATTTTCCAGAATTCAAATCTGGTGTTAAACATTTAACTAACTGTGTGTCCCTAAGCAAGTTACTCATCCTGTGTGCTTCAATTTCCTCATCTCTAAAATGAGCTGGAGAAGGAATGGCAAGCCATTCCTGTATCTTTGCCAAGAAAACCCCAAATAGGGTGGTAAAGAGTTACATGCAATTGAATGATTGAACAACAACAACAAAATAAGTATTAAAGGTAATTGCAACATAAGGTAAAACTGGAAATAACAAAAAAGTCAACCATAGGGAAACAGTTAATCATTTAGCCTATAACACCACAATACTATTATCACTAGCAAGGATGCATAATACAAAGAAATCTAGAAAGACCTTGTCTTTCATTAAAAAAAAAAAAAAAAAAAAAAAAAAAGTTTTGTTTGTTGAATAAAAGGAAAGCTAGAATAGAATACACAATGCTACCATATAAAAGAAAAATTAATTCAGAATGAATGGATGAACAAAATTCTGATAGAACTAATGAACAAGTTACAGTGTTTTGTTTTCAAATTTAGTGTATTAATTACAATCATAAACTGATCTAATATTAATATTAAGTGCATATTTTGCCAACATATCATCTTGTACCTATTTTGAACATATAAATACACACATAGACAAGCTTTTTGAGGGCAAGAAAAATTTCATTTTTGTTTTTGTATCACCAAAACCTAAATACTTACTAATGGATTGATTTTTTTTTAATCAAAAAAAGTCAATGTGATAACAGATATTATGGTACTAAAAAGGATGGCACTGAAGTAATAGCTAGCCCTGGGACAAGGGATATAGACAAAGGTCAGTGGAGTCAGGTTGGAGCTAATGAGATGAATAATGGGAGAAGCTGAGTGAGTGAAGTAAACATGCCAGATTCCTTATATAAACATTAATTTTTTTTTTTTGTAGCACAGATTAATTATCTTATAGCAGCATATGAGCAAATTGCTGCTGCTGCTATCAAAGCATGGGGCAACCTCCCAGGAAGACAAGATAGAGGGGAAGCCTTCACAAAAATAGCACAAGGTCCTAATGAAACCTTTGCTGATTTCATGGGATATCTACAGACAGCTGTCATACAACTATTGGTGAAAATGTAGCAACATAAATCCGTTAGGAGTTAAAATTTCAAAAGCCCAATTCTCTAATAACATCTTAACATAAGTTGCTATTATTACTTTCAAGTGGAGATACAGAGGTTAAGTAATTTTCCCAAACACAACTACTAAGTGTCTGAAATCAATTTTGAACTCATCAACCTGAGTCCAAGACAAGCATTCTATCCATTGCACCATCTAACTACCCACATCCTTGTCCCTTCAAACTTATTCAATTTTGTTATACTTTACTCCATAGACTCACCTACTATTAGCATTGGCCTACTTTCATAGTTTGGTATTACACCTACCATATCTTATGCCTTTTACTAGCTGTCTCCAATACCTAGCATGCTTTCCATTCTTTCATCTGCCTCTTAAGTTTCATAGTTTCTATAAAAATTAATCTCCCATGTCACTTTGTAGAAGTTGCTTTTCCCCTCCCAAATAACCCTCAATCTATTTTGTAAGTATATTATATAAACCTTTTTATTTCCATGTTTCTATACCTTATTACAATGTAAGGCCCTTGATGTTAGAATGATTTTTGCCTTTCTATGTATTGTGAGCATTTGGCACAGTGCCTGACACTTAGTAAATGCTTAATAAATGCTTGTTGATTCAAAGACTTAACAGTTTAAAATCTCTTTCCTTATTATAGTATTTTCCCTCCCTTTTTCTATACTCACAAAGCTTTCTCCAAGTCCTCCAACCTGCACATATTAATATCTTTCTCCTCTAATCTTGAAAATAAGCCTTTAGGAAGGCAGAGCCAAAATGGTGGAGAAAAGGCAAGAAAAATAAGAATTGGGCTCAGGCCATGGAAGAGTTCAAAAAGGACTTTTGAAAATCAAGTAGGAGAGAGGAAAAATTAGGGAAAGAATTGAAAGAAGTGCAAAAGGAAATATAAAAAAGCTAATGGGGAGAATAATGTCTTAAAAAGCAAAAATGGCCAATTGGGAAGGGAGGTAGAAAAACTCAATGAGGAAAATATTTCCTTAAAAATTAGAATTCTGAGTATAATGAACTCTGCAGAATAGCAATCAGGTAAGAGAATGGAGAGCAAAGTACCAATTAACAGATAGACAAATTATGGCAATGGGTCTGGTAATAGGTAGTAAAGAGAGTGCTGAGTTTTGTAAACTGAAGCTTCTTTTTGTTAGGATTACTAAGTGAGAACTCGGGTTGTCTGGATAGTGACGAGGTGAGAATTCAGGTTGGACAATTACAAGGTGAGAACTCAGGTTGACTTGATGGAAGGAGCAGGCTCATTGGCTGAGGTGGTTCTTCCCAGAAGCCCTTGCATTATCCCACGCCCATTCTCTGGGAGAATAAAAGAGAGGACTCCCAGAGATAAAAAGAAGACTCTGAATTGCATCAGGCTTGACGGGGCTCTCTGCAGGAAGGGAAGTCACTTCTTTGGACAAGAGTTAACAGCAACTGCCTGGAGACAACGGTTCGTTACAGGAAGAAGAATCTGTTGGAGAGATTTGAGTAGACACAGCAGATCTCTTCCCAGAGAGCGATCCAGCAGCTTCTGGAGACGACAGCTCTTTTTCTACTTTATTCAAAGAAATAGAGCCCTTAGAATTCAATTCAAGAAACATTTAGTAGACACCATGTTGAGTGTTTTAGATTTGAGCTGTCAGGAGGAAGCAAGGTTGTCTGGTTGGAATAGCAAGAGAAGAAATGGGGAACATTGCAGTTTTTCACATCAGGTGACTAGGAAGTTCAGAAATGTTGGAATGATCAGACAAGTATCAAAATTCAGAGAACATAATGTGACATTTACAGGGAATCAGGAAGTTTTGAGGGATTCAATGAAAAATCTGGAGCCTAGAAATTCTGGGTATTCAAAACAATTGCATAAGCAAGCAGAAATAATGAGACTTCTGCTCTCAGGACCACAAAGTCTATCTTTTAATTTTCCTCTGAAGTTTGGGCAGTCACAGAATACAAATGCATCATCAAAGATGGTGGTATAGTTAGGAGTTCACAGTATACTGCTTAGAAAATTAGGACAAGGATTGGGATGTCTGGATTATGAGACTTTTTGGTTGTTTGGTCTATCCCTGATCCCTAGAAGAGTGCTTATTATATATTAGGTGCCTCATTAATGCCTATTTATTGATTGGGAGATTGATAGAAAGGTTTTTACATAAACAACCAAATGGTTCATGCTTTTTTCTCTCCAGCACAATTGTAGCTTCTTGAGTCAGGCACTATGTAATGTTCCCTACAGTGCCCAGTACAACACTGAACATGTGCTAAGTGCTCAGCCAATTTGTTTTAATTTGATTAATTACACTCAGGGGAAATTTCTCAGGTTAGAAATCTATGTTCTTTCTCAGATATGATTAAGCAATGGAAAATTTGTGAAGGATTCTGGAAGCCACTTTCCATCTTGAGTTCTTCATAGCCTCAAGAAGCTCCAACCAGGCACAGAGCTCTCAGACTCTTCCACTTATTCTGATACTGTTTAGCATCTTGAAAGTATTGAGGCACTTAAAGTCAGAAAGAGAGGTTTAAATCCCACCTTGGACACTTAAAAGCTATTATCTTTCATGCAGGGTGCCAAACATCTCAGGATTTATTTCCTTTTTTCATAAAAAGCAATAATAGAATTTTCATAAGCAAGCAGTTTTTAAACCAGAAAATAACTATATGAATGGGAACAATCATTACTTTCATCTGCCTTGGGGAACCCAAGATGCAAGCTACAGAAAGCAAATCCTTACTCCTTATGCTTTTTTACTGTCTGAGAAAACAAAAGGGCATTTTTTTCAGCAGCTCTTCAGACACATAATCTAAGCTTTGGAGTCTGAGAATTGTTGAAAAAGTTGTGATATGAAGGGAAGATCAATGAATACATGGAAGCCAGTGGTATGATATCAGGACCCCATCTTGTGGAATGCCTCTCTATCACATTCTCATATGCTAATCAATTCTGGAAGAGGAAATAATGAGAACATTTCTCATGCTCCATAAAGTTTGTTTGTTCTCTCCAGAGAAATAGTTTCAACAAAATACAGTAATTTTATGGTCAAGTAAGATGATCAAAAGGCAAGAGATCAGTTTGGAGGATAACTGAAATCTGTTTATTTTCATTGTCTCTCCTCATAATTCTATAAAGTAAATGATTTTAATCCATCATTTTGATCTATCTTTATGCCTCCAAATTGATCCAGGACTTTTGGAAACGCTTTTGTTGATATAGGTAGTGGAAATTATTATTAAAGACTAAGTATTAAATATTTAGCAAAGTTAAATAAAATTATTTAGGGAAAAAAAAAAAAACATTCCAAAAGGGTTTCGTTTTGAAAATGACAACTGTTATCTTATTTTACATTTAATAGTATTTGTTTAAGTAATAATGCATGTAGAAGGTCAGTATTAAAAAAGTCCATTTACAGGAAGAGCCAATTTAAGGTATTACTTGAGAACTGCTCTCTGTAAGGGCGAACATTTCAAAGCACTGGCTCACCACCTTCCTTAACAATGGATGAAAGACATAGTCACGATAAATTTAAGATAATCTTAATGGAGAATGCATGTGACAGGGACAAGGCATCACAATTATGCTATTTACAATTTCTTTAAGATCAACAAAGCAAATTACATACTATCTTATTTGACCTTCCTAATAAACATGTAAGAAAGATTCTATTTTCATTTCTATTTTATAGATTTGGAAACTGAGGCTCAGAGAGGTTAACTGAGCTACATTGATTCATGAAAATCACATCTAGTAAATGTCTAAAGTAGAATTTGAACTTAGGTGTCTAACTCCCAATTCTAGAACTATACTAAATATTTCATGAGTCCTCTATAACAGCTTAGAATAATTTATTTTATAGAATTTGTGTTTTCAAAACAATTTCTTTAAAACTCTCCTTTGAGGTAGATAATACAGGGATTGGTATTCCATTCTTACTTATGAGGACCCAATTACTTAGAGAGATTAAGTAATTTCATTCAGATATGAAGTTTCTGTGGCAGAATTTGAACTCAGCTTTACTGTCCAATATTCTAAGCACTCTATTATACTATTATATATATTATGCATCCATATTCCTCTACATATGTATGTAGCCTACATAGAAATATTTATGTATATATTATACAATTATAATACTATATGCAATATCATATACATTTACGTAGATAAACATTTCTAAGTACCAGCAGAACATCACCACTGATGTTCTGTTTATCCTATAAGTGTACTAAACAGGATATTTCCCAAGGAGGATTTGCCATCTTTCTCCCAAAATTTGTACTCTCTAACTTTCCAATTGTAATTGATAACTCAGTTATGATCCTAGACACTCAAACTTAATCTATGGTATTATCCCTCTCTTTTACCTTTCTTATTAAGGCCTATTGCTTTTTTCTTCAAATATTTTCTGAATTATAATCTCTCTCCCCCTTTTTCTGATTCTCCTCAATGTTGACATCATTCTTTCTTTTTATCCTTTATACTTTAGCCTCAGACACTTACTTGCTATGTGTTCCTGAACAAATCACATAATCCTGTTTGCTTCAGTTTCCTCATCTATAAAATTAGCTGGAGAAGAAAATGCCAAACTACTCCAGTATCATTGCCAAGAAAATCCCAAGTAGGTTGACAAATAGTTAGACATGAGTGAAACTATGGAACAATAACAAACTTTCTGAGGGAAAGCATTATAGTCCATTTCCCCCCTTTTCATTGCCTTGAATTTATATATACATATATATATATATATATATATATATATATATATATATATATATATATATGATTATTGATGTTTTTTCTAAATAAAATTGAATCCATAGTAACAGGGAGGTTAGAAGGAGAAACAGATTTTAGGGAATTTATAATGAATCTGGTTCTGGACATGTTGAAATTGAAGTGCTGGCTGAAAATCTCATCATCATATTCAACAATTGAACATTCTATTAGACCAGAATTTTGAAAAAATATGACTTCAATCTCTGAAAAGTGCTGTGACCCTTTGTTTCACTTGTTCTAAGGTTTGCACATTTGAAAGTAAGTGCTGCTAAAAATACAAGTTCCATTAAGACTTTTGCTTCTAATTAAAAATAACAAGCCCTACTAACTGAAAACTCCATCTCTTATAATAAGCATGATAATTGAAATGAAGTGGAAAATTGAGCAAATGCATTACATTGCAGTGCACAACCATTCTGTGTAGAATTTCTTCTCCAAAATGAGATGCTTATAAATTGTACACCAGGAAGGTTAATTGTTGTATCTATTACAAAAAAGCTGATTAGTCTAGAAAGGGGATTCATTGTGAGACGACAGACATCGCATCACCACCATCAAAAAACATTTATTAAGCACCTAATTGCATGTACTATTATATTAGTCACTGCACCAGGAGGTTATCAACTTTCATTCATTCAATATTCAACTTCATCATTATATTGAATTCCTTAAAATATTTATAACTCCTTGAAATAGTGATAGTTCCAACTTTACTGTAATCTATTCCTGTACTACTACTCTAGAATCTATCAATATTGTTTTAGTTGCCTGCTATTCTTTGTACATGACAACTCCCAGCTCTGTATATTAGCACTAGCTCTCCTCCACGTTTGAAATGTTATCCCTATTTACATTTTCCTGTTGGATTCTGGGTTTTCCTTCAAAGTTCACCTTAAATCTCAGCTTCTGTATTTAGTCTTTTCAAGTCTTCTACCTTCCTCCTAAACAAATACCCTGATAATTCCTCTCCTCTAACATTACCTTCCATTTACACTGTAAATATGTTGAACATAGTTATTCTCATATTGTTCCCACACCTCTCTGCTCCCCCCACATTAAAATGTGATATCATTGAGAGCAGGGATCACACTCTTGCCTCTCCTTACATCCTTAGGATTTAACATAGTTACTAGTATAAATGCTTGTTTATTGACTAATTCAGCTCTTTTTTCTCATATTATACTTCCCCTTAAGGTACCCTCTGCTATACCATATAGGTGCACGTATGTGATCATAAAGAAAGGAAAGCCATAGTTTTAAGGCAAATAGATCCTACTTGTCTTATTTTTGTTCTGATTCAATTCAAAGTGCCTAAACACCCTTCCAAACCCTACACAGAAGAAGGATGTGAAGAGAATGCCCTCTACTGAATTGTCTCATAAGTATAAATACTGATTTATGGCCACTTAAACATATAGATCTGGGACTACTTGAAGAACTCTTGAACAACTTGAAGTTCTTGCTAGCACATGACAGGAACAAGGTAGTCATTCCAAGAAGCAATAGTTTTACGATTATTCATTCCTATTCCATCCACAAATTGGTTAGCTCAATGTTTAATTACAAGTGCTACACCAACTGATGAAAAGAATAAAGAAAAGAGTTAGTAGGAGTATTCCCCCCATTACAGTAAAGAGCTGTTTTATGGAGATAGAGGCTATGTTTACTCTGTCATGATGTGAAATTATCTTCTGTTGTAACAAAGCCAAGAATTGCATATGACAAAAATCCATTCTCAGGAGACAGATCCTGGCAGAGAATAAGCATTTCATAAATCTCCATTGAGTCAATGATTTTTTTTTAAGACAAAAGCTACATCTATAGCATGCACTATTATTTAAATGGAAAAGGAATAGAGCATGGTATATAGCTATATTATGGTATATTATGATGAATAGGCACCTTGTTGGAAGAAAGGTTTTGAGGCTGCATTTTGGTCTTTGTGATGAAATACTTAAAAAAATAAATAAATAATCAAACAAATAAGCAGAGTAGGATTTACTTCTTTATATATTTTAGTTATTTGTGTGATAGTAACTAATGTCACTTATGAAAACTTGTTCCCTATCACTCTCATCATTGATATGTACATTATATAACTGCCAATTATATGTATATGCGTGTGATTTTATATATATATATATATATATATGTGTGTGTGTGTGTGTGTGTGTGTGTGTGTGTAGATAGATAGATTGTATGTATAGTCACTCACACAGACACACAAACACAAAGAAAAGCACACACATAGACACAAATAAATCTATTTCTATATTTAGTGGGTAGGAGAAACAAGCAGATTGGTCATTAGTTGTTGGTTTCATCTAATTCACCTCCTTTTATTACATAAAGTCTTTTAGTAATGAGAGTTTTTTGATGTCTTTAATTTGTTCTCTTTCAGATATCTTGTGAATCTATGCTCAAATATCACGTAACTGTGTTACCTTCAATATGGATCTTCTCTACGAATACTTATTTTAATCTAACTGCTTTTCCCATTTTCCTTCTCTAACTCTTTTGCAAGTACATATGGGTACTATAATAATAGCATCACAATGCAGTAACTCTACTTTTTCTTGATGATAAAAAAGTGTTCATATTTGTTTTTGTAAAACTCTGCGGCTCTTTTTTCCTTTTTTTTCTTTTGATATATGGTTGTGACTCATAGAACACTATAATCTTGGAAGAATTAAAAGTGAGTATCACTCAGAGGCACATGGTGGGTGTGAACAGGCTGTGATGTGTAATAAATAAATAACTTCAAAGAAGAACTAACACAAAGTATGTCATCGGGGAAATGTATGGTTCAAAAAAAGATGGATGTTCATATGGCAAGAAGTGGAAAGATCTTTTTTTTCCCCATTAGTATTCATATGAAATCGATAGAAAGCAAGGAAAGTTTCTATTACCTTTTTTCCTGGATTTTCCTAGGAGTCTCTTAACTGGTTTTCCCTCTTTAACAATACATACAACAGTTACCAAAAGTAGTCTTTTTAAGACACAGGCCTGACCATGTCATTATCTTCTAAAAATTTAATATGGTTTCTCAATGACATTAGAATAAAATAGCTAATGGTAGCTACCACATACCTTTCCATTCTCATTTCATACTATTCCTCAGCAGCAGCTCTGCCTTCCAGTCAAATTATATTACTGGGTAATGCTTGAACAATATATTCTGTTTCTTACTACCCTGAATATCTATGAGCTATCCTTGATGTTCACTTCTCACTTGTACCTCTAAAACTCGATTTATAGGATTTCTTCCTTCTATTACATGAGAATGTCAGTTCTCAGTTTCTAAGTCCTATCTGAAATCTCTTACCTCTATGGTTGTTAATGTTCCCTTTTTCCTCAGATATCTTTGTACTATACCTATGTGGGAATATGCTCTATCCCTCAGTAGAAGATATGCTCCTTGAAGGCAGGATCTATTTCCTTTGTGTCCTTAAAACCTTATGGCAATGCCTTTCAGGTAGAAGAAATTAAAAGTTTATGGAATTAAATTAAATGGTTCTTACTAAATATGAGTAGTTTAAGATTAAGACATTGGAATAATCCAAAATCTTGTTTCTGAACCTCATTCTCTGCCTTTTATTAAAGATGATGTTGGAGTTCCTTAGTCAGAAAAAAAAAAAATTGAAAGATTTGGTGCTAATTAATTACATGAGTTTAATGCTAGGACATAGAATGTTAATGTTTTGGAGATATCTATACATCTATATACCATTAATTTGTCCTTTTTTTAGAAGTCGTGGAGAAGTGGGGTTTCATTGATGTAAGATATGTATATAGTCATCACAATGAAGTAATTCTCTCTGCCAACATAGATCTATCACAGTTTGCAATTAGTCTCAAAGAATTGCTTGTAGTACTGAGATATCAAATTAGACAAAACAAAACAGAACAAACAAAAACTTATACCTCATCTAGATTCAAGTTTGTTTTACATCATAATATGGGCAGAGAGAGCTTCAAGTATAAACTTATCAGGGAAATATCAGCTCTTTACATTTGTGGGAGAGTGGGAGAATTCACTAAAGAAGGCTCTCCTTGTGATACACTTCTAGGCAACCTGGGATATGATGGATTTGGAGAATGCCACTGGATATCATGAATTTAGAAGAAAAAAGAAGATAAAAAGAAACAATGAAGAGGCCATAGAAATTAGAGAAGGAAGTCAGAAATTCAGGGCTATGAGATTGTGACTCTAGGACAAAAATAGACTGCATGGCATATAGTTGTGATGAGATCTAGATAAGGGGTAACTAAATGAAATTAGGGCTTAATTGAGGTCTAGTGGCAGGTTCGGGATACAGGGAGTCAAATAGAGCTCCCCTGCAATCCCTTTGGATTCAGCGCAAGGATACAGAATTAAATGAGGTCTAGTGGTGGCGTAGAGTCCCCTGTAAAGGAATTTACAGACCAGAAAACCTAGATTGATTTAAAAAAAAGGCTTATTATGGGGTTTGGAAGTAAAGTTAAAATCTAGTTAGTAAAAAGTGAAAGTAGAGCTAAGAGGGCGCCAGAAATAAGAGTCCTTGGGGTGCCAAGCATGATGCTAGCATGTTTCAACCTTCTGCAAAGAGAGAACTCCAGCTTGGCTCTTTTATAATGAGAGATTTAGCTAAAGGGGCCTCTGGATGGAGTCCCAAGTTGGTTCCTCCCTGGGTTTCAGCAAGGGCTAGAATTTGCTAGTTTGGGGATGGGAAACCTGAGCAGATCATTAGAATGGGGGCTGGGGCAGCCCAAATCGGCTCAGATCCAATGGGGGCTGAGAGAGCCCGGATATCTCCTATTGGAATTCAAAAGGGTGCTTTTGACCAGGATTTGTGAATCAAAGATCCTAGCTTCTTCAGCTATGAGGAGTTGGGAATCAGAAAGGAATAAATCAATCTGAAAGGACGAGTCTTAAAAGCCCACAATCCCCATCATTTATGATAGAAAAAGGTGAGATATCTATGTGGTATAGTTAACAAATATGGTCTTTCAAAACATAGAATTCTATCCAGAATATGATGATCACTACAGAGGAAGGGAAAAAAAAAAAAAAAAAAAAAAAAGATTTCAACCATTGTTCAGCAACTCCTGAGAGACTCCTGGGAATGACTCCAAGAAGCAGATGGCATCACACACTGTGTCCCCAACTCAGACAGTGAGTTGCAAAGTGGTTGTATCCTGCAATTGCTTGGGGTTAGACAAATTGAAGGAAAATTTGATTATAACTCCACTGAAAGTGGCATTTTCAGTTGAGGATAGTAAAGTAGACAGAGGTTAAATGACTTGCCTGGGGTAAAATGTGAATGATAATTATAGCACCTATCTTCCAGGGATGTGAGAATTAAATTAGATAATATTTGTAAAGCATTAACCCCTGTCCTTGACACATAATAGGTACTTAATAAATGCTTATTTCCTTTTTTCTTTCTAAGGACTCTGAATGAAACCATAAGGCAATAAAGTATCATACTCTTCACAATCTTATATAATCTTTTAAAAGCATTTGTCACATAAAAAAATACAAGTATTTGTCACAATGGTAAACAAGATAATTCAGTTACTTTGTGAGGGAGCTTTTCTTGGGAGTGAATGGGGAAAGGAGAAAACTCATTTAAGAAAATAAAGAATAACAGAAAAGTGTAACAGTGGCAGACCCATACTGGCACATTTCTTTCAATGAAATACATTTTATAAGATTATCAGACTATGTATGATAAATAACATCTACCAGTAGCATAAAGAACCCAATCTTAGTCTATATACACAAATAGTTTTGGTGTGGACATGAATTGGGAAGCAACAAGGTCAAATTCCATCCACAAATATTTTGAAAATTATGTTACTATGAACAAGTTAGTAATTATTTCTTCACTGAATTAAACTTGTTGGTTTAAATAAGTTTGTTTGATTTGACCTATTATCTTTTTTTCAAACAAATATGTGTATAGATATAGTGTAAAAGTTGAAGAATTACCTGTTTTATGATTTTAAATTAAAATGGGATCTTGAGGACCTGCTTTGATAAAATTTAAAAAGAAAGGTCAGCTTAAAAGGGGAGGGAAAACAACATTTTCACTTATCTTCCTTCTTTTGAGGCAAATGCCACAAAAATAGCAAATTGTTTTCAGTTTGAGTATCTCTATCCTGAAAGAAAATTACACTCTAGGTCTCTGAGAAGTCCCAAAGAAACTAAGTGCAGAGAAGTGCTCTCAGGAAGCTTTTGTCTCTACCTCTTAGATTCTGGAAGAAGGTGACCATTAAGACCTAAATAACTGTGTATTCAGATTAACAAAGGAAAACCTAGTATATGCTTTTATCTCCACCTACTATAAGAATGTGAAGGAAGTAAGACAGTGAAAGAACACAATAAAGGGGGAAAAAAAGGAGTAGAAGAGTTTAAGCCTCAATTAGGCCCTTTGTTCCAAAGTATTTTGTATTTGTTTTTGAGATTTTCAGTAAGAACTAGCATTTCTCAAAACTATTTTAGGTTCTGCCGGTGTGATGGGAAACTATAGCTAAGTAGTCAATTATTATGCATGTTGTTGTTATTTCCAGTTTTCATTTATATTTTCATAAATACTGACCCACCAAGGTAGTATCCAAATAGATATTTTTCTCAATTCATGATTGGGAAAACTGTAAGAAATGTTTGTGGGTATGCCAGATTTCTCCTGAATATATTTTATTTTTCCTATTATATTACAATAAGTTTAGGGAAATAGTTCTCTAGTTTTATAGCTAACCAATTTTTGCATTTCTCTCTTCCCCCATTTCAGGTCAAGACTCATGGTATTCTGCTTTTGGAGTTTCATTCTGTGAGGAGTGTGAGAAGTTAAATTTTCACAGATATTGTCAAAACAAGATAAAAGGAGGCATGAAATATCTTGTAAAAATATTTCCAACCAATCACTGTTTGAGTTTAAAAAACTGGCTAAACAACAAAGTTCCTGACAAAGGATCCCAGGCCTAAACCTGCCCAAACTGGCTAGGATCAATGACAGGGCTCAAGCCATTTCACATATGGAATTGATGAGGTTCAGCACAGGGCAGAGTGTTGTGGGAAACCCTTCTGGTCAGCGCAAGTCCTTCTAAAAGAATTTACGAACCTGAAGTTAGACTGGCAAAAAGAAGTTTATTGGCACTGAGAAGTTAGGCTAACTTCCTCAGTGGCAAGGTCCTGACAGAAAAGTAAAAGTCTAGCAGAGGAATACTGGTAGAGAGATAAAGGGGAGTTAAGGCTGAGAAGAAAACAACTTCACAGCAGGCAGGGGTCCTCACAGTCAACTATGTTAAGGAGAGGTCCCTTGACCTTGCATGCTCCTGCTTTGGGCCTCTGCAAAGAAGTGAGCCCCAAAGTTGCTCTTTTAAAAAGAAATTTGAGACTGAAGTTTCAATTGAATGAGGTTACTGGGTCCCAAGCCTAGATTTCCAGTAGAATGGGGCCATTTACTGAGAGTGGTGCTGAGACAATCTTAAGCTCAATAGAGGTCAATAGAAATCTAGATCTCCAGCTAAATGAGACAACTTAAGTTTGAGCTAAGTAGGGAGTGGTCCTGGACTCAATTAGTCCCACCAAGATAACAGAATGGAACCACATTATCTTGATTCCCAGAGACAGGCCTCTCCCAGGAGAGCCTCTCCAGAGCTCAAGCAGAGTTTCTCCCCTTCAAGGAGAGCCTCTCAAGAGTCTACCCTAAAGTCAAGACACTTTCAGGGTTCCCCCCATCATAATGGGTGAATAAAAAGGATTGTAAATCTGAACAATTGTAACTTGAATTTTAAATCCAACAATTATATCTCTGATTGTAAATCTGATACAGCTTGTGATTCCTTTAAGAAACTAATCCTTTCACATGGATTTATTCCTTTCTGATTCCCAGCCCCTCCTAGCTGATGCATTATCAATTCAAGAACTTTTTGATTCACAAATCCTGATCAAAAGCATCCCTTTGAATTGCAATAGAAGATCCGGACCCTCCCAACCCCCATAGGATGTGAGCCACTTTGGGACTCCACCCACGGGCCCCTTTAGCTAAATCTCTCATTATAAAAGATCCAAGCTGGAGCCCTCTCTTTGCAGAGGTTTCAACCATGGCAGCCTTAACCCTGGCATGGCAGCCTTAACCCTGGCATGCCAAGGATCTCTGCCCACTGGAACACTGTTTCCGGTGCCCTCTTCTCGCTACCTTCACTTTTTACTAACTAGACTTTAACCTTGCTTCCAAACCCCATAATAAACCTCTTTATAAATCTAGGTTTTCAGGTCTGTAAATTCCTTTCCAGGGGACTCTGTGCCACCACCAGACCTCATTTAACTTTGTATCCTGGCACCGGATCCAAAGATTGCAGGGGAGCTCCATTTGACTCCTTGTACCCTGAACCTGCCGCTAGACCTCAATTAAACCCTAATTTAATTTAGGTACCCCAATTCTAGACCTCATCAAATCTACCAATTGTAGCTTGGATTTTAAATCCAACAAATTTAAAATCCAACAAGTATAACTCTGACTGTAAATCTGAACAATTGCAATTTGGATTTTAAATCCAACAATTATAACTCTGATAGTAAATCTGACCAATTGTACATTGGATTTTAAATTCAACCAATTGTAATTCTGACTATAAATCTGACCAATTGTAACTAATTATGATTATAAATCCGATTAATCTGAACTATGAAGGGAGGAGTAAGAAACCAGACTAACAGTTTACAGTTTGCTCCTGCTTCTGTATTTGGTGTGTGTCTTGCCTATGAGTACATCTACTTTCATGAAAAGCACTGAATAAAGGATTCTATTCTCACTCTAAAAAGAACATCTGCTATAACCCTACTCCTGGACTAGCTTGCAACTGAGGAAGCATTGGGCAGTGACAGTTTATCCTAGGCTTACTCCCAATCCTGTCTCATTCCACAGGGTTTTTTGACAATAACTCTCTCTGTAGAAAAGGATATCAAGTTAATTCTTTGGAAACACCTTCACTCTTAGTTCTATAACTGTCAGTAAGGGTATATGGCAGTGGAGAATTGCTAAGAAATAGACAGCCCCAGAATAAGATCACTATATCTTTTAGTGATATTATAGATTCATGATTCAATCCAACATATCAAGTATACTAAAGGATATTTCCAATGTGATGTTTGGATTAAATTTTGGAGTCAGTAAGATTGTGATCAAAATTTTGCTTCTGAGAACAATGTGACAATGGGCAAATTATTTCACTCTCAGGCTTCAAGTTACTTGTCTAAAACTTGAAGTTACAAATAAATTGGTTAAAGGCATTTCCACAATGAGAGTTTCTATTTGTGAGGGAATTCCTGTTCTGCACAACAACAACAATATCTAACAAAAAAAAACAAAAAACAAAAAAAAAAACAACCTAAAACTAAAACAAAACCAACCAAAGAAATACCACAGTCTCTTATCATATAGCTAGTTCAGTTCTATTTTCCATGTGTCTAATTTTGTTCTAAAATGGGGCAAATGAAAAATAGACAATCCAAATAATTTTTTCTCCATGCTTATCCTGAGCTTGACATGATGACAGAAACCTCTAGACAACTTATTCATTGAAGGTAGAATGCACATTTGTCATCCAAATGGAAAATCTATGTCTATATGGAATTAATCATTAGGAAGGATTTTTTTTTTCTGACATCTTTACAATTTCTACTCATGATTACTAACACTGCCTTCAGGAACCGAGGGAAACAAGTTAAATTTCTGACTATCTCTAATAGTCAATCCTACTAATAGAAATTCTATAGAAAGACAGCAGCTGTAACAAAAGGTTTTTAAGAAGCCATAATGATAAATTAGTAGCACTGTAGAGACTAATTCTTTTATATGTAAAGCTTCTGGCTTTGCCATTTCTTCCTTGCAACTACCAGGGTGGTGAATTTGGAAACTGCTAGATTATCTCACATGGTGACTATGGTAACATTTTTGTACTTTAAGTTGCCATGGTGATATGGGAAAACTTAGCGTTTCTGACTGCTGTCTCCAGAAGGAAAACTCAGTCCTAATTTTATTCTCTTCCAGCATATCCCAGAGAAAAACCCCCTAAGGATGAGGCAAAGATACATGGTTGGAATGGGGGGGGGGTGCTTTTCAGAGGTATGGTGACATTTGGCCAGAAATATATTCTGTTTTCAACTACTATGCTATGATATCTTACCACTACATTTTGATTTATGGGTCACCATGGTAACTAAAAGCCCACCATGCATACTTTCTTCAAATGAGACAATAAGTCTACTTCACACATTTTACAAAATGAACTTTTTTTTTGGAAGTGGGGGTTTTCCTCTGGCAATGCTAGTTTAATGAAGAGAAACTCAAGGAGAAAGTTGAATCTGAGAAAGCAATTATAGATGTATCAACATAGTGTCTAAAAAAAAATAAGAGTTCAAAGTTACAAAACAGGAAAAAAAGACTATCATGGAGATTAATAGGTAGATAATGGTAATATATGGATATGAAGATGGTCAATATCTGAAGTCATGAAGACTCTTCTAGAGTTCAAATCTGGCCTCAGACACTTAGTATCTGTGTGACTCTGGACAAGTCAATTAACTCTGTTTGCCTCAGTTTCTCCTCTGTAAAATGAATTGGGAGAGGAAATGGCAAGTCACTCCAGGATTTCTGCCCAGAAAATATCAAATGAGGTGATGAGAGGTCAGACACAACTGAAAAATGAATGAACACAAATATAAAGAATCTTTTTTTTTACAAAAAGGTATTATAATAGTTTCTGTTTATATAATACATGAAGGAGCCATTTTTCTCATAAAAGTTGTGAAGGAAGGAGCATAAGTACTAAGTAGTATAAGAATCTATCTATTAGTTTGAGTGTCCTTTCAACCAGTGCTGAACACAGCATGCTATGTAATGTGCTAACTGCTTATGACCTCATCATTGTCCTTAGCACTATCATGTAGGCATAAGGCTCAGGAAATATATATTGAATTAAAGAATTTTCAGCCAAAATAGTCTGATACCACTTCACATTTCTTAGATTGGCTAAGATGAAAGGAAAAGATAATGATAAATATTTCAGGGTATGTGGAACAACTGGGACAGTAAAACATTGTTGGTGGAGTGTGAAATGATCCAACTATTCTGGAGAGCAACTATGCCCCAAAGGGCTACAAAACTGTGCATATCCATTGATCCAATAGACTCACTACTGATTTTGTATTCCAAATAGATAATAAAAGAACCTACGTGTAAAAAATTGGTTATTGCAGTTCTTTTTGTATTTGCAAGGAACTGGAAATTGAATGGATGCTCATCAGTTAAGGATAGTTGGATAAGTTATAATATATGAATGTAATATAATATTATTGTTCTATAAGAAATGATTAGCAGACTGATTTAAGAAAAGCCTGAAAAAAACTTATATGAACTAATGCTGAGTGAAATGAGCAGAACCAAGAGAACATTGTATACATTTATAACACAAGTATTTACCTATCAACTGTGATGGTTCAAGGCAATTCCAATAGAATTGGGATAGAAAATGCTATCTGCATCCAGAAAAAGAAGCATGGAGGCTGAATGTGGATTGAAGCTTAGTATTTTCCCCTTTTTATTTGCTTTTTTTTTTTTTTTTTTTTTTTTTTTTTGTGATTTTTTTTCTCCCCATTTGGACTGATTTTTCTTGTACAACATGACAAATATGGAAATATGTTTAAAAGAATTGCACATATGTAACCTATATGAGATACTTGCTGCCTTGGTGAGGGGGGAGGTAAAGGAGGGAGGGAAAATAATTTGGCAAACAAAATCTTACAAAAATGAATATTGAAATCTATCTTCACATGCATTTGAAAAAATAAAATACTGAGGAAAAAAAACAAAAAAAAAGTCTGGTATTTATGTCTATAGAAATGTTTTCCTCACAACAAATCTGCAGTTTGATTGAGTGTTACTAGACTGATTTTATAGATATTTATGAGGTTCAGAGTGATCTTTCTGTAGTCATTATGGGAAGGAAAGGGAGAGAAAGAAGAAGGGGAAGGGAATAAGCATTTATATAGCTTTCACTACTATATTATTTGAATCTCTTACAAATCCTGAAAGGTAAGTACTATTATTTTACAGTTGAGGAAATTGAGACAAAAAGAAATTAAGTGACTTCAGTCTTAGTCTGTCAATAAGTGTCTGAGATCATATCTGAATTCAAGTCTTCCTGATCCTAGGCACAGCACTCTAACCATTGAACTTTTAGCTGGGAAATGACAGAGTAAGGACTATAAATCCAGGTATTATTCCCTCATGAATAGCACAAATGAGCCATTTTTATATCTCAGCAATTCTAATAAAGGAGCCTAATTCTTCTTGTATTCTTCTTCATCTTCCACCCTCTTTGAGCCTTGAGATTATATCTCAACAATCTCTTTGCTGTTCCTAGAACTGCCCACCATTCTAATCATCTTCCCACACTAATCTCCAAACTCTTCCTACCTACTGTTGTCCCTCGATGCCTACAACAAAAATCAAATCTTCAGCAAAATGTAAAGAAAACCCTTAATTATCCTCACATTCCCTTCAAAGAATATCTTATATTTTTCCTTTTCACAATCAATTTCTTACACAAAGATATTACTAACTCATGTTCTAATTCCTTGGCAATCTGGATTTTCTACTAAACACTCAATTAGACTTGATCTCTCCAAAGTTACCAATAACATCTTAACTGTTAAATCTAAAGCCTTTTCTCAGTTTCTTATTCTTTTTAAATTTTCCAAAGCATTTAACACTATGTATCACTCTCTTCCTAGGTATCCATCCCCATCTGAGTTTTTATCAAACTGATCCCTATTGGCGCTCTCTCTCTCTCTCTCTGTCTCTCTCTCTTCCTCTCTCTGTCTCTCTGTCTCTCTCTCTTCCTCTCTCTGTCTCTCTCTCTGTGCCATTTAGCTGCAATTCTTCTCTCTCTCTCTCTCTGTCTCTTCTCTTTTCCTAAACTAGATCATTGTTTACCTTACATGTCCTAATATGGATGTGCCCTAAGATTCTTTAGTGGGTTTCCTTTACTTCTCTCTGTCTTTGTCTTTTTTTTGCCTCTATATGTCTCAATATGCTTGTGTGTGTCTCTCACATGCTTATCTATATATCCACTTACTTCATCAGCTTACATTATTTTAATTATTGCCTCTATGTCAATAATCTAGGGTCAGATATATAGTAAGTTTATGAAGCTAGATTTGGATACGTGAAGATGAGCCCTCCTGATTCCATGTCTATTGCTCTATCATTGTGCCATTTAACACACACACACACGTGTGTGTGTGTGTATATGTGTGTGCATATACATATATGCAGCCATGTATATGTACATATATGTTATATATAAAAATGTTTATAGGTCTTATAGATTTATATACATGCATATAAGTTATATATAGGTATATACAAATTTTTTACATATATACACACCCACACCCATACCCACACCCACATACGTAATGTGAATATATACACACACCTAAGTAAGTATTAAACATGGATATATATATATATATATATATATATATATATATATATATATATATATATATATATATATATATATATATATATATACTTATGCATGGTATTATGTATACACATACATGTATACGTGTGCTTATATGCACATACTTAGACAGATATATATATATATATATATATATATATATATATATATATATATATATATATACACACATAGGACATTAATTCTTTTCTCGTCCTAGAGCTGCCACTTCCCTCCAGACCTTAATATTTTCTCACTATACTCTAATGATTTTGTAGCTTACCCAGTCATCCTAACCAATTGAGTTTCCAAAAGGGTAGATTTGACCAATGTCTTCCCAATCCATTCAATAACTCAACAGACTCCTGTGGTTCCTTAATCCCTAGAGAACTGAACGTAAAATCCTTTGTTTGGCTTTGAAATCCCTTCATAATCTCATCCTTTCTTACCTTTTCAGTCTTATATTTTACTCCTTTCCACATACTCAACAATACAATGATACTGGCATCTTTGCTGCTCCTGGAAGAAGACACTTCATTTCCTAAATTCAAGCCTTTTCCCTATCTGTATTTCATCACTGGAATATTCTCTTATGTCATCTCTGCTTTCTGGTATTTTTTTTTCCTTCAAATTTTATCTAAAGTTTTACCTTCTGTAAGAAGGTATTTTTAGTTCTGCTTTAATCTTAGTAATTTCTCTTGAGACCACCTCTAATTTATCCTATATATATCTTATTTATACATAATTGTTTAAATATTGTCACCCCAATTTAGCCCAGAAACTTCTTGAAAACAGGATTACTTTTTGTCATTTGGGTTTTGTTTTGCCTTCCTGGTGCTTAGCAGTGTCTGGCACATAGAGCGTTAATTAATACTAGTTTGACTATTTCATCTCCCTGTTTCACCTCTCCTCTCCTGGGAGGTAACTAGGGGTGAAGTAGATAGAGTGATGGGTTTTGAGTAAGGAAGGTTTCAATTCAAAATCAACCTCAGTTACTTACTAGCTTTGTGAAAGTGGATAACTTTTTAAACTTTCTATCTCAGTTTTCTCAATAATGATGTGTAGATATTATCTTATCTCCTTATCCTTTATCTGCTAGGGTTATGATGAGAAAAATGAGATAATATTTGTGCCTTGCAGAAAGTAGGTACACAATACATGCCTGTTTCTTTTCTTCCTCTTAGTCTTCTCATAGTTGTCAAAATGAAATTCCTAAAGCACAGATCTGACTTTTTCACTACTTTGCTTAAAACATTTCAATTTAATGGTTGTTTATTGCTTCTAGGATTGAACAACATTTTCTATTTGGCACTCAAAGATCTTCACAATCTGGCTCTAAGTATCTTTCTATTCTTATTACATATAACTTCTACTCAAGAACTCTACTTTTTAGCCAAACTGACCTGTTTGGGTTGTCCTCAATGCTTATAAGTTATTATTTAGTTTCATTCAAATTCCAAACTAGCTGCATATTCTATGTAAGGCTTTTCCTGAGCTTCCAAATTTCTACTACTTCACTTACTCTGTAAATTATTTCTATTTATTTTCTGTGCATTTTCATTAGTATATACACATCAACTCTCTAGATAGATTAAAAGCTCCTTGAGGTCGGGAACATTTTTGTTTTGTCTCTTGGATTATCAGCACAAAGTTAGCACTTAATTACTGATTGCTGGTTAATTGTTATTTTTATAGATATCATCAAAAGATCCTGATTTTCCCTGTTGTCTCTGTTCATTCTCCTTTGAAGCTTTGGTTTGTGATCATAACCATTGTTTCTCTGAGCAAAGAATCATTTTGGTTTTTGAGCTTTGGTTAAATGTTTTTAATTTTTTTTCCCCAAAAATCACTTTCTATTTTGGTGTACGATGAAAAGGGTAATTAATTTACTTAGGTAAATGGATGGATCATTCACATCTAAAAAGTGGGGAGAGATGTTTAGAATGCAATAAACAAAACATTTTTTTTTTTGAAAGAACATATTGCATGGAGAAGAGAAAATTCACTTTTATATTTCTAAGTGTTCAATGTAATTTTCAATAAACCACAATTGGTAAAATTATTTATCCTGTTCCTCAGAAACATTCAACTCTTTATTATACAGATATTGAAAAAAAAAAACAATTTATGAATTTTCTCTGTCTTTTTTTTGAGAAGATAGAAAATAAAATCCAGATTTATTTTCATCTGACATACATCATGGGGTTTTTTGTCTTCACTTTGATTTTCTTCTGTCTTCAATCTGTACCTACCTAAAGAATTCCAGCTCATTTTGATATTATATTAACATTTCAAGAAACTAGTTTTTATCAGTATGGGAATTCTCTCTTTTAGAATAACAGATTGTGGTCCATCTGTATAGTCTTATAGTGTTACCTGAGACTCAAAGAGTTTAAGTGGCTTGCTCATTTTGACAAAATTATGAACACTGAACCTGTACTCTATGACACAAATTTTTGTTATTCGATATTTGCCTATATGAAAGATAATCATAAAGATTAGACTTTTGTTTTTAAACAACAACAAAAACAACTTCATCATATAAATATATTTTGAATATGGACTTACTAATTCTAGAGTTGTCCTACAAGAGTAATGGCTATTGTAAGCAAAGCATACTTATAGGTTAAAATGAAGCATCAAAAACCTTTAGATGTTCAATTTTTTCAAGTGCTCTAAGTAGAAAATTTGGAATATGAAGTAGCAAGAGATCCTGATTAAATTACAAAGGATGAAGAGAAAAAAATATTTGTAACTATCAACCATTTACCTGAATAGGAATCTAAAAGGTATGGATTCATGAACAAGTTAGGTCCAACTTTTTTAGACATAAAAGAATGAGTCCTGTACTTGGGAAAATCCCTTTGGAAATTTATTAAAGAAAGGAATAGAATACAAAAAAAAATTCTGAGGCTTGGGGGGGGTCTATTTCAATAGTCCAGGTGAGAGGTGAGAAGTGATTATGGGCTTGACTGAGGCTATGGGGGCATACAAAAAAGAAAGGGAGTGGTGCTGTGGAGGATGACATGCTAGAATTTAGCAATAGATTCAATAGTGGTGGGGGAGAATAAAAATTCAAGGATGATGGCAAGGGTGTGAACTTTAGTGACTAGAAGAATTGTGTTCTTGTTTGGAATAGGTTAATTTGGAAGAATATAATGTTCTTGGTTCAGTTTTCTTGAGGTCTTGCAGCAGCCTTCCTTTTAGCCAAGTAATCACCACAAGAATAGCCAGGGGTTAAAGTCCAAATCCTTTATTACCTCTTTCAAAGTTTTGTCTCCTTTCCTGGGGCCAGGTTAGCTTTCTAGAGAGACTGTCAGGAGTGTTGGTTTCAGTGGAGAAAATGTAGGAGGACACGCCTGCCACCACAGGGTGTGAGATGGGATGAATGAATCTGAGTGCAAGGTCTTGTGCTTCAGCCTCCAGTCTGCTTGTCTTCCCTAGGTCTGTCTTCCCTAGTCTGGCTGAGACTCCCAGCTTATATGCTCTACACTGAGTGAGTATAAACCAATCATTATATCACTAGGAAACCATTATTTGTTGTAAGATTAAATCAATCATGCTGAACTTAGAGAACTATTGAGCACCATGCTAATCTAGATAACTATTATCTTATCAATTCCACTGATTTAGCATCTTGCAAGAATTCTTGTTTCAAGTTCAGAGTTCTGGCCTATAACGGAAGAGAGTTAGATTTTAGGGGAAATGAAGGGAAATCTGTAAGTGGGACTTTTACTTATCTATGCTTGATCATCCCATGTGACTAATTCTGATCTTTAAAGAAAATGAAACAGGGGGAGAGGAATCACAGTATTATTACTTACTGGCTTTTGTCCTAGAATGTACTTCCTTGGGTACCTGCCAGAGCCTCAAGGTGATCTGGGGATAAGGTATAGTTAAAGAAAGAGGAGAGAGACAATTTTGTCTATATTGCTACCAGTGTGGGTGCTAGAGTCTCATTTGGTTTGTAATTGCTCAGAGAGATTGGGAGGTTGCTCAGCCAGGGGAGACCAGTAAGTAAAGGTGGGCGTAGGGGAGAATGGGTTAGTATTGGCTATAATAAGTAAAGAAGAATGGTGCCATCATGTTGGAAAAAAAAATAGCAATTTGTTATAGTGGGGAGGGTTTGTCTGATCAGGTATCCTCTGCTATCACGACTTACCCCAGAAGGGTGAGGCTTTCAACTTCCTGACCATTAGTTAGAGCACAGCTTTAGGCAGCATGAGATACAGAAACACAGGATTTCACTGAGTTTTGCCATATTCTATGGCACCAATGGTACCTCTTATCCTGATCAGTCATAGGAAGCAGTATAGTATAAAGGAAGAGAAATTGAAAAACTTGGACTTGAATCTCTACTTAAATATTATTGGTGGGGAATTTAGAAGACCACTTAAACTTTCTTGGCTTCAGTTTTCACGTTTTCGAAACAAGAGGGGTTGAACTAGGTGATTTCAAATGTCCTTCTCTTCTCTAAATTGTGCTCAGGTGTTTAGTTGTTTTTTCAGTAGTATCCGATTCTTTGAGATCTCATTAGGGGTTTTCTTGGCAGAGATACTGCAGTGGTTTACCATTTTCATCTCCAATTCATTTTACAGATGAAGAACTGAAGCAAATAGGATTGTTACCCTTCAACCTTATATTAAGTGTTGATAGTAACAAGCTAACTCATATTGAAGAATATAGATATACATATGCAACAGTGTGCTGGTGAATGTTAAACTACCAGCTTTTTGAAAAAAAAAATCTAAGCAGGGCACATTTCTAAATTTAATCTACATTCAATATTTTCTCCATCATTTTTACAAGGGTAGATAATAAATCGAGCCTTTATTTAAAACTTTTGCAGATTTTCAAGGAATAAATAAATGCTCACATTGACAATGTAATAATGAGCTCTTACAAGCTAACTTTATGTAAGTATATATGTACATATATATAATTATACATAAAAATACACATATATATGCATACATTGTACAAATGAGGAATCTTACCATCAGAGAGATTAAGGGAATTGCCCAGGGTTGTTATTGTAAGTTTCTCAGCCATGTCTTTTTCTATGATTCCATGAACATTTTGACTTGAAGAGCTCATCTTCCAATGTCATATTTTTTTTAGCATTTTGATATTGTCTATGGGGTTTTCTTGGCCAGAATTATGCAGCTGTAAATTTCAAGTTTTGAGCCCAGGTTTCCTGATTCCAAGCCTATAAATTATGCCACAAAATGTCACCTTTATTATTCTGTACCTACCTCCTGAAAACTCCCTCTGTGGACCTGTAGTTTGGGTCCTATCCAAGCATAGGCTCATTTCTTCCATGCATTCTAACTTTTTATGTTCCAGGTTTTGATTCTTCTCTAAGGACAAATGATCATTTTAGAAATTCGAATAGAGCAAGGTAATGTGGTTCAACAAAGAAGACTTGATTTAAAGTTAGAAAATCTGGATTCAAATAAAAGATCAGTAAATGGATGTGAGACATGTCATAGCACCATAAGTGCATTAAAGCAAACAAAGCCCTATTAAACTAGGTGAGGAAGAGTATTATTTTTATTGGGAAGATTCACAGAAAGCTGACTAGGATAGTATTTGAGTCAAGTCTTGAATGATGATTGGATGTCAGCACACAGAGACAGATACTGGAGGTTATTTATTTATTTATTTATTTATTTATTTATTCTGAGGCTGGGGTTAAGTGACTTGCCCAGGGTCACACAGCTAGGAAGTGTTAAGTGTCTGAGACCAGATTTGAACTCTGGTCCTCCTGAATTCAAGGCTGGTGTTCTATTCACTCCACCGCCTAGCTGCCCCCCTACTGGAGGGTATTTAAAGCGTGGGGAAAGAAATAAGTAAAAACACAGAAGTGGGTAAACATCTAGTTTGACTGGTGTGTTGACTATTTGAACAGTTATCCATAGGTTGACTTTGAACAGAAAAGACTGTTTCCTAACATACTGTGTAACCATAGATAAAATTAATTTTATTTATATTGCTATTGTTGTAATCATATTCTTCTCATCTTTTTATAGGTTCAGATTGAAATGACATAAATCATTATCCCACCAGTGTTCCTTTACATTTAATGGTCTACTGATTTTGGCACAGACTGATAAAATAAGTGCTTTCTGTGGGTGAATACATTTAGGATATAAGGTTATCATTAGATTTTTTTGTAGTTCATGGAACCCTTGGGAAATATGGTAAAGTTTATAGATTTTTTTTTTTACAGAAATATGGTCTTATATGCAAAAAAGGCATATTAAGATTATAAAGTTAACTAACTATATTGAAATTCTGTAATGAAAGTTATATTAAAAAACAAAATTCATAAATTCCAGGTTAAGAACTTTTGCTCTATAAGTTCACTGAAAGCATCCTTGATACATTTCCAGTACTAAATAGGCAATACATGTAATGGATCCTATATTGAGAAGCTAGTCAGAGTATATAATATGTTAGACCTGTAATCAGGAAGACATGACACGCTGTTGTTGGTTCTTCATTCTTGAAGAGGACCCTGTCATTGGGGGTGATGCCATAACATGCAAAGGAATTAAATTTAAGTGAAAAGTCAATCTGTCTCACTTTCCCCTCTAGAGTCATTTGGGGGTCCAGTACCAAGATACAAATCAAATCAACTGGAGATGGACCTGCATGACATATCAAAAGTTGGATTTTAACCTTCCTGATTCTTACCAACCCTTTTCTCGTCTGTAGCATTATTTCCCATTTTATATTTGCAGACTTTTGATCATTTGATCCTTGTGACATAACCATTATTTTCAGCTTTTTTTTTTTTTTTTTTTTTGGACAGATCAAAGAAGTAAAGCTGATAGAGTTTAAGCGACTTGAAGGATCATATAACTAGTAAATTTCAGAAGTAGAATTATTTTTATCCAGGATTCTTATGGTTCCAAATCCTGATGCTATTTCTATCAGAGGAAAATATTTAAGGGTTTATATGTATGACCTGTCATAAACTCTATTTAAATTTAAAATAAGAAAAGTTTCACGACTTACAACTTATGCTTTGTCTGATTACTACCATTTCAAGTGTAGCTTTCAATATCTTTACATTTAAAACCCCCTTATACACAAAGAATTTTGGTTTTTTTACCTTTTTAGAACTGAGTGTGCAGGCAGGTGAGTGAAGATCATTAGATTACTTTTAATTAACGATGAGTGTATGGCAAATTGAAAGAGTTCTAGAAAGGCATGTGTTGGTGTCAGTACTTAAATGGATAATGAACTTAATCTTGTTTCCTATATACTGTGAATTCATCAACTTGCAAACAAGAAGTTTGACAGATGGCTGTGGTAAATAACAAAACTGTTTAATGTTTTCTTATTCTACTGTATTCCATATTATTTTCCTTTAAAATGGAATCCTAAACAGAGATTTGAGTTTTCTGGCATTAAAAGCAACTTTGAAAGGACATGATCCAAAACATATGTTAGGACAAGAATATCACATTAATCCCTAACTGAATGTTAATTCCTTCAGCTATTATAAAGATGATAATGGGTTTTCAAATCAAACTATGCAAAACAGGAAAATATGAACTATTTTTATAGGGGTGATAAATAATGAACAAATATCTAGAGCACACTTTTAGTACTGGTAAAGTTGGTAAGATCATAAGTGTCTATGGGATCTGAACCCAGGTTCTCCTTTTTAGAAAATTCAATGGCCTTAATTGAATAAAATATTAGTTCTACACTTTAAATTTAAATGAGGAGAAATCAAAGGATCAATATAAATATTATCATTTCTTCTAGAAAGGAGTTTTAATTGATTATTCTATTATTCCAAGTACAATAATTTAAATGTTATATGTATTTGCCTTTTTGGGTTCTGTATTTTCAAACTAACTTTAGCTGCTCTTGCTTTTCTCCACTTGATATTCAATATATTTATCTTTTAACATCTTTAGAAGAAAGACAATAATGATATCATTGCTATACTATGACCTGGCATTAATGTAATTATAGAATTTTTTTGAATGGAATTGAGCATTAAGAACAATTTTTTTTCAAATAAATTATTAATAGTATAGTATATCAATTAATCAATCAATAAGCTTTTATTAACAGTTTATTTTTGTCAGATATTGTATTTTATCAGATATTTGGAATGCAGAGAAAATAAAAAATGCTATCTTTCTCTTTAAGAAGCTCACATTCTAATGGGTGAGACCATATGTAAATGTCTCTGCATATGTTATATGAACACATATTTCTCAAAGCCAGGAAGAAAATTCTATTCTTTTTCTTTGACATACATTAGCTCTTTGACTATGGGGAATAATTTAATCTCTCCATGATTTAGGCTTGCCTCTAAGATTATAAATTGCAAAGAAGGTACCAACTTGCATTGGTATAAGGAGCATTTCTTCCCAACTATTCTCTATATAATGAAAAAGGTTCAGGTATTCTCCCTTTCTTTTCCACTCTGACAGGAAGTATTTATTACTGGGGATCTGCCTTTACTTTATCTTTATCAATTTTTTATAGATGGGGCAGCTACAGGTGGTGCAATGGATAGAACACCAGCCCTGAAGTCAGGAGAACCTGAGTTCAAATCTAGCCTCAGACATTTAACACTTCCTCGCTGTGTGACCCTAGGCAAGTCATTTAACCCCAATTGTCTCAGCAAAAGGAAAAAAAATTATAGATGGCTTAAAGGCAAAACTTTTCAGATTTGTAAATACTACAAAACTAGATGGGGCTAGGTAACATGTTGGGCAGATGGATGCAATATAGTCGAATAGTCCCATCTAGAGCAATGAGTAAGATCAATTTAAGGCACCATGGATAAATATCCTGGAGAAGATAAGAATCTGGAAGAATGTGATCATTTCTTTAAAATATTTGAAATCCTATTATGAATGAGAGTATAGACAATCTGTTTGGCCACAGAAAGGAAAAACAGAAGTGCTGGATAAAAGTTACAAAGAGATTGATTTAGGTTGGATACAGAGAAAATCTTTCTAATAATTAGAACTGTCCTGAAGTAAAATGAATTGATTTTGTAATTTCAGAAATCTTCAACATCTTCTTTGTTCAAACAATGTTACTATATGCTTAGGAAGATTAGAAAGAAGTTGGTGTTAAGCCTGGGTTGGATGAAATACCATACTTATTAAAGGTGCATAAGTGAATGACCTATAATAACTATTCTGGGTTATATGTGTAGGATTCAAGATAGATTTTTCTTCTGTGACATTGCTATAAAATAAACTTTTTTTTTCAAAATAAATCCAGGACTTTCCACTCAATAGAGATAAAGAAAAAAAAAGAGAACAATGAAAAGGGAAAAAAAAAAGCAAAGAACTTCACTCCTCCATTTTGCTTTCTCTTCTTTCTGTCAAATGCCTTTGTGACATTTGTGACATTTACTTTCTTTTTTTTTTTTTTTTTTTAATATGGTTAGATTTATAAGTGATAATTTAGAAGGTATTTTCCTTTTACTGCTTTGCCTACAATTCCAGTAAGAAGTCACCAGGACCTTTGGCTAGGATTTTGTTGTGTAAATGGCCAAACTTTAAAAAAACAGATGTGTTGAAGTGAGACAGAAATTAGTAATGTTTTTATTATTTTTAAATAAACCTTTAGTGAAATAGTGAAAACAATCCTGATTTGTTTAATTTGAAAAGAGATAAATTCAGGTTATATGTAAGCTGTCAAAGGACATGAATTTTTATGAATAATTAACAAATTAATAAGTGTGTACCTGACATTTTCTTACAGAATCAGGGCATTCTAACAGGCTAATGAAAGATATTGGCGATAGGGAGAGGAATTCTGTGAAGAAAATGACAGTCATATAAGAGAATATAGTTAACTCCAGTTATCTGTAAATGATTGTAGGAGGAATTCTAGCTTAATAAGCCAATGTAACCTTAGCTAGTTTTAAAAGAGATCTGAGCATCTGGGACACTGCTAACATTCAACAAGCTGTCATAATCTTGTCAGGAGGTGGGCGACAGGTAGAGTTCATGTCAAGGGAAGCACTGACTGAATGACACTGACTGTCGAGGTTATGATTTTTAAAAAAGTGTAGTCTTTAGAAATTTGTCCAGAATAGACAGAAATAGAATTATTAGATAACAATTTTAACTTTTACCATTTTCTGGGTATTCTAGGTATTTTAAACTGATTTCATTTACTATTCTTAATTAATTAATTTATTTATTTTTGTATTTTAGATTTATAAGAAAGCATTTTAATTTTTTTTTATAAAGTAGAAGCAATTTTATATATATATATATACATATATATATATATATATATATAATTGAAACTATGCCATTTTATCTGCTTCAGAAAAAACAAACAAATAACAACAACAACAACAAAAAACCCTGAAATATTTTGGTTAATTAGATAAAGCTCCTCCAAATACTAAGATTTCACTAATAACTTGCTATGGAGAAAGTTACAAAATTTTTAGAGTTTTGTCTGAAAGTTTCATTTCAAATGTATACTAAATACAAACAATAAAAAAAAAAATCAATTCCAAGGACTTTTATAGAGATAGGCAATACTAGAGTGATGAAAACTGAAATATGTTCTAACTCAAAAGCTATTATTCTGTTATAATAGGAGGCTGGCTAAGTGAGGACTCAATCCTTGCATCATGCTCAGGTATTCCTTGCCTGGTTGTAAGTCAATATATAGAAACTTGGGGAGCCAGTATTCAGTCAGGATGACTCAAAGTTAACATTACATAATGATGAAAAGTCTTATGATTGTTTTCATAGACCAAGATGGGCATCCAGGAGACTCAATGGATACAGTGCTCAATCTGGAGTCAGGAAAAGCTAAATTCAAATCAGGTCTCAGACATTCACATGTGACCCTAGGCAACCCTAGGGTGTAACCCTCTTTTTCTGAGTTTCCTCATCTATAGAATGAACTAAAGAAGGAAATGGTAAGCCACTCTAGTATCATGGTCAAAAAACTCCAAATGGAGTCACAAATTGGACATGACTGAAATGACTAAACAACAAAATCTAAAGGAACTTAGGACTCACTGATCTACTTGCTGATCCTAGAACTGTATATATGAAAAGCTAGAGTAGATGAACTTTCACATTTTCCAGTTAGAAAAATTACTCTGAGTTGTTGGGTGGAAAAGGGACATCAAATTGTATTTCCCCAAGGGTCCTACATGTATTTGTGCCAAAATATTATTTTCTGATCTTGAATGGATGAATTTTTGGAGACATGATTGACAAGACCATGGTTTTTTAAGGTCATAAGTTAGCCAAGCTCACTCTAAGATGACCTTTTTAGAAACAAAAAGCCTCAGCAACTAATTTCTGAAGCTACTCATCACAGTTAATAAAGGGAGCACCCCAAGCTCCAAGCAAACTTGGTGGGGATTCTTAAAGGGAAAAGATAAAAAAAATTTCCAGGGCCAGAGGCCAAGGTGTTTTTTCTTGGCTGCATGTGTTAATATGCATATGTTTTGTTCCTATTGTATTTTTAAGTTTGAGGTCATTCTCTTCAGGAACTTTGCATGTATGTAAGGAAAAAAAAATGTTCCTGCTCCTTTGCATATCTTTTGAATTATTTTATGTCTAATGTTTTTGGTATATCTTCATAGTAAATAATCTTTTTAAAAAGTGATTAGAATTATTCTCTTGATTGATATTAGGGACTTAAGATATCATACAGGGGACTTAAGAATAATAGATCCCTAAGATATCCTTATAGGAAAAGCAGTCTACTATTTTTCATGTTTTACTTATTAATCAGTTATTTCATTTATGTCTGACTTTTTGTGATTCCATTTGAAGTTTTCTTGGCAAAGATATTGGAGTGGCTTACCATTTCCTTATCTAGCTCATTTTACAAATAAGTGATGGGGGTTGAGGTCCCTTTAAGATTCCTTTCTGATTCCCAACCCCCCTTCCCCCCCATGACTGAAGAAGCTAGGATCTTTGATTCACAAATCCTGGTCAAAAAGTACCCTTTTTGAATTCCAATGATATCCAGGCTTTCCCAGTTCCCCACTATCTGCTCAGATTTCCCCAACCCCCACAAACAGCTTCTTCCTTATCTAAAAACCCATTGAATTCTATTCAATGCTAACCCTGGTGGAAACCAGCCAGGAGACTGGGACTCCACTCACCTTCAAGATTATAAAAAGGGGAACCCTGGAAGTCTACTCTTTGCAGGAGCCCCCTTCCGACCATGTCAGGGTTCCTGTCTGCCCAGCGACCACCTCTGGCCCTGGAGTCTTTCTACCTTTACCCTTACTTCCAAACTCCTACAATAAACCTTTTTTTTTTTTATCAATCTAGGTTTTCGGGCCTGTAAATTCCTTTACAGAGGACTCTGCGCTGTCACTAGACTATCCTTGCACCGAACCAAAAGGAGTTCCCCCTTTCCTAACTCTCATCATAAGTAACTTAGGCAAACAGGATGGATTAGGTGACATCCCAAGGTCACAAAACCATTAAGTATCTGAGGTCACAATTGAATTCAGGAAGATAAGTCTTCCTGACTCCAGAGCCAGCACTCTTATATACTATGTCATCTAGTTGTTTCACCTATTAGTAAAAATGGAAGTTGGGC
Organism: Sminthopsis crassicaudata; assembly: GCF_048593235.1. NCBI lineage: Eukaryota > Metazoa > Chordata > Mammalia > Dasyuromorphia > Dasyuridae > Sminthopsis > Sminthopsis crassicaudata. The sequence goes on from NC_133619.1 coordinate 559,395,928, forward strand.
AAAAATATTGCACTGTGGTCTCTCATGAGATAGATATAAACTCCTTGAGGGCAGGAATGTTTTTCATCTTTTTGTATCTCTAATTTCTAGTATAGTATTTTCCATACATTGAGTATCTAATCAGGGCTTATTGTCTTGATTGAATTAATTAAGACAGCAACCCATCCATGTATTCTCTTCCTGTGAAGTTCTTGGATATATTTACCCATATATTTTCTAGAAATTTCTACCCCTTGGGTTAAGAGACTCCTTTTAGTCTTTTTATGTTTTATGGGTATCAGTGTAGCAATTGGGCTGTCATTGTATCATATCTCCCTCTTAATAGATGAACAGTCAACCTTCTTATCTTTTATTTCTTTGGTAATATCTCTTGGTAATATCCCATAAAGATCATTAACCCATAAAGTTGTATGCTGTATAAATGCAAATTATTTTTATTATTATCAATGTCTACCAAATGCTATAGAAAATGAGCTCTTATTTTCATTGCTCTTACAACTCAGTTATAATTTGGTTACAAAAACAGCAAATGCAGCAGATGAGTATGTAGTCCTATTCCTAGGATATAGCAGGCACATAGTAAGTGATTAATGACTGTATCTCATTTCATTCATTTATTCATTTCCACTATCTCTTCTACTACCATAGATTACTGGTTTATCAGATCATCATTCCAATTAGTCTAATAACTGAATACACAATGATTTTGCCAATGAAACAAAATTATGCGACGTTATTTCTTCTTAGTATAAATTTTGATAATCATATATTAAATCATTAATATGAGAAACCTACCATGATAATTCTTAGTCTGTTCCATCTTCCATAAACAAGCATTTTTCTCTGCCTTACTCATGAATGTTAAGGTAATCTATCTATCTAAACATTTCCAGTCTCAACAGAGGCTACATATCTTCTGAAGCAAATATCTGTACAGTACTTGGAATAACAGAATTGGCCTTTTATACAATAGTCATTCTCTGGAGTAAATTGTATCTACATTTCCCAGACATGGTCATTTCAATCAAGATTTTTGTTTTTCTCCTTTTAGAAGAAAAAAAAAAGTACAAAATACTTACTGTTGCAAGTGGTATTGTATTTACTGTTCTCCTGTGAAAATCCTTTCAGCCGGCACTGGAAGCGATGTTGCCAAAATTCTTGGAACCAAGGATTTCGCAGGTTGGTTTCTGGTCGGAGTTTCAGATAATAATCATCAAACCACTTTACATCAGGAGATTGGAGCTTGATAGTGATTCCACCAACAGCTTCACGTTGATATCCCTCTGTCACATCATACCTGTCAGCCCAACCATCACTGTGGGAAACACATAAAGAGAAGTGATACCATTGTTTAGAGAAACAATTATAATCTACTCAAGTGCATTTATCTGAGTCTCTTAAAATTACTGGGCAATGTGGCCATTGCAACTTGCAAAGACTTCCATGATGATTTTTGACACAAGATCTTGGAAGATATAATACTCATTAAATGTGACATTTATGTATAGTACTTTAAGGTTTCCAAAATGTTTTACATTTCTTCCCCTTCACAGAAAAAAATCGCTGAGGAGAATGAACTCAAACTTTAAATATGAAAGTAGTCAGTCATAGTTAGCAGATAGCCATTAATGACCCCTGCTTGTAGAAGGCCTCAAGAGGTCTCATGAAATTACCCTGAGTTGTAACTTCTGCTGGCATCCATAACCAGCACCTTTTTTTTTTTTTTCCTCACCAAAGATCACGATCCCTAAAGTGCTTTTATTTTTCAATTAGCTACCTTTCAGTAGTTATCTTTGTGTGTGTTCATATTTATCACTCTTTGTTCTCTTTGTCTCTGATATATCTCTCACTGCTCCTGGATGGATATCTGTCTCCTTTCTTTGCTAATAAAATCAATAAACCAATAAAAGGGGAATGAGAATAAAAGTATAGTGTTTTTTGGGGGACTAACTTATTCTGCCCCTGTCTTCAGGTATAGGCACAAGGGACTGCCTCCTCTAGGTACTCCTTGGCCTTTTTTCTGATTGACACCTTCCTTCCTGGATTGTAATCACTGAAATTTCCTTACTATTTAAATCACCCAAAGGTACGCTCATTCTTGGTTAGTTAGCTATACTTGTTCTTTCTTGATCCATACCCCTTAATGGAATCAAAGGGTATAAATCATTTTGTTTACATATGCAAAACTTCATCATGTTCTTAAACTAATTATATTAACTGAGTTAGGACATGAAATTCCATTCCTTAAAAAGATAAGGCATGGGTCTTTCTTTCTCTCACAGAGCTTGTAGTTCTGACAATGAAAAAAAAAATATTATTCAGGCTCCAGTAAGCGTTAGAGACTTCATGTATAAGCCTATGGGAAAACTTTCTATCTGTTCTCCAAGGTAAGATTAGAGAAAAAATCACCAGAATATGGTGATGAAACTTTGGATAAGTAATGAATAAAGTCACTAGGTTATATATGATATGTATATCATAGGTCATTTAAAAAAGACAATAATATAGATAAATCTGAAAAACAAAGAAAACTCTTTCTATACAACCTCTTCATCAAAGACACATATCATAGAATGTAGCCTATAATTAATCTTCTAAAACTAAAGAGACAAAATACTAGACATTCACTACCATCCAAAATACTTAACTGGTTCTATAAGAACAAGATATTAGGTGAAACAACCCTACAAGGGACATACAGTTTATCCTTTAAAACAATTCCCAGAAAAAAATTACATAAAATAAACTTTTTACATGTATTATCTATCACTGTTAGAAGAAAAGTATCTTTTAAGTACTGCTTTTCTTTTGTATTTGTGTTGCAAGGTGGAATGAAGTAAGTTGGAATGTAAAACTTAGACCAAGGACAGGTGACAAAGACTACAATCATATCCCAGAGGGAAGATGGGTAGAGAAACTCTTTCCATTCAAGAAATCCCCTAAAATATAATTTAAGTTCCAGAGAGAGTTGATGATGATAAAGTAAGTTTGTACAATGTATCTCTAAACATAAATTTTTAAATTACTTTGTCCACTGATGAAAAAAATATAATCCATCTCACTAGAGGAACAGAGTAATGCAAAATTATTGATTGTTTCCTGGCTAGGGAGAGGGCAATCTCTAAGATGGAGCTTGAAAAGATAAATTCACTGAAACCCTTTTCTATCAGGGACTGAATGGATGCATCTATCAGTAGGAAATAACTTTTGACTGATTACAGTTAGCTTAAAAGTTTTTAAAGTTTCAAATATTTTTCCACCTTCTGTCTTTCCTCCTGTGCTTGCCTTTTGTAGTATCATAAGGGGATTGTTGATAAGTTAATTTGTAGAAACTAATTACTTATTCAACAAGCATTTAGTAAGCACCTACTCTATGCCAGATAGAGGGGAAACAAAAACAAAGATGAAATATATCTCCTTGCATTATTTTACAAAGGCAGCATGGTATAGTGAGAAGATGCCTAACAATGAATAGAGAGGTATTCCACAGAGCCAGAAAGACAAGAGGTCAAATACCATTTATACCATTTCATATATATATATATATATATATATATATATATATATATATATATATATATATATATATATATATATATATATATATATATACATATATATATATATATTCCAACTCTGTGACCAGCAGTTTCATTTAATTCTCGCTTTTCACCTTTTGATTGACTTCAATAATCAGATAACTATGATTAATTAGCTTGGTCTCAGAGTGTAAGCTCCTGTTTACATCCTGGGGTCAAGCAAATTTTTAAGTGTTGGTCTAGCTACTCTCCAATATTATATTCCTGACAATTAATCACTCCTCTCTCCTCCCCTATTTCCACCCTGCTTCATCTAACAATAATAATCAAATTAATGACTACTTTTCCTGTGAATTTCTCTTCCTTGAAATTTTCTCATATGTATTGTCTCCCATTATTAGAATATAAGAATCCTTTAAGCATTGCTTTTCTTTTTATTTATACAATCACCATTTTGGCACCAAAATGCTGACCTCTTTGGAGACAGTTTGGTCATTCATTACATCAGGCAACATAGATCTTATTATGGGACTTGATCATTTATATTAATATTTTCAGCAACTTAATTTATCTAGATTGATCTAACATATTCATGGTTTGTCATCCTATCGAAATCTCATTTTTTTCTCTTAATAAACCCTTATTATTCTCTGATTTGGGGACCTTTTATTAAATGGTACTGTGAATAATATTGGAATCAGCAATCAAGATTTGGAATCAGGGAAACTAGAGTTCAAATTCATTCTCTGTCATTTATCAGCTATGTATGACCCTGTTTATCATTTAACCTCAATTTTCATATAAAATGAAAATAATAATAGCATTTTTCTCCTTGAATTTTCATGGGGACAAAATGAAATATTTACAAAGTGCTCTGCAGATCTTAAGGTTATATATATACAAACATACATACATACTAGCTAATAATTAATGAATTATTTCCTGAGATTTTCATAATTTTCAGTAAAGCACAAAGACTGCCTATTGTCCAAATTTTACTTTTGCTGCATTACTGAACCACTCCCTTTTCTGATTTTAAATTTCCCTCATGATATCTGTTATATATTAATGATAATATTATAAAATAACATTGCTTGGGAAAGCTTTTTGTGGCATATGGCTCTCTATGTTCATGTCTTGTTCCCAGGAAAATAGAAAACCTTTCAAAGCAGTTTGCTTTATCTCATCATTGCTTTCATTACATTAGTTTAATCTCTATCATCTTCCTGATGATCCTTTTAAGACTGAGGAAGTTTTATTTTAAACTGGCAGGTTAAAATAAAGTGAGATTATTATATTCATGCCTTCCCTTCTTTTTTGGGTATGTTTGTTATCCCACTGCTATGAGAAAATGACTCATTAGCATTCCGGACATCCAGAGGCACCATGCAAATGGGTTCAGGTATGATATTTGTCATGAACAGACTCTCTTCTCCATGAAAGTTGGTTATGAAATTGCTCTGTTTATTAATTCTAGTTCATTCTTATGTAAGACTATTATTGGGGATATTACATAAGAAATGTAGGCCTGTAATGGGCCCAATTTGCCCTTCACAATTCATTCCTTGACTTTAATGGGGATTTTGCATGTACCTTCTCTTGTAGGTAATATTCCCTGAAAAGAAAGTGTCAGGACATTAGGGTACTAATTTATTCATCTCTCATATCCTCCTTTTCATTATAAATCTATTTCCTATATTCCCACATTTGTTTATCTTTTTTTAAAACACACTATGAAATAAGCGAGAGACAAAGTTTGATATAAGGGATATATAGCTGAACAGGAAAACTGGTGCTTAGGTTATGCTTCTGACACATAGAGACTATCTAACCACAGGGAAGTTTTAAAATTCTTTGTATTCCAAAACAATATTAGAGAATTTATTGACCTGCATTTCTGGAAGGAATTCCATACCATGAATTATTAACAGTGATGAAAATACAGAAACAGTCTAAAATGATAATACTATCACTACCAACAACAACAAAAACAACAATGACACTATTTGGATTAAGATATAGACCTTAAAATTCTTTTTATTTCTTTCTATTAATTTAAGAACATGTTATTTAGAGAGTAATTTATAGTTATAGACTAGAGGTAGGCAAACTATTGCAAATTTACCCTGCCTGGTTTTGTATAGTCAGTGTAAGAATTTTTCTTTTATATTTTGAGTGAAACTTTATTGTATTTTAAAAAAAAGTTACCCCCCAAACAAAAACCAAAACCAAAATACAACTTATTAATAAGTGTAGATTATATTAAAAATGGCCTGAGGTAGTTTGCTCACCACTAAAACAGAACACAATGCTATCATATAAGTACCACCTTGTGCAGGTAAGACCTTTATTATGCAGTCATTTCATTTTTAAAGTCATTTTGAGAGTCATAGAGCAAAAGAGATCAATAAAAAAGTCTGGATAAATTGCTATACTCTAATATTTAAATTAAATACATTCTTGATTATCTTATATTCATATGGACTTGCCTAGAGAGAATGATTCTAAGATAGCAATAAAGTAACAATGAAACAATATTTAAAAATGCCTTCAAATTAGTGCTTCAAGGTGAAAAATTAATATACATAATTTTATTTGTTACAGTAATACTATGGCAATTAGGTGGAACAGTGGATAAGAAACTGGGTCTGGAGGCAGAAGGAACTATATTCAAATCCAGGTTTAGAAATTCATTATTTGTGTGACTTTAGATGAGTCAGATAATATGTTTCCATCAGTTTCATCATCTGGAAAATTTGGATTATAATAGTACCTATCTCCTGTGATTATAGTAGGAACAAATGAGGTAATATTTATAAGTGTAGGTAAATGGCTCAATGGGTAGAGTTCTAGGCCTGGATTCAGGATTCAAATCTTGCCTTAGATACTTATTAAAGGTGTGATCCTGCACAAGCCAATTAATCCTGTTTGCCTCAGCTTCTTCATTTGTAAAATGAACTGGAGACAGAAATGGGAAACCACTTTAATAGCTTCTCCAAGAAAACTCCAAATGGGCCCATGAAGAGCTGGACATGACTGAATGGATTGAACAAAATAGTACAGTATCTAGCCCATAATAGGGACTATATAAATGCTATTGTTATTATTAGTTGCAGCAGTACTGATATATACTACTAACAATAGTAGTATAAGTAATGAGTAGTAATAGTGGTCATATAGTCAGAGGAAAAGAAGAAGAGGTAGTATTAATAGCTGCAGGAGAAGCAGCAGTAGTAATAGTAATAGTAGTAAAAATATATGATTATTTCTCCTTATTTTATAGATAAGGGAAAGTAAGGTCTGGTGAAATTAATAAATATGACTTAGATTATTTAGCTAATAACTGACAAAGCTGAGACTTTTATCCAGGAATTTAAGCCTCTGAATTAAAAGTTCTCTCAATGTCCTTCAACTTCTATAGGTTTTTGGGATCATCAACATTTTGAATTGGAAGAGACATTAGAAATTATCTGATCTGTTCCTGTCAGATTATAGCTCTCCATAGATCTGAAGGTAACAAAGGTAGTATCTTCAAATATTCCTTTACCATTGCCATCTTCCTTTTGCTGCTTACTACATCCCTGTGCTACTTTATGATCATTTATTCTATAAAAACTTTACTATTATGACCAAATACTGAGATAAGCAGTAGAGATTAAAAAAAGATAAAATGAAATAATCCTGTCTTGAAAGATTTATAATTAAATGAAAAGTGAAAACTTTAAAGTGAAAATAAAAATGATGTTGAATATGTTACATCTGTAGATAGAAATAGAAAACTTATGCGTCTATTTGTCTGTCTGTCTGTCTATTTATCTATCTATTTATTTCCCTACCTAATATCGTGATTGAAGGAATGAACAATGAGTTTGGAAGAGATTGTGAAGGCTCATTTCCCTATAGATCACTCCTCTTGAGCTGATCTTTGAAGGAAGCTCACTTATCTGTGAGGCAGAGGTGATGAGAGTATAGATTGTGGAAAGGCACAGAACTAGGAGAGAATGTTCCATTGGGGTGCATGAAGGAAACTAATGCACAAAAGCCCAGAAAGGTACATGACTGTGTCAAATGCTGCAAAGCAGTCAAAAAAAATAAAAATTAGTCAAATTAAGCAAATATAATTTTTTTGTAACTTTGGGGAGAATAACTGATGGAGAATTCCAAAGTCAGATAGAAAAAGGATGAGAAGTGAATTAAATGGAGAGGATGATTTTCTTGAAATGTGGATAGGGTAACAGGGTAGGTAATAAAGAAGCCTCTTTTGTTGATAGGAGAAAAATGGACATTTTTAAGCAGTAGAAAAAAAGCTAACTTATAAGGAGATTTTGAAAATTAGGCAAAGGAAGGGCATTATGGAAGGGGAAGTTGCTAAGGACATAGGAGATAATGAGATTAAGATCATAAGCATATCTGGAAGGAGCAAGAGGAATCAACTCTTACTCAGAGACTGACTAAATGGAAACTAGAATAGAAAATGATGTTTCTATGTCAGATTTTAAAATATTTTCAGGATTAGGAGAGAAAGATCTCTAACACAAAATAATGAACATAAATTTTAAAATATATGCAATAACTATTGTGGAATATTTCTGATGAACAGAAATAGTAATGACTTTTTTTTTTTTTTTTGCAGAAATCCCTGTTTTAGTCTCTCCTTTATTTTATTATTCCAAATATACAGCAGCACAGAAAACATTTAACATAACTTGCCATTCTATCACTCATCATTTTAATCTCCCTATTTCCACTAGAGATACACTCAATTGTTTAATATGCCTTAAAATATGTTTTTCTTTTATTCCCCACTAACAACCTCTAATTCCTAGGATTTTCCAAAATTCATTTGATACTTTAAAAAAAGTCAATACATTCCTTATCTTTTCCAGGCCATTAAAAAATTTAGATTCCTACTTAAGTTCTCTCTAGCACAACTAGTATTGTTTTGTTTTGTTTTGTTTTTTTACAGAAACTGTTTAGTTCTATTTCTGAGACCCTTGAATCTCATCACTCTTCTAATTTTATTCAGTCTATGTTTTTATAAAATGAACAATGGTGGTTGGTACTCTTGAAATGACAAGTAGCAACAATAATAAAACACTATAGACTTGGCACTATGGGCAATTATGCTCTTATTATGTAAATATGTGTAAATTATGTAAATATTATGTAAAATATGACTATGAAAATTTACAGTTGAGTATTTTTATCATCTAATGTATTAACCCACTGGCACATGAGGCAGATTAATGGTCATAATAGTTATTGAGAGAGCACAGAGGATTTTGTATATAATAAAATTCACTACCCAAATCAGTAAAAGTTCTTACAATATAACAGAAACAGCATGATTAGCAGTTCAGTGTAAAAGTGAATGTGTGAACAAGTTTAAAATTCTTCTCCATCTGGATTTTGATCAGTGATATGACTAAAGCATATTTAACTTCATTTATTTTTTAATGGGAGCTATGAAAGACAAAAACATCCATATTGTATTACAATCCATAACCCTGGTTGTTTGTTTGTTCTCTTTATCGTTCAAGGTAAGACAGAGGGGCAGCATAATAGACAAGATGAGGGACTGTTATGTTATCCATGATCATAAGTATGAGATGTAATTGCAAGTTCAATGCCTCTCTTACAAAAGACTTTAAATAATGATGAAAACCTTATTCTGTAGAAATAGCTGGTATTGTAATCTTCAAATCTTAGTCCTAGTATTGACTATTGATGCAAATCATTTAGTCTATGTAGACCTCTGTTTTGTTTTTAATAAAATTAGGGGATTGAGCTAGATTACTTTAAGGTCTTTTGAATAGGTCTAAATCTTTGATACTCTGTATATAGTAGTTACCCAATTCTCCTGCCCTATATACATACACATGGTGATAATATTGCTTGCTTGTAATGTTAAACATTTATAAAAAAATAAAAAAAGGTCTTATATATATACATATATATATACATATATATATATATATATATATATATATATATATATATATAATGCACACATGATATAAGGGAAATATATATATATGTATATATATATATTTATATATATATACACACACACACATAATAAGTCTTTGACCTGCATGATTTAACATTGATCCCTAGCCTTTATGCTAAATCATGCAGGTCAAAGACTTATTTGTCCTATAGTTGATAACTTATAAGGATAATCATAACAGGGCCAATTCTTCAATGCTTTTAAAAAATATCTTGAGAAAAATGTGATGCCGAAAGATCTTGAGGTGATCTTTAAATGTATTAAGAGATAATACTCTAGAAAAATAGTAGTGAGGTTAAATTATCAAGTAACAAATATTAAACTATTACCCTGCCATCTTTCTCTAGGGAAACTTGCTTCTTCTGTGTCCCAGCAGTACCACATTAGCCCAAGAGAGAGTTTTTTTCCTTCTGGGGACACAAACCATAAACAACATATGGTTGATGGGGGTAGTAGAACAAAGACAGCTGAATGATATAGATAAATTTCAGTTTGTAATAAGTCATAGTAACTCATTGATAATTCTATACTCTGAGCTATATATAGCATGATAGCATTGCATCTTGGAGCCAACAATGTTCTCAGTCTCAGAAGATTAGAACATTAAGATCTAGGTTACAGTTTCAACCAACTGGATCAAATATATTTCTTTCTGATGATAACGTGTGAACAAATACCTCTTTTTTACCTCATCTTTTCCATTCATTATAAAGAGGGAAAACACTACTATTGTATGCAGTAGTTTTAATTATTTTGGAAGGGTGAATTGACTGTCTTCCAGAATAACTATCTTCCCATTTTCTACCTGATGCCATTAAGGTTAATGAGTGCATTCATTAGGCTGTGGCCCAGTGTTTTTTTTTGAAAAATCTGTTCACAGCCCACATAATTATCTTGGAAACTGCTGTTCTTCCCACATGTAATTACCATTCTGCCAAATCTCTAACTGATAGAATTTTAACAGATATTTTGGGACTTTTTTTGTAAGAGTGGGAGTTTACTGACTGCGTACATATCTTTATATAATATCTTTTAAATGGAGTAGTCTTAGAAACACTAAATATAAAATTTTAATAGCATCTAAAGATATTGAGCTTTCTAACAGAAGTCATCTTTGTGAAATCATGAGTAAACACCAATGAATTGCTTAATTCAAATGTGTGCTTGGGGGGAATAGAATAGGGAACTGACTAAATTTGTGGTCTTGAAATATTTTATCCTCATTTTCTTAGAGTCATTTTGTAGGTTGATGCAGTTTGGAGGCACCATTTTGCACAGAGTACTTGGCCTGTGGTAAAGAAAACCTGGATTTAAATCTAAGCTCAGGAACTTGCTAAGTATATGACCCATAGAAAGTCATTGTTTCAGGAAACTTTCCTGAACTTTAAAATATGAAAAATAATAATAATAGGCAATGTTTACATAGTGCTTACTATGTGCCTGATACTGGCCTAAGTGTTTGAAATTATCATCTATTTAGTCTTTAAAACAAAGCTGCAGTGTAGATGTTATAATTATCCTTATTTTATAGCTGAAGAAACTGAGGCAACAGAAGTTAAGGGATTTGTTGAAAGTAAAACTATAATGATAGTTCCTATGTGAAGATCAAATAAGATATTTATAAAGCTTTTACCAAAGTGCCTGGTATATGGTAAATACTTAACAAATGCTTTCTCTAATCCCCCCTTTATTCATGGTGATCTGATTTTATATATGGGGACAAGAAAAGAGGAAAATTAATTTAATTCTAGTTATATTGGATACTCATGTTTTCTTTGTTGAAAATAAGGATGAAAATTTGTTTTCCACTATTCTGTCTTTATTCTGTGAAAATGTCCTATTTAACATTAAAATACTCTGACAAACTCACAAATGACAATTTAATATAATATAGACTCCCATATGTACATTTAAAAATTGTTTTACTCAGTAGACTATACCAGTATAGCTCATTAATAAGGCAAGAGGTTACAACTTGGAATGGTTCTAAGAGACAGAAATTTTTTTATCTTACAAAGTACCTAGTTTTGCATGATGTTTTGTTAATTCATTCCTTTTTCCTAGTGATTATCTTTTCTTGTTCTAGGCATAAATCATTTGTAGAACAACTCACTTGATGTTTTTTTTGAAAGCTTTTTTCTTTTTTATTAATTTTTATAATTATAACATTTTCTTTGACAGTACATATTCATAGGTAAATTTTTTTCACTTGATGTTGATGTAGAATAATAACTACCTTGTTGGTCTGAAGCTCCCTAAATTTAATATGTAACTCCTTTTAAAAATTAAAAAAAAATCATTTCTTTTTTTTTCTCTCCATTTTGGCATAGTTGCTATTCAACAAGATTGCTCAAAAATTACTCACAGCGGCTCTGTAATGACATGTACTAATCCTTTCACTATTGGGATACGCAATATACATATATACATATCCACATACATACTTATACATATACACATATATCTAGGCACCTGGCAACATGAACAAATCATCTCCCTACTTGTCTTGAACTTTAATTCCTTCTAAACTATAATTGTTCTACTTGGGCTCTTTTGGAGGACCACCCTTTTAAATAAGTATATTCAAAACAGAATATGAATATGTAGCTTTGATTCTTCTTTGTCACTTAATAGAATACAAACTAGTATTTATATAGGGCTTTAAGGTTTTCAAAACATTTCACATATTTTGTCTCATTTAATTTGATCCTTATTTCAATCTTGTGAAGTAGGTGACACTTTGTTCTATATAACATATGTTGAAACTAAGATTGAGTTGAATGGATTGCACAGAGACTTCTTCTCTATATAACCACATTTATTGTGCCATCTAACTGTCTCTATCCATATGTCCTCAACCCCAATGCACTTCTTGGCCATATGACCCCAATGCTTGGAGAACAAGAATCTGGATTTTAATTCTGGTTCTTCTATTATGCATGTATTGGGTAAGTCACTTAAGTTCTTCCAGTCTCAGTTTTCTTATCTGCAAAATGAAAGAGTTCAGATAAAGGACTCTAAAGTCACTTTGTGTTTTAAATCTATTATCCCATGATCATTCCTTAAATACAATTGAAATTATCACACATATATTCTTTTCTTAAACCTTACTTTGAAAGCCCAATATTGATGTCTGATTATAGCATGGAGATGATCATGTATTCATAAAGACCCAAGAAAGTTAGAAAGGATGAGCTTGACAGTCATTCTGTTGCCTGAAACTACTTTCATTTCAGTAGGAGTTTATCACATGAAAAATATATAACATTAATTGATGCCTTCTTTTCTTTTATAGATGGTGAGAGAAGAATGTAATGGGCATAATTATGCAGAAAATAGACAAAAATACAAATTGTGTGTCCTTTTTTCCATTTCTGCAGCCATGGTTCCAGAAAAAAAGATTGGAAAGTGCACTTCTTTATCCTATTCACTTTTCAAAGTGTAGAACTTTTAGAACAATTATAAATCTTATTCACCTATTTATATTCTTAAGATGAGACCTTTTAACCAACAACCAATAACAACCAACAAATTGATATATTTTTAGAAGAACTGAAAGAAGAAATGAAGGAATTAAGGATGTCATATGAGTCTTTTCATCCATGTATTTTTGTGATGTAGTGAATAGAGTATTAAATTTGGAGTCAGAAAGACTGAATTGCAGTCCTTCTTGAATGTATAATAGCTGTGTGACAGTGCAATAGTCATAACTTGTCTGAGTTTCAGTTTACTTACATATAAAATAATGACAAAAATGACATCTATCATGTAGAATTATCATTAGGATCAACTAAAATAATTCATGTAAAGTGCATTAAAAACATTAAAGATCTATACCATTTTAAGCCAAGTACTATACCATGTCACTCAATTTAACTAGTAGGTGCTTTATGCTTGTCTATAAGTAGGGTTAACAAAAAACATAGCTATATACATTATAATATATTCTGGAGAAGGAGGAACCTTTTTTTTCCTTAAAAATAAATTGTTTATGTTGAAAAATTAGCTACCATTGTAATCAGTTAACTTTATTTAAAGTTATCAAGTCACACAAGTTGCATGAAAACTCAAATTATCCCAAATCATTAATAATTATACCAATACAAATTGAAGCAATCCTACTTTACACTCATACAATTAGTAACCATTGTAAAGACAATAACTTTCAAAGTTCTATGAACTATAATCAATACAATGACCAACCAAGATTCCAAAAGGACCAATGATAACATATTTTGTACCTTTTCTGACAGAGAGGTAATATAATTAGATTGTAGAATGAGACATTTTAAACATAACTGTTGAGGAAATTTGTTTTAACTTTGTATAATTGCTACAAGGAAAATGATTCTTTTTTTTTGGTTTACTGGGATAAGGGCGAGATAAAAATAATTCCTGTTAATGAAAAAATTAAGCTTTAATTTAAAATTCAAAATGAAAAGAATATATTTATTCATCCAGGAAATATTTTAGTAGCACTTTTAAATTTTTATACAGTCTGATTTTATTTTTTTCTTTCCAAGTAAACTTCTCCAGGTAAAATTCAAAGTGGTTTGGGTTTGGTAGAGAAGATGATGTGCATCTTAGGTGCTAATCATTCCGGAAATGGTAATACATTTGGGAATACACTATTGATCATCTTAATAAATTATTGACTTTAAAAAAGATAGCTCAGGATTAGGGTAGGCCCCTTAACTCTAGAACTTAAATTGTTGTACTCCCCTGAGAAATCTGAACTCAGCTTAGTTCTCTAGGATGCTTTTATAGCAGGTGCACTCTACAAATGCTTATTTTATCTATTTCACACCCTAAGACTAGGAAGGGCTGGATTAGCAAGGCAACCTCTAGCAACACACAAGATACCTCTGTACAAAATTTTTCCTCCATTTGTTACACCAACTGAAAATTTATTTTCCTTAATGAGCATCTCTTTTGGAACCAAATACTCTGGAGAGCATCCAACATATTGGAAACTCAACTTACTATTAATTGTTTAGTCAGATTTAAAATTAGCTGAGGCCAGCCTCAGGGAATAGAGATTTTTATTATATGTCTGGAATTGTATTCACTGTAAAAAAGTAAAAGTATTGTATCTCAAAAGGCAGAGGGAAAGAATGTCTGTTTGGGCTTTCTGTGATAAATATGCATTTCAAAACACTTTGGTGATCTTCATTGTTCTACCACTAGAACATGAATTCTGCCCCTGCACTCAAGTAAGCTTTCCTTTATTTAGCCTAGAACTAGGCTACTCTGTCATTGCCAGCCATTTCTAAACCATATTGTAATATTATCCCCCAATCCTTTCACTCTCCTTTATATTATCTTTCACTATTAGGATAAAATAAGTTATTTTAAGGCAGGTATAGTCTTTACATCTCTAGCACTTATCACATGCCTGCTACATGGTAATCATTTAATAAATACTGTTTCATTCATTCCTTCATTCAATGATGTATGGAGTTAAGGTCCTATTTTTTTTTAACTTAAGCTATCATAACAGGAGAGGCAGCTAGATACCTCAGTAGAAGGAGCACTGATACTGGAATCAAGAAGATGTAAATTCAAAACTGGCCTCAGATTTGACCCTGAACAAGTTAGTAAACTCTATTTACTTCAGTTTGCTCACCTGTAAAATGAGCTGGAGAAGAAAATGGTAAACAATTCCTATATCTCTACCAAGAAAACATCGAATGGGGTCACAGAGAACTGGACATGACTGAAAAAACTGGACAATAACAGAAAAGGAGAGTCAATTAGGAGAAATGGATAGGAGGGAGATCAGAAATATGAATCATAGGGCAGACACCACTCTATTCTTCTTTTTCTTCTTTTCTTATTCAATTTAACTTAACAAACATTTTTAAGTGATTACAGTTTATAAAGAGGACAGATGATTTAATGACTTAAGGTGTGATCTTTATGTAGGGGAGAACTGTGTTCAGTGTTCCAGGCAGCTAAGATTAATTTTTTTTTGATCAGTATCTGCATCGTTGGAGTCGGCTTTCTACATAAGAATTCCCTTCTTTAGAAGGTACAGGTAGATGATGAAACAGAGAGAGCACTAGTCCTAGAGTTAGGAAGCTGAACAATCATTCTATGAAATTGTTTAAGTGCAGAAATAAAAATGTGTAGGAAGAGGCAGAACCTCTGAGTTGTACAGAGGAACATGGCATTTTTCAATTGACAGAAATATTTAATTCTGAAAAAGAAGATGGCAGTTGAATATCTTACTTCTTCACTTTTCCTTTTCATGCTTACCAAATATGGTAATGAGAGAGAGGTTCCCTTCAGGACTAGTCTTCACACATAATTTCTATGATTTTTTTTGAGTATTAATTTTATTGGATTGGGGAGTGTGTGTGTGTGTGTATGTGAACCATATGTGTGCACAAATACATGTATATCTTTGAGTAATTGTAATCTGATGATTGTAGAACAGGCAACACATTTCTTATTTTCAGTGCCAGTAGAATATTTAAGTAGAAATATACTTATAAACAGATAAATTTGGGTCAGAAAGAAAGACATACTTAGGGTTGAACTGTGAATAGGTGGGAGAACTGTGATTAGATGAATAGAGTAGATGAGTTCCCTGAGAAAGCAGACATAAAGAAAGTAGGGCAAGCACCTGGGCATAGTCATATTTCAAAGTGAAATCAGGGAAGTCAGCAAAACAGGGAACATGTACAGCGACACAAGGCTGGGTTCCAACTTGTTTACTTCCCTGATTTTTTTTAAAATCTTCTTTTCACATCTGTGGATAATTACAACAAAAGATTCAAAAAAGGAATTATCTGGGTTGTTTAAGTATTCCATTCTTCTGAGAGCCTGCCAACAATGTATTTCAATTAATTTACTACCTTAGATGTAATTATAATATTCAGGTTAAATTTTGTTTGTCAAACTGTTTTTTTAATCTCTCCTATTTTTAATAAAGACATGATAGACTCATTATTTTTGTGAGTTCCAGTTCTGACTGTACTATTTACTAGCTGTGTGACTTTGTCTTTTTCAGCCATAGTTTCCAAGGGGATAATAATACTTATACCATCTTTTTCTAGAGTTGTTATGAAGATGAGACATCCTTAAAACATGCTCTATTTTCTATGCAATTTTCATCTGTTATAGCACCAACACAACCATTGCCACCATCAATCATTATCTTTATTGTGATTATTGTGATTATTATTTTAGGGAATATATGAATTCTCTGGGGACAGCGTCTCTGAATCAGTAAGTATACTGAAAGGCATATGGACAAAGCAGAACTGATCAGAAGACTGAGGCTGGAAACAATGAGGGCATCTTTAAAAAGTAAGCAGTCTTGTTGCTCCTCACATACCAAGAGAGGATGTGGCAGGTGATGATCTCTTTCTGTCCAGTATTTGTGTGAATTACAAGGCAAAAGGATTAGCCAGGCAGTAATAGGGTCAGCCCATGGAACTTCAGTTAGAATTCAAACTAATTGGGATTTGAAGGAATGAAAATAATCATACCTGATTATTTAAATACTTAAAAAAAAGCCTTGAAAGCTACAAAGCTGCATTTAGGGTAATGAGATGATAACAAGTTGTCCTGTAAATTGCTCCATCATAATAAATCAGTTAATGTCTATTGTGAGGAATTCCATGAATTCAGATTCTTTTAATGTAAGTTAATTTCTGGCAGAATCAATTAAAATGTAGCCAGTTTGTATATAAGAGCAGAAAGTACAGAGTGCATATGGGTATGGTTGTGAGTGTTATTGACTGTCTAATATCAAGTATCAGTCCAAGCAGATAACTTTAATACCAACTGATATTGTTAATGATTATGTAATGTTACATAATAATAATAACTAGCATTTTGATCCTAATTTATAATATTTAGTATTATATAGATAATTTGTAATGTGACTTAGACACTAAATTACACACTAGATTACATCTAACTTTTATACATTTATATCTTCATAACCATATACTCAGTATATATATTAAGTTATATAATACTCTACTATGTTCTAGATGAACTATATGATAAGCTCCTCATAATCTGGTTGTAGAGTTGGTGGAAGAGAAGTCAAAGTTCTCTCTTCCATCTGAATGCTTACATGTAAATTTCTTATCAGACTTGTTGCCAAGATTTCACTCTCCTGAGGAAGTAATACTTCAGGATACCTTCCTTACTTTCTCTTGTTTTATAATTCAATCTAACTCATGGGAACTCTGGTTACAATTTTTATTACAAGTAGACCATCAATAATATATACCCTAGAAGATTTACATATATGAACCTTAGCATGAGACCTAAATAAATTTCCTTGAGAACTCTTTCCTTTCCTCAAATATCCTAACTTTCCAGCGTCTCAATTTATATAATTCTCATGACCTATTATTATCCCATTCAACCTCAGCTACATAAAGATGTTAATTCTCTTGATGTTGTCACTACCCACAAATGTTCCACTTTCATGTTCAAAAAACTAGAATTTGTTTTATCTGATAGTAATCTTTTACCTTCCTTTCTTTTTCCTCTTTTTTACTTCTATAAAACTTATTCTTGGGCTTCACTCTGATCTTAGATTTCTCCATATTACAGTATTAGTCCAGGCTCCCAATCCTTCTCTCACTATACTATTTTCTCTTTCTAATCTTCACCACTTGATGATCCTTTTCCACTATCTACTATCCTGTCTACTCTTGAATATCTTATTTTCTTATCCTATAAGCACTCATAACTTGTCAAACATTGACCCTGATTATTCCCAAAATGTATGCCTTTTACTCCTATTTATGTGATAATGAATGAAACTAAAGACAATTAGGAAATATTTACTGAGTCCACTTTATTTTTTGCTACCTAATCTCAATTGGATCTTCAATTGGATGGGGAAAATTTCTTTGCCTATTTGATTTTATATATACTGGTGTACACTCATAGCAACAAATATTACAAGCCATTAAAATATACTTAAACTTTTAATTCTAGTCCCTCAACTTGTATTTTTTAAACTGAGGACTTCACCTCATATTTCAACAAAAGCCAATGGATCTCATTTAACAAAAACTTATCCTTCTCTCTTCATTTATAAGATCCTCTATTTGGATTTCAATACTTTGAGGCAGCTAGATGCTATAGTGGATAAAACAAATCAGGAAGATCTAAATTCAGCAGCATTCTCAGATCTCTTCAAGATATGTGACTCTGGGTAAGTCATTTAATCATGTTTACCTCAGTTTCCCCATCATTTTATAGATGGGGAGAAGGAAATGGAAAACTACTTTAGCATTTTTGCCAAACAGATCCCAAATGGGTTCATGAAGAGCCAGACACAACTGAACAATAATAATACTGATGTCTTCCCATTGGTTTAGTTTTCTTACATCTTACTTCCCTCAATATACTTGATAATTTAGCTAACAATGTGGTGTAGTTCTATGAATATAACATTCAATCTCAAATCTCCATGCCTTTGCACTGCCCATCATCCACATCCTCCATGCTTGCAAGGTTCTGACCTTCTCACTTTCACCACTTTCTTTGGCTTCCTTCCAGATTAAGCTCAAAAACCACAGTCTCAAGGAGGACTTTTTTGGTCTTCTATCCTCATCTCAGCTGTAGATACTTTATCTTTCATTTGGCATTCCAGATATTCTCTCTTTGTGAAAACACTTAAGTCCATACAAAATATATGGACTTAAGTGTTTTCACAAACATACCCTCTACTAGAATGTGCACTCCTTTAGGGCAGGGTCTCTTTTGTTTTTTTATATATCCCTAGCATTTATAATTCATTGAACATAAAGCTTAGTAAATATTTATTGACTGATTAATCTTGGGCAAATCATGTAACCCCTCTATGCCTCATTTTTCTCATGTGTAAAATGGAAATGATACTTATATTATTTCACAAGGCTGCTGAGAAGAAAGAATTTTTCAACCCTTAAAAGTGCTAAGCAAATTAGTTATAATTAATTATTCTTATTCACATATAATCTAGAAATAAAAAGCTCCCAAGCATCTTATATTATCCCATTCCACCAGCCCCAGATAAAGCTATTAAATACTATTTCTAGTGACCTTATTGGTCTACTCCTTCTGATTTCAGATTCTGTCTTTCATGAGCTGATGATAAATGTGTATTTTAATAACTTTAATAAGAGCTTGTTGAATCAAGGGACAGACTTCAATTCATACCTATGCAAGCAGAATTCATCATGAAGAAGACAATGGGCTATATGGTCTTTGGGTATGTGCACAATTCTAAAAAAATCAGTGTCTCTTTAAAGAGGGCCCATTAAAAAATCAACTCTGAGTGTGTGTATGTGTGTGTGTGTGTGTGTGTGTGTGTGTGTGTGTGTGTGTGTGTGTGTTTGTGTATGTGTGTTGTTGTATGTCTTTGGGTCATTGGATGCTAAAGTCTTTGAAGACTTGGAGATGAATATCACCCTAGTGGAAAAAAAGAAAGGCATACGATCAATGTGAATAGGCTACAATGGCCTTAAAAATGCAGAATTTTGTAGGAAAATCTAAAGGATTCTGTCAGAATGATTTGTGACTAGGAAAAAAAATGCACTGGCTACATGGCTTGCATATTTTATTGGTATTCATATAATATAAAGAAAATTAAACAAAGGGTTTTAGTATGCTTTCAGAACCCTATGTGATAGATTTATTGGGGAACATGGGGAAGAGCTTCACAGGCTATATAAGCAAAGATGTATCATCAAATATGTATCATCTCTATCATCAAATGAAATACCCACATCAATGAAATTGTCAAACTAATGATACATTGGAAGAATATTACATACATATATATATAAATCACAAATATATATATCTGTATTATATATATTCTGTGAAATAGATACACATAGATTATTTATATTTTATATATATATATATATATATATATATATATATTAGTTGACATGTATATGATACTTTGAGACTGCAAAGTACTTTTAAATACACACACATTATCTCATTTGTTATATGTTATGTGAATTGTTTTGTGAATACTAAAATTATTCTAATTTTCTGGATGAGGTACTGAAGCTTAGAAAGATTGAATGATTTGCTAAATGGAACACAGCTATTTAATATTTGAAATTACTCCAAGTTCACCATTTTTCCCACTGTTTCCACTACTGTTTCCTATATATCACTCTATCCCTCTCTCTCCCAATTCTCTGTCTCTTCCTCTATTTCTGTCCTCACAGACATGTATATATAATTAGGGGAGAATCTCTGTTTATATGTATGTTTCACTGAAGCCTGATGAACAATTTTTAAATTAGGCAGGTGAAGCCCAGCAGTACTATTGCTGTGTTTGCTTATCTCATTAGCTAAATCATCCAAATTATAGCCAGAAGTTGCTTTTCTCCCCACTCAGGATTTTTTACTTTTCAAGAAAACAAAGGAACTAACACAAAAAAGCTCCTCCTATAGTGAAGGAAAATGGTATATACTTAAAACATGGCCTAATTAACAGTTTCTAGTTACTTTTAGGCTTCAGCCAGAGGACATGATTGATTTTAAGAAGAAAGAGAAAACGCTGAAAGTGACATTTCTAAGGCTTTTAAGGTTAGTAAAGTGCTTTTCCTTTAACAACTTTGGAAAGTAAATGGTGTAAATATATCCTTGGTTGCCAACATCTAGAAATACAGTGACTTTGGTCACTGATGCTGCCCTTTTTGTAGAATAACAGAAACTTTGAAGCACTGACTGGGAGAATGGAGGACATGTGAGTTGAAACATTCTGAGAAGAACTCAGTTGTATGGACTTGCAGGGACTTAAAGAAGGGAATTTTTACTACAGTTTTAAGTCAATAAATTGAGGTAGTAGAAAGGGAAAGGAGAATAAAAGCAGATGTGAATCAGAGAAAAAAAGCACAGAAGACATATGGCAGAGTAGTGACCTGGAGCTGGGACCAGGCTAACATGGCAAAGTTGGATCAAAAGATCTTTTCCCTATTGACCCAGAGAACACAGGTGCTTTTGGCTTTGAACTCCATTGTAAACAATGTATTTAAATGTTTACTTTCATTTCATCACTATATGACATTGCTAATAAATTGCATAGGTATTAATAGTGGTTTGCTTTGTTTTATAATCTCAATTCATTGCTTAAGGTTAAATGAAGAGGAGCATAACGCAAATTGAAAATATGTACCAGGATTACTCTGCTATAGGGACTGATATAAGTAGAGAATTTTTTTTATAAATTAGGTAATTTCTGAAAAAATTCTAACATATGTGCATTAGACTGTCTTTGAACAAAGCAAGAATAAATTTTTAAAGATGCACAAGTAGTACTGTATCCCAAAGAGATCATAAAGGAGGGAAAGGGACCCACATGAGCAAAGATGTTTGTGGCAGCCCCTTGTAGTGGCGAGAAACTGGAACTGAGTGGATGCCCATCAGTTAGAGAATGGCTGAATAAGTCATGGTATATGAATGTTATGGAATATTATTGTTCTATAAGAAATAATCACAGGATGATTTCAGAGAGGCCTGGAGAGAGTTACATGAACTGCTGCTAAGTGAAGTGAGTAGAACAAAGAGAACATTGTACATGGCAACAGGCAACAGCAAAATTATACAATAATCAATTCTGATGGATATGGCTATTTTCAACAATGAGATGATTCAGACCAGTTCCAATGATCTTGTGACAACAAGAGCCATCTACACCCAGAGAGAGGACTGAGAGAACTGAGAGTGAATCACAACATAGCATTTTCACTCTTTTTATTGTTTGCTTGCATTTTGTTTTCTTTCTCAATTTTTTTTACTTTTTGATCTGATTTTTTTTGTGTAGCATGACAATTATGGAAATATGTATAGAATAATTGCACATGTTAAACTTATATTGGATTACTTGCATCTGGGGAGGAGTTAGGGAAAAGGAGGGAAACATTTTGGAACACATGGTTTTGCAAGGGTGAATATTGAAAATTACCTATGTATATTTTGAAAATGAAAAAAACGATTTAATAATAATAATAAAAACAACAACAGTAGAATAAAAAAAAAGATGTGTAAGTAGCAGATTAAAGGGGATAGGGATGATGCATTTGTGTTTGAGTTCACCTTTTCATATCATAGTATCATATATAATCTCACCCTCAAGGTTCCTAAATGTGAAACTTCCTGTTGTGATTATCCTTCCATTCCCTATTTTTGAATTTTTTTTTCTTTTTTACAAGATCATCTATATCATGAAACTATAAATAAACATTAAGGAGAGAGATATTGCTAATTAATGTATTAATCTTACATGTTTGATAAGATGATGTATATCTGATAATGATTTAGTGGATTCTAGTTGACCATTCTTTACTAATAATTGGTATATGTAGAGTAGTCATGGTACTGCCTTTATGTGATTTTGTGCATGGTATTTTCTATGCCTTTAATTTGTATATCTGCCTTAATGTTTTATTTGCTACTACTTCAAAACAGGCAATTATTACTTCACTGTTTTATTATATTTTGATTGGATGTCTGGGCTGAGTCTGGCATCATTGGCTTGGTAAATACAACTTAACCAATATTTGAGCAAAAATAATAGAGAGGTATTGTGATATAATAGTGTTAGAAAAAAATGGAAGAAGGAAAGAAAGAAGAAAAGAAAGAAGGTAACAACCATTTGTTAAATACCTATTATGTACCACATAGTGGGCTAAGCAATTTATAGATATATCATTTCATCCTCACAGCCATCCTGGAAGACAGATGCTATTATCCATTCCAATTTTATAATTGAGGAAACTGAGGTAAATAAAAGTTAAATAATTTGCCCAGGGTCACACAGTTATTGTGTTTCTGAGGGTTAATTTGAATTCAACTCTTTCTACCTCCAGGCTCACTATCCTATCCACTAACCTAGCTGTTTTTATGTAGTTAACAGAGCTTTTTTGGCTTCAGGAGCCAAATCTGAGGATAAAAGGTAGATCATTATATGATTATTGAAAAGATGGTGAAAAATAGTTGAAGACATGTTTAATGATCAATTTTAGTTTGAAACTAAGGAAAAAACTCAATCTGAATTTTAAAAATAACTAGATGCTTTTTATGACTTGAAATAAAATTGATCACAAGAACCTATGTTCCTTTGTCCTCTCAAGAGGGATTGATTAAAGCAACAACAACAAAAATGGAAGCTTGCTTAACATAGAAAATGCTTATTTATGTGTATAACTAGTGAGACATCTAGATTTTATAGAGGGATATTTTAGGTTTAAGTGAGTAAGCCTCATAGCAAAGGACCTGTTTCCCTACGGGGATAAACATGGAAAGTTTGGACCAGCATGTGATAGGATTATTTTAACACTGGCATAATCTGAGTTGGGAAAAAAATGAGCAAATGTACAGAAAGATAGGATTTTGGAATTATTCTGATACTGAAGGCTGAATAAAATCATGTCAAGGATATTTACAATTTCTAGAAAAACAAAATATTGGTTGTAGGAAATCACAGCTAAATGAATTGTATTCATCCATCCCAGATGGAGTACAAAGAGGAAGGCCTTCTGGTTTAATGTGTCGTGTCAGAGACTGATCGAAGGACAGTAAAGCCTGAGAAACTAGATGAAGTCAGTAGATGAGGAATAAGCTCCTATAGTCATGATATTTTTTAATTAATACACATTGCTCTATGAATCATGTTGAGAGAGAAAATTCAGAGCAAAAGGGAAAAACATGGGAGAAGAAAAAAAAAAACCCAAACAAGTGAACATAGCATGTTTTGACTTACATTTAGACCAAGAGAAGAACCAAGTCTTTCATAGTTGGTCATTGCACATTTTTGCTGTTATTGTGTACAATGTGTTCCTGATTCTGCTTGTTTTGCTCAGCATTCGTTCATATAAATCTTTTCAGACCTTTTCCAGAAATTTGTTCATCATTTTTATAGAACATTAATATTCTACTATCTTCATATAGCACAATTTATTCAGTCATTACCCAATTGATGGACATCTTATAATTTTCCAGTTCTTTGCTACCACAAAAAGAGCTGTTACAAACATTTTTGCACAGGTAGGTTCTTTTCCTTCCTTTATGATTTCCTTGGGATATAGACTCAGTAGTAGTACTGTTAGGTCAAAGGATATATACAGTTTTGTAGCCCTTTGGGCATAATTCCAAATTGTTCTCCACAGTGTTTGGATTGTTTCACAACTCCATCAACAATACATTAGTGTCCCAGTTTTACCACATCCCCTCCAACATTAACCATTTTCTTTTCTTGTCATCTTAGTCAATCTTAGACTAATCTGTGAGATTAGTCACAATCTGAGAGGTGTGAAATGGTACAAAGTTATTTTAATTTCTCTATCACTAGTGATTTGGAGCATTTTTTCTTATGAGTATAGATGACTTTAATTTCACCTTCTGAAAATTATCTTCTCAGATCCTTTGACCATTTATCAATTGAATGATTCATGATACATTCTTAATTGTAGAAGGTACATGTAGTTAGTTGGTCTTGGATATGGAGAAGGGAAATTTTAGGAAGTTGCTAAAAAGAGTAAATTATTTTTTGATCTGAATGTTAGTGTGTGACTTAACTTTGGAAAGACCATCTGTAACTCCAGACCAACTCATATATGGACCATAGAAACAAACCAGAAGTAATCAAAATCTGTAAATATTAGTATCCTCAATTTACAAATGAAGAAACAGAAGCACAAACAAATGAAATGAATTACACAGGTCACTGATTTTAAATAACAGAACCACAGCTTAAAACCAAGCTCTCTAGATTTCCAAATCCAGTTTTCTTTTTGCTGTGCCATCCCACATCACTTCAGAAGCTTTATTTCTAGACTGTAGCAGCAGAGTACATACTTGTAATAAAGTTGTGTCCTTCAAACCAGTCCTCACCTGTGGTCTGTCCTTTAGCAGACACCAACCAAATTTTCATTCCAATGATTTCAAGAATGATCAATGTTGCAATTTCTAAGCACTTTAAGGATTGGAGATGAGTTGTAATTAAATTTCATGTTTGACATATACACATTAGTATAATATGCATAATGGCTCAATTATCATGCCCAATCTATTTAGCAATATGACATTTATCATCAGGGCACCAAAAAGCTTTTCTTCATTCTCACTCACTAACTATTCTCATATGTATTTTCTTTAAACTAACTAGTATAGAGGGTTTTTAAAAAGAATAATAAAAATACAGATTTCTTTAATACTGAAAAGATGAATTAGTGTAGTACAGGGAAAAACAAAATAAAACTCATGGAATTTGGAAACAGCAAACTAGGATTTGAATTATTAATCAATTGGATATTAACAGTGTGACCCTGGAGAAGTCATTCTTTTATATTAATATTCTTCCTTTGTAAAACAGGGATAATAATATTTATACTACCCACCTTGTAGGAAAGGAAAGGAAAGGAAAGGACAAGAAAGGAAAACAGTAGAAAGTAGAAAGAAAGGAAAACACTGTAAGCCTTAAAATTTAATGCAATAAGTTTGAATTTTTGTTATTTATACTAGTTTCTTCTTCACAGTACTCATAATTTTAAAAAATGCACAAAGATATGAATTTCTCTGACCCTGAAAACTCCAAATGAGCAATACAGGTCAGTATATACTCTATAATGGATGAGTTGGTTGGTAAGCCAAGGTAACGTGGCTTTCCCAAGATCTCTCAGCCATTTAGGTGTCTGAAGTCCTAAAGTGAACCTAGGTCTTCCTGACCTTGAAATATTCTCTTCATTTTTAACCTCTGCCTCTTGACATCTTATAGATAAGTTTTTTTGATAAATGAAAATTTCCTTTGTACTTCAAGAAAGCATGATTCTATTAATGTGGGGCTTCCCTGAACCTTTTCATATCACAAAATTCTAGGCTTTAGTAGATGGTCACTGTGTTGCCCAGGGCAAAAAATTCAGCACCAGCTAAATAGGGTAAAGAATTTCTCAAAACTTATCTAGCGTGAATCTAGTGCTGAAAATAAAACATGGTCCATCACTAGACCCTTTCTGAAACACTTTCCTCCTCAGTAGGACCTGTTACAACAGTGACTTGATATCTGGGGACATTTTTCTGAAAAGCCACAATAAGACATTAGGATAGGTATAGACTGGAAGATGACTGAATTAAAAAAACAAAAACAAACAAACAAAAAAAAAAAACCACAAAACCCTCTCTCTTTTCTTTCTAAGTTTTATCTGTGTCTAGAGGAACAATCAAATTGTTGTTTTGTTTTCCAAGGTATTTGCCTTTTAAATCCTTTTGACAGTGAGTCATAGCTACATAAGTGGTTCCAGTGGCCTCCCTGTGCATCAGACTAGTGATGTTAAATGCATATGGGGGTTCATTAATGGCGTTGTGAAACACTAAGTAGAGGCGTGGGTGTCTGTAAGGCAGAAGATGTTTCCTGATTGCTTGTCATGCACTTGATTTCATCACTAATAAGGCATCCTTGCAGAGCCTCACTAAGGGAGAGCAGTAGCTAATGAGACATTGCATGAACAGTGAACAAATGCAGTCTTCTACCATTCCCCCAGTGAGTTTTCTGTTTATTTTTTAAAATTGTGTGAGCTAAAAGAATACATTACCTATAGAACTCTATGTCCTTCCTAAAATAATCAGATAAGATATAGGGTATTTATAATGACCTCTGTCAGTCACTTCCCTTCCATATTCCCTCTACCATACCCAATATAAACAAGTATTATAGATTTAAGAAAATTATAAATTTTGGAAGAGGAGAAAGATGATGGAGAAAAAATAGCCTTAGAGGGATTGCAGAGAATAAGCAAAAGTTAATAAAGTTAATAATAAAGTTGTTTTCCTACATTGACCTAAAAAAGACAATAGGAAAGAATTGACTTCTAGGAGCAGAGCTTCTACCATAGCACTTTCAGGCCATGTCTTAGGAATCCACAAACAACTTACCCTGGGGGTAGCTGAGGTTGGGAGGCAACTCTAAGGTACCACTTCATATGCCTTACATTGTCTACAGTGACAGGAAAAAATCATGACAAATGTTAGAGGGGATGTGGGAAAACTGGGACACTAATGCATTACTGGTAGAGTTGCAAACTGATCCAACCATTCTGGAGAGCAATTTGGAACTATGCTCAAAGAGATATAAAAAGGGATATAAAACTGTGCATATGCTTTGATAAAGCAGTCTGCATACCAAAAAGGTCTTAAAGAGGAAAAAGAATCTATATGTGCAAAAATTTTTTGTAGCAGTTATTTTTATGGTAACCAGGATCTAAAAATTTGAGTAGATACTCATCAGTTAGGGAATGGCTGAAGAAGTTATGGTATAAAAATATAATGGAATATTATTGTTCTATAAGAAATAATGAACAGACTGACTGCAGAAAGCCTGGAATGACTTACATGAACTGTTGCTGAGTGAAGTGAGTAGAACCAAGAGAACATTGTATATAGTAGCAACAAGATTATGTGACAATCCAAAATTCCTCAAATAAGAAATAACATGTATAGTCAATAAGGATATAGAAATCTATCTTATTCTTCAGGAAAATAGGAGGGGGATGGAATGTGGGAAATGGAGGGAGAGTTACAAAAGAGAGGTCATATTGAGGGAGAGAGTGGTCAATAGCAAAATCCTTTTGAGGAGGGACAGGGTGAAAGGAGAGAGAATAAATAGGGGGAAATAAGCATAGGAAATTCTTTATATAGGTATATATAAATGTTTATAGATGTCTATGTATGTATATTTATGTACATATATAAATATACATTTACATATATAAATATATATATATGCATATACATGCATACTATATCTATCATTTATTTCCCTCCTCATTCAATTGTAGCCTTTTTGGGGGAGGACTGAAAAGTATAAAGAAACATCAAAAGGTAAAGGAGAGGCTAAAAGAAAACATATATGGAAGCAAAGAAAAGATGGACAATTTTGAAAGCAATGTATAGTATTTGTTATTTAGATTTTCTTGAAATATACATTTATTATTTTATATTTAATTATCTCTTAGGTACATGATATTTTTTTCTTATTTTGTATTTAAATTTAAGATAAAAAAACTTAAAAAATAGTAAGTTTTACAGAAGTGAAGGAACTTTTTTGAAGTTTTTGGTAGGAAACAGTGCAATGGATAGGATGATGAAAAATGGAAAGGATTACTTGATTTCATCAATTTCTTGATGAACTTGGATTTATGATTCTTTTGTTCAAATCCTGGCTCTAACTTATACGTGCTCTAACTTTGTATGTGTGCACACATACAAAGACATACATATATACATGTATACATATATATACGCACACCAATACACATGTATTTGCAGTTTTAGGAAAGTTTCTTCTACTCTTTGGGATTCAGTTTTTGTTCCTATGCCCAGTAAATTCATACAAAAATTATCTGAATTTGTGTTATTGACATACCATTTGACTCACTGAATTATTTTATGATTTCATAGGATAAAATCTGAAAAAAAGAAACTATCAAAAGCTGAAAGTGGTTAAAAATGTAAGCAATCATTATTTCTAATAATTACATAAGAACCAACAAATAATTTTATTTGAGATGTCTATTGATAAGACTCATAAACAATCTGTGTCTTATTCATTCCATGTATCACTTGCTGGACATGGAGCCTTAGGGTCATGATAAAAGGAGATTCTACTTACTGTATATACTTTAGCAAATTGGATTATAAGCCACCATGTAATTTAGTGTTATAAAATGAAGCAGGATGTGATATGGTTTATAGTGTAGTGTATTATAGTAATTGCTTAGTAGAGGGTCTGCACCAAGTTCTATTATTTTTAGATTTGACACAATTCTACCTTAAGCTAGAAAATACGGTTTTTGGTTAAATTTTAAATTCCACTGCATTTCAGTGGAAAGAACTTCAAATTTGTGGTTAGGTGACTTTAGTTTGAATTCTGACTCTGTGACTACCTGTGTGGATTTGGACAATTGTCTTTCCTTCTCTGGGCAGGTCTCAGTTTTCTAATGTTAAAATGAGATTAGACTAGATTATTATAAAGGTTCCTTATAGTGCTAAATCAATGATCTTATACTCTTATGACTTTTTCCCCCCTCAGAATTCAAGATTCCTGAATGGGGAATCTATGAAAAAAGTCAATCTGACACTGAAAAAAATTACTAAAACTATTCTTTTTATACATAATACAATGTAAAATATTTCATTCATGGCAATGTACCTTTTCATATACCTATATACATATATATGAATGTATGAATGAATATATTATCATATACCTATTTAGTCAAAATAAAATAGCATGAAATTCTGATTTTAATATTCATTTACATATTATCTAATTTCATATCTTCGTATCATTTATGTAAAGAAACATTATAATTATCTAAATAAATTAGACAGTCTTATTCAGACCATTTTTTCCTATGATTATTCAATGTTTACTCAAATACCATTATTTTCCTTGAGGGATTGGAACTATAGATTCCCTGCTTTAGAAAATCTTACATTTTATTTGTGGAAAAAAAAAAGCTATAAAGGATTAGATATGTATGTATCATTCCATGGATTACATTTTACATTTTTAAAATTTTATTTTAAGAGATACTAACATGATCAAAGAAAATCCAGCTAATGAGATGTTTCCTATTAATTCAGAATTTTACCACTTGTTTTTGTACTTATTTGGGTTATATTCAATACAAAGGTCACATGAATATGTGGCCCCAACCATTTAATTGAGATCAGTAAGGAATAAAAAAACATGGTATGACTTCTCTGAGCAAGTTTAGAAATAAAACAGCTTATTGAAAATGATCTTGTTAGGTTATAAACATGTAACATGTTATGGGCCAGAACTTGAAACAAGTTGCTAAGTGATTATGTTCTTAATACTTATTAGAATTCACACCTTTAGAGAACATATATAAGGAAGATATCCCACAAGCCCATAGAAGGGGGCTGGGCACTTCGAGAAGATTCACAAGTCAAGGAGATTCACAAGTTGGGCAGAAATATAGACAACAAGCTCTCAGGGCCAGACCCACAAGCCTACAGAAACCCAGTCAAGATTCATTCCAACTTCCACCTTTGTGCTGGCTGGAGACATTTGGAGAGAGCTTTTAGAACCAAGGAGAGAGATAGGCTAATCAGGCCCAGGAAAAGAGACAAGACTTTGAAGGACACAATAAAGGATCTGGACTTTAAGTCCTGGCTGCATTTGGGGTAATTGAACTGAACTGAAACTAATGCTGCTTCCAGAAGCTCCCCAAGAAACCTGCTTCCAGAGAAGATTATATTTTAGAGAAGAGAACATTGCAATAACATATATGTGTTTTCATTGATCAGTAAAAGGCTGTAAACCTTGACTAGTATGAGGCAATTAAGATTGACAGTTCCTGAAAATAATATTAGTTTTGGATACAGATCTAGAGTAAAATTCTTTCCTTGCACAGGAATATATCTCTACTGAAGCTTATGGCAAGTCTTCTAGCAGGCCAATGTGTTGCAATGGGGGAGAAAAGAAAGAAAAACATTTGAAATTAGAAGGATTGAAGATCTTTGTTTTAAATTTGAATCCAGGGTTTATTACTTACTACCTGTGTGGCTTTGCACCAATTACTTTAGTCCTCTGGACTTTGATTTCTTCATGTGCAGGATGAAGGAATTGGAGCATAAAATTACTCAGACCCCATGCCAAGTTCTATGGAAGATACACAAAAACATATACATACACACATATACATATGAATTGTTCTGATTGAAAACAATCAACACCTTGAAACAAACTTGCTGATGATTATTTTCCCTGAAATTATCTTGTCTGATTCTTACATAATAGATCATCAATCACTATGTCTGTGCTTCCAGCTTCTTTTAGACAAAATCAATGATCCATTGTCACATCCTTAGAAAACCCAGAGTCACTTCCACCCTAAAAAAAGATACCATAAAGGACTTTACATTTTAAATTTATATTTTATATTCATAATAATTTATATTATTGTTTAAGATGAATCAAACATTCAGCATCAGTCTTAACTGATTTCCACATATAAAATCCATTTCCACATATAAAAAATAATGATAATTTGCATGGATGATGTTAAAGTCAAGGATCTTCTGTGACTTGCTCAAGGTTCCACAGATGGTTTGTAATAAATCCTAGTAATCTAGTTTTTTTTTTTTTTTTTAACTCCAAATCCAATACTTTTCCATTATTCTATAAAGACTACCCAATACATAGCATCTATGACATAGTTCTCATACATGGGGACTACAGAACAGCTAGACAATGTTCAGTTATCCTGTGATAACTAAATTCACTAAAATTATAACCCTACTGTTGATATTATCCTTTTATCTATTCAGCCAAAGGCTATTAATTTTGAGAAAAGACATTTAAAATAATAGTATAATAAGTTCAGAGTTGTGACTATAGTTATCAGTCATCTTCCACTTCATCACTTCTCTGTCAACACAGGACAATCAAATAGTTTAAAATGATAAAAATTGTATAGATAATATCTTTGGGTTCATATTTAAATTGGATTAAGTGAGACAGAGTTTCATGAAGCTATCAGTCTCAGTTTCTCTTTTGCAGTCATCACAGCCTAGTGGCAGAACAGAGTCAAGACAACAGAAGATGGATTGAGATGCAGTGGATGATCTTGGCATCTTCAATGGCTAATCAAATGCTTCACAGCATCTCCTTCAACTGCTTTCATGGCTATAGAAACAAATTGTTGTCATCTGCCCATGGCTAGGGGAGTCTTCACGTGTTTGGGGTAGATGCTGCCCTGGTTCACTATACGGTTTGATACCCCTTGGTTACCCTTTTTATTTTTTTTTTCTGAGGCTGGAGTTAAGTGACTTGCCCAGGGTCACACAACTAGGAAGTGTTAAGTGTCTGGGACCAGATTTGAACTTGGGTCCTCCTGAATTCAAGGCTGGTGCTCTATCCACTGCGCCACCTAGCTGCCTCCCTCTTGGTTACCCTTAACCTGATTTAGTCTGTTTGCCAAAACAATGTACCAGGATGTGGATGTTACATCTTCTTGGAGCCACAGGTGAATATTAGATGGATCAGATGAATACATAGATGGAAGAGAGTCTTAAAAAGGGCTCAACAGAGTCTCATATGGGAAGTACTACAATCAGCTGGGAGAGTGAATACTTATGGGGATAATGAATGACCATGGCATGCAATGTTTTTCTCTAAAATGTAATGTTCTCTGGAAGCAGGTTTCTTGAGGGGCTTCTGGAGGCAGCCTTCCTTTTAGTTCAGTTCAATAATCACCTCAAATTCATCCAGGGATTAAAGTCCAAATTCTTTATTGTTTCCTTTTAAGTCTTGTCTCCTTCCTTGGGCCCTTTTAGCTTTCTTAGAGCCCTATCTCTCTTCTTGGTTCCTGCTGCTAGTCCTTTGCCTCTGCCAGCTTCAGACTCTAGCTCCTTCCAAATCTCCAGCCAGCACAAAGGTGGAATATGGAATGAATCTGACTCCGCCTCCAAGAGTGGGCTTGTGTGTGTCTGGCCCTGAGAGCTTCTTACTTATATGCTATACACTGAGTACACATCAATCATTTATATCACTATGAAACCATTATTTGTTGTAGGATTAAATTAATGCTAAACAAGATTTAATCACTGTCTCAATTCCACTCAGTACTTTGTTTCTTCCAAGTTCTGGCCCATAACATCTCCTTGTAGGATCAGATCAATCATACTGAACCGTGTTAAATTAGATAATTATTGTCTCTATCAATTCCACTGTCTTAGTACCTTATAAGAATCTTAACAATGGCATGTACTTCAGCTGCCAGTCCTACAAAAAATCTAATGTCTTCTAGTAATGTTATTGAACTATTCTCACTAGACCGCTCTCTTGCCAGCTAAAGCATCTCCACTAAGCATGTTGCTCCACTATTTCCTGATGGTCTCATAGTAATGACAATATCTACTAGGCATCTAATCTCTGGTATTCCCTCTTTTTTACTCTGGTGCTTTCATGGTGGCTACTTGTCTTAAATGATTTCAAGGTTTCTGTTGGATATTATTAAGGACACACAATAACTTTCTTGGCTCTAATCTGGTAAAGCACAATGGCTACAATGTCTGCATAATAAGGAAAGGCTGAGTAATTTTTAAGCATGGCTACAACACCCAGCTAACAAAACTCTAGGTTAAGATTTTGTTTTTATTTTTTAATTCTTTTGCTTGTATATATAAAATAATCCTCTATTCCAGACAACTACCTCACATTAGACATTTCCAAGAGACTCACTGATTTAGTATGCAAATACATTTTTGTTAGAAAGCAAAAGCTTACCTTCTAGCTAAGAAATCATCATATCCTTTCTCTTGCCTTTATTATACCCATTTTATAGTAGCAAAATCTCTTTTGATTGGGTGTTCTATTTTGTTCATGTGTGTTTAAGGAGAACCTCATTGTCTCGGTAAAGATTTCTCCATTACATTTTTCCTCCTCTCTTTTCTTCAAAAAGAGTATAAGTGGTACATAAAATACATTTATGAAATTGAGCAAAGCTAATTGAAATATAAATAATCATTATCTTGTGGTACAAACTCCACTTATTTCACTATAAGACAAATATGTCCCCAAACTTTTTACTTATTTCATAGGCCAAACACCTGCATGGCTTAAACATAACCTTTTCATATTGGAAGTTCTGTCTACAGTGGGAAAAATAGCACAGAATTATCAACATGATGCTGGAAGGGATGATACGTTATTTAGTCCAATCTCCTCTTTTTATAGATGAGGAAATTGACACCTAGGGAATTTAAGTGACTTTGTTCAATGTCACATAAGTACTAAGCATCTGAGGCAAGATTTGAACCCAATTTTTCTAATTCTAGAACTAGTGATTTTCTCACTGTACCATGCTGCCTCCTTAAAATTGGACTGAGTCTCAAGACTGAAGCCCTTCTCTGCTATTCAGTAGCTATGGGATATTTGACATGTTATTTCAACTTTAGGAATATTAGTTTCTTTACCAGCAAAATGAAGGAATTTGGTAAGAATGTATTCTCAACCATTTTTCATCACTAATACCCAGTGGTTATAAGAACTTCTGAATGATTCTACTTCTGATTTCCAGATTGGTCTTGGGAAACTATTTCATCTGTGGTCTGCAAGTCATAATTAACCTTTCTTAAATTAGCACAAGGTATTCAAGTGATAGGTATTTTCCAGACTATTTGCCTCAGAAATTCTGTCATGCTCAGATTCGTTTGGGATAAAACGATTAAGAAGTACAAGAGTACTCAATTTTCAATTAAAAATGCCAACGCTCCCTCTTGCCCAAAATAAACCCAGCAGCAGCTGGCTCACAGATGCTTCCTAAGATGCCTCAGCCTGAAGTCCTGGGAGCTATTACTGCTTCTGAAAAAGCCAGTTTCTTCTCCACTATTGAGGGCCAGGCCATCCTTCTGTTCAGCCTCCTGGGCAGGTATGGGAACACAGATGACAGTCAGACAGAATGGCAGGCCAGGACTATCAGACTGCTCTCCTGGTAGCTTAGAAAGGAAACAAGGGTCTATGTGGCTTAAACAGAGTCATTCAGAGACTCAGCCATTTAGATGGGATAACTGCAGAAGTAGAGCATTGATTAGGTTAAGCATAATCTATAAACTGTTCAAATCTTATTGATGTTATAGTATAAATTGTATATACTTTGAATAGTTTTGTATTGATTTATATGTATTCATATTCTCCCTCCAACTCCTAATAGAACAGAGCTCTTTGGGGTCAATAGCAATTTTGATTTTGGCCTCTGTATCCCACAGTGTTTGGGATAGATAAATTCTGTCTTGGAAATGAGTGAGTAAATAAAAACATCCAGAGAATCAAGTTCCTTCAAAAGAAGGATTCCAGGTTTGGAGTCAGGAGAGCTGGCTATTAATCTTATTCCAGATACTTCCTAGCTCTGGGATTTTGGACATGTCAACGTCCCAGAGCCTCAGTTTTCTCAATTATAAAAAAGAGGATAGTAGTAATTACATGATCTACATCACAGAGCCATTTGAAGATTATGATTTTTCAAGGCTCAAAATACAATATTAATGTTCTTCTAGTTATTATAAACTGTCTTGGAACTTTCTGTGCCTCCATTTTCTTATTTGTAAAAGAAAGTGATATGCTCATTTCTACGATTCTATGACCAAAGATGATAGAATTACATTGAAATTAAATATATTTATGTTTATATACCTGATGAAAAGTAGAGGAATTAAAAGTAGTTGAGGTTAATCAAGAAAGGTTTCATGGAGGAAATGATATTTAGACAAAATATTGAAGGAAACAAAAAGTAGGGACTTGTATAAAGGAAGGGGAAGATAATCCAGGTCCATAAAATGTCTTAAATACAAAGGCTCAGAAATAAGAGTGAGCAGAGAAAAGGGAGAATTGTAACTTGATTTTCAGTTATTTCTGTGAATGACAGAAATGCATTGAAATTGCAAAATTTCACCTCAATATAAAGAACTAAAAATGAAAGTGTTTCAAAAATTGGATGAGATTGCCTGTGTAGTAGTAAGCTTATTTCCATCACTTTATTTGGAATGAATAAACAAATGAATGAACAAAAACTTTTTAATTCTTTTCCCATGCAACTTATTAAGTGTGGAACATAAAAGTAAAAATATTATCACCCGTAAGGAGCTTATATTCTAATTAATGAAAGGAAAAAGTCATAATAAAACAAGCAGTTCCAGGAAAAAAGAGTTTTAGTCAAAAAACAAATATTGTGGTGACTAATACGGAAGTCAAATGATAATTTTCCCCCAGATCATTGATGTGGTTAAAATTCTCAAAGCAAAAGATGAAGGACATATAATATATGTATGTAGTTGAAGAAGTAAGGGACTGGGATCATGGAGAAGCTATATGTCCAAAGGAGTACAAAGCCAAGTTATTTAGTTTTCTCCTATCATGGTCTAGGTTAGTTGAGACACTAAGTCCATTTTCTTCAGATAGACTAAATGACTTTTAAGTTCAAGATCCTATAAGTCTTATTTCTCCCAGTCAATTGGAAAATACTTGAGGTCAGGAATTATATTTAGAGTTGTACCTTGAGTTTTGAAAATAACTGGTTATATCCCTTGCAATTTCTTGGATCTCTGAATATCAGAGAAACATGGGAATGCCTGAGAGCAATAAGGAAAGAACAGGCTCTTTTGGGAGCTGGATAAGGTCCTTAAGACAAAGACAATTGCTTGCTTTATGGTAATAATATTATACATGCCAGAGAGAAACTCTGAATGGACATGTTTAGGACAGGCTTGTTCTGTATGGGAAAAAAGGGGCCTATTCTCCAACTGCAATCCCATTGTTATGAAACAGAAATGGTAGCCTTCAAAGTTCCAGAAGAACATAAGGAAAGTATAACAAGAAAACTCCAACAAGAGAATAAAGCAAAGAAAGTATAGGCGATATCCTGAGACTGTTGGTAAAGCACAGATAGCCTGCGGGAAAAGATCTAGGTCATTCCCTATCTCCCACAAAATTTTTACTGAAATAAAAAAAAAAATGGGAAAGGATCAGGCGATTTCTTCTTAAATGACATTTACTTTGGAATTTCTTAAAGGACCATTTGGTGGCAGCTGAGAGAATACAGAGAAAGAACTTTATCCAAAACAATGGAACAGTAAGGGTCTTAAGTTTTTATACTGTATCTTTCCTTTGTGATTTTATTCAATATAGATATATCAATGTGTAATGTAAGTGTGTATATATTTGGATTTCTAGAAATTGATAAGGTAAGAAGCTTAGTGGGATGGAGGCAGAGACATTTTGATAGAATTAGTAAATATGGTTTGCTACAAACAGGGGAGAAAGAAAAGGCCAAAGCATCAGGAACCTAAAAACCTTGGGGA
Source organism: Sminthopsis crassicaudata (assembly GCF_048593235.1). Lineage (NCBI taxonomy): Eukaryota > Metazoa > Chordata > Mammalia > Dasyuromorphia > Dasyuridae > Sminthopsis > Sminthopsis crassicaudata. The sequence goes on from NC_133619.1 coordinate 559,433,344, forward strand.
TGGGGATGGGGGTAGTTTTCAATTTGTAGGTAGAAAAGGAGAGCTAGAGCAGCTTGAGCTCAGAGCACCATCTAGTGGATTGGGTAAAGCTCTTATTCTAAGTAGCTAATCTAAAATTCATCTATTTAGATGAAGGAAGAAATCTAGGAGACAGCTAGAGCTAGAACTAGAGAAAAGAGACTGAGTATTAAAGAGTTTAATCAATGATGTCAAAGGCTGAAGAGCAGTTAAAATGGAAGAGACTTGAGAAACGACCATTACATTTGACAAATAAGAGATTCTTGGTAATTTTGGAGAAAATAGAACATAAAGCTGCATCACACAATCTTCTCTCATATTCCATTCAGTTTCCATTTTAGGATTTTTTTTTCATTGACATAATCATTGTTCATATTCATAGTACTTCTTATTTCAAACTCGATGTAAGTTTACAAGCTTCATTCACCTTAGATTAAGGTCCATCTGTACTTCAAGTATGCATATAAGATAGACATTTTTTCCATAGAGAAATTATTTGCGCCATTACAAACATATTTATGTAATGAATTAATTTAAGTTTCCTTTGGTACTGTAGTTAGTCAATTAATGCTGACCAAATTAACATATATCTAACTATGTTTAAAATGTATAAGAGTTAAAAAACACTTTTTGGCAGAAGACAAGATATGATAAAGTCAACTAGTCCCACTACTTTCTTAAACTTCTTTTTTTTTACATTTTATTGATTATGTTTGTTTTTATTTCACAAGAATTTCTTAAACTATCCCAATAAAACCACAGAAGCAAACTCTCCTCTGATTCTTAAATTTTAAATGACATTCTGCTCCCCCATTCTCTGCCATTAGTAGTCAAATAAAATCAACAAGCATTATTTACAAGTGTAAATACAAAGAACAGTAATGAGTACTGAAGTTCAAAAAAAAAAAAGACAAAAAATAAGGATAAAAAATAGTCCCTGTTCTCAAGGAGGTCTCAGTTTAATGGAAGAGAAAACATGCAAATAACTGAATAGGAACAAGAAATATACAGAGTAAATTAAAAATATTCTCAGAGGCAAGGTACTAAGATTAAGCAGAACTGGAAAAGATTTTTTGAAATAGGTAGACTTAAGCCAGGGAAGGAATTCAGGGAAATTGGGGGCAGAGATAAGGAAGGATATAATTTCAGATAGTAGCAGGAGTGGGGTGGGGATGGACAACCAGTGAAAATTTTTGTCATTAGAAGATGACGTGTTTTATGTTTGGAACAATAAGAAGTCCAGTGTCAGATGATCACAGAATGTTAGGATTACAAGGTGATAACTCAGGTTGTTTAAACAATTCTCTAGCTCAGAGTTCACACCTTTAGTTCACACCTTTAAAAGGAGTTTACACATTTAGTCTTCTGAAAGGAGTTGACACCTTTAAAGGACTTTATACCTTTAGACTTCTGAAAAGGAGTTTAATAATAAAAATATGATTTTATATTTGATTCTAGAAACAATGGGGAATAATTGGATTTAACTGAGTGGGGGGGAGTAACATAGTCAAATCTGTGCTTTAGAAATATGAATTTGACTGCTGAGTGAGCAATGGCATATAGAAAGAGGCATGTGGGGCAATTCCAAATGTCAGGTGATGACAGTCTACATTAGGAAGGATACCATCACAGAGGAGAGGAAGAGGAGCTATTATAAAGTTAGAAATGACAAGACTTAGCAACTGATTCAATATAGAACTAATGTGAAGTTGGTGATGGATAAAGAGAGGATGATACACAGGTTGTGAGACTGAATGCCTGGGCAAATGGTAGTATCCTTGACAATAACCTAGATATTTAAAAAAATTGGTAAGAGTTTTGAGAGGAAAATACTGTCAAATTTTGGGCATCTTTAATTTAAAGTATGTAAGTAAGAGACATCCAATTTGAGATGTCTAATAGGCAATTAGAGATGTAGGTAGAGGTGAGGAAAGAAGTTATTCGTGGGCAAATATATCTGAAAAGCATCTTTATAGAGGTGGGAGTTAAATCCATAGAATCTGATAAGATATTCAAGTGAAATAGTAAGAAGAGAAGGATTCCTATAGGACACAACTATGGCTATCAGTGTGAATTTTTTGGGATGAACATTTAGCAATGGATCCCAAGGAGAGGTCAGAAAGGCTGCAAGAAATCTAGGAGACAGCTAGAGCTAGAACTAGAAAAAAAAAAGTAGGTATTAAAGATAAGGCTTTGATCAATAATATCAAAGGCTGCAAAGCAGTTGAGATGACAAGGCTTGAGAAAAGACAATTATATTTGACAAATAATATATTCTTAGTAACTTTGGAGAGGATAGCTCAAAATGCTGTGTCACATAATCTTTTCTCTCATACATTCAGTTTCCATTTCACAATTTTTTTCTGTGACATAGTCATTGTTTATATACTTCTGGTACTTCTTATTTCTTATTATTTATATCAGTTCATATAAGTCTTCATACATGTATCTGAATTCTTAATATTCATCATTTTTTGATACATAATAACATTTTATTACCTTTATCTATACAGTTTATTCCTCAATCAATGAGCACGCACTTTACTTACAAAATTGCATTCATAAGAATAGTTCCTTTGAATGATTTTTGAGGGAAACCTTATTTTTGCCTTTGACTTTTGTGAGGTTTATGTCCAATGGCTGCTACTGTTCTTTAATGGTAACAAGTTACTATTCTGTGGGAATAGTTTTTAATGGAGGTAGCAGAATGGCTATGTAGGGCAGCCTACATTGCAAAGCTATTCTGAAATCTATGGCTAATAATAAGAAGATCATAAAAGTCTGTGAGTTGGATTATGCATTTGGGATATCCTTGATTAGAAAGGTTTTTTCTCTTTTATGCATATTATACATAAGTATTAAGGAGCTTTAGGGAGTTGTGAAAGTCTATGATAAGAAGTATTTATTAGGTTGGATGGAACTTGTGTTATGCAGTAGAGATGTTCCTGAAAATACATATTTATATGCATGAGTGCATAGGTAAACAGAATTTGTTTGCCAGGCAAATTATATTGTAAGTTCGTAATGGGAATTGGATATTTGAACTAAATTGGGGTATCTACTTGTATAGTACAGAAAATGATTCCTTACCCAATTACTTTATTGGTTTGTTCATTTTATATTTGATTTTTAGTAAAATGATGATTTGTAGTGGAAAATCAAGAAAACTGACTATATTTGGTAAGTACTGTAGTTGTTCACTGCAGGGCAGTGGTAAAATAGAGAATAAAAAATTAAATATGAGGGTAGGGGTTTTATCAAATCAGAAATGATCTTGGAGTAAATGATATGAATACATGGTATCTGCAGATTCCAATAAGTTTCTCTTGTTCTTTTGTAATAGCATGAATACCACATGCTATTTCTGTTGGAAAATACTCTTGAATTTCTGATCATTGTCTACTTTGGGGGAAAACATTTATTTCCTGAATACCTAAGAATTCTGAAGATGTGGAACAGCAATAAAAGGAATCATTGTTTTAAGGTGAATTATAATTAAAGGTGTCTTCAAAAGAAATTGTGTGATTAGATTGTAACAAATTTGATTTTCATAGATGTACATGTACCCCAAGACAAGACATCTCAGCATCATAACCATGGATTGAAAATTGCGTAGCTTAGTATTTTAAATGTGAACTCCTTTTATTTCTATCCACTGATAATACTGAATATTCATTTAATGATATTCATTAATTTAATATTCATGCCAATAATGCATGGAATATTTCATTACCAAATCTATTATCTACATGTTATAGGGAGCAGAATTTTACATCATAAAAACAGATCTGTACATGTGATAAATGTTTGTTGATCAATATGTTTTTCTAAAAAGGCATGTTAAAAACTGTCTATCTTTGAACTTCCTGCAAGTACCTCCCCAGGTTTATTTCAATTAACTCATAACACACATTTACTAAGGGCATATTAGGGAACAAGACTAAGTTTTGAGGATAAAAAGACAAAAACAAAAATGTCATTGTCCTTCTGGAAGTTATTCAGTTGGGTTCTTTGAGAGTCTAGAGAAAATCTTACTTAGGAGCATATCTTCATAACTGGAGATCAAATAAAGTGAGTAGCAAAACTTAAAAGAAGAGAAATGTATTCGTTCACTAAGAAAAACTATTTGATGGCAACAACTTCAACTACTTTGGATACAAATTGGACCTTTTAAAAATAAGTTCCCAAGTTTGTTTAAAGTATAGTCAGTCAGAGACATGACACAATAGAAAAGAAATCATAGGGAAAGGAATTGTGCAAATCTTTCTGGTAAAGTGGTTGCCAAATTTAAACTGAAGGTCAAGGTTTTTGTATGTGTGATTTGTTTTATCAAAATGTCCTTTGATGTCAAGAAATCTCTAAGATAATGAAAGCTTCTTTAAGACAGAATTAGTTTTGTTTATCCATAATTGTCAATAAAAAGGAAAGGAAAGCAAAAAACCAGGGGTTTCCATTGATAAAAGAATGTACCTCTGTTCCTTTGACCCCAAAACTCATGATACTCATGTTGATTATTTTCTACCATGTCTAGTAGAATATGTTCTTTATGTGTTTGTTTCTGCTGTTAATCCCAGAGGAACAGAATGATTTCCTTTTGTTAGCCCAATACCCAGCACATCACAGGTCAATAACAAATATTATTGATTGATTCAGTTCTCTAGAGAACAGGAATCAGAGCTGGATGTGACCTCAGAGATCTTCTAATACAATTCTGTCATGTTGCTCATTTGAAAGCTAAGGTCCAGAAATAATAGGTGATTTACCCTTATATTTTCTGGCTTCTGACCTCATTCTCACTTCATTACAACTATTATCTCCAAAGTTATCAGTGATCTTAATCTCTAAATTTTATGAGTTTTCCCCACTATTCATTTTTTTTCTTTAATTTCTCTATATCCTATAGCACAGTCAATTACCATTTTCTTTTGGAAACTGCCTTCTTTTTGAATTGTCATGACATTGTCCTTCTAGGATCCGACCTGTATGATCTTCCTTCTTCTTCTTTGCTTGATCACTATCTATATTACAAACATTATTTGTGGATATACTTTATGACTCCAAAGTAAAACCTCTTCTTTTTTTCTTTTCATACTTTTTCAGGTAATTGAGCTGTGGCAATAGGTAAATTAGGAAATATTGGCAATATCTTTCATGAGTTCTCTAGTAATTTTTTTCCAGAATGCAATTGATTCTGTGTCATAAGATCAATGACCACTGCAGTCTTGATGACACTTTCAGCATGCTTCTCAAAGAGAAGCTGAATTAGCATCATAGTTCAAGAAACCCTGAAGACTCTAAAGCTGATAGGAAAAGAGAGGTGAAAATAGTAGACTTGTGGGTGTGTAAGCTCAAGTGTTATCTGAACTTAGAGAAATGTGGCAGAAAATTAAGTCAAAGGCTAATAATTAAATATGTTTTTATATAAAATTATGTATACATAAACACAGGAATGATTTGTGATTTCTTCAGTAGGGAAAACTCCTAGTGCTTGAGATTCCTCCACAAAGTTAGGTCTAAATCTATCTGTGATTTAGTTAAGACCTGTGGTGTTGCCTGAAGCACAGTGCTTAAGTGAAATTGCTTAACTCCCAAAAGCTTAGTCTTCTTTTCTTAGTTCTATGCTGATAGCTTTACCTACTTGGTTTCTTCTATAGCATTTTATATTTGTCATTTTATAAAGGAAAATAATATTGCTGATGATAGTTATATCTTCAGTTTTTTACCATATATTTTTCCATGTATTAATTTATGTGTTTAATTTTTCACTTATTTTCATCAATAAAATAAAGTTAGATTAGTTGTTGTCTAGGATAATCTAGTCTTGAAATTCAATGATTCCTTTATTTTTCTTCTACTCAAAAAGGTTTGTTCACATGATTTTTATAGTAAAAGTATTTCCCTATTGCCAATATAAAAGAAAACACATTCTCTGAATAACAAGGAAGAGGCTTGTCACATGTGAGATTATTTCTATTTGGCTCAGTATTCCAAATAAAGAATGACTAATTTTCTTATTTCCAAGTTTAAATTAAATATTCCCTTTGTAATTTATCTAGTATAATTGCTAGACACAGAATAGGGCCAAGCTTCTGATTCTGATTCTGAAATTTCAGTCTAGTTTGATATCATGGAGAACTAGTATCATTTAACTTTAAAATATAATTTCTTTCTTTATGACCTATTGTTTATTTAATTCCCTCATTTTTTTCTGTTTGATATAAATATCTTGCTATAGTAGAGTCTTTTCTGTCCAGAGGCACTACTATTAGGAATTTTCTTCAGATATTATCATACAGAACTAGCATCTTAATGAAAACACTAATTTAATTAAACACTGATGAAGTACTGAATACAGATCATTACACAACATTCTGAAGGAGACACAAAGTTTAACTTTGTAAAGATACAATCCAACCTTTCATAGACCTTACATTATAGTAGGAAGTTATACTTCAATAACCTAAATTCATTGAAGGAATGAGAAGAGAGGAAAAGGAAGAAGAACTTAGCAGATAAGAGGATAAAGACAATTTTCTTATATGATATGATACTTGAGTTTAATATAATAACACAGGCAAATATACCAAATAAAGGGAATGTTGTGGATGATGGTATGGAGATGAATGTGTGCATATTAGATATGAAATATTCTAATTTGTCTGGAGGTAGAATACATAGATGGAAGGTGTATAAGGTAAGACTGGGGAGAATAAAGAGGAAATGAATGAAAGATGTCAAATTATGAAGTGACCTGAATACAAGACTAAAGAATTTGAGCCTTACTTTATTGGCAACTAAGAGCCATTAATTGGTTTTTCAGTAGAGGACTGGCATGGGGAGACAGATGTATAAAACAATAAGTATGGCAGATAACAGAAATATATAAGGGAGTGGGACATGGAAGTAGAAATAATGGGTAGGAGGATATTACTAATTTAGTTACAGCACAAATATGACATCAGTGGGACTAAAGAGATACTAATGCTTATGTATTTTAACAATTTGTAATTTTTGCAGTATGGAAACTTTTAAGAATAGCTATTGATAGCTGTATTCCTTCTTCTGGGAAGTGCCTGTTCATATCCTCTGGCCATTAATCTATTTATTCACATAAATTTGAATGCATCCTTATAGTTTGGAAATGAGACCTTTATCAGTAAAAATTGATGCAAATATTTTTTCCCAATTAACTATTTACCTTGTAATCTTAGATATAATGCTTTTGATTTTGGAAAAAAAAACTAAAATTTTGTGCAATCAAAATTATTCATTTTGTCTTCTATCTCTCTATCCCTTTTTATGTCATAAATTCTTTTCATATTCATGTATCTAAAAAGTAATTTAATCCTTGTTCCTCTAATGGACTAAATATGCAGAATGAAATATATTATTTAGATATGATTAATGATGGAATTTAGTTTGCTTGATGAAACCTATTTCTTACAAGGTTTTGTTGCCCCCCCTTTTTCCAGTGGAGGGAGGAAAATTAAAAAGAGAAGAAAAAATGCTTCTTAATTTGAAAAAAGGATTAAAAATGTCACTATGGGCAATATCTTAAGAACAACTTAATAGTTGGCTTATGAGAGATTTCATAGTTTTTTTTCATTCATCCTTCTTTGGTTATACTCAATTTAGATATTCTAATTTTGAGATGAATGTCAAGATCCAGCCACAATATAAATATTCAAGGTACAGTATATTAATGACTCCCCCTCATTTCTGGTGATATCCTATTGATCTGGGAATAACTTAGGTGGAATAAACTCAATGCACTATGTTTACAGTATAGCAGTTTTAAGCTGTATATAGCTATTTCCAACAAGAACTATACTTAGAATATATGTGGGATGAATAACTTTTATGCCAAATAGCAACAATAATAAAAAGCTTTAAGGAATGAAGATCAATTGTGTACCTATTTGTGACTTATCCATGATTTAAGAGTTTTTTGTATTTGATCAGGATAGTGCTCAAGATAGTCTTGGTAAACTCCTCTGAATTTAACTAGATTGATCTTGTCCAAGGACAGCAGACATTGGGCTAATACTTTCTGTTCTATCTTGGTAGAACATGCCCTGAGAGAGCTTTAAGAAGCCTGAAGCTATTTATATGACACTATGAGGTATTAATATATTATCAAAGTTGGAAAGAAAGTAATTTTGTCTAAACTAATTCTCTGTCTGTCTGTTTACCTGTCTCTTTCTCTCTGTCTTTGTCTCTCTCTTTCTCTCTCTCTTTCATCCTCCCTTTTTCTTTTTTCTCCCTGTACCTTTCCTTTTCTTTCCCATTCCTTCACACATGATAATATAGTTCTTACTTTGATACAATAGTAATCTATAATTTCATTGGTTATCTTTCCCCCTTACCCTTACATCAATTCAGATTGGTTCCATCTATGATTTGTAGGTAGTCTTCAGGAGTTATCACTGTTAAAACATTAATCATTATAGAGATAATCTGGTGATGAATTTCTCTCTACTTGCTTTGGATACTCTACTTGTTTTGAATAAAACACACAAATTATAAGGCTCACATTTAAAGCCTTTCCAGTTTTGTTAGTACCTGCCAGAGATTAGACTTTGTTAGTACAGAATTTACCTTCATGCTAAAATGAAGAATTAATAAAATTAGAAATTGTATTACCTGAAGAAGAAACAATTCAGCAATATGGAGGGAAAAATACTATTCCAGAGGATGTTATGAACACAGGTGTAATCATATCAGAATGTGTGGGTAGAAAGTGGTCATTTCCCCAGAGAGGATTGATTCCATAATATCTTGGTGGAAGGATAGGTGAGTGATAAAGGTAGTATCATATTGTGTAGGCTAGCAGAGAATCATTAGGTGCATAAATAAGACTCATGAACTACTATGGGGAGGAACCACACTATAGATTTTGTCACCCTTGGGCAAAGTTCCAGTTCCCCCAACCTATTTAGAGTTTGAATATTAGAACAGACATCTAGAAGAGAACATAAACCATCTACACACATATATGCATATATATATATGTATATATGTATACATATATACATACATACATATATTCATATGTTCTAATGCTCAGAACTATAACTGTGGCTTTGTGCATGGGTGTCAAAACCCATTAATGTGTTAATTATGTTTTTTTTAAATCAGAAGCATTATATATAGCTATAAGAAATTGTAATAAGAAGGACTGAAATCAGTTTTCTTTTGGAGGTTCTTTTCTATTTTAGCTGATATTATTAAAGATTGAGGAGTCCATTGCATGTATTTACAGGGAAACATAAGCTTTCACACTTGTGCTTTGATTTCTCAATAGGAAAAGTTCAGCGCCCTGTGGCATGAGCCAATCAACTGACTGATTTAGTCTTGGAGGAAGGGAAGGATAATCACAGGGAGAGGAAGATATCTGAAGCAGCAGAAACTATATGAGTGAATATGTTTAGTCTGGAACAGAGGAGATATAGTGGATTTGTGACATATGCATTTTAAAGACTATAATGTAAAAGACTGACTTGATTGATTCTTTTTATAGGCAGATATTAGAGAGCAAAAACTTGACTCAGGATAAGAAAAAAATTTGTAAAAGTTAAAGCTGTTCAAAAACAAATTAGCAGATAGCAGATTAGAAGATAGCAGATTCATTATTACATTCAATTTTTCATTTAAGAATGGATAACCAAATTTTAAGTGTGGCATAAAGGGAACTTAATTTCTGCCATAAGTCAGACAAGATAAGTTTTGAGGTTTCTTTAAACATTAAAATCTCCCCCCCCCTGAGGCTGGGGTTAAGTGACTTGCCCAAGGTCACACAGCTAGGAAGTGTTCAGTGTCCGAGACCAGATTTGAACTTGGGTCCTCCTGAATTCAAAGCTGATGCTCTATCCACTGTGCCACCAAGCTGCCCCCTAAACATTAAAATTCTATGGACAGTTGACTAGCATTCTTTCTGGCTCCAAGTCTCCAAATTCATTTCTCATTTTTACCTGATAGTACCTCTCTCGGTAACATCAAGTTCACTCCATATATGGATTATTGAAGAGACCAGTTTAACCTGAGAAAAGGAACTTGAAAGATTGAAAGTAAAAAGAAGGCAATTCTGTTTTATTCAAGTATTTGAAGGACTATAATCTGTCAGAGGGGTAAGTTTGTTGTTTTTAGTCCTAAAATTTAGATTTATAATGAAATGACAGATATAGAATGACTAATGACAAAAAAATAAAAAAAACCCTCCCTAATAAATGGTAATATGGGAAATTTTTATTTAGGGGACTGTAGAAAATTGGGAGAATAGGTGAAGATAGCTGATAGAATGAATGAATGTCATCCTAAACAATTTGTATTTCATATTATGTAATTGTGTATTTGTCTTTGGAATATATTTATAATCCCAAACATTCAGATAGGTTTCTATTAAAAGTGATTTGTAAATTTATGTTCTTTGTATTAGTATAATGATTGGGGTATGTTATTGTGATGATATAACATAATTCAGAATACCTGCAATGGAAACTCTTGGAATAAAAAATAAATTGTGGCTAATCACCACATAGTGATTCAACCCTCAGTTCCCCAAACTGGCATTAGTCCATTAGTAATCAATTTTACTATCATTTCTTCTGATAAGAAGATTACTATGACAATACAGAAGTACTCTCTATAAGAAGTGAGAACACTAGAAGAGTTAAGATTTGGAGGGAGAGAAAAATTCCTATTTATACACATATATGTAGGTTTGTAATTTTAGATGCTTTTAAAGTAAAGAAGAAAACAGTTAAGTAAATAGAAATTTCACAGCTAAGGACTGGCCATGTTAAAAAAAAAGACACACTAAATTATGGAAGCTCTTACCATCTGGCTTAGATGAACCTAGAAATGGATTAAATGATGCAAAAATTCCTACAAAGAAGTAACATGAAGTAACCAATATGGAGATGAATTATTTGGGATTGCACATCAAATGTTTCTAAATGACAGACATTTTCACCCAAAGAGATTTGGTTGTGTAGGTGACATTAACATTCTCTCTGAATATCTCAAGATAATACATCAAGCAGGACAGGTTGCTCTCAGTTATTTCCCCTTGAATTGGAGATATCTGAGCTTGAAAGGACCATTTATTGCAATATCTACTAGAAATTCATAATATAAAGTCTACAAGAAATGATTATTCAGCGTCCACTTGAAACCCTTCAGGGATTTTCCAAATCTTGGATATCTCTAATCACTGAGGTCTTACTGTTATTGTTGCCCTTTTATCTTCCTAAATACATTTCTCAGTAATTTCTATTCATTTTTCCTACTTCTGCCATTTGGGTCCAAATAAAATTCAATCTTTCTTCTGTAAGACAATGCTTTAAATACTTTGAATACAGATATCATGTTCCTCTTGAGATTTCTTTGGTACAGGTAAAACATCTCTTATTCTTTAAATAAATCTTTCTAAATATTGTTTTTGAATTCTTTTATTCCAGTTTCTTTTGCTCTTATTGCTACAGGTTGTAATGTCATCCAAAAAGTATTGTTCCCAGAACAAAACATAATATTCCAAATTTGGTTTGATTAGGGAAAATACATTGGATCTATTCCCTACCTCATTTTAGGTACTACATAGTAATGCATCCAAACTTCAAAATATCCTTCTTAGCTATCATGTATTTCATGACTAATATTAATAATAAAACAAAATAAAAGTATTTCCCTTACCCTACAGTAATATTCATATAGCCTAGCTTTAGCATTTTATATTTCTATAATGGATTTTTTGAAACATTGTATGATTTTTCCTTTATCACTATTAACCATTACCTTTATTAGGTTTGTCGTATAATTTTCCTACACTGTTAATTAATTCAACTCAGCAAACATTTATGAAATACTATGTACAAAGCAGTATTATTTTTAGGGGATCTATGCTAAGTCTTTTGGAATCTTGATTCTGTCATACTTGTTACCAGTTTTTCTTAGCCAGTTTTATTTGGTCAATAAACCAGAGACTTGGAAAACAAAGATAGAAATGGCATAGTGCCTGCTTTAAAGAGACTTATCTATACATTATTTTAATAACCATATCACATAAAATCCATATATTTTTTGATAAAGGAGTTGAATAGCATGGGGTAAAATACTCATCTCCAAGTACTAATCACTCTGCAAGAGATCTTCTTCTAGCTTAGTATCAGTCCATTAGCCACTGTATTAATTGTTAGTTCCGGAACAATTTAGCTATACTGCCTTCGACCCTTCATTTCTTCATCTTATCTCCAAGTATATCATTACAGTTTTCATCAAACACCCCAACAAAATCTATGTAATGGTCTTGATCTAGTAGTGTCCTTACCCTGTCAAGCAAGAAAAGGAGGTTAGTCTAATACAAGCTATTCTTGATAGAATTGGACACATCCATGATGAATGCAATTTTGGCTAATTTTTTTTTCCATTTGGGTTTGAAGCAGAGGGGATTTTTGTGCTGGATGGAAATTCAGTATCATCTTAAGCATATTTAAAAGTTAATAAACAGAACCCAGGTAACTATCATCCAAATAATTTCTTGGACAAAGCTTTAAAATAATATAATAAATATCTATTGAACAAACTACAAGTTTGGGACAAAGCCAGTGTTATTATCTTCTGCAAATAAGCAGGCTTTAGAAAGGGACTATCAATTCTATTGTTTAGCCTAACAAGCCACAGTGTCCTATTAAATATTTCTATTCTGTTTCTGCAGCTGTAGCTTCAGCCTTTGACTCCATCAACAGAAACCTATACTGAAACCACGGAATTAGCCCATGTGTTGGGAAGCCATCTCTTCTTGTTGCTACAACAACTCCCCAGGAATAACCCTATCCGTGGAAAGCAAAAATTTCTAGCTCCCCCAGGAAATGTGATTTCTATTGACCAAAAAGGGAAGGGAAGCTCTTATTTACCCTTATTTCTATTCAACTCTATATTACTTACATCTTCAAAAAGGTTTTTTTTTTGTCACAGATTTGTTTCCTTTTTCACTTGTCTCTTCTAGATTATTTTGTCTTTCTTTTTCCTGCAGTTCACAGATAAGTCAGTGTAGTGAAGTGATAAGAACATAAAAATTGGAGGCAAGAAAAAACATGTTCAAATGATACTTCTGATACTAGATTATCTTGTATGGGTACCCTAAAAGTCTCTGAACTACAATTTCCCCATTTGTAAATCTGGATTTAAAAAAGAAACAATAACATTAACAGCAAAAAAGAAACTTATAGTGCTTACTATAGTTACCCATTAGGGTTGTTATGAGGATTAAATGAGAATATACATAAAACAGATTGCAGCTTTAACAAATGTCATTTATTATAGAGATAGAGTTCAGCTATTATCTATTCATTTTATTTAGGTGTAAAATTATTTTTCTTTAGGCATATATATATATATATATATATATATATATATATATATACACATATATATATTACATTGGTTTAGGGAACACTGCTACTCAAGCTCCCTTGATTAGTACAAATCAGCAACTATTCAGCAAGTTATTAGTTTAGAAAATTGTGTGAAGGCATTGAGATGACTTATGCAGAGTCACACGTGTAGCCATTATGTTTCAAAGCTCATACTTGAACCAAGGTAATTCTGATATTGTCAGCTTTTCAATATATTACATCAAGTTGTCCAGTTGTTTGGGGGTATTTTTGGCCCTTCATGACACTATTTGGGGTTTTCTTGGCACAGAAACTAAAGATAAACTCCAGTTTATTTTCTAGATGGGGGAATTGAGTCAATCAGAATTCCCAGGGGCACACAGCTAATGTCTGAGACTGAGTTTGAATTTAGGTTTTCCTGACTCCAGATTTTGTTCTAGACATGGTGCTACTTAGCTGCCCTACATGATATTATGATTCTATTCTATTTACTCAAAAAACTATTGTCCAAATCCAAAGATTCATGTAAATAATAATAATTAAATGTTAATTATTTAAAAATTAAAGTAGTAATTTTCTAAGAGATTCTTGGAAAATTCAGGTGGACTATAAATAATTATCTGATTAATCAGTATTGCCAAATTTTAATATTTAGTCATTTATTTTAATATGCCACTCTTGGAAAATCCATTCCAAAATGGCCAAGGATAAACTCATAAAAACAATAGGGAGGCATACATTCATGTAACTGTTCAGATAATATTCATGTGATCTCCTGAAGTATTAAGAATATCTGATGTGGAATAAATGGGATTGGGTTTCAATCCTGATTCAATTATTACGATTGTGATCTTGGACAAATCACGTAACTTCTCTGTAGTTGTTTTTTGATCTGTGGGAATGTAGTGATTGAATGCAAAAGTCTCCATAGTTCATCACATTTGTAAATCTCTGGTCTTTTGCTTACTCTCTTTTCTAAAATTCTCTTGAGATGAAAACCCATATTAATAGTACAGAGTCAAACTGGGACAAAATACAAACAATATTATTATGATAGGTCTTCACAACAAATTCTAATCATAGCAAAAAAGCTGCCATTTTATGATTTTAAAAGTTGAGGAACATTCTCTCATTTGATCTTTACAACAGCCTAGTGATGTAGGATTTTTTTAGTTATTACTATTTTTATTGTACAATTAGAGAAACTGAGCTCCAAAGAAATTAAGTCTTAACTATATTCATGCAATTTGTAAACCTTAAAAATAGAAATCGAATCTTTATATCATCTGGCTTTAAGTCTTCTACTGTCTAATGCAGCATGGTACAATGGAAAATACATAGATTTGGAGTGAGATAATCTGAGTTCCAGTCTTACCTCTTCTCTTTACTATATATATGACCTAGAACAAATCAGATGACTCCTCACCCATTTCTCACTTGTACAATAAGGAGTTTGGGCCAGATAACTGTAAGATTGCTTCTGATCTAAATTGATTGCCTCATTATTTCTACCAACATTTCTATACAACTGGCTTTGCTGTTACCTACTAATACAACTATATTGCATTTGATTTTATAAACATATTACATATATGATCTTATTTGAGTCTCAGGAAGACCTTGTCCGTGTAGGTCTTTAAGCAAAGTCTGGGTAATCATTTGTCAAGAATTCTGCTTAGTAAATACATATTCTAAGTAACAGTTAGAATGGATGTATTTTATCATTCTTCTATGATTCTATCTTGGAAGCTCCAAGTAATTCATCACAAATTCTAAGGAATAATTGAGATTTTTATCTATGGTTTAGGGACTGAAAACAAACTTGTTAAATATTTCTATATTTCCTTATTACATAATGAAAAAAAAGATACATTTGGTTGCCTTTTTGAGCCCTTGGCATTCTAGTTCTTCCTATCTAAATTCATCTTCCATGTAGTCTGTGTCTTCGGCAAATTGTACAGTCTCTGCTATACATACCCTATCTTTTCTTATTTTGTTCACAGTGAGTTACCTATGCTTGCAATAATACTTTCAGTTCAATCTGTTAGAGCTAATGTTAGAATTAACAAAAGCTACCTCCTCATAGAAAACATTCTTAATAGCTTCCCTGCCCTAAACAGTTAATAATCATCAATATTTATATGCAGTGTTTCAAGGTTTGCAAACTGCTTTACATATGTGATCTCATTTAAATCTGACAACAATCTGGGGAAGTAGGTGCTGTTATTATTCACATTTTACAGAAGAGAAAACTTAGCTAAGAGAGGTTACATAGCTAAGATATATATATGAGGCAGGATTTGAACTTAATTCTTCCTGAGAAGTCCACCTTGCTGCAAGTGACTTCATTTAGCATTTTACTCCTACATTTCTTATGTTAATATTATATAGTTTTACACTTACAACACTGCAAACTCTGTGTGAGTTCTTTAAACACTAATTTTTTGATGGATCTGTGTTCTTACTTATGGTGATATTCCTTCCAATAGGGCATTTGTTAATCCTTTCTTGTCTTTCATTTTGAGGGAATCCTCCCTCTGTTTTCTCATAAATCATCCACAAAAGCCCTAGAATGCTTGGAGTCTTCCTTTCAATTTCATGATATTGTTCAGGTACCACTATAGTATCAAAGATGTTCATCAACTCACTCTCTCACTCTTGTCATATGACTAACCTTTTTTTTTTCCATTCATACATCTCTCTGATGGATTTTGGGGGTATTGCTTTTGCATATTTATAATATGCTTTACCTTGCTTATTTCTATAGAGTCAGCCTTGCTTCTTTGAATATAGAATGCCTACTTTTGAGTCAGAAAGAGCTACATTTAAATATTACCTGAGACATACTAATTATATGATCATGGTCAAGTCACTTAACTTCTCAGATCACTAGGCAACTTTCTAAGACTTAACCACAGAAAAGATACTAATTTTATTCAAAGAAGGAATTTCCTTACTCAAGAGTTCTATATTCCAAGACAATTACTCACAGGTCTCCAAAGTGAAGCAAAAAACCTTACACATAGTAGGAATTTAAGTGTTTGTTCAGTTCTTAAAGAGTGCATTCTCAGAATAAAATGTAAAAATAATCTTGAATATTTTCTCTATGGCATACTTTGATAGCAGTATCATAAAGAAAATGCTATCAGGCTAGTTTTAGGTAGTGTAAATCACCAAAGTAGGTGTCAAATAGCTGTGGAATTTGTAGCTTTCTGGAACTGCTGTGGTCAGAGACTGTTATTACCCTTGGTATATCTGTTTTCACAATCAAAAGGATGAGTTGTAATATATTTATATTTATGCCTTCCAACAAGGGAATTATAAAATGTACACTTAAGAGTATTTAAAGGAAAAGAACAAAAACAATTAGCAAACTCATTCATTAGCTTCCTGTTTATACTTTTTAAATAATGTTAACCATTCATTAGTTTTAATAAAAATCTTATGATGCTATGGACTGTCAATTCATGACAGTTGTAAGATTTTTGGATTTAGCAAGTATGTATGAGTGTTAGTAGAAGAAACCTAGATTCTTAATAATACTTTAATCAAGGGATAGCGGTCTTGCTTAAGTGAATATATAATTACCTTTCACAATAGAAGTGAAATCAGGACTTTGATTCATAAACATATTCACTGTCCTTCCCTGATAGAATAATTTGATACTATGGAACATTTGTGGCATACAGATGTATTCCACAGGTGAGCCTGTTGATATAAGTTCCTCATCATATTTTTCATGGGTACAATAAGTTCATTCCAAATAAATTTGTTCTCTCTCTCATTTTGCTTCACTATAAGTTGGCATTAAAATATAATAATTATGATGTTGAAAGGCAGTTATTAGAAGATAATTTTAGGTGTCTCTTGGCCATATACATATTTTCTTTTTAAAATCAAATTTCATTTTTAATTCTGAATTTAATAGTAATAATAACAATAGCATTTATATAGATTTGTAAAGGTTTGTAAAACATTATATATAGGTAATTTCATTTTATCCTTACAACAACCCTATTGTTGTAACCCTGGATATCTTAGAATCTGCCGGAGTCAGGGTAAGCAAAAGTCTATTCTTGGTCTTTTGGGGTCACT
Source organism: Sminthopsis crassicaudata (assembly GCF_048593235.1). Taxonomy (NCBI): domain Eukaryota; kingdom Metazoa; phylum Chordata; class Mammalia; order Dasyuromorphia; family Dasyuridae; genus Sminthopsis; species Sminthopsis crassicaudata. Next base: position 559,450,848 of record NC_133619.1, read on the forward strand.
GTCAGGGGATTAGATCTAGGAATCTACACACCTCCTTTCTCTCCACAGCCAAAGAATGATCCTGCTTGTCCCACTCTACCCTCTGATCTCTCTCCCCTTTCTCTGTCCACATCCACAGATCAAGCTAACACAGAGTAGTTGAGTAGGGTCATCCTCCAAGCATATGCTAATAGAGTATTGTCCAATTGGTAATTAGCCTTAAGTGCTAGGTTGTCCAAGTGCATCTGCTCAGAGTTTCACCCCTTTACACCCTATAATATTAGTGCCATTATTATCAACAGATTACAAATGTAATAACATATAGAATTAATGACTTGCACAGTTCATATAGTTATTAAACATCTGGGACAGTATTTGAAACCAGGGCTTCCTGACTCCAGGTATAGTACTCTATTCCCTGCACTAATTAGTTTCTAGTATTAGCCATTAACATATTATCAATAATCAGTATACATTAATATGTGCTCTATCCACAAACACACAATAATCATCCACAAACTTTGATATATGAAGAACAAATAAGATACTTTTATATTCTATAATCTCATCTATGCTTTGTTTTTATAAAATCATATTAAATTTAAAAAGTAATAATAAATATATCTTGTTTATATGTCCTTCTGAATTTTATTTTCTTTGAGTGTTTTAAAAAAAATTATTGATGCTATTTTGCTTTTTCTCTATCTTTGTTACCTTTCATTAATAACCCCTTTCTACATAAAAAAATGTCTTCTCTGGTAACAAATGTGGTCAATGTCTGTGTGTGTAAGTGAGTGTGTATGTGTGTGTGCGTTTATACACATATGTGTGATAATATAATATACACTCACACATATATGTATATATACAGCAGCAACAAATGCACACACACATACTCTATAATTGCTACATATTTAAGGTAAAAATGTGATCTTTTTTCTTCTTTCAGGCTTTGACATTATGTTTAAGTAGTTAGAACAAGAAATTCAATGTCACAGAGCCATAAAATACCAGTTCTAATAAATTCTATTTAAGTTATAGTATTAAGTCAAACTTCTTCTATTTATTTTTCTATTTTAGAATTTGAGAGATAATTGAAATGAGTGAATTGAGGGAAGAAGGAAAAAAGATTTGTGTGAAATGAAATCTTAGCTTCTGGGAAGATTTTAATATTATGGTTAAGGTCTTTGGGTAGACGTCAATTTGAAACTGAAATTAATTTGCCTATTTAGTGATGGCATACATATTGAGCATGAAAATAATGCTCATTTGTTAGTCTTTTCAATAATATAGCTCCAAATACACATTCATTATGAAAATTATTTTCAAATTAATTTTTATTTTAAATAAACTATTTTTATGGAGTACCAGTACAATTTATTGTTATTCCAAGTACCTCTTTGACATCACCAACTAAATGTTTTATATGCATCTCCAATCAACTTGCTCAACACTTTTCTCCAGCAACATTTATATCTTCCTAATGTTTCTATTACTGTCCAGGGAACCACAATCTTCTCTCTCTTTAATCATAGAACCTTACAGTCTTACAACCTTGACTCATCTCTCCTACTCATCCATTCCTTATTTCTACTATAATAACATCTTCACATGTTGTCTATCCACAAAACCATCACCTTGGTACAGATGCTCATCATATTATATCTGGATCACAATCTTTTTAAAAAGCATATTTATACTCTTTTTTTTCTTTCATTTTTTGGGCTTGTTATTTCTGATTCGAGAATCCTATTTCATTCTCTATTCAGCTCACAGTGATCTTGCTTAAGTATAGGTTAGACTATATTATCTCTGTGCTCTGTACTTCCCCCTCTGTATTCAATAGGCCCCATTGGTTCTCTACAGGATCAAATATAAAAAATCCTCTCATTTTCTAGTTATTCACAATCACATCCTTCTAACTTTCCTATTTTTCTTATATATTTATCCTTCTATATTCTATGATCTAGCTATCTGATCTTTTTGATATTCCAGGAAAGTGATATTTCATTTCTGTATGGAATTGTCTTCTTCCTCTTCTATACCTTCTGGCTTCCTTCAAGACTAAACTGAAGTAATTATTTTTTTTTCCTAGTAGATTTTCTACCTCCTTTTGAATTGACCCTTTTATGTATGTGTGTATATATATATATTTTCATATTTTTTGCATATTATTTCTCCAAGAAAAAAAATATGACTTATCTGAAAGCAAGGACCTTGTTTTGGTCTTTCTCCATTACTTTTGTTCTTAGGACAGTTACTAATTTTTTGTAAATAATAATAATAATTATTATTATAATAATTCACCGTTACAAAGGTTGCAAGGATGCATAACATGGCTGCTGAACCCAAGAAAAGATAAATTATAAAGCAAGGTGGAATGTGGAAATTTTTACTTAAGAAACCTAAACAATACCATAGGAGGTAAAAGGAGAGAAAAATATTTTCTGACAGAGATTTTAAGGGAAAGTCTTATGCACTTTTGACATGGGATTTAGAACTAGTAGAGACTTCAGAAGTGTTACTTTACCACCTACGTAACTCTAAGGCAGTAACATTGTCTCTTCACTCTCAGTTTCCACAGTTATCAGATAAATGATTGAAGTATAAATATGTAAAATCCTTTACAAGTCTAAACCTGTGACTTTCTTGGTTGTCTAATCCAAATTCTCCAAATTTACAGGTGAAGAAACTAAAGCATAGAACAGTTTTAAAGCAAAACTAATGTGTTTTTTAAAATTTATTTTTTTTATTTTTTAATCACATCACATTGACACAATTGAAAATGATTAAAAAACAACAAAGAAGATGTGAAGTGGAAAAGAGTGTTGACTTGTACTGAATGAAGAGAAGATATGGTTTTGTGATTAAGATAAAGATTCATGATTGACCATGTTAAGAAAGATGAGATGTGATTATCCTTCTCTTCCCCAATACATTGATTCATCAGGTAATTCTTCAAATTTGACATCCCTTTTGAAGTACAGTTCATTTTTCTATTTTATAATTGAGGAAATAAGAGTCTAGACAGTTTAGGTGAGTTGCTCCAATTCACAAAGCAATTTGTTCTAAGTCACATAAAGAATAAATGATTAGAGCTAGAATTTGAATCCAGGTATTCTGACTCTGAATACATTTTCTTTCAACTTTTTCACCTTTGAATTTGACTCAGCTAAATAGCTAACCAACACCTGAAATGGAATTGTTTTGAAAGAAGAATTATTAGAATTTGAGCCTACATTGATGTGTAATCCAGATATGGGAGAAATATAGTATAATATAAATAAATAAATAAAATAAATAGTATAGTATAATATAGTATAAAAACAAGAATTACTGGGTTCAGGAAATACCTAGTGAATCAGTTTACTTGATGTATAAAATGTATGAACAGGGCATATTATAAAGTAAGCCTGAAAAAGGTGCCTTTAAAGCAGAGAGTAGTCACCTTGGAGATGGGTTCAATAGGCAACACTACATATATACCATGAAGAGCATTAACACTCTGTAAAATCTATAAAGAAATAAGGGGTAGGGATAGGTAGACAGGGAAGCAAAGGATGAAGGAAGAAGACAAGGGAGGGATCCCTGGATGGGGGGGTGTTATGTAATAGTAAACCCAAATTATGGAGCAGAATTTAGTGAAAGAGTCAATAGGGATAGGAAAGATATGTATGCATGTGGGGTATGTGTATGTGTGAGTGTGTGTATGAGTATATATATATATATATATTTGAAATATATATATGCATATATATATGCATATATATATATATCTATTATGCATATCTATATATCTATGTATCTATCTATATCTTTTCTTAACTGTGGCTTGCTTGGGGGTAGGGGGAATGAAAGGAAGATATGTGTGTATCTATGTATTTTTGTATCTTTTTCTCTATATATTTATACACACACATATTATAGTCTTTTTTTTAACTATAGCCTGTTTGGTGGTGGTGAATGGAGGCAATGAAAGGGGGGAAAAGAATAAAATAAAAAAGGTATTCAGCAGAGAACAAAAAAATAATTTATGAGGAAGGAAAGAAAAGATGAGACCCTCATGAATATAATTTCATATATATACTTTCTTAAATTGGCATTTGTTGTTATATATCTTCAGTCTTCCCTGGGCACATGGCAATGTTTTTTTTTTTTCTTGTTTCATTTTGTTTTGTATTGCTTATCTATTTTTCTTTTTTCTTATTTCAAATAAGATAAATTTCTTCAAATAAAATAAATTTGAAAAAAATTAAGCAGGGGACAGAATAATTCAGTTTGTAGAGGCCTTCAATCTAAGAAGTGTGGATTTTGTCTTAGAATCATTAGAGAACTGATGGATGTTTCCAAATGATGGCAGTGGCATGGTCAGACCTTAGAAGACATTTTAAGTTTTGGGCTATAATCAATTCTCCTTCAAGTTGAGATTCTAGTTGAATTTGGGCAGAACATCACCATAATTGAAGAAGATGCACCAAGTGTCTATTTAAAGACTGACATGAAAAAGTTTCCCTTGATAACCAAGAAAAAACCATTGAAATAACAAATATGTTAGAGGAGTCTTTCTATATGTCAATATACTGATATTTCTTTCTCCATGTTGAATTTTCCCCCTGGATTTTGTTAACTTCCATATCCACTTATCTTCCTGATTCAGAATTCAGATCCTTTCCTCTGAAGAACTGTCATTATCCTCATTAAACTGGGCCATTTATCAGCTTAATGGGCTTGTATTCAATCCACCTGTCTCCTGTCTCAGTAGAATCCTCGACATGGTTCATGTTCATTTACTGGCAGCTTCAATTTGAGGGGGAAAAAGGTTACATGAAAAAAGATGCTTCTTGGTAAAGTGTTTCCATAAAAGTATAAGTTTAGTACTTGTATTTCAAGAAAAGTCTGATGACACTGAGGTTAGTGTGCAAGTCATCATTCCTCATGTGGGGAGAATCCTGGGGAAATGGATGAGGAAAACAATCCAATGAGGCAGACAGAGGAGGGTAACAGATACTTGCAAACTCATGGCACAGATGGTTGGACTTACAATCAAGAAAAATCTTCTCTTAAAATAAACTAACTGTGCAACCCAGGGAAAGTTATTTAAATTCTTGCTTAATTTTCATTATCTATTAAATAGGGGGTAATAATAACATCTCTTATAGGGTTATTATAAGGATCAAATGAGTTAATACATGCAAAGTACTTTGTAGCTTTCAAACATTATATAAATTTTAGTTATTGTTGTTACTTACCAGATTTATTCATTCTGTCAGATTTCTGTCAAGTTTAAAAAACTGGAACAGAACTAAATGAAGGAGACCTGGATAGTGTGAGCACTGGAAATTTTGCCCATAAGACAATTAGTTGAAAGAACTGGATATAGTTAGCTAGAAGAAAACTCATGGTGAGAGGTTGGGAACCCATGAAAGCTGTCTTCAAGTATTTGAAGGGTTATTTCATGGATAAGAAATTAAACTTCTTATTCTTAATCTCAAAGGGCAGAATTTTCAAGTTTTTACTATTAAATTGTAGAAGGTGAGTAACACACATATACACATGTTAATCTATCAATCTTTGGTTGTAATCTAATCTATATAAAAGCACCTATTTTCAATATATGTCTATATGCATAATATATGTGTGTATATAGGTATGTATATATACATATATATGTATACATACATATATATATATATATATATATAAACATACATATACATAATCATAAACTTCCTAGGGTTCCTTCCAATTTTAAGAGTCTTGGAATTGCTAAATACTTTACATGGAAAGCCTTTCATATAACATAAGAGGAAGGGATGCATCTCAATGGTAAAGTGATTAGGTATTAAATTAAAACCTTAATTCTTAACCTTTTTAGGTATCATGAACTCTTTTGGCAGCCTTCTAACCTCTTCCCAAAACAATAACTTTAAATATATAAAATAAAACCATAGTATTACATTGGAAAACAATTTCTCTCTCTCTCTCTCTCTTTCTTTCTCTCTCTCTCTTTCTCTCTCTCTCTCTCTCTCTCTCTCTCTCTCTCTCTCTCTCTTTCTCTGTGTCTGTCTGACTCTCTTCATCTAGTCTCTAGTTAAAATCTTTAGTTAGAAGTTGATGTCCTCTGAACCAAAAGCTATCTGTGGCTTGGTAGGAAAATAAGTTGGAAGTAATAGTGGTGGACTTAAGGTCTAGTTGGTGCCTTGCCTTTATGAGTCATACAATGGAGCTTCATTGGCCACTGGTGCCTATTACAGGGGGCTAATTCATGTGACCTCATCTAAGTTTAGAAGGAGGTTAGATTTCTCTTCCAGGGAATGGTCAAGCTAAAGGTCTTTTTCCCCCTCTCTTAATCATTTCGCATACCTTGGGGAGTATCTTTAACTGTGAATGCTTCCATTAGATGTTCTGAACAATTTCTCCTTTAAAAATCAGAGAATAAAACGGAGCCAGTTTCAAATAGAAAAGAACTGCACTGTTGGATCCCACATAATGAAGTTTAAATGAATAACAAGTCACTACCTTGCTACCAACAGAGAAGCTATTTCTAGCTTATTTTAACAGCAGTGCCTCCCTTTCCTGGCCTGTACAAAAGTAAAAACGAAATCACTCTTTATTTACATTTCCAAGTGTAAGCTGTTGAATGAGAATTCCTTAGGAGTGCACACTGCTCAGGATAGTCACAGTCTAGGAAAATGAAATGCAGGAATCATCTCAAAGTCTAATGACATATGCATTTCTTTTTTCTTCCCTCTCATTTCTTTTCCTTTTCTTTCAATATTTATCTTTCCATCTCACTCAGTCTGAAAACACAAGGGCTATGCCTGGGGTCCAATACCATTCTTTTTATAATCTCATGCTCCTTGAATCTTGAGGGCTTACCATACTAAAGTTGAAATTAGTCAGGATACCTCATTAGAAGAGCTCACTGTGATTGCAGGAATGTGCCACCATATTCAATCTTCTCCCTTTCCTCTCAAATATTTCTCCATACTATTTTCACAAGTGACATGGAGTACAAAAGAAAATTAAGTTACAGATTCCTATTCAAACAACTAAAATGATAAAGTTCTAGGAAAAGATTTGTTTCTATTCCACTCCACAATTCTGCCTACTTTCATATTTCTTTTGTCTCTCATTTCCTTTACAATTGCATAGCTGTAAATACTCTCGCCATCTCTAACTTGGATCATTGTCTACTAATTGGTTTCCCAACTTTCAAAATTTGTCTTTGCCTCAGTATATCCTCTACTCAGGTATGAAAAGCATTTTCCTAAAGCAAAGATCTGAATATATCATCACCACTACAGAAATTTTCTTTGCTACTTAGTTCCTTCTAGGATAATGTAAATTTAAAATTCTCACTCATAGAATTAAGGGAAAGGCCCAAGTCACAAGCATCAAAGGCTCAATAAAGCACATTTACAAATCACTTAAGAAATACCCCAAAAGAAAACTGGAAATTAGTATGGCAGAATTTAGATATGGATCCACACTTAACATCATATACCAAGATAAGATCAAAATGGGTCCATGATTTAGGCATAAAGAATGAGATCATAAATAGATTAGAGGAATAGAGGTCTATTTCTCAGATCTGTGGAGGAGAAAAGAATTTATGACCAGAGGAGAACTAGAGATCATTATTGATCACAAAATAGAAGATTTTGATTACATCAAACTAAAAAGTTTCTATACAAGCAATACTAATGCAAACAAGATTAGAAGGGAAGTAACAAATTGGGAAAATATTTTTACAGTTAAAGGTTCTGATAAAGGTCTCATTTCCAAAATATATAGAGAACTGACCTTAATTTATAAGAAATCAAACCATTCTCCAATTGATAAATGGTCAAAGGATAGGAACAGACAATTCTCAGATGATGAAATTGAAATTATATCCACTCATATGAAAGAGTGTTCCAAATTACTACTGATCAGAGAAATGCAAATTAAGACAACTCTGAGATACGACTACACACCTGTCAGATTGGCTAAGATGGCAGGAACAAATAATGATGAATGTTGGAGGGGATGTGGGAAAACTGGGACACTAAAGCATTGTTGATGGAGTTGTGAAAGAATCCGGCCATTCTGGAGAGCAATTTGGAACTATGCCCCAAAAGTTAACAAACTGTGCATACCCCTTGACCCAGCATTGCTGCTATTGGGCTTATATCCCAAAGAAATACTAAAGAGGGGAAAGGGACCTGTATGTGCCAAAATGTTTGTGGCAGCTCTTTTCGTAGTGGCTAGAAACTGGAAGATGAATGGTTGGGTAAATTATGGTATATGAAGGTTATGGAATATTATTGCTCTATAAGAAATGACCAGCAGGATGAATTCAGAAAGGGTTGGAGAGACTTACATCAACTGATGCTGAGTGAAATGAACAGAACCAGAAGATCGCTGTACACTTCAAGGCTGTATGAAGATGTATTCTGATGGAAGTGGATATCTTCAACATAAAGAAGATCCAACTCACTTCCAGTTGATCAATGATGGACAGAAACAACTACACCCAGAGAAGGAACACTGGGAAGTGAATGTAAACTGTTAGCACTACTGTCTATCTACCCAGATTACTTATACCTTCGGAATCCAATACTTAACGTGCAACAAGAAAATTGGATTTACACACATATATTGTATCTAGGTTATACTGTAACACATGTAAAATGTATGGGATTGCCTGTCATCGGGAGGGAGTAGAGGGAGGAAGGGGATAATTTGGAAAAATGAATACAAGGGATAATGTTATAAAAATCTATTTATTTAAATTTTAATCAATCAATAAACATTTATTAAACATCAAAAAAAAAAAGAAATACCCCAAAAGCTCTGTCTCATATGTGCAACTGAGGCGGGCAGGCAGGCAGAGCTGCTGCCTTCTTGGCCTGGTCTGGCGTTCTGCTGGCCCTGATCACCACCGGGCCAAAGGGGGATCCCCCAGGGTCAGTTGTGCTGTGTGAGGCTTGAAGGCAGTCCATGGAAATCTGAGGTGGGTGCCAAGCTGAAGGCCATTCTATGGCTCTCTTCCAGCTTCCTTGGCCTCGGTCTTCCCTCTTAGGGCTAGGAAGGCAACATCTATATTTCTAAGAGAAAGAGGTCTACTTAACTCATTGTTAAACTTGAATTGGTATAGCTATTCTGGCAAGAATTTGGAACCATACTGCAGAAGGCAATAAAGTATCATGTGGTTTGACTCAGCAGTGCTACTCCTAAAGCTTATATCCTAAAGAGATCAAAGAAAGAAAAAAAATCATATTTATATACAACAATACTCCAGGAAATTAAGTGGTACAATGAACAGAGGAGTCAGGAATTCTCATTTTTCAGAGTTCAAATATGGCCCCAACTTACTATTTGGGTGACCCTGGACAAATCAATCCTATATACCTCGTTTCCCTATCTATAAAACTGAGTTGGAGAAAGAAATGGCAAGCCACTCTAATATCTTTGCCAAGAAAACTCCAAATAGGGTCATGAAGGGTCTGGCACAATTGGGATGACTAGAGAAAAACAACAAAAATATTTATAGCAAACTTTTTTGTAATAACAAAGTATTAAAATCAAAGGGTTGACAATTATTTGGGCAATAGCTCAATATATTATTATATATGAATATAATGGAATGCTATTATGCCCTAGGAAATAATGAAAGAGATTGTTTCACTGAAACATGTGGAAACTTATATGAGCTGATTCAGAATAAAGTGAGCAGAAGAACAATTTAAACAGTAATACTATTATTAAAATCAAGTAAATTTGAAAGGCTTTAAGGATTTTGATCCACACAATGACTAACCATAACTCTTTAGGACTTATGATGGCACATGCTAGTCATGTCCTGTCAATTTTTTGGATGGGGTGGGGATGATGAAAGTGGGTATGTTTTTCCTGAAATATACGTGTGTATATATGTCACTTTATGGTTTTTGCTTGTTTGTGTGTATGCCTGTATGTGTATGTGTGTGTTTAATCAGTGATGAGAGTGGGAAGGTGAAAATAGATTTTCCTTAATTAAAATTAATTTCTGAAATGAAAGAAATTAAATCAAAAGAATAAAAAGCTCTTCTTAATCTCAACCCTACCTGCCTTTAGAGATTTATTTTATTTATTTCTATTTAAAGTATAAATTCCAAGTCTTATTGATCTTCCAGATACTATGAGTAAATCATTAGTTGGGAAATAGGGGAGTAAGAGGGAGATGAAGAAAAGTTATATTGACATTTATTAAGTACAAAATAATGAAAATAAACATTATTAGCAATAAATTAGAAACTATTTTTAATAAAAAGGCCAACATGGCATCATAGATAGAAAGCTGGTCTTGCAGTAGGAAAAACTAGATTCAAGTTATTCTCTTGATATTTTCTGATTGTATGTCAAGTCACTTAATCTCTAGTACTCTAGGACTTGATCACTTTCTAAACTTATGAATTGCAGAGAAATTTCTACTTTTATGGTTAGCATATTTTTTTCAGACAGAGGAAGAAAACAAGTATATTATTATATACTATGTTCCAGGTACTGTGCTAAGTGGTTAATAAATGGTATTCATTTGATTCTTACAACTGTCCTGGGAGGTAGGTGTTATTATTATCCTTACACTGTACTTAAGAAAACTGATTCAAAGGTGAAGTCACTTGCACCATGAAAGTCAGAAGATCAGGGCAAGAATTCTGACCACTCCATAAATGAATGGAGCTCAACTCTAACATAAAATTTGTCAAAAATAGGCTGGAAAAAATGAATATGTAACAATTACAACAAGAACAAACAGCAACATCGAAATCTGAGCTACTAGCTACTATGGTGACAGGAAAACTCGGAAAAAGACAATGACTTGAAATTATTTACAAACAAACTTACAATTCAAAATAATTGTAATTCTACTTGTCAAGATAGTCACAGGGATTTTATGAACACAATTGTAAAACATACCACATGAAGAAGGAGCTAAAAAATTGGAGACATATTAATTTCTCAGGGTAAGTCAAGCAATTATAATAAAAATTACAATGCTACCTAAATTAACTTACTTATTCAATGCCATACCAATCAAACTATCAAAGAATTGTATAGAGCTAGAAAAACAATAAGATAATTCATGTAGAGGAACAATAAATAAATCAATGAAAAAAATATGAAGAACAGTTACCTAGCAGTTGATGAAAGCAATACTTTTATGATTGAAATCAAGTGCTATTTGCAATTGCAAAATATATACTAAATTCCTCGAATTAAGTAGCATTACTAACTTTTCTTTCTGGTGCAGAAACTAGGTCTCAGTATTTTTACCTTCAAATTTTTGGTGTGGGGAAATGAGTTAATGACACCTTTTTTGCAATCTTAATTATTCCTTTGTGGGTGTGGATGTTTTTGTATGTATGTATGTATAAGTAGGTATGTGTATATATAGGTTTCTATCACATGCTAAAAAAGCAGGATTTAGAGCTATCAGTAAGAACAAGTGTATGGAAGTAAGCCAGGACAAGAATAATATTAGGGATCAGAAGTCTTGCCAAATGATTTCTATTCATGCTCAAGTATAAAAGGTTCCATGAAATCATCTTTAAGTATTTACATATTTGATAATTATAGAATATCTCACATTTAAAATTGATTTCACATTGAGGTATCTCTATTTCCATCAAGGATTCTCTAACTACATTCAAATAATAATAATAATAATAAAAAGACTCCTCAACCTCTGTTCTTTCTTAGGTTTTCCTAATCCAAAATTATTGTTCAATTCAGGCAGAGCTGAACCATATTTAGCTTTTGGGTTTCCCCAAAAGATCAGTTATTAAACTCAAGTCCATTGGATGCAAGGGCAACAAACATTGAGGTCCTTGAAGGTTTTAATTGCTTGAATGACAATTAATGGAGTTTTTAATTTGTATAACTAAGTCTAATTAATTCTGATAAATAAGTACTACTAGAACTGGATTAAAATAGAATTGGAATAGAATTTTTCTATTGGAATAGAATAGAATTTTTATTTTTGCTGGACACTACTGGTCTATATAAATTACACCTATGTTCTAGATAGGAAGGTGAATAGGACTAAATACAATTTTTACATACCTAATACATATTTAATTCCTTGAAATTCCCTTTGAAAAACTTGAGAAGAGAGAAAGAAGTTGCTTAAGGACAAGCATAGCTTTATTTTTGTCTTTGTATCAACAGTACTTAGTCCAAAGACTTGAAATGAGCTATACATTTCTAAGCAATCAAATGATTAAAAAATTGTATTCTCAGCATGTAGAGGATTGCCTTTCATTAGAGTTCTTCAGACAAAGGCTGGATGGTCACTTGGTAGGTGATTGTGGAAAGGATCACTTTGTTTCCCCTGAAATTGGTAGGACTACATAGACACAGAAGTTCCTTCCAGATATCAACTTCTGTGTTTCTATGAATCATTTGATGAATGAAATTGAATGGAGAGGTTTAAATTAATTTTGTAGTTATAGTAGTAAAATATAGCTTTAAAAAAAGTGACTGTTTTGAATTTATCTCTGTAAAAGGTGGATCATAACATTTAACAGTGGAAGAAACTTTGAAGATCATCTAGTCACAGAATCACAAAATTTTAGCATGATTCCTGTGTGCATATTTTGTCTGACTCGTGCCTAGAAAAGAATTTCTCACTACAATAAATTGATACTTTCATTTTAAATCTAAGAAAATTAGGCCTATTAAGTTGATTTCAGGAAACCATGTAGGTTAGCAAATTCTTGAACTCAAATCCAGGTCCTCTAATTCCAAATTGTATATCCTTTCACCTCTATCATGTTACTATTGTTTCTTCTTGAAAACTATGAAATGAGGTTTTTATTTCCTCTCCTTTTTATGGACAGCAAATTTAAACTAACTAAATATGTTTGTTATATGAAGGTGAAATGAAAAATAATGTTTCAATAATTTAAAATTATATTTAAAAAAAAGAATGTCCTAATTCATCTATTTCCTTAATTTATTTTTCCTCTCTTAGTAATTCTTGTGATCAGAGTTATTTTTTCTATCACCAAAGATCTGCAAGGTTTGGAGCCATCTCTGGATGTTTTTTAATATTTTTGCAGAAATATAATGAAGATGAGATTTTGTTTGTTTCTTGATGAATCTCTGAAACAACCTTTTAAAAACAATATCCCTTAGTCCCCTTTGAGGATCCAAGCATTTTTCATTAAATTCAAGGCTTTGATAAGTTGGCTTCATATGATGTTTTATTGTTATTATTTTGAATATTGTCATATCAAAAATGAAGATGAAAACAAAGCTTTCTATTTTAGTTATTTACTGTTACTGTTACATATAACATTTTAATGATACATTGAGGAGTGAAAAGAACTCCTCCTGGAGTCTTTTTTCTCTTAACTCAATGCAAATTAATAGAGAATTTGTCAAGGACCATTCTTGTTATCTTCATTCAGATTGTGCTGGTAATATAACAAGTTATAGGGATTTTAATTTTATTTAAGTTAAAGGGTCACACTATATTAAAAAAAAACAGAATGATCAGTAAATAATTTTTTATATTATGACTCTCAGAACAAGATGGTTGACAAGGTATGAATGCCAAAACTTTATGAGCTGTGTAGGATGTAATTAGCAAAAACAATGTCATCTGAGGTGACTTTTGAAGACTGTTCTTTTATCTGATATTTTAGATGGGCAGGTTTTTCATCTCAGATACATTTGAATCTAAGCTTGTTGACCAAAATACTCAAAAAACTTGAGTTACTTAAGGGTTTTCATTGCTTAAATGATAGTTAACTTGAGTTTTTGGTGTCTAAAGTTATATCTAATCAATTCTGATTAACAAGTTCAAGGAGTTATAGAAAGAGAACACCCGAAATTTCTCACTAAAATTCCTTGAGGAAGTTAATTTCAGTCATTATTTTGAAGATAGAGAATCACCATATATGGGAAAGTATGTATTCAACAATTTTTGCAGGAAAAGTCAGGGAGATATGTTTTGTATAATTTCTTATTACTGTTCTCAGAGAAGTTATAATTAGAAAGTTATAGCAGAGATATAAAAAATTGAATAAATAAATGAAAAGTTCAGATTTTTCCAACTTGACTTCCGGCCAAGATGGCGGCGTGGAGGCAGACAGCTGCTTGAGCTCCTCGTTTTCTCTCAGAACTTACTTCATGACAAGCCTCTGACTTAATGCTTGACCCAGAAAGAAATCCACAAATTATCACCAAGAGAAGACATCCTTGAAAGTCGCCAGAAAAGGTCTGTGTTTGTTCGGGGGAGGGTCAATCAGACTGGGCGCAGACTGAGGGCAGACAGCCAGAGCAAGACAGGCAGCTCACACAGCTCAGACCGGAGGGGGAGGGGTGTGATCTCTGCTGTTTCTGTGAAAGGGCTTTTGCCCCAGTGTGGATGCTCCGTCTTGGCAGCAAGCCAGGAGCGGTGGAGAGGGTGTAAACACCGGAGGTGAAGATTAAAACCCCAGAAAGCCAGCGTCTCTCAGAGCCCGGCCACCCCCAACCCCCACCTGGACTGACTCGGTGCATTCTCAGAGCCTCAGAGCGCAGACTCAGTACAGTCATTGCTGTTCTGTTAGTGGCTCTCTGCTGCCCTACCCCCAGTCTGTAGAGGAAGCCCATTAATACCATCCAGCCCTATCCCCCGCAAAACAGACCAATTGTTTCTCTTGTCAGTTTGTTTTCTTTGATTCCTACTCTGACAAAATGAACAAAAAATTCAAAAGGGCTCTAACCATTGACAGCTTCTGTGTGGAGAGGGAGCAGACTTCAAATGCTGAGGAGACTAGGAACAGACTGTCCCCAGATGTATCCCCTGGGAGGGATATAAGCTGCTCCTCAATACAAAAGAACCTCATAGAGGAAATCAAAAAGGCTCTCACAAGAGAGCTGGAAGAGAAATGGGAAAAGGAAAGGGAAGCTTGGCAAGAGAGCCTGGAGAAGTCATCCCATGCATTCAAAGACAGAATGGATAAAGAAATCAAATCATTGAGAAACAAGATTAGTGAGCTGGAAAAGGTAAACAACTCCAAGGAAAACAGGATTAGTGAGCTGGAAAAGGTAAACAACTCCAAGGAAAACAGGATTAGAGAGCTGGAAAAAGAAATCAGCTCTCAAAAAAATAAAATGGATACAATGGAAAAAAATTCCATAGAAGATAAAAACTCAATTGGACAATTACAAAGAGATATAAAAAAAGTGAGTGAAGAAAATGCATCATTGAAAATTAGACTGGAACAAGTAGAAATGAATGACTCAAGGAGAAACCAAGAGGGAGTCAAGCAAAACCAGAGAAATGAAACAATTGAAAAGACTGTCAAGTACCTTACCAGAAAGACAACAGACCTGGAAAACAGATCCAGGAGAGACAATTTGAGAATAATCGGACTCCCTGAAAAATGGGAGGAAAAAAAGAGCTTGGACACCATTTTCGAGGAAATTATCAAAGAGAACTGCCCAGACGTTTTGGAAACAGAGGGTAAAATAGACATTGAGAAAATTCATCGATCACCTACTGAAAGGGACCCTAAAATCAAAACGCCAAGAAATATAGTGGCCAAGTTCAAGAACCATCAGACAAAGGAAAAGATATTGGAAGCTGCTAGAAAAAAACAATTCAGATATGGAGGATCCACAATAAGGATAACACAGGATCTAGCAGCGTCCACATTAAAAGAACGCAGGGCCTGGAACATGATATTCCGTAAGGCTAAGGAACTTGGTATGCAGCCAAGAATAACTTACCCAGCAAGAATGAGCATCGTTTTCCAGGGAAGAAGATGGACATTTAACGAAATAAATGAATTCCATCTATTTTTGATGAAAAAACCAGACCTACATAAAAGGTTTGATCTTCAAATACAGAACTCAAGAGACTTCTAAAAAAGGTAAAAAGAAATCTTGAGAACTATACTTCTGTCAAAAAAATATGTAAAGAACATATGTACAATTTGTCTTAGAAACTAGAGGTGGAAAGGAGATTATATCATAAAAAAGTATAAAGTGGTGGTACTACATCTCATGAAGAGGCAAAGGTAACCTATTATATCTGAGAGAAAGAAAGGAGGGAGATGAACATAGCGTGTATCAATAGACATATTCGATTTATGGTGAAACTTCTTCCACTTCATTGAAAAGTGAAAGGGAAGGAGTAAGCTAAGGGGAAGGGAATACAGTAATTTCGAGGAAAAGGGATAAAATAAGGGGAGGATCTTTAAGGTGGGGGAGGGATCCTAAAAAGGGAGGGCTGTGAAAAGCAAGTGGTGTTTACCAGTTTAATACTGGATAGGAGGGTAAAAGGGAAGGAAAGGGGAAAAGCATATGCAGGGATTAATAGGATGGCAAGCAATATAGAATTAGTCCTTCTAACCATAAATGTGAATGGGGCAAACTGCCTCATAAAGAGGAAGCAGTTAGCAGACTGGATTAAAAGTCAGAATCCTACTATATGTTGTTTACAGGAAACACACCTGAAACAGGATGAGACATTCAAACTAAAACTAAAAGGGTGGAGCAGAATCTATTATGCTTCAGGCAAAACCAAAAAAGCAGGAGTAGCCATCCTCATCTCAGATCAAGCAAAAACAAAAATTGATCTAATTAAAAGAGATAAGGAAGGGCATTATATCCTGCTAAAGGGAAGCATCAATAGTGAAGCAGTATCAATATTAAACATGTATGCACCAAGTGGTGCAGCATCTAAATTCTTAAAAGAGAAATTAAGAGAGCTGCAAGAGGAAATAGATAGCAAAACTATAATAGCGGGAGATCTCAACCTTGCACTCTCAGAATTAGATAAATCAAACCACAAAATAAATAAGAAAGAAGTCAAAGAGGTAAATAGAATACTAGAAAAGTTTGACATGATAGATCTTTGGCGAAAGCTAAATGGAGACAGAAAGGAATATACTTTCTTCTCAGCAGTTCATGGAACCTATACAAAAATTGATCATATACTAGGGCATAAAAACCTCAAAATCAAATGCAGTAAGGCAGAAATAGTAAATGCATCCTTTTCAGACCATAATGCAATCAAAATAACATTTAATAAAAAGCCAGGGGAAAATAGACCAAAAAATAATTGGAAACTAAATAATCTTATACTAAAGAATGATTGGGTAAAACAGCAAATCATAGACATAATTAATAACTTCACCCAAGAAAATGACAATAATGAGACATCATACCAAAATGTGTGGGATACAGCCAAAGCAGTAATTAGGGGAAGTTTTATATCTCTACAGGCCTACTTGCATAAAGTAGAGAAAGAGAGGGCCAACGAATTGGGTTTACAACTAAAATTGCTAGAAAAGGAACAAATTAAAAACCCCCAGACAAACACAAAACTTGAAATTCAAAAAATAAAAGGTGAGATTAATAAAATTGAAAGTAAAAAAACTATTGAATTAATTAATAAAACTAAGAGTTGGTTTTATGAAAAAACCAACAAAATAGACAAACCCTTAGTAAACCTGATTAAAAAAAGGAAAGAGAAAAAGCAAATTGATAGTCTTGAAAATGAAAAGGGTGAACTCACCACTAATGAAGAGGAAATTAGAACAATAGTTAGGAGCTACTTTGCTCAACTTTATGCCGATAAATTCGATAACTTAAATGAAATGGAAGAATACCTTCAAAAATATAGCTTGCCCAGATTAACAGAGGAAGAAGTAAATAGTCTAAATAGTCCCATCTCAGAAAAAGAAATAGACCAAGCTATTAACCAACTTCCTAAGAAAAAGTCCCCAGGACCAGATGGATTTACAGGTGAATTCTACCAAACATTTAAAGAACAACTAACTCCAATGCTATGTAAACTATTTGAAAAAATAGGGATTGAAGGAGTCCTACCAAATTCCTTCTATGACACAGACATGGTACTGATACCTAAACCAGGTAGATCGAAAACTGAGAAAGAAAACTATAGACCAATTTCCTTAATGAATATTGATGCTAAAATATTAAATAAGATATTAGCAAATAGACTTCAGAAAATCATCCCCAGGATAATACACTATGACCAAGTGGGATTTATACCAGGAATGCAGGGCTGGTTTAATATTAGGAAAACTATTAGTATAATTGACCATATTAATAATCAAATTAATAAAAACCATATGATCATCTCAATAGATGCAGAAAAGGCATTTGATAAAATCCAACATCCATTCCTACTAAAAACGCTTGAGAGTATAGGAATAAATGGACTATTCCTTAAAATAATAAGGAGCATATATTTAAAACCTTCAGTAAACATCATATGTAATGGTGATAAACTAGAACCTTTCCCTGTAAGATCAGGAGTGAAACAAGGTTGCCCACTATCACCATTACTATTCAATATAGTACTAGAAACTCTAGCCTTGGCAATAAGAGCCGAGAAAGAGATCCAAGGAATTAGAGTAGGAAATGAAGAAATCAAATTGTCACTTTTCGCAGATGACATGATGGTATACTTAGAGAACCCCAAAGACTCTGCTAAAAAGCTATTAGAAATAATTCAGAATTTTAGCAAAGTCGCAGGATACAAAATAAATCCACATAAATCCTCAGGATTTTTATACATTACCAACACAATCCAACAGCAAGAGATACAAAGAGAAATTCCATTCAAAATAACAGTCGATAGTATCAAATATTTGGGAATATATCTACCAAAGGAGAGTCAGGAATTATATGAGCAAAATTACAAAACACTTGCCACAAAAATAAAGTCAGATTTAAATAATTGGAAAGACATTCAATGTTCTTGGATAGGCCGAGCGAATATAATAAAGATGACAATACTCCCCAAACTAATCTATTTATTTAGTGCTATACCAATCAGACTCCCAAGAAACTATTTTAATGACCTAGAAAAAATAACAACAAAATTCATATGGAAGAATAAAAGGTCGAGAATTGCAAGGGAACTAATGAAAAAAAAGTCAGAGGAAGGTGGTCTAAGTGTACCTGATTTAAAGCTATATTATAAAGCAACAGTCACCAAAACCATTTGGTATTGGCTAAGAAATAGACTAGTTGATCAGTGGCATAGGTTAGATTCACAGGACAAGATAGTGAATAAAAATAACAATCTAATCTTTGACAAACCCAAAGATCCCAAATTTGGGGATAAGAATTCATTATTTGACAAAAACTGCTGGGAAAACTGGAAATTAGTATGGCAGAAACTAGGCATGGACCCACATTTAACACCACATACTAAGATTAGATCAAAATGGGTCCAAGATTTAGGCATAAAGAACGAAATCATAAATAAATTGGAGGAACATGGGATGGTTTACCTCTCAGACTTGTGGAGGAGGAAGGAGTTTGTGTCCAAGGGAGAACTAGAGACCATTATTGATCACAAAATAGAACATTTTGATTACACCAAATTAAAAAGTTTCTGCACAAACAAAACTAATGCAAACAAGATTAGAAGGGAAGTAACAAATTGGGAAAAAATTTTTACAGTTAAAGGTTCTGATAAAGGCCTCATCTCCAAAATATACAGAGAATTGACTTTAATTTATAAGAAATCAAGCCATTCTCCAATTGATAAATGGTCAAAGGATATGAACAGACAATTTTCAGATGATGAAATTAAAACTATTTCCACTCATATGAAAGAGTGTTCCAAATCACTATTGATCAGAGAAATGCAAATTAAGACAACTCTGAGGTATCATTACACACCTGTCAGATTGGCTAAGATGACAGGAACAAATAACGATGAATGTTGGAGGGGCTGTGGGAAAACTGGGACACTGATGCATTGTTGGTGGAGTTGTGAAAGAATCCAACCATTCTGGAGAGCAATCTGGAATTATGCCCAAAAAGTTATCAAAATGTGCATACCCTTTGACCCAGCCATACTACTACTGGGCTTATACCCCAAGGAACTACTAGAGAAGGGAAAGGGTCCTGTATGTGCCAAAATGTTTGTGGCAGCCCTTTTCATAGTGGCTAGAAGCTGGAAGATGAATGGATGTCCATCAATTGGAGAATGGTTGGGTAAACTATGGTATATGAATGTTATGGAATATTATTGTTCTATAAGAAATGACCAACAGGAGAAATACAGAGAGGCTTGGAGAGACTTACATCAACTGATGCTGAGTGAAACGAGCAGAACCAGAAGATCATTATACACTTCAACAATGATACTGTACGAGGATGTATGCTGATGGAAGTGGATTTCTTCAACATAGAGAAGAGCTAATCCAATTCCAATTGATTAATGATGGACAGAACCAGCTACATCCAGAAAAGGAACACTGGGAAATGAATGTAAACTGTTATTTTTACCTTCTGAATCCAATTCTTCCTGTGCAACAAAAAATTCGGTTCTACACACATATATAGTATCTAAATTATACTGTAATATATTTAACATATATAAGACTGCTTGCCATCTGGGGGAGGGGGTTGGGGGAGGAAGGGAAAAAATCTGAATAGAAGTAAGTGCAAGGGATAATGTTGTAAAAAATTACCCATGCATATGTACTGTCAAAAAATGTTATAATTATAAAATAAAATAAAAAATTAAAAAAAAAAAATAAAAAAAAAAATATAAAAAATAAAAAAAAAAAAAAAAAAAAAAAAAGATTTTTCCAACTTGAATTTGTAGGAGAGAGATCTTTTTATCAGTTGGAATGATCTGAAAGGACCTGTACATAGGAGTTGAGGTTTGAGAAAAGCCTTGAAGAATGGAAAAGTTCAATAAGATGCAGAGAAATACAAATGCATTACAGGTAAAATAATGATGTGAATAAAAGTACAGAGACAAAAATCTCTTTTGGGGGTTCTGTGAACAGACCAATATGACTAGTGCATAATAACAATAACATTAACTTAGAGTAAACAAGATTCTTAGTACTTTTGCTATCATAGAACCCTCAGAACCTGGAGCATATAATTATTCCCTATTCCTGTTCCTTTCTTGCTCTTCTTTTCCCAGTTAAAAAGGCATTGAATAGCATTAAGATATTAGAAAGGGAAAAAAAATCAATTTTAAAATGAGTTATTTCTTTGAAAAATTCAAATCTAGAAAAATCCAATGAATTTTTTTTCTTAAAAATGTAAATATCTGGGGAAAAAGAGATCAAAGGTGGAAAGATTTCTTCCAAAATAAAAATCCAGAAACAATGGACAAAAATACATTCAATCAGAAATAAAAGCATATTCCAAAGTTCCTGAAATATAGATAGCAGAGGAAAGGCAGGAACTCACCTGAGATTTTCAAAATTTTACTTCAAAAAACTTTAAAAATAATATCTCAAAATGAATTCTGGACTTTGAAACAAAAGGACAGGTGAAACAAATTTCCTGCTTAAGACTGATTAGAAGTTTAGGGGAAAAATATTTCTCATTGGAGAAAGAGTAAAGCATAGTCCAGCATAGGTGACACCCTGGCAAGTAAGAGCTAGCCTTGGGGATGACTACTCAAAAGGAGATTACAGGGTAACCTTTGCTGACAATAGGCATAAGACACTGTTGCATTGGCCTATCAAAGATCCATATCACAGGCCCAGATCACAGTCTTATGGCAAGGAGGATAATTAGCACACTAGAACTCACAGCTGAAGCAGGTAGAGAACCTGTTCAAATTTTCAGTACAAAAGAGCTTTTGTTGTTGTTCACAGACCAGAGCAAGCCAGAAGAGCAATGACTACACCTCTCCTTAGATCATAACACATTGGAAGAACTGAAAACTTACAGATGCCAGAGTTAGCTCTAAAAACTGCTTCATTAAAAAAAAAATCCCTCAAACTTGGAACACTGTTTTCTTCTACCATGGGAGCACAGCCTGACTTTAACATAAAGTTCAGAATCAAGAAATAGACTGGAAAAATAAACAAATATCATCATAATTATTAAGAATAATAGTAACAATAAATACAAAAAAACAACAACAAATCTTAGAGTGACAAAGAATGTCAAAGCAACAATGCAGAAAAGAACAACAATTTTCAAATTATTATATCCAAATAATCTACAACAACAAAAACAAGTAAATCAGTCTCAGACCTGAGAAGAATTCTTGGAAAACCTCTATTTTTTTTTAAATAAAACAAGAGAGGCAAAGAAAAAATTGAGGAAAGAAATGAGAGTGATGCAAGAGAATCATGGGGAAAAAAGGGTCAATAGTTTGACAAAGGAAGTATACAAAAATGGAAAAAACATATACAAGAATTTACTGAAGAAAACAACTCCTTAAAAGTAGAATTGGTTAAATGGGAAAAGCATTCAAAAGCTCAGTGCACCAAAAATTTAAAAATTGGAATTGGACAATCAGAAGATCATGAATCCACAAGAAATTAAAAAAAAAGAAAAGAAAAGTAGGGAAAAATAGAAGAAAATATGAAATAATCATTTAAAACAGTGGCAGGATAATACATTGAGAATAGATAATTTAAGAATTATTGAACTACCTGAAAGGCATGATGAAAAAAAAGATCATAGACATAATATTTCAAGAAATTATTCAGAAAACATATTCTAACATCCTAGATCCAGAGGGTAAAATATAAATTGAAAGAATCCACTGATCATCCCGTGAAGGAGATCTCAGAAGTGTAGAGGACCTGAACTCTGGAGAAGTATACTTGAAACAAGATGTTAACTCAGTGGAACTGATGAGATGATGGTTCTCTAGTTCATATATATATATTTAGTACTTAGTATGGTGATATAATGGTTCTCTAATTTATACATATTCAGTATGCTGTAATGATGTAATTGTGCTAAGGTATGTAAGGGCAGAAAAAGACTGGAAATGGGACGTTCCATTTTTGACCATCCTTCTGGTGGCTCTCTTGCCTCCTGCACTTCTTCACTCCTGCACTAAGATCAAGGCTGGTCTTGAGGACCTCCAGAGAGGACCTCCTGAGAGTTAGTCCAGATATTACACAGAAGGAAACATTTCAGAAATAGTATAGGCTAATTTCAGAAGAAGAATAGTGCTGCAAGCATTCAGAATGAAATAATTCCAATTTCATGAACTACAGTCAAGAGATAAAATGGAATTCTATAGTTTCTACATTAAAAGATCATAGGGATTTGGTACATGACATCCTAGAGGGCAAAGGCACAAGGATTACAAGAAAGAATCATCTACTCAATGAAATGAAGTAGGAGTCTTCAAGGAACAAAATGGATATTCAACAAAATAGAAACTTTCCACTGTTCATGACTAGAACTGAACAGAAAATTTGATTTTTTAATGTAACTGAAAAGAAGCAAAAAATATGTAAAGTAAAAATGTAAACATGAAGGAAATCATAATGGATCTAATAATGTTAAATTGTTTACATGAGAATATGATACATGGAACTCCTAACAATTTTATAATTATTAGAACAGCTAGAAAATTATACACAGACAGTATGGATATGAGTTTGACTATGAAGAGTTGATAAAAAAAAAACAAATTAAGGAGTAAGAAAGAGGAATGTTTGGGAAGAAAAAGAAATGAGAGTCACAATGGGGCACATTATTTCATATACAATAGGCACAATTTTTTTAATAGTGGACAGGAAGATGAGGGAATGTAGTAACAATACTTTAACTCTCATCAGAATTGGCTGAAAGAGGAATTAACATACACAATCTGTCTGGTAAAGAAATTTATCTTACCCTAGAGGAAAGTCAAAGGAAAGAGGAATAATAGAATGAGAATGTTGATGGAAAATGTGTGTCCAGGAGTAGCTGGTAGTCAAAAATGAAACACTTTTGAAGAGGAATAGGGAAAGGAAGAAGGAGGGAAAGACAGAGGGAAAGAGAAAGAGAGTGAGAGAGAACAGAGGGGAAAAGGTTGGAAGGAAATATACAATTTGTAATCATATCTATGAATGTGAACGGGAGCAACTCATCCACAAAGGGGAAGCAGAGAGAGTCACAATGGAATACATGATTTAGATAGAAATAGTGATATCATAAAAAATTAGTAGAGCATGATGTATCTTGTCTGTAAGGTTTATGGAGAAGGGAAGAATTTATTACCCAACAGAAGATAGATAACATTGTGATATGGATAATTTTGATTATATTAAATTAAAAAGTTTTTGCACAAAGTCAAATAATCAATATTAAAAAGGAAGCAAAAAGCTGAGGAAAATCATTACAATCAGTGTTTCTAATAAAGGCTTCATTTCTAAAATATGCGGAGAATTGAGTCATTTATAAATACAAGTTATGCCCTACTTGATAAATGGTCAAAGAATATGGGTATACAATTTTCAGATTTAAAAATTAAACAAATATATAATACCATGAAAAAATGTTCTAAATAACTTGTTGATTAGAGAAATGCACTCTTCTCAGATTAGCTAAAAGGACAGGAAAAATAATGATAAATTTTGAAGGGAATATGGAAAAACTGGAATACTAATGCATTGCTGGTAAAGTTGTGAAATGATCCAACCATTCTGAAGAGTAATTTGGAACTTTGCCCCAAATCAAAAACTGTGTCTATCTTTGATCCAGCAGTGCTACTATAGGGTCTGTATCCCAAGGAAATCATAAGAGGGAAAAGGACACATGGGGAAAATTAAAATTATCTATAATCACATGAAAATTGATCTAAATGACTATTGAGTAGAACAATGTAAATTAAAACAACTCTGAGATCTCACATCACATCTATCATATTGGTTAATATTATAGAAAAGGAAAATGATAGATTTTGGAGAGGATGTGGGAAAATTAAAGTGCTAATGCATTGTTGGAGGAGTTTTGAACTGTTCCAGCTATTCTGAGAGCAATTTGAAACTATGACCAAAGGGTTATAAAACAGTTCATACACTTTGATCTAGCAATACCACAACTAAGACAAACAAAGAGATTATAAAAATGTAAAAAAGAAATAGAAGCCCATCAGTTCAAAAATAGCTGAATAAGTTATACTATATGAATATGATGGTATATTATTGTTCTGTAAGAAATGATCAGCAGGATGATTTCAGAAAGGTCTTGAGAGATTTACATGAACTAATGCTAACTGAAGTGAGTAGAACCAAGAAAACACTGTGCACTGAAACAACAAGATTATACAATGATCAGTTCTGATGGACATGGATCTTTTCAACAATGAGGCAATTTAGACCAATTTCAATAGATTTGTGATAGAGAAAGCCATCTCCAATCAAAAAGAAGAATGAGGGAACTGAATATGAATTACAATATAGTATTTTCACCTATTTTGTTGTTGTTTGCTTGCTTTTTTGTTTTCTTTCTCATATTTCCCCCCTTTTATCTGATTATTCTTGTGCAGCATGATAATTGTGGAAATATGTATAGAATTACATATGTTTAACATATATTGGATTGCTTGCAGAATAAGGGAGGAGGTTGGGTGAAGAGAGAGGAAATTTGGAAAATTGGATTTTGCAGGGGTAGATATTGAAAATCATGCATATATTTTGAAAAGAAAAAAGAAAAAAAAAAGTAAAAAGGCCCACATCTCCATATGTGTTTATAGTAACTCTTTTATTGGTGACAATTGAAAATTGAAGAGATGATCCTCAATTGGGAAATGACAATAAACTGTGGTATATAAATGTAATTTAATACTCTTATATGATAAGAAAAGATGAACAATTGGATTTCAGAAAAGGCCTGGAAAGACTTACATGAACTGTTGTTGAGTGAAGTGAGCACAACCAGGAGAATATTGGGCAAAATAACAGCAATATTGTGCTAAGATCAACTTTCATAGACTTAGCTATTCTTAGCAATGTAATGATTTAAAACAATTCCAAAAGATTCATGATAAAAATGCTACCCACATCAAGAGAAAGAACTATGGAGTCTGAATGAAGATTGAAATATCTTATTTTCACTTTTTTTCCTTCCCCTTTGTTCTGATTCTTTTTGCACATAGAACTAATGTGAAAATATGTTTAGCATGGTTATACATATATAAGCTATATTAGATTTCTTGC
The DNA here is from genome assembly GCF_048593235.1 of Sminthopsis crassicaudata. Classification (NCBI taxonomy): domain Eukaryota; kingdom Metazoa; phylum Chordata; class Mammalia; order Dasyuromorphia; family Dasyuridae; genus Sminthopsis; species Sminthopsis crassicaudata. The sequence goes on from NC_133619.1 coordinate 559,476,761, forward strand.
CATCATGTGCAGGGGAAAAGGAGGAAGTGAAAAAAAACACAGTTGGAACTCAAAATCTTATAAAAGTGTATGCTGAAAACTATCTTTATATGTAGGTCAATGTTGAAAATAATTTAAATGTATATAGAAGAAAAAAAATTAAAATTCCTGGTCATTTTATATCTATCTATCTATCTATCTATCTATCTATCTATCTATGTATGATTTTCTTGATTTATAACTATTAAATATTTGATTGGTATTATTAGCACTGTGAGGAAATTAAGATAGGTATAATTAAATTGAGTTTTCAAGAAATCTTTTGTGCTCACATTAAAGTCAGTTTCTTCATAATGATTTAGATGAATTTGCATTTTCTGGCTTTAAACATTCATTTTAATTTAAACATATGTTCAAAAAATTGGGAAAAGATAACAGAAGATGAAGAGTTATAGCATCATGAATTGTACCTTTTGTTTGATTTTTAAAATTGTGAAGAAAAGTTTGGAAAAAGAGAAATGAATGGGAGGAGAATAGAAGAAAATAAAAGAGAGAAGAAAATGTTTTAGTTTGGTTTAGGTTTTTAATTTGTAATGCTCTGTTCAGTTTAAGTAATGTTAGTAAAATCATGATGGTAAGAAATCTAAAAAAATGCATATTAAAAACCATAGGAACAAATGGACCTTTCCTTACAATGACAAATAGTATTCATCTCAAATTATCATAAAATATTAAATGTAATGAGGATAAACTAGAAGTCTTCCCAATAAGATCAGAGATAAAAGAAGGATGCCTATTGACATCAATGTTATACTTGAAATGCTACCTATAGCACTAAAAGAAAAAAAGAAAAGAAATTGAAAAAATCACCAATGAGAAAACAAAATCACTCTTTGGAGATGGCATGATGTCATAGTTGAAAAGGCACGAAAATCAACTAAATAGATTAAAAATTAATAACTGGAAAGTTGCATGATATAAAATTAAACTTACATAAATCAGCAGTACTTTGTTGGATGGTACTATAAGGTAAATATCGAATAAAGGAGTTAACTCCTTACCACTTCAATGACAATGGAAGAATTTATGGTCAAACAAGAGTTAGAGAGCATGATATGATGTGAAATTGATAAGTTTGATTATATCAAATAAAAAGATTTTGCCCAAGCAAAAACAAGGCAGCCAAGATTAGATGGAAATCAAGTAAATGGGAAATTTTATTTATTTAGTATATTTTTACAGCAAATGACTCTGATAAAATTATCATTTCTGAAATATATAGTGTACAAAGTCCAATTTATAATTAATAATCTAGCAATTTATAAGACTGTGAATCAATTTCCAGTGGATAAGTGGTTGATGCATAGGAAAAGGCAGTTTTGAAATAAAGAAATCAAAGCTATCTATGGTGATGAAAAATTATCTAAATCACTATATGAATAAGAAATTTAAAATTTCATATTAGAATTATAAGCTCACTCAAATCTAACAGGCCTGAGCTTCCAAATTATGGGAACTTGACCGTTCCATGAACTCTGTATATTTTTGACACTAGGTACTAGGAACTAGCCATTCCTAGAGATGTTTGTGCTCCAGAGAGGAGTGGCTCCCTCCCTGTGCATAGGCAATTAATAAAGAACTTTCAAGATGCAGACGATATGGAACGAGTCAACTAGTGAAGCCCTCCCGTACCCTGTGCCTGCACAGATGTATGTGCCAAACCCTTATATAATTTTTTTTGGCAAAAAGCCTTCTTTGTCTAAAGACATATAAAAAGTCAGCGTCCCATACTATGACAGAGGCTCGCCCGTGAAGGGATGCCTTGCACGGGAAAATCTTTACACAACTCAAGTGAGAAGGCTGAAAAAGAGGGGCTCCCAGCCATTTGATGATCTTGCGGGTTCCCTTGAGTTGGTGATGTATTCTCTTCCTCTATCCATTATAATAGTGATTGTTATATTATTAGCTATTCTTATTGTTATTTGCTTTTTATGTAAGTCTAAATTGTCTATACCTTGCCCTATCTAATTAAAACATTTTTCTTTCCTTTCACTTTTCAATTTTGTGTGTGTGGAGCATCATTTATAGGAGCGAATCCGAACTTTCCTTTAATATCACAAAACACTATATTAGAATGGAAATTAAAACCACTCTGAGCTCTCACCTTATACCTATCAGATTTATCAGACTGGCTAATATGACAGCAAAGAAAAATAACAAATGTTGGAGGGGATGTGGAAAAAGTGAAACACTAATGCATTGTTTGTTGGTGGCATTATGAATTGATACAACCATTCTGGAGATCAATTTGGAACTATATCCAAAGGGCTAAAGATGTGCATACCCTTTGACACAGAAACACCACTATTTAAAAAAAGAAAAAGAAAAAGCCAAATGTTCAAAAATATCAATAACAATTATTATTTTTTTTTGTAGTGATGATACATCAGAACCTAAGGGGTGCCTACCAGTTTGGAAATGGTTGAACAAGTTGTGGTATATACTTGTGTTGGAATACTACTGAAAGATAAGAAATGATTATCAGGATGATGTTAGAAGAACCTGAAAAGACTAACGAACTGATGCAAAATGAAACGAGCAGAAATAGGAGAGTATATTGTAAAATGTTCAACTGTGAATGACTTAGATATTCTCAGAAATACAAAGATCTAAGACAATTCTGAAGGATTTATGATGAAAAATGCTATCCACTAAGAAAATCTGAATGCAGATTGAAATATACTATTATGTGTTTATTTAAATGTGAGGTAACTGGGATTAAGTGACTTGCCCAGATTAGCCAGTTAGGATTATATGTCTGAGACTGGATTTAAACTCAGATTCTATTGACTTTACAACCAGTGCTCTATGCACTGTGCCATATACGTCCTGAAATATACCATTCATATGTATATGTATGTATATATATATATATATACATGTATGTATATGTATGCACATATGTGTATATAAATTTCTTTTTTGGCTTATTTTTTTCTTTCACAACATAACTAATAGGATATATGTTTTGTATCATTTCACATATTGTTCAATATATTAATCAAATTGTTTTTATTCTCCATAGGGAGATGGGAAGGAGAGAATTTGGAACTCATTTTTTTTCTTTAAAATGTTAAAATTATTACAAGTAATTGGGAAAATAAAAACAACTATAATTGTATCCTGGGATACATAAAACTAAAAAAAATTCTTAATTTCACCTTGTGGGTGTAACAAATAACAAAATAGATCATAATCTCTCAAAGCTAGAGCAAATGACTTTCTAAATTCTTATGTCCTGATTTCTTTATTGTGTAGAAACCAGAGTTTCTCTCTGACTTCTAAGCTAAAGCAACCTTCAAATGACAGAATCACTTATTAGGCCCATATTTGAAGCTGTGTCCCCTTGGTTAAAATTTTCATGAGTTTGTTCAATGAGGCATAATCTAGGAATGTAGAAATGTTTAAAATTAAAATATCTTTTAGAATTCATCTTGATCAATTTCAAGGACAGTATCTTATAGCAAGTCACTTTAAGGAATAATTACAAATTAGAGCCAGATAATTTCTTAAAGAACATGAGTCATTTTTGTCTATAGGGCATTTCATCACCTCAAGACATTGGACATTTTTGGCTATTTCCTTCTAGTAAACTAGGTCTTTCATATAAATAAGAATAGAGATGAAAGATTTTAAATGCTTTCTTACAATAATATATTTATGTTCTTTTTCTATTATTTTAAGTCATAATTGAAGAAAAAAGTTATTCATCACTTCATTTGAAGAAAATAATTTGAAGAGGATTTGAGTGACATAAATCCAGTTCTTTTCTCGATATAGTAAATCAGAAAGCTCATTTATTATTATATTATTATTATTATTATTATAGCTAATAACACAGAAATGTTCAGAAGATTTAAGGTGATTACACTAATCATTACACTAAGAAGAAGTAGAATTTTGGTGCTTCCATCAAAAATGTAAGTAATGAATGGACCCATGGAATAGTAGAGATCTTTTGAAAATTTTCTTGAACTCTTGTTCTCACAATCTCTCTTTTTACTTCCATTGAATTCTAATTTTAATCATAGTAGCATAATACTTTAACTAGCCCTTGACCCTCTCTCTATTTTTCTCTAAGGGCTCTTACCTTATTTTCTCCCACATCTTCCATATCTAACAATGCATTGCCTATATTAAACATTTAATCAATATTTATCCTGTTGCATTTTTTGAAGTTAGTATGACTTTTCAAAGTAGCCTTTGAGGGTGTATCAATGTGTACCAATGACATATACAATGTACCAATGAACCAATCACATATTTTCGGGCTCATTTTTTGTTGTTTCTCTGTACTGAACTTATCTATTACATAGTTATCTATGGAGAATCCGTGAAATTACTAAACACTCATACCTTCAATAATTTTAGAAATAATTTAAGCTGATTACTTTCTAGCTACATGTGGAAAAATGTAAGTACAATATTGATGAATTTGTAATTTATAAGATAATTTATATTTTATACTTTATACTATTAAAACCCATGATTTTATTATAGTTATCTTATACTCTAAAAACTAGGATTTATTTTTTTGAGTCATTTATATGGGAGACATAGTAACATATCCTAAATCAGATGGCTCAAGCCAATAAAGTTTTAGCATGTCATTGTTAATTCTTAAAAAAAAATACCCACTGTAAATTCATAGATCTGAGGGTAATGCTATTCTTTATCAATTGTCAAAAAAGGTCTTCCATTGAAAGAGCCATATATATAGGCATGGGTAGAGCACTGATGGAAGCAAATTAATGACCAATGCTGATTGAATGAAGAGAAGGCACAGATTACCCAGAAACAATATTTTGCGTAGAATATGTGCTTATTAAAAATGAATGAATAAATAAAATATAGAGGACTAATTATTTGCCATTTAACAGTTTTCAAGAGTAGAATGAAAGGAGTTTAGCTTGAGTTTTGAGATTAGAAAATAATTTCTCCATTTTCTTTTTAGTAAGGTATATTGACCAGAGAAAGAAGGATACTCTGTCCTGGTATCATATGAAATGTTGGCCCTATTTCATTCTAAAGTTCTCAAGTAATTAAATTTTGAGGAAAGGGAAAATCATAGTAGGTTCATGGAAGACCAATGAGATACCCTTCCACAAACTTGATCAGTCAATATTCCATGAACTAGCCAACAGCATAAAAACGGAATTTGTTCTAAGATGTTATATCAAAGAAAAAGAAATATTATCTTCCCTTAAGGATCTTATGGTCTAATAATTTGGAGATGAAGAATGATTCCATTCAGAATCCACTTTTATAATGTAGCTGGTCCCTGAACTGCACTTAAAATTTAAGGATGAGGTTTTAAATCTTGGCTTTTCTACATACTACTTCTTTTATATTAGGAAGCAATATTTCTTCTTTAAGCCTCAATTCATATCTCCAAAAATAGAGATGGATTAGATAACTTATAAATCCCTGATAACTTTATATTCCAGAGATGAAGTCCACAACTTTCATGCCTGACCATCCTGCATGATCACAGGTCTACACAACATTTGGGGGGCTTTCATGAGTTTTATTTGCTGTTGTAATTGAACTAAACATGTGCTTTAATCACAAAGTATGCCATATTGCAAGTTTTTCTTCTTTGTATTCTTGTTATTTAATTCTAATTTCTCTAGAATGACTTCAGTAATTTGGTATTAATTAGGGGAAATTAATTCATCTGGCTCCTTTCCAAATATTATCAAAGAAATATATGAGAAAAGTGAAGATTAATTAACAGGTGAGAGCAAGAGGCAATGATGGACAACTGGTATCTCTTACTGATAGCCTTTTGATGTCAAACTAAAACAAAGAAGGTTCCCTCAAATGTTATGCAGACTTATGGAAAGACATGGACAGGTCATGCCAGATAGAAGTTGTGGATTTCATCTCTGAAAGAAATTTTCAAATTGACAAGATCATAGATGTACCTGAATATAATAGATTCATCATCTAAAGCAATGGAATGTAAAATTAAATTCAATAAACATTTAGCAAGCACCCCCTCCATAAAGGATAGCACAGGACTTCAGGGATATACCATATTTTAAAATGGCATTTCAAGGAACTTGCCATAAAACACAAAGGAAATGTGAACTATTGTTATTATCATAGAGAAGTCAAGGATCAAAAGAGAACAGTATCTTAAAAATTTGGCCAGCAGTCAAGAGTCAGAGAAAGTGTCCAAATACTGAACACCAACAATGTTCATAATATTAGAGCTCAAATTGACTTATCAATTTACTAGTGAGACTTATTGAATAAAATCAGTCATATAATCTAATAGTGATTCTTAAGGAAGTAATAAGGGATCAAGAACATTTTATTAGTGTTTGTTTCTAGTGTATGAACAGAGAAGTTCCTAACTTATTTTTTTGTTCATCATCAATAACACTTGCCAGTCTAGTGAAGCTTATTCTCAGAATGATATTTGAAAATGCACAAAAAAAGGAAACTGATTTTATTGGACACATACACACACACACACACACACACACACATAATGAACATGCCCTGGGCAAGTCACTTAATCCTGTTTACTTCAGTTCTCCATGTGTAAAATGAGCTAGAGAAAGAAATGGCATACATTTCAAGTATCTTTACTTAGAAAATACCAAATGGGTCATGAAAAATCCAACACAGCTAAAAACAACTGAACACATATGTGTTATGTATGTGCACATGCATGTATGTATATATTTAAACCATAGGCAAAAAGCCACAACCCTAGGAAAATCAGGGCCTGATTTTGTTAAGGGTGTGAACCCAACACTTAAAACTTCTATTTCATTCACCTGTCCATATGCAAAAGAACACTGACATTTTGTAAAGCTATTTATGTTTGTTTGAAATTTGTAACAATCCTAGAGATAGATATTGCACATATTACTATCTTTCAGTTTAAGAATGAGAAAGGCTATGCTAGGAGAAATTAAATGCATTGGTTAAAGTCCTACACATTATAACTGTCTAAAACCAAATTAAAATCCAGATGTGTCTTGACCCCAAATTATTTTTCTTTTCTATCATTACCTAATGAATTACCTAATGAAACTTTGTCTATCAGTGCATATCAGCACCTTCTTTGCTACTTAGGATTAGAAAGATCCTTAGGACATTGGAATATAAACAATTTGCCCAGTATCATCCAGAGAAGTTTTTCTGGCTACAGGATCAGTTTTATCTTCACTACATCATGTTTATTAAAATCCCTTTTGAGCTCTTCCATCCCCTGAGCCTAAGTCTTATTTTTCTTGGAGGCTTTGGATATAGGAACTTTGTTATCTTTTTCTGAGTGTTTGTTTTGATCTTCCTTATCACTATAATAATTTTCAATGGTAAGAAACTTTTTTGTTTGCACATTTTCCTAATCTATTACTTGATTTTTACCTCATTGTTAAAGTTGAGATCTATTTCCATGGTGGAATGTGTACTATCAAGCTTCAGGAATTTTGTGCAGCTGTTTGCAGAGATCCTTCCAAGAATCTGATCACAAGCACTCTTTTCTGCCCTAAAGCTGTTAGGAATGTCCCTACTCCACTGTAGCTGTAAGATCTAGTGTGCTGGCAAGGGCTAGGTCTGCTGACCAGCACTGAAGCAGCCTGCACTGGGATTGCACACTGGATTCCCACCTTGGTACCACAAACCCTCTCTACTGATCTTCCAAGTCTTTCCTGATGTTCCCAGACTGAGAAATAAAAACAAACAAACAAAAAAAAAAACTTCTAGTACTCCTGCTAATTCAGAATCTTACCTTGCTGAAGTTGTAATCTAGGCTGTGTCTGGGACTGAAGCTATGGCTGTGCTGGTACAGCCTGCAATTGGACTGTATGCTGGACTCCCACCCTGATGTCACAGGCATTTTCTGTTGACATTCTAAGTTGTTTTCAGCTGAAAAATGTTCCACTTTGTTCTTTGATGCTCTAAAATTTGTTTAGAATAATTATTTAAAAGATTTTGGAGCAGTTTGGGGGAGAGATTGAGTTCCTGTCTTTACACTGCCACCTTGGCTCCATCCACTACATAATGTTTAATTCAGAAAATAAAGCATCAAAAAACAAGAATGTAGAATGATTAAGAGAAGAAAGTAAATTGCTAGATTGTTCTATAATAATAATTTTTAAAAATGTACTATTAGCTTATTTGAGTGTTGGGAAGTGTTTTTGGGAATGTTTTTCTTTCTTTTTTTAAGGGTAAATACTTCCTATACCCAAGGTACCTTTATAACAGTATGACAGAATATCAACAAGAATAATGAAATGTTGGTCCAATAGAAAAGGAAGAAGGTCACTGTTCTAAATATCACTAGATTTGCTCTTATGAAGATGTACTTAATTACCAAATATTTTCTTTTCAGAAAGTTAAACAAGAGCTTTGAGGCATGCATCAGTGATTAGTGATATTTTATGATCACAAAAAGAACATATGAGCTATCTTCCATGGGTCTGGTGAATTAGCCAAACAGTGAGAACAAAAAATCTGATACCTGCCTATTCACTGGGTCTATACTTAGGTATAATTATTACTTAAAATCATTAGTAACTAGTACCTGTATGTAGTACACATATAATCAGTCCTCAAATTATCTTTGTGTTTTTCCTTAATTTGACTTTTATTTTTCTCTTAGAACCTAGAATATAATAGCTAAAACAAATCCCTCTAATATTATATCATTTCAGCTGATATTCAGAGATTATAACAGAAGTTCTCAGATACACTGGAGAGAGATTACACTGAAGGCCTGATGGGACCATCTGCCTCAAGTCATTTGTAGCTGTATGGGGAATCTAGTTGTTCATAATGACAGATAAACAGAGCCAAGTGGAGCCTGAAGTATACACACCCTCAATGTCAGTATACAAATTGTTGATATAAGTGATGAGTAGGCAGGGTGAGATCAGCTGTTAGCAATTGTGTTTTCAGAGGCAAACTTAGAGAAATGTAGAAAAGCAACTCCAAAAGTACACTGAAGGTTGTGACTGTCAAAACCAACTTGTTTGCTTCTGAGAAGCCAGAACAATTTCAACATTAGTTGGGTAAATTTCACAGATAGCAAATTAAGAAGGGTTTGAGGGATCAGTATATTTTCCACACTTGGTAGTAATGATTTCCATTCCTTACTTAATCTTGTGTGTGAATATTTTGTCTCTTGTTTCAGTTTTTCTGTTATGGAAATTACCAGCAGAATGGTAGCTGTGTTTCTTGTTTTTGAAAATGAAAAACTGAAAATAAGCCTCCATTTTTTCCCATAGGATAAGGAGAGTAAACTACTACAAAGTCATCTTGAGTCAGATAAATGATTTTAGAAATTTATGTATAATAAAAATCAACCCTAGGCTTTTCTGTCTAGCATGTACCTAAGAATATCATTGTGAATCTCAATTTCAATCAAACAAATCCTTCAGCTAAAGCAGGGTTTCCCAAGCATATGGCATCCTGAAAATTATCTACGTGTGCACAAAATTTTGCATTTTATGTTTGCAGATAAGATTTGGAAATAATTTTATTTAATATAAATTTAGTTTACCAAGCATTTATTGTGAGCTAAGCATCATATTTGTAAAATAAACAGGGGCTGTCCCTTTCACACTAACCTCAAAAAGCTATCAGAATTTGAATTTGCAAAATAAATACCAACATCAGTGTTCTTCTTGAAGGGTAATTACAAACATGAGCCTCTCTAGTCTCTCATTATATTGCCAACTCACATACATCTTGCAATAAATCTTAATTCATTGTAGTAAAGAATAATGTATGGTCAGACATCCAACAAGCCTTTATTAAATACTAATTTTATTTTAGGCAAGCAAGTGGTGTACTTCTGAGCCTGGAATCAAAAACAAATTCCTCTTCCTGAGTTAAAACTATCTGGTCTCAGATATATACCAATTTGTGTGACCCTTAAGTTTCTTTGTTTCAGTTTCCTCACCTATAAAATAGGTGGGACAAGAAAATGACAAACCACTTTTTGTCTAGAAAACCCCAAAAGGGGTCACAAAAAATTGGACATGACTAGAATTCAACTGAGCAACTACGAAATATGCTGAGCATTATGCTAAATATCTGGGGGCATAAATAGAAGTAAAAATACACTCTCTGCCTTCAAGTAATATTCTAATAGCGTGAGTCTAATCATAAAAGGTAGATGGACGATGTGATAGTGTGTAATGCTAGCAAAGTCTAAACAATCAATAATCATGAACAAAGAGTATGAAAATCTCCAGGTAATGGATAATAGCCAGCCAGCCAGTATAGAAATATCCACATTGAAAACAGGTCAGACACATAGTAAATGTCCAATAATTGTTTACTTATTTTATAACAGCTTTCTGAAAGTGACTCAATGAAATCAAATGTCTTGTTTTCTTTGCTTCCCAACTTTGCCTAATAATTAGCAAAGGAAATACAGTGAGAAAGCTGAATACCAGTTTTTTTTCCTTCTTCTTTCTCCTTATTTCCATTCAGAGAACTGGAAGAATAAACCTCATCTAATGTAATCTCTGCTAGAATTAACAAACATCTAATTGAAGGCATCTAAAGAAAGGGTTCTTATGCACTTCATAGACTTATATAGTATTTGATAAATTTCCTCTTATTTTGAACATAAATCTATAACTTCCATCCATGCCTACTACTTCTGGCCTTCAGAAATCAAGTAGAAGAAACTTAAATACTTTGAAATGGAAAACTTGAAGACAACTATTGTATCTTCTTAGCTGTATTTTATGCAGTTTAAATATTGCAAGATATTAAGCATTACATACTGGTTTACTATTTATGATTTTTTTCTCTCCCCCTCATTATCATTATATATTGAAATGAACCCTGAATTGAAACATGATATTAACTTTCTTTTATTTTAAATTTTTGTTTACTTTATGTAAAGGGCTGAAATTCTTGAGTTAATGCACTGAGGAGGGACAACCAAGCAATTAAAGACTAATTACTGATTGGACAATACTCTATAAGAATATGCTTGGAAAATGGCCCTTCCCACTATCCTGTGCTGACCCAGTCATTTGGTGTACACAGGGAATTGTAGGAGGGACTAGGGGGTGGAGTAAGACTAACTAGGGTCACTTCTGGATGGGAGACAAAGAGGTGAGATTGCAGAGATCCTGCATCTACCTCCTTGACTTCTACCACTAAAGACCAAGAATAAAGACTTCCTTATCCTGACTTCGGCTGATTCTAAGGTATCCAGGATGCTAGTTAACGTGGCCATCACAACTTTATTTTTAATTTTTGGAATAAAACAATTATTTCTATAATGGTATAATATAAAAGATTTCTCTACTGAAGATAATGCATCAAGTTAATAAACTAAGATTTTAGTACAATAGAAGGAAACATTTCCTAACTAATTCTAACAAAGTACATACATTTGCTTCAAAGAGATGGAAATTCTGTTACTGGAACACTTCAATTACAAGTTAGATGAGCCCTTTTCAACCAAGTAAACTGTTGGCTTATATGACCTTTGAGTTTTTAATCAGTTTAACTGATAAAAATTATATTCTTCATTCTTTGCAAGTACAAAGTATATCTTTGCAAATCTTCCTTTTGTTCAGAGAATTTGTGAATCCATTGCTACAGTATATGATGAGACTAGATATTGTAACTAATATCATAGAGAGAATGAGTTATGTGAGTAGAAGTTGGACTAGATGATCTTAATGATCCATCCATTTATTCTTTCAACAAGCACTTAGTAAGCATATATTAACTACATTGTAGGGATGATACCTAACCCTGGATAAACAAAAATGGTTTAGACATTCATTTCCTTTCCAACTCTTCTCTAACCTAAAATACAATAATAATTCTTCAAATTGGAACTCAACTCACAAGCATCCTCAAATAATTAGCAACATAGAATGTGTTTGTCTAAATGTGATGTTCAAAGAAAAAAAATCTGGTAAGAAAATTAGCTCAATGCACTAAATTATTCTCAAAACAAGGTAATTTTCAGGGTATAAATTATTGCTAATATACAGTCTAATTTTTATTCAATCTACACCATTTTCCTTAGCATGATGAGAGTTCAAATTTATCTTTATATTCCTAGTGTGTTAAAACAGAATGAATTATCAAAAAATCAATATTATTTATTTTATTTTGTAGGATTAGACAGTAAACTAAGGTATTTTAGGGAAAACAATGATTGAAATGAAAAAAGCTGGTAGTTAAAATTTTAGTTAACTAATGAATAAAAACCTCTCATTCTTCATGGATTTTTTTTATAATAGTTTAAATTTCTTTCAACACAGAAGGCCAGTATTCTTTCATTATTATTTTTTTTGTTTTCTCTATTTTTCATTATATTTTATTTTTCTAAATTCATGTAAAGATAATTTTCAATGTTAATTTTTATAAGACTTTTTATTCCAAATTTTTCTCCTGCCTTCCACTATCTTCCCCAGGTCAGCCAACAGTCTAGGTTAATAGTCATAGGTTAACTATGTATAATTCTTTTAAACATAATTCCAATTTGTCATGCTATTCAACAGATCAAAAAAAACATTATAAAGAAAAATCAGTCAAACAACAAAAAGATGAAAATGCTATGCTTTCATCCACCTTCAATTTCCATAGTTATTCTCTGGATGTGAATGGTATCTTCATTCCCAAATCTATTGGAATTGGCTTGAATCACTGGATTTAGTGGATGCTGATTGGCAACTCTATTTCCCATACACAATTCCAGGGTATAGTTCTAATAGAGTAGAGCACTAGTAATAAGTCACAAGGGAGCAGAAGCCATAGTTACAGTTTCAAGGTAGAGAGAGCATTTGAAATTGAACAAAAGTAGGGAACTTGGTCATAGTTTCAAGTCCAAGAGGAACACTAGCATTTGAGGATGTAAAGAGCAAGGGCCCTTCCTGGGAAGATAACAGAGTGCAGACCAGGTGAGTAGTGACTGCACTTCTCCCATGACCACACTACCTTGGAAGCACTGCAAAATTCTACTGCAGTCACACTCTTTCATGAACAGGGCCCAATTTTAATATAAAGTTTAAAGTCAATATACAGACTGGAGAAATTAGCAAACAACAAAAAACTCAAAGAAAAACATCTTTGATTATTAAATATACAATAGACATACAATAATATTGTGTATTGAGCCAATTCTCAATACACACACTGAATACACAATACAATATTAAATATACAAATTCACAATAGCAAGAAAGATTAAGAAACAATCTCAGAAGGCAACATGACAAATGCTACAACTAAAGTCTCTAAGAAAATGGTTAATTGCACCCAAGGCCACCAAAAAGTCTTGGGAAACTTAAAGAAGAGTGGTAAAAAAATGGGAAAAATGAGAGATGCAAAACACAGTAAAAAATCAATAGCTTAGTAAAAGCAAAATATAGTAAAAATTAATAGCTTAGTAAAAATATATGCCTAAACAATACTGAAGAAAATTACACCTTAAAAACATAATTGTTGAAATGATAAAAGAGACACCAAAAATCATTGAAGAAAAGTATAGAAAGTAGAATTGGCCAACTGAAAAAAGAGGTACAAAAATTCACTAAAATAAATGAATCCTTAAAAATTAGAATTGGACAAGTAGAAGCTAATGATTCCATGAAACATGAAAAACAATAAAACGAAGTCACTCCCTAAGAAAAAGTCTCCAGACAAGATGGATTTAACAAGTGAATTCTACCAAACTTGAAAGAACAATTAATTCTATGTAAGCCATTTGGAAAAATAGGTAAAGATGGAGTCCTGCCAAATTCCTTCTATGACACAAATGCGGCATTGATAATCTAAACCAGAAAGAACTAAAACACAGAAAGAAAATTACAGACCAATCTCCCTAATCAATATTGATGCAAAAAAAATTAAATAAAATATTAGCAAAGTGATTGCAGCAACATATCAACAGGATAATACAATAAGACCAACTGGGATTTATACCAGGAATGCAGGACTGGTTCAATATCAGGAAAACTAGTACCATGATCAACCACATCAATAAGAAAACCAACAGAAATCATATAATAATCTCAATCAAAAAAAGCTTTTGATAAAATATAGCACCCATTCCTATTAAAAACACTAGAGAGCATAAGAATAAGGGGAGCTTTTCTTAAAATAATAAGTACTTATCTATCTAAAGGCAACAGCAATACTTTTTTGTAAAGAAGAGAAGCCAGATGCTTGAAACATGGATGCCCATTATCATCACTATTATTCTGCATTGTACTAGCAATGCTGGGTTTAGCAATAAGAAAAAAAATAAAGGAATTACAATAGGCAGGAAGGAAATAAAACTATTATCTTTGCAGATGATATGATATATGTGTGTGTGTGTGTGTGTGTGTATCCTAGAAAATCATCCAAAATGCTAGTAGAAACAATTAATAGCTTTAGCAAAGTAGCATGATATAAAATAAACCCATACAAATCATCAGTATTTCTATATATTACTTACTAGCCTATCATCAAAAGATAGAAAGAGAAATTCCATTTAAAATTATTGTAGACTAAATAAAATACTTGAAGATCTGTTTGCCAAGACAAATCCAATAATTATATTAACAAAATAACAAAACACTTCTCATAGAAATAAAATCAGATCTAAACAATTGGAAAAAATATCAACTATCCATGACTAGGTTAAGCTAATATAATAAAAATGACAATTCTGTCTAAATTGGTCTACTTCAGCACTGTACCAATCAAACTGCCAAAAAAAACTAATTCATAGAATTAGAAAAACAATAAAAAATTCATCTGGAAGAAAAAATAGTCTAAAATATAAAATATCAAAGGAATAAAGGAAAAAAAATAACCAAAGTATGGTGCCTTAGCAATACCAGGCCTAAAACTATATGATAAACCAGAAGTCACCAAAACCATTTGGTACTGGCTAAGAAATAGAGTAGTGGATTAATAGAATAGATTAGATATCCACGACAAAATAATCAAGGATTAGAGTAATCTTGTATTTGATAAACCCCCAAACTCTAGCTTCTGGAATAAGAACTCACTATTTGACAAAATTGTTGGGAAAACTGGAAAATAATATATCAGAAACTCAGCACAGACTTACATCTTGTACCAAAATAAGGTCAAAATGGGTACATGATTTGGCATAAAAGGTGACACCATAAGCCAGTTAAGAGAGGAAAGGAAAATTTACCTATCAGATCTTTGGAGAAGGAAGGAATTTATGACCAAAGATGTGCTAGAGAACATTATGAAAAGCAAAATCGACAGTTTTTACTACATTAAATTAGACAGATTTTGCACAAACAAAACTTACAAAATAAGATTAAAAAGGAAGTATGAAGCTGGGGAAATTCTTTACAGGCAGTATTTCTGATAAAAGTGTCATTTCTAAAATATATAAAGACCTGTATCAAATTTATAAGAATACGTCATTCCCCAATTGATAAATAAATGGTCAAAGCATATGAGCAAACAATTGTCAGATGATGAAATTAAAGTCATCTATAGATATATGAAAAAATGTTCTAAATCATTATTGATTAGACAAATTCAAATTAAAACACCTCTAAGATACTACCTTTTACCTCTCAAATTGGCAAAGATGATAGTAAAATATGATGATAAATGTTGGAGGGGATATAGGAAGACTGGGACACTAATGCATTGATGGTGGAGTTATGAAATGATGCAACTACTTTGGAGAGCTTTGTAGAACTATGACCAAAGGGCTTTAAAATTGTTAATACTCTAGCATTACTACTGGTAGCATTACTACTACTGTGTCTGTATTCCAAAGAAATTATAAAGGAGGGAAAAAGATCCACATGTGGAAAAATATTTGTAGTAGCTCTTTTTCTATAGCAAAAATTTGGAAAATTAGTAGATGCCCATCAATTGGAGAATGGCTGAATAGGTTGTGTTATATGACAGTAATAAAATATTATTGTTCTGTAAAAACTATGAACAAGCTGATTTTAGAAAGGCCTGCAATGATTTACATGAACTGATGCTGAACAAAATAAGAAGAATCAGGAATACATTGTATACAGTAGGATTATTTGGTGATCAAATATAAAGACATGGTTCTTCTCAGGGCTTCAAATATCCAAGGCAATCCCAATGGGTTTGGGATATAGAAAATGCCATCTGCATTGAGAAAAAAGTACTATGGAGATTAAATGTAGATGATCATATGCTATGGTCTCTTCTTTTTTCTGTTTTTTTTTTCCTTTCCCATGTTTTTTTACTTTTGTTCTATTTTTCTTTCCCAAAATGAATTGTGAAACAATGTGAATTATAAAAATTAATTAATTAATTTAAAAAGTAAGCCAAAGTCAAAAGAATGAAAAGAAGGGAGATATCATATTGGAAAAAGAACTGATCTGGAAAATAAATTCAGGAGAGATAATTAAGAATTATTGTTCTACCTGAAAGTTTTTATAGAGTCTAGACATTATACTCCAAGAAATTAAAAAGGGAAATGCCCTGATATCTTAGACACAAGAGGTAAAATAGAAGTTGAAAGAATCCACAAGTAACCATTCAAAAATATTTCAAAGTGAAAACTCCTAAAAATATTTTAGCCAAATTTAGGAACTCTCAGATCAAGGAGAAATTTTTCAAGCATGCAGAAAGAAATAATTCAAATATAATGGAATTACAATCAAGATAACACAAGATTTATATATATCCACCTATCTACCTGTCTGTCTGTCTTTCTCTTTCTCTTCCCACTCAGTTGGGTTTAGAAATCTATCTTATCTGGCGGAGAGAAGGGTTTAAGGGAAAGATGGAATTTATAAAAAGGCAAGTAGATTAAGACAGGCAGTGATCGGAAGCAAACCAGAATTTTGAGAAAGGATAGGATAAAATGAGAGAAAGAAAATTAAGCAGAAGAAAACAGTATAAAAAGAAATGTACAGCTAAAATTCATAACCGGTGACATTAATGGAATGAGCCCATCTTTAAAATAGAAATTGATAGCAGAATGGATTAGAAATTGGAATACAACCATAAGATGTTTACAAGAGGCAAACTTGAAATAGAAAGACACATACACAGAGTTAAAATAAGGAGATACAGCATAATCTATTATTCTGCAGCTGAATTCAAAATCAGAAGTAGCAAACATCTCAGATGAAGCAAAAGTAAAAATATCCCTAATTAAAAAATAAATATGAATGTCACATTTTAATAAAATGTACCATAGAAAATTAATATTAAATATTTTATGATAAATTTTTCTGATAAAGGCCTGATTTTGTCAAATATTTAGGGAAATACATGAAATATATAAAAATAAAACATTTTCTCCAGTTGATGAAGTTCTCAAAGAATATGAAACAAGATTTTGCAATGAAGACATTAACATTATCTATGTTCTTGAAAAAGTGCTCTAAATCTAAATAAAATTGATCCTAGAAAGGCAATTTAAATGACTCTTAGGAACTATCTTTTATTAATCAGAAATGACAAATGATGGAATGGATGACGGAAAATAGATACACTGATGAATTGTTAGTGGAGTTGTGAACTGATTCAACCATTCAGGGGAATAATTTCTAACTATACACAAAGGACTATAAAACTGAATGAATTTTGAAGCAGCTTACCAATAATAGGTCTATACCCTAAAGAGAACATAGATATACAAATATATTTATAGCAGCTGTTTTTGTGGTGGTAAAGGATTGGAAATTGAAGGGATGCTCATAAATTGAGGAATGGTTGAAGAAGTTGTGGCATATGATTGTGATAAAATATTATTATGCTATTCACAATTATAATTGATATCATATTTGTTGCTTTCTCAGTGGATGGAGTAGGGACAGAAAAAAGTTAAAAAAGTTAAAACTTGTTTTTTAAATGGAAAAATATAAATTAAAAATATTTAAACAAAACAGGCCTACAAAGCTTGATTTAGTTTCTTGGTAAAATTCTGTTTCAGATACAAGTGAGATTATATATCTCCTGAGGCTTCTTCCAGCTCTGAGACTCATACTTTTAGGTTTGCTTTAGATGTGAGGTAGTTTTTGTTTGAATTTGTCTAATCAATAGTGACTTAGAATATTTTTTTCATATATCCATAGATGACTTTAGTTTCATCATCTGAAAATTGTCTGCTCGTGTGCTTTGACCATTTATCAATTGGGGAATGACTTATATTCTTATAAATTAGGTAAAATATCATTTTGATATTTTATTCTAAAAAAATCTAAAAGCTTGCAAAACATAAAAAGTTTCTTTCTGAGCTTCTGTCAATACTCATTTATTCTATAATACAACATCACTGGATCTCATTGTGTTCCCAGTGTAATAATATGATTTTTACATACTTTAATCAAATCATGAGGAAAGTATAAACAAGGCCAAAATCAAGTTCATTATTGTTAGGATTACAAGGTGAGAACTTAGGTTGTCTGGACAATTACAAGGTGAGAACTCAGGTTGACTTGACAGTTCTCTGGCTCAGACCTTTGGTTCGGGCCTTTAAAGGGAGTTTACACCTTAGGAATTTTAAGAGGAGCAAGTTCATTGGTGGAAGTATTTCCCCATGCCCCGTTGAGTTCTTACAAGCCCATTCTCTGGGAAGATAAAAGAAGGGCAGCATTGGGCCTGAGAGAATTGACTCTGGGATAAAGTTTTGACGCCAGGCAGGCTGAAAGGAGACCAGTCTGATTTGGGGAAGGACAAGAGCAGGAGGAGATTCCAAGCTCCCAAGAAACCTGCGCACAGAGGAAAAGATTTTACAGATCTCCTCCCAGAGAAGGATTATAATTGAGCAGACGACCGGACACTCAAAATTCAAGAACTTTACATATTGGTATCCACAACGTGGGGCAAGGACTTTTGCTTATCCTGACAAAGACTTATTCTGAGCCCTTCAGAGGAGCTAGACTGGACCATTGCACATTATGATTTTAAAAATCTGTCATATGGATTCAATATGTATTGTTGTTGTAAAAGAGGCATAATTTTAGTCATTGTCTTCACTGATAAGGATAATGCTGTCAATGAAGTTGTGAGTTAGATTAAAAAGGATTGACTCAGGACTCAGAAGTCTTGGGATTCAAGTCCAGTCTGGACTACTTCTAAATATGAGAATTAGTTTTAAAGGGGCTACCTCTTAAAACTCAACTGTTTTGATGAATGAGTGTCTCGGTATAATTTTGTTTTGAAAACTGAGCAGAACTCTTTAAATATCTTCTACCATTATTTTCTAAGTTTCAAGTATTGTTCCAAGTGCAATTGAATGCTTCCTTGTCTTTGAAGCCCTCTTTTTATTCCTATTTAAGTATGCTCAGTCTTTCTTCAGATAGATTTATATTTAGTAGAAGTACTAGTAGTAGAGTTAGTGTTAGGTAGCAGTGGTAGTGATGGTGATGATACAGTTGGGTAGCACAGTGGATGGAGGAGGGATAGAGAGCTGGGTCTAGAGTCAGGAAAACTCATCTTCCCAAGTTCATATCCTTCGTTAGGTACTTGCTAGCTTATGTGACCCTGAAGAATTCACTTAACTCTGTTTGCTTCAGTTTCTTCTTCTATACATGAGCCAGGGAAGGAAATGACAAATTATTTTAGTATTTCTGTTCAAGAAAATACCAAGAGATCATAAAGAGCTTGACATGACTGAAAATTACTGAACAACAAAATTAGTAGCAATGATAACAACAGTAGTAATAATAAGAATAAGATGTAAAGGGAGAACAAGAAGAACTAGCATTTATTTACTGCTTTAAAGTTTTCAAAGAGATTTACAAATATTATCTCATTTTGTCCTCAACTTGCAATAAAAAACAGACAGTTGTTAAATGATTTGCTTAAGGTCACACAGCAAATATATTTGTGTGGATTTGAGTTTGATTTCAGGTCTTCCTGAGTTTAGGACAAATATTCTATCCACTACATTACATTGCTGTCCCATTACACTTATCTCTACACTTGTTATATCCTCTATGTAATTGTAAGTTACAAGTTATTGTACATAATTATAATACATTTTTCTGTTAAAATATGAAAGTATAGTTTTAGAAAAAGAAACACCCCTGAATACTTGCATAAATTAACATAAAGTGAAACTAGCAGAATTGTGGAAACAATTTGTATAGTAACAATAATATTATAATCAATTTTGAAAGACAATAACTATTCACAACACAATGACAAACCACAATTGAAAGGATTCCTGATGAAATATGCTATCCAGTTCCAGATAGAGAGCTTATGGACTGAAAAGATGCATTAAAGCACTCCATTCATTGATTTTATTTCTGTGAACTTCTCTATTTTTCCCTTCCCTTCTTCTCCTCCCTTCTTGTTTGCTTTTCTTTTCCTTCTCTTTAATTATTTCCCCCGACATGATTAATATGGGAATTTGTTTCATATAACTACATCATTGTAATGAGTTTTTCTTGTCTTCTCAAAGTATAGGGGAAGATGAGGGACATAATTCAGAATTTAAAATAAACTAAAATTGAATTAAAAGTTAAATTAAATGCATGTCCTTGGAAAATGTGCATACATATCTATACACACATATACACATACATATATATATAGTTATACACTATATACATATATATATATATTCATGCATAAATACAACACATACATGCATATGAGGCAAATTCCTTCATTGTGTAGATGAAAAAGCTACCTCAGAGTAGCTACTTGACATACAAAGTCACATAACCATAGACAGAGCTGTGCTATATGCGTCATTAAATTCTTTGTCTATATTTGTCATTGAACTTAATCATTTGCCAGATATTTGCTAGAATTATAATGTTAATATTGTGATATTGTAAGACAGATAAAAAAAAGCAAGGGACAATGTATTCATCTTTTCAGGTGGATGACAATGTTATTTATTCATATCTAGTGGAATAAATATAAAATTTTTATATATTTAATGAACTGAGGAAAATTATTGGGTCCCACTCCACTTTTGGAGTTTTTCATCCACCTGTCTTCTCATATCTCTGAACCAGAATAAGTAATGGGGTTTGTGATATACTAGTAGACTAGTGGGAGACTTATTTGGCTTTGATTTCTCAGGCACAGGTGGTACCAGCAGATGTAAACTCGTTAGTTCTTGTTGGCTCTCCAATAGCTCTTGGGTTTTTCACAATCCTTTCAGCTGGGGATTTAGTGGCCATAATGTCTCTTATGGGTTGGCTAGATGCCATAATGTGATACCATTTGTTGCAATGTGTTCAGGGCCTAAAATCAAATGAAAAATAAAAAAGAAGGCATATCCAAATTACCTTGGTCAGCTGAATCATGTATAATAGTAATAAAACCTTAGCAGTGACTTATTGTACCTTTCTAATATTCTAATATTCTCTATTTTTTTCCTGGAGTGGAATACTGTATAATAAATCATTTTTGTAATAAAAATTTTATTGATGTCTTTTGTTTTTATATCATAGTAATTTCCATATATAGCTTGCCAGCTCAGTGAGCCTTTTCTGATAACAAAGAAAAACAAACAAAAACAACTGACCAATCAACCATATCTAATAAGTTATTCAACTTTCTTTGTCTTTCATTTTTTAAGCTAAATGAATTATGTTATGTTTATATGTTTATACCTTTAAGTCAAGGATAATGTATTATCAACTTTTCAAAGAACCATCACTATTCTTTCATTGCCAAATATCTTAAGACTTTATAAATAGATATTAAAAATTCCAATGAATCCATATTGTTCTTTTCTAATTTGCTATAGAAAGAACCTCATATTCCTGCTTTTCCTCCTGTCAAGGATGAAAGTGTCCCTTGGAGAAGAAGAGGCAAGATATTGTCTATACTACATTTGTTTGAGCCATGCATAAAAAACAACCCAAGCCTAAGTTATAACTTATGTGAAACTTCACTATTTCCTCTCTTTCTTTCTGTCTCTCTATCTCTGTCTTTTTCTCTATCTGTCTCTATCTCTTTCTCTTTCTGTCTCATATATTATATATGTATGTGCATATACACACATATGCACATACATATATTATTATATACACAAAAGTCTTTATACATGACTTTCATATATTTGTAAAAAGAGACAGACAGACACACAGAAACAGTGGAAGAAAATGTATGAATGAATAAATGAGAAATCTCTTAATCCAACAAACTAGATCTTCATCCATCTAAAGGAATTCATATATAATCTTCATCTCTTTCGTCACAGTATATTTTATCAAATGTTTCACTGGAAGTTAGGTAGATTTTTGAAGCATAATTTATTTTTTTTCTGATTCATTCCCTAGTTGTCTTGTCAAAAGTGAAAATAAGATTATTCTTATATATGTTTTTAATATTATCAAGTTGGTCCTTCAGAAGAACCACTCTCTTTTCTAACTGAATATGTTTTTAGTGATGTATACTAAGTTTCTGAGGAATTTAAGACATGATCATTGGTTGTTTCTTTAGTAACAATTTTCTTTTCTTTTTTGAATATTGAAAAGGAGAAGAGGAGAAGAGGATTTACTTTATTTACAAAAGCTTAAGATTAATAATTCTAAACTTTCCCTTTAGATAGAGAACCGTATATTTGATATTTCTATTGGTATTGTAGTGTAACTACATGATAATCTCCAGAGAAATTAAAATGAGTGTTACCCAGAGGACAATAGAAAGAAGGATGGTGGCTGTGAGGAGGCTGCAGCACATTACACAGAAGACATTATGAAGAAAAACAGAGTAAAATATGTTATTTAAAAAAATGCAAGAGCAAAAATGAACATAGACTTATCACATAGTAAGAGCAATGGATAATTGATAGATTAAAGCATCATTATTCCCTAATCTACTAAATAGGAAATAAGCATCATTTGAAGGGATTGACACTTAAGAGAATGTCTGAAAATTCATTTAAAGTTTATCATCCATTCTTTGAAAACTCAATCAAGTTTTTATCATAAGCCAAAGATACAATTAATATTGCTTGAGTTTAGTACTGATGCTGGGCATACATAATGAACCTGACTATAAAAAGTGTAAGTTGGAAGATACAAAAACCCCTTTGCTAGTTTTAAAATTATTTCAAGATCAGTAAGTTAGTCCAATAGGAACTTAGTGATTTCATCTGATTTTCTATTTTACATAATAAGAACTGAAAAATTTCAGGCTATTCTGCAATTTCATGCATGTCTTTCATTTGCCTAGGCTTTCTGTGTCAATAAGACTAGACTTGTGATAATATTGGCTTAAGAAACTCCCTGGTTTAGAAACTTTCAGCTGTTCTATAACATCTAGCCTTAGAGAATTTCCCCAGAATTCTGTGGATTTAAGTGATGTATCTAGAGTTACCATATCTAGTATGGAATAAGGATTCTTGACTTCAAGGCTGGCTCTATCCACTCTTCCTTAATGCTTTTCATTAAATACTTATTATGCATCAAAAAATTTAAGAAATATGAAAAAATAGATGAAGAGGGAGAATAGTAGGAATATGGAATGCAATTTCTTGTATCACTTTCTTTTATTTCATGATTAGAATTCCTCAAAAAGTGACTGTCAGTAATCTTACTTCACCATTCAAAGTTAATCTAATTTAACAATGAAAAATTTCTTTAATCTTCTTTATTTCCAAGAGAACTCACTGTCTGTATCTATTATTTACTCACTATCAGTTATAGGTTATATATTCAGTGTTTTGTTTTTTTTTTAATCGGTTTCCCAACCCTACCTTTTATTTCCCTCTACTTATCAATTAAAGCTCTATCTATCTATAGTTACAATACTTCCTGATTCCTTTATGCTGGAAGCAAAAGCTTTAATAAATAACATCTTGTTAGTAGCTTTGCAATTCAATTCAACTGAACACATTTACTAAGTGCCTACTAAGGGCCTGGCAGAGAAGCAATGTGATCCAGGAGATAGAGACGCTCAGAATTTAAGAAGCAATGGATAAATACTAGTTAAGTAACCATACACAAGGCACCTAGCCTTATGTTATCCCCAGGTAACACTCTGAACCTGAACATTATAATTGAATTATCTGTCTCTCTAATAATCATTGGCAGAGGGAGTTTCCCAAACCAGATTTTGTACATTACTGAGGTTATGTGCCCAGACTTCCCTTCCCCCTAAGAACATAAATCCATCACTTTTAAAAATGTATAAGATACTTTTCTACTTATTTGTCACATTTTGAAATATCTGCCCTCTTTTAGTAGCTTGAAAGCTCTTTGATGGCAGAAATCATATAACCTTTCACTTGATAAAACACATATATACTTGTTTAGGCACATAATACAAAACTATTTCAATATATCAAAGCTTGTTTGTATGTCCAAGAAGGATATTAACTGAAAAATGAAAAGAAAAATGGCTCTCAAGTCAGAGGACCAGAATTCAAATCCTTTATCTTGAAATTTATTGGCTTCCTGACTAGCTGATATCTACTAGCTCAATCTTCTTGGGGAATGTTTCCATATTTACAAAATAAGAAGAGGATTGCAACATGTTTTATCAGATGGATAATGCCTCCTGAATTGTACATCTGTGAAAAAATAACAACAACAATATTTTTTACATTGTTTTGGTATGATAGTGGGGACAAGAGCAATCTTAATTAACTCCATAGACATCAGTGTGATGCAACCATGATAAATTCCTTGAATTCCTATATTCCAGAAATTTTGCACATAGAGCTGCCATAAAGATAGAAATTCCCTGCCATTTTATGGGATTTATGGCCAATTGAGGGTGATGGAGAGAACTACTTAGACCTCTCCATGTCAATATTCTGGATGATGTTGTGTACCTCCCACATGCACACCATGCTGAAGGCAAAGAAACAAGGATTTACTATGTGTTAAGTATTGTGCTAAGTGCCAGTGATACAAATACAAGCAAAAATATAACCATTGCCCTCAGTCAGCTTAAAATCTGTTGTAAGAAGACAACACATGAAAGGGAGCTAGAAGGTGAATGGGGAGTGAATGAAAGAATAAAGGTATTCAGCATGAGTCCATAGAATTGAAGTCTGGAAAATCAGGAAGGGAATGAAATCTGGCCAGCCTGGGCCATCACTAAAACCCTTAGGAACTCACCAATGGGAAATAGAGACTGACAAAGTAGAGAGATATTCCAATATGAGATGGAAGATGATCCATGATGTTCAAATCTAAAAGTCATAAATATAGGGGAATAAATCCCATTTCAAGAAAACGTGGGGAAAAACTTGGAGCTTTATTTGGCTACCTGGTAAATCTATCATTGCAATAAGACTCACATAAAACTAAACTATGAATGCTTTTTGTGGTTTCTCCCTGCACAAATAGATAAGATTTTAATTTGTAACCATGTAAAGTTGGCATTCCCTTAGAATAGTTGTGAAGAAATTACAAGAATCTCATTCTAACAGTATTTACAACCTCTCTAGCTCACTATATGAATATAGGGTTTCATGGGATTCAAATTTTGTTTTTCTCTATGCAGACAACAAGGGAAAGAATAATTTTTCCTTTATCACTTCTCACATTGTCTAATTGTATCAGTTTATAATGCCAGAGTATTACCTTGTTGGATGATATCCTGGCTATATGCTCTCAAACACATATATAAGCATTCTTATGTATATATATTAATAAATATTATATACATAATATATAATGATAAACATATAAATTAATATATAGATATATCTTAATAAACAAATGTATATTATATATTAGTATATATTACTATATATATATACACATTGTACAGATATCAGGCATTCCCACTTACATGTTTGTTGATCTACTGCCTTTCCAAATCAGTAATACAGCTGAACACATGAAATAATTATGAAATAATTTGCTCAATTTTTCTTTAAACCCTTTCCTTATGAATTTGTACCTCAACATAAAAGAAAAAAATTAAAAGTTGAAAATAACAAAAAATAACATCTACGACACATATATGGAATTATATGATTTGAAATTTGAAAGAAACTTCAGGTTCCCTAATCCAAGCCTCAAAGTAAAAATATTTACTAAATGCAATGAAAAATGATGAGTTTAAAAATAACAAAGATATAAACCACTCACCACATAGGTGAGGAAATTAAAATGCAGAAAGACATACATTTTAATGTATATTCAATGAGGGAATTTCTTTTGCTGGACTATGTAGATATGTATTGAGATTTTTTTTTTTAATTTTCCCAATGAGGGGCAATGAGAGAGCTTAATAAAATAGCTTATTAATTTAAAAAATTAATAAAATAAAATAAATGGTAATGTAAAATAAAAAAATACCAGGGACAGATAAGTGGCCCAGTAGATAGAGTACCAGTCCTGAAGACAGGAGGACCTGAGTTCAAATTTGACCTCAGACACTTAAGAAACCCCAATTGGCTCAGAAGAAAAAAAAATGGACCAGGGCATAACCCTGAGACAGAAAGTCAATTCATTTTATATGGGAGCTTATCATCAGCATATAAGGTTCAGACTTGATATAATCAGGATCAAAGGACTAGTAGAATTTGATAGGGTAAGGAAAGTAATCTGAAAATATCTGAACATTAAGTGATAGGAGGAGAAATAATCAATAATAGCAATGACAACAGTTGGCCTTTATATTGCATTTCATGATTTACTAAAATCATTTCATATGTCATTACATTTGATCTTACCATCAAACCTGTCAGATATGTGCAATTATTATCCCATTTTCTAAGTGAGAATACTGAGGCACAGAGAAGTTAAGTATTTTTTCCAAGCATCACAGAACTAATAATTATAAGAGGCAAGATTTGAACTTTTGTATTTCTGATTACAGGTTCATCATTCTATACAATGTGTCACTTAGCTAGTACATATGATATAATACAGGAGAGGTAGACAATGAGGCTATTTCAGGACTTTGTTCCTGTGCCTTCGATCTATGGAAAACTTCTCTTGATACCTCTAGCTCTCTATGTCTCTGTCTCTGTCTCTATTTCTGTCTCTCTTTTTCTCACTGTGCTCTCCTTCCTCAAAATATCACAAATATATTTATCTATTCACCTGTTGTATACCTTCAATAGAATGTAAGCCCCATTGAGATTAGGGATAGTTAAAAAATTTTTTTTTCTGGTCATAATTCTAGCACCTAGCACAATCCCTTCCACAGAGTGGGTATTGCATAAGGATTAATCAGATTTTCTATGAATTTAATATTTAAAACTCTTTATAGTACCTATACTCAACACACATAAATGTCTGAATGCATATTATGATGATGATAAGAACAAGCCACCATTATTATTAATAATAGAAAAATTTGTTTAATAGATTTTCCCCTAAATATTCCTAAGTCCCTCAAAAAAGGGAAAAAAATAAAAGAAAAAAGGAAGGAAGCAAAAAAGGAAGAATGGAAAGCAAAGATAGGAGGAAGGAAGGAAAGTAGGAAAGGAAGAAACAAAGGAAGGAAAGAAGTAAAAAAAAGAAAGGAAGAATCTATGCAATAACATTACTGAATAAGAATTACCTGGATCACAAAGTTTCTAATAATCCATCTCCCATCAAATTATTCTACTAAATACATTATTTTTTGAAGATAACTTTATTTTTTTCAGATTAATTGAAATTCAGCTTTAAAAATAATTATTTAAATGTCACCAGATTATATTTGGTAGTTTTATAACTGGAAGTTGGAGTTATGCAATCCCAATTCCCACAGTTTCACTGTCATGTTCTTGAATCTTTGCAAATATATGTAACTATTCTTACCAATTAGCTCTCCTCCAGGTTCCCACTCTTATAGAAGGGGAAAAGGCTAGAGTTATACTTTATTCTGGCAGTTTTATTTTAATTTAAAATCTCAATTTCATTCTCACAACAGTGACCATGTAGACAATTTCATTGTCAAAGCATGTTAAAAATAATCATATACAACCATTAATAAAAAACACACAAACTTTTTTACATTGCATTGATGAAATGCTTCAAGCATTTCACAGGAATCTTGTATTCAAGTATGGAAGTCTCACATTTAATAATCTTTTTCAAAAGCTTATTTTGAATAGTTCCAATGAATCATGTAGTTTTTGAATACTCATTGCATTTGAGATATATGAAATATGGAGATATATGAAATAATAGACACAATTCCTAGCATTGAGGCAGTTATAAAAAGCTTTGTTTTTGCAAGAATTTGTTATCTTTGAGCCACTTTAATTTAGATGGAGGCCCAAGGTTATAATAATTGTAATAATATTAATAATTATAGCCAATTTACTTTAATATTTACAAATTTCTTTACATATATTATTTTATTTATATTCTGATAATAACCTTGTGAAACTTGTTCTGGTGTTGACAACAACGATAACAAACTTTCCTTCATACTACAGATAACAATGTCATGATGATTAGTGTAATTACAATGCCCTTCATCTTGTGTGTATGGTAACTATGGAATCAAGTTAGTCTTCAAACATTTTTTAAGTACTTACTATGATTCAGGTAGTTTGCCAAGCACTAGAGATACAAAAAAAGTTTAAAAATAAAATAACAAAGACCTCAAGGAATTTATAATCTACCATGGATGACAACCTGTAAATAAGTAGAAATTGAAAAGATATGTGCAATTCTTAAAGGGGATACATTAGTAGGAAATAAGGAATTGTCTCTTGCAGAAAGCAGCTTTGAGGAGAATCTTGAAAGAAGTCAGAGGAGTGGGATAGAGAATTCCAGGCAGGAATAATATCTGTTGCAAAGGCATGGAGAATGAGAATATTTTGTTTGGGGAGAACCAAATAATTGTAGCTCAATCTTAAAATTAAGTGTGAAGAGAAGTCAACAAAATGGACAAAATAGAAAGAAATGAGGTTTTAAAGATCTTTAAATTTCCAAAGAAAGAGTATATATTTAATTGAGAGATAATCAAAAATCACTGAAGTACACGAAGCCTTCTGACTTCCCTGACTTCCTTGAAATCTCAGCTAAAATTTGATCTATAAGATATTTTTTCTGTTAGATGTAAAGATTATTCTTCTGAGAATAGTCTACCTCTCAGACCTGTGGAGGAGGAAGGAATTTATGACCAGAGGAAAATTAGAGATCATTATTGATCACAAAATAGAAAATTTTGATTACATCAAACTAAAAAGTTTCTGTACAAACAATACTAATGCAAACAAGATTAGAAGGGAAGTAACAAATTGGGAAAATATTTTTAAAAGTAAAGGTTCTGACAAAGGTCTCATTTCCAAAATATATAGAGAACTGACCGTGATTTATAGGAAACCAAACCATTCTCCAATTGATAAATGGTCAAGGGATATGAACAGACAATTCTCAGATGATGAAATTGAAACTATTTCCACTCATATGAAAGAGTGTTCCAAATCACTACTGATCAGAGAAATGCAAATTAAGACAACTCTGAGATACTACTACACACCTGTCAGATTGGCTAAAATGACAAGAACAAATAATGATGAATGTTGGAGGGAATGTGGGAAAATTGGGACACTGATACATTGTTGGTGGAGTTGTGAAAGAATCCAGCCATTCTGGAGAGCAATTTGGTACTATGCCCAAAAAGTTGTCAAACTGTGCATACCCTTTGACCCAGCATTGCTGTTATTGGGATTATATCCCAAAGAAATACTAAAGAGTGGAAAGGGACCTGTATGTGCCAAAATGTTTGTGGCAGCTCTTTTTGTTGTAGCTAGAAACTGGAAGTTGAATGGATGTCTATCAATTGGAGAATGGTTGGGTAAATTGTGGTATATGAAGGTTATGGAATATTATTGCTCTGTAAGAAATGACTAGCAGGAGGAATACAGAGAGGCTTGGAGAGACTTAAATCAACTGTTGCTGAGTGAAATGAGCAGAACCAGAAAATCACTATACACTTCAACAACAATACTATATGAGGATGTATTCTGATGGAAGTGGAAATCTTCAACATAAAGAAGATCCAACTCACTTCCAGTTGATCAATGATGAACAGAAATAACTATACCCAGAGAAGGAACACTGGGAAGCGAATGTAAATTGTTAGCACTACTGTCTATCTACCCAGGTTACTTATACTTTCGGAAGCTAATAATTAATGTACAACAAGAAAATGGTCTTTACACACATATATTGTATCTAAGTTATATTGTAACACATGTAAAATGTATGGGATTACCTGCCATCGGGGGGAGAGAGTGGAGGGAGGGAGGGAATAATTTGGAAAAATGAATTAAAAAAAAAAGATTATTCTTCTGAGATTATTTTCAGTTCATTTTGTCTACATCCTGTTTATACACATGTTTTACATGTTATCTTTCCCATTACACTGTAAGATTTTGAGAGAAAGCTCTATTTAGCTTTCTGCTTATTCCCAATACATAGCACACTGCCAGGAACATAGGTGCTTAATAAATCTTTTTTGATTTGATTTGGCAAGTAGACAACTTCAGAGTTGAAATGGTAAGAAATGCAGGGAAGGGAAATAGGTTACAAAAATGTTAATGCAATAATTATTGAAAAAAAGATGAGAATGGAAGGTAGAGCCAAGATGATTGAGGAAAATCAGGAAGTTGCCTGGGTTCTCACCAGTTTTCCTCAGAAATAAATCAAGCCTCTGTATGTATTCTGGAGTAACAGAAAATACAAAAAGGCAGAATAAAATAATTTTCCAGTTTAATATAACTAAGAAGGACTTCAGGAAAGGTCTGTTTCACTTCAATATAAAGGACGTGAAGTCCAGTATAACTGGTGTCCAGGAAAGCCATAACGAGATTTTACCAATAGCACATATCTGAAAATGAGGCCTCTTAGTGCTAGCTCAACAGGCCAGTGATACAATAGGCTAGGTGTGAGGTACTACAAACAAAACCAAAACAATGAAAAAATAAAACAAAATGTAAAATGCCTCCTTGGGAAACAACAAAACAAAACAAAACAAAACAAAACAAAAAACAAAAACAAAAACCAAAACAAAACAAAACAACAACAACAACAACAAAAATTGACCTAGAAATAGCTCTAGGAGAGAATTATTGAACTACCTGAAATTCATGATCAAAAGATATAATATCAAAAGATAGAATCAAGGTATTACCAATGAAAAATGCCTTGATATCCTAGAATTAGAGGATAAAATTGTGACTGAAAGAATCCACCAATCACCTTGTAAAAGAGATCCCAAAATGAAAATTTCAAGAAATATTGTAGCCAAATGCTAGAACTATCAGGTCAAGGAGAAAATACTGTCAGAAAGAGACAATGCAAATATTAGTCACAATCAGGATTACATACTTTCAATATTAAAAGATCAGAAGTGACATCATAAGCACATTAGAAGAGAAAGAAATAGTTTATCTCTCAGATTTGTGGAAAAGTAAAGAATGCATGGTAAAACAAGAAGCAGAGAACATTGTGAAATACAAAATAAATAGTTCTGATTACATTGTTAAAATTGCACAAATCAAACCAATGCAACCAAGATTAGGAGAGCTGAAAGCTAAGAAACTGATTTTAACAATTGTCTCTAAAATTTCCTAATTTCTCAAATATATAGAGAATTGAGTCAAATTTATGACAATATAAGTCATTCCCCACTTGATAAATGATCAAACAATGATTGTCATAATGATATAGTCATATGAAGAGAATGCTCCAAATCATCAATGATTAAAGAAATGCAAATTAAAAGGGGGTACTATTTCACATTTATAAGTTTAACTAATATGACAGAAAATGAAAATGATAAATATTGGAGAAGATGTGGGAAAATTGGAACTCTAATGCATTGTTTGTGGAGTTGTGA
The DNA here is from genome assembly GCF_048593235.1 of Sminthopsis crassicaudata. NCBI lineage: Eukaryota > Metazoa > Chordata > Mammalia > Dasyuromorphia > Dasyuridae > Sminthopsis > Sminthopsis crassicaudata. The sequence continues at coordinate 559,508,507 of NC_133619.1, forward strand.
ACTAATTCAACCATTCTAGAGATCAATTTAGAAGTATAAGCAACATCATGCATACCCTTTGATCCAGCAATATAATTATTGTTTGTATCCCAAAGAGATACAAAAATGGAAAAAGAACCCCTTGTAAAATATTTGTTATTTTTCTCATGGCAAAATTTTGGAAATTAGAAGTTATCCATCAATTGGTGATGAGTGAACAAGCTGTGACATGAATGTAATGGAATACTACTGGGCTATAAGAAATGATGAAGAGGGAGATTTCAGGAAAAAAAAAAACTGGAATACTTAGGTGAACTGATGCTGAGTGAGTGAACAGAACTAGGAGAATATTTTATATAAGAACATTTCGTGACAATTAACTATGATAGAATTAGCCTTTCTCAGAAATATAATGATCCAAAACAATTACAAAAGACTCATGATGGAAAATGCTGTCTACATTTAGAGAAAAAACTGTGGAGTCTGAATGAAGTTTTTTAGTTTTTTTTCTTCTTTCTCATGGTTCTTTCAACAACATGATTAATGTGGAAATATGTTTAACATAATTGTACATGTATAACCTAAATTATATTGCTTCCTTGGGGAGTAAAAAGGGGAGAAGAGAGAAAGAAGGGAAAATAACTTCAAAATTAAAATCTCATAAATGGATGTTGAAAAAAATTATATGTTTACATATAATTGGAAAGATAAAATATCATTAAGTGGGAGGGAAGAAACATGAGCATCTAGAAGAATTGTTATTCCTCCTAGAAAAACTATTTTTTTGACTAAATCAAGAGAAGTATCTGTTTTTATATGTAAGCTCTTCCATGAAGATATGTTCATTTAATTATTTTTCCTGGTAAATAATTTAAAATCATAAATTCAACTGTGACACCTGTTCTTTAATTATTTTGAATTTTTCCACATTTTGTTTTTCCATTAATACAAAATTGGAAGTAGTAGGAAATTTCTTTAATTAGAGAGATTCTCTGGTTAACAGGAAAAATGATGGACTGGAATTTCTCTCCAAGATAATTTTCTTGTAAGATAATAAAGATGTTCCTTACTATTTATATACAAAATATAGGGTTCTTTTTTTTCCATAGTAGGAATAGGATATAGAATATTAGAGTGGGGAGGAGTCATAGAAACCAATTAGCTCAAGGGTACTTGATTTGGGATCTGTGAATTTCTATTTACTTATAGTTGTGATAAGTATTTTAATATAAATGGTGTCCTTTGCAATCTTATTAATTTAACTTTATTTATAAAATCATTATTTGAGGAGCAATTCATAGGCTTCCTCAGTCTTCTAAAGTGGGACATAGTGCACATATGCATGCAAACACGCACACCATGATTAGAGCACCTGTTTCAGTTTAATTTCATCTGTGATGCAGATATCCTTCATGTGTCATGATATTATGCACAAATAAAAAAGTATACAAGCTTTAAAATAATGAAGTGATTAAAAACCACAATAACCATTGTTTAGCCATATCTTCACCAGTGCCTTTCACTAAGTCATTGATGAACATGAGAAAAGCACCAAAGACAGCTCCTTCCAGATGAACGAGTTATGAATATTTTTATTCACAGCTAATCAAAATCCTGTTTTCTAAATCCTTGAGGGATAATAAAATTTGAGAAAACTGGGAAGGTAGAATGAAAGATTTAAAAAATGCAAAACAATGGGATTTATATTTGATCTTGAAGGCAATAATCTATTTTCAGTCTATCTTCTTTCTTCCTTGAATTTTGTTGTTTCTTTTAGTCTCTTTTGTTATGGGCCATAACTCTGAACTTGAAACAAAGGCTTCTTACAAGGTACTAAGTCAGTGGGATTGATAGAGACAATAGTTACCTGATTTAGTATGGTTCAGTATGATTGATTTAATCCTTCAAGGAGATGTTATGGGTCAGAACTTGAAACAAGGCACTAAGTGGAATTGAGGAGAGAGTGGTTAAATCTAATTTAGCATTGATTTAATCCTACAACAAATAATCATTTCCTAGTGATATAATGATTGTTTTTTACTCAGTGTGAGGCATATAAGGAGAAGTTCTCAGGTCTGCCTTTGTGGTGGCTGCAGGCTGAAGTAACCTTTGTAGTTGGGGAGATTCAGAAGCCAGAGAAGGTAGATGGGAGCTCAAGCTCTCAGAACTAAGGAGAGAGATAGGCCTCTAAGAAAACTAGTCGAGCTCCAAGTGAAGGAGATAGGACTTTGAAGGAAACAAAAATTTTGAAGAAAACTTGAAGGATTTGGACTTTAACCCCAACTGCACTTGTGGTGACTGCTGAATTGAAAGGAAGGCTAATTTTAGAGAGAATATTGCATTCTTTTGGTACAGAGAATCCACTTTCTAGGAAATCACAAATTTTTATAAGCATATGCTTATTGCTTTTAAATTTGTATAAGATATATTGTATAAGGCAGCATGCCTTAATGAAATCCAATTTTGCCATGGTAAAATTTTTTTCTGAGAAATCTTTTTTTTTTTTTTTTTTGAGAAATTTTTGTTACATGAAGCTAAGCATGGGCAAGTGTTTTGCCCCTGGTTTCACTATTATTATATACCCAAATGATATATAAATCAAAGTACAGTATAAAAATATTATAGGTTACAAAAAAAGTGTTCCTAGACTTCACAATAGTTCAGGACCCCATCTGGATCCATGAGTGACACATGGTAGAGGGAGGCTACAATCTGGAGGATGGGTGGATTTTTGACCAATCATATTGATATTGAGACCAAAAGAAGAAGCTATTCCAGCTATATGGAAGAGCTTTAAAGAAAGAGGCAAAACTGAGGAAATCAATTTTACATTTATTGTGGAAAAAGTGACTTTTTAAAAATGACAGATTCAACTGTGCAATGGACGTTAAGGAAAAGATAAATAAATATTGGTGATTTTAACAAAAACTGAAGCTATATGCTTATTGATCTGTCTATTTCTGGTCAAATTAAGGATTGAACAGATTTCATATGCAAAACTTTTGAATTCAAAAATCATGTTATATCTCAAAGTAATATGACATCATGTTGATCAATTTCATCACTATCATGTATACATTTGATCTTAGCCAAAAGGCCAAGAAAAAATATCACTATGATTTATAGACACTTATTAGAACTTTATAATTTTTATCTTATTTGATTCACACAACCCTTGGAAGTAGTGGCTAATATTACCTTCATTTTATAGATGAAGAAAATGAAGTAAGCAGAGATTAATTGAATAGAACATGATTACACAATTCATAAATGTTTCAGGACTCAGGTTTCTGAATCCATGTCAGATCTATCCACTGTATGCTTGCTTTCCCTAGACATTTTGGATAGACATCAGAGATTGCTTAGGCTGAAGTATAAATTTTATTTTAACTAGCTGCTTATAGTGAACATTCTTAATTTCATCTATTCTCCCTTTCCTCAGCAATGCCTTAGAAATTTCCTTAGATTGATCTATTAAGACATAGATAGGTTGAGATCTGTGTTAGAAGACATAGCTCTCAAAAAAGTTTTGTTCAGTAATATAATCCCTTTCCCATGTGTAATCACATATTCAGCATATATCAGAGAGCAAAATAACTCACACTCAACAAATTCCAGTTCTCATGCTTCTGGAAGCATCTCACAAAAAGAAAGAAATGGATCTTAGCCCAGTATTTCTGTTCTGAGATGGATTTTTCCTCCCACATTTCAATGACTTAGTTTAAAAGCAGTTTTCCAGGTGTGTTCATCATAATAAGGACTTGCCTTTCACAAAAACAAATTGGCAACAGCCAAATTTAGGACAATGTACTTCCAATCTAATACAAAGTCTTTGTTCAGGGGGAAAAAACAAGGAGGAGTATAAGCAAAAAAAGAAGATGCAGTGATATGGACATACATTCTGCCTAGTTATAGGGACTGGATTTGAGAAAAAGACAATATTATAAAATTTAAATATCATAGGGATTTAGTAGGTTAGGTAGGTGGCAGAGTAGATAGGGTACAAGTCAAGTCCAGAAGACTCACCTTCATAAATTAAAATCCAGTTTATGACACTTAGGCAAGTGTGACCAGCTGTATGACTCTAGGCAAGACACTTATTCTTCTTTACATCAGTTCCTGGAGCTGAGAATTTAAATAACTTGTCCAAGGACAGAGCCAGAACATGTTAGGACTGAGCTCTGAGAAGATCTCTCTATCTACTATACCACACTACTTCTCTTCAATTCCCTATTTAAACTATACATTGAGTATCTTTTATCCTCTGCTTTTGAAGCCTTAAATTTGCTATTTCTCTTATTATATAAAACATTATTTAGTTTTGTTAATTAGCCAAGGAATGTGAAAAGAGAGAGACATAAACCCTTCTAATTAAAGGTGGACCTTATAGCACAGATGTTGGTCTAAAAATTTCAATGACTAGTTACAGGACTAGGAATAGAGCAGAACCCTAGCTCTTGTAGGTCCAGTCAAGCAATATTTATAAGAGATAGATTTGGTCTTTCCCAACAGTGGAAAATGTACTCCTTGAGGGTAAGGTTCTTTTTCTCTCCCCATCATTCAATCCAAAGTCTTAAAACATAAGAGGTTCTTAATAAATACTTTTGGTTGAACTATTGAACTAAGAGAAATAAGTGTAAGATACATAGGGGCAAATTTAAGCTTGAGTAAGGGAATCCCCCTGCAGACCCCAAAATAGAAAAAAAAACTTATAACTAGAGTTATTCAAATATGCAATAGACTACATTTTGAGGCAGAGGGAATGTGTTTCTCATTTAAAGACTTTAAAAAGAGATTGGATGATCACTTGCTTAGCATTCTGTAGAGAAAATGCCTTTTAAAAAAAGAGGATGAGTTAAATGGCCATTAAAGTATTTTCTTATTCTGAAATAATTTTCTCTCAAAATCATTCCCAGGTTTATAACTCAAACAGAAATGCGACACAGAGAAAATAGTAAATTTAAAAAATATGTATTATATATATATATATATACATTATTATTAAATACACATTAAATAGTCTAGATAATGTGGTTAGTACTATAAGACAAATGCATTATTATAACCACTATTACCTGTAATTAGCAATTTTAACAAAGGGTTAAAGCTATTCTTTGATATTTATAGGTTTAAATAGGTATAAATTCATGTCACTGAATGACTTCTATGGAACCCATTCATTAATAATAGGAATTAAAGATGGAAAAGTTTAATTAGGTCATTTTTGCTTAACTTTCAGTTCTTTTTAGTGCTGAATATGGGTTTTAAAATCCAATCTATCTCTTGGGTACCAGAGATGCTATTGTCAAGGTGCTGGTGTATTATCACAATGGAATAAGCAATATGGTTAGCTTCCTAGAGACAGGAGAGAAGCAGGTGGGGCCATTTGACTGGGTGAATGCTCAGATATTTCTGCCCACATTTAAACTGTATTCAGTCATGGCATTTAAGGAAAGTAAACAAGAGTATACCTTGATATTAATCCCCACTGGTTTTCAAGCCCAGAACATTCTATGGAGAGGGAGTGGGAGACAGGTAGATTTCTGGTAATGACAAGTAGAATAAGTACAAGTAGAAAAAGACGACTAGCTGACAATTACATAGCACTTAAAAGTTTGCAAAGCATAAATAACCATACACACATAAATATATATGAGTATGTGCATAGATATAAACATTCATCCATACATATGACTATACTTATACTCATTAGTCCATCAAAAGCATCCTAAACATAGATACTATTTTTATTTCAAATATATAGGTAAGGAAGAGGGATACCAATATCTAGCAGTTTTATTTAGTTTTAAAGTTTGTAAAAGGCTCTCTTTAAAAATATCTCCCTTGCTCCCCACAACAACGCTGTGAGATGGGTGCCATTATTTCCATTTTACAAATGGAGAGAGGCTTAGGCAAGTTGAGTGACTTATACAGACAGATTCATACACAGATAGTGAGCACCACTGGAGTGATGCCTGATGCCTAGTATTGCAGAGTGCCATCTTCGATAGTTATAGATATGGTCAGCATAAAAGGGGACAGAATATCTTTTAGAATGCTTCCAGGAAGTATTATTTAGAATGTACTGGTGCATTTTTCTCCAAGTAGTCATACATGAAAACATAAGCATAAATGTGAACTATCGAAAAAATGACATTCCTTCATAACATTGCCAACAGCATAGTACTTCTACATGAGTGCTTTGTAATACTCCTTGCATTGAATTACTTTGAATCACTGGAGATTTATAACCTGATTTGAAGCATCAACAATTAAAAAAATTCTTCTAAAATACATTTTCCACAATTTGGTAATATATTTCTTTTGCAACCAAAGTAGCATGGATCACTTTATTTTCACCAGCACCAACAATAACACCACCACCACCACCACCACCACCACCACCATCATCATCCCCCAACAGCACTGCCATCATCAGTACTAATACAATCATAATAAAAATTAGCTAAAATTTATTTAGCATTTTAGGGTTGTGTAGTGTTCTTGTTGGTTTTCTGGGGGTCCCTGGAGCAGCCTTCGTTTCTGCAGAATAATTACCACGAAAATAGTCAGGTGTTACAGTCCAAATTCTTTATTGTCTTCTTCAAAGTCTAGTTTCCTTGCCTAGGGCTGGGCTACCTTTCCTGAGGCCCTTCAGACTGGCCTTGGTCTCAGTGGGGGGAGCAGGAGGACAAGTCAGCCACCACCAGGCTAATGAATCTGTCTCTCCTTGGCTCCAAGAGCTTGAGCTCGTACCTCCAGTCCTCTTGTCCTCCCTGGCTCTCACTCTGGCTGAGGCTCCCAGCTTATATGCTCTCTTATAATTACATTATCATAGCTGTGAATCTTGTGGAACTATATTAAGACAAAGTACAGTACTAAATCAGAGAACTATTACTCACCATGCTAAACTAGATAACCATTGTCTTTATCAATTCCACTGAGTTAACACCTTGTAAGAATCTTTGTTTTAATTACAGGGTTCTGGCCAATAACAGGGTTTCATGGTGCTTTAGTGATATCTCACTTTATCTTCACAAAAACCCTGGGAAGTAGGCTATTTTTCTTTTTTTTACAGAAAATAAAACTGAGGAAAAAAGAGGTTAAATCATTGGTCTAGGATCACACAGCCAGTAAATGTCTGAGGCCAAATCTGAATTCAGTTTTTCCTAATACCAGGTCAAATGCTCTATCTATTCAGTGACCTAGCTGCCACAAATACTTATAAAGAGGTATTTATATAATAATTTAAGATTCGCAAAATGCTTTGCAAATATTATCTCATTTAATCCTCACAAAAATCCTGGAATATTGATGATATCAAATTGAAGCGGGTTGTGGTCTCTTTAAGAAACTATTTCCTATTGATCTGTGATCCCTTTCAGAATCCCAGCCCCTCTTGGCTGAGGCATATCCTCTCCAGACAAGTTGTCTTTCCAGGATACCAGAGCCTTTGATTCAATTAAAAATCCTGGTCAAAAGCATTCCTTTGAAGTGTTGTTAATTCCAATAGGAGATCCGGGCTGTCCCAGCTCCCACCGGATCTGACTTGTTCTGCTCAGGCTATCCCTCAATATACTCAATATAATGAGCTTCCATCAACTAAAGTCCTTTGCAGAAGAACCTTGGCAGCTCCCTTTGCTGCCAGAACTTTCTATCCACTGAGAACTGCATTCTCAGTGCAAAACTCCATTTTCCATAGATCTGTCACTATAGAAGTCAGTCTCTTGGTAAACTGATTTCTAACAATAAACTTTCATTTTGCAACTAATAATTTGGGAATGAGTGAATTCTTTCACTCCTAAAACCTGTGATCAATTTAAAGGGAATTCTTAATAACTCTCTTATAACCACTAACCTCTAGACCACCGGGAATCTAGACCACTCAAACAGCATCATATTCATATAGCTACTAAGTGTTTGTGACTAGTTGAGCAAATGATTTTTTTTAAAGACACATTTCTTTTATTTAATTTTAAAGCTTTTTATTTTTAAAACATATGCCTAGATAATTTGTCAACATTGACCCTTGCATAGCCGTGTGTTTCAGACTTTCCTTCCCCTTCTGCAAGCAATCCAATATATGTTAAACATGTTAAAATATATGTGTAAACATATTTACACAATTCTCTTACTTCAAAAGAAAAATTGGATCATAAAGGAAAGTAAATGAGTAAGAAAACAGAATGCAAGTGAACAGCATCAAAAAGAGTGAGAATGTTATATTGTGATACACATTCACTTCCCACACTACTCTCTCGGGGTGTAGATGGCTCTCTTCACTACAAGATCATTGGAAATGGCTTTAATTATCTCATTGTTGAAAAGAGCCATATCCATCAGAATTGATCATTGTACAATTTTGTTGTTTCTGTGTACAATGATCTCCTGGTTCTACTTATTTCACTTATCATCAATTTGCGTAAGATCTCTCTGAAATCATCCTGCTGATCTTTTCTTACAAAACAATAATATTCCATAACATTCATATACCATTATTTATTCAGCCATTCTTCATCTGATGGGCATCCAATCAGTTTCTAGTTTTTTGCCACTACAAAAAGGATTGCCACAGACATTTTAAAGACACATTTCTTGACTTCAAGAAACTAATAATTTAGTGGTTAGTAAAAGCCTCATTAACATCACTTTGCAAAATAGGAACCTGAGATCCACAGAGTAAAGGCAAAGCACCTAAGTACACTGAGATAGCAAGTGAAGCCTTTGGACTCAAACCCAACTCCCTTAATTATTTTGCCATATAACATTTTATTTTTCAAACACTAAAACAAAAACATACAGAAATTTTTTTTACAAAGCTATGATTATTTCTTAGAGAACTCTTCCTATTTGAATTAATTTGAATAATTCCATAGCAATGAATCAAATATGACAATAAAATCAGCAGATGGGCTGTGGACCATTTTACCAGTTTCTGAATGATTTTCAGTGAACCATGCAGCCTGTCTGCAGGAGATATGGGGCAAATCAAATCGTACTGCATCACATCAAAAACCCAACAATCACTTTCTACAATTAGTCACTAACCAAAGATGGCAGATTGCAGCCTAAAAGCAGCAGATATTCCTAATTAGTTGTAGATGATTTGCCACTCATACACATTTGGTTATGTATTCAGAAAAGGAAGTATTAAGTTGCTAATTGCTAAGTGCTAGCAGACTTCATATGGATTGGTCAGGAGAAAAAATCTTGAGATATTTTTAAAAATTCTTAGAATTAAAAAAAAAAAGACTGACAGGGAAAATCAATTAGCTTCAACCAATCAATATACTTTTCATGTATGATCAAGTAATATCCTCCTAATCTTCATCCTTACAAATAAATGATACTTAGCTCTCCTATTAAGGCTTAAAAAGCTGGCACTGTCTTCTAAATATCAGATAAAAAACATGGAATTCACTGACACATCTAGAGGGTAGGTTGGCACAGTCTGAAGCTTCTTGTTTCCCCTAAAGTGTGGGGGAATTATAGTTGGGCATCCATGCATTAGGCATACCTGGCACATCCTCCAAGCAAACCCAGAATGATATCTCTGTCAGATAAATTGCCAAGGGAGTGGTTGTCTTTATAAATGAAACTGAATGTCTTTAAGTTAACAGTGTTAATGAAAGGCCAGAGGGAAGATGGCAAAATTTAGGAAAATTATCCAAAAGCTCAATAACAATACTTTTAGAAACAAACAGAAAGACAACTAAATAGTCAGATCCTCTGGGCAACTGACATTTATAATTAGATCACCTTGTACAGAGAACTATAATAGATCTAAAATGATTGACTGGATACGATCTTAGAAATCACTTAGTGAAACCTCCTTATGGTCTAGAGAGGTTACAGTTGTACTGCCAAGACTAAAACCTTAGTCTTTTGCAATATTGTTGTGGTTTTCTTTTCATTAAAACAAAGTCTATATGTCTAAACTTGACCCCATTGCTTCTTATTTTAGGAAGAAGAATCTCAATCCCTCTGCCACATGACAATTCTTCAACTACTTGAAGGCAGATATCTTGTTCTCCTTAAGTTACCGCTTTTAAAAACTAAACAGCCCAGTTCCTTCAGTACACAGCCTTATGATAATTTCCAGTCTTCTTTGCTAGAAATCTGCTTCCTAAAACTCTTCTAGTTTGTCAGTGCTCAAAGGCTTTAACCACACAAAAGAAATGGGTTAAAATCTTGGCTCTGACACTGTGGGATCTTTTAGAAGACATTTAATGTCATTGATCCCCAATCTTTACGTATAAATTAGTGAGAACAGAATTTTTATCACTACTTCACACCAATTTTTGACCTGGGAACATGCACTTTATTCTTTTGACTTTCCCTGTGCTTGGAATGTGTCTCCCACTTATTACCCTGCCCACAAATTACTGCTTGATAAATATTATTATTGTTATGAGTTTAACTCCCATTTAATTTAAGTTACTTTCAAGTTTCTACATTAACCTTAGCTCCAGATACATATCTTTAACTTTTTGTTGTTGGGAATTTTTACATGGATAGCCATCACTTTATATTCACTATGTTCAGAAACTGAACTTCTTATTTTCTTCAACCAACTACATACTTTTCCCCAGATTTCCAGATCTCTATTTATATAATGTTTATTGATATAATTCCATTATTTACCTTATCATTTATTCCTGAATCATGGAATTATCTTTGACTGAGCTTTCATCATTTTCTGCCAATTCTTCATTCAGTTACTGAATTCTATCATTATTTTTCTTTTAAAATATATTTAATTCATCCCACCCCAAATTCCTCCTACAACCATTCTCATGAACTTCTTTAATCACTGTGTTCCTGGATTGCTGCAGATTTGTCCTATTTCAAGTCTGTCCTTCTAAAATGCAATCAGATAACATTGTCAGATTATTATTTCCCAAATACTTCTTTTATTTTGCTATTCTCCTACTCATAAAGCTTGAATGGTGCCTTATTTCATTTTTCAAAAATGATAATTTTCTTTTCCTCACAATTAAGGACACATATAATTTTGTTGCCACTCTACCCGCACCCCTTTGGTGGCATCATCATCATCATCATCATCATCATCATCATCATCATCATCACACCTTACATGTAACCTTAATTCTCAGATGATTTTTCCCCATAATCACCATCTGAGGCATATATATATATATATATATATATATATATATATCTACACATATATATATATGTAGATATATATATATATATTTAAGATTTGATAGTTACATACAAAACATTCTACTTTCTTCATCTTGTTCCTCCCAAAAATCTTGTGATATAGAAACCATTATTATCTGTATATTACAACTAAAGAAACTGAAGAAGAGAAAGTGTAAGGACTTACCTGGAGATACACAGGTAGCAAATTGTTTAAAGTGAAATCTGAACCTATATATATTTTTTTCTGCCTGATCCCAAACTTGCAAATCTAGTACGTTTTTTCAGCTGGAAATTAATTTCACTTCTGAAACCATGATCAGTCTTTCATTTCCAACACAGGATACTAGGTCTTGCTGTGCATACAACATTAGACTTGAAATGTGAAAGAGCTAAGTTCAATCTCACCTCAAAAAAAATGACTACTTGCATTACACCAGGGAAATCTCTTAATTTCTTTTAACTTCAGTTTGAGCATGAGGGAAATAATCACACCTGTCTCCCAGGATTTTTGTGAAGATCAAATGCGATAACATATATAAAATGCTTTGAAAACCTTAAAATTCTATATAAATGTTACTATTAACATATCTGCACCTGATCTCTGCATATATAGTTCTACAAATTATCTCAGATAGAAATCACAGTCTTAGATATGACCAAAGTTGGATATTGCATAGTTTTTTTTTTAGAGCATAATGAATGGGAGAAGTTTTATTGATTTCTCAATCACAAAATTTGACTTTATGTTAAAGCCTTAAAACCTCACACACTGCAGAAAAGTGCAGACACTAAATGTATATTTTGCCACCTGCAATGCAAAAAAATCATTCAATAAGGGTATTTTAAAATGAAAGATTAAAAATGAATTAAAATCTAAAAAAAAACCTTATCTTAAAATAAGTTTGTAAGAAAAAAGAGAAAAATAATTTCACAAAAGATATTTACAAACATGAAACAACATGTCTTAATTTGGTGTAGTTTATTACATTTAAGTTTTTTTATTGACAGAAGAAAGAATATCCAACTAAAATCACTTAAAAAAACCCCCAAAAATACAACAAATTAAGGACTCTAAGAATATAAAGATTCCTTAATTTGTTGGGGTTTTTTTGTATAGTTTATACAAACATGTACAATATACAAATACAAATATAATATATTGTAAATAGAGAGTAAAGTCAGAAACTAAGCTAAATTTTCTCAACATTTCCTTTTAAACATCTTTAAAATTATGTTTTAAATCAAATTTCAAAGTGACAAAACTAATAAAAAGTGAAAGGCTTCCTTTCAGGAGCAGCTCATAGACTAGGAAAGTGGATTTATTTTATAGAATTTTTTAATTTTTTAATTTTTATTTTCTAGAATTATTTTCTAAATGAAGGAATGAGGAAATCAGTACTGACTCACTTGCCTAGCATCACATAACTAATAAGTGTCCAAGTTTGGGCTTGACCTTAGGTCCCTTTAACTTCAGGCTACTCACTGTGCCACTTAGCTTGCCTTGGAGGTTGAACTAAATATTCTCTAAGAATTTTTTTTTTTATTTGTGACCCTATTAGAATTTTGAGGCAAGATCAACAGATAGTAAGCATCAGAGATGGGATTTCAGGCTAGGTCCTCTAACTCTAATGTGGGTGTTTTTAATCAGTGAACCTGCTTTTTATTAAATTAGTAGAATATCCTCCTTGAAGAGAGGGAGTATTCATTTTTAAACAAAAGTATATCCTTAATGGAGAATATAGTGATTGTTAGAGTATTTTCCTTAATAAAATGTTCATCTAGAAAATGAGATAGAGAAGGAAATGACAAATGCAGCATCTTTGCCACAAAAATCCAAGTGAAGTCAGTCAATTATGACTGAATTCCTGAACAACAAAATTCAACTTTTCATTTAAAAAATAAAAACATAGAGGCTTAGTGAAGTTTAATGACTTGCTCAATATCAGTGTGTAACAGAATTGCAGAAGTGGAATAGAAAACCAAGATTTTTGACATCGCATCATATCATGGTGACTATACCTGAACATTTAAAATAAATGCTTCAGCTTGCCCACCCCACCCTTATCCCCAGGATATTCCTGGTAGCTGATGCCAATTCACAGATCTCAAAATAATATCATGAGTTTAATTTTATCAGTGGCAAGGAGTCAGGAATATGAGATAAAATTTAGATATCAGAACATTCAAACTTTAGGTTTTTATCTCTCTGCTGCTTCAGAAACAAAAGATGGAATAAGCTATTTTATTTAAAAGATTGACACATTCCCAAGCACAGCATGACCTCAGAGAGGTAAAAGGAATCATTCAGAGGGGATCATTCAAAAGGGAACAAGTGAAGTGGCAGAATATCTAGGACAGATTTTAAAGAATCACATACAAAGAAGTGAGGTTAAATTTTACTTCACATGAAATATCTATTTAATTATATCTCAAAAGATTTTATCTTTTAGCTCTGCACTCTTCCCTTGCCACATAAAAATAAAACACAGCTATTTTAAACTCTGCTTAGTAATTTTCATGGACTTTCATAATTGTATTTATTTTATTTTTGGGAGGAGAAATGCTTCAGAGACTTAAAATAATTTGCTTGGAAGTTAGCCTAATTTTCCAACATATTGGGTTTCAAAATGCCTTGATCAGGGATATAGTATCATCAAATATCATAGCTAGGACTGACTGACTGAGAGGTCAGGAATTTATCTCTTATCTGTGCTAGTCATCCTAAAACAAAGAAAATCATTTATCCAGCAGAATGGCATATCAACTAAGAAAGATCATAGGGTTACTGTGATATAAACTTTGCAAATATTTGGCATTATAATTATTATTATCATTTTTTTCAATTTGGATCTGCAATTTCACCAATTGTAATGAAGACTTGTGGTAGAAATTTCAAGCATTGATGAAAATAGGTCACTTATTGTAATTTATAGACATAGAGATATCTTGCCACTGGACCCAGAGTGAATTGTCTGAATGAATTAAAAAAAATTAGAGAACTTCTGAACTGGTTGTATAGGATCTATGACTAAAAAATACCACTCAAACTTCAAGCTTTTCGCTTATCAAATTATTTCCCTTAATGTGACAAACATTTACAAAGGATTTACAAACGACAGTGTGCTAGGACTGAGGATTCATAGACAAAAAGAATGAAAAATCTCTACCCTCAATAAGATGGGGGACACAATACAATCAATCACTTGCCAGCCTTCTTTAAGGTCTTACTATGTGTGAAACACTCTGCTAAATTCTGGAAATGAGAAAAAACCATCCCTGTTCTCAAGGACCTTTCATTCCAAGTGAATGCATTGGGGAAAAGGGAGAGAGAGGGGACAGGTAATAGGTCATGCATGTACATAAGTATGGGCTTAAAGAGTTTCAATGTTTTCAAAGAGAAGAAAGGGGAACCTCAGCTGATCTTTGAAAGAAGACAAAATTCTGACAATTGGAAATGAGGGGGTGTGATAACAGGTATGACAAATACATTTGCCAATCAAAGAATCATAGAATATCAGAAAAAAGGGAGGCTTAAAAAACAGTTTCAGAAATCTCTTGCCTTTAGATAAAGGTAAAGTGGTTGTCCCTAGGTCATAGATCTCATTAGTGGAAAAAAAATAGTGTTATTATTATCCTCATTTTAGAGAGGAAGAAAAGATCTGTAGAAAGAGGAAAGGTAGGTTACCTGATTAAGCTCAGAGTCACTTTTCCTTTTTTATATGCCCAATTTATCTTCCCTGGAGAAAGAAAGCCCACCTCTCAAGCTTCATTGAAGCATAGAGGTGACCCTGGGGGTCTCAAATGCTGTACTCACATAGTAACAACTATCTGGAAAAGTTTTGAATGTTGGGAGAAGTGTTTTGTGTATTTTTAAACACTAAAGAAATATGAATGATTTTAAAAACATGAACATAGTGAGAATATCTTTGAATTAAAATTATTTTTAGTTTAAACAATTTTTCATTTGTAATGAAATTTATGCCAAATTAATAAATTGCTTATTAATAAGCCCTCTATTAGTAGAGGGATTAACTTAAATATTGGTATGGGTTAGATAAGAGTTATAAGTGACTTTATCAAATGATAAAAGATGTCTTTCATGGTTCTGGGTTGGTGAGGGGAATGTAGCGAGTCCTATTATATAACTATTATGCAAATATATTCAATATTAAATACAATGGAAACTTCAAAATATCCTCCAGAAAACATTTTCTTATCTTCCTGGTAATCTGGCCAGTAGGGACCTAAAGATATCAGTTTACAGAATAGAGTAGTATGGTTTCAAATCTATGAACCCTTATCAGTCTGGATGCTATTAGGAGATGAGAACTCCTTTTTTTTTTTCTTTTTTTAAAGTAGGTTAAAGAATGAAGAAATTAGGAACCTTTCATCCTAATAAAATAATAACTGCCAACTACTTTAATAATTTTCATATTATAGCTTATTTTATTACAATAAACTTGAAAGGTTGATACTAGTATTATTTTCATTTGACCAAGTCTGAGAGAAAGTGAATCACTTGTCCAGAATTTTTAAAAAAGCTAAAAATGATCTGATCTTGGATAGATTTTCCTGTCTCTAAACATTGTGCTTTACCCACTATATCATGTTGATATGGATAGGGACTGAAGGAATTTTTGATTTCACTGGTCTAAGGTATTTGCAAAACTAAGATTGCAAAACTCCTCTGAATAGTGTAAGTTCTATGGAGTAGCTTCTCTATAATGTATAGTCTTAGACAATTCCAAAAGACTCATGAAGACTATTGAGTTTGAATGCAGATCAAAATATGCTGTTTTTACTTTTTTTTTCTTTCTCTAGGTTTTTCTCTTTTGTTTTAGTTCTTTTTTCAGAGCATGACTAATGTGGAAATATGTTTAACATGATTGTATATGTGTGGTCTGTATTAGATTCTTTGCTATCTGAGGAGGAAGGAATAAAGGAAGGGAAGAAAAAAAAACAAATTCAAAATCTTATAAAAATGAATGTTGAAAATAATTGGAAAATACTATTGAAAGGGAAAAAATAAATTGTAAGCAAAATTTAAAAGGCTAAAAAATCATAGTCTTAAATGTTTGTCTAGCCTAACAAAAGTTTTAATGAGAATTGAATCATGGTCCTTCTAAGTTCAAAGTAAGTTTTCTCTAATTCTAATGGCAATCCTAACTCTCTCACTACTTAGTTCTCTGTACTCTGAAGTAAAGCCACTTAATAATTTTTGTTGTTGTTCTTGTTGTTTTAAATAGTACTTGAAGCAATTTGTTCATGATTCTTTATGTTCAGTGATGATTTTTTCTAATATTTACTAGGTTGCCTAATTCCAGATGGGAACAAGCTCAGAAGAGTTCTAGAGATACCATGTTGTAGTGGAAATCATATTGGATAATTTGGGAGACAGTGGCTTGAACAATAAATACATTATTTCATGGACATTGCAAACAAAAAACAAAAAACAAAAACAAAAACAAAATATGTACAAAAAGGAGAGAATGATTATAATTTCTTAAATTAAAATGGGTTTTCCCTAGATTGCCTCTGAAGGTTTTTCCAAAATAGTGACTTCATACTATAGCATTCTACTGTGATCTCCAAAGTCCTATCTATATAGTTTTCTGTTGATCTGCTCTTATAAATTAATAGAATAAAAGGAGATTTCTAGATAAAAGCTTTAAAATTTTTTTGTTTTCAATGAGCTATATCTACTCATGCTTTATTTTGAGCTGTCTAATCTATACATACAACCTACTTCAAATACCTTGAGTGAGTTATAAACTGCATCAATTGACTTCTTTCAGCCAGTTAACTGAATCAAATAAGCAACTGAACCAAACCCTCTGAATATAATCTGCCTTAATTTCATTGCCAAAAGTCTTATAATCTAGAGGTCAAAGATGTGCACAATCTTATATATTTCCCCACATATTTCAGTGATTTATTATTCTCAAACATTAGTTCCATAGTAATAAAAAAAAGTCCAAATGAATTTAATTCCCAATCACAAATCATTCCCATAAATTACCTTCTTACTTTTTATTCGTAATCTAGGATATAAAACTATGATTTTATATACTATAAATTAATGCTATCCGCCAGTGAGGTATATCAACAAAAAAATTGCTGATGCGATCTTGGGCTGGGTAAGAGAAATCTTGTTGTTGTTCAGACATGTCCAATTCTTCATGACCCATTTAGGGTTTTCTTGGCAAAGGTACTAAAGTGGCTTTCCATTTCCTTCTCCAGCTTATTTTCTAGATGAGGTAACAGGGTTTTGGGCTAGATCAGTGGTGTCAAATCCAAATAAAAATGAACCCTGCCCCTTGCATATTGACAAATATTTAACATTATTTTTATTTTATTGAATTTTTTTTTATTTCATTAAACATTTATCAATTAGATTTTAATCTAGTTCAGACTGCCCTGGAGATATAATTTTATACCTCAGGACTAGATGATCTCTAAGCATCCCATCTAGTTCTGACAAATTTTGAAAATGTTTAATTGTTGATCTAAATTCTATTTAGCCATTAAACTTTTATTAACCATTTAATATATATGTATATATATACATACATATACATATGCATTTACAGACATCTATCCATGACATGTTATGCATATTGAGACCCTGGCATAATTCATAGAGAGCCAATTTGAGACCAAAAAGTCCAGGGTTCAGACACATACAAACTATGTAATCCTAAGCAAATTACTTATTTTCTCACTGTTCTAGAGAAATTTCTAAGACTCTATTTAAATTGTAGATAAAATAATGATCTACATTGGTAGAGAGATTTTCCTCATCAGGGAGTTGCAAATATTAATGACAATCGCAGTTCCAATCCCTAAACTTATCCTTATTGTTATGTGTATGTGCTTGAATGCACACACACACACACACACACACACACACACACACACACATATATATGAATGCATCGTGCATATGATTACATATACATGTATATATATATGTATACACATATGTATATAAATGCATGCATGTATATATACACACACACATACATGCCCTTCTCCCCAAATACTTCTTTTTAAATATATTTAAATGTTTCTCTTGATCTCTTTTCATGTGATCATGTGATTATATGATTTTGGATAAGGCACAACATTTCTTGCTTCCAGTATTTTTATGTGTAATAGATGGACATTGTACTACATGGAATCCCAGTTCCAAATCCTATGATTGTTAGAACATCAGTACCATAGCCTATATATGGCATATAATACACTCACAATATACCTATATGGATATAAATATTGTCATTGCCAAGGTTTTAGCATCTTTGCCCCAACTTTGGCAGGCTAGATTTTCCAGTTCAGAATTCCAACCATTCTTAGTCACATTTGATATCCACAGATGGTCCCTTGGCTGCCTCTAAATAAGTCCATTTGTTAGGCAAATATCATGCACAATCTGTTGCTTGGTTGCTTTTTGGAAGATTCCTGGGTGCCAGATGAGTATGGGTATGGAAGGGCAGCCTGCACAGAGCTTAGATCCCTTTCTTGGGAACAATGTCTTGACACTAATGAAGAACTGGCACCAAAAAACTGCATGCATGCTTAGTGACACTTGTTGAAACTCACCTGCCAATAAGTCTGTTCCCTGGAGAGCTTAGGAGTTAGTTCCAGCAGCTTTGTTGTGTGACAGCAGGTGACTAGGAATCACATTAACACAGCCTTGGTTTAAGATGACATGACTTTCAAAATCTTCCTTATCATTTACCTCTCCTGGAAAACACTTTGTACTGACAGTCTTTCAATTACTAATTATAGTAGCAGCAGTTGTCTTATTGTGAATAATAGGCATTGAGCTCATAGGGAATGTGAGTATGAATTTTTATTTATATATCCATATATTGACAGATGTCCCTTAAAATTCTATGATTTGCAAATATGTATGTGTATATACTTGTGCATCCTATACCTTGAAGTAGTGGATTCCTTGTCACTGGAAGTAATCAAGCAGAAACTGGATGCCCGTTTATGAGTGTATAATATCAATATCAACATCATTTTTTTTTTTGATTTGCCAGATTTTTTTCCCAAATATCAGCACAAAACAAGATCACAGAATTTGTTGCAGAATAGGACTTCAGAACTCATATTCCATTTCCTTCAGCAGCTAGAAGAAGAAACTGAATCCCATAATAGGGAAATTATATAAATTATATATATATATACATATATATATGTGTGTGTGTGTGTGAGTGTATGCATGTGTGTGTATATATAAATAATGTAATATATATATATGTATATATATAAATATATATAAAATGTAATGAGGAACAGGATGGGAATTTTAATAAAAATTGATCACAAATCTGCATTGTATATAACCTGAGACAGGCTTATAATTGTTCCACTTATACTGTTTATTTTTAAAGGTATTTCATTAGGGAGATCCTCTGGTGAACAGATAGCCTATATTTAAACTGATGCAGTAATATTTTGCTTCATAATCATATACTGGGAATGCAATATCCTTCTTAGTAAAATTAATAACAATACTTGATATTTCTATTCTTTGATGCATTTGTAAGTGTGATTTTATTTGAGATCCAGAATATTCCTCTGATGCCCTCATATGCAACTGGTGGTATAGTAGATAGGACACTTCATCAGGAGGCAGGAAGATTTGAGTTTACTAATTGTGGGATGCTAGGAAATTCTTTAACTTCTGTTTGCCTCAGTTTCTTTAACTATAAAATCTGGAAATTAAAAGCACCCAGTCTATAATGTTCTGGTTAGCTTTCTGGAGATCTTTGGACCAGCCTTTGTTTCAGCTGAGTAATCACCACATGAATAGCCTGAGATAATGTCCAAAAGTCTTTATTGTCTCCTTCACAGTCTGTCTCCTTGCCTGGGGCTCAGCTAGATTTCTGAAGGCCCTTCAGATGGGCCTTGGTCTTAGTGGGGAAAGCAAGAGGACAGGCCAGCCACCACAAGACTGATGAAGATGTAATGTCTCTCTGAGTCTGAGAGCTTGAGCTCCAGCCTCTGTCTTCTCTGAGTCTGTCTCTGGCTGAGTTTGTCCCAGTTTATATTCTCTATTACAATTACATCATTACAGTATACTGAGTATAAACCAATCATTATGTCACTAGGGCAATCCTGAACTAGAGAACTCACTTGGTAACCTAGATAACCATTGTCTTATCAATTCCACTGAGTTAATATCTTGTTCTAAATCAATCATACTGAGCCTTAAGTATATTTCTCCAAAGTTCCTGCCCTTTACACCAGTCCACAAAGTTTTTGTTTTGGTCAAATGAGATAGTATTTGTAAAGTGATTAGCAAAGTGCCTGGAATGTAGTAAGCATTTAATTAATACTTGCCCCTACTTTACATAAAGGAAGATATCCCCATTTTACTTATAAGAAAACTAGAGTTTAGAAAGATTAAATAATTTAAACAAGGTAACAAAATGAATTAACTAGTATAATGTTCAAATTAAGAAATTAGATTCCAAAGTAGATTAATAAGTATTTGTTGAATGAAATTTAATATTCAATTGTATGTCTGTTCTCATCACACTGCCTCTCAGAGATCAAAAAGAGATCCTACCTGTCCAATCCACTTATTTGAGAAGAAACTGAGTCAGTTCATTTTCTTTTAGCCAGCTTTAATTATTTTAATATTTTCCCTTGCATCAAACCTGAATTTACTTCACTGTAACTTAAAGCAAAAGAAAACAATAAAATAAACATCTTTTTTTTTATGTTTAAGCAGAAAGTTCAATTTCTCTTCCACACAGTCCTTGTAACATTTGTAGATCTTCTCTCTTCTCCAGAGCAAATATCTCCTTGTCTTCCAATAAGTATATGTATAATAATATATCAATATCATATACAAATGTGTATGGTGGATATGTATGTTTGCACCACATCATGTTTTTGTGTTTTTTTTAATTCTATTCATCTACTGATAAAAGGAGTTAGAATTAGAAAAAAAAAATATATATATATATTCATGTATACATACACACACTTACATATGGATTTGAGTTTTGAGCCTTGTACCATTTCGGTAATCATTTTTTAGATAAACTCAAGTTTTTAAAAGAGAATCCCAGAAGGCATTGCTCAGAAATATATATCATATTCTAGGTAAGGTGTAAAGAAAGCAGGGCACAGAGCATTTCCCTATGTCAGCTACTGTTAGCATGGAAAAAGTGACAAAGTTCTGTGATTTTGAGTAAGTCATTTAGACATTATAATCCTCAGTTTCATTTCCTATAAAATAGTGATACTAATAACTAAAGTACGTACCTCATAAAGTTGTTTTAACAATTAATAAGATAATCTCATGTAAAGCACTCCACAGTCATTTAGGGGTTATATAAATACACAGCTATTATTTAATCAATGTTTTTATTATGCTATATTCTTATTCATGCATTTTTATTCCCTTGGCTGTCAGGAGTAACTCCCCACAAGAAAATCAACTTTTATATATTAAGAAAAACTCCCAATTACCAACAATAGCACTCTGACATTCTGGTTTAAAGAGGAAAATCCTGTTGAATCCAATTCAATTCTACAAATATTGATTAAATATTCTGTCAATGATATCACTTCCTTTTCTATACTGATGCCAAGCTAAACGTTAGGGGATTACCAAGGAATGGGTGATTGAAAATAAGAACTGAAAAGGGTTAAGTATTCGTACATTTTCTTTTACATTAGTAAATCTTAGGTTGAGGGCAGGGAAGCTATTTAAAAATTCATTTTTGTAATTATCTCTTTTTTTTTTTTGTTTTTTTTTTGTTTTGTTTGTTTGTTTGTTTCTGAGGCTGGGGTTGAGTGCCTTGCCCAGGGTCACACAGCTAGGAAGTGTTAAGTGTCTGAGACCAAATTTGAACTCGGGTCCTCCTGACTTCAGGGCTGGTGTTCTATCCACTGCACCACCTAGCTGCCCCTATAATTATCTCTTAAAGAAATGTGAGAAACATGGCCATTCAGATGCCAATATGGTATTTGGCTCCTACCCTGGACTTCCTCCTGCCTTGGATCTAAATTATTTCTCTCATAGTCACATAGATTTAGTAATCATTATTGCTAGAAAGGATCTTAAAAATCAGACAATCCAAAACTCTATTTCTGATATTTTCACAATTCAGGGAAAGCCCACATGTTATACACAGATCAGTACCACAAACTGGAAACCAGTCAGAACATTATGTAAAAGGAAGAAATATTAGTACTTGAATTGTTAACTGATGAAATGGATGAGCTATTGACCTTTATTTATGTGCTCACATAATACATATCAACATAGAAACACATCTACACAATACATGCATGCACACAATATACATATGCATGCACACAATATACATATGTATACACACATATATACACATGAATGTTTATACAATTTATTAAAGGCGCACATTGTGGCACCTTATCATTTTTTTTTTATTCTATTCACTGACAGAGTGAGTTAGAGTCAAAACACAGAATGAGACATATATTTATGGACATGGATGATGATTTTGCTTTGATTGATTACATATTTGTTACGATTGTTTTTTAATGTGGGAGAGGGAGATAAAATGCTTATTAATTAAAAATAAAATTAACTGTAATTTTAAAAAGGAAAGCCAATGCAAAAGCATCTTGCTGGAACTTGACATTTTTGGTATACCTCCCCCTCTGCTTTCCTCTTCCTGCTTAGAGGGAAAATAGATTTAAAATGGGAGAGAATGAACACAACTCATCCATGTACAGCTGCTGTAGGGAAATGCTTGGTTTTCATTTGCAGTTACTGCTGAGCTATGCTTGCCTAGGGAAAAAAAAAAAAAAGCAAGTCTGTCAAATACACAGCTTTCCACTTGATAACTAAGTGTCAGAAGATTGGGATGCTGTAGAGCTGAAGGGAAGAGAAGCAGGTGCTATCATTTGCAAAGCAAGATTCCCCACTTGCATCTCACTATTATGGGGGCAGCTGTGAATTTTTATAGGATTAAAGGCTTAATGATGGAAGGAACCATAGAAACCAAAGAGTTCATTTCCCACCGTTCTTTCATAGAGGAGGAACTGAGGCCTTATCATCCCGGGAAGATAAATAATTTGCTCAGGGTCACACAGTATAACTGAGGTGAGATAGAAATATAGGTGTTCTTCACTCCAAATCAAATAATGTATTTGTTATGCTCCCTCTAAAAAGGGAATGATTAATGGTCATTTTGCAAAGTTTAAAGAAGTAAGAAGAAGGCTGCTTTTTGTAGAGAGGAAGCCTTTGAAAAATGAGCTCTAGAGCATGGAAGGAGAGAGGGTATTTGTGGTAGTTAAAACATGGGATGTTATCTTATTATAAAGAAGAGAACCAGCATGAGAAAGTAGGGGGGCAGGGAATCTAGGGTTCCATTAGTCTCCTGTTGCCTCTAAGATTAGGATGGCATTTGTGTTGATTTGAAATTTGTGGGTATAGAGCACAAATCTAGTTTTGTTAGTACTAGCCAAATAGAAAATTTGGGTAGGTTCTCTAGCTTTTATTATTGTCTTTTTACTTATGATCAAACTGAGGTTTAGAAAAGCAAAATTATTTGCCTGACAAACCTAAAGATAGGAGTCCACAGGCCTGTACTTTAAATCCTTTGGGAAACTAATGTTTTCACTGGGTTTCCTTTTCACAATTCCTTGCGCTTTGTAAATATCCCATTTTTACCATTCACTGTGTATTTTCCCAGTACTCACTTTCTAAAGCCCTTCTCTTCACTTTCTATCTATTTATATTTATATTTGTTTCTTTCCTTTGTTTCTAGCTCTACACCTCAAAGAGGCTAAGAAATAACTTAGCATTGATGTAAATATGTTGGAGTGTTTTAGTAATGTTTCACATTATATTTAATGCTTTACAATTCCCAGCACCTTCACAACAATATATAAATAATAACTCCCCTTTAACATTGAGGAAATTGAAACTGAGGGAGGTAAAATAATTTACTTAAGATTATATTTGACAAAGAAGTGGACTAACTAGAATTCCAGCCTAAATTCTTTGACTTTAATAATGTGAGGATTTAAATTTGTGTGAAAAAGAAGGCAGGAAGGAGGAAATTGGCTTTTTAGATGCTTTCTTGAGTATAGTTGTCCTTATTGGCTCCTCAAAAACAGGAGTTCTAATCAAGAAAAAAATCAGATTGGTTGCCAGTCACTGAGCAAGTCTTTAAACCTACTTCAGTGGCATTTTTTGTATCTATATCTTTTCCCTTATTTCATAGACCTCAATTGAAGTTCAAATACTGATTTATCTGTCCATCTTGACATTCCATTAACTCTTGTCTGTACTATGCATATGATCTCCTAACAGTTTCTCACTATTCAAGGCTCTCCTTACTCTAAAGCAAATTCCACATAGTAGGCCAAATGACCAAATGATGTTCTTAAAGCAAAATTTTCCATTTTCCATAGCATATTTTCTTTCTTTTTATTAATTTTATAATTATAACATTTTTTGAGAGTACATATGCATAGGTAATTTTTTTACAACATTATCCCTTGTACTCCTTCTGTTCAAAATTTCCCTTCCTTCCCTCTACCCCCTCCCCTAGATGGCAGGCATTCCCATACATATTAAATATGTTATAGTATATCCTAGGTACAATATATATGTGGAGAACCAAATTTTGTTTTGTTGCAAAGGAAGAATTGGATTCGGAAGGTAAAAATAACCTGGGGAGAAAAACAAAAAAAATGCTCTCAGTTTACACTCATTTCCCAGTGTTCTTCTCTGGGTGTAGCTGATTCTGTCCATCATTGATCAATTGGAATTGAATTAGCTCTTCTCTATGTTGAAGATATCCACTTCCATCAGAATATATTCTCACATAGTATTGTTGTTGAAGTGTATAATGATCTCCTAGTTCTGCTCATTTTACTCAGCATCAATTGATGTAAGTCTCTCTAAGCCTCTCTGTATTCATCCTGTTTGTCATTTCTTACAGAACAATAACATTCCATAACATTCATATACCATAATTTACCCAACCATTCTCCAATTGATGGGCATCCATTCATTTTCCAGTTTCTAGCCACTACAAAAAGGGCTGCCACAAACATTTTGGCACAAACAGGTCCCTTTCCCTGCTTTAGTATTACCTTGGGAGATAAGCCCAGTAGTAACACTGCTGGATCAAAGGGTATGCACAGTTTGATAACTTTTGGGACATAATTCCAGATTGCTCTCCAGAATGATTGGATTCTTTCACAACTCCACCAACAATGTATTTCACTCCTAAATTCAATCAGCTTTTAGATTTTGTCATTTCTGCTTCCACAAAACGTGTCAATTGCATTCCTTTCTCACCAATCACATGATTTTTGTTTATACCCTCAACACTTCTTTCCTTGAGAGTAGAGATTCATTCTTTGTAATATTCCCAGTACTTAGAACAATGCCTGATACAGGTATTGTTTGATTTATTAATTGAGGGATTTTTTGATTTATTATTTGAATGACTTTCTTGTCTTATCTCTTCCCCCTTCTATTCATCACATAGCTGCCAAAGTAATTTTCCTTAAGTACAGTTCTGACCATACATCCCTTCCACTTAATAAACTGTAGTGATTCAATGTTTCTCCAGGATCAAATATAAACTTTTCAATTTGACTTTATAAAGCCCCTCACAACCTGACCTCCATATATTCTTTCATCTATATCATACATTTACTCTTCTTTCCACACTCTATACTCCAATGAAAATGGCCTCCCCTCCATTCTTCACACACAACACTTATCTCCCATGTCCATTGCTTTGCATTGGCTTTATCTCATAAATGAAATGTACTCTGTCTTCATTTCTGCCAAATACTGTAGAATTCCTCTGTTTCTTCAAGACCTATGCAGCAAGGATCACCTTCTATGTGAAGTCTTTCCGAGTCCCTCAACTGTTAATGGCCTCCCTCCCTCATTATCTTACAATTTAACTTCTTTATATTTATTCTTAATGATTTTAATATAGATTTATATGTGTGTAGACATATACATACATACATATATAACCAATAGAATATATATTCCTTGAGAGCATGGGCTCTTCCTCTTTTTTTATCTTTGTATGATCTATTATAGGTCTTTAATGAATATTTGTTATTTGATTAAGTGATCAGCTGTCAACTGGGTTACTTTAGAAAGTATGCATCCAAGATGGTTCACCAAAGGAAAAAAATGGAGTAAATAGGAACAGTACTCTTATCAATTCAATTAATCAATTTAATTATCAAACAATATCTTACAATATTAAAACTGGCCTCCCACATTATTCATTGCAATTGGTACTTATTCTTACATAACCATGCTATCTAATGGAACATAATCCAAACTAGTTGTTCTGTAGTGATACACATACTCAAGATTTAGAATAATCTAGGAAAGCTTTAGACGATTCAATATTCCCTGGTCACTTTACTATGATGCTAACTTGAACCTCTTTTCTATTTCAGAATTGGTCCTAAAATATATACATTGACTTATCTTTATTTTCTTTCTCCTTAAGGATCTCAAAAGTTTTAGCCATGATCTTTGTTTGCTCAAACATGCAAACCTCAATACTGTGACTTCTCCGGAGAGAAGTTCATTTATATCTGTGTTCACATTGAATAGTTATATTCTCTAAACAAGATGCTAAGTTTTATGAGGTCAAGATGATAAAAAAGAAACATTCTTCTATTGCCTATAATATCTAGAAAATGTTATTTGTGCTGAGAATACTTCTAATACATGGATATTCTAATAATACTTATAATCTCATGATCTGAATCATCCCTATGTCAATTCACATCTTGACCCATTTATATCTCATGAAACTTGTACCAATTCATCGATAAATCCAACACAGGGCCCTCAATTTAAAGAAAAAAAATTAATAATCATTCAAAGAGTCTGTTGTCAGTCTTGGATAGAAGAGGCAGCCCTTTTGAAACACCAGTCTCTCTTGCACTCCAGATTCTTTTTTTTTTTTTTAAACTCTCTTTCAGTTGCCCATGGTTTTCATCCCTCATCCCATCCCTAATCTTTTATTGACTCTTTTTCCATTCCCTGTTACATCTGCAAATTTCTTCTATTCTTAAAAAAATATTCACCGTACTTTGTCATTTCCTCAGGTCACCCTATATTAGCTGCTTATGATCTCTTTACCAAACAGCTATAATATCTATTATTTTGGTAATCATGTTCCTCCAGTCCCCACCTCTCCCCCACTCTATTCTCTTTATAGTTACTAGGAAGAACCTCTGAGGCCATCATCGTCTACCTTTCCTTACTTTCACAATCATATATACCTAAAAGCAGCCTTCTTCACCCTACTTCTATTTACTCTCCACCCACTAACTTTTTTTGTTTTTTCTTTGTGAAATCTTTATTAGGTAAGGAGGCAAGGTGGCAAGATCAGTGCAGTCCTTCTTGGCAGAAGCCTTCATCATGGCAGCTAGGACATTGTTGAGCTTCTCTCTCTTCCTCTTGGGCAGCATGTGAGTTCCCGTACTTTTTTGATTAACTTAAAGGCTCTTTTATCTTTGGAGACATTTGACAATTCCATAGCCTACTTCTTATAAGGACCAAGCCCACAACCTCCTGGATCATATCTCTTATACTTGATGTGTTTGGTCAAGCGCCCACAGCAATGACAGTGTTGCAACTTCAAAACATTTATGGTAACTTTGTGGTCTTTGTTGAGGACCATCGCCATGGGGTGTTGGATGGCCATGGCTGTGGCACTATTGTAACCCCAATGGCAGCCATAGCAGAAGCCTACCATATGGTCTCTTATCTGTATGCTACAATACTGTCTGCTTTGGTCTCCTTACCTTTACTTTTTACATCTTCCATAGCTTCTGTTTTGGTCTCCTTATCTCTAGTCTTCTTTACATCTCCCAATCTATTCTTCACACAACTATTCCTAATTCTTATTACTAAATCATGGGATTTATTCCATTAAAAAAAAAAGTTTATTGGCCCCCTATTGATAGGCGTCATGACTGGAACAAGGGAATGACTGCAAAAAAACTAATATAATATAGAAATCCCCTATATAGTATTTACAATTTGACTCTCACATCCTCTACATTCCTCTATTGACTGATCTGCCCTTGTTTCTTTCTGAACACAATATTTCACTTTTCATCTCTTCAACTTTCATCAATTTTTTCCCTATGCCTTCATTGTTAATTTTCAAAATTCCCTTGGAATCTCTAACCCCCAGCTAAGTTTATCTCAAGTGCTGCCTCTTACCAAAAAAAAAAAAAAACAAAAAAACAAAAAAAAAGCCCACCTTTTTCCAGAATCTCCCCAACTCAAATTTTTAACTTACCAGAACACACAATAAAATTGCTTTGCATTTATTTATATGAACAAAATGTAGAGAGGTAACATTCCTATCCATCAGCAGTCCTTGGTTTCAACTCTAGTGAACATAATACTCCAGTGCCTAACTCCTTGGTGTTCTGCCACTATCCCAATTTCATCTTCCTTTTGTGGATGATATTCCTCTATTACATTGCAAACTCCTTGAGGGCAGTTGTTGCTGTTGTTTTTTTTTTTTTCCTCTTTAACATGAGAGTTTAATATATATCTGATATATAGTAAGAGCTTGAAAAAATATTTTTTGAATTGGATTGATTGTGCATCTTATTGCTTGCCAGTCACATGTGAAGTACTTTAGGGGAGAAACTGTTTTCATATTTGTTTTCCTATACTCAGTGTTTAGCATGACATGTAAGAAGAATAAAAACTTGTTGAATTAAGGAAAACTAGAATTTAATTTTGACCATTATTTTACTTCTACTTTTCAACATGTAAAGATGAACTATACAAGGCTAGTGTAAAATCTCAGATTTTAATACCTTTAATGTGGAATGTGATGGGTACCTTTGAATGAGTTAGTCAAATCAATAGTGGTTTAATTGATAGTGGTTACAAATTATGCTTTAGATTTTTAAGGTGGCAGTGGGTAATTTTAGAATTTTATTTCTTTGAAAGATAATAGACCTTTCATGTTGTATGAAATGTGAATCAGTTTGGGCTGAGATTTAGGATTTTATTTGTCTAGGTCACTATGGCATTAGAAAATGAAATCTCCAGGCAAAACCTTTAGAATTTCTATTCACTAAGTGCAGGCCTCATTTCCCTTTTAGAACAATGCATAATGAGAGGCAAGTCCATAAAACCAGATTAGGGGATAAAGTACCTTCCATTTTAGCCTAAATTAATCTTTGGTCATGTGTTTGAAACATTTAATAGCTGTTTCTCTGGCTTAATCCCTTTAGGTAAAATTTCTACCCAAAATATGTAGCTGTAAGTTGATAAAATATTATCTGGAAGTAGAAGACCCTGAGTGTTTTAATTCTCTGTCACTAATTTTACAAAACTGTTCTTTGCAACTTTTTAAGATTTGTATAACCATTAGTAATTTTATGTACCAGGCTCATTGTGGCATAAAATAGCAAAAGATTTCAATTGCCAACATTAGTCAAAGCACCAGAGAGATTCCCTATATATTTGGCAGATCTCTGAGAGTGTAGGTGGAGCATATAGGATAATCTTTCTATTTAAACTTAAATTTGTATGCAGTGAGTTGAGTTACTTAGTAACATAAAATTATAATTACATCCCCTGGTAATTAATGATCTTCAAATACCTTCAAGAATAAGTTATACAATTTCTCAGATTCTTATTCATACCATTTCTACCTTCACATTCTTGATAAATCACTGTACAGAAACAGAATTTTAAAGATTCTTAACATGCTATTTTACAGTTCCTCTCTGGAGAAGCTGTTATAGCTTTGTTGTTGTTCAGTTATTCAGTTGTGTCCGAATCTTCATGACCCTGTTGACTGTCCTGTCCATGGAGTCTTCTTAGCAAACATATTATAGTGGTTTGTCATTTCCTTCTCAAATGAATTAAGACAAACAAACCTTAGTTGAATTTGAACACAAATCTTCCTGACTCCAGGTCCAGCATTCTATCCACTATGTTATATGTTGTGTGATAGCATAGAAGGAAGCCACTGAATTAGAAGTTTCCAATCCACAGAATAGCACAATGGAAAACATGCTGAATTTGTAGGGATCTGGATTCAAATCCTAACTCTTTTATTTACTATCCATGGGACTTATACTAAGTCACTTAATCCTTCAAATGCATGTCTGTTTTCCCATTTTGAAAAGTGTGAAATCCAGTTAAGGTAATCTCTAATGTCACTTCAAGATCCAAGTCTATGGTTCTATCAAAAGAAGTATGTACAGATACTATGAAAAAAAATTTTTAAGGTAAAATGGGATCATAACACCAAAACTTGGAGAAATTCAGTGTCATTAAAACAGTCTTCAAAATGTTGTAATAAGTATCTATTGTGTGAAAAATGTTGTTCTAACAATATCAGCAATGTCACTTAATATGTATGCCATCTGACTCAGAAATAATATTACTGCACATATATCCAGGAAAGTTGAGTTCAGAGAGAAAATGTATGTGTAGAGAAATATTTAAGCAGTATTTTTGTGGTAGTATTTGTGGGAAATAAAATGGTAATGACAAATGACTGAACTAAATATAGTTTATGGTTGTAAATTTGTGTTATTATGCCTCAAGAAAAGACAAATATGAAGAATTTAGAGAATTGCAGTAAAACATATAAACTGATGCAAAATAAAACAAAATGTAGTAAAGCAAACACACACACACATACACACACATACACACCAAAAAAAATTCACACAATTATTACCACAGTATAAAAGAAATGAAAATTGATTTTTTTTTAATCTATGCACTAACCAAACTTGACTTTGAACAATTGACAATGAAACATGATTCTCTCCTTTTGGTGAAGAGATATTAGCTTATAAATAGAGAATAAGACATCCATTGCGAGACATTGATAAGTTTGTTGATTGATTTTACTTAAATGCAATTCTTTTTTATAGTTTAGGATGATAGCACATTACTAGAAATGTATAAAAATAAAAAGGACATCATAATTGCATATGTTTGTATGTAATCATATATTGAAATATATATGTAATATGTTTAAAATCATATCTAAAACTAGAAATGATATTAAATGTTTATAATAGTAAGTCCATTGAGCCTATAGCTATACTAGAATGCCATGGTCAGGAAGGGGAATGTTAATTATCACATGATGTTAATTATCACATAAAAATTATTATATATTATGACAGAGAATAGGCAGTTTCTTTTTCTTCTTCACAGAAATATAAATGGTTGTTTCTCATATGTCTATAATTCTTTATAATTTACAAAGCACTTTATTCCCCAAACCTTGTGAATAGATAATGCAACAATTTTTATAACTTTACTTATGAGGAAGTTCAGATATAAAGAGAATAATTTGTTTGTCATTAAATGTCATGATCAGGCCTCAGACCCAACTTTAATGATGTTAAGTTCAATGTTTTATCCTTTCCATTATGCTACTATAAATCAGACTTGCAACTGGAGCAAGTGCACCTTCAACTAGGGAACTGAAATTTTAAAAGTGCATAACCTTGAAATAATTATTTTTAAAGATTGACAAGGGGTTGACAGCAGGTATTCCCTATTAACTGTCAAACTGAATGAGCCCAGAATGACAAATTAGCAAGATAGTTAAATACTATAGAAAGGTACATGATGGCTTATGAGCAACTAGAACAACTAATTCCTACTCCTACTCAACTGAATTTGCCTTTCTTATTTGTTATATTCTTCTTCTTCATGAATTAGAAAATTGATCTTTGGATGTGCCCCAGAAGCCAGATCTAAGCAATCACAAGAAAAAAAAAGTGGCTTTTTTATTCTAGGTATAAATTAGTATTAATATTGATATCTATAGACATAGATCTATTCTATAGCTTGAGATAGAAATAAAGATAGAGATGATAAAGATATTATCTTTTAATTTTCTTAACCTTGTTACATCCCATGTTATACAACTTCTTTGCTGAACCTCAGTCACATATGGAAATGGATGGTCACACACACCAGACTTCACCATTTCTGACAAGTATACTACTTAATTCATTAAAAATCTCTGACATTTTCCTATTTGATCATAACTTTCTGTCATTACAATTATCACTGTGTCACATCCTAAGCTTGTTCTTCACCATGTTTGAGATCCCCACACCTTTCAATCCCTAAATATTTTCTTCAGCCATTATCCCTGTTTTGATTTCATTCTTGATCCTCTGGTACCTCAATCTAATTATTTAGCCATTTAAACTCTACATTGTGTTTTGTTCTTCATTACCTTGTCCTATTTTTATCACAGACCTTCTCTTATTAAATTTCTATTTTGGATCATCCTCACCATCAACTTCCTCTGCTTCTATTTAGAAGTTTCTCTATAAAGCTGGAGAAATCTCATAACTATAATGACTGTGTACATTACAAATTAATGTTATCCAGCCTCAACTCTTTTCTCAGTGTTGAAAGGCAGTCCTTTTATTTTTCCCTAATTGATTCCCTACTTCATTTACCATGAAAACTATTCTAAACCTTTACTTCCTCCCTGAAAACTCTACATATCTTCTTCATTTTCTCTCTTAGCTGAGGACCTCACTTTTTATTTTACTGGGGAAAAAAATGAGGCCAATTAATATTAGTTCACTTTTCTCTCTTTCATTTGGAATCTCCCTTGACATCATTACCCTATTTTCTCCTTTTCTCCAATCTATCACAAAAAGATGGCACTTCAAGTCCCTTTCTAGATTCATTTTATCTTATCTCTTGCAGTTTTCTCCAATGGATTACATCCTCAACCATCCCCATTATCTCTCAAATCTCTAAATTATTTTTACCATTTTGTTCCTTTGTTACTATCTTCAATCATGTCCATATCTGCCATCATTTTAACACACACACACACACACACACACACACACACACACACACACACACAATCATGCAATTATATACATCACTGGATTTTCCTAATCTCTCAAAACAAATTTTCTATATCTTTCCCCCTTTTCTGAGCCAAATTCCTTGAAAAACTTGACTAAATTTGCAACCTCTTTCCCTTCTCCTCTCACGCACTGATTAATCCTTTGTATTCTGGTTTTAAACATCATCTTTCAGCTGAATTTGCTCTATCAAATCTTAAAAAAAGATTTCATAATTGCCAAGCTACTGTTCTTTGCTCAGTCTTAATCTTTCTTGTTTTGCTTCTTGATTAATCTGCTGCATTTGATGTTTAAGATTAAAATGTCCTAATAGATATTATCTCTCTCCTGTCTCTTTTCTCCTAGCTTTCTGATCATTCCTTATCATATTTTCCTAGTTCATTGCCAATATCATATACCTTAACTGCAAACAAGAAAGATTTAAGTTTCTACTATCCTGGATCCTCTTCTCCAACTATATTTTCTCTCTTGATAACCACTTAAGTTCCCATATGTTTAAAAACCAATTCTAAGCAGAGCTCATCATATCTAAAATTGAACTCATCCTTTTTCCTTCCTATACTTTCTTTCTTGCAGTTATCTATTTCTATCCAAGACACCATCATCCTTCCATTTTCTCAGATTTATAATCTTGATATTACCCTGAACTCCTTTCTCTCCATCTCCCTAAAGTTGAGTCCCCCCACCACTTCTGCCTTCAGTATCTTTCTCTCACATCTAACCCCTGACCCTTTTTCTCAATCTACATTGCTATTAACTTGTTTTAGGTCCTTATCCTCACTACTCTGGCTTACCACAAAAATCTTTTAATCGGTTTCTTACAATTCCAATTTATTCTGAAGATTGTGACCAAATAATTTCCCTTAAACATAGCTCTAATCATGTTTATAATCTCCTATGTACCAACTCTCATGGCTCCCTATTTTCTCTTAAATAAAATATAAATATATGTTTAGTTTCTAAAGACCTATACAATTTGTTCCCAAAATAATTTTTCAGTTCTATTGAGCATTATTTCCCCTCCCATATACTTTGACCCAACCAAACTGACCTCTCTCTTCTCCACTATCAACACTCTATTCCCCATTTTTGTTTTTATATTCACCATCCATGCCTTGAATGTGTTCCTTTTTGTCTCCACTTCATAAATTCTCTCTCCTTCATTAAGCAATATCATATGTGTTTATATATGCATACATACACACATACATACATACATATGTATGTGCATAGATGATGTGCTTTTTTCTCACTTGCCCATAAGAATATAACCTCATCAAAAGTACAGATGACTTTATTCACCAAACCCTAAAGCAGGGTTTAGTGCATAGAAATTTAATAAATCTTTTACTGGCTATTTATGGGGAGCAATTAAGCATCTGTTAAACATATGAGAGGCAGGAAAATATAATGATGAATGTTTGAGGGCATGTGGGAAAACTGGGACACTAATACATTGTTGATAGAATTGTGAACTGATCCATCCATTCTTGAGAGCAATGTGGAACTATACACAAAGGGTTACCAAACTATATATATCCTTTGATTCAGCAGTGTTTTTGCTGGACTTATATCTCAAAGGGATCTTAAGGGAGGCAAAGGGACTCACATGTGCAAAAATGTGGCAGCCCTTTTTGTAGTGGCAAGAAACAGGAAACTGAATGGATGGCCATTAGTTGGAGAATGGCTGAATAATTTATGGTATATGAATGTTATGGAATATTATTTTTCTATAAGAAACAATCAGCAGGATTATTTCAGAGAGGCCTGGAGAAATTTACATAAACTGATGCTAAGTGAAATGAGGAGAATGAGGAGATGATTGTACATAGCAACAAGAAGATTATATGATTAATTCTGATGGATATGGCTCTTTTCAACGAGATGATTCAGTCCAGTTCCAATGGGAACTGAGTGTGGATGTCAACATATTATTTTCCTTCTTTTTGTTGTTTTTCCCATGCATTTTATTTTCTTTCTCATTTTTTCCTCTTTAACTTGATTTTTTTCTTATGCAACAAGATAATTGTATAAATATGTACCTATATTTAGGATTTAACATATATTTTACAATGTTTAGCATATATTGGATTATATGACATCTAAGGGAGGGGAAGGGTGAAGGAGAAACATTGGAACAAAGGGTTTTTCAAAGGTCAGTGTTGAAAAATTATCCTTTCATATGTTTTGAAAATAAAAAAGAACTTCAATCAAAAAAGGAAAAAAAGAAACATAAAAATATGAGAGGCAGTATCTTTATGATAGTAATTGACTTCTTAGCCATGATCTTTGTTACCTCCTTCTGACAGTCTATGAAAATTGCAAGGAGCTATTCATTGAGGAGCTTTAACCCATTAAATACATTTATTAATATTTACTTAGTAACAGCTATTTCCCAGACACTAAGCTAGAAAGAGAGGGTTGTGATAAGTAGAAAATAATGCCTACCTATAAAGAACTTAAAAGCTAGAAAGACATTTACTACCTATGTGATTCTAGGCAAATCACAGACTTCTACTTCAGTTTCCTTTTCCTTAATGGGAATGATAATAGCCCCTACTTTTGTGGAGATCAAAATAAGATAACCTAGATAAAGTGTTTTGAAAACTTTAAAGGATTCCAGGAATGTTAAACATTATTGTTGTAGTTATTTTTATTTTTATTATTCTTGTTACTAATATTATAAGGAATTAAAATGAGTTTATCTAAATTTATAATCATAAATCATAGCTTTGTATTTTTAGTCCAAGTAGAAAATCTAATCTCACTTTCATATTGTAACATTCCAATATCTGAGGACAGCTTTAAATCCCAAAGATTTAAATCTCTAGATTAATGATTGCATTTCTTTCAACCAGTTACCCATCTTCAAAAGGCACAGCTTCAAGTTCTTTTTGTAGATTATTTCCTCCCCTTAAAAACTTTATTATTGAAAATATTGGTTCAAAATATATTTTATATCACAAATTTTAAAGAATTTAAGTCAAGTCTTTAAATAGAAAAGAGTTGAGACTATTTGAGAGTATTTCAACCAAGGAAACAGAATAACAGGATCATAATTTTGCTCTGTTCTGACAAGTACAATTGACACTCTATCCTCAAAGGGCAAAATATATTCATAATATATGTCTATGACAGGACTCATGTATTTTCTGTTCCTCCATCAAAGAGATGACAAGGAAAATATGAAATGAGATCATTTCAAAGTATCTGGAGAACAAGTTGAGTACTAGTTTAAAGTTCCATTTCAAGAATTATGTTTGGACTTGTTCAGGCTTGTTTCTCATTACTCAATAAGCAGACAGTTTTTTTGTTTTTTTTTTTAATAAGTACTGACTATATGCAAACCCCCATGGTAAGTGTCATTGGGAATAAAAAGAAGCATAATGCATAATCTTCTTTTGTATAGTTATATACTTTTACACAAAATATTTTTCTTAAGAATAATAGGTTCAAGTATTTATCTATGGATATTTATTTCAATATACATAATTTATAACTAATTATATGAATACACTTTTTAAAAGTCTACTTTCCCAGAGTTATTGAAAACAAGATTCATATATTATTTAACATCTTACTCTTTCCTAAGTGTCTTGTTGGTACTTTGCTACTATGCCCTGTCCAGTGTACCATCTAAACTCCTAAACCAGAACGGTAGTGAAATGTGTATGTAGGGTATACATGTACTAAAGTACCTCACAGTTCCAGACCTACAGGACATGACTTTTTCTTTTCTCTCTGAAGAATCCTGCTGACTTTTGCTCTAAGTTGCTCTGCTTTACAGCTGGGGTAGTTCTTCAAACAACACATTTCTTATCACTCAGATGCTTTCAACTATTGTCTTGTCCTACTCTGTCTCACATAATGAAGTGGTTTTATTCCTTACCAAGACTAACCCATCTAGTAGCTCAAGTGATCCCATTCCATTCCATTTCCTCTAATAGCCTGCCTTTTCTGTAATTCCCCGTTTTTCATGTATTTTCAATTTCTCTCTGTGTACTAGCTCATTCCCTCCTAACTACAAACATGCCCATTTCTTCCCCACCTTGTAGCCCACACTTAATTCTTTGATTCCTAGTAAAATCTAATATCTCTTCCACACTTCATAGTTAAACTCCTTGAATGCACGATTTACAATAGGTAAGTTCAATGTCTTTTCTCCTATTCTCTTCCTAACCCCTTATGATATGGATTCTAAAGTTATCACTCCATCAAAATTGCTATGTCCCAAATTATTGATTTCTTAATTTTCCTATCCTCATTCTTTTTTACTTTCCTTTAGCCTTTTATACTGTTATTCACTTGCTGCCTGATATTCTCTTCTTTCTAGGTTTTCAGAACATCACTTTCTATTGCTCCTCCTACTTCTTTGACCATTCCTTCACTATCTTCTTTATGGATCCTATTTCTGTACACACTTTCTAATCATTGGTGTAGCTCAGTATTCCTTCCTGGATTCTCTTCTTTTCTCTCTCTCTACTACTTCAACTGGTAATCTCACCAGTTCTAACATTATTATAATTATCTTCTCTTTGTTAATGACTCTTAAATCTTCCTATCCTAGAAGTATTCAGGTATTGAATTCAAGAAAACCTGAGTTCAAAGTATTAGACATATTGGCTATGTGACCACAACAAGTGATTTAATATGTCTACTTTAATTTCTTTATTTGTAAAATGGAGATAATAATAGAAGCTACATCTCAGGCCTATTGTGAGGATATAATGAGATAATAATTACAAGGAACTTAACACAATGTCTGTCACATAATAAACACTAAATAAATATTGGCTATGATTAACACAGTATTATTATCTGCCCTAAACTCTTTGCTGCTGTACAATCTTACATCTTCAATAGTCTTTCAGACACCTTGAATTGGATATCCAGTAGATATCAAACTCAAATTATCAAAAAATTATTATATTTCTTCCTAAATAATCATGATATTCAATTAAGTCATCAACAATAGTCATCCAATTTCTCTTTGAATACCTCCAGTGACAGAGAAGTTACTTTCTCTTTTATGACACTACTTCATTTGTAGATGTTGATAACTATCCAAAATTTGCCTCTTTATACTTAATTTTCCTAGTTGACAGGGGAAAAATCTATTGAAGAGCCCTAAAAATATTGGTTGAAGTAAATTGAATTTCTAGCAATTGAATTACTTAATCTCCCAACAGAGTTTTAGGAAAGTTGAGTTGGGAATTAGAAGGAAAAAAAGGGGGGGCATTAAAAAGGGAGAAAGATATGAAGCAATATACTCTGTATCCGTACTGAATTCCCACTGTTTAATTATCTTTATAAAATATCTTATTTAAGGAACCATTAATAAGTTTCCAATACCAAGATGGTAATGAAAATAATTATTACATACTATAAGTCTCCATTTTTCAGATTGGCATACTCAATTTCAGAATTGGCTAGGAAAAAAAATGATTTTCTGAGTACTAAGGAATATGCCTGTATATTGAATTCAGGTGATTATTTAGCCAAAGAAAAGAAAGGAAAAAGAACTGACTCATCATTGGATATTTACCTACTTAATGGGATGTATTAGTAACTGGGAATGGACTACAATGAATTACTCTGAGAAAATGGGTTCAACTAATTGGTTGAGAAAAATCATCTCAAGGATATAATTAAATTGACTAGTGTACTATTATTGCTACCATAAACACCATTACTGATCTTTCAGATGCCTTGAATTTCCAGTATAATTAAAAATAAGTGGTGGGGAAATAAAAGACCCATAAGTCAAAGCATCTCAAGAAGATAGATTTATGGTAAACTAATGAAGGAAATAGAAGGTCACCAATTGTATTCTCTTCCCAATAGTTTTTATTGCTCATTTGCTATTCTATCATTTAGCTCATTTTATTATTAAGCATTCAATTATTCAATCAGTCATTCAACTAAACTTCTTAGTTTTCTCTTTAAACTTGCACTTACTGACCACCATTTCTGCAATGGCAAGAACTTCCACCACATGCCCATGTTCAAAATGTTATTTTATTGAACTATTTCCATTTTTGACTCAGTCCTCACATTCAGATAACAATTCCTGCATTTCTAAATTTATGATATGACTTGTAGCCCAAGACTTCTACTTATCAGCTAAATTAGTGAGGACATGATGTGACTTTTCTGAGAATGGAGCCTGAGTCTATATCCAGGGACATGGGAAGGAAGAAGGAAGTAAGAGGAATCCAAAATATAATGTAAACCCATATCAAAGTATTTTTGTTCTTTGCTCTGCTTTCCTTCATAGCACCTGCCTTTATGTGTTCTCCTTCTAAATGCCATCTCCATATGTTATAGTGCTATGGCTACAACAATAGCTGAGTTGGTAAAGTGTGGGTTAAGTGACAAGTTATATTGTTCAATGTTTGAAGTCATGAAGCTGCTTCTGACTTCATCTGACAACATCAAAGCATCTGACAACAACAAAGAAATACTTTGTATAGTATCTTTGACAATGTTTGGCCTAAACAACTATCACTATTGTTAAGGTTATGATTTTAGCAATATGGATTTCTTCTTTTGCTATAAGATCCCTTTTTAATATATTGAGAAAATTCTACTTTTGTGAAAAGAGATAGGATTAAAGAAGCTTCAATAAGTCAGAGAAACACAGATTGTAAATTGGAATGGAGATTAGTGGTCATATAATACAATTCACATGTAAAGGAATTCGTCCTGTAACATACCCAGGGGTTAGTCATTTTGCCTCTAATGGAAGAGTTCCAAGGAGGCTTAATCCTTTATCTCTTTAAGAAAGTCAACCCCTTTTTGGGAAATTTCCCCTGAAATCAAACTCAATTTGCCTCTGCAACTCTTCTCCCAGAAGCTTGTGCCTTTGTCCTCTGGGGA
This sequence comes from Sminthopsis crassicaudata, assembly GCF_048593235.1. Classification (NCBI taxonomy): domain Eukaryota; kingdom Metazoa; phylum Chordata; class Mammalia; order Dasyuromorphia; family Dasyuridae; genus Sminthopsis; species Sminthopsis crassicaudata. The sequence continues at coordinate 559,548,470 of NC_133619.1, forward strand.
TATATAGAATACATTTAGCCAATTTATGGCAGGACAGGCCTTCAAACATAGCAAAAATATAATCCCCAAACCAAGTCTTTATTTTCAGGTAAAGTATTTCTAATTCCTTCACTCAATCCTTATATGTTATCAACTCAAACCTCTGATTGCCCTCTTTGGTAAAATATCTACCTTAACAGTTCCCTTCCTCAATCCTAGTCCTCAGAATTGAACACAATGCTCTAGATGATGTTTTATAAGAGTGGAGAACAGGGGATTTATGGCCTTCCTGTTTTTGAAAGCTATTGTCCTTTTAAGAAACCCAAGACTGCAGGAGTGATGTTGGAAGCCACAGTACACCACGGAGTCATATACTTTTTAGAATAACTGTGGTAGACTTCTGGGGTGGGACCAAGAAGGCTTCTGGGATTGGAGCAAGATGGTGGGATGAAGTCAGGAAGCTGCTTGAGCTCTCCCAGTTTCCCTTAAAAAAACACTGATGGAAGGAAGCCACTGTCTAGCTCAAGATAGACTGAAAAAAACTTCAAGAAAAGTCAATCTCATTGGGATGAAAATTGTGTTCAACCCAGGTCAGACAGACTGACCACAGTGTCAGCAACTAAGACCCTCAGTCCTGGCTCAGTAGAGAAGCAAATCAAGGGGGCAGCTTCCTCTCCAGCTCTGAAGGCAAACTCTGGGAAAACAGGCTGTTTCCTGAAAAGAGCAGGCCCTGCAAACACAAGGGGGCACTGTGCTCAAAGCCAAGGCTCAGAACTGAAAGGAAGCTTGGGACAATGCTCCCTTTACTCTCACTGTAAGGGCAAGTTCAAATTCCTGAGACTCTACACTTGAGAATTTCTGCTACATTGACACAAAATTATTAGCAAGTGCCTTTCAATAGACATTTCTTTAAGTTCTGGTCATATACCTTGCAAGAGTTCTTAGAGATCTGATCCTGAAGTCAGGATCTACATATGATTGTCATTATAACCTTTTTATCCATGGTAAGTCACTTAACCACAAAATTTTTTTGGGAAATCCAAAAGACAGTAAGATACAGATAAAGTAATGATCTATAGTGGTACAAGTTTCCTTTTATATCAGTTTATTTTGCAAATTCACTCAAAGGCCCAGTTTCTTATTCTATGATCTGTGCAAGAGGGACAATGTGCATAATGGATAGAGTACTGGATTTGGAGTCAAGCAAGTCCTTATTGTTTTTTCTTCTTCTCTTTTTTACTGGCATGGATGGGAATCCCACAACTAAAGAATTGCAAGTCCTTGACATATTGACACAGTTGCCAATCATAAATTTCTGCTCTGCAATACCTGATATTATTTACAGGAGGAAATAGATTCCCAAATGACTCTTGCTCTATAATGTTCAATTCAAAATGGAGAGAAGACATTGATAGAATCATATCCAGAGAAAAAGACTATTGTATACATTATGCTGATTACTTGCACATAAATCATGAAAGGAAAGAGTAAATATATGGCAGAAAACATCAGTGGTTTTCATTTTTGCTGTCCAAGATTTGATGAGCAAATTATGCCTTAAAGACCAGCACCTGACCTGCTGCTGTCCTCTATGGAATTTTGCATTCAATCAGCTACATGGAGTGAATCTAAAAAGAAACTTCAGAAATCTTTCAGTCTGACATTTTTCTTTTATAAAATATATCATGAATTATAGAGGTTAAGATATTTTAAAATGTTTATTTTCTTACCTAATCTTCACCATCAGAACAAGTGATCTAGACAAGGCATGGCTATGGATGGTGAAAAACTCAAAGATCAGAGAGAACTAGCAACTTTTTTAAGATCTTATATTTCTACATATTCATTTATTTATTCATTCATTTGTATTTTTTATTTTTTTTATTTTGGGAAGAAAAGATTTATGAAAAAAACAGATATTGTACATTGATTTCTCATTTCTAGATATTTGTATTTCTTTTTATGATATATATGTACAAATATACATATATATGTGTATGTATTGTACAATCAGAAATTGACAAAAACCTTGTACAAAGCTAAGGAAAGTCATTACTTTCCTGACAACAGTGAAACTTCTACTCATATGTCAGAGGGAAAACTGCTTAAGAATACTTAATCAAGAATATGTTTTTATTTTCATGAGCCACAGTCCTTTGACAATTAAAAGAAATACAGTTATTGCTTTTAAAAGCAATACAATATAATATTAGAGAGTCATTGTTTATTGATATTAATTTGGTGATTTAAGGATTGTGAAACAGTGAGTATACATCGTTTTTCTTGATCTCCATCAAACTTGTGAGACTATGATGTAGATATTATTCCTATCCTTATTTCTCAGATGGGGAAATTGAGGCCCAGAGAGATTAAGTGGTAACTTAGAGAAAAGAAATAGTATGAAGAGGAATAGTTTAATCATCATGATGATTCCATGATACAAATCAAATTACAACATTGGCTTGAGATTCTATGCTTAGATTATGGAAGTCAAATTGAATGAAAAATAAACAGAAGGAATAATACTGTAAATTAATCATGGTGGATACAAATAGGACCTCTAATGAGTCTGCTGTGTATTAATCTGGATTTTTCCTTCCATTTTTCATTTATGTAGCTAATTGATGTTTGGTAACAGACATTCACCCCCTTCTCCCCACACACACACATATAGAGTATAAAGGATGGTGCTGATAGTACCTGCAGATTTTTAGTAATATAGATTTAACAAAGTTTGACATGAAGTTATTAAGAGTAGTTAAAATGAGAATCTGTGAGGTATCAGTAGTTTTCCTTCTGCATCTGCAAGCCAGGCTATTCCTGATATCATCCTATAACTTCTATTGGCTGCCACATACTAATAAACCAAAACAAAATGGTTTTGGCTATGACCTCCAAACCACTAGACAAATGATAATAAATAAAAATCAATTAACAATGAATTATAACCTTTAAAGGAAGGAACAAAATCTTTTCCTTTTTTTTTTTTTTTTTCTACTGACCTGATGGTCAGAAATCTTTTCTGAGATTGATTTTTTTTAGATGAAAGAGGTCATTTTCTGCCTCATTACTTACCCTGCCTTAATTACTGATTGAACATTTCCTCAAACTGAGACCTACTAAAGATCTTTGCTTTAAAAGGCCAATGTCTCTCACTTCATCCAGTGCCACATTCAACCATCCTGACCTCTGTCTTATCCAGATGGTCCTGGAGGAAAAAGTAAGGCTGGTGACTTTGTTCAATATTCCCTTACTTAAATCCAAAACACTTGCATATATTTTTAAAAGATTCATTCATTCATAAAAATATTAACATTGTAAGGCCAAGTTCAAATTCCTGAGATACTACACTTGAGAATTTCACCTACCTGATGTCATAGTTCCTTTTGGAGAATGAAGGACAAACAATAACAACAATAGCAACAACAGTAACAATTACTTCATGACTTCAACTAATGGGTATTGAGTAGAATCTAAGTGAAACTGAGAGTAGAGGTGGTGATGGGGAAGTAACCCTATTGGACAATTATAGAATTTAATCTCAGTGTGAATAGCAGAAAACAATTCCTAGAGTTATAAAGTCCTTTGTACATGAATCACTTCAATCCTATCATGAGGAAACCAAATTATCACTTTTTGCAGATGTTAGAGAACCCTAGAGAATCAAGTACAAAACTACTAGAAGCAATTCACAACTTTAACCAAGTTGCAAGATAAAAATAAATCCACATAAATCATCAGCATTTTTATGTATTACTACTAAAGTCCAACAGCAAGGGATACAAAGAGAAATTCCATTTAAAATAACATTTGATAATATAAAATATTTGGGAGTTTACTTGCCAATATATAGTCAGGAACTATATATACACAACTACAAAATACTTTCCACACAAATAAAGTCAGATCTAATCAACTGGAAAAAATATCAAATGCTCATAAGCCAAGTGAATATAATAAAAATGACAATACTACCTAAATTAATCTACTTATTCAGTGCTATATCAAATAAATCCAAGAAATTATTTTACATATCTAGAAAAAATAATAATAAAGTTTATCTAGAAGAACAAAAATTCAACAATTTAAAGGGGATTAATGAAAAAAATGCAAATAAAGATGGCCCAGTTGTACCAGATCTAAAACTATATAACAAAGCAATGGCCATCAAAAACATTTGTTACTGGCTAAGAAATAAGAGTAATTAATCAGTGGAATAGGTTAGGTTCACAGGACAAGATAGTCAATGACTAAAGTAATCTAAAATTTGACAAATCCAAAGACCTCAATTTTTGGGATAAGAACTCACTGTTTGACAAGAACAGCTGGGAAAATTGGAAACTAGTAGGGTAGAAACTAGACATTCACCCACACCTAACACTGTATACCAAGATAAGGCCAAAATGGTTTAGGACATTAAAAGAACAAAGAATAATTTACCTCTCATATGTATGGAGAAGGAAGAAAATTTGTGGCCAAAGAAGAACTGGAGTGGATTATTGAACACAAAATAGATAATTTTGATTTTATTAAGTTAAAAAGTTTTTTTGTACAAACAAAAGTAATGCAGACATTAGAAGGGAAGCAAGAAACTGGGAAAAAATTAAATGCAAAAGATCTGATAAAGGCCTAATTTCTAAAATGTATAGAGAACTAACTCAAATTTATAAGAATTCAAACCATTCTCCAATTGATAAATGGTCAAAGGATATGAACAGATAATTTTCAGATGAAGAAACTAAAACCATTTCTAGTCATAGGAAAAGGTGTTATAAGTTACTATGGATCAGAGAAATGTAAATTAAGACAACTCTGAGACACCACTTCTCAAATTGGCTAAGATGACAGGAAAAGATAATGATGAATGTTTGAGGGGAAGTGGGAAAACGGGGCACTGATACATTGTTGTTGGAGTTGTGAACTGATCCAACCATTATGGGGAGCTATTTGGAACTATGCCCAAAGAGCTATCAAACTGTGCATACCCTTTGATCCAGCAGTATTTCTACTGGGCTTCTATCCCAAAGAGATCTTAAAGGAGGAAAAGGACCCCACATGTGCAAAAATGTTTGTGACAAACATTGCCTTTTTGTCAAGAAACTGGGAACTGAATGGATGCCTATCAGTTGGAGAATAGCTGAATAAGTCATGGTATATGAGTGTTATGGAATATTATTGTTCTGTAAGAAACAATAAGCAGGATGATTTCAGAGATGCCTAGAGAGATTTACATGAACTGATGCTAAGTGAAATGAGTAGAACCAGGAGATCATTGTACAGGGCAAAAATATCATATTATGATCAATTCTGTTGGATATGGTTATTTTCAACAATGAGATGATTCAGACCAGTTCCAATGATCTTGGGATGAAGAAAGGCATCTTCACCCAGAAAGAGGTCTGTGGGAACTGAGTGTGGATCACAAGATAGCATTTTCACCCTTTTTGTTGTTGTTTGCTTGCATTTTGTTTTCTTTCTCATTTTTTTTCCATTTTGATTTTATTTTTCTTGAGTAGCAAGATAACTGTATAAATATATATGCATATATTGGATTTTATATATATATATATATATATATATATATATATATATATATATATATATATATATATATGTGCAAGGACTAATGTTGAAAAGTTATCCATGCATAGGTTTTAAAAATAAAAAGCTTTAATAAAGAAAAAAAGAAAAGCACCTGAGGATGAAAAATGGAGATAGCAACTATGACCTGATCATCATGCTATAAGATTGTCTTATTGCATATGTTTCAGGAACACATGGTTATTATTGGAGGTGCCTACTATTTACCTCATTCTATTGATAAAAAATGATATGATGACAATGAGTTAAAGATGATTCTTGGGCTTAAACCCTGGGTGACTGGTGTAATAGAGATGACATCAAAAGAAATAAAAAAGTTGGAAGAAAGATCAGATATAGGGACAAATTGATTGGTACTGATTTATTACAATTTTATTTTCACCATTTTTATTCTTCTAATTAATGAATATAGGTTCCACCATAGAAATCATAGAGATCCAGAAAGCTATAGGGGCTCTTAGGAAATCAATGAAAAACATTTTTTTAGATGAGGAAACTGATTGAATGCCCCATGTTCAAGGTCACATAAATATTAGAAACAAAGGAGAGATTAGCACAGGTCTCTTTCTCCTAAATTAGCATTGGTTGTACTGCTTCTCAATTAAGAGAGAGTTAATTTAAGCACCTATAAAATTGTAACATGAAGGTCAATTAATTTCTATTTGAAAACAATCATCCTGACAATCAGAGATTGTTTGGAAGGCTCAGGGAAATGAGAGGTTAATATGTTTGGCAACCAATTGCTTTGCATTCAGTACATTGTCTGGATTGAGTGGGATCCACTTTGAGCCATTAATTCAAGCCAGCTGGGAATCAATACAGACAGCTTGCAAGATGGGAAGGAAGGGGGAAGGGTCCTAGTGCTGAATCCAAAGAAGAGCCAAGTTTACTAGCTGGTGTCCTTATAGGCAGGTCAGGGCCACACAAGCATAGCCAAACACAAGTGTCTGAGCCAAGTCAAATGTAGTGTAATACCATGCGGAAACAACTAAGCCAAATGGGACAGATAAAAAGAAAAACAAAATGAGAGGTTTCCTGAGTCCTAATAAAGACGAAGCTAAATGGGTACTTCCTTAATAGACAGGTCACTGCTTAATGAATTGTGAGTGATGGAGTGGTTCCATGGACTTTTTTTTTTTTTTTTTTTTTTTTACAGATTGCATTACTGTCTTAAAGGAACTCAGCTCAGTGAAACCAGATCCTGATATAAGTCTTTTCTTGTTGACAGGAGGTTATGCAAAGATTCCTGTCTTGAAGCATGTTAGCACATCTTAAGTCTTGTGGGTCCTTTCATGAAATCTTATCATTTATTTTCTAAAGATAAGCAATCCTGAGTATCTAAGAAAGAATAGGAAAATAGAGTGTGACAGAAATAGGATAGGAAATAGAACATAGCTTCATCTTCAAGATGCAGACCTTTAAAATATTTAAATAAATATGTGCACATACATATACACACCCATGGGCATAGACATATGTGTTTCTGTGTGTGTGATCTTATGATGTGGATACTCTCTTTAAAGCTCTTGATCACAACTTGTCTACCTCCATGCCCTTCTATCCTCTGTCCATGACCTCTGTTAATCCTCCTCAGATGATTTACCCAACATTCTAGTGGGCCTTCTCCTAGTTTTCTTGACATTGCATGGAATCATATAATGTTACATCCATTTCACAATTTATATCTATCTATATGTCTGTATATATACCTTAACTTCTTCATGAAAGACTATTTTAGGCTCTTAGCATGATAGAAATAACAACACTTGGTAACTTTCATATATAACTTTTTAAGTTTTGCAAACTACTTTATGTATATTATTAAATTTGATCTTTACCCAAACCTGTGAGATACACAATATGAACCTGCCTGTGAAAATTAATAAAATAGTTTTTGCTCTTATGGAACTTGTATTCAATAGTAAGAAGAGTATGTATATAGAAAATAAAATTGTAATAAATCAGGATTGATCAACTTGTCCCCTAAACCTGATCCTTCTTCAACATGCTTAACTTTATTGAGTTCATCTCCATTATGCCTGTTACCCAGGTTTAAGCCTCAGAATCTTTTTTTTTTAAACTTATTCTTTATCCCATTCTTACTTACTTATCAAACCTATTACCAAGCATCAAATTTTTTGCACTTCCTTTGCTTCTCATTCAACTTATTCTACCCTTGTTAAAGCTCTTCAATTCTGTCCTTCACTTCTTGAGTGGATTTTTAGAATAGCCTCCTAATTAGACTTTCCATTTATATCTTTTTCCTTCTCCAATTATTCTTCAAACTGATTTCCATGATAATCTTCCTTCTGTATAAATCTGACTTTGCCATTCTCCTGCTCTAAATGTTTCAGTGGTTCCCTAATGTTAGGATTCTTACAAGGTACTTATGCACTTAGTTCACACCTTTAAAGGAGTTCGCTCATTGATCTACACATTAGACTCACACATTTAGAGAACATATAAAAGCCCACACTCTGGGAGGAGGAGTCAAGATTTCATTCCATTTTCAACCTTTGTGCTGACTGGAGGCTTTGGATTCAGAGGGAGCTAGAGGCTGAAGCTGGAAGAGACAAAGGACTAGCAGCAAGAGTTCCTGGGAACCAAGGAGAGAGGAAGGCCTTCAGAAAACTAGCTGAGCCCCAAGTGAAAGAGATAAGATTTGGAAAGAGACAGTAAAGGACTTTAACTTCTGTCTGGATTTGGGATTATTGAACTGAACTAAAACTAAAGCTGCCTCCAGAAGCCCCCCAAGAGATCTGCTCACAGAGACCGATTACATTTTAGAGAAACAGAACATTACACCCTAAGATGAAATGTCAACATCTTCATTGAGGCCATATGCAATCCAGCATAAACTTGGCCTTTGATAGCAAATTGTAGCATGATAATATGTCACATACTCTACATTTCAACCAAATTACTTAGTCCCTTTTTGCCATGTCCTACCTATTACAGCACATTGTCATACCATACCCAGAATTCATTTCCTCTCCATTGTCTCGTTTGACATTCTTCTCATCAGTCAAAGCTCAGCCCATGTTATTAGAGCTTATATAAAGTATTTAATTTGAAATTTTATATGCTTGAGGGCATATAAAGTTTCTGACTTTTTGTGTATTCTCAACACTTACTGCTGTGTCTATAGAACAAGACCTTCAGTGATTTTTGATTAAATAACTAATATCTCTCAAATTTTCTAAGAAAATTTGCCCTCAATCTTTCCTATATGTTTATCCTATTCTAGGTTGTATTATACCTATGGACATATAAAAGTTGGCTATTCCCTAGGAGACTATATGTTCTTTGAAGACTATACTGTCATCTGGTTTTGTTTTATTTGTTATCAGCAGCAATTTCTTCATATTAAATGTTTAATAAATGTCTGTAAAGTTCAATGTTCCCATTGAAATATAAAGCACCACAGTATACCAGACAGGGCACTGGACCTGTGATTAGGAGACTTGTTTGATACTTGGGTATCAAGTTTCTACACTTACTAGTTTTGCATCTACTGACAACTCGCAACTTCTCTGAGATTTAGTTTCTATATTTGGAAAATGGCAATAACATAAATTATATTATTATGTGACTTATTTGTTTGATGGGAACAAAGTTCTATAGAATTGAAAGTGCTAAATAAATGAAAGTTATTATTACTAAGTTCATATAAGATATAGACAATTATTTTTAGATTTTTTTCTATCATCAGTGATTTCCCTCTAATATGTTTGCCATTTTCCCTTGAAAATGCTTTTTGTTTGATGTTTTGTTTTTTGTCTCACTTATTAGTCTGTTAGTTTGTGGGAAGGGACTTTTTTTTGGTATTCCCAATGTTTCAGACAGGTCCTGACACATAGTAAGTTAAGTACTTAATAAATGTTTATTGACTGACTGAGTGACTGACTTGACAAGATACTAGGAAAATTTATAAGGGATGATATTAAATGTGGATAGATATTGCTAGTTTGGAGGGGGATGCTGAAAAAAGAGTGCATACCAAATTTCTTAAGGAGGTAATAACTGAATTGGATTTTATACAGTAGATAGGATGAAAATGTAGGAAAAAGACTTCCTTACTCATACAGGGAATAATATGATCAAAGATATGTGGCAGTTAAGAAGGTGCAGAACTTATTTGGGAGAAGGGTCTAGCAATTAGAATAGAACAAAGGATCAAAAGTTCAAGTTCTAATTTTTTTTAATTAATTAATTTATTTAACTAATTTTTACAAAAAAATTATGCATAGGTAATTTTCCAGCATTGACAATTGCAAAACCTTTTGTTTCAACTTTTCCCCTCTTTCTTCCCACCCCTTCCCCCAAATGGCAGGTTGACCAGTACATGTTAAATATGTTAAAATATAAGTTAAATACAAGATGTATACGTGTCCAAACAAAATAACTTTGCTGTACAAAAAAGTATCGGACTTTGAATCAGTGTATTAGCCTGTGAAGGAAATAAAAAATGTAGGCAGACAAAAATATAGGATTGGGAATTCTATGTGGTGATTCATAGTCAACTCCAGAGTTCTTTCATTGTGTGTAGCTGGTTCAGTTCATTACTGCTCTATTGGAATTGATTTGGTTCATCTCATTGTTGGAGAGGGCCACGTCCATCAGAATTGATCATTATATAGTATTATTGTGGAAGTATATAATGATCTCCTACTACTGCTCATTACACTCAATATCAGTTCATTTAAGTCTCTCTAGGCTTTTCTGAAATCATCCTGTTGATCATTTCTTATAGAATAATAATATTCCATAATATTCATATACCACAATTTATTCAGCCATTCTCCAATTGATGGACATCCATTCAGTTTCCACTTTCTGGCCAATACAAAAAGGGCTGCAACAATCAAGTTATAATTTATAAATAAAGTTAAGTCATAGAAGAATGAAACTATGAAATTCTCCAGAACACAAAGAGATCAGCTTTAAGACAGAGGAAGAGAAGTGCTAGAGAAAGTAGGAGAAAAGACAGAGAATTAACCTTCAGTGAAATGTTCACTAGCATTGTCAGTTTCATATAGATGAATCATACTCTCCCCATCAACATACAATGCTATCTTGAGAGTTGAGACCTGAAGTGAAGGTGTTTCAAGTCATACCGTTACCTGTACCAGAAGCTGAATTATAATGATGACAGGAAGTACAGGTACATATGATTATTGCCTGACAAAGGTCAAGCTCTGTTTACATCCAGAAAATGTGAAAGACAGTAAGCTCCTGTGAGCCCACATCTCCTTTTCTCAACATCTAATCAGATCATTATCTAGACCCTCTCTCTTCTAGAGAATAGAAAAATCACAGGGTTCCAAATCATTATTGATCAGAGAAATGCAAATTAAGACAACTCTGAGATACTCCTACACACCTATCAGATTGGCTAAGATGACAGGAAAAAATAATGTTGAATGTTGGAGGGGCTGTGGGGAAACGGGAACACTGATACATTGTTGGTGGAGTGGTGAAAGAATCCAACCATTCTGGAGAGTAATCTGGAATTATGCCCAAAAAGTTATCAAACTGTTTAATACCCTTTGATCCAGCAGTGCTACTACTAGGCTTATATCCCAAAGAAATACTAAAGAAGGGAAAGGGACCTGTATGTTCCAAAATGTTTGTGGCAGCCCTTTTTTGTAGTGGCTAGAAACTGGAAAATGAATGGATGCCTATCAATTGGAGAATGGTTGGGTAAATTATGGTATATGAATGCTATAGAATATTATTGTTCTGTAAGAAATGACCAGCAGGATGAATACAGAGAGGATTGGAGAGACTTACATGAACTGATGCTGAGTGAAATGACCAGAACCAGGAGATCATTATATATTTCAACAATGATACTGTATGAGGATGTATTCTGATGGAATTGGATATCTTCAACAAAGAGAAGATCTAATTCAGTTCCAATTGATAGACAGAATCAGCTACACCCAGGAAGGAACACTGGGAAATGAGTGTAAACTGTTTGCATTTTTGTTTTTCTTCCCTGGTTATTTTTACCTTCTGAATCCAATTCTTACCATGCAACAAGAAATTCGGTTCTCCACACATATATTGTATCTAGCATATACTATAACACATTTAACATGTATGGGACTGCCTGCCATCTAGGGGTGGGGGGGGTGGAGAGAAGGAGGGAAAATTCGGAATAGAAGTGAGTGCAAGGGATAATGTTGTAAAAAAAGTATCCATGCATATGTACTGTCAAAAAAAGTTATAATTATAAAATTAATTAAAAATGTAAAAAAAATAAATTTAAGGCAATCCAAAAAAAGCAAAGAAAAGAAAGAAAAATCACAAGAGAAGGGAATATGTGAAACATTCTTGTGTAAGACCTTTAACCAAAATATATTAAGAAGTGTACATATGTGTGTATATATACATGAATATGTGTATACACGTGATCAAAGAAAAATATATATGAGGTTCTAGTCTTCAACAATTCCTTAGTGGTAGCTTATTTATTGGAGAAAACATATGGACAAAAAATGCCCCATCCTACTCAGTGAAAAAGGTCTCTGTTCAACAAGAGAAACAACATGGTTCAGTGCAAAAAGACCTGGATTTGCAATCAAAAGACTCAGTTGGAGTCCAGCTCTGTCATGTAAAAGCCATGAAATGAAAGACAAGCCATTTCATCCCTCTGGGACTCTGTTTCCCCAGTTACAAATGAGAGATGATTGAAGTCATGAATATCAATTCTGGTAAGGGGAATGAGTACATTAAAATGTTCCAGAGGCAAAAAGCATAAAAATGGGTGGCTAAATGCAGAGAAAAATGGCCTAGAATACACAAATGTAACATAAAAAAATAACAAAAGTATTAGCAAGAGAGATTCAGTTGAGCAAGAATGGTAATAAGTATAGTAGTTAATAGATGGATAAGATTAATAAATGGGATTAGAAATCTTCTTTCAACTAATTATCCTTTTTAAGAACTCCTATTTATTGTGTAGGGCAGCTGAAAATTTATTCTGTTTTTTTTTTTTGTTTGTTTGTTTGTTTTGTTTTGTTTTTGTTTTGCTTTGTTTTGTTGTTGTTGTTAAAACTCTCTATGTTTCAGTGATCTGAGGTAAAATCCTCCTTTTCTTAGCCTAGTTTCATTTTGGAGATAATAATATTAAGAAGATCCTACCTCTCTTATCTCAGGGAGTTATCAGGATGAACCAATATGATAACAAATATAAAGCACTTTGATTTATTTCATGTTATTGTTAGGCAGCTTATATGTAACTGTAGGCAAGTCACAAAACTTCTCTAAGGCTCAGTTTCCTCACCTGTAAAATAGGAATAATGATAGCATGTATTTCTCAACTGTGAAAATAAAATAAAAAACATACCTGTGAAATACTACGCAAAACTTAATGTTATGTATATATATAGTATTTAACTTATACTTTACCATATTTAACATATATCGGTCAATCTGCCATGTAGGGGAAGGGGTGGGGGGATGGAGGGGAAAAGTTAGAATAAAAGGCTTTGCAAGTGTCAATGCTGAAAAATAACCTATGCATATATCTTGTAAATCAAAAGCTATTAAAAAAAAACAATGTGCAATATAAATATTGGCCGCCATCATCATCATCATCATCATCATCATCATCATCATCATCATCATCATCATCATCATCATTATCATCATAATGAACAATAACAACAATATATCACATTAATGTCATTTTTAAATGCCAAAGAAATACTTTTTAATTATAAGACATTGTTATGCCTATAGGGATTTAAGTTAATAGCCAGTTTCTTTTGTAGTGTTCTAGTTGGTTTTCTGGAGGTCTCTGGACAAGCTTTCTTTTCAGTTCAGTAATAGCCAGGGATAAAGTCCAAATTCTTTATTGTCTTCTTTCCTGGGGCTGGACAGCTTTCTGGAGAGCCTTTCAGGCTGGCCTTGGTCACAGTGGGGGAAGTGGAGGAGGCCCGCTACCTCAGTCATGTGAGATGAAGTGAATCTCTCTGAGTCTGAGGGCTTGTGCTTCAGCCTCCAGCCACCACAAAGGTGGAGGATGGAATGAATCTGTCTCTAAGTTCCCCCCCTGGCTGAGTTTGTCCCAGCTTATATGCTCTACACTGAGTATAAACCAATCATTATATCATTAGGAAACCATTATTTTTTGTAAGATTAAATCAATAATACTAAACTAGAGAACTATTAATCACCATGATAAACTAGATAACCATTGTTTTTTCATTTCCACTTAGAACTTTTTAAGAATTCTTGTTTCAAGTACAAGAGTTCGAGCCCATAAAATTCTTTCTATTGTCATAAGATTTGAATATATTTTACCTGTGTTCCATTTATTTGTCGAAATGAATCTATGATGTAGGTACTCTTATTATTGCCATTTAACAAAAAGGAAACTTAAGCTGATAGGGAATACATGACTTCCCAAGCTTACTATAGCTGGTATCAAAGGCAGAATTCACACTCAAGTCCTGACTTCCTATCTCATGTTCCATTTGTTATACCACATAGATGCCTAAAAAGAGAAATTAGGAAGTATTTTCAAAGTAGCAAGTAAAGTCTATATTTGTAGTGTTTTTATAGTTTCTTCTGCACATATTTAAACAAAGAATCTAAAATATCTCATGCAATAGAGAATTACTGGAGAAGTGCCCCTTTTAATGATACTTCATCTTCTACATCACTTCAAATTACATCTTTGTATAGTGTACAATGACAGATTATTTCCTTTACACAATAACAACAGTATTACACAATAATCATCTTTGATAGACTCAGTACTTCTCTTCAGTACAATGATCCACCATATTTCCCCAAGTCTTGTAATAGAAAATGCTATCTACATCCAAAGGAAAAAAATGTAGTCTGAATGAAGATCTAAGCACACTATTTTCACCTAGTTATTTGTTTTTTTTTCTTTCTTTTGATTTTTTGCTCTGATTATTCTTAAACAACATGACTAATATGGAAATATGTTTAACATAACTGTACAATCTATATCATATTGCTTACTGTCTTGGGGAGAGGAGAAGAAAGGGAGAGAGAAAGAAAAATTTGGAGCTCAAAATTTTACAAAAAACGAATGTTGAAGACTATTTTTACATTTAATTTGAAATAAATACCATGAAGTTCAAGAGAGAGATTGAGAGAGGGAGACAGAGACATACAGAGAGAAAGAAAGAAAAAGAGAGAGAGAGATAGACAGAGAGAGAGCTAGAGAGACAGAGACAGAGATATAGAAAAACAGAGAGAGACTGAGAGAGAGAGAGAGAGAGAGAGAGAGAGAGAGAGAGAGAGAGAGAGAGAAGTGAGAGAGAAGGGAGGGGTGGGAGAGAGAGAGAGAGAGAAAGATTATTTCCCAGAGGGATAGAATGAATGGTAAGAATTAGCACTATTTTGATCAAATCAGTGCAATTATGTTTTTTTTTATCATCAAGAAATGTACCCTTTAAAGACAGTATAACATATCAGAAAGTATAATGGCTTACAGTACAGATTTCTATGCTCAGTAGTACCATTCCATCACTCCTTAGAGTGGTGGCCTCTTTGTGGAGCGGTCAGTTTACTCACATATCAAATAAAAAAAGTTGGACAAAATGAATTGTTAAGATTCTTCCAGACCTAAGCTTCAGTTATTCTGTAACTCTGGGATTTATCTTCTAAAAACAAGGTTATAACCTACCAGGAAAATTCTTAAGTGAGAATGAAAGTATCTTGCCTGCCCCTCTCATTTTATAGCTGAGAAAAATGAGGCACTGAGAATCTAAATGATTCCCTCAAGTTCATTCAAACAAGTCAATATCAGAATTGGGATTCAAACCCAAATCTTCTTACTCTAGAATGAGGGTATTTTAATTAAACATCAAAACTTCCCTCTCAATGCAACAGAGATGATGTTGTTCAGCTGTTTACACATATAATCTGGAAACTAATATAGCACCTACCATTGGAATCATCATTTACTTGGCCATCCAAGCTACTAAGATGCTAATTTCTCAGTACAAAGTTGAATGGGTCACAGCTGAATGACTGTCTGCCATTAGTTTTTTTTATGCGATTTTTTTTGTTTTCTTTTTTTATTTAATTTTTTAAATTATACCTTTTTATTTACAAGATATATATGCATGGGTAATTTTTCAGCATTGACCCTTGCAAAACCCTCTTTTTCAACTTTTCCCTTCCTTCCCCCCACCTCCTCCCCTAGATGGCAGACAGACCCATACATGTTAAATATGCTAAAGTATATGTTAAATACAATACATATATACAAATCCATAGATTTTTCTTGCTGCACAAGAAAAATTGGACTTTGTTTGCCATTGTTTTAAGAATCACATAGCCAATGACCATGGCCATCAGATTGCTATTTTATAGCATATAAATCTGTTATTATAGATAGATAGATAGATAGATAGATAGATATATATAGATATAGATAGATAGCTATAGATATCTATATCTATATATCTACCTACTTATCTATATCTATGTATCTATCTATTTAACTATATCTATCTATCTATATCTATATCTATATATCTTATAATATATAGTCTGTTATCAAAGAAGAGATTTGTAATACAAAAAACATTCAGCCCTTCCAAAGCAAAAAAATAAAACAAATCAACCAAAAAAACAAAACAACGAGACCGATGATGAAATAAGAGGAATTGAGGAATGTCCATTAGCTAAAACTTAAAAATGAGTTTATTAAGCACCAGAAATAAAGGAAACACATGTTTGAAATAGTATTATTAGTCTATTGAATTTATTGTATTAAGAAACAGAAATGAATGTGCTGGCATTTCATTTCTTGCCAGTCATGCAGTTTTTATACCTCTTGGGAGAGTTTGTTTTCAGTATTTGATAGCATTTATAGAATGCTATATTTAGTCTGAAAACTAGCACATACTGGTAATTTCAGAATTCTGAATATCTCTTGATAAAATATTCAAAAGTAAATGGATAGAAATACTATGTATATACACTAATAGATATTTCATACAAGCTGTGCAAATATCTAGAAAGTGAAAGAGTGCATCACTCCATATACTTATAAAAACATATGCAAACACATTATCAATTCAACAAGTATTTATTAAGTTCATACTAAATGCTAAGTACTTTATGAGATGGCAATAAAAGAATAATAAATTAAAAATCTATATTTTTAATGAAATTAGATTATAATGAGGGAGACAATCTTCCCACACATATACATGTACACATATACACAAATATATACTTATGTATATGAATATATCCATATATTTTTGTACATTTACTTTTCAATTGTGTCTGACTCTTCATAACATCACTTTAGGTTTTCTTGGAAAAAATACTACAGTGGTTTGTCAATTCTTTTTCAAGCTTATTTCCATTCTTTGAAGTGTAGGTAAAGAGGGAGTATATTTTAGGCACGAAATTTAGCCAATGTAAGGCACAGAAAAGACATATGGAATTTTGTAAAAAACCGAGAGGACAGTTTTTCAGTGTTAGACAGTGTTTTAAACTGTTGGATAGTGTTTCAAAATGTCAATGTCCAAAGATAGGTTGGGAAACAGAGAAAGTTTTATTTTGCCCTAGAAGTTAGAGGAAGCCACTGGAGTAGATTGAGTAGGAAAATCGCCATATAATCTACACTTTGTCAGCAGTACATAGGATGAAATTCTGTAGAGAGAGATTTAAGGTAGGGAAACCTTAAAGCTGTTACTATAAGCTGAGTTAGTGGTGATGAGCACCTCACCTGACGTAGTAGCTGAGGCAGTGTGAGTAGAGAGAGGGGGATCAGCTATGATAGTTGTCATTAAGGTAGAAAAAGAAATTGTGGTGTTTGTATATAAGGAGGAGTGAAAGGTTTGAGTACAATTCAAGGTTATGAACCTCAGAAACTAGAAAGGAGCATGATACTTTCAATAAAAACAAGAAAGTTTAGGAAAAGGGAGGTATTGTGAGGAGATAGGGAATTTATTTTTTTATGTTGAGTTTAAGATGCTTTGGGGAAATTAAGTTTGAGAGTTTAATAGGCAGTAAAGAAATTATAGTATGGAGTATAAAATCTAGTGTGGACACATTCACACAAGTATATATGTACATATGAATAGGCATTTATATACATATGTATGTGTTCATAAGCATTTGTGCATTTATGCATGTCTGTGTGTATAAAATTGTTTATGCATGTGTATCTAGATATGTGGGGCAGCTAAGTGATATGAATAAAACACTAGGTCTGGTGTCAAAAAGATTAGAGGTCAAATCTGACCTCAGATACTTACTAGATTTGTGACCTGGTCAAATCACTTAATGCTGCCTGAATAAAGCAAAAAGAAGGAAATGGCAAATCCCTCCAGTATCTTTGCCAAGTAAATCCCATAGACAGTGGCTCTCCTGGGCTCAAAAAGAATCAGACACAATTGAAGGACCATAATTGGCCAGAACTCTGTAGAAATATACTTGAGGCAAGGATTCTTACAATAAGTTGTTAACTCAGTGGAATTGATAAGACAATGGTTATCTAGTTTAGCATGGCGATTAATAGTTCTCTAGTTCAATATGGTTGATTTAATCTTACAACAAATAATCGTTCCCTAGTGAAATAATGATTGTCTTATACTCACTATGATGAGTTGATTTAATTGTAATAGAGTATATAAGCTGGGGACAAACAGACCCACAGAAGAGAAGACTTGACCAGCCTCATGGTGGCCCTCCTGCCTTCATCACTTCTCCACTAAGACCAAGGACTTGGGTTGGTCCCCAGATCCTCCAGAGAGTTGTCTGGATAATATATTTTAATCCATCTCGGTATGGGGATTCTAGAAAGCAATAGTACGTTTTATCACCCTAACTAGGGGGCTATAGAAAGCAGGGAATTACATTGAGATGTGCAGACTGCTGACTGGCTGATTGATCATGTTGGAATATTGACCTTTTAAAGACTCTCTGGGTGTAACCTCGGCTGCCATCAAAAGACTAAAAAACAAACACAGTCTATATTTTTAAATATAAAAATACACATAAACATGGTCTCTTCCCTGAGCTTCAAGTCTTCCTCACCAATTATCTTTTGGACATTTCCAACCAGTTATCCTAGAGAAATCTCAAACCAGCTTGTTTGAAATTGAATTCATTAACTCTCCTCTCAAATTCTCCTCTCTTCCAGTTTCCTGTTTCTGCTAAGAACATTACAATCTTTTCAGTCTCCAAATTTCTTGGCAATATTCTCTACTGTCTCCTTCATGGCTCTTAGCCAATCAGTTGCTAATTTTTACCATTTCTACATGTGTTTGTAAATTGATGAGATTTCTTAGAAAGAGAGTGTAGAGGGTGAAGGGGTGTATAGATCAGAATCGTGGGAAATATATACATTTACTAAGGCAAGATATGGATTATGAGCCCACAAAGGAAATTGAGGAAGAATCACACATGTAGGAAAACCAGATAAAAGTAGTATCACAAAAACACAGACAAAAAAGAGTATCCAGAAGCACAAGGTATCTAACTGTGTTACATGCTGTATAAAATAGGTTAGGGAAGATGAGGAATGAGAAGAGGTCAATTTGGAAATGAAGAAATTATTGTTCACTTTTGAGAGGGGAGTTTCAAGTGAAGTATGAAATCAGAAATTAGTTTACAAAAAACAAGAGAGGACAAGAAATAGAGAATGTAACTATAAACAATGTGTTGGACTAAGAAAGGAATGATCATTTCATTTCAAAAAACAATTCATGTATATTTCTTTAGATTTGGATGATTTTATCTTTTCTTTGTCTCTAGGTCCTATATAGAGACAATTTGGATTCATAAACAAAGCTGGATTTAGAGTCAGAGAAGACTTGGATTTAAATCTAGATTTTGATTTTCTTACAGGGATGCTGGGTAATATATTTAATGTCCCTGTTCTTCAGACATCTCCCTAGGACTTGTCTCATACAAAGGCTGAATCTGCATTGATGAAGAAAATTTTCACTTAGGAGTTCTCTATTCCATCAAAATAATTTCTCCCTGTATTTACTAATCCACAGAGCCTTTAATGTAGCATATACTTAATAATCATTTATTGAATTAATAGAATTATCTATATGAGTATTATTACAGAGAGCACATTTACATCCATTATCTCATTTCATCAATCAATAAACATTTATTAACTATCTCCTCTGTGCTAAGTACTGTGAAAAACAATGGATATACAAAGATCCAAGTGATCTATGTCATAAAGAGCTTGCACAATATCAGGAAAATTTCATAAAGTTATGTTCATATATTATGTATAAAAGAGATATGAAAATTTTTGGAGGAATGGCACTAATAGCTCGCAAGAAGATAGAACTGGAGAAAGGTCAAAATAAGACTTCATATAGAAGCAGGTACCTTGTGTCTTGAAGGAAACTAGGAATTCTCAAAGACAGTGGTTAGTATTGGGAACACATATGTAACTTTGCTTTATCTCTGGTAGACCTTTTGTCTCTTCTTGTGAGAAGATGATGGTGATTCAAAAAGACTGAGAGGCAATTACTGTTCTCTGACCTCCCCACTGAGAGGCTGTTGCCTTGTCTGACCTCTGTCCTTTACCCTTTGCCTCCAATTTATTTCATTCCCAATCCACAAGCAACACCTGTGTCAGTAAAGGCTGCCCAACAACTCCCTCAAGTGTCATAATCCACATTTGCAGAGGCTTTTCAGAGACTTGACCTACCCCTTCACCCAGGCATGGTCCTTAGCAATACCCCATTTTTTTTGTTTTAAACAGGATTATTTTTCCCCCACAGCATGGTCAATAAGTTTTTGAATGCTAGGGAATACAAACAACACTATAGCAGTTGTTGAATCTTGTGAAATGTCACGGAGGCAAGCTTTCAAATAGAAAAGAGAACTATAGTCAGAACAAATATTTAAGTCTCTCATCAGTCTCCTGGATTGGTGTGTTGGCTACAAATTTTACACACATATTAAAGATAACCCAGCTATTACATATTGGCAATGGATTTTTGAAGAAATGGTTTCTAAGTTTCCTATTAAAGGACCAACTATCTTTACAGATGTATCCAAGCATAACATTTTTGCTGTCTATCACATGATTTAATTATAAAGAGTGTAGTCAGAACTCCTTTTCAGTCCACTCAGCAGAATGAATTATATGCAATCATTATCCAGGAGATGTAAATATAATATCTGATTAAGCCTATTCAGTTGGCATGGTACAAAGAATTGCCACAGCCCAAATAAAATTTGTAGCTTCTAATGTATATCAGCTCTTTAAGGAACTTCAAGAGCAAATGAGAAAGCATCCAGATAAGATTTATATCTTCCTTGGACACTCTCATAGTGGACTTCTAGGTCCTGGTTTTTTATGGAAATTCAAAGACAGATCACCTTCTAACCATGTTAGCCAATGCTCCTTTATTTTAGGCAGAGCAAAAATCTCATTCTAAATATCATTAGGCTTTACAGTTGCAATTTGGGACAACAAAAGCGGAAGCTAGGAGCATAGTAAAAGCCTGAACAGTTTGCATCCTTTCCATGCTCCTACACTCTCTCCAGGGAAGAACCCTTGCGGTTTGAGACCCAGTGAAATTTGGCAATGGATGTGATCCATTATAAATCTTTTTGTAGTTTGTCTCTTATCCATTTTGTATTAGACACTTTTTCAGGATTCACTTTTGCAATACCAGCAGCAAAAGAGACAGCCCAAGTGATCACTGAATTCCTTATCCAAGCATTTGCAATTATGGGTGTGCCACAAGAAATAGAAACAAATAATGGACTTGCACATACTTCTAAACATTTTGCACATTTTGTGCGCAGCATAAGATTTTACACACCACTGGCATACCTTTTAAGCCTCAAGGTCAGGCAATAGTAGAGAGAAGAAACAAAGACATTAAGACACTCCTCCAAAAACAAAAGAAAGGGGGAGCCACAGATAACCCTAGAGAGTTTCTAAATTTAGTTCTCTATACCATTAATTTTTTAATTTTTGACAAAGATGCACTGGCTCCAGCAGACAGGTTTTATAACCCAGAGAAAAGGCAGTGTCCAGTGTGAGCAGCTCCACTATATTTAGATAATCACCAGGTAATGTGGAGAGATCCAGAAAGTGGTGAATGGAAGGTATCAGATAGATTAACTGCTTGGGGGAGAGGGTTTGCTTGTATAGCTACAGATGGAAAAGGAATCAGATGGATGCTAGCTAATGAATCACATTTGCCTTTTCCATTGGAGAGAGAAGGAAAAGACCTTGAAAGGAAAGAAAAGACATAAGAAATATCAGATGGTTTCATCACTGACTGTGCCCACCACTGAAAGAGCCTGGCAGTTATGTCACTCATCTTAAGAACATCAAAAAATTGTTGAAAGACTGTTGCAGGACTTTAAAACCAGCAGGAATCCTTGGATTCCCTGAGACATGATGAGACTGTTGTAGGGCTTCAAAACTTGCAGGAATTCCCTGACATGTGAAGTGATGGACAATATACTGGCTTTAAACTATCTTTTGGCTGCTGAAGGGGGTGTATGTGTAATTGTCATTTATATACCCTCCTTCTAGTACTTATGGATATGTATATTCATATTGTGTGTTATATCACTATGTTGATTCATATTGTTTGTTACATACCTACTAGTTTCAGTTATATTACTATGTGCTTGTGTAATACCTCCCATGCTGATGGATTTATGTATACCTGTTTCAATTTCATCCAAGAGAAAACAATATCTGGTTTAACTCCCCATATCCCTTTGGTGTTTTCACCAAAGTCAGGGAGTGCATGTCCACCTGTGTTCTAAAAGAAAAGAAAATGGCAGATGCAGAGGGCCAGAACTCTGAAAAGGTATACTTAAATCTAGGTCAGCATGGTGCTTATATTTAAGTATCTATTCAATGTGAGATAATGGTGATGTAATGGTTGTGAGTGTTCAGTGTGGTTGTAGTGATATATTCATACTTAAGTATTTAAGGGCTGGGACAACTGAGGATGCTTTCTCAGCCAGAGACACAAGAGAAGATGCCAAATTCCAGACTCCATCTTTGACTAGCCATGTGGCTAGTCTCCTTCCTGCCTCCTTCAATCCTCCACTAAAACTAAGGACTTGGGCTGATCCCAAAGTCCTTCAGAGAACTAGTCTAGATGTTATAGGTTAGGAAGGCCAGTGCAAAGAGAAAGAAATCAGAGATGAAGTTCTATGTATGAGGAACACAAAGAAGATTACTGGGTACATGATGAATAATAATATGTAACAAAGTTGGAAAGTTAATTTGAGCCCAGATAATATAAATCAGTCTTCACAACAACCCCATGAACTAGATAATATAAATATAATCTTCCTCCTTTTTCAGAAAAAAATTTTTTTTTGCTCTGAGAAGTTAAATCATCTATTCAGTCACTAAGCTAATGGTTATAAAACTGAAGCTTAAATTTAGGGCTTTTGGATCCATTTATCCCAGCAAATATTTTGCATCACCAAAGAGAAAATATTCCAGGAAGAATGAAAAAAGAAGTCAGCAGGAATCTTTGGATCAAAAGCTAGCCTATCTCAGTTAAATATTTACTTTAGTTATAACAAAATGAATGGGTCACTTAAATATGATGAGCAGGCAATTATATTTTTGAGGCCATATTTACTTATGGGAATCCTGATCCAAGAGTAACTGTTCACTCTCTTGGCATACTCGGACCCTCCACCTTGAAGTCTGAAGAAGGGCATAAACCCAGGCTACAATTTCTGCATTTAGTCGCTCCAATAATCTTTGCTGATCAACCTGCTTTGCAGAGTTGCAGACAGGGCTGCTCATTCCATGATCCTGAATACTAATCATAAACCTCAGGAACAATCACTGGCCATGAATTCAGACCTGCTCCCTAGGATACTATTCAGGAGAGAGTAGACTGGAGGATTTGTTAGCCTCAGCAATTGGTTAATTAACAGTCTCTCGCAACCTTTCTGGAGAATGGTCTCAGGCTTATAATCCACTTCCTTTATATTCGAATAGCATGTTTATTCTGCTGAGAAGATTGCTAATTAGTGCACTTAACATACTTTGGAAACATTATTTTTCCTAAGTCAGTAAGAAAAAATAGACTGATTCAAATGAAGGCCAAAATAACAACCCACATTTCCCCTTATAATTGAGGAATTAATGAGAAAACATTGGACTTATCCTGGAGACTGTGAAAAAGCCAGCTAGGATGCAAGACATGACTAGTAAATGATCATCTCTTAGTCTTCATTAGAATTGAATAAAAATAACAATCGTCTACTATAACCTCACTGGGAAAAAAATACTGGATTTTGAACTAAGGACAGGTTCACATTCAACTTCTGATATCAAATATCTATGTGATCTTTAACAAGTCATTCTCCTTTTCAAGTCATTAGTTTTTTTCAACTGTTGTTTTTCCCTTATTTCCAAAGAGGATCATGAAATCAGGGAATTGCCATGACTTTGTAAGTGAATTGGATTTGTTGGAGAAAGCTGTGCAAGGTTACCTGCCTCACTTTCCCCTCCAGAGCCATCTAAGTTATACTAACAAATATAAATCCAATGAGTGGAGACGCTCAGCATGGGGATTTAAATTAAAGGGTTTTTTTTTTTAAATTAAGGTCTTTTACAGGTCTCAGTTTGACTGAGGCAACACCCATTCAATAGGCTAGGTAAATCTGTAAAATAAAGTGGTTAGACCAGATTATCTCTGACATATTTTCTAATTCTAAATATCAGAATCAGAGGATTTGAGAGTTCAAAGAGACCTCATCAGTTACATAGTCCAAACCATACATGAAAGGGATTTCTACTCTAACATATTCCATGAATGGTTATCCATGTATCCATTCTACTATGATCCAATGATCAGGACAGGTTGGAAGCATCCATGATATAAATGAAAACAGATTTCTATTTCAAAGGTTTTCTTCTGATACTGGACATTAATGAGATGATGAGACGTTACTCTGGACAAGTAGAATATAATCTTCTTAATGGCAGCAGCAATCTCTTTTTTGTATTTCTATTCTCATCAAATAGCACAGTGCTTGGTACATAGTAGGCACTTAAGAGATGATTGTTTATTGTTCAAGTCATGCACACACTGGAATCTCTCTTCTCCATCCAAATTAGGAGAAATTAAAAGGGGTCAGGTAAATTTAGAGATTGGGATGACATAATCTTTTTCAATTAGATTTTAATTCAGTTCAATGTAAATCAAATCTGTTATACTATTTTTAACATTTATTCAAGGTACTATATTAGTTGCTAGGGAAATATAGTTGTTGGTGTTATTGTTATTGTTGTTTTTATGCAATCTAGCCTGTAAAGAATTTATAATGCACCAATGGAATGGATTCTACTTCCATATGGGTGCAATCCCTGCTTCTTTCTTTTGCTCAGGGAACAATAATGAATATTTCCTCAGTAAAGGGTATATAATTTAATGACCCTGTGGTTTAATTTATAAAAACTGTGATTTCCCAGCTCACAATGCCAAACCTTCCCTGTTGTAGATGTGTTTCCTTAAAGCATAAGCACCATGAGGGCAGGAAATCTCTATCTTTTGTATTTGTATATCCAACATTCAGCTTAATGCTTGCTTACAAAAATTAACTGATTTCCTCTTTTCATGCATTCATTTATTCATAACAATTGAAATTTACATAAACAATCAAGATTAGGGGCGGAGCCAAGATGTTCAGAGAAGATACACACAAATTTGTAAGCTCCCTTCTTCCCTCATTACCAATTAGTTAAATAAACCTCAAAAATAATGCTGGACTGATAGAAACCACAAGGATTAAAAGTACAACTTATCAACTGAAGAGAGAATCTGGAGTCTCTACAGAAAAGGTCACTTCCAAGGGGAGGAAGAAAAAAGTCTAGCACAGATGGTTAGGTGCTAGCACACTGTGCTGATCGGGCTGGGGAGAACTCTGGGATCAGAGAAGCCACTGAGATAGAGGAATCTGACACAGGTTGTTAGCTCTTCTCTGCTTATAAAACAGCAGCTCAGAAGAGAAATCAAGCCACTTTAAAATATAAAGCCAGATCCTAGAACCACCCCAATTCAGAAGTGACCTAACAGATCTCGGCACGCTATGAAGCCACCTTCTGTTGTCCTGGGCTTCACCTTGGGGTAGTTAAGAGCCTGAACAGTGGGGACACAGCCTGAGGCAACATCTAATCCACATAGTGCCAGGCTTAGCCTGAGGTGGTGGAACTCTACCAGCCGTGGAATTCCCAAAGAAGCAGAACCTTTGAAATAGGGACTGTGTTTTCTGGGCAGACACTTCCAATTTGAGCGCAGGGGCTTTTCACGTCAGCTGCTGATATCCACTCCCCACCGAATGCATTGGCTGGGCTTTGTGTCACTTTTACTATTCAGTCTTAAACCTCAGGGCAGTCGCTAGGCCACACAGTGGGGGCCTTCACTGGGCAACCCTCACAGTGTAGCCGTATCACCTCTGAGGCATTTCCGGAGAGGGGGAGGGGCACTCTCTCCCAGAGCTCTCTCTTAGCTAAAGCACATGAGCCGCTGCATCCATACAGTCTGGGAGGAAGCTGGTAAATAAATAAATAAATAACCTTCTTACCCCAAGGGCAGACAACAAAAGATTTTTAACAATGAGTAAAAAGCTGAAGAGAACTATTGATACCTTCTACACAGAGGAAGAGTGGGTATCCAACCCCGAGGAAGTTAACAGCAGAGAGTCAGCAGATAACACTCTAAAGGGGAATGATACCTGCCTCCCATCACATAACTCTCTCCTAGAAGAGACTATTAAAAATTGAGAGTTTGAAGAAAAATGGGAAAAGGAAAGAGAAGCTATGATAGAGAATAACAATGTCCTGAAATTTGAGTTAAAAAATTAAGAATTCACAGGAGATGCAGGGAAACAAAATTTGTGAATTAGAAAAGATTAAAAAATCACAGGAAAGTAGGATTTCTGAATTGGAAAAGATAAAAAAAGTCTCAAGAAAGTATGATTTCTGAATTGGAAAAAATAAAATAACTCTCTAAAAAAATGAGGGAAATGGAAAAAAATTTGATAGAGCAAAATAATTAATTTAAAAACTCAATTGGGCATATACAAAAAGAACTAAAAAATGTGAATGAAGAAAATAACTCATTAAAAATGAGGACGATCAGGATGGAACAAATAGAAATGAATGATTCATTGAGAACCCAAGAATCAGTCAAACAAAACAAAACAAAACAAAAAAAACAAAAAAAAAAAAAAGAAAAGAAAAGCTGGAGAATAACGTCAAATAATTACTGGGAAAATCTATAGACCTGGAAAATAGATCTAGGAGAGATAATCTGAGGATCATAGGACTTCCCAAAAACTATGATCAAAAAAAGAGCCTAGATTCTATTTAACAGGAAATCATTAAAGAGAACTGTCCAGAGATAATAGAAACAGAAGGGAAAATAGGCATTGAAAGAATTCATCGAACACCTTCTGAAAAAGACCCTAAAAAAGAACTCCATGGAACATTGTGGCTAAACTGCAGAACTACCAAACAAAGGAAAAAATATTGCAAGCAGCTAGAAAAAAAGCAATTCAAATATCAAGGTGCCACAATAAGGGTCACTCAAGATCTGGCTGCCTCCACATTAAAAGATCAAAGGTCCTGGAACCTGATATTCCAAAAGGCAAAAGATCAAGGACTGCAACCAAGAATAAACTACCCAGCTAATTTTAGCATTTTCTTCCATAGAAGAAGATGGTAATTTAATGAAACAGATGAATTCCATGTGTTTCTAAGAAAAAAACCAGATTTAAACAAAAAATATGATCTACATCCACAAGACTGAAGAGAAACAGAAAAAGGTAAAATGAACTCTTGAGAACTGTAATTCTGTTGTGGATATACAGAAAGTCGACATGGATAATTTGATTTTACTGATATAAAAAAGGAGGAGTAGTAAAGGGAAGGGGGTAGTATCAGAAAAAGGGGGAGGAGTGATAAAAAGAGGGAAACTACACCCCAGGAAGAGGCATAGAAAATCTACCATATCTGAGGGAATTTAGAGAAAGGGAGAAACATTGTGTGAATCTTACTCTCATCAGAGTAGGCTGAAAGAGTAAATAATTGACATATTTGTTTTTCAGAGAATTCTCTCTCACCTCATTAAAAGGGGGGAGAGGAAAAGGAAAAGGGGAATAAGGGAAGGGTACAAGAAAAGGGAAGGGACTTGGAAGGAGGGGGGATATTAAAAAGAAAGGGCTGCATGTCACAAATGGGGTCTATAAATTAAATATTGGGGAAGGGGTTCAGGAGGGTGAAGGGAAAAAAGCATAATCTGGGGATAATATGATGGCAGGAAATACAGAATTAGTAAGTTTAACTGTAAATGTGAATGGGATGAACTCTCCCATCAAACGGAGACGGATAGCAGACTGGATCAAAAGTCAGAACCCTACAATATGTTGTTTACAGGTAACACACTTAAAGAAGGGAGATACATACAGAATAAAGGTAAAAGGTTGAAGCAGAATCTATTAAGCTTCAGGTAAAACCAAAAAAGCAGGGGTAGCCATCCTTATCTCAGATCAAGTAAAAGAAGAAATTGATCTAATTCAAAGAGATAAGGAAGGAAACTATATCCTGCTAAAAGGTAGCATAAACAGTGAAGCCACATCAATACTAAACATATATGCACCAAGTGGTATAGCATCTAACTTTCTAAAGGAAAAATTAAGAGAGTTGCAAGAAGAAATAGACAGTAAAACTATAATAGTGGGAGATTTCAACCTTGCACTCTCAGATTTAGACAAATCAAACCACAAAACAAATAAAAAAGAAATTAAAAAAAAAATAAATAGAACATTAGAAAAACTAGGTATGATAGACCTTTGGAGAAAACTGAATGGTGATAGAAAGGAACATAATTTCTTCTCAGCAGTTCATGGAACCTATAAACTGACCATATATTAGAACATAAGATCTAAAAATTAAATGTAAGAAGGCAGAAATAATAAATGCCTTCTTCTCAGATTACAATGCAATAAAAACTACATTCAATAAGAAGTTAGGGGTAAATAAACCAAAAAGTAATTGGAAACTGAATAATATCATCTTAAAGAATGACTGTGTGAAACATCAAATTATAGAAACAATTAATAATTTCACCCAAGATAATGACAACGATGAGACATCATACCAAAATCTGTGGGATGCAACTAAAGTGGTAATAAGGGGAAATTTTATATCTTTAGAGGCTTATTTGAACAAAATAGAAAAAGAGAAGATCAATGAATTGGGCTTACAACTTAAAAAGCTAGAAAAAGACCAAATTAAAAACCCCCAACCAAAAATCAAACTTGAAATACTAAAATTAAAAGGAGAAATCAATAATATTGAAAGTAAAAAAAAAAACTATTGAATTAATAAATAAAACCCAGAGTTGGTTTTATGAAAAAGCCAATAAAATAAATAAACCTTTGGTAAATCTGATCAGAAAAAGGAAAGAGGAAAATCAAATTGTTAGTCTTACAAATGAAAAGGGGGATCTTTCCACCAAGGAAGAGGAAATTAGAGAAATAATGAGTTACTTTGCCCAACTTTATGCCAATAAATTTAATAACTTAAGTGAAATGGATGACTTCCTCCAAAAATATAGGCTTCCTAGATTAACAGAGGAGGAGATAAATGGCTTAAATAGTCCCATTTCAGAAAAAGAAATAGAACAAGTTATTAATCAACTCCCCAGGAAAAAATCCCCAGGACTAGATAGATTTACATGTGAATTCTACCAAACATTTAAAGAACAATTAGCCCCAATGCTATATAAACTATTTGAAAAAATAAAGGATGAAGGAGTCCTGCCAAACTCCTTTTATGACACAGACATGGTACTGATACCTAAACCAGGTAGATTGAAAACAGAGAAAGAAAACTATAGACCAATTTCCTTAATGAATATTGATGCTAAAATCTTAAATAAGATATTAGCAAAAAGACTTCAGAAATCATCCCCAGGATAATACACTATGATCAAGTAGGATTTATACCAGGAATGCAGGGCTGGTTTAATATTAAGAAAATTATTAGTATAATTGAAAATATTAATAATCAAATTAACAAAAACCATATGATCATCTCAATAGATGCAGAAAAAGCATTTGAAAAAAATACAACATCCATTCCTACTAAAAACTCTTGAGAGTATAGGAATAAATGGATTATTCCTTAGAATAGTCAGGAGCATATATTTAAGACTGTCAGTAAGCATAATGTGTAATGGAAATAAACTGGAACCTTTCCCAATAAGATCAGGAGTAAAACAAGGTTGTCCACTATCACCATTACTATTCAATATTGTATTAGAAATGCTAGTCTCGGCAATAAGAGTCGAGAAAGAGATTAAAGGAATAAGAGTAGGTAATAAGGAAATCAAACTGTCACTCTTTGCAGATGATATGATGGTATACTTAGAAAACCCCAGAGATTCCAATAAAAAGTTATTAGAAATAATTCTTAACTTTAGCAAAGTTGCTGGGTACAAAATAAATCCACATAAATCCTCAGCATTTTTATACATCACCAATAAATTGCAACAGCAAGAGACATAAAGAGAAATTCCATTCCAAACAAATGTCGAGAGCATAAAATATTTGGGAATCCATCTACCAAAGAAAAGTCAGGAATTATATGAACAAAATTACAAGGCACTTGCCACAAAAATAAAGTCAGATTTAAATAATTGGAAAGACATTCAGTGCTCGTGGATGACAATACTCCCCAAACTAATCTATTTATTTAGTGTTATACCAATCAGACTCCCAAGAAACTATTTTATTGACCTAGAAAAAATAACAACAAAGTTCATATGGATGAATAAAAGGTCAAGAATTTCAAGGGAATTAATGCTATATTATATAGCAGCAGTCACCAAAACCATTTGGTATTGTCTAAGAAAAAGACTGTTCGATCAGTGGAACAGATTAGGTACAAAGGACAAAAAAGGGCACAACTACCGCAATCTAGTGTTTGATAAACCCAAAGATACCAACATTAGGGATAAAAATGCATTATTTGAAAAAAAAAACTGTTGGGAAAACTGGAAATTAGTATGCCAGAAATTAGATATGGATCCACACTTAACAACATATAATAAGATAAGATCAAAATGGGTCCATGATTTAGGCATAAAGAATGAGATCATAAATAGATTAGAGGAACAGAGGATAGTCTACTTCTCAGACCTGTGGAGGAGGAAGGAATTTATGACTAGAGAAGAACTAGAGATCATTATTGATCACAAAATAGAAGATTTTGATTACATCAAACTAAAAAGTTTCTGTACAAACAATACTAATGCAAACAAGATTAGAAGGGAAGTAACAAATTGGGAAAATATTTTTACAGTTAAAGGTTCTGATAAAGGTCTCATTTCCAAAATATATATAGAATTGATCCTAATTTATAAGAAATCAAACCATTCTCCAATTGATAAATGGTCAAAGGATATGAACAGACAATTTTCAGATGATGAAATTAAAAATATTTCTACTCATACGAAAGAGTGTTCCAAATCACTACTGATCAGAGAAATGCAAATTAAGACAACTCTGAGATATCACTACACACCTTTCAGATTGGCTAAGATGACAGAAACAAATAATGATGAATGTTGGAGGGGATGTGGGAAAACTGGGACACTAATACATTGTTGGTGGAATTGTGAAAGAATCCGGCCATTCTGGAGAGCAATCTGTAACTATGCTCAAAAAGTTATCAAACTGTGCATACTCTTGGATTCAGCAGTGCTACTACTGGGCTTATATCCCAAAGAAATACTAAGAGGGGAAAGGGACCTGTGTGTGCCAAAATATTTGTAGCAGCTCTTTTTGTAGTAGCTAGAAACTGGAAGATGAATGGTTGTCCATTAATTGGAGAATGGTTGGGTAAATTATGGTATATGAAGGTTATGGAATATTATTGCTCTGTAAGAAATGACCATCAGGATGAATTCAGAAAAGCTTGGAGAGACTTGCATGAAATGATGGTGAGTGAAATGAGCAAAACCAGAAGATCACTATACACTTTAACAACAATACTGTATGAAGATGTATTCTGATGGAAATTGATATCTTCAACATAAAGAAGATCTAACTCACTTCCAGCTGATCAATGATGGACAGAAAGAGCTACACCCAGAGAAGGAATACTGGGAATTGAATGTAAAATATTAGCACTACTGTCTATCTACCCAGGTTATTTATACCTTCGGAATCCAATACTTAACATGCAACAAGAAAATTGGATTTACACACATATATTATATCTAGGTTATACTGTAACCCATGTAAAATGTATGAGATTGCCTGTCATCTAGGGGAGGGTGTAGAGGGAGGAAGGGGAAAATCTGGAAAAATGAATACAAGGGATAATGTTAAAAAATTACTCATGCATATATACTGTCAAAAACTTTATAATTATAAAATTAATTAAAAAAATCAAGATTAACAAAGGGTTTCTTATAGCTAGTTTCTTTTGACCTTCCTCATTTCTCAAGGAGACAGAAATTATAGATGCAATTAATCCCATTTTTATACAAACAAAAACAGGTTTAAGGAGTGACTTTCAAAGCCTAGATGGCAGAGTATAGACAGCAACCTAGATAAAATGAAAATAGAAACAATAGCTTGGTTTAAAAAACATAAGAAGTTTAATGAAAATAATACCTTAAATAATAGAATTGGCTTAATGACAAATGAGGCACAAAAAGTCACTGAAAAAAAGTGGTCCTTAAAAAGCCTAATAGGCCAATGGAAAAGTAATTATAAAAACTCACTGAAGAAATTAATTTCTTAAAAATCAAAGTAGAATAAATGGGGGAAAATTAAAACCCCAAAACTGAAAACTAGTAACTTTGTGAAACATCAAGAAGCAATACAACAAAGCCAAAGGAATGAGATAGAGAAGAATATGTGAAATATCTCATTGGGAAAAAAAACAGCTGATGTGGAAAAAGATTCAGAAAGATCATTTAAGAATGATTGGACTAACTAAAAGTCAAGATAAAAAAATACATTAGATATCATCTTTCAAAAAATTGTTAAGGAAAACTGCCTTGACATCTTAGATCCAGAGTGTAAAATAGAAATTGAAAGAAACTATCTATCACAGCCTGAAAGAGATATCAAAATGAAGACTCCTTGGAATATTATAGACAAATTTCAGAGTTCTCAGGACAAAGGGAAAAATATTGAATGCAATGAGAAAGCTATAATTCAATATGGTAAAACCATAGTTAAAATCACATAAGATTTAGTAGTTTCCATGTTAAAGGAGTAGAGGGTTTGGGATATGATGTTCCAAGATACAAATAAGCTAAGATTACAATCCAAGAAGAATGTACTCAAACTGAATATAAAACTATTTTTTATTTTATTAAAGCTTTTTATTTACAAAACATATGTAAGGGCAATTTTTCAACATTGACCCTTATAAAATCTTCTGTTCCAAAATTTCCCATCTTTTCTCCCACCCCCTCTCCTAGATAGCAGGTAGTCCAATACATGTTAAATATGTTAAAATAAATGTCAAACCCAATATATGTATACATTATTTATTCAGTTATCTTGCTGCACAAGAAAAAATAGATCAAGAAGGAAAAAAAAACCAAGAAAGAAAACAAAATTCAAGCAAACAACAACAGAGTGAGAATGCTATGTCATGGTCCATATTAAGTTCCCATGGACCTTTCTCTGGGTGTCTTTCTTAACTACTGATTTGGAATTATTTTGAATTATCTTATTGTTGAAGAGAGACATGTCCATCAGAACTGATCATCATATAGTTTTGTTGTTGTGTGTATAATGATCTTTTGGTTCTGTTCATTTCACTTAGCTGATGCTAAGTTCATGTAAGTCTCTCCAGGACTCTGAAATCATCCCTGTAGATTGTTTTTTTACAGAATAATAATATTCCATAACATTCATGTACCATAATGTATTCAGCCATTTTCCAATTGATGGGCATTCCATTCAGCTTCCATTTTCTTGCCACTACCAAAAGAGCTGCCACAAAAATTTTTTTGCACTTATGGGACACTTTCTCTCCTTTAAGGTTTCTTTTGGATATAAGCTCATTAGAAACACTGCTGGGTCAAAGGGTATGTTCAGTTTGATAACTTTTTGAGCATAGTTCCAAATTGCTCTCCAAAATGGTTGGATCCATTCACAGTTCCACCCACACTGTATCAGTGCCTCAGTTTTACCACATCCCCTCCAACATTAGTCATTGTCTTTTCCTGTTATGTTAGCTAATCTGAGAGGTGTGTTGTAGTATCTCAGAGTTGTCTTAATTTGCATTTTCTGATCAATAGTGATTTGGAACACCTTTTCATATAACTAGAAATGATTCTAATTTCTTCATCTGAAAATTGCCTGTTCATATCCTTTGATCATTTATCAATTGGAGAATAGCTTGATTTCTTATAAATTTGAGTCAGTTCTCTATATATTTTAGAAATGCGGCCTTTACCAAATCCTTTGAATGTAAAAAAAAAAAAATTTTCCCACTTTCTTGCTTCCCTTCTAATTTTGTCTGCATTAGTTTTGTTTATACAAAACCTTTTTAACTTAATATAATCAAAATTTTATATTTTGTGATCAATAATGATCTCTAGTTCTTCTTTGGTCACTAATTCCTTCTTCCTCCACAGGTCTGAGAGGTAAACTATCCTATGTTCTTCTAATTTGTTTATAATATCATTCTTCAGGTATAGATCACGGATTCATTTTGACCTTATCTTGGTATATGATATTAGGTGTAGGTCAATGCCTAGTTTCTTCCATACAAATTTCAATTTTCCCAGAAGTTTTTATCAAATAGTGAATTAATATCCCAAAAGCTGGAGTCTTTGGGTTTGTCAAACACTAGATTGCTATAGTATAGCACTGATATAGCATTAAATACATAGATTAGTTTAGGTAGCATTGTCATTTTTATTATATTCACTCAACCTATTCAAGAGCACTTGATATTTTTCCAGTTATTTAGATCTGACTTTATTTGTGTGGAAAGTATTTTGTACTTTTGCTCATATAATTCCTGACTTTCCTTTGGCAGATATATTCCCAAATATTTTTATACTATCAACAGTTATTCTGAATGGAATTTCTCTTTGCATCTCTTGCTGTTGGATTTTGTTAGTGATAAATAAAAATGCTAATGATTTATGTGGATTTAATATTGTTAAAGTTGTGGATTATTTCTAATAGTTTTTAGTTGCTTCTCTAGGGTTGTCTAAGTATAACATCTTACCATCTGCAAAGAGTGATAGCTTGGTTCTCTCATTACATACACTAATTCTTTTAATCTCTTTTTCTTCTAAGCATAAATCATAAAGGAAAACATGAAAATTTGATAGAATGAAATGCTTTCAAGAATTCCTAACTGAAAAAAACAGAGCTAAATACAATATTTGACATTCAAACAGAAGAGTCAAGAGAATTATAAAAATTAAATATGAAAGAGTAGTCTTAAGGTATTTCAATAAATTATTTATATGCTGAAATAGGAAAATGATAAATATAACTCCTAAGAACTTTACCATTATTAGAGGAGTTAGAAGAAGTTTTAGAGAATCAATTATGTTTGGATGATTTTCCCCTAAGAAAAAGTTTAGGGGTAAGAAGCAGTAATGTATTGAGAATAAAGGAAGAAGTAGAGTGGCGGGAATATAGTCACATAAAAAATGCATACAAGGAAAATATTTTTTACAGTAGAGCAACAAATGTGTGTGTCTAGATAATGTTTAAAAATAACTCATCTGAATTTGTTCAATGATAGAAGGATACACACATGTGTATATATATATATGTATATATATATATATATATACATACTCTCTATATATATATCTATATAGAAATAAAGTAATGCACTTGTGTGTGTGTGTGTGTGTATGTGTGTGTGTGTGTGTGTATGTGTGTGAAGTTTTAGTTGGGTAGAGAAATCTATTTTGCCCAATAGGGAAATAGGAGGTTGAGGGGATAAGAGAAATTGTGAGAATGACAAAATAAACGGTAGATTAAGAAAGACAATGATCAGAACCAAAACAGACTTTTGAAGAGAGAAAAAAAAAATAAAGAGATGTGGATAACAACGACTAATAGGATAAAGGAAAACACAGTAATCATAACTGTGAAAAATTCCAATAGGATGAGCTCACCCTTAAAACAGAAGTAAGTAGCAGAATGAATTAGAGAATAGAATCAAATAATACATTGTTTACGAGAGACACCCTTGAAAGAGCAACACACATGCAGAGTTAGAATAAAGAACTGAAGTGGAATCTATTATGCTTTAGTTCAAATGAAAAGACAGGGACACTAAATGTAATCTCAGACAAAGATAAAGCAAAAAATAGACCTAATTACAAGAAATAATCAGGGAAACTATATTTTGCTAAAAGGTGACATCAATAATGAAATAATATAAAATTTTGAAGCTTCATTTCTCAAATACATAGGAAAATGAGTCAAAATCTTAAAAATAAGAGCCATTCCCCAACTAATGGGTCAAAGTATATGAACAGGGATCTTTCAGAAGATGAAATCAAAGATGTCTATTAATCATATAAAATTTATAAGTCATTATTGATTAGAATTGGAAATTGAGGGAATGTTCATTAGTTGGAAATGGATGAACAAATTGTGACATATAGATTGTATCATAGTACTATTGCACTATGAGAAATGACAAGGGGGAATAGTTTCAGAAAAAAGGGCAAGATTTATATAAAGTAATGCAAAGTGAAGTGAAAGAACCAGGAGAACAATGTGTACAGTACAAGTAATATTAAAAAGGATGTTCACTTGTGAAAAACTTGGCTACTCTGATCAATACAATGGTATAAGACAATTCTGAAAATCTCATTATGAAAAACAAATGTTATCTGTTTCCAGAGAGAGAACAACTTTGAGTACAAGCTTAAGTATAATTGTTGATAAAGTTGTGAACTAATCCAACCATTCTGGAGAGCAATTTGAAAATATGCCTAAAGGGCTATCACTCTTTGATCCAGCTATGTCTCTACTGTGTTATTATAACCTAAAATGATCATAAAAAAGGGAAAAGGACCCACATGTGCAAAAATGTTTATAGCCCTTTTCATAGTAGCAAGAAACTGGAAACTGAATTAGGAAATGACCAAAAAAGTCATGGCATATGAATGTTATGGAATATTATTTTCCATAAGAAATAATCAGCAGGATGATTTTAGAAAGTGCCAAGAGAACATTGTACACTGCAACAATAAGACTATGTGATTATCAACTCTGATGGATGTGACTCTTCAACAATGAGGTGATTCAGGCCAATTCTAATAAACTTATGATGGAGCGACCCATTGGCATCCAGAAAGAAGATTGTGGAAACTGAATGTGTATAATATAGTATTTTCAACTTTTTGATTGTTATTTGCTTGCCTTTTTTCTTTATCATTTCTTTTCTTTTTGATATAATTTTTATTGTGCAGCATGATAAATGTAGAAATATGGATAGAAGAATTGGATTATTTCCTGTCTAGAAGAGGGTGTTCAGGGCAAGGGAGAGAGAGAAATTTAGAAATGCAAGGTTTTACAAGGGTGAATGTTGAAAACTATCTTTGCATATAATTTGAAAATAAAAAGCTATTATTAAAAAGAAATTGAACTATAATTTTCTTGTTAATTGTTAATAAAGATTGATTTTGGTGACAATTGATAGATTTATCTCATATAATTTCATATGTATTATTGAAATCTATTTGATTGCCCTCTCAGTGGGTGAGGCGAAACTAGTAAGGAAAGAGAATTTTGATTAAAAAATTAGTGACTTATTGAAATTACATAGCTGGCAAGTGAGAGAAAGAGTATTTGAACTCAGATCTTGAAAAATTTCAAATCCAAGTCATTTTCCTCTGTTCTATTCTGCCTCTACTGCCATGTACAAATTAATATAACAGGAAAAAAGTTGAGATCAAACAATGACAAAATATGAGAGAGAGAGAGAGAGAGAGAGAGAGAGAGAGAGAGAGAGAGAGAGAGAGAGAGAGAAAGAGAAGAGAGAGAGGAGGATTGGAAGGAGGTATCAGAGGAGGGTTACTGGGGAGACAATCTTTGAATTAGGTCATTTCACATGTTCTTATGAAAAGCAAATAAATAGAAAAGTCAGGAGGATGGATAAAACTAAATGAAGTGGAGACATCCTGGGTCAATTTATTGAAATCACTAATAACCACTTCTAAATGGCAGCAAGCTAACTTACTCTGTTTCAGAAGCTACCTGTGGAGCCAAGGTAAATTATAACAACAAAATGATAAAACAATATCCAGCATTAGTTTTCTACTAATGAGAAAACCCCAGCATTTCAATAGTAATCTCATAAATAATGACTGGAAATCTTCAGATGGAAAGATCCAATTGCTAGACAAGTCAGCTCAGCAGGAGTAGTCATTTTAGAGCTTTGTGCTCTGAATTGTACCCTTCCTCACCCAGCCAGAGAAAATTAAACACAATACATCAACTATCAAAGCATATTGGTTGGCACTGTTTAATTATTCATTAACTGATGGCAGATGATAACGTATGCAATTCCTATTAAATTAACTTGTCATTTGCTTCTCATAGACATCTCTGCAATCATGCTTAAAGGATCACACAGAAAGGCTCTTCCTTTTAGCCTGAAATGGGAAGGTTACTTTTTCATAGCATTGAAAATACTCCTTGGAATGTACTTTCTTAGGCTTCAGTTTTCCAAGAATAGGGAGACTGAAAGTTTAATACTTAGCAAAGGGCCTTAGCACAAGTAGGTGCTAAATTATTGTTTTCTGGATTGAATGCAGTTATAATAGCTTCCTTTGGCTAACACTGAGAGAAAGCAAGGGGAAGGATTTGGAATCAGAAGGCTGTGGAAGAGGCTCATGGAAGAGGCTCATTGATCTAGAGCCAGAAGGAATTTTAGAAACAATTTATTCCACCACTCCCCTACTTCATTTTTACAGATAAGGAAACTGAGGTCGATTAAATTTAAGCTTCCTCAAGCTTAATCAAATAGGAAATGACAAAGCAAGAATTGAAATGTAGGTCCTTTAACTTCTAAATCGATACTTTCCCAGGTATTTTCATTGTTTTTGCCCAAATCACAGAGTTGCTGTTAATTAACTGCATAACATGGAACAAAAGACTTCATCTTTCATCTTTTCCTTGAGAGGACTGGCTTAGATACTCTCTAGGCTTCTTAGCATCATCAATTACATGAAAAGATATCATTTAATTTCTTTAATGTTACTTTCTCATCATAAGATAAGAAAAAAATAATTCTTGCTGGATCTATTCCCCAGACTCATGAGAAAAAGAAACTTTGTAAATTTAAGAGCACTATATGAATTTGTTATTTTTACTCTTTTGGGAAAGAGCATTGGATTTGGGATCAAAATACCTGGATTCCAATACTGGCTCTGATACTTAGTAGGATACTTAGTGAAATTCACTAAACCTCTTTGTCTTTATAAGGCTTGATTTCTCAAAATGTATGGAATGTACTGTATGCCTCACAGAATTACAGTGGTGGGGGTGGGGAAGAGAAGCAGTTTATAAACATCTTATTGCTAGAATAACAGGAATTTATATGTTGCAGAGGTGCAGAATGAGATTCTCCAAAGCTTTCCACAAGTCACTCTCTATGCATAGATGAATTTTCTAGTAATATAAATAAGATATTAAGAATATCCCTAAGTCCAGATGCCATTGCTAAATATGTAGGAGATTTTACATCCATTATAATATGGAAGGCTCTGTGAAACTTTTAAATTGCTCTAGCCTTTCAAAGTAAATGACAGCAAAATGCACAACATAATAAATAGAACCAGAATTGTTTCTTAAATTTATTTAGAAAACAGCACAATAATAGTTTATATTAAGATTTTTCTATTATCCATTGTATCCATAGCATTCCCTTTTAGTTGCAACAAACCCATAATGGAATGGAAAATTCTTATCTCTGTATTGCAGATGAGGAAAGTAAAGTTGAAAACAATAAAATAATTTATCCAAAAAACAGTGATCAGATTACATGTAAAAAAATATGTCTATTTGTATGTTGGTAGAAGGCTAGCCCTCAACTCTGACCTTAATAATATGAATCTGATGTGATAAGGTCCAGGAAGCAACTAAGATAGGACTCTGAGATTTTTATTTTGTTGTGGCTATTTATAGGTTTAGAATCCTATAAATTTAGTTTATCATTTCTTCTAAATATCTAACTCACAATACATTCAATATCATCTTCAGAAAAGTAAGTAAAATAGATATAGAGAAATGTGTGCATATATATATAAACACACACACACAGAAATGTGTCAATGAATTTCTATATGATTTGGTATATCTATTAAATGCATAATATAATAAATATATTGTATATGTATTTATAGTACATTAATATATGTACCAAGACAATATATTACACATATTGCCTATATACATATACAATATTATATAATATATAATATGTGCATTGTATATTAATATTATATATATATACATATATATATATATATATATATATATATATATATATATATATATATATATATATATATATATATATATTATCTTCTATACCAAAAATGTATCATTTAAACTTTCACATAGTACTA
This sequence comes from Sminthopsis crassicaudata, assembly GCF_048593235.1. Lineage (NCBI taxonomy): Eukaryota > Metazoa > Chordata > Mammalia > Dasyuromorphia > Dasyuridae > Sminthopsis > Sminthopsis crassicaudata. The sequence goes on from NC_133619.1 coordinate 559,588,696, forward strand.
GCTCGGGATTTTCAGGAGATTTGGTTTAGGTGAGCAGATGTCCTTAATCACAGTCATTTCTTTGTTTCCCAAGCAAAACTCAACTCTAGACAGGCAGAGAAGGCCTAATTTGGGATAGTGATTCTGGTAGCCTCATAGGATCAGAGATTTTGATGTAGAAGAGACTTCAGATGTCTTGGTCATAGTCTTTTTTTATCAGTGAAGAAATGTGACCCAAAGAGGTTAAGACCCTGCTCCCAGTGACAAATCCAGAAAACTTTCTGTTTGACACTTTGAGTAAATACTTTAATGTTTTTTAGCCTCAGTTTCTTCATTTGTAAAATCAAGATAATGCTTATATAAATTATGAGAAAGAAATAAGAAAATGGATATAAAGTGTTTTATGAAATGGCACTATACCAATGTGGAATGTTAGTATGAGAATTACTATTACTATTATTACTGATTACTACCAATATTACCTGAACTTACCATTTAGTTCCAAAGACACAGTCAAGCAATATAAATCTAAGGAATCATAGTATGATAGAAATGTTATTTCATGGTTTAAAGGGAGCTCTGAGAGATCCTGAAACCTGAGAATATGAGGAGTTTGAGTACGTGCCCAATACATATCCATGAAATAAAGTGTGTCTAAGCATAGCAAACTGAATTAATGACATTTCCCAGAGTTTGTTTGTTTGTTTGTTTGTTTGTTTGTTTTTCTGCTGTCCTGCCAACTTTGGCTCTTGGGATGGAGAGAGAGAAAGAAAAAATATGCATTTATAAATTCCTACTATGTTCCAGGCACTGTGAGAAAATTTTATAAACATTATCTTCTTTGATTTTCATGTCAGCCCTGGGATGGAGGTAGTATTATCATTCCCATTTTACAGATGAGGAAACAGGCAAGGAACAGTTAATGAGTTCCCCAAAGTAACACAGCAGGTGTCTTATGCTAGATCTGAAATAATTTTTTTCCTGACTACAAACTCCAAATTTTATTCAGTATGCTACTTAGTTGCTCCAGGTTCTCAATTCTGGCCCGGACTGGAAACTTTGTTAATTGTATTGTGTCTTCTAGGTTGTCACTCTATTTTCTAACAGGTTTTTTTTTTTGTTTGTTTGTTTTTTATGATAAACCTATCAGAGTTCATCATTGTTTTTTCTTTTTTTCTTTTTCCTTTCCACATCTAACATCTCTTATCACTACAAGGAATCAGATCCTATTTCTCCCAAATCAGTCAATCTGGAGTATTATCCTATAACTTAATTGACTTTACAAATAAGCCACTATATAATTGGCAGATAATTTTTGCCCTAGATAAGCTCTATGATATGGTCTGAATGGTAGCCTTAAAACAAAAGGTCTTAGATTTTCTGGGTCATAGATTTTCATAAAAAAGTAATTAAAAAGAAAAATAGAATTTTCATATTTTGAAAAAACTAATATTCAATTCTTTGTTTTTATATAACCTTGACTTCATTTTTATTATTAAAGCTTTTAATTTTCAAAACATATCCATGAATAATTTTTCAACATGAACCATTGCAAAACCATGCATCACAATTTTCCCAAACTCCCCCCTACTATCTCCCATAGATGGCAAGTAATTCAATATGTTAAACATTGTAACATGTATGTTAAATTCAATACATGCATACATATTGATACAATTATCTTGCTACTCAAGAAAAATAAATTCAAAAGGAAAAAATTAGAAAGAAAATAAAATGCAAGCAAACAAGAAAGAGTGAAAATGCTATGTTGTGATCCATACTTGGTTTGTATAGTCCTCTATCTGGGTGTAGATGGCTCTCTTTATCACAAGATCATTGTAACTGGCCTGGATCATCTGATTTTTTTTTTTTTAAAAGATCCACGTCCATTAGAATTGATCATTTTATAATCTTGTTGCCAAAATGATCTCCTCATTTTGCTATTTCATTTAGCTCAGTTCATATGTCTCTGCAGACCTCTATGAAATCATCCTGCTGTTCATTTCTTATAGAACAATAATATTCCATAACATTCATATCCATAACTTATTCAGGCATTCTCTAACTGGCATCCACTTAATTTTCCAGTTTCTTTTCACTTCAAAAAGGGCTGTCATAAATTTTTTTTAAATTTTATTAAAGTTTTTATTCAAAAAACATATGAATGGGTAATTTTTCAACATTGACCCTTGCAAAACCTTCTGTTCCAAATTTTCCCCTCCTTCCTCCTACCCCCTCCGCTAGATGGCAGGTAGTCCAATATATGTTAAATATGCCATGAACATTTTTGCACATGTGGGTCCTTTTTCCTCTTTAGAGATCTTTTTGAGATATAAGCCCAGTAGAAACACTGCACACAGTATGCATAAGTTGATAGTTCTTTGGACATAGTTCCAGATTGCTCCAGAATAGTTGGATCTGTTCACAATTTCACCAACAATGCATTAGTGTCCCAGTTTTTCCATATCCCCTCTAATATTAATTTTTATCTTTTCCTGTAACCTTAACCAATTTGAGAAGTGTGTAGTGATGCCTCAGAGTTTTCTTAATTAAATTTCTCTAATCAATAGTTAATCTTTGTTTCTTTAAAAAAATAAATTTAATGTAATAGAGAAGTTATGGCCAAAGCAAGATGTTGGAGAGTAAACAGGTCTTTGTTTGAACTCTTACTGGCTTCCTTCAGATCAACACCATATCAAATCTCTTGAACTGGTTTTGTAGCGACAGAACCCACAAATATTTAGAATACAACAAATTTTCAGCAAAAGATGTTTTGGAAAAACTTCAGGAAAGATCTGTCTCAATCAGGCATGAGGGAGGCACCCCAATGCAGGTGCTGTGCAGGGATCTAGGTTCGAATGGGCTCTGAGTGCTGGAGAAATCTACTAGGAGGTTCTTAGTCAAAATACAGCAGTACCTGGCTATTCTGTTCTGTTTAGAAGTCATTGTGTCCACAGACTAGCTGTAAGACCTCCAGTACAACTACTGAGTGAGCCCCTGGACTCCAGCATAACAAACAGGAATTGGCCATGCCCATACAGAACAGGAATGAAACTAGCAGCACTGGTCTCAGCAGTGTGAAGTCATTTTTGCCTGTAGAGAAAGCTTGGAGAAATCTTACCTTAACCTTTTAAAATGAGCAAAAAAACAAAAAGAGCTCTCAACCTAGATAGATTTTATGGAGACAAGGAAAAACAGACTTCAAATCCTGAGAATACTAAGGGCAAAATGTCTCAAGATAAAGCCTCAAAGATGATTTGAGTTGGTCTTCATCTCACAAAGCTCTCTTGGAAGAATTCAAAAAGGATCTTGAAAGAATTAGAAGAACAACAAGAAAAGGAAATGAGAGCATTGCAGCCTAACTTGGAAAAGGAAACAGTAATTTTCTGAAGAAAATTCCTTAAAATAGATTGATGAAATGGAAAAAGAAAAAAATGCCAGGAAAAATTGAATTTATGAAATGGAAAAAAAAAAAACAGTGAATAAAACAACTCATTTAAAAGTTCAGTTGACCAAATGAAAAAGGAGATAAGATAGCTAACTGAAGAAAATAATCCATTAAAAATAAGAATTGAACAAATAAAAATGAATAAGTCAATGAGACCTAAGGAATTAGTCAAACAAAACAAAACAAAACAAAACAAAAAAAAAACCTTATAGGAAAAATAACTCACCTGAACATATCATATTTTTATTCACATTTAATTTCCATAGTTCTTTTTTTCTTAGGTGCAGTTAGTATTTTCTGTTCAAAATCTATTGGGATTCCTTTGGATCACTAAATCATCGAGAAAAACCAATGGTGATCTGTTAAGTTCTTACTAGGTGATAACAATTCTCTAGCTCAGAGTTCACACCTTTAGTTCACACCCAAGAGAAGACCTAAAACCCCATGTCCAAAATGTTACAAGGACTTCCACTGGGCCTCCGAATGTAGATTGTTCCAGGGAAATGAGAAGTGGAACCTAGCTCCAAGATATCAATCAAAAGATAGGTGGGACATGATGGCAACTTTGGTTACACCCAAAGAGCCTTTAGAAGGTCAGGACTCTGATTTGATCAACCAGCAGAAAAGCAATCTCATGGAAGAAAGGTTTTACCTGATAAGTCAGCCAAAAAGCAATCAGATTGCAAAAATGGATTACATTTGGGGAGAATACAGGCTTTTTAAACCAACAGGGCAGTGTCCAGTACAAACAGCTTCAATGTAATTGCCAGATGATGAGAAGAGATTTAGAAAGTGGTAAATAGGAGGAAATTAGATAGGTTAACTGCCTGGGAGAGAGGTTTGCTTGTATTTTAACAGACAGAAGGAAACAGATGGAGAAGGAAACAGATGGGTGGCAACAAGCACCTGGAGAGAGAGACAGAAAAAGAGAAAAAAACTCAAAACAAAGGAGAAGATCTAAGAAACATCTGACACTAAAAGAGCATGGTTGATAAGGAGTCTGTTAAAGATTCCCTAACACAAGATAAGATTGTTAAAGAACTTTAAAACTAGCAGGAATAATTGGATTTCCTAACACAAGATGAGACTAATGGACAATGGACTTGTGGACATGTATAAATTCTCAATTTATAATTATTTGATCACGTTATTTGTTACATCACTTCTAGCATGTGTTATATTACTATGTAATTATGCATAATACCTCCCATATTGATGGATTTATGTTTCAAGTCATGACCACCCTATGTTCTAAATCAAAAAAAAAAAGGGGGAGATGTTAGGTTCTTACTAGGTGATGACAATTCTCTAGCTCAGAGTTCACACCTTTAGTTCATACCTTTAAAAGGAGTTTTGAAAAGGAGTTTGCACAAACTTTAAAAGGAGCAAGTTCATTGGTTGAAGGAGTTCCCACAAACCCCTGGGAGTACTCACAAGCCAATTCTCTGGAACGATAAAAAGAGGCAACATTGAGTTTGAAGGAGCAGTCTGGATTGAGTCAAAGAGAAGATGTCCCGTGGATTCACAAATCCAGCAATCTCACACTTATGGAGGGGAAGGCTTCAGAAGCCTCTCAAGAAACCTGCTCACAGAGGAAAAGATTATACAGAAAAGAAACCTTCTCCCAGAGAAGGATTATAATTTAGAGACAACAGAACTTTACAGTGATCATCACACATTCTTGTTATTTTTGTGTACTCTGTATTCCTGGTCACACTTGTTTCACTCAGCAACACTTCATGTAAATCTTTATCTGTTTTTTATCATTTTTTACAGAACAACAATCTTCACATTCTCCAAATGTGACATCTACACATTTTCCATTTCTTTGCTACCACAAAAAGACCTGCTACAAACATTTTTGCATATGTGGATCCTTTCCCCTTCTTTACTATACCCTTGGGATTCCAAACCAGTCGTTGCACTTCTGGGACAAAGGGTATAAATAGTTTGATATCCCTTTGGGCATAGGTATAGATTGCTCTCCAGAATGGTTTCATAATTTCACAAGCCCATCAACAATGCATTAGTGTCCCAATTTTTTCACATTCCAAATACTCCATTTTCAAAGACCTCTTTTCATTTCAATATCATCATGAGATATGGCATAGCTAAAGTAGCAATCTTTCCCATGATGCTCTAACTTTTCCTATAAAGATCCACTTATTCTGGCTATTGTATTCAAGAGGATAGCCACAGGAAGAATAATCACACATTCATGTTCTTCAAATATAAATTACTCTTAATGAGACAGGATTTAGTAATTATTTTAGGTTTTAAATAATTAAATCAAAAGAAGTGTTCTCACAATGGAGCTATCAGAATCTCCTCTGTTTGTAATAGGTGAATCATTTCAAAGAAATGGATTTGTGAAAATGAAACTGTATCAGCCTAAAGTGAACATCATCATGGACACCATTTTTAAATGAACTTACTCCATTACAGTTTGCTTTATCTATTTCCTTTGATGCATGTCAAAGCCCATCTTAAGAGAATCTTGTTAATTGTTCATTGATAAATCCTGCACAAGGAGCCCATCAAAAGACATATTTCTGAAATCTGACATTTCAAGCAGATCAGTAGTTTATGTTTGATACAAACTTAGAAGTCTTTATTCTTGTGGGATAACTATATTGTTTCCTTTTCTGGAGACATTTCTTTGATGACATGTTTTATACTATTAAGATAGCTGACTTTAAGGATTATATATCTGGTACCTAGCCCAAATATTTTAAGCTTTAATCTAATGTTCAGTAGCCAGTGGAAATGAAATTAAGTTTTATAGTCATCTTTGCAAAGTTAGTGACTGAAGAACCAAGCAAATGAAACATAGAAGTAAAAAAAAAAAACAAACAAAAAAACTAAAATTATAATTTACACCAGTTTTTTTTCTTTTATAAATGAATAAATTAAAATCAACATCATACAGACAAATACAATCAAGCTTTGAAGCCACAGAACTTAAATTAAAACTCTAACTGATCATTGCTACCTGTGTGACCTTAGGTCACTTAATCTCACTGACCATCACTTTTATTTTCTGTAAAACAGGTCTTTTACTAGTTAGCCTTCAATTTCCTTTCTAGCTCTACATCTACGATTTTATAACGACTGTTTGCTAAAGTTCCAGAGCTAGTAAGTAAAAAAAGGGCGTTAAATTTTTGTTAATAAAAGTAAATTTTGTAAATATTTCCTGATTTTCAGAATATAATTGAGACCCATCACTTCACCTAAAGAGATGACCACCTATGTTTTATGACTTGTTTTATTAAGCCTGGTACTGACTTTGTTTCTATATATGTACTTCTCCATCCATTAATGTGATATCATTTTCATGCCCATTTTTAATTCCTGATTTTCAGACTTCAAAAATTATTCCTCGTTTGTCCCATCCTGAAACTTTCTTCAGTACAGGACCCTCCATAGAATGGAACATCCAACAATCTATTTGGCTTTCTCAATCTGGAATATTTGTCTTCAATGTCATATGCATTACTGAGTTCTTTCTGGGGCCCTCATTTAGTAGACAGGTCAAAACTATTCTCAATTTGTCTCTCAGTCTTTTTCTGACTTTTAGACTTCCATGGGCCTTATGAGCAATACACTTCTCCCCATCAGTTACCTTTTGCATGCTGGCTTTCTCCTTACAAGTCAAGTTGCTTAAATGCATGGACTGTATTATTTCTTGTGTTTATGTCAGTGAACATTGTAGATGGCATATAATAAACATTTAGTACATGATTGTTTCTTTATTTTGTCTTTGTAAATATGTGTTCTGTATTTTAGTATTTATTCAATTTAAAGTAGTGAAATAATCAACTAGTATATGTGGCTATACACCAACATACACATATATAAAATGGGCATTATTCTATCAAAAATTTTCCATAAACAAAATTCCTAAAATTACTTTGCTCAGAAAGTATCTTTAATAAATCAGGATGAATATCAATTGAAGACTTAATCCCACTAAAATAAAATTTTATATCACCAAACCTAGGCTTCTCTTATGAATATTGAATTAAATCACCAGAGTAAACATCAAGAAAAAATTAAGATTTCATCTTTTGCAGTGGGAAGAAAAATGCACAAAAAGCATTCATCATTTCACTAGCTTAGACATTTGACATCAGGGGAAAAAAGTAATTTCACTGATTTAATGCAATTCTTTGAGATTTATATGGATTTACTTAGAACTTTTGTCTCAGTAGTTTTTTTTCCCAAATATTGGTAAGTTGAATAAAGGGAAAAATGGAAATAAATGTGCAATAAATCAAAGGGTCCATATTAGAACTTAGGCTTGGGTTCCAATTCCTCTGGCATTAATGAAATTTCAATCCCAAGCAATTCACTTAATTTCTTTGAGTTTCAGTTTCTTTTTTCTAAAATGAAGTGGTTTGACTAGTTAGTATGTATGATCCTTTCTGGGCATGAAAATGATACACCACATTAATGGAGAAGTACACAGATGGAAACAAAGTCAGTAGTAGTCTTAAAAAACAACAGTCATAAAATATAGATGGGCAATATCTTTAGGGGAAGTGATGGGTCTCAATATATTTTAAAGAAAATAATAATCATAGCTACCATTTAAATTTATATATATATATATATATATGTATATATATATATATGAAAATATATGCATGTTGATCTTCACAATAACCTCATGAAGTAAGTATTGTGTCCCCATTTTACAGATGAGATTAAGAAAAAGAATATGAGAGAGTTTGGCTGACTTACCCAGGATCACATTATCTGAGGTAGTATTTGAACTCAGATTTTTCTGATTTCTAGTTCATGGCTCTCAGTCTCTTTCCTATCTAGTCAAAATTTCTACCATTTGCCCATGACTTCCATGAAGAAAGAGGCTATGTTTTAGGTATATTTCTTTTTGCAACTAAACAGTGCTCTGAATACATTTGGCACTCATTATAAATTTGTTATTAAATGATATACAAATATATTATTTCAATTATGTCCTATACATTTTGCAAGACTCAATTCATGTTTCTCCATCTTATTCCAAGGAATCTACCTTACCAGACAGAATTGATCTTTTCTTCTTTGGGTCATTGCATTGTTGTTGTCTGGACATGTTGGCATTTTGTATTCTGCCTTTTCAGGATATTTTATGTACTTTAATGTATTAAGGAAATATGAATTTTATTCATAGTTTTGAAAAAAGAGAATAATTATTAGAAAGGATGCATAGAAAAATGATGAACTGTTTGTGGCAGGGTTTATTATTATTATTATTTGCATGTGCCGTTGACCCCTTCAGCAATCTCCTCCCTCCCTCCTTCTCTCTCTCTCTCTCTCTCTCTCTCTCTCTCTCTCTCTCTCTCTCTCTCTCTCTCTCTCTCTCTCTCTCTTTCTCTCTCTCTCTCTTAATTTTCTTTGTAATAATATATATTTTATTTTATGCATTTAAAGCCATTATTCTGAAAATGTATCTATTGGCCACATGGGACAGCCAATGGGGACCATGCCAAAATATTAATAACTTCAGGCATATGAGAATATTATAAGAATGATTGTGAGAAAATTAACATCAACAGAAATGAACTAAAAATTAAGTAAACCTAACTAAAAACAATGGAAGAAAAATTGCAGAATAAAACTTTGGATTTCTTACAAGGGAAAAGTTCCTAATAATCAGGATGACCTTAAATAGAATGGGCTATTTACCAAAACATAGATATTACCATTCTGCCAAAATATTCTGAAATGTTAAGAACATCTAGATAAGAAAGACCTTGGGACACCTTTCATTTCCAAAAGAATCAGAGGGTTAATGAATCATTCCATAATTTAAAAATACAGTAAATATCAGATTTGAGCTTCAAACCTGATTCCAAACTCTTGATTCGAAAGACAAATGCAATTTCTTCTTCTTTCTATCTTTCTGAAAAATGGGTACATATCCATGTTTGGGAAATAGATTTGAGAGAGGATATTTCAAAAATCAGTGGATTGAGTTGATTCATAAGAGCCTAACAATTATAATAAACATCAATATGAGATTTTCTATAACACTAAAATAAGCATATAAATATAATATTTTCTGTAATTTTCCCTTTCACCATACTGGTTTTATAATAATTTTATACAAATTTATGGCAATAAATCAATAGCATTTATTGAATTTATTTTATATATCAAAGCTGATGCTAGGCACTGAGGTTATCAATGCAAAAGAAGAAAGTCTTTAGATTTTCAGAGAGCACTACATTTTTCACCTATGTATTTTTGAAATAGCTTCTCCTGGTGATTAAAATAAACACCTAACTTAGCCCTAATTCCTATATCCCTATTTCCTTCTAAATGGTTTAAACACTATTTTTTGTAAAAGATTTTTATTTTTGAAGTAAATGCAAAGATAGTTTTCAGCATTCACCCTTGTAAAACTTTGTGTTCAAAATTTGTCTTTCTTCCTTCCCCCTCCCCTTCTCCTAGACTGCATGTAATCGAACATATGTTAAACATGTGCAATTCTTTTATCACAATTATGCTACACAAGAAAAATCACATCAAAAAGGAAAAAAAATGAGAGAGAAAACAAAAATCAAGCAAACAACAAAAAAGTGAAAATACTATTTTGTGATCCAAAGTCAGTCCCATAGTTTTCTCTTTGGGTACAAATGGCTCTCTATCACAAGACTATGGGAACTGGTATGACTGTTGAAAAGAGCCATAGTGATCAGAATTGATCATTATATAATCTTGTTATTGGTGCATACAATGTCCTTCACTTAGCATCAATTCATGGTAAGTCTCTCCAGATATTTCTAAAATCATCCTGTTGATTGTTTCGTATAGAAAAAATAATATTCCATAAAATTCATAAACCAAAAGTTATTCAGACATTCTCCAACTGATGGGCATCCACTCAGTTTCCAGTTCCCTATTACTACAAAAAAAGCCTAATACAAACATTTTTTCACATAAAACTACCTTTTGAATGAAACCTTTCCTAATGCACCACCAACCCTGGAAATTGCAATTAGTGTTTTATAAATATTTTTAACATTCTTTAGTGTGGATATTGTGTTTCACGCTATAAAATGTAAACTCCTAGGGACTTCATTTTTGTTTTGTTTTATTTTTGCAAGCCTAACAGCAGAATTCTTGCTTCAGAAGATAAATGTAATGTATGCTTTATTATTAGTAGTATCAGTAATAATAATAATAATAATAGCCAGTTAGTGTAAAGTATGGGCTAGCTTCCTGGAGGGCTTCAGGGTCAGCCAGAATCAGGATAAATCAAAGTCCTTGGTCTTTAGGGGGAGAAGTGAAGAAGGCAGGCAAGCTGCCACAAGGCTTATCAAAGATATATACTGGATTCTGGAGTCCAGAGTCATGAGCCTTTCTCCTCCTACTCCTGCCACCAAGTGACTCTGGCTTCTCTCTCCCTACCCTCCAATCCTTGCCTGGGATTATCTTAACACCAAACATTCAGCAAGCACCAATGGTGAGGAGGGCCGTTATCCAAATATATGCTAATTGAATCAATATCTCACATAGAATAGGTAATTAGCCTTAAGTGCTTTGTTGTCTGATTCAAGCATACCTTTTTGGAATTTCAGCCCCCTACAAGTTAATTAACTTTTTTATAGTTTGCTTTTTCTCCTATATTTACATAACTAATACTGGGTTTCTTACATATGTAAAATAAAAGGGTGAACTATAATGTTCTTTTCATGCATTTTAAGTTCTAAATTATATAATCTTTATTTAATTATAAAGTGTTTTTAATTGCACATGAATGATAAAAACTTTAAAAGACATTAAAAATAATGCCACATCCATATTTATGACATATGTGAATTGCTGCATAATGTACTTATTGTCATATCATAACTTTTGTATTTTTAATACTTCAGCATTGTGCATATGAAGTAATTCACATTTGATATACTTAATATGGATATGTGGGTACCTATTCTTCATACCACATATATAAACTTTTTTGATTTAAGGAATCATCATGAGGCAAAATCCCCTGTTCAGTTAGTTCTTAAGATCAACCCTACTGTATTTACTTTCATCAACCCCAGTCTTTTGATTTCTCCTTCCCTGGCTGCATTGTTCAATTGACTTTCACAGTTGATGAGGTTCTTCCAATTAAAAGGATAAGGATCAACTCCACTCAGTTTCTGGACCTATTGCTGGAGTTAATCTTCCTTTTTCTGTACAACTGCTGAAAAGTGCCTCTTAAGATTTACACTGTCTTTGCACAGCTTTCACAAGATGAGTGTTCATGGAATGAAGCTGAAGGGGTTTTGGTATTTCATCCACATTATCAGTTGCCTTCAATTTCTGCCTCTAGAGGTGACTGTTTTACTGGCTATATCAATTCAAGAATACTGGGGGTGGTTGCATTTCCTATATTCCTCACTTGTTACCTTAACAGAATAATTGAGAAATTAATTATATCTTGAGTTAGCATATCAGAAGTTCCTATGACTTTTACAAAGATTAGGGAAGAGACATACTTCTCAAGTTTCTGTGATATCTGTCAAATAATAGGGACTACAGAAATCATTCTCCTGGAGGAAAGTCTGAGGTTTTCAAAAATAGATATGTATTTTAAATATGTCTAAATCATTTAAAATGAGAACAAATGATTATTAGGCTGGCTTCCCTTGATTAGTTGATAGGTTTTAGTTTTTTTTCCCCTTTAAATATTGTAAATACATACTGAACTACTGTAAATTCTGAAATAAAATAATATTCTGGTCACTATGGTGCAAATAGCTAGGCTGGGTTCTTTATCCTAGTAATAAATAAATAGTGATTTAAGTTTCAACTTTTGAAATTCTATATCCTTAAACATTCTAAAAAACATTCCCTATTCAAGATCAAAACTCCTAATTATTCTGTCCTTAGAATATCAGCTGAACTGTATAGGAAGGCATCAACATGTTTACTGTTAAGAAAAGGTTTCCATTCTTTCCAATTAAAATAAAGTATCAACAAGTATATATTAAGCAAATACTATATCTGGGGAACTATTGTGTAGGTAGAAGGAATGCTCAGGAAGAGGAAATAACAGGTCATTGATTCAATCGACAGGGCATTGTGCATGGAAAAAAGATGTCAATATTCCCTGTACACACGAATGTATAATTTAATAGAAATAGGGACAAGCTTTCACCTGTCTTGACATGCTGGGGATGGTGTGCTCATGTGCTCACCCTTCATATAAAGGGATCAAAGGTGATACCTTTCTAACTAGAAATTATATCTAGTATTTTCATGACATTTAATTTCAACTCAGAAATATAAATCTATAAAATAGTTTACTCTAATTTCAAGTCTGTGATTCTATGATAATAAGTTCATTTGTGAATTCTAAGGTTGGAAAAATACCCTGTGCATAAAAAATATTAAGTGATTCTCTGGTATTTTTTTTTCTAAATGACTTTTACCCTGTTCTTTTAATTTTAAACATTTTGTCACTTTATCCATTTCTCTGGCCCATATACAAGTAAGCAAAATATGCCAATATAAAACTCTTTAAAGAATATCACATTAAATTTCATCTCAATTTAATGGATTTCCCCCCAATATTAAAATGAATTAGAATAACTACAAATAAAATTAATTTTTCTAAAGACTCCATTGAAAATGATACTTTAATCATGGATTTCATTTATTTAGACATGTTTCTTGAACATATCTTCTGTATCAAAAACTGTTTTTAGGACTGATCTATGTACCAAAGAAATGCAAAGCATAGTCTTTAGCTTTGAGGGGCATATGTTTCACTTGGAGAGGTATGACTTATCATCTATAAAAAATAAAAGGATTAGACCAGGTTCCCTCCAGTTGAAAAGGTGCAATTATAGTAATGGGAAAGAAAACTACCAAATCCAAATGAAACTGCAACTAGAACTTGGAACATGACTAGAACAACTTACATGGAATTCCCCTCCTTCTGAAAAAATATACCATGTATGGGCATCATGAGCTGACTAAGGAAAATAAAACATTACCATCCCTTCTTTCTTCCATTCCTATAGCATGAGAAATAGACTTGTTATATTATTCCATTTCCTTTCTCCTCACTTCCAAATGCAGGAGACTTAATCCTCACTGGACCAATAATTGAGTTATCATGACTTTAGAGTCAAAACATTCTAAACTGGAAGTTCTAGCCAGTCTGTCCAGCAGGAAAATCCTGAAAAGCCAGAAATTGAGCCTATGAAGGATTTTTGGACATGGAACTTGGAACTCTGCTATATAGAAATGTAACTGAGGTATGAATCAAATTCTTTCCCCTTCTCAAACTATGACATGGTGGTATTGGAAGACTTATGCCTCTATGTATTAGAGAAGTACATTAGTGAAACTGTAGTTAAACTTTCCAAGTGATTTTTTTCAAACAAAAAGTGAACCCAATCATTAAATAGAATGGAACTGGAGTGTAGAGGATACTTTCTATGATTGGAGAACCACAATTATTGAGGTTGAAGCCAATGGCAGAAAGCCTAGACATAACTAGATTTCTGTAAGGATATTGAGAACATCCTAGGGCATGAATGAAATGTAATATAGCTGTTCTTCTGAATGATTTCACATACTTGGTGGGTACATAGAAATTTATCTGTTTTCTCTTCCATTAGATGCCTTGAGAGTAAGAATTTTATATTTGTTTGCTTGATTTGTCTTTATTTCTGTCCTCAATGCTAATCTCTATATTTCAAAAGAAATATTTATTAAATGCTTATTGACTGTCTGAGTATAACTTACATACTTTAACATTTTGAGGATTTGTCTGCACTTGAAAGCTATTATATATCATACGAAGAACTTTGAAATATCAAAATAACTCTAATCTACCAAATCTTTTTTTTCTAAATGGGATATAGCAAATACTATCTAAAGATATCAACACAGTTCACATCTGCTTTGACGTGTTTGTGACCTCTTTCATAGAACTGATGATTACATAGTTACCATGAAGTTACCATGAAGTGGTTCTGCCAACAATCCAATGGTTCTGGCTCTGTCTTTTTCATCAGAACCCAAGCCATTTCCATCCAACATTTACCTGATTATAGTTTCTATAATGATGAGCAGATGGGTAATGATTTGCTAGTTATTATCTCTGTGTATTTGACTGCCTCAGTTTAATGACATCATTTATTGTGTTTGTACTTTGTCTGGACAATGTTTGAAAGGCTATTGTTTGGCAGTGCTATATCTCCTGAATGATACTGCTTGGGTGGTGAGTGACAGTGTACATAGAATTTTGCTATGTAATACATAAAGTTGTAGTCTTGGAACCAGTAAGATCTTTCTTCAAATGCTACCCATAATATACCCTCACTATGATTGTTATCATGTAATTTAATGTGTATGCTCAAAACTCATCCATAAATTATAAATTATAATAACATGTCATTAAAATGATGAGTTTATCATGTTCTTTTAAAATTCATAAGCTAAGTCACTGTGAGAATAAAAAAAATCATTAATTGTCATTTGTTCAAATTCATACTACATTGTACAAATTCACATTACATATTTTCATTAGTCTAGAACCAATTACCATAATTTTACATAAGTATGGATTTGAATATATATGACCAGTTTACAGAATTGGTTATTCACTGAACTCTAGAGTAAGCTGAATAAGAAAATATAGAGTGTTTCATAAACCTTTGGGTGCTATGTAAATATTGATAATGAGATTAATAAAAATTATGATCTACAGCTGTGAGAGTTTTTACTTCATTGTATGAAACTTATGTGCTCTGCATGAAATTAAGGATTTCTATTCTTAATTAGGAAATGTCTTCTTGGCCATTTCTGGAGGTCAAAGAACTATTTTGAGCCTCCTTTAATCACAGTTCAGAATATTTTTAGGAGACTAAGAGGCGATAGGAAGATTTTCAAGTTTATGGTATCACTGACAGACTACTAGACATAGCATTCACTTGAGACTTCACCTTACTTAGTAACAGGTTGAAGTGGAACAGGAGAACCAAACAATAATGACTCCTGGAAGTCAAGATGACAGAGTCAGTAATAAATCACCATAATTCTTTCTTTTATTCTTCTTTATTTTTATAAAATAGCACATCCAAACAAATCCTAGTACAATATAGCTAGCAAAAAGAGGGTAAAACAACCTGCAAGCCCAAGAGAGGAGACAACAAGGTCTTTCTCACTCAGTTAAGTGGGGAACACAATCCAGGATAAGAAGCATTCCAGAAAGACCCTGGCCCTGGAAACCTGAGACAGTGTCCCTTCAACCCAGGAGCAGATAACAAATTTAAAAGAAAGGAAAAATGCTAAAAATATTGAGCAAAAATAACAACGCAAAATAATCTGATCATAGAAAGTTATGAGGGTGACAGGGAAGATTAAAATACAGACTCAGAAGAGAACAACAACATCAAAATACCTATGGAAAAAAAGAAAAACAGGAAGTGATCTCAGGTACAGAAAGGACTTATAGAAGAGTTTATAAAAAGGAGCTTAAAATCATATAAGAAAGATGGAAGAAAAATTGTGAAAAGAAATAAGAGTGACATGAGATGATTATGAAAAAAATAAAGAGTCAACAGCTTGGAAAAAGAAAACAACTGATAAAAAATAGAATTGGCCAAAATGGAAAAGGAGATACAAAAATAAAACAAAACAACAACAATGAAAAAAAAAGACAGAAGAAAACTTCCTTAAAAAGTAAAATTGATCAAATAAGAAAAAAAAAGTACAACAGCTAATTGAAAAAAAAAAAAACAACTTCTTAAAAGTTAGAATGGGTCAAGTGAAAATTAATGACTCTGAGACATCAATACTCAATGAACAAATTCAAAAGAATGAAAAAAAAATAGAAAAGAAATGTAAAATACCTCATGGGAAACACACCTGATCAAAAAAATAGATTCAGAAGAAACACTATCAGTATCATCTGACTACCTGAAATTCAATGAAAAAGGAGGACTTAGACAGCCTTTTTCAGGAAATCAAGAAAAAATTCCTTTGATATCCTGAAACTAGAAGCAAATAGGCATTGAAGCAATCCAATGATCATATCAGGAAAGAGTTAAACTAAAATCTCCAAGGAACATTATGTTTAAATGTCAGAACTGTTAGGTCAAGAAAAAATTAATAGAAGTGGCAAGAAAGAAACAAATTCAAATATCAGCAAATGACAAGTATTACACAAGATTTAGCAGCTTCAACATTAAAGGATGAGAGGTCACTGAACATGATATTCTGGAAAACAAAATGAACTAGAACTACAACCAAGAATCACCCAGCAAAATTAATCATAATATATCAAGGGAGGAAATACTTATTCAAAGAAATAGAAGAATTTCAAGCATTTATAAGAATAGAATTAAACCAAAAATTTGATCTCTAATATCAAGCCCCAAAAGAAGCATAAAAAGGTAAAAAGAGAAAATAAAATAAAAGGCATTAAATAGGCTTAAATTGTTTATATTTCTATATGGAAAGATGATACTTGTAATTATGAAATATATCACTAATAATGCAGCTAGAGGGAATATACATTGATAGAGGAATAGATATAAGGTGAATTTAAGGGAATGACAAAAATTAATTAAGGGGTAAGAAAAAGGAGTACATTGTATACAGAAGTAAGGGAGAGATGAAAAGGGGTAAATAATTTCACATGAAAAAGTGGGAAAGATCTATAATAGGAGGGGAAGATGAGGGGATGGGTAATGGACATTGCTGGAACCTTACTCCTTTTTTTTTTTTCTTTTTTTTTTTACTGATGCAAACATTTTAAATAAAATATTAACAAGAAGATTACAGCAATATGTCACAAAAATCATAAACTACAAATAGGTGATATTTATACCAGAAGTACAGGGATGTTTCAGTATTAGGAAAACAATCAGCATAATTGATCATATCAATAAAAAACCCCAAAATCATATGACCATCTCACTAGTGAAAAAAAAACGCTTTGGCAGAATGCAACATGGAGCGTTCCTTAAAATGATTAGTAGTATATCTAAAATCATCAACAAATTTTACCTGTCACAAGGATAGATACACTAAAGCCTTACTAATAAGATCACAGATGAGGCATTATCACCTCTATTATTAAATATTGTACTATAAATGTTCAATGAAATAATTCAAATAAGAACAAATAATTGAAAGTAATATAATAGGCAGTGAGAAAACATTTTCCAAAATAATATGAATGCTAGAGAATTAACTAAATAGTTAGTTGATATAACAGCTATAGTAAACATTTAGGATATAAAATAAACACATGTATATCATCAGCATTTCTATGTATTACTAACAAAATCTGCCATGAAGAGATAGAGATAAAATTACATTTAAAAAGACAGTAGATAATACAAAATTGAGAATCTACTTGCTCAGCCAAACCCAGGAGCTATTGGAACACAATTACAAAACACTTTTCACACAAATAGTCAGTTCTAAGCAAGTGAACATCCAGGTTGAGATCTCCCAGTATTATAGTTTTGCTGTCTATTTCTTTTTGCAGCTCTCTTAAATTCTCTTTTAAGAATTTACATGCTGCACCCCTTGGTGCATATATGTTTAATATTGATACTGCTTCATTATCTATGCTACCCTTTAGCAGGATATAATGCCCTTCCTTATCTCTTTTAATTAGACCAATTTTTGTTTTTGCTTGATCTGAGATGAGGATGGCTAGATTCTGCTCCACCCTTTTACTTTTAGTTTGAATGTATCACCCTGTTTCAGATGTGTTTCCTGTAAACAACAATTAGTAGGATTCTGACTTTTAATCCAGTTTGCTAACTGCTTCCTCTTTATGGGGGAGTTTACCCCATTCACATTTATGGTTAGAATGACTAATTCTATATTGCTTGCCATCCTGTTAACCCCCTGCTTATGCTTTTCTCCTTTCCTTCCCTCTTACCACCCTACCCAATATTAAACTTGTGAACACCACTTGTTTTTCACAGCCCTCCCTTTTTAGTATCCCTCCCCCATCTTAAAGTTCTTCTCCTTATTTTACCCCTTTTCCTCACAATTTCTGTATTCCCTTCCCCTTAGCTTACTCCTTCCCTCCCACTTTTCTTTTTTTTTTAATTTAATTTTTATTTTATTTTATAATTATAACTTTTTTTTTGACAGTACATATGCATGGGTAATTTTTTATAACATTATCCCTTGCACTTACTTCTGTTCAGATTTTTTGCCTTCCTCCCCCAACCCCCTCCCCCAGATGGCAGGCAGTCTTATACATGTTAAATATATTACAATATATTCTAGATACAATATATGTGTGTAGAACCAAATTTCTTGTTGCACAGGAAGAATTGGATTCAGAAAGTAAAAATAACAGTTTACACTCATTTCCCAGTGTTCCTTTTCTGGATGTAGCTGATTCTGTCCATTATTAATCAATTGGAATTGGATTAGCTCTTCTGTATGTTAAAGATATCCACTTCCATCAGAATACATCCTCGTACAGTATCATTGTTGAAGTGTATAATGATCTTCTGGTTCTGCTCGTTTCACTTAGCATCAGTTGATATAAGTCTCTCCAAGCCTCTCTGTATTTCTCCTGTTGGTCATTTCTTACAGAACAATAACATTCCATAACATTCATATACCATAATTTACCCAACCATTCTCCAATTGATGGACCTCCATTCATCTTCCATCTTCTAGCCACTATGAAAAGGGCTGCCACAAACATTTTGGCACATACAGGTCCCTTTCCCTTCTTTAGTATTTCCTTGGGATATAAGCCCAGTAGTAGTAGAATGGCTGGGTCAAAGCACATTTTGATAACTTTTTGGGCATAATTCCAGATTGTTCTCCAGAATGGTTGGATTCTTTCACAACTCCACCAACAATGCATCAGTGTCCCAGTTTTCCCACATCTGGAACCTTACTCTTATCAGTATTGGCTGATAAAGAAATCTATCTCACCAGAGAAGAAAGTAAAAGGGGAGAAGATTAAGAAAAGGTATGTGTGTAGAAACCATCAGAATAGGGGTAGATTGGGCAAGGTTGTAGGCAGAAGTACATTGTTTCTCCTTCTGAAAGGATAAAAGGAGAGAGAACAAACAGTAGAAAAAATGGAATGGAGGGAAATGCAGTTAGCAATCATGACTATAAATATGAATCCTACAGTGTACTGTTTAAAAGAAACTCACTTTCAGTGGAATAGATTGTATTCACAAGACATAATAGTTAATGACTATACTAAATTAGTGTTTAATAAACCTAAAGACCCCAGCTTCTGGGAGAAGTCATTATTTGACAAAATTATTGGTAAAACTGGAAATTAGTATGGCAGAAACTAGGCATTGACTTATACCTAACACCCTCTACCAAGATAAGATCAAAATGGGTTCATATTTAAGATATAGAATGATTTTGTAAGCAAATTAGAAGAACAAAAGATAGTCTACTCTCAGATCTGTGGAGAAGGAAGGAATTTGTGGCCAAAAAAGAGCAAAAGAATGAAAAATGGATAATTTTTTATTTTATTAAGTTAAAAAGATGGTGTATAAGCAAAACCAATGCAGAAAAGATTAGAAGGGAAGCAATAACCAGGGAAAAGTTTTGCATCTGAGGGTTCTAATAAAGGCCACATTTCTAAAATATATAGAGAATTGACTCAAATTATAAGATTTCAAGCCATTGATAAATGATGAAAGTGTATTTAAAATTTTTTTTTGATGATCAACTTTTTTAAGCTTTTTATTTTCAAAACATATGGATGGAAAATTCTTCAACATTAATCCTTGCAAAATGTTGTGTTCCAATTCCACCCCCCCTTCCCTAGATGGCATGTACTCCAATATATGTTAATCATGGTAGAAAGTTATGTTAAATAGAAATAAATAGAAATAGGTAGATCATATTATTATTATATCCTATTAAATCCAATAAATGCATACATATTTATACAATTATCTTGTTACACAAGAAAAATAAAATCAAATGGGAAAATATTGGAAAGAAAAAAAATGTCAGCTTATAACAACAAAAAGAATGAAAATTCTATGTTGTGAACCATACTCATAGTCCTCTGTCTTTGTGTAGATGGCTTTCTTCATCACAAGATCATTGGAAATGGTCTGAATAATATCATTTTTGAAGAATCAGAATTGATCATCATATAATCATGTTGTTGCCATGTGCAATGATCTCCTGGTTCTACTCATTTCACTTAGCATCAGTTTATATAAATCTCTCCAGGCTTCTCTGAAATCAACCTGCTGATAATTTCTCACAGAAAAATAATATTCCATAACATTTATATACCATAATTTATTCAGAAATTTTCCAACTGATGGGCATCCACTCAATTTCCAGTTTCTTGCCACTACAAAAAGGGCTGCCACAAACATTTTTGCACATGAGGGTTCCTTTTCCTCCTTTAAGGAATCCCTCTTTGGGATATAAGCCTAATGGAAACACTGCTGGATCAAAAGGCAAGTTTGATAACTTTTTGAACATAATTCCAAATTTCTCTCCAGAATGGCTGGATCCGTTCACAACTCCACCAAGGATGCATCAGTTTTCTCACATCCCCGCCAACATTCATCACTATCTTTTCCTGTCATCTTAGCCAATCTGACAGGTGTGTAGTGTTATCTCAGAGTTGTCCTAATTTGCATTTCTCTGATCAATAGTGATTTAGAGCACTTTTTTCATATGACTAGAAATTATTTTGATCTACTCATCTGAAAACTGTCTTCATATCCTTTGACCATTTATCAATTGGAGAATGGCTTGAATTATTATAAATATGAGTAAAATTTCTATATATTTTAGAAATGAAGCTTTTATCAGAACCTTCTAATGTAAAACTGTTTTCCAATTTATTGCTTCCCTTCTAATCTTGTCTGCATTAGCTTTGTTTGTAAAAAAAAAAAACAAACAAAAAAAAAAAAACTTTTTAAAGTAATATAATCAAAATGATGTTTTTTGTGATCAATAATCATCTCCAATTCTTCTTTGGTCACAAATTCCTTCCTCCTCTACAAATCTCACAGGTAAACTATCCTATGTTCTTCTAAATTGCTTATAATATCACTCTTTATGTCTAGATCATGAAACCATTTTGACCTAATCTTGGTATATGATATTACGTGTGGGTCAATGCCTAGCAGCCAATTTTCTGACGAAGAAATTAAAACCATTTGTAGTTATATAAAATGCTCTAAGTCATTATTGATCAGAGAAATGCAAATTACAAAAAAGAAAAAAGTACTTACATGTACAAATGTATTTTTATGATAGCAAAATATTTGAAATCAAGGGGATGCCTATCAATTTGGGAGTGACTACCAAACTATAACATACAAATATAATGGAATAGTACTATTCAATAAGAAATGATGAACAGAAAGATAAAAAAACCCTGCAAAGACTTGTATAAACTGATGCAAAGTGAAATGAGCAGAATCAGGAAAATATAGCTAAGAGTATTAGCAATATTGCATGACGTAGGTCTCCTAAGCAATACAATTTCCAAGGAAAGGGAAGGGAAGGGAAGGAAAATATCTGAAACTCAAGGCTTGGAAAGGTGAATGTTGAAAATTCTTCATGCATATGTTTTGAAAATAAGCAGTTTTGATTAAAAAATCTCACTTGAAGCAGAGACACAGAGAAAAAAATAAGGAGTTGGATATTCAAGAAATATTGGATTACAAGCATTTTTATTGAAAAAAGAATAGAACTGAATAAAAATGTAATTGTCAAATATAAAACTCTAAAGAAGCATAAAATGATAAACAGGAACAGGAAAATGAAATCATAAGGAACTTAATAAGTTTAAACTGTTTATATCCCTATATGTGAAGATGCCATTTATAACTCATAAGACCTTTCTCATTATTAAGATAATTAGAAAAAGTATTTATAAATAGAGGATGCAGGTATTAGTTGAATGTGAAGGGATAATATCTAAAAAATAAAATTAAGGCATAAGAAAGGAATGTACTGGAGGAAAAGGAGAAGTAGAAAGGGGTAAATTATAAAAAAGGCAAGAAAAATCTCTTACAGTGGAGAGGAAAAGGGGGGGGAAATAAGGGAGAGTGACTGAAAGTACTCTCATGAGAAGAGGCTAAAAGAGAGAATAACATAAACGCTCAACTAAATATAGAAATATCTCAATCTATTTGGAATGGAACATGATAAAAGTGGGATTGATAGAAGGCAAGGCATATTGGGGAGAGGTAATTAGAAAGAAAAAAATAAAACAAATTTA
This sequence comes from Sminthopsis crassicaudata, assembly GCF_048593235.1. Taxonomy (NCBI): domain Eukaryota; kingdom Metazoa; phylum Chordata; class Mammalia; order Dasyuromorphia; family Dasyuridae; genus Sminthopsis; species Sminthopsis crassicaudata. The sequence goes on from NC_133619.1 coordinate 559,611,357, forward strand.
GAAGTAAAAAACTTCAAAAGTTTTTACTCTTCAAAAGTGGAGCAAGGTAAAAGAGAGAGGAGAACAAATGGAGTGGGAAGAGACAGCAATAGTAATTATGAAAAAAAGCATATTTCTTTTTTTTTTAATTTTTTATTTTATTTTATAATTATAACATTTTTTGACAGTACATATGCATGGGTAATTTTTTACAACATTATCCCTTGCACTTACTTCTATTCAGATTTTTTCCCTTCCTCCCCCAACCCCCTCCCCCAGATGGCAAGCAGTCTTATATATGTTAAATATATTACAATATAATTTAGATACAATATATGTGTGTAGAACCGAATTTTTTTGTTGCACATGAAGAATTGGATTCAGAAGGTAAAAATAACAGTTTACATTCATTTCCCAGTGTTCCTTTTCTGGATGTAGCTGATTCTGTCCATCATTAATCAATTGGAATTGGATTAGCTCTTCTCTATGTTGAAGAAATCCACTTCCATCAGCATACATCCTCGTACAGTATCATTGTTGAAGTGTATAATGATCTTCTGGTTCTGCTCGTTTCACTCAGCATCAGTTGATGTAAGTCTCTCCAAGCCTCTCTGTATTTCTCCTGTTGGTCATTTCTTATAGAACAATAATATTCCATAACATTCATATACCATAGTTTACCCAACCATTCTCCAATTGATGGACATCCATTCATCTTCCAGCTTCTAGCCACTATGAAAAGGGCTGCCACAAACATTTTGGCACATACAGGTCCCTTTCCCTTCTCTAGTAGTTCCTTGGGGTATAAGCCCAGTAGTAGTATGGCTGGGAAAAAAGCATATTTCTGATAAAGGTCTTTTTTTGCAAACATATAGAGAACTGACTCAATTTTATAAAAAAAAAAAAGAGCTATTACCCAATTGATATATGATCAAAAAATAAGAATAGTTTTTAGTTGTAGCAATCAGAACTATTTATATTCTTGTGGTAAAATGCTTTAAGTCACTACTTATAGGAGAACTGAAAATTAAAATAATTCTGAAATACTACCACATGCTTATTAAATTGGCTAACAAGATAGAAAAAATAAATTACAAATGACTGGGACAGTGAGGGGAAAATAAGATATTGCTACTCTTGTTGGAGTTAACTGGTTCAACAATTTTGTACCACAATTTGTAATTATGCCCAAAGAGTTATAAACACATGTGAATATATTCTGACATAGTAATAATATTACGGTTTGTATTCCACAAAGAGATATAAAAAAGGGAAAGGACCCTTATGTACAAAAATATTTATAACAACTACTTTCTGAGGACAAAGAATTATAATATATTGTACGCAATAACAGCAAGAATATGTGATGATCAACTATGAAATGCTTGGTTCTTCTCAATGGTTCAGTGATCCAAGACAATTCCAATGAACTTTGGATGTGAAATGTCATCTACATCTAGAAAAAGACCTAAGGAGATTAAATGTGAAGCAACACATGCCATGTTCACTTCTTTTTTTTTTCTTTTGTTTTTGTTTTGTTTTAATCCCTCCCATAGTTTTTCCCTTTTGATCTGATTTTTTCTTTTCCAACATGATTCATAAAGCCACATGTTTTAGCAATAAATAAACATGATAATAAAAAAGAATTGTATAAAATATATAAGAATATGTCATTCCCCAATTGATAAATAGCTAAAGCATATGAAAGAATAATTTTCAGATAAAGAAATTAAAGTTATCTATAGTAATAGAAAAATGCTCTAAATCACTATTGATGCAAATTAAAACAACTCTGAGATTCCACCTCACATCTTTCAGATTGGCTAAGATGACTGGAAAGGTAATGATAAATGCTGTAGGGGATGTGGGAAAACTGGGACAGGAATGCATTGTTGGTGTAGTTGCGAAATGATCCAACTATTCTGGAGAACAATTTTGAACTGTACCCAAAGGGTTTTAAAACTGTGCATACCCTTTGACTAGCAGTGCCTCTGTATTCCAAATAAATCATAAAGGAAGGGGAAAAGACCCATGTGTGTTACAAACTAATGTATTTGTAGTAAGTTTTTGTGTGTGTGGTGGCAAAGAATTGTAAAATGTATAAATGCCCAACAATTGGGGAATAAGTAATGTTATGTGAAATCAATGGAATATTATTGTTCTATAAAAACATTGAACAAGTTGACATTAGAAAGATCTGGAAAGATTTATATGAACTGAAGCTGAGTGAAACAAGCAGAACCAGGAATACATTGTACACTGTAACAGCCAGATTGTGTGATGATCAACTGTGAAAGATTTGCCTCTTCTCAGCAGTTCAGTGAAGTAAAGCAATTTCAATAAACTTTGTATGGGAATTGCCATCTCCATCCAGAGAGAGAATTAAGGAAACTGAAAGTAAATCAACATATGTTCACTTTTTTTTCTTATTCTTTCATGGCTTTTCCCTTTTGTTCTAATTTCCCCCTCCAAATATGATTCATAAGGAAATGTTATAACCAGAAAAAATGATTTTTACATGTAAAAGGGAAAATATAAAATAAAACTGAAATGAAACAAATAAAAATAAACTGGAGGTAGAAGTAGAAAACTACTCCAGTATTTTTGCCAAAAACTCCCAAATGTGATGAATAGTTGAACATGACTGAAAACAGATTGAACAATAACAATGATGATCAATTATGAGAGACAGATACTTTGATAAAGACAATAATTCAGGATAATTCCATAGGTTCTATGGGAAAAATATACTGCTCACCACTAAGAAGCAAACATCATAAACTCTGAATGCAGATTGAAGAATGTTTTATCCCCTCTCTTTTTCTAGTCTTTTCCTTTTCCTTTCTTCTTTTCCAACATGGCTAATATGAAAATATTTTTTGCTTTATTTCACATACATACTTGATAGAAAGATTTGGAACTTAATTTTTTAAATAAATGCTTAATTAATGAATTTAAATAAGCAAATAAGCCTTGATGATATAGATAAAGGTATCTGAATCAGAATATAAGCTCCTGTCTTATTGACTTCCAATCAAGTATTTGTCCAATGTACTTCTTTCTTTTCTTAATATGAATACCTTTAATTGTGACAACACAAATTTATTCTCAAAGGAATCTCTTGAGAAGAACTTCTTAATTATCTATGCCTTTGAGATATTTACATTATATAATCTGCCCCATCCTTAAACTTTTGAACCACTTGCTCTTAATATTTTGCGTTCTCATAGAAAATACTGTTCCTTTCTTTGTCTATCATAAATTAAAGAATACAATTTAAATAAAAGCAAAGAAGAATATTCAGGATGCATGTAGAAGTTCAGAGTAGTTCACTTTGACTGAAAGGTAGGGAAAAATGCTATAAATTTTTAAAATGAGGTGATGTTAGTCTGTGGATGACTTTGAAGGGCAATCTAAGAAGTTCAGACTTTACTTGATGTGCATTTTAAAGCTTTGAACAAGTTGTATGATACCTTGTATGTATGTATATGTATCTATAAATCATAAGGAACATTAGTCTAAATGCTATGCTAATGTTAAAGTAATTCAACAAATATTTACCCAATAATAAGAGCAAATTATACTACTTATTTGCAGGGAAATTAGAAATATGAACTTGGTGTTATCACAGAAGTTTGTATGTGTGTGTGTGTGTATCTTTATAACTATAATTCTAGGTCTTGTTTACATTTCTATGTGAAATTTTTGGCCAAAATTGCAGAATGATTTTGCCTCACAAAGGACAGACTTCTCTGTGGGAACGCTTTTGTGTCTCATTTTTTAATGTGATCATGCACAGACAGAGATATAAAGGTAGAAATGCAAGTAGAGAACTTTACTTTCCAAGAGAAAAGAACTGTGTTCTAAGAAGCTACTGATCTAAATTTAGGGGGGATTAGAGAAAACAATATGAAATCACAGGTTGCTCACAAGGCAGCAGCATTTGGCCTGTATTTGTGAAGATTGCATAGATTGGCCCTATTCTGAGAGTCTGAAAGGAGGGAGGAGAGATATTGCATAGCAAGTGGGAAGCTATTCAGAGGTTTGGGGGTGGCATGGGAGAAATCACGGAGAAAAACAGAGAGAATGAAACAAAGGAACAATGAAAGGAAAAGAGGAGGAGGTGGAGCCCTTCACTGATGCTAAAGTTATGTTGCCTAAAGTAAGACGCCACAGCAGAAAATAAGCAAAAGTTGTGATGTGACAGGCAAATGAATTTGTGTTTGCAGAAGCAAAGTAGAAGGGTTGCCTCAATATATTTATTCTTTCTAGAAATGTAATATTAATATTCAAATAAGTCACTTTACACCTTCTCTGTTTGCATAAACATATTGTTAGTAATGAGTATAGTAAGGTTTGCTAGACATATCCAGACCATAGGCTTAAGAACTAAATTAAAACTTGTAGAGGTGACAAAAATATATTCTTTAGAGTAAATGTAGTAATAATAGTACAAAGGGAATTCTAAACCATATTATGTTTTTAAGAAATATTTATAAAATACAATATAAAAATAAAATAGATAATATGTTAAAACTAAGTCAATACATTACCTGCAATATTTAATGAACTATTTTTGTATTTGAATCTGACATCAATGATCTAGGTTGACCAAATCAATAGACAAATGTGGAAATTGAAGTCAAGAGAATGGTTAAATGTACCTTTTGAAGTCATAGAGATCCTTCATCACAGAAGTCAAATTGGATACCAGTTGTTCTAATTCCAAAATCTAGAGCTCTTCCATCTGTAACCTATACTAAAGTATCTGGATAAGTGGCTAAATACTCCACTTGGCTTTGGTATATAATCCCAACTTTAAAATCCAAAAGATTATGTTCAATGGTTCAGGTTCATCAAAAATTGTATTCCAATCAGTGCCTTTACCATGGAGCATCAAACACAGGCCAGGTGTTTGAGGATGGTTGTAGAGAAGGAAAAGAATAGTACTTGGTTGAAGGACATTTCCACTGAAAGTAATGTCTTTACTATCTCCGAAGTTCTAGTAGTAACCAGTTTTATTTTGTTACCACAATCTGCTTCAAATATATGTTGCTGTGACTATTTCAGAATGTTCTTCTCTAGGACTGTCTGATCTACCTAAAACAATTATACAGAAGTTATAACTGATATTAATATTGATTCTTGGGGTGTTATTTTAGAGCTTTGATTAATAAAAATAAATATTGATACATTATTCAATATCATCGTGCACTTATAAAATATTCCTACAAAATCAACTAGTTAAGTTGATTGCTTTGATTTTTTAACATCTGCTAAGTTTTCATCAAAAGAAAGCGTAGGATGGAAGCAATCTATTATGCTATTTTTCATAGATGGTCTGACCTTCTTTTGCAAAGAAAAGAGTTTTGTGTTGCCAGGTTTTTTTTCAATCTCCCAGAGTTTTTATAAAGGGAAGTCTTTCTAAAATGCTGTGCGAATATAAGTTGTTGTTTATGGGACTGAAGAATGTTATTAAATTTGAAAATACATATCACCCTAAAGAGATAGGCTAAGTAATGTAACTTGAATTTATTTAAATTTTGAAATAAAACAGTCTGATACCACTGGACCACCTCCTTGAGCTTATTCCAGTTTAAAATCTGTCAGAAAGTATTAGATTTGGAATGATCCGAGACTTGATCTAATACAATCTAACCTAACAAGCAATTTTAAAGCATCTATTATGTAAAAGAACAGTTCTGTGGATATAAAGGAAAGATTAAAACAGTCCCTGACATCAAAAAACATTTTTTCTATTAAGACTTTATTGTCTTGAGAAGATGTCAGATGGGAAATGATTTTTTCCAGGTAGAAGCAAGTTCTGAATAGTTAGAAGAGATAAAGTGTGAAACTATAGGGAAAGGTGGGGTACATTTGAGCCAAAAATGCAATAAGAGTCTGAATTAAATACACTAGAAGCAAAGGATAGGTGATTGTAAATTAAGTTTGCTGTTACTTTGAACTGAATATCATCATAAGCAATTGAAGTCTTGCCTGGTTTCATGACACATGTGAGGTTAACTGCCAAGATAGAATTTCAAAATTTACAGCTGCTACGGGAACCTGATGAATTTATTCTTTCTCCATGTCCTCTTCTTTTAGGTTCCCATATAAAAACACTAGATTACCTTAGGGAGTTTACTGCTTTTTAATTTTTAAAAAAATAGTATTTTATCCCCCCAGCTATATGCCAAAAACATTTTTGGCATTCACTTTTACATGATTTTGAGTTCCAATTTTTTCTCTCTCCCTATAGTTCTCTCTTCTAAAGATCAATAATAAGATTGATACACACGTTGCCAGAGCTAGTTCAGTGTTTGGGAGATTGAAGGAAAGTGTGTGAAAGACTGAAAATTTACAGAGATATTGTGCTGATCTCATTGATGTGGATTTGTAAAATCTTTTAAACACATCAGCACCATGCCAGCAAGTTGAATTATTTCCATTTGACTTGTCTTAGAAAGTTTCTGAAGATCACCTGGGAGGATGACACGAGACACTGAGGTCCTTTCTTGAACCAAACTGCCAAACATTCAAATTCTACTTTCGAGAAAATATGTTTGTTTGAATTCTAAATATACATTTGCCAAAAAGACTAATTTGTGGAAGATTCCTAGAAGGCAAGTACTCACAGAATGATCAGAAAAGCAATATGAGGAAACTCTCAGAGTCACTCAATTACATAGCAAAGGACAACTCAGCATGGAGTATTCTTATCAGAGAAGGTGCTATGTTCTAGGAGCAAAGCTTAATCTCAGTAGCTCAAAAGAAACATGAATGCAAATTTTTAAAACCCACTCCAAATGCTTGCATGTGCTATTGATGTCTGACTTCTGGTAAAGCATTCCTGATATCCTATTGATCTGATCAGCCACATTAAGTACAATATAATGACTCTAATATAATGATGTTACTGTGGTCCTCTTCAAGAATAAAAGACAACAATCAATTAAGCAAGGGAGCTTGAGATAGTTTATACATGTTTTATCCTGTAAAATATATTTCCTTATTAGTCAGTTATGGAAAAAGAAGCATAAACAATGAGAAAGAATCAAGTGAAAAATATTCTTTGCTCTGTAGAGTCCATCAGTTTTTTTTTTTTGTTGTTGTTGTTGTTGTTTTTTAATCTGGATTTTTATAACATTTCCTTCATGAGTTCTTTGTGCTTGTTTTGGATCATTGTGGTGCTGAGAAGAGCTGAGTTGTTTATAGTTGATCATCACAAAATGTTGCTGATATTGTCTTGCTCTTTATAAACTTGTTTAATTTATTTTATAGTGTTTTTCAATTGATTTATATATATATGCATATATATAAGATGAATTTTATTGTATTCTGAAAGACTATGTTCTAAAGTACTAGAGCATATAAAGGGGAAAATAGAATTATTGAAATATATCAAAAAAGCATCCCTAGGCTTGACTTTCAATTCAGAAGATGTAGAGTCAAATCACAATGCTGACATTAACTGAGATAACTAGTCATCATTTGTCCTTTTTATCCCCAAATTTCAATTCCCTCAACTACAAAATAAAGAAGCTTCACTAGATGAAGCTTAAGGTCACTTGCAATTCTAGAATCTTCACAGCTAGTCTTTTACCAACACTGTATACATGGAATACTGTAATACCCTTCTAACTTGTCTGTTTTTAAGCTTAATTCAGTTCTTATTCATAAATCAATCATCCTAAAGCTCTAATAAAAACAAACAAAATCAAATTTCACTTTATTGATACCTTTACTTTTAAATTACATAAATTAATAACTATGTGCCTTTTCTTCTCTTTACCCAACAAGAGATCATTTGTCACAAAGATTTTTAAATGAGAAAAAAAAAATCAGCAAAACTAATCAATATATGAATTATCTGAAAGTATAATCCAATATTCCAAACCAATACATTCTCGTTTCTGCATTCAAAAATAAAAAGAAAGCACATTGATTCAATTCTTCTTTAGGATCATATTTACTATTTATTTTAATGTTGCTCTTTCCTTTATTGTCATTGTCAAAGTCATTGTATATATTGTATATATTGTATATATTGTTTTCTGTTTCTGGTTAACTGACTATATCAGATCTAATTTTTCCCTCTCAAGTTTCCAAGTTATTCTTTCAAATCTTTATTCCTGGAAACTGGGTGGATTCCCATTAATTGGGGAATGGCTGAATAAGTTATGGTATATGAATATATTATTGTTCTATAAGAAATGATGAGGAGACAGATTCCAGAAAAGCCTGGAGAGACTTAAATAAACTGATGCTAAGTGAAATGAGTAGAACCAAGAGAAAATTGTACATAGCAATGACAAGATTATGTGATGATCAACTGGGAGGTACTGGGCTCTTTTCAACAATGAGGTGATAAAATACAATTCCAATCCATGTGTAATGGAAAGAACCATCCAATCCACATCCAGAAAGAGGACTATGGACACTGAATGTGGATCACACTATAGTATTTTCACTTTTATTGTTTGTTTGCTTGCTTGTTTTTACTTTCTTTTTCATTTCTTGATCAGCATCATAAATGTGAAAATAAATTTAGAAAAATTGCATGTTTAACCCCTATTGGATTACTTGCTATCTGTGAAAGGTGGAAGAAAATTATGCAAGAGTGAATGTTGAAAAGTATCTTTCCAAATATTTTGAAAAATAAAAGCTATTATTATAAAATAAATAAAAAACTTAAAAAAAACAAATCTTTGCTTTTATTCATTCTAATGGCACAATAATATTTTATACAATATATATACAATAAAATATTATTGTGCCATTAGAATATTTGGAAAGAGATAGATAGATAGATATGTATATATGCCATAATTAGTTGACCCATTTCCCATCAATAAGCACCTCTTTTATTTCCATCAATCAATCAATCAAGCCAATCATCTTTCTAAATCCTGCTATGAATTTGTTAAGGTAGTTTTTCACTATTGTTTTAAAATTATTCCCATCTATCAATGAGATCTCTTAGTAAAACAGTGGACTTTGTGGTTTTTAAAAAAGTGCATTGTGGTTGATTTTTGAGGGGGAGTTGAGAGCACTTTAGACACAAGCAATCACCAATGTATTAGTGTGATTGACTTCCCATAAATTCTCCAACATCCATTATTTCCTCTTTTATCATTTTTGATGGGGAACTAAGTGATACATGCAGCAGATCTAATGCCAGTCCTTAAATCAGAAGAAAATTTGTCTTTTTTAGTTCAAATCTAGCCTCAGATATATACTGGCTATGTTAACCTAGACAAGTCATTCAATACTGTTTACCTCAGTTCCTCAGTAAATGAAGGGAAGTAAGATAATTAGGAGAAGGAAATGGCAAATCACTCTAGTACCTTTGGCAAGAATTAAACTCAACTGAAATAACTGAATAAATCTTACTGATAATTTATTGAATGTGAGAAATGTAACCAAAATTTGTTTTGATTTTCATTTGTTTATTGTCAGTGATTTGGGCATAATCTTAAATATGATTACAATTGTTGTTTCTTACTTAAAAATTCTTTGCTATTTCCAAATATTTCCTAAAGACTTAAGTCTAAGTCAATGATTTCAATTCTCTTATAATTTGGCTCCAATTAAATTTTCCAAGGTGCAGATTGGAATTATAATGGCACTACTCTTAGAGTGAGCATGGCTATACTCAAGTATCAGGTCTACCATTTAGTACTTGTACTAAGTACTTGAGTAGGACACTTGCACTTCAGAAGCTCAATTTTGTCATCTGTAAAATAATGATCATAATATATGAAATTTCTATCCACAAAGGACTATTTATCATAAGATTTCAACAAGACAACATAAAAGCAACTATAATAGGAAAGTTGGTTAAATAAATAAAAAGAAGAGTATTTGATTGATTAGCAATCATTAATTAAATAGTTTCATGATCTAGAGTAGTGAGAAGGTTCATGGAGATGCAAATGTTTAGATAGGATATAGTCTTTATACTTACAGAATTTAGTTCTAGAGAAATATAATCATGAATAACTGCAGAATACAAGAATTAATTTTATTTATTTATTTATTTTCCTAATGAAGGTAACTTTATTTTATTTTATTTTTAAAAATAATTTTAATTTACCAGGTATATGCATGGGCAACTTCACAACATTGATAATTGCCAAACCTTTTGTTCCAATTTTTCCCCTCCTTTATCCCCTCCCCCAGATGGCAGGTTGACCAATACATGTTAAATATGTTAAAGTATAAATTAAATACAATACATGAATACATGTCCAAAAAGTTGTTTTGTTGTATAAAAAGAATCAGACTTTGAAATAGTGTAAAATTAGCCTGTGAAGGAAATCCAAAATGCAAGTGGACAAAATTAGGGGGATTGAGAATTCTATGTAGTGGTTCATAATCATCTCCCAGAGTTCTTTCATTGGGTGTAGCTGGTTCAGTTCATTACTGCTCTATTGGAACTGATTTGGTTCATCTCATTGTTGAAAATGGCCACATCCATCAGAATTGATCATCATACAGTATTGTTCTTGAAATATATAACGATTTCCTGGTCCTACTCATTTCACTCAGCATCAGTTCATGTAAGTCTCTCCAGGCCTTTCTGAAATCATCCTGTTGGTCATTTCTTACAGAACAATAATATTTCATAATATTCATATACCACAATTTATTCAACCAATCTCCAATTGATGGGCATCCACGTAGTTTCCAGTTTCTGGCCACCACAAAGAAGGCTGACACAAACATTCTTGCACATACAGGTCTCTTTCCCTTCTTTAAAATCTCTTTGGGATGCAAACCCAGTAGCAACACTGCTGGGTCAAAGGGTATGCACAGTTGATAACTTTTTGAGCATAGTTCCAAATTGCTCTCCAGAATGGCTGGATGTATTCACAATTCCACCAACAATGTATCAGTGTCCCTGTTTTCCCACATCCTCTCCAATATTCTGCATTATCTTTTCCTGTCATTCTAGCCAATCTAACAGGTGTGTAATGGTATCTTAGAGTTATCTTAATTTGCTTTTCTCTGATTAATAATGACTTGGAGCATATTTTCATATGACTAGAAATAGTTTCAAATTCTTCATCTGAAAATTGTCTCTTCATATCCTTTGACCATTTATCAATTGGAGATTGGCTTGATTTCTTATAAATTACAGTCAATTCTCTATACATTTTGGAAATGAGTCCTTTATCAGAACATTTGACTATAAAAAAATGTTTTCCCAGTTTATTGTTTCCCTTCTAATCTTATCTGTGCTAGTTTTGTTTGTGCAAAAACTTTTCAATTTGATATAATCAAAGTTTTCTACTTTGTGATCAATAAAGATCTCTAGTTCTTCTTTGGACATAAATTCATGCTTCTTCCATAGGTCTGAGAGGTAAACTCTTCTATGTTCCTCTAATTTATTTATAATCTCATTCTTTTTTCCTAGGTCATGAATCCATTTTGACCTGATCTTGGTGTATGGTGTTAAGTGTGGGTCAATGCCTAGTTTCTGCCATATTAATTTCCAATTCTCCCAGAAATTTTTGTCAAACATTGAGGTGTTATCCTAAAGGCTGGGGTCCTTGGGTTTATCAAACACTAGGTTATTAGAGTTATTGATTATTTTGTCCTTTGGACCTAACATATTCCACTGATCAACTAGTCTATTTCTTAGACAATACCAAATGGCTTTGGTAACCACTGCTTTATAATATAATTTTAGATCTGGTACAGCTAGGCCACTTTCATTTGATTTTTTTTTCATTAATTCCCTTGAAATTCTTGACCTCTTGTTTTTCCATATGAACTTTGTTGTTATTTTTTCTAGGTCATTAAAATAGTTTTTTTTGGGAGTCTGATTGTTAGAGCGCTAAATAAATAGATTAGTTTAGGTAGTATTGTCATCTTTATTATATTTTTTTACCCTATCCAAGAGCATTTAATATTTTTCCAATTGATTAGATCAGACTTAATTTGTGTGGAAAGTGTTTTGTAGTTTTGTTCAAATAGTGTCTGATTTTCCCTTGGCAGATAGATTCCTAAATATTTTATATTATTGGTAGTTACTTTAAATGGAATTTCTCTTTGTAACTCTAACTGTTGGATTTTGTTAGTGCATATAGGAATGCTGATGATTTATGTGGGTTTATTTTGTATCCTGCGACTTTGCTAAGGGTGTGGATTATTTCTAATAACTTTTTAGTTGAATCTTTGAGGTTCTCTACATATACCATCATCAGCAAAGAGTGATAATTTGGCTTCCTCATAACCTACTCTAATTCTTTTAATCTCTTTCTCCTCTCTTATTGCCAAAGCTAGCATTTCTAATTCAATATGTAGTAGTAATGGTGATAGCGGACAATCTTGTTTCACTCCTGATCTTAATGGGAATGGTTGCAATCTTTTCCCATTACATATGATGCTTATTGATAGTTTTAAATAGATACTACTGACTGTTTTAAGGAACAGTGCATTTATTCCTATGCTGTCAAGTGTTTTTAATAGAAATGGATGTTGGATTTTATCAAATGCTTTTTCTGCATCTATTGAGATGATCATATGGTTTTTGTTAATTTGGTTATTAATATGGCCAATTATACTGATAATTTTCTTAATATTGAACCAGCCTTGTAATCCTGGTATAAATCCTACTTGATCATGATGTATTATCCTGGGGATCATTTTCTGTAGTCTTTTTGCTAATATCTTATTTAAGATTTTAGCATCAATATTCAACAGGGAGATTGGTCTATAATTTTCTTTCTCCGTTTTCAATCTACCTGGTTTGGGTATCAGTACCATGTCTATGTCATAAAAGTGATTTGGTAGGACTCTTTCATTCCCTATTTTTTCAAATAGTTTATATAACATTGGAGCTAATTGTTCTTTGAATGTTTGGTAGAATTCACCTGTGAATCCAATTGGTTCTGGAGATTTTTTCTTAGGGAGTTGATTAATAGCTTGCTCTATTTCTTTTTTCTGAAATGGGATTATTTAAGCAATTTACTTTCTTCTCTATTAATCTGGAAAGCCTATATTTTTGGAGGTAGTCATCTATTTCACTTAGGTTATCAAATTTATTGGCATAAAGTTGGGCAAAGTAACTCCTTATTATTTCTCTAATTTCCTCCTCATTGGTGGACAGTTCCCCCTTTTCATTTTTAAGACTAACAATTTGATTTTCCTCTCTCCCTTTTCTAATCAGATTTACCAAAGGTTTATCTATTTTATTGTTTTTTTCATAAAACCAACTCAGTTTTATTTATTAGTTCAATAGTATTTTTACTTTCAATATTATTAATTTCTCCTCTTAATTTTAGTATTTCAAGTTTGATTTTTGGTTGGGGGTTTTTAATTTGGTCTTTTTCTAGCTTTTTAAGTTGTAAGCCCAATTCATTGATCTTCTCTTTCTCTATTTTCTTCAAATAAGCTTCTAAAGATATAAAATTTCCCCTTATTACCTCTTTAGCTGCATCCTACAAATTTTGGTATGATGTCTCATCATTGTCATTATCTTGAGTGAAATTATTAATTGTGTCTGTAATTTGTTTCACCCAATCATTTTTAAAGATGAGTTTATTTAGTTTCCAATTACTTTTTGATCTATTTATCCCTAACTTTTTGCTGAATGTAGTTTTATTGTATTGTGATCTGAAAAGAAAGTCTTTATTATTTCTGCCTTCCTGCATTTAATTTTGAGATCTTTATGTCCTAATATATGGTCAATTTTTGTATAGGTTCCATGAACTGCTGAGAAGAAAGTATACTCCTTTCTGTCACCATTAAGTTTTCTCCAAAGATCTGCCATACCTAATTTTCCTAATATTCTATTTACCTCTTTAATTTCTTTCTTATTTGTTTTGTGGTTTGATTTATATAATTCTGAGAGTGCAAGGTTGGGATCTCCCATTAGTATAGTTTTGCTGTCTATTTCTTCTTGCAACTCACTTAACTTCTCCTTTAGAAAGTTAGCTGCTATACCACTTCGTGCATATGTATTTAATATTGAAATTGCTTCATTGTCTATGCTACCCTTTAGCAAGATATAGTTTCCTTCCTTATCTCTTTTGATTAGATTGTTTTTTTTCCTTTTGCTTAATCTGAGATAAGGATGGCTACCCCTGCTTTTTTGACTTCACTTGAAGCATAATAGATTCTGCTCCAGCCTTTTACCTTTATTCTGTCTGTATCTCCCTGCTTTAAATGTGTTTCCTGTAAGCAACATATTGTAGGGTTCTGACTTTTGATCCAATCTGCTATCCATCTCTGCTTAATGGGAGAGTTCATCCTATTCACATTTACCGTTAAAATTACTAATACTGCATTTCCTGCCATCATATTATCCCCAGATTATGCTTTTTTCCCTTGCCCCCCAAATCCCTTCCCCAGTATTAAATTTATGAGACCCACTTGCAACACGCAGCCCCCTCTCTTTAGTATCCTTCCCTCCTCCCTTTAAATTCATTTCCCTTTCTTGTTCCCTTTCCTTATTACTCTTTTCCTTTTCCATTTTCCTCTCCCCCTTTTTAATGAGCTATGAGAGAATTTTCTGTAAAGCAATATGTCAATTACTTTATCTTTGAGCCAATTCTGATGAAAGTAAGGTTCATACAATGTTCCTTCCCCCTCTAACTTCCCTCAGATATGATAGGTTTTCTTTGCCTCTTTATGAGATATAGTTTCCCTCTTTTTTATCTGTCCTTTTTTCTTTTTCTGACACTATCCCCTTTCCATTTCTACTTCCCCCTTTTTTTTGTTATATCATTAAAATCAAATTATACATGTAGTATTGATGTATATCCACAGCAGAAATACAGTTCTCAAGAGTTCCTTTTACCTTTTTCTGCTTCTCTTGGGTCCTACAATTGAACATCAAATTTTTTGTTTAGATCTGTTTTTTCCTTAGAAACATATGTAATTCTTCCATTTCATTAAATGTCCATCTTCTTCCATGGAAGAAAATGCTAAACTTAGATGGGTAGTTTATTCTTGGCTGCATTCCAAGCTCTTTTGCCTTTTGGAATATCAGATTCTAGGCCCTTTGATCCTTTAATGTAGAGGCAGCCAGATCTTGAGTGACCCTTATTGTGGCAGTTTGGTATATGAATTGTTTTTTTCCTGACTGCTTGTAATATTTTTTCCTTAGTCTGATAGTTCTGAAATTTGGCCACAATGTTCCGTGGAGTTTTGTTTTTTTTTTTTTTTTGGGGGGGGGTCTTTTTCAGAAGGTGTTCAATGAATTCTTTCAATGCCTATTTTACCTTCTGCTTCTATTACCTCTGAGCAGTTCTCTTTGATGACTTCCTGTAAAATAATATCTAGGCTCTTTTTTTCATCATAATTTTCGGGACATCCAATAATCCTCAGATTGTCTCTCCTAGATCTATTTTCCAGGTCTGTCATTTTGGCAAGTAGATAGTTGACATTTTTCTCCAGATTTTCATTTTTTTTGTTTGTTTGTTTTGCTTGACTGATTCTTGGTGTCTTAATGAATCACTCATTTCTATTTGTTCAGTTCTGATTTTTAATGAGTTATTTTCTTCATTAGCTTTTTCTTTACTTCTTTTTGTATGTTTCCAACTGAGTTTTTAAATGAGTTGTTTTGCTCTATGGGATTCTTTTCCAATTCACTAAATTTGTTTTTTAGTGAGTTATTTTCTTTTTCCAATTCAGAAATCCTATTTTCTTGGGAATTCTTTACCTTTTCCAATTCCTAATTCTGTTTCCCTGCACTTCCTGTGAAAACTTTACCTTTTCCAATTCACATTTCAGGAAGTTGTTTACCTTTTCTAATTCACATTTCAGGACATTGTTATTCTCTTGCATAACTTCTCTTTCCTTTCCCCATTTTTCTTTTAATTCTCTTTTTAGATTTTTAATAGTCTCTTCTAAGAGAGCGTTATTTGTGGTATTGTCTGGAGGCTATCTGTTGTTAGTCTCCTCAGGGTTGGAAATCTGCTCTTTTTCTACATGTCAGTCATTTTCTTCATTTTTTTTACTCATTTTTTTAAAGCCTTCAGGGTCTGCCTTCAGTACAAGGTTACCAGCTTCCTCTGCAGAGCTAGGATGGGTATATGAACAATATCTGTCCTCTCAGTGGGCTGCAAGGAACGGCTGAGCTGCGGGAGGGCTCTGGAAGAGCTCCATGTGGATGTGAGTATACCTGGGTATCACAGTCCTGGCTGTGTAAGTGCCCTGCGAGGAGCCCTGCTGTGAGGATTAGTGACCACCTTGGGTCCAGAGGTTAATGAGCAAAGGTATCACTGCCCCCCCACACACACAAATGTTCACTTTGAGTATTAGCAGTCCTCCTATCCCTTACCACACCGTAAGTGTCTTTGAATGGGGAGTTCAGTCAAGCTGGGGAAATTCCACTACCCCCGGCTGAGCCCCTCACTGGGCAGATGAGAGGCTGCCCCGGGCTGTGCCCCTGCTGTGTGTGACTGCTTCCCAACACGAGCCCCTTGCTGCAGAATGCCTGAAGAGCTGTGTTATGATCTGAGCTGAGTCACTTCTGGGTCCTGGGTGGGCACAGCCAGATCTTGTCAGGCTTTGGCATTCCTCAGAGTACCCACTACCCTGGATTCCAACTTCTCTGCTGGTCCACTACTCCAACACCAAAGCAAAGCAGTCAGGCTATGGCAGAGAGCTCTATGTAAATCTTCCAACCGCAGAGGCCACCTTGCTCCCGTTTCTATCCCTGCTCTGTGCTGGTGTACTCCTACCATCTCAGGTCAAACCTTTTCTGGAGATATTCCAGATTCTCTTCCACTGGTAAGATTTTGTACTTCCAAACTTTGTGGGTTCTACCAGTCAAGCACTGTTTTTGAGGCTGAATTAAATAGTTGGTCGAAAGGGAATTAGAGAGCTTAAAAATTTCTGTCTGGCTTCTCCACTATCTTGGCTCTGCCCCAAGAATTTATTATAAGAAAATAATACAAGTATTAAATAAATCAATATCTCAGTGCTTTTTTTTTTTCCTGAGAATTCTGTCTACAATGAGTTTAGGTGACTGATTGACTTTTTAATATACCTTCAATACTCTGCCGTTGTGCTTTTGTTTTCATTGTTCTTCTACCTAGCATATATTTCTTTACCCCTCCCACCAATGCTAACCACTGGAATCCTTTTAGTATCTAAGACCTATTTTACATGCTATCTTTTGTGTTGGGTTTTCTTTGACCATGTCATACAAAATGATCTCTGATCTCTCACACCTCTGGATTTCTTGTTTTTTGTTTTTTTGGGGTTTTTTTGTTTTTAATTATTTTAGTACTCATCACATTTTGCTTTGGCTTATATATTAATCTTTCAAAATCATGCAATCATATGCTTATATTATCATATAGGCAGGTGATATATGAATATATGTATATGTTTATGTATGATTACATGTATGCTCCATAAAGTCCAATGTATGTCACTGTATAGAAATTTAACAAGTTCCTTAACAGGTAATCAGTGATAGCTAATGACATTCCAAAGGTTTTACAAAGCAAGTGTAGGAGTAGAGAATTTCTGAATTTTAAGTGCTCTCAAATTGTTTAAATGATAATTAAACAAGAATCTCCAGCAAATGTTAGCTTTTTTTCTGAAAAGCTCCAATGACAAGGAACATAATACCTCCTGAAGCTACCTATTTCACTTTTTAACAGCTCTAAAAGTTAAAGTATTTTCTTAGTCAATACCATCCAGTTCTTGAAACCCAATAAATAATTCCCTCTGAATTTGTTTTCTTTACCATGTTTAAGAGATAGTTAAGCATAATCTTAATCAGGAATTAAAATAGCTCGTTCATTTTAATACTAATGTCAAAGAAATTCAAATACCTGTTATATATAGAGGATATAGAATGTTATGCCATGAATCCATGTTAATATCTCTTCTAAGACAAAAGCAAAATGTTGTGGGAAAAGCACATGATTAATGTCCCAGGGAACTGTTCTTTTCAATTAGAATTAAATAAAATAACAAGATAAAACAGTATTTAGTGCTCTTATCTCACCAACACATAACTATCTATCCACTTTAAATTCGAAAGGTATGTAAGCCAAGTTAGGAGAAAAAAAAACAATTTTACTTAATTGTACTTTCTAAAATACTTAACTTGTCTCATTATACCTTAAAATAGTATCTAATAATTACACTGAATATAATAAGTCTTTTTATAAACATTTGCAGCTTTAATAAATGGATGATGAATAAGTTGAGAAAAAAATTGCCAACTAAATTATTAAAATAACCTGGTTACAAGGAAGTACATGGTTAAAATATAGATATTTCTTTTTTTTTAAATTTAACTATAGTTTTTTTTTTATTTACCAGATATATGCATGGGTAATTTTACAGCATTAACAATTGCCAAACCTAAATATAGATATTTCAATGATGCATTTATTTTCCATTGTCTCATTGATATTTACTCAAAATTAAACTGAGACAAAAGGGGATGCCCCCATTTATTTTCTTATTTGACCTTCAACATGAAACATAATAACTTTAATGAAGCCTAATATAAAAAAGATTACATAGATATTTCAACTTTTTTAATGACAATAAAGCAAATATATTAATAGTTCATTCAATTGGATGGGGCCAATATTTCAGTACATTTTTTGCTTACTATATGACTTTGGATAAATCACTTCCTCTAAAAGTTTCATTTTTGGTATATATTTTGCATTTATCTATCTATCTATCTATCTATCTATATAATTTCACCTATATATTCATTATTTAGGGCAAGATTTGTATCATTTTTGCCCTTATATTCCCAAATGTCTAGCACTCAATAATTCTTATTAATTTCAACTTCAAATCCAGTCATTGTTACTCAATATGCCAGTAACATTGCCTTCCTTTTGGATATAAAATATCCTTGTAGAAGATTCTCAGTAAAATTATTTGCCTACTCTAAAACATCAACTATTTTTAAAAATCCTGTAAAATCTATTTACAATTAGTTGTTTACTCTCAGGACAAGCATAAGAACACTTAAAACCAAAAGCCTTATATAAGTATGTCCACAGAAGACTGACCAATATTTACCATTTTTTCTTAACCCAATTTGCCTATGATGATTCATCAGACCTTAAGTTTGAACTCTTTTCATGGAAAATAGGATTTTTACTTGATCAATTTCAGTAAACAATGACAAAAAGCTTAAAATAAGCCATTAATTATATTTCTTTTTGTTTACTGGAAACTGACATATAAAGACACTCTGAATTACTCCAGGCTTAATATAACTTGTTGTGGAGAACAGGGTATCCTTGGTGAATAACCATTAGCACTTAGTGCCTCTTTTAGAATCACAATAATGACAAACAACTTGGACATCTTAGAATGTAGAAAAATATATCAATTGTTTTTTGGCTAATGTTGGATTATACTTCCAAAATTAAGCATTGTCAAATTTCCAAGAGTGTCTGATAATATCTGAAATGTATTCTGGAACCCTCTATCATCCCAAGGCTGAAGATCATGCCAGAAGGGCACTGGCCAGATGTCAGATCATCAGATGCCTTTTCTGCAGTGAGATGTGCTTGATCTTAAATCAAAATATTGGAGACATTTCCAGTTATCACCCAAAGTACTACTCATTGATAACTTTTCAATGTCAACAAAGTCATTCCTCTTTATTTCAATTGCCAAGCATAGCTATATATAGCTTTCAAATGATGACCTCAATGCCATTAGCATTGTCTTCCTCCTTAACAAGTACATATTCCAAACTCACAAATAAAAGGTAAGGATTCACAGCCAGCTCTTATGACTTCATTGTGTCCTGCATAGATCTCTGAGAGTCTGAGGCAAACCTGTTAATGCCAAAAATAACCATGAAGAGGTGAGAAGCCATTGATCCAGTGCCAGTCACCTGGAACTATTCATCAAAGATACATTTATTTTTCAGAGACAAAGTTAAGCTAGAAATATTTACAGTGGACTCTATTTAGCACTAGGCCAAATATTGAATGATAGGGTGAGAAGGGATAGTAATGATAATCAGCTATAATTATAGTAATTATTTGTATTTCTGGATTGCTCAGATTTTGGGGAAAAATAAAATGCTACCAAAGACAATATAATATGCATTCATTATTTCCTAAATCATCCTAAGCATCTCTACCATGAAATTACTAACAGTAATACATTTTATAGCATTTTTAGTTTCACCAAGTGATCACCTCATAAAAAGTCTGATGAGGGAAGTAGCATTGATAATTCTTGACCTCAGTTTACAAATGAGAAAACTGAAATCCAGAAATTTTGAGCAATCTGCCTGACGCCAGTCCATTAGCTATTGTATTATATTGGATAAAAACTAGTTCTACTCTGAGATCAGTACTCTCATGTTTAGCCAAACATGCTTTCTGAGGGACCACCCATTTATCTTTCAAACAGTTAGAGAGCACAATGGATGAGGTTCTGAGCTTGGAGTTAGAAAGTCCTGATATAAAATCCAGTTTCAGGAATTTATGTGTTATTGATTCTCGGCAAGTTAATTAACCTCTACCTTCATCAATTTCCTCTACAAAATGGGAGTAGCAACAAAAAACAATAATAATATCAAAGGATTGTTATGTGAATCAAATAAGAAAATATTTTAAATTGCTTAGCACAGTGTCAGACCTATGGTAAGTGCTTAAAGGCTTGTTCCTTGTTCCCATCACTTTCTTTGTTTATATAAAGAAAATGAAAATGTATATTTGGATTATTCTAGGCTTAATATTACTTAGTAGGAAGAACAGGATATTTTTGCTGCCTAGTGTTCTCATAAATATACAGGTGTATAGCATACAAACTGAAAATGATTCAAGTAACTCAAGTCAATAAATTAAATATGAACTTTCAATATGTCACATTCTTTTTTAAGAGAGGCAAGACATTAAAAAAGCTTCAATATGCCAGAGTTCTTTACCTCTACATTTTATAATCTAATGACTCATAAATTGACAAATGCATGTGAAGTGTTCTGGTTGTTTTTTTGGAGGTCTCTGGACCAGTCTTCCTTTCAGCAGAGAAATCACAATGAGAATAGCGAGGTGTTAAAGTCCAAATTCTTTATTCTTTCCTTCAAAGTCTTGTTTTCTTGTCTGGGGCCCAGGTTAGTGTTCTTAAGGTTCTCCAGAATGTGTCTTAGTTTCTGTGGGGGAGGCAGAAGAGCCACCACAATGGTCTCTGTCTTGAAGTCTGCAGTCTGAGAGCTTGTGCTTCAGCCTTCAGCCCTCTGTCTTCACTCAATCTGTTCCAGTCTCCTTCCCAGTCTTTCTCAGAGCCCTTCTGAATCTGTTTCCAACTCCTTTTGAGTCTGTGTCTGGCTCAGATGGGAATTGGTCTCTATGGAGAAATAAAGGACAGGCCTGCCACCATGGTGGTGTGAGATGGAATGAATGAATCTGGCTGAGTTTATCCTAGTTTATATACTCTATTATAATTAATTACATTATCCTAGGTGTGAATCTTGTAGAATAGATGTTAATCTTGTAGAACTATATTAAGTATTAAGTTTATGTACTGAACTAGAGAACTATTAATCACCATGCTAAACTAGATAACCATTATATTATCGATTCCACTGAGTTAGCACCTTGTAAAATCCTTGTTCTGGTAAGTGATACCCTGGGTCAAGAGAAACATTTGAGTCCATTCAAAGCTATGAGAAATATTGATTATTGTCCTAATGAACAAAATATCTTTTCACAGTAGAACCTTCTGTGACAGAATATATATGCTTTAATAAGAGTCTATATGATATTAGTGGAAGAAGTTCAATACTAGGTCTTGAGAATCTTAGGCTCAGATGTGAGTCCTGATACTGTACTGAATCAGTACAAATCAGAAAATTATTTCATTCACTTGTAAAATGGTCATAATATAGCTTCAAATATTCTTGAGAAAAATTATTTTGTAAACCATAAAATGTTATTTAAATAATTTAGCATAATGACATTTTCAAAGAATTAATAACAGCTACATTTTAGTGTTATTCTTTTTAACAAACATTAAAAATTACCTATCATGATGAGAGGCAACAACAACATAGACCACACTAATACACTTTTTAATTTTTCTAAATGAAAATTTTTTCTCAATTAAATGTAAAAAATCTTAGCATTCATTTCTTCTAGGTAACTTAATCATTTTATAAATAATGTCATCATGTTTATTAATGAAAAGATGATAAATTGGACACTTCTCTGAGACCAAAGATAATCATTATGATGGCTGAGGGCTTATATACTCTTTTAGAAGAGGATTGTTCCCAGGAGTGGCAGTCAACTCTGATTGGTTAACAATTAGTGAGAAAGTGAATAGTAAAATGAGGAGCTGGACCTGAAGTTCAATTATATCATTTGCTTAATGATACTTCTGACCTTGGCCAATCTATTCAAAGAATTTATCCCTAATCACACCTGAGTGAAACACAATTAAAATTCATTTTCACAAGATTTTGAGTTCCAAATGTTTTGCCCTCTCTTCCTTCCCCCCTTCCTAAAATGGTAGGCAATTCAATTAAAAGTGTACATGTGTTGTCATGTAAAACATATTTCCATAAGAGTTACAGTTATAAAAGAAGAAATAGCTCAGAAAAAAAAGGATAAAGTAAATGAAAAAAAGTGCATGCTTCCATCTGCCTTCGGAGTCCATTCATTTTTAATGTAAATGTGAATAGCATTTTTTTTATGAATGATCATCACACAATGTTGTTGACACTTTAAACAATGTTTTCCTACTTCTACTCATTTCACCTTGCATCAGTTCATACAAATCTTCCCAGGTTTTTATGAAAAATGCCTGTTCATCATTTCTTATTGCACAATAGTCTTCCATTGCATTCATGTGTCACGGCTTCTTCAGCAATTCCCCAATTGATGGGCATCCTTTAAACTTCTAACATTTTGTCATCATAGAAAGGACTGCTACAAATATTTTTGAACATATGAGTCTTTTCCCTTTGTTATGATATCATTGTACAGCCTTAATAGTGATATTGCTTGGTCAAAGACTATGTACAATTTGGTTGCTGTGTCACTATGGCTTCAATTTACTATACTCTACCAATGATTATTTAATGTCCGATATTTCCCCCAAGTGCTCCAATATTTATCTTGTGATAGATGTGAGGTTGTCCCTTGGAATTGCTTTAATTTGCATTCCTCTAATAAAAAAATTTAGAGGATTTCTTCATGTACCTTTAAATAACTATTTTCTTGAAGTAAACATCATCTATTCATATTCCTTGATTATTTATCATGTGTATTCTTCTAAATTTGACACAATTCTCCATATAGGTAACAAAGAAAGCCTTCATCAGAGATACTTGCTATGAAGATTGTTTCCCACATCTCTGTTTTTTCTTCTAATCTTAGTTGCAACGGGTTTGTTTATGAAAAATATTTTCAATTTAATATAATCAAAATTATTTATTTTATGTTTAATCATGTGCTTTATCATTTATTTGGTTGTGAACATATAATAAGTCCTCTCTTAAGAATTTGGATGCTACATCATATGATGTATATGTGTTTAGTATTGATATTACTTCATTGTCTGTGATACTCTTTAGGAAGATGTAGTTTCCTTCCTATCTCTTTTAATTAGATCTGATTTTGTTTTTGTTTTGTCTGAGATCAGCCTTGCTACCCCTGTTTTATTTTTTAGTTCAGTAGAAGCATAATAGATTCTGCTTGAGCTTCTAACTTTTACTTTTTATATGTCTCTCTCCTTCAAGTATGTTTCTCTAATTTTGGAATCATTCTACTATCTGCTTCCATTTTATGGGAGATTCATCCCATTCACATTCACAGTTATGACTGTTAACTTTGATTTTTCTGTCCTGTTTGTCTTCTCTCTCTTTTCACCATTTTCCATCTCACCATATTTTGCTTCTCTCTATCATATAACCCCAATCTTTTACAACTTCTGTCAGCCCTTTCCCCCCTTTACTGAATATTCTTTCCTCCTTTCCTGTTGAGTATTGCACATATTATTCCTTCTTTGAGCCAATACTGATGGGAGAGTTTCAATGATATATCTTTGCCCAACCACTCTTTCACCCCTCCCTCCCTTGTAATAGTTTGTGTGTGTGTGTGTGTGTGTGTGTGTGTGTGTGTGTGTGTGTGTGAAATAATTTACTCCATTATACCTTTCCCTTCCTTCTGTACTGTGTACTCTTGAGCCCTCAGTAGGATTATTGACACTTTATTGCTGAATTTCCAATATTTCATTCTGTGTTACTTCAGGAGAGTATAGGATATTTATTTTCTAAACTTTTAATTTACCTTAGAAGTATGCTCTGCATAATCAGTATTTTTTTTAAATGTTTGCTGACTGAATGATTACATGGATGGGTAAGGTGTTACCCCTTTTGCATTTCAACAACTTTGTTTATGAAAAGTAGAAAAACACAGGCAATTCTGAGAGTTTTCTGGGAAAGCACTTCCTCAGAGAAAAGTAAACCCTGGGAAAACATCTTACAGTTATGCAAAGATTTAAGAAAAAGCAGTCTTTAAAAGAAAATGTAATTACTACAGTATCTTTTCATTTCCTAGCAGCTAATTTTCATATGACTATTTTGAAGACTTTGGAGTTGCTACCAGAGAAACTCTTATAACTAGAACATTATAACATATGGAGTAATTATTAATTTTTGATTTGCAACATGTCTCACCTTAAGATATAAATTAATTACTTCATATAAGGAGACACTGATTTGAGAGGAGTCAATTAGTAATGAGGGAAGATGCAGAATTGTTAGAAAAGCTGGAGAAAAAAACTTAAAAAAAAAAACCATGGTTGTCCTACAACTACTTAAAATGAATTAATTAGAGTATTAGCAACATATCATGTTAAATCAATTAGTTATTTTATGTTTGCCCCCTAACTCCACTGCATGTTGTAGTACCTTAAATTCAATAAGTATTTAAGTACCCAGATGCCATATGGCAAAAGTACTAAGTTTGACACACACACAAAAAAAAAAGAAAAAGAAAAAGAAAAGAAAAATCCCTAAATATCGATGAGATTGCATTGTAATGAATGTCTAGATGGTGTATTAGCAAGAGAACTAAACTCTTGTTAGGCCACTTACTACCTATGTTACCTTGAGCACATTGTCTAACCCTTGAGGTCTTTGGTAATTTCACTTGCAATTTGGACGATCAGATTAAATCCCTTTCTAAGGTCCCTTTTAACTCTAAATCTATGCTGATTTTATACATACAAAAATAGAAAAGAACCTTGTGGCAAGGAATGCAGTGGTTTTAGATGCCATCTACTCAGAGTAAGTGCTTAATAAATGTTTGTTGATGGAATGACTGACCTCCTTGAGAGACAGCATTTCCTCTGGAGCAGTCCTGACAAGGGAACTTTCAGATCCTGTTTCTCTAAATTTGTGATTATTAGCATTCCCATATTAGCAAAATGAATCATAGACTGAAAATTGAATACTCCTTATCTCGGCTGTTTACAGAATATGGGAGACTGCAATCCATTTTATTATTAAAATGTAAAAGGGGATTCTGTATAGCAAAAAGGACCTTCCTCTTAAGTATATCTTTTCTAATTATGTATCAACAACTATCTCTGTTGAAAAGCTAAATTGATAGTAGCTCTTATCAATAAACACATAGATACATGAGTGCTCATACATATGCTTATGTACATACATACACACATACACACACATACACAATACATACTTACACAGTGCCAGCAATTGGCAGTGTCTCTTGTCCTGGATTTTTTTTTAAGTGATTTTTGGAAAAATCCACTTCACAAAGTGAAGTAAGGAATCTGATTTAGTTCATTATTTTGAAAGACATGCTGATGAATGCAAAGAATGTCTGATTATTCCTTTGGCATCATTTTGCCAGAAAAAAAAATTACTCATAAGCTAGTAAGAGGAAAGTGGAGTTATGCAAGAGAATAAAGTAGTCCCAGAGGGTATTTATGCATTTTTCAAACTAAAGGAAAAATGTTTTAAGAAATATTTATCAAGATTTTGTAATGATTATGTTGGTTAGTAATTCTAATATGTTTTAAAGAAATAGATACATAGAAAGAAAAGGAGAGAAATTGAGACAGCAGAGAGAAAGACAAATGGAGACCGCAGAGAGAAAGACAAGAGACAGAGATGGAAGAGGGAAGGGACAGGGAGATAGAGACAGAAAGGGAAAGACAGAGAGGAAGAGAGACACATAGAAAAAGACAAAGACAGACAAATTCAGACAGAGAAACAGTAGAGAATCACAGAGAAAAGAAAGAAAGTGCAACAGAGAGAATCACAGAAAAACAGAGAGAATAGAGGAGAGAAATCTCATCCTAAACTGGACATTCTATCAAACAGAAGGGCTTCATAAGTGTGAAATCTAAAGCACAATGGGATATCACCTAATAATTCAAAATAAAACTCTAACTACCCCATAGATTCATAGATTGTCAGAATGGTAAGAGACCTTAGGACATAATATATGAAAATAAAATCCAACAATCTCATTCAATACTTATTAGCAGAAGCATGTACAAATACAGCATAAACGGGTATTCCAAGTAAAGGGATTTTCCAAAGTGATGTATGGTAGCTTGGTTTTTGAAAATTATAGAAAAGTTAACATGTTTTTCCTACATAACTCCACATATGTGATACAATGAAAGGGTTTTGAAAAAGAACTAGCTCTGAATATTTTACTAGATATCTCTGTGGCACTGGGTGATTCAATTATTACCCTTGTGTTTACTCATCTATCAAAATGGATTTCATATGAAATCATTCCTTAAGGTCAAATATATGATTCTTTAAGATCATCATGAACAACAATTACTGAATTATGCATGCTAATTGATATATATTTAAGTAATGCTGCCAGAAGCTAGCAAAATATGTGAAGGTCTTTGATTCTACAGAAAATTGATGTGCTTTCATGTTCCCCCCTCACATTCTATACTTTTATTATTCCAGATAGTAATAGGAACTTACAGCTACTACCGTTATCTTGTCCTCACTGCCTCTCAAATGCTGGCTTATTTTGACCACAATTATATGCAAAGGGGTAATACTCAGAATGGTTCCATTCCTCCATTATGTAACAACTACCACTATCTTTACCCTTAATCACATTCCTATCCTGCTTTAAGGTTTGTAAAGGATTTTACAAGCATTATATCATTTTATTCTCACAATTCAATGATGTAATACTATAATTGTCTTCATTTTATATATAAGAAATGATATTTGAGCTACCAGTACTCTGACCTCTGGGAAAGGTACATATTAATGTACAAAGAAAACATTGGGTATTTTCATGATTAAGTAAACTCAAAACATTCTGATCACCAAAAAATATGATACGCTTTTTCATGAATAAACCACAGCTATACTCTTCACTTAGATCCTAGTGAATCTTGAACCACTTGTATTTTTAGTCATATATTCAGTTTTGTATGGGCAAAGCAGAATTATCATCATGACCAAAACATTTAACCATCAACAGACATACTTCAATATAAAGAATGGCAAATTTTCTAAATTATTAATTATAAATAAATATTAATTTATTAGTAACTATAAGAATTATAAATATATAATTAATAATTGACTATAAATAATGATAACATAATTCTTCTGTTGCTTTCAGTGATAGCAATATGTCCTCCTGAAAAAATAGTCTTCCTTAATAATATGAAATATGTTATATAAAAAACTGAACAAATTCTTTAAAAATCATAGCAGTGAAGGATAAAAAAGTCATTTTAAAAAGAAAAATATGAATGATGATAATAATCAAAAGAAGTCAAACTATTTTAGCATTTTTATTATTGAAAATAAAGCTTTTTAATATTCAAAATATTCATGAATTATTTTAAAACTATTATCAAAGTTGGAAAAACTATAATGTTTTTATTCTCTTGAATAAGTAGCTATATTCTCACATGCACATTTTTTTCCCCAACAGACAACCATAACCATTCATTTAACCAAATCTTATTCTGTGGGTCAAAGTGCAACAACACTTAAAAAACACTTGTTTAAGTTTGATCTTTCTATTTTTTCCTTAAAATCGTACTGAAATAGTCCATTCCCTTTAGAGATAAGTCTAGATATAGTTCTTTCATATGAGTAGTAAAAAAAAAATTATAAGTTTTTCAAGTTTGCAAATTTTGTATCATCAATTCTTTCCCATGTTCTAGAATGGGGACCTATTTTCTTAAAAAGTGGTTATGGAATAAGAAGTTGCATTAATTATTAATTCAGCATCAAAAATAAGTTGGGATGAGTAGAACCGGGAAACTAAAAAATGAGTTATGAAATATTATGAAATACCTTTTTTAAATCTTTTTTTTTATTTTGCAGGGAAAATTCAAAGAATTCTGAACATCAGTCCCCAACAAAGAACTCATTTCTCACATCGTTATCCCCCCACACGAGCCTATATACAATACATATTATATATGTGTATATATATATACATATATATATATATGAAGAAGTAATGTGAG
Source organism: Sminthopsis crassicaudata (assembly GCF_048593235.1). NCBI lineage: Eukaryota > Metazoa > Chordata > Mammalia > Dasyuromorphia > Dasyuridae > Sminthopsis > Sminthopsis crassicaudata. The sequence goes on from NC_133619.1 coordinate 559,639,809, forward strand.
ATCTTATTCTTTTGTGATTTCTTAATCTGGTCCTAAAGTTATTCTAGAAGAAGTTTCTATAAGAAATGGCAGTTTCCTTAGATGTTCCATTTCTGAAGGAACTATTTAATATAATAACCCTAACTTCAATATAAAATTTATGCAACTAAAAATATGGTAGTCATACTTGTAGGCTTAATACCATATATAACAATTCATAGTAATCCTGATAAAGTGAGTAATAAAATAAAAAGTTACAGATACGATCTACAAATATTTCCTGTGTATTCAAGATTTTAAAAATTTAACTCCAATGAAAATATTCTGTTACCAAACAATTAGGCCAACCCATGAAGAGGTAGAAATATGATTAATCAAATATGAACATTTCTTAGGATATTTCTGTCAGGGAGAAGAATAAAAAAGTGATTCTCTTTTCTGCTCACCTTCCTAGAAGCAAAAATTCTCCAGCTAGTCCTTGGCGTCTCATAGCCATCAGCAAACCTCTTACTGTCATCCCCTCACAAAAGCAGGCCACTACTCTTGCTTTGGGCAGATGACTAATAAGCTTTTTCAGGAGCTTGTCAAAACTCTGTTCTCCAGCATTACTATAGATTTTGTAGGAATGAGCAATGCAGATTCCTTCTTTGGCAGACATGTCTTTAAATGCTTCCATTCCACTTTCTCCATAGTTGCCTATATGAAAACACAAACAAGTGTATGAGAATTAATTACACAGAAATTGGTGCATCAAGCATAATAAAGTTCACATGGCAGTTTTCTAATAAATGGACTTTATGTTCCATATAATTTTTTAAAGTATATGAATAAGGGGCAGCTAGGTGATGTAGTAGATAGAGTACCAACCTTGAAGTCAGGAGGACCTGAGTTCAAATCTGGCCTCAGTCACTAAACATTTTCTAGCTGTGTGACCCTGGGCAAGTCACTTAACCTTAGCAAAAAAAAGTGTATGAATATACTTAATGGGTCTTGATGCCTTTATTATTTAATAATCCTCTCCCCCAAAAAAATCAGATGTCATGAAAAGTCATACTATAGCAACAGATTCCTTGAAGGTTGCATTAAATAACATATTTACATATGAAACCCACTTCATCCAAGCCATCTAAAATACAAAAGTTCTCAACATGTGGATTCCTGAATATACACATATGTGTATGCATATTATACAAATAATAATAAAAATAATTTCAATATAATTGTATTTCTTTATAAGGCTATGTAGTTTTTATATTTATAATTATTATTCTTAGAGGGCCATAAATTTTACCAAACTAACAAAGGTGTTAATCACACAAAATTGTACCCCTGCTTTACAGTTTCAAGAGGTAGTCATTCATTCATGTTACTCATCTTTACTTAAAAAAATATTAGTTATCTCTCTATGATTTTTGTCTGTAAAAGAGCCAAAGTAATAAGGAGTCCAAAATAAAAGCAAGTTCTAAGAATGAAGATAGCCCCTCTTTAGTGGCAAAAAATAATAATTCAAATGTATGTATATAATTAGTTTGCAGATCTTACCACTGGGGTATAAGCCACCAAGCTCCCTTTGCTGAGGGGAGAGAACTGCTTATTTTACAAATGATTAAAAGTGAAAAGACCTCTCTCTGAAAACTTTGATTGTAATGCCAAGCTGATCTGGGGATTCTATAATTCTAGGTTTATTTTAGTAAACTTTATTCCTTAAATGACTTTCTAGAGGAGAAACATGTATGATCAATTCCTTGAAGACTTGGAAAAATAACAATATACATGGCACAATTCAACCCAATAAGTAATTAATAAACATCTACTATGCTAGGGAATGGGGATTCATGTCCCTCCCCCCAAATACTATGATTTTACAAAATAGAAATTTTGATATTCTCTACATTTTTCATAATCACCATCAACAATGTGTTTCAACTTCTTACTTATATTGTAATTTGTTTTTTTTTTAATGTCAGGTTTTTTTAATTTTATTTTTTATTAATTTTTATAATTATAGCATTTTCTTTGACAGTACATATGAATAGGTAAAATTTTTTTACAACATTATCCCTTGTACTCCCTTCTGTTCCGAGTTTTTCCCCTCCTTCCCATCACCCCCTCCCCTAGATGGCAGGCATTCCCATACATATTAAATATGTTTATATTGTAATTTGTGAGGAAAAGTTAATACAAAATGTTGGAATACATGGGAGAACAGATGAAATACACAGTTGCCATCTGACAGTGGCTGCTTGAAGATTTAACCCAGAATGGATCTCCTCTTGTGAGATGATAAAAAGAGATTGAGAAGCAGTTGCTGTTTTCTGACCTCTCTCACTGAGAGACAATTGCATTGTCTGATCTCTTTCCTCTTCCCTCTGGCTCTAATTTATCTCATTACAGTCCACAACATCTGTGTCAGCAAAGGCTGCCCTGCAACTCCTTCCAATGTTATGATCCACAGTTGTGGAGGCTCTCTGAGAATTGGCCTGTCCCTTCACAATTCTGCATTTTTTGCTGTTATTTTTCCCCCACAGCATGGTCTGCACACTGAGGAATGCAAGTAGCATTATCACTTCTGGATGGTTGTAGCAGGTGTTGATTGAGGTAAACTTTCTAATGGAGAAAAGGATTGTAGTCAGCATTTAAGTCTCTCATCAGTCTCCTGGTTTGGCCCTTTAATGTATTGGCCCATTTAATTACCTTGACTAAAAAAGTCTTATCGGGGCTCTTCTTCCTTAACTCTGGAAGGATCTTTCTCACGAACAGCTCTGGTTCTTGTAATTCTTATCTTCTATCCCATGTAGATCCAGAAAGTAGTGAATGGAAGGGAACAAATAGATTAACTGCTTGGGGGAGAGGGTTTGTTTATATCCCTACAGATGGAGAAGGAATCAGATGGGTGCCAATGAGCCATATTCATCTTGTCAATAGGAGAGAGATGGAACAGACCCTTGAAATGAAGGAGAAGACCCAAGAAACATCCGGTGGTTCCATTGCTGATTGTGACCACCACTGAAAGTACATGGCAGTTATGGTAATTGACTCATGGACATAAAAAAATTGTCAATGAAATGAATGCAGGACTTCAAAACCCTCAGGAATCACTGGAATCCCTGAGGCATGATAAGACTGTTATAGGACTTGAAAACCTTCAAGAATCATTGGATTCGGACTTCCGGCCAAGATGGCGGCGTGGAGGCAGACAGCTGCTTGAGCTCCTCGTTTTCTCTCAGAACTTACTTCATGACAAGCCTCTGACTTAATGCTTGACCCAGAAAGAACTCCACAAATTATCACCAAGAGAAGACATCCTTGAAAGTCGCCAGAAAAGGTCTGTGTTTGTTCGGGGGAGGGTCAATCAGACTGGGCGCAGACTGAGGGCAGACAGCCAGAGCAAGACAGGCAGCTCACACAGCTCAGACCGGAGGGGGAGGGGTGTGATCTCTGCCGTTTCTGCGAAAGGGCTTTTGCCCCAGTGTGGATGCTCCATCTTGGCAGCAAGCCAGGAGCAGCAGAGAGGGTGTAAACACCGAGGTGAAGATTAAAACCCCAGAAAGCCAGCATCTCTAAGAGCCCGGCCACACCCAACCCCCACCTGGACTGACTCGGTGCGTTCTCAGAGCCTCAGAGCGCAGACTCAATACAGTCATTTCTGTTCTGTTAGTGGCTCTCTGCTGCCCTACCCCCAGTCTGTAGAGGAAGCCCATTAATAACATCCAGCCCTATCCCCCGCAAAACAGACCAATTGTTTCTCTTGTCAGTTTGTTTTCTTTGATTCCTACTCTGACAAAATGAACAAAAAATTCAAAAGGGCTCTAACCATTGACAGCTTCTGTGTGGAGAGGGAGCAGACTTCAAATGCTGAGGAGACTAGGAACAGAATGTCCCAAGATGTATCCCCTGGGAGGGATATAAGCTGCTCCTCAATACAAAAGAACCTCATAGAGGAAATCAAAAAGGCTCTCACAAGAGAGCTGGAAGAGAAATGGGAAAAGGAAAGGGAAGCTTGGCAAGAGAGCCTGGAGAAGTCATCCCATGCATTCAAAGACAGAATGGATAAAGAAATCAAATCATTGAGAAACAAGATTAGTGAGCTGGAAAAGGTAAACAACTCCAAGGAAAAAAGGATTAGTGAGCTGGAAAAGGTAAACAACTCCAAGGAAAACAGGATTAGAGAGCTGGAAAAAGAAATCAGCTCTCTAAAAAATAAAATGGATAAAATGGAAAAAAATTCCATAGAAGATAAAAACTCAATTGGACAATTACAAAGAGATATAAAAAAAGTGAGTGAAGAAAATACATCATTGAAAATTAGACTGGAACAAGTAGAAATGAATGACTCAAGGAGAAACCAAGAGGGAGTCAAGCAAAACCAGAGAAATGAAACAATTGAAAAGACTGTCAAGTACCTTACCAGAAAGACAACAGACCTGGAAAACAGATCCAGGAGAGACAATTTGAGAATAATCGGACTCCCTGAAAAATGGGAGGGAAAAAAGAGCTTGGACACCATTTTCGAGGAAATTATCAAAGAGAACTGCCCAGACGTTTTGGAAACAGAGGGTAAAATAGACATTGAGAAAATTCATCGATCACCTACTGAAAGGGACCCTAAAATCAAAACGCCAAGAAATATAGTGGCCAAGTTCAAGAACCATCAGACAAAGGAAAAGATATTGGAAGCTGCTAGAAAAAAACAATTCAGATATGGAGGATCCACAATAAGGATAACACAGGATCTAGCAGCATCCACATTAAAAGAACGCAGGGCCTGGAACATGATATTCCGAAAGGCTAAGGAACTTGGTATGCAGCCAAGAATAACTTACCCAGCAAGAATGAGCATCGTTTTCCAGGGAAGAAGATGGACATTTAACGAAATAAATGAATTCCATCTATTTTTGATGAAAAAACCAGACCTACATAAGAGGTTTGATCTTCAAATACAGAACTCAAGAGAATTCTAAAAAAGGTAAAAAGAAATCTTGAGAACTATACTTCTGTCAAAAAAATATGTAAAGAACATATGTACAATTTGTCTTAGAAACTAGAGGTGGAAAGGAGATTATATCATAAAAAAGTATAAAGTGGTGGTACTACATCTCATGAAGAGGCAAAGGCAACCTATTATATCTGAGAGAAAGAAAGGAGGGAGATGAACATAGCGTGTATCAATAGACATATTCGATTTATGGTGAAACTTCTTCCACTTCATTGAAAAGTGAAAGGGAAGGAGTAAGCTAAGGGGAAGGGAATACAGTAATTTAGAGGAAAAGGGGTAAAATAAGGGGAGGATCTTTAAGGTGGGGGAGGGATCCTAAAAAGGGAGGGCTGTGAAAAGCAAGTGGTGTTTACCAGTTTAATACTGGATAGGAGGGTAAAAGGGAAGGAAAGGGGAAAAGCATAAGCAGGGGTTAATAGGATGGCAAGCAATATAGAATTAGTCCTTCTAACCATAAATGTGAATGGGGCAAACTGCCTCATAAAGAGGAAGCAGTTAGCAGACTGGATTAAAAGTCAGAATCCTACTATATGTTGTTTACAGGAAACACACCTGAAACAGGATGAGACATTCAAACTAAAAGTAAAAGGGTGGAGCAGAATCTATTATGCTTCAGGCAAAACCAAAAAAGCAGGAGTAGCCATCCTCATCTCAGATCAAGCAAAAACAAAAATTGATCTAATTAAAAGAGATAAGGAAGGGCATTATATCCTGCTAAAGGGAAGCATCAATAGTGAAGCAGTATCAATATTAAACATGTATGCACCAAGTGGTGCAGCATCTAAATTCTTAAAAGAGAAATTAAGAGAGCTGCAAGAGGAAATAGATAGCAAAACTATAATAGCGGGAGATCTCAACCTTGCACTCTCAGAATTAGATAAATCAAACCACAAAATAAATAAGAAAGAAGTCAAAGAGGTAAATAGAATACTAGAAAAGTTTGATATGATAGATCTTTGGCGAAAGCTAAATGGAGACAGAAAGGAATATACTTTCTTCTCAGCAGTTCATGGAACCTATACAAAAATTGATCATATACTAGGGCATAAAAACCTCAAAATCAAATGCAGTAAGGCAGAAATAGTAAATGCATTCTTTTCAGACCATAATGCAATCAAAATAACATTTAATAAAAAGCCAGGGGAAAATAGACCAAAAAATAATTGGAAACTAAATAATCTTATACTAAAGAATGATTGGGCAAAACAGCAAATCATAGACATAATTAATAACTTCACCCAAGAAAATGACAATAATGAGACATCATACCAAAATGTGTGGGATACAGCCAAAGCAGTAATTAGGGGAAGTTTTGTATCTCTACAGGCCTACCTGCATAAAATAGAGAAAGAGAGGGCCAACGAATTGGGTTTACAACTAAAATTGCTAGAAAAGGAACAAATTAAAAACCCCCAGACAAACACAAAACTTGAAATTCAAAAAATAAAAGGTGAGATTAATAAAATTGAAAGTAAAAAAACTATTGAATTAATTAATAAAACTAAGAGTTGGTTTTATGAAAAAACCAACAAAATAGACAAACCCTTAGTAAACCTGATTTAAAAAAGGAAAGAGAAAAAGCAAATTGATAGTCTTGAAAATGAAAAGGGTGAACTCACCACTAATGAAGAGGAAATTAGAACAATAGTTAGGAGCTACTTTGCTCAACTTTATGCCGATAAATTCGATAACTTAAATGAAATGGAAGAATACCTTCAAAAATATAGCTTGCCCAGATTAACAGAGGAAGAAGTAAGTAGTCTAAATAGTCCCATCTCAGAAAAAGAAATAGACCAAGCTATTAACCAACTTCCTAAGAAAAAGTTCCCAGGACCAGATGGATTTACAGGTGAATTCTACCAAACATTTAAAGAACAACTAACTCCAATGCTATGTAAACTATTTGAAAAAATAGGGATTGAAGGAGTCCTACCAAATTCCTTCTATGACACAGACATGGTACTGATACCTAAACCAGGTAGATCGAAAACGGAGAAAGAAAACTATAGACCAATTTCCTTAATGAATATTGATGCTAAAATCTTAAATAAGATATTAGCAAATAAACTTCAGAAAATCATCCCCAGGATAATACACTATGACCAAGTGGGATTTATACCAGGAATGCAGGGATGGTTTAATATTAGGAAAACTATTAGTATAATTGACCATATTAATAATCAAATTAATAAAAACCACATGATCATCTCAATAGATGCAGAAAAGGCATTTGATAAAATCCAACATCCATTCCTACTAAAAACGCTTGAGAGTATAGGAATAAATGGACTATTCCTTAAAATAATAAGGAGCATATATTTAAAACCTTCAGTAAACATAATATGTAATGGTGATAAACTAGAACCTTTCCCTGTAAGATCAGGAGTGAAACAAGGTTGCCCACTATCACCATTACTATTCAATATAGTACTAGAAACTCTAGCCTTGGCAATAAGAGCCGAGAAAAAGATCCAAGGAATTAGAGTAGGAAATGAAGAAATCAAATTGTCACTTTTCGCAGATGACATAATGGTATACTTAGAGAACCCCAAAGACTCTGCTAAAAAGCTATTAGAAATAATTCAGAATTTTAGCAAAGTCGCAGGATACAAAATAAATCCACATAAATCCTCAGGATTTTTATACATTACCAACACAATCCAACAGCAAGAGATACAAAGAGAAATTCCATTCAAAATAGCAGTCGATAGTATCAAATATTTGGGAATATATCTACCAAAGGAGAGTCAGGAATTATACGAGCAATATTACAAAACATTTGCCACAAAAATAAAGTCAGATTTAAATAATTGGAAAGACATTCAATGTTCTTGGATAGGCCGAGCGAATATAATAAAGATGACAATACTCCCCAAACTAATCTATTTATTTAGTGCTATACCAATCAGACTCCCAAGAAACTATTTTAATGACCTAGAAAAAATAACAACAAAATTCATATGGAAGAATAAAAGGTCGAGAATTGCAAGGGAACTAATGAAAAAAAAGTCAGAGGAAGGTGGTCTAAGTGTACCTGATTTAAAGCTATATTATAAAGCAACAATCACCAAAACCATTTGGTATTGGCTAAGAAATAGACTAGTTGATCAGTGGCATAGGTTAGGTTCACAGGACAAGATAGTGAATAAAAATAGCAATCTAATCTTTGACAAACCTAAAGATCCCAAATTTTGGGATAAGAATTCATTATTTGACAAAAACTGCTGGGAAAACTGGAAATTAGTATGGCAGAAACTAGGCATGGACCCACATTTAACACCACATACTAAGATTAGATCAAAATGGGTCCAAGATTTAGGCATAAAGAACGAAATCATAAATAAATTGGAGGAACATGGGATGGTTTACCTCTCAGACTTGTGGAGGAGGAAGGAGTTTGTGTCCAAGGGAGAACTAGAGACCATTATTGATCACAAAATAGAACATTTTGATTACACCAAATTAAAAAGTTTCTGCACAAACAAAACTAATGCAAACAAGATTAGAAGGGAAGTAACAAATTGGGAAAACATTTTTACAGTTAAAGGTTCTGATAAAGGCCTCATCTCCAAAATATACAGAGAATTGACTTTAATTTATAAGAAATCAAGCCATTCTCCAATTGATAAATGGTCAAAGGATATGAACAGACAATTTTCAGATGATGAAATTAAAACTATTTCCACTCATATGAAAGAGTGTTCCAAATCACTATTGATCAGAGAAATGCAAATTAAGACAACTCTGAGGTATCATTACACACCTGTCAGATTGGCTAAGATGACAGGAACAAATAACGATGAATGTTGGAGGGGCTGTGGGAAAACTGGGACACTGATGCATTGTTGGTGGAGTTGTGAAAGAATCCAACCATTCTGGAGAGCAATCTGGAATTATGCCCAAAAAGTTATCAAAATGTGCATACCCTTTGACCCAGCCATACTACTACTGGGCTTATACCCCAAGGAACTACTAGAGAAGGGAAAGGGTCCTGTATGTGCCAAAATGTTTGTGGCAGCCCTTTTCATAGTGGCTAGAAGCTGGAAGATGAATGGATGTCCATCAATTGGAGAATGGTTGGGTAAACTATGGTATATGAATGTTATGGAATATTATTGTTCTATAAGAAATGACCAACAAGAGAAATACAGAGAGGCTTGGAGAGACTTACATCAACTGATGCTGAGTGAAACGAGCAGAACCAGAAGATCATTATACACTTCAACAATGATACTGTACGAGGATGTATGCTGATGGAAGTGGATTTCTTCAACATAGAGAAGAACTAATCCAATTCCAATTGATTAATGATGGACAGAACCAGCTACATCCAGAAAAGGAACACTGGGAAATGAATGTAAACTGTTATTTTTACCTTCTGAATCCAATTCTTCCTGTGCAACAAAAAAATTCGGTTCTACACACATATATTGTATCTAAATTATACTGTAATATATTTAACATATATAAGACTGCTTGCCATCTGGGGGAGGGGGTTGGGGGAGGAAGGGAAAAAATCTGAATAGAAGTAAGTGCAAGGGATAATGTTGTAAAAAATTACCCATGCATATGTACTGTCAAAAAATAAAATAAAAAATTAAAAAAAAAAAAAAAAAAAGAATCATTGGATTCCCTGACATGTGAAGTAATGCATTGATTTTAGACTATCTTTTGGCTGCTAAAGGAGGCATATGTGTGATTGTTGTTTATGTATCCTGCTTTTAGAACTTCTGGAAATCTTTTACAACAACATGTTGATTTATATTGTTTATTATATCACTACTTGCATGTACAATTCATGCTTGTTACACCACAATGAGCCTGCACTGACTGTGGGGAGAGTCTTGTTGTTGCTATGTGCTTGTGTAATACCTCCCAGGCTGATGGGTTGTGTATACCTGTTTCTAGTAAGACCCTTCAGTCCAAAAACCTGCTAACAATATCTCTCCACTTCCTTTTGGTGTTTTTCACCTCCCTTCCTGATAACTCGGAGGGGGTGATCACCTCCTTTTTGGGGTTCTCATCTCTCTGAGAAGTCAGGGAGCAAATGACCACCTGTGTTCTAAAATTAAAAAAAAAATTGGGAGATGTAAAGGGCAGAAACTCTTTTTTGTTTTGTTTTGTTTTGTTTTTATTTAATTTTTATTTTATTTTATAATTATAACTTTTTTTTGACAGTACATATGCATGGGTAATTTTTTACAACATTATCCCTTGCACTTACTTCTGTTCAGATTTTTTCCCTTCCTCCCTCAACCCCCTCCCCCAGGTGGCAGGCAGTCTTATACATGTTAAATATATTACAATATATTCTAGATACAATATATGTGTGTAGAACCGAATTTCTTGTTGCACAGGAAGAATTGGATTCAGAAGGTAAAAATAACAGTTTACACTCATTTCCCAGTGTTCCTTTTCTGGATGTAGCTGATTCTGTCCATCATTAATCAATTGGAATTGGATTAGCTCTTCTGTATGTTGAAGATATCCACTTCCATCAGAATACATCCTCGTACAGTATCATTGTTGAAGTGTATAATGATCTTCTGGTTCTGCTCCTTTCACTTAGCATCAGTTGATGTAAGTCTCTCCAAGCCTCTCTGTATTTCTCCTGTTGGTTATTTCTTACAGAACAATAATATTCCATAACATTCATATACCATAATTTACCCAACCATTCTCCAATTGATGTATATCCATTCATATTCCAGCTTCTAGCCACTATGAAAAGGGCTGCCACAAACATTTTGGCACATACAGGTCTCTTTCCCTTCTTTAGTATTTCCTTGGGATATAAGCCCAGTAGTAGTATGGCTGGGTCAAAGGGTATGCACATTTTGATAACTTTTTGGGCATAATTCCAGATTGTTCTCCAGAATGGTTGGATTCTTTCACAACTCTACCAACAATGCATCAGTGTCCCAGTTTTCCCACAGCCCCTCCAACATTCATCATTATTTGTTCCTGTCATCTTAGCCAATCTGACAGGTGTGTAATGATATCTCAGAGTTGTCTTAATTTGCATTTCTCTGATCAATAGTGATTTGGAACACTCATATAAGTGGAAATAGTTTTAATTTCATCATCTGAAAATTGTCTGTTCAAATCCTTTGACCATTTATCAATTGGAGAATGGCTTGATTTCTTATAAATTAAAGTCAATTCTCTGTATATTTTGGAGATGAGGCCTTTATCAGAACCTTTAACTGTAAAAATGTTTTCCCAATTTGTTACTTCCTTTCTGATCTTGTTTGCATTAGTTTTGTTTGTGCAGAAACTTTTTAATTTGGTATAATCAAAATGTTCTATTTTGTGATCAATAATGGTCTCTAGTTCTCCCTTGGACACAACTCCTTCCTCTTCCACAAGTCTGAGAGGTAAACCATTCCATGTTCCTCCAATTTATTTATGATTTCGTTCTTTATGCCTAAATCTTGGACCCATTTTGATCTAATCTTAGTATGTGCTGTTAAATGTGGGTCCATGCCTAGTTTCTAAGGCAGAAACTCTTAAAAGGTATTGAATCAGACAACCAAGCACTTAAGGGTAATTACCTATTTAATGTGAGACAGTGATAAATGGTTTGGATAAATGGTTCTTCTTACCATTGTTGCTTGCTGAATGTTTGGTGTTAAGATAATCATAGGCAAGGATTGGAGGCAAAGGGAGAGGAGCCAGAGAGACACTTGGCAGCATGATAAGGAGGAGAGAAGCGGGATTCTGCTTGCCTGCTTCCTTCACTTTTATCCCTAAAGACCAAGGACTTTAATTTATTCTGACTCTGGCTAACCCTGAAGCCCCTCCAGGGAGGTAGCCTATACCCTATAGCAAAATATTAAGAAGAAAAATTTCCAAAGTGATTATAGAGGAAAATAAATTAACATTGAATTTAGGTTTAATATGAAATTTAACTCTCTAAGAAACAACTATATTGTTGGTGAAAACATTTATGAGTTGTTTTCATACTAAAGCACACATACACACATACATATGCATATCTGTATATATAAAATTACATTTGATTTTTTAAAAAGAAAAAAAGATGAATGGTATTAAATGATGAGGCTTTAGTGAGCATGTCAATAAGTATTTTTAGAACTGGAAGATGAATGGATGTCCATCAATTGGAGAATGATTGGGTAAATTATGGTATATGAAGGTTATGGAATATTATTGCTCTGTAAGAAATGACCAGCAGGAGGAGTACAGAGAGGCCTGGAGAGACTTAAATCAACTGATGCTGAGTGAGATGAGCAGAACCAGAAGATCACTATACACTTCAACAACAATACTGTATGAAGATATATTCTGATGGAAGTGGATATCTTCAACATAAAGAAGATCCAACTCACTTCCAGTTGATCAATGATGGACAGAAACAACTACACCCAGAGAAGGAACACTGGAAATTGAATGTAAACTGTTAGCACTACTGTCTATCTACCCAGGTTACTTATACCTTTGGAATCCAATACTTAACGTGCAACAAGAAAATTGGATTTACACACATATACTGTATCTAGGTTATACTGTAACACATCTAAAATGTATGGGATTGCCTGTCATCTAGGGGAGTGAGTAGAGGGAGGGAGGGGAAAATTTGGAAAAATGAATACAAGGGATAATGTTATAAAAATTACTCATGCATATATACTGTCAAAATTTTATAATTATAAAATTAATAAAAAATAAGTATTTTTGAATATTTACTTAGTATTTTATTTTTTCAACAGTTATGTTGACAATTATAACATTTGTTTTTAAAACTATGAGTACCAATTTCTCCTCCTTTCTGCCTCCCCATTCCACATCCATATCCAGAAGGCAAGCAATTTGAAATAGGTGTAGTAATAAAAACATCTTCATAACAGTTATGTTGTAAAAGAAAACAGACTAATAACAACAAAAACAAAACAATAAAAAACTCAAGAAAAGTAAAGTTTAAAAAAAAGTATGCTTTAATCTGTATTCAGATACCACCAGTTCTTTCTCTGGTTATGGAAAGAATTTTTCATCATCAGTCATTCAATGTCATCTTCAATCATTGTATTGCTGAAATTAGCTAAGTCATTCACAGCTGATCATTTTATAATATTACTGCAACATTGTATGCAGTATATTTCACTTTTCATCAGCTCATGGAAGTCTTTCCAGGTTTATTTAAAGACCACCCTGATCATAATTTCTTATAGCAAAATAATATTCTATGATAATCACATAACACATATTGTTCAACCATTCCTCAAACTCAATTCCCAATTCTTTTCCCCCCAGGAAAAGCTGTTATAAATATTGTTTTTAAATATAAGGCCAATTCTCTTTTTAATCTCTTAGGAAAACACAGATTCAAAGAATGAAGAAGAAATGGTATTGCTAGATGAAAGGGTGTGCATGGTTTTATAACCCTTTGGATACAGTTCCAAATTCCTGGATTGAATCAGTTAGTAACTTCAGTGAAGTTACTAACAGTGCATTAATTCCTCATTTATCCTATATCTCTTCTACCATTTGCCATTTTCTTTTTCTGTTCTAATAGCTAATCTAATAGGTGTGGGGTAGTATGTCAGAGTTGTTTTAATTTGCATTTTTCCAATCAGTACAGTGAGAGAATTTTTATATGGCCAAAGATAGCTTTGATTACTTCATCCAACACCTGTCCATATTTTTAAAAATCATCTAATAATTGGGGAGTGACCTGTATTTTTATAAGTTTTACTCACCTCTGTGTGCTTGAAAAATGAGGCCTTTATCAGAAAAACTTGCTTTTTTTTTCACAATTACTATTGCCAACTGTATTCCACCACTTCATTTTCTCAAAAATAGTTTGCTTCTGACTACCCTTTCCTCTAGCTTATCTTCTATCATCCCTCCATTGTCTAATCTCTTTGCCTTCTACTTTCCTGTAGTATAAGATAGATTTCTGTACCCAATTGTGTCTGTGTTATTCCCTAGTTGAGCCAATGGAAAATGTTTTTTTTTTTCCTTTTATATTCTCCCTCTTTTCCTTTATTGTAAAATCTTTTTTTTTGGCCTCTTTTATAAGTTACTCCATTCTTCCTCTCCCTTTCTATTTATCCTAGTTTATTCCGCTCACTCCTTATTTTTATATTTTTAGATATCATTCCTTTACATTCAATTCAACCTGTGCTGTCTGTTTATATAGACTCCAACAACTCTAATAATGAGAAAGTTCTTATAAATTACAAGAATTATCTTGAATTACTTATGATTTCCCTTTCCTGTTTTTTTTTTTTTTTTATGCTTCTTTAGAGTCTTGTACTTGAAAGTCGAATTTTCTATTTATCTCTGGTCTTTTAATCAAAAGTTCTTCTATATCTCTGGAGCAAAGGAGGTTCTCCTCCTATACCTCAGTTATGCAAATCACTCACTTCCTTCCCCTCTTCTTAATTTCTTCCTCAATATATTCTTTTCTCACCTCTTAAAACCAAGAAAATATAGCAAAATCCACTCCCAGACCCCTTTTCATTGCGTTATTTCCTGTGACTCTTTTAGGAGATCAAACCTCTCTCCTTTGTTAATAGTCAGTAGTCCTGTGTGATTCTGAATGTGATTCCTTGGTCCTTGAACTCTGATTCTGGCTGTTCATGGCACTTTTTTTTTTCTTTGACTTGGATACTCTGAATTTTGATTCTGAGTATTTCTGATTTGGGGTTTCTTTCAGAAGGTGAAAGTGATTGAGTAGTGGTTTCTATTTTTGCTTTGTCTTGTAGTTCTAACAGAAGTGGGAAGTTGTTGTTTTTTTTTGTTTTTTTTTTTTTAATATGCTGCTCAGATTTTGTCAGTTATGGTCTAGGAAGGTAAAACTTTTAAAACTGTATTCACATAATATATAGAAGAACAATCCTGCTCAGGTTCAGTGACCACTCAGGGCTCCATAGTGGCCAAATGCTCTCCTTGGTGGTGGCTTTCTGCTTGTGTCCTCCAGCTTTACGGGTGTTCTACCAGAGACAGATGCAGGAAGTTCCAATGCTAGTCATCGCTGTCAGTGCCAGACTCACTTAGTTAAAAATCCTTTAGCAATGTGTTCATCAACTGGTTATTCTGGGGGAGCTGGCTAGTGCCATTGGCCACAGGGTTTCTGTAACTGAAGTGCTGGTGAGGAGGCTGGGAAGGCGAGGATTCAGCAGTGGGCTCTTTGTTTTCACTGCTGCAGCTGTTGTCATCCTCTCTCCAGGAGCTCTCAGAGTTGGAGGAGCTGCTGCCACTGAGGCTGCTCATCTGGTGGATGATCTCCACCTTGGCTCTCAACTCTCTTTTAATGTCATGTAACTGGGGTTCAGGGGAAGGATTATCTTTCACAGGAAGGTTTTTGGTCCAACAAGTAGCTTCACTGGGTCTCTAAATGGTATGGGAGGTAGCAGTGCCCAAGTGCAAGGGTCTGTTTCATTGGCGCCTGGATTTTGCTGCTTCCCTCAATTCTTTTCTTCTTGACCTGAATTCTGCTACTGAGTTTTTCCAACATGTATTCACCAGTGTCATGAGTAATGATGAGAACACAGTCTGATGTGGTCTTTTGTTTCCTTTGAAAACAATCATTGAAGACCAGCAGGATGATTTCAGAGAGGCCTGGAGAGAACTGATGCTGAGTGAAATGAGCAGGACCAGGAGATCATTATACATGTCAACAACAATACTATATGAGGTTCAATTCTGATGGACGTGGCTCTTTTCAACAATGAGATGAACCAAATCAATTCCATTTGTTCAATAATGAAGAGAACCAGCTACACCCAGCCAAAGAACTATGGGAAATGAGTATGAACCACAACATAGAATTTCCACTCCCTCTGTTTTTATCCACTTGCATTTTTGATTTCCTTCTCAGGTTATTTTTACCTTATGTAATAGTCCAATTTTTCTAATGCAGCAAAATAACTGTATGGATATGTAAACATATTTTATTTAACATAAAAAGGAAGAAAACAGTCATTAGAGGTGTAGATTCAGGAATGTGTGGCAGTGTGATCATGACCTCGTTCCCCTTACCCACCTGGAGCTCCCTTTGCCCGATGTGTCTATGGTTGCCAGTTTGAAATCAAAGAGGATTGCTTGGAAGGAGGACTTAGACCTCTTCTTGAAGCTCTCTTCTGGAGCTAGGCTGTGCTCCTCTTGGTCCAGCAGCAGGTTTGTAGTGCCATTCATGGCCCTTTCCCTATTGGGGAAGCCACCTCTAATCACTGCCTGGTGCAACTCTTGGGCCAGCTACCTCAGTACTGCTCAGTACAATAGTACTCAGTACTATTTCATTAGGCCCTGAGGGCCTGCCTAGTTAGCTCAGTAGACAGAACATGACACTCTTAATCTCAGGATCATGGGTTCTGGCTCCATTGGGTGCAAAAATGTAATGTTTGTGCTAGCTTTCTTGAGGTCCTCCCAGCAAGACTTGGTCTCAGCAGGATAGACACCACGAGAATGGTCAGGAATAGAATCTAGGATCTTTATTGTCTCCTTTACAGTCTGTGTCTGTCACAGTCTGATTCAGTCTCAGTCTGTGTCTCTCCTAGTCTTCTCTTGCAGTCTGTGAGAGTCTGCCAGTCTGACCCAGTCTTGATCTTAGTGGAGGAGTGCAGGAGACAGGAGAGCCACTAGGAGAATATTCAAGGATGAAATGTCTCATTTCCAGTCCTTTTCAGCCCCTAAATACTTTGGTATGATTACATTTTTACAGCACACTATGTATGTATGAACTAGAGAACCATTACATCACTATGCTAAGTACTAAGTATATGTATACTAAAGAACCACCATCTCATCAATTCCATTGAGATAACACCTTGTTGTAAGTATCCTTGTTTCAAGTATACTTCTCCAGAATTCTGACCCTCTACAAAAAAATATTTGAAAGTCTTCAATTTCATTGAAAATCCATATTTTTTCCTTGAATGATTATATAGTTTTCCTGGAGAGGGGATTCATGTTGTAGTCCTTGTACCTTTGTCTTCTAGAATATCATATTTCAAATTCACTAATTTTTTTAATGTAGAAGCTACCAAATCTTGTGTTATCTTGACTATGGCTCCATGACATGCGAATTGTTTCTTTCTGGCTGCTAGTGGTATTTTCTCCTGGACCTGGGTATCTGGAATTTGGATATAATGTTCCTGCGAATTTTCATTTTGGAATCACTTTCAGGAGTGATTGAAAGATTTTTCAATTTCTATTTTGTTCTCTGGTTCTAGAATACTAAGACAGCTATTTTCTCGATTTCTTGAATGATTATGTCTAGTTTTTTTTTTTTTTAGTTTTGTTTTATAATAGCTTTCAGGTAGTCCAATAATAATCTTTTCTAGATCAGTTGTTTTTTTTTTACCAATGGGCTTTATTTGTCATTTTCCCATTTTCTTATTTTTAGTATTTCTTGATTTCTCATAGTGTCATTAACTCATATTTGTTCAATTCTAATTTTAGGGAATTATTTTATTCAGTGAGCATTGTATTTCCCTTTCCATTTGGCTAATCCTACTTTTTAAGACATTCTCCTCAGCTCCTTTTGTACTTCCTCAAATCATTTGTCCTTCTTTACCAAGTTGTTGAGTTGTTTTTCATGATTTTTTTTTGCATCCCTCTAATTTCTCTTCCTGGTTTTTCCACTATCCCTCTTGCTTGATTTTAAAAATCATTTTGAGATCTTTAATAGTCTGAGGAGCATTTGCTATTTTTCTTAGAGGCTTTGGATGTAAGTTACCTCTGTTATATTCTATGTCATAGTAATATTCTATGGTCAGAATTTTTTTGTGTTCTTTGAGTATTTCTCAAGACTATTATTTGAGTTTAACTGTTTATTAATGTAGAGCTCTACTTCCAGGGTGAAGAGTGCGTTGTCTTAAGCTTCAGGAAATTTGTGCAATTGTTTTCAAAGATGTGTTAAGATTCTTACAAGATACTTATGCACTTAGTTCACACATTTAAAGGAATTTACACCTTTAAAGGAGTTTGCTCATTGGTCCACACATGAGATTCTCACCTTTAAAAGAGCATACTTTTAAGAAACTCCCACAAACCCAGGGAGTACCCACAAGCCCATTCTCTGGGAGGATATAAGGAGCCAGGATTCAGTGAGGAGGGTCAGAGGCTGGATTGAGTAAGGGAGAGGACTTCCCAGGAGAACTTCAGGGAAGCTTGAGGAGATTCAGAGAGCCAGGATTTCAGTGGGGAGCTTAGCAAATCCAGGAGATTCACAAGTCTAAAGGGAAAGCCAATTTATGTGAGATTCACAACTAGGACTGACTTCCGGGAAACCCACAATCCCACACTCTTGGAGGCAGAGTCAAGATTTCATTCCAATGTCTACCTTCGTGCTGGCTAGAGACATTTGAACAAGAGTTCTTGGGGAATCAAGGAGAGAGGAAGGCCTCCAGAAAGCTAGCCAAGCCCCAAGTGAAGGAGAAAAGACTTGAAGGAGAAAATAAAAGATCTGGAGATAAGATTTGGAAAGAGGCAGTATAGGACTTTAACTCCTGGCTGCATTTTGGGATTATTGGAACTGAACTGAAACTAAGGTTGCCTCCAGAAGCTACCCAATAATCCTGCTCCTAGGGAACGATTACAATTTGGAAAAACAGAACATCACAAAGATGCTTCTAGAGAGCCGTAATTTTTACTTCTTCCATTGTGGTGTGATCCAAGAAGAGATATATACTCTATTTCCGATTTGTGCTCTGGTCAGTGAGTGGTCACTCTTTTATGTGGTGAAAGTGTTAAGAGAGTTCCTGTGCCATTTTTGGTTCAAGCTTTTGACTTTTACTGCTCCAACTTGCTTTGGGAATGCAACTCAAAACTGTGACCTGGTTATGAATAAGGGCTAAGCAACAGAGCCCTGCCTCAATGCTAGGACTGAGACCCCTGTAATCTTCTGGCCAGTTGTTTTACCCCTTTAAGATGTGTGACCTGAAAGCTCTAGAAGTATTCAATGTCGCTGACAAGTAAGTGGTTCCTAAAGCCTGCCCCTGAGTCGCTAGGGTCAAATCTATGCTGGTTTGACCTGTGCTGCTTTGTGCTCCACTTTCATAATAGTGCAACAGCTCTTTCCTGACAAACTTCTAAGTTGTCCTGGACTAGAAAAATGTTTCCTTCCATGTTTTGTGGATTCTGTTTGTTTAGAGTCATTATTTAAAGGTATTTGGAGGGGTTTAGGGAGAGTTGAGTCAAGTCCCTATCTTTACTACAAAATTTTGGTTCTTCTCTTTTAATAAGCACGTATTAAGGACTAAATATGAAACCTTGGAGATAGAAAGGCAAAAAAGTTCTTGCTCTCAAAGAATTCACATTTTAATGGGGGACATGACATCTAAGCATTTATACACTTATAAAATATATATTTTTCTCAATATAGATAAAAACAAATAAATATAATATAAAGAAGATAATCTTAAAGGAAAGGCACTAATTTTAAGGAGAGTGAGAAGACTGATAAACGCTTTATTGAAGGGATAGGATTTGAAATTACTTTTTTTTTAAGAAGTTAAAATGCTATGTTGTGATCTACCCTCAGTTCCCATAGTCCTCTTACTTGGTGTAGATGGCTCTTATCAATTCAAGATCATGGGAACTGGCCTGAATCATCTCATTGTTGTTCAGAAGAGCCATGCATGTCATTCAGAATTGATCATCACATAATCTTGCTATTGCCATGTACAATAATCTCCTGACTGCTCCTTTCACTTAGCATTACTTCATGTAAGTCTCTTGAGGTATCTCTAAAATCAACCTGCTGATCAATTCTTATAGAATAATAATATTTACATAACATTCATATACCATAATTTATTCAGCCATTCTCCAACTGATGGGCATCTACTCAGTTTCCAGTTTCTTGACACTACAAAAAAAGCTGCCACAAACATCTTTGCACATCTGGGTCCCTTTTTTTCCCCTTTAAGATCTCTTTGGAATATAAGCCCAGTGTTTCTACTGTGTGTCAAAGGGTATGCACAGATTGACAACTCTTTTGGAATAGTTCCTAATTGCTCTCCAAAATGATTACATCCATTCACAATTCCAACAAAAATGTCTCAGTGTCCCAGTTTCCCAGTTTTCCCACATCCCGTCCAACTTTCAACATTATCTTTTCCTGTCATCTTAGCCAATCTGAGAGGTATGTAGTGGTACCTCAGAGTTGTCTCAATTTGCATTTTTCTGATAAATAGTGATTTAAAGCACCTGTCATATGACTAGAAATGGTTTTAATTCCCTAATCTGAAAATTGTCTGTTCATATCCTTTGACCATTTATCAATTGGAGAATGGCTTAAATTCTCAAAAATTTGAGTCATTTTTCTATGTAATTTAGAAATGAAGCCTTTATCAGAACCTTTGAATACAACAATATTTTCCAATTTATTAATTCCCTTTAATCTTGTCTGCATTAGTTTTGTTTATACAAAACCTTTTTAACGTAATATAATCAAAATTTTCCATTTTGTGTTCAATAATGAACTCCAATTCTTCTTTGAATGCAGATTCTTTCCTTCTTCACAGATCTGAGATGTAAACTCTGCTATGTTCTTCTAATTTGCTTATAATATCACTTTATGTCTAAACCATGAACACATTTCAACGTTATCTTGATATATCATGTTAGGTATTGGTCAAAGTCTAGTTTCTGCCATACTTGTTTCCAATTTTCCCAGCAGGTTTGTCAAATAGCGAGTTTTGATCCCTAAAGCTGGGGTCTTTGGGTTTATCAAACACTAGATTACTATAGTCACTAACCATTGTGTCGATTACTATAGTCACTAACCATTGTGTCCTGTGAACTTAACACATTCCACTGATCAACTACTTTATTTTTTAACTAGTACCAAATGGTTTTGATGACTGCGATTTTATAATATAGTTTTAGGTATGGTCCAACAAGGCCACTTTCATTGGCATTTTTTCATTAATTCCCTTGCAATTCTTGACCTGTTGTTATTCCAGATGAACTTTAGTGTTATTTTTTTCTAGATATGTAAAATAATTTCTAGAGAGTTTGATTAGTATGGCACTAAATAGGTAGATTAATTTAGGCAATATTGTCATTTTTTATATTTTCTTGGCCTAACCATATGCACTTGATATTATTCCAACTGATTACATCTGACTTTATTTGTGTGAAAAGTGTTTTGAAGTTGTGGTCATATTGTTCCTGACTTTACCTTGAGAGATGGACACCCAAATATTTTATATTATAGATATTAATTAAATATCTCTTGCTGCTGGACTTTGTTGGTAATATATAAAATGCTGATGATTTATATGGATTTATTTTGTATTCTGCAACTTTGCTAAAGCTGTGAATTAATTCTAATAGATTTTTAATTGATTCCCTAGGGTTCTTTATGTATACCATTATATCATCTGCAAAGAGAGATAATTTGATTTCCTCACTACCTACTTTAATCTCTTTTTCCCCCTCTTCTTGCCAAAGCTAACATTTCTAATTCAATATTGAATAGTAATTGTAATGTCTGGACTAGCTTTCTCAAGGATCTCTGGATGGGTCTTGGTATTAGTTGGAGAATCACCATGAGCATGGTAAGGGATAGAGTCCACAGTCTGGAGTCTGGAGTCTGGAGTCTGAGCTCGAGCACACTCTCACTGGAGTCTGCTTGTTTGAAGTCCTCTCAGCCCTTAAATACCTTAGTACAATTACATCACTACACTGATACATGTGCCAACTGTAGAACCATTACATAACTATACTAAGTACTAAGTATGTGTGAACTAGAGAACCATTACCTCATCAATCACACCGAGTAAACACCCTGTAAGTATCTTTGCTTCAAGTAAGAATCTTTGCTTGCAGTATACTTTTCTCAGAGTTCCCCAATATCTGAGGACTTTCACAAGTAATGTTGATAGTGGTCAAATTTGTTTCACCCCTGATCTTATTGGGAATGGTTTTTGTTTGTCCCCTTATATATACTGTTTGCTGATGTTTGAAAATAGATGCTACTCATTATTTTAAGGAAAATTCCTATACTCTCTAATGTTTTTAATAGGAATGGGTATTGAATTTTATCAAATGCTTTTTTCTGCATCTATTGAAATAGTCATATGATTTTTTTTGTTTGTTGGTTATTGATATAGGCAATTATGCTAATAGTTTTCCTAATATTAAATCAATCCTGCATTTCTGGTATAAAACCTACTTGGAGATGCTGTATGATCCTGGGGATGACATGTAATATCTTTTGCTAATATTTTATTTGAGATTTTTGCATCGATATTCATTAGGGAAATAATTTTCTTTCTCTATTTTTGCCCTACCTAGTTTAAGTATCACCATCATATCTGTGTCATAAAAGTAATTTGGTAGGACTCCTTTCCCTATTTTTTCAAATAGTTTGCATACCTTTGGAATTATTTTTTCTTTAAATGTTTGGTGGAATTCATATGTAAACCTATCTGTTCCTGGAGATTTTTTTCTTAGGAAGATAATTAATAGCTTGATCTATTTCTTTTTTCTAAATTAGGACTATAAGTAATTTATTTCCTTTTCTGTTAATCTGGGAAATCTATATTTTTGTAGGTATTCCTCCATTTTACTTCAGTTATCAAATTAATTTACACATAGATGAAGAAAATAACTTCTAATGATTGCTCTAATTTCCTCTTCCTTGGTGGAAAGTTCTTCCTTTTCATTTTTGAAACTAACAATGTGATTTTCTTCTTTCCTTTTTCTAGTCAAATTAATTAAAGTTTTATTTATTTTATTGTTTTTTCCATAAAAGTAACTGAATTTTATTTATAAATTCAATAATTTTCTTACTTTCAATTTTATTAAGCTTCCCTTTTATTTTCAGAATTTCAAATTTGGTATTTAATAGGGAGTTTTAAATTTGTTCTTTTTCTAGTTTTTTTAGTTGCAAGTTCAATTCATTGATCTTCTCTTTCTTGATTTTATGCAAGTAAACATCTATGGATATAAAATTTCCCTTAATAACCACTTTGGCTGCATCCCACAAATTTTGGCATGTTGTTACATTATTGCCATTCTCTTGGATGAAATTATTGATTGTGTCTAAGATTTCTTGTTTGACTTATTCATTCTTTAAGATTAGATTATTTAATTTCAAATAAATGTTTGGCCTATTTTCACTGGCCTTTTATTGTATTTTATTGCATTGTTATCTGGAAAAATGTATTTACTATTTCTGTCTTTCTGCATTTGAATTTGAGGTCTTTATGACCTAATATGGTCACTTTTTATATAAGTTCCATAAAATGCTGAGAAAAAAAGTATACTTTTTTCTCTTCCTTCAGTTTTCTACAAAGATTTATCATACCTAACTTTTCTAACACTCTTTACCTTCTTAATTTATTTCTTATTTATTTTGTTATTCTACTTATCTAGTTCTGAGAGAGCAAGGCTAAGATGCCCCATTACTATAATTTTGTTGTCTATTTCTTCTTGCAGCTTTCACCTTCTCTAAGAATTTGGATGCTATTTTACTTGCTGCATATTATGTTACATATTGATATTATTTCATTATCTATGGCACCCTTTAGCAAGATATAGTTTCCATCCTTATCTGTTTTAATTAGATCTATTTTTGCTTCTGCTTGATCTGAGATCAGCTATCTATCCATGATTTTTTTTTTACTTCAACTAAAGCATAATAGATTCTGCTCCAGCCTTTTACCTTTATTCTGTACATATCACTCTGCTTTAAATGTGTTTTTTGTAAACAACATATTGTAGAGTTCTGGCTTTTAATCTAGTCTGCTATCCTCTTCTGCCTTAAGGGAGAGTTCACCCCATACACCTTTATGGTTAAAACTACTAATATGGTATTACCCATCACCTTATTTACCTCAAATTATATTTTTCTTTCCTTTTCCCCTTTCCCTCCTCCCCAGTATTTTACTTATGAGCACCATTTGCCTCAAGCAACCCTCCCTCTTTACAGCCCTGCCCCCTCCTTATATCTTTCCTCTACAATTTATATTTTCCCTTCTATTAGCCTACCCCTTCCCTTTTCCCCTTTCCCTTCGAACTTCCCTATAAGGTGAGGCAAGTTTCTCTATTAAACCAAATATGTCTGATATTCTCTTTTTTAGCCAGATCTGATGAAAGTAAGACACAAAATGTTCAACTCCCTTTTTTCCCTCAAATATAAATAGGTCTTCTTTGCCTCTTCTGACATGTAACTTCTCTCATTTTACCTCCATTTTCCTCTTTTTCCTATATAATCCCCTCCTTAATTCTTTAGTTTCTAGTTTCTTTTTTATATTATGACAATAGCATTGAATTATACCTTCACTCTCTATGTATACCCATAACAGAGATATAGTTCTCAAGAGTTCTTTCCTTTTTACTTTTTTATGCTTTTCTTGAATTTTGTGTTTTGAAATCAAATTTTTTGTTTAGCTCTGTTTTTTTTTTTATCAGAAATAGATGAAATTCACTTGTATCATTGAATGCCCATCTTTTTCACTAAAAGATAATGTTCAATTTTGCTGGATAGTTGATTCTTGGCTGCAATCCAAGTTATTTTGCCATTTGGGAATATCAGATTCCAGGTTCTCCATTCCTTTAAGGTGAAAGCTTCTAGGTCCTGCGTAATTCTGATTGTGGCTCCTAGATATTTGATTTCTGACTTTCTTTCAGGCTGCTTGCAATATTTTTTCCTGGTTTGATAATTCTGAAATTTAGCTACAATATTCCCTGGAGTTTTCATTTTGGAATGTCTCTCAGGAGATAAATGATAACTTCTTTCAATGGCTATTTTGCCTTCTATTTTTAGGACACCAGGGCAGTTTTCCTTGATGATTTGCTGAAAGATGATGTCTAGGCTCCTTTTTCATCATGGTTTTCAATTATTAATAATAATTGGATTATTAAATTAAATAATCCTTATATTGTCTGTCTAAGATTTATTTTTTCAGGTCACTTGTTTTTCCAATGAGGGGTTTTATATTTTCTTGATGTCTCATTGAGTCATTTATTCCCATTTCTTCAATTCTAATGTTTAGTGAATTATTTTCTTCAATTATCTTTTTAGTTCCTTTTTTCAATGTGGTCAATTGGATTTTAAATGAGTTGTTTCATTCTATGGATTTTTTCCCCTCATTTAACAAATTCTGTTTTTCAGGAATTATTTTCTTTTCCCACTTTGTCAAATTTTTGTAAGGAATTTTATTCAGATAATTTCTGTATTTCCTTTTCTAAACTCTCTTGGAAAGTTCTCTTTTTCTTTCCCCATTTTTGTTCTATCTCTCTTTTAAGATCCTCTCTTCCAAGAGAGCCTTGTGAGTTTGAGACCAATTTATATCACCCTTTGTGACTTCATTTGGAAATGGTCTGTTTTAGTGTCCTCAGGGTTTGAAATCAGCTTTTCTCTTTCCCCATAAAACTATCTATGGCCAGAGTTCCTTTTGCTTTTTTGTTAATTTTTGAGAAGGTTGAGGTCTGGTTTTAGGGCTAAGGGGAGATTGTCCAAGCTTCCTCTACAGGCTACTGTGACTGTGTTGGGTTGATGCTGACTAACTTCTGGTTCTGGTTGGGCATGGTCATGTTCCATGATATTCTGGGGTAGGAGTTCACTATTTGCCTTTTGTATTTGAATTGGATATCTTACAGCTAATCTGTTGATCTCCTGGCTTGCAACATTACAGAGTAGCCAACATTACTGTAGATTCTACCTGATAGATTCCCTGGAAAGTAGGACAACACTGCCCTGGATCTCTGCACAGCCTGCACTTCGCAGCCTTTTCCCAGCCACATGTGCTTGGTCCACCTTCCTTCAGTGCCCAGTTGAAACAGAACTTTTCTGAAATTCTTTCAAATTTATCTTCTGCTAGAAAATTTGTTACACTCCAAATATTTGCAGATTATAATACTTGAAAATCAGTTCAGAAATTTGATTTGTTATTAATTTGGGGAACATCAGAGAGAGCTCTGATAAAGACATATCTTCTCTACTTTATCTTGATTTCCTACTTGAACTGAGTCTTAAAAGAAATCAGAGAAACTGGGATGTAGATGTGAACAGAGAGGCATTCTAAACATGAGGAAGAAGGCAGTCATTGCAAAGATATAGCCTTGAGAGAAGATATACAATATAAAAATGACAACAAGAAATCCACTATTGTTACATCATAAAGTTCATGAAGGGAGTAAAGTATAAGTAACCTGGAGATAAAGGTAGGCACCAGACTATGAAGCATTTAAATTAAAAAGTATTTTATATTAGATCTTACAGGAAATAGGAAGCCACTGGTGTTACATGAAGAGAGTGACATGTCAAACCTGTGCTTTTTGAAAAATTTGAAAAATTACTTTTAACAACTGAATAAAGAATAAGTAGATGAGAGAGTTGAGACTGGGAAACCAAATGGAAAACTTTTGACAGTCTAGGCATGAAGAAATAAATGTATTAATTATGTGAGTAGAAAGAATGTGCTTTATAGAAAAGTGTTTAAGTTTTTCAGCATTCCCAATGATCCACCTCTTCCTGACTTTTAAACTGAGACTGATTCAAACTGGTGACACATTCACAAGGAATTAGAAGAAAATAACAGCTCTTCATTAGTTTTTGCATTAGGAAAAATGACTTGCTCTCCAACAGTGAGGATGAATTTCATGAATAATAGCAAATAAAAGTCCAAAAGAGTATATATATATATATATATATATATATATATATATATATATATATATATATATATATATATATATATATATATATATATATATATATATATATACATATATATATGTATATATATATCATTTCTTGTTATTCAGATCTCTGATTGATGCTGTGTAAAATAAATGTTAACTGTTCTAGGTTGCATGAAACAGTATAGATGGAGATAATATATATACATGGAACAATTATTTGGAAGACAATCAGCAAATCTCTTTCTCTTTTCTGGTGAATTGATGTTGAATATTAAGGAAATATATGTGGATTTTAAATTTTGATCATATCTGTGGTATTTACCATAGGTCATAATCTCATATATCTAAAGATAAAGGGACCTCTGATGTCATTTGCTCCAGTCTTCACCATCAGTTGTTTTCCAAGTTGCTTATTATTTTAAGAAATTTGAACCCATAAATCACTGGTGATCAAAGAAATATAATTTAAGACATCTCTAAGATACCACTACACACCTCTAAGATTGGCTAAGATGACAGGAAAAAGATAATGATGAATGTTGGAGGGGATATGGGACACTATACATTGTTGGTGGAATTGTGAATAGATCCAGTCATTTTGGAGTGCAATTTGGAGCTATGCTCAAAAATTTATCAAACTGTCTATACCCTTTATTCTAGCAGTTTCTAGGCTTATATTGTAAAGAGATCTTAAAAGTGGGAAAAGGACCCATATGTGCAAAACTGAGTGACAGCCCTTTTTGAGGTGGCAAGAATGTGGAAACTGAGTTGATGCCCATTAGTTGGAGAATGGCTGAATAAGTTGTGGTGTATGAATATTATGGAATATTATTGTTTTACAAGAAATGATCAGCAGGATGATTTTAGAGAGGCCTTATATGAACTGATGCTAAGTAAAATGAGAAAAACAAGGAAATCATTACATATAGCAACAAGAAGATTATATAAGGCTCGATTCTGATGGACATGGCTTGTTGCAACAATGAAATGACAGAGGCCAGTTCCAATGATGTTGTGATGAACAGAGGTATCTACACCTAGAGAGGAAATTGTGGGAACTGAGTGTGGATCACAACATAGTATTTTCCTTCTTTTTGTTGTTTGCTTGCATTTTGTTTTCTTTCTTATTTTCCTTTTTTTGATTTGATTTTTCTTGTGCAGCAAAATTATTATACACACACACACACACACACACACACACACACACACACACACACACATATATATATATATATATATATATATATATACATATATTTATTTATTTATTTAATTTAAAATATATTTTGATGTGTTTAACATATATTGGATTACTTCCCTTTTAAGGAAGGGATGGGGAGAAGGAAGGGAAAATTTGGAACACAAGGTTTGATAAGGGTCCATGTTGAAAAATTATCCATGTATGTGTTTTGAAAATAAATTTGAAAATTTGAAAAAATGAAAATAAAAAATAAACTTATTAAAAAGAAAGAAATTGAAACATAAATTGTGACTTTCTCTTTTTTGCACTGAAAAGAATTTTATTTTTTCAAATTACATGTAAAGATAGTTTTCAACATTTGTTTTTACAAAATTTTGAAATTTCAACTTTTCTTTTTTTTTTATTAAAGCTGTTTATTTTCAAAAGATATACATAGGCTATTTTCAACATCTTTTGCAAAACCTTGTGCTCCAAATTTTTTCTCTCTTCCTTTCTCTCTGGAAATATGTATACACATTTACACAATAATCTTTGGACATGTAACTTTTTAATTTTTAAAAATATTATTAAAGCTTTATATACAATTATCTTGCTGCATAAGAAAAATCAGATCAAAAGGGAACAAAATGATAAAGAAAATAAAATGCAAGCAAACAACAACAAAAGAAGTCAAAATGCCATGTTGTGATTCACACTCAATTTGCACAGACCTCTCTTTGGGTTTACGTGGCTTTCATTATCATAAGATCTTTGGAAGTAACCTGAATCATCTCCATATAACTTTAAAAAAAAAAGATTTGTACATGCTTTTGTTCCTTTAAAAATCCAGGGTAGTAGAATAAGACTTTCTCTTCTATTTCTAGAATTCATCCTCATGATTTTGTCATGGGAGCTCAATTCAATCACTTAGTTAAATTAGTCTAGTATATTATTTATTCCTTACCCGTCTCTGGCATGGTTCAGTGGAATAAATGCTCATTCATTCTATGATATATTCCCCATATAAAAAGTTTTATATAAGTGATAACAAAATCCATATTTAATACTAAATCATCATATTGTGATGGTATGCAAAGGTAAAAATTATTAGAGTATTTATAAATTGGATTGCCAACATTTCTATTAATTGTGGACGGACATCTAGAATACCACTCTATTATATTATTAGTTTTTTGAGAGACAATTAGATTTAACTTATATTGTTTCAATATATTGTGCCTTTTTAAAAAATTAACCAAGCTCAAGGACTTTCTGAATTAGAAATCAAAAATCATGTCTCTGAGTATATTGAAAGTTCCCATTATTAATAGTATTTTGTGGAAAATTTCATATTAAATAAGAAGACATTGATACTGAAGCTCCAGTAAATTGTCATTAAGTCACACAGAAGTCTATGTTTCAACATGTGTGGAAAATTTAGAAGAGTTTTTTTTCATGAATACCTTTTCTTTAAAATTAAATGGTTCCTCTTCTATATAAAAGTGATATACAGAAAACAGACAACTGAAGACCAGGCTTGGTGAAGATAGCTTGAGGAGAATACAATGAAACTCCATTAAGGGACAAATGTATTAATCCAGGTTGAATTAATTAAAAAAATAATTTCAGATTTTATGCAACCAGTGAAAATTCTACACATATGAAAAATATCCAAGATTAGAATAAGAAAACAGTTGATAATACCTAGTTTCATGTAAATCACTAGTTTTATGTAAAGTAATGAATTATAATTCTGTATTAAGTTAATAATCATGTATGTGTATATACCTAAGAAGTTGCTTAAATAGGCCTATGAAATTATAAAGAAGACAGAAATATCCACCAAGCTTGTGGTGGAATCTCAAAGCCCATTTATCCCAATGAGAAACTAAACAAGAATTGTTCTCAACAACTCTGACCAGTGGTCTTTTAACCTGCTTGAAAATTCCAGTGAGAAGAGAGCCTCTTCCTTCCAAGGAAATACTTTAGCAAGGTGAGAGGCAGTCTTGTGTTGATGGGCCCTTTTATTGTGGATGATCCATTGATTTTAAAATCAGTCATTCCTCAGATCTCTTTAAACATGGAAGAGAATAACACTGAATGACACTGAAACTAGCCACTGAGCAGAAGAAAAATAACACATTTGTCACTTTTACTCAGCTGAGAGTCTGTGAACAGAGAGCCATAGAGTTAGTAAAATAACCAGAGCAGCTGGGAGCAATTAAATTCCACTCACTATGTGGGCCACTAATTCCACTAATCTGCAGTGAAGACACAGTTTTATCAATACTAGAGTAATGGGCAAGAAAAAAATTTTCTTATCATCCAAGCTCATAGGTTTAGGCACAACTTCCTGTCTATCAGAAATTATAGATCTCATATTGCTCAAACTGTCTTAGTCCCTGAATTCTAATTGACTTACAAGTGCTAAGGGAATGGTGTATATAGTTACAATATAAGATTAACCAAGAACAATCCAAAGCAAACTGGCCACCAACATGGTTTTAAACAAAGATGAACAAATATTGCTTACTATGTTTTAACTTTTGTTAAGAAGTCTTTCCTAAGGTTTCTTAATGCTAGTGCCTTTTCTCTGAGATTATCTTCTGTTTGTCTTGTGTATATATATATATATATATATATATATATATATATATATATATATATATATATATATATATATATATATATATATATATTCTTGGAACATAGTTTATTGCATGCTTTCTCCCCTATTAGAACATGTGCTTCTTAAATACATGGACTGTTTTTTGTTTGTTTGTTTCTCCTCTCATTAAAATATTACTGCTCATATAATGCCAGACACATAATAGGTACATGATAAATGCTTGTTGACAATTTAACCTCCTTTAGTCTGTTTCCTCATCTACAAAAAGGGGATAATACTATGCTATCTCACTCACGAGGTTATTGTGAGGCTCAAATAATAGTTGTAAAACATTTTTATGCCCAGAGCACTATCAAATATCAGCAATTATTTCTATCTTATGAAGAACAAGGTCCTAAAGGGATCCTTGAACAAGGAAATTACATTGTTAGACCTGTACATTGGGAAGATTTGTGTGGCAGTTTTGTGAAGGATGGACTTGGGAGGAAAGAGACAGTCTACAGTATATTTCAGCTAATTCAGGGAGAAGTATAGAAAGTGCCTGTAAAAGAAAAATAGATTTGTGAATTAAGAGAAGGGCATGACTGTGACAGGTATCTTAGAGATCAATTGATGGTACTTGCTCACTGTTGGGTATAGAGATGAAGGAATAGGGAAGAGTTAAGGATGAATTCAGAATTTCAGGCATGGGTGATTGGGAAGAGGCTCTATATTTTGAAAAGACAAGCATAATTGTTGTTCATTAAATGTTTAATTCATATTCATTATGTCTAGCACATCAATTTTGGAGAGGCCAAAATTGTGATGCAACAGACTTGTATTTTTGTGTATTTTCCATACCCTTTGTAGTACATTACAGAATTCAGAAAAAAGTACCTTAGAAATTATCATATGCAAATAAATAACTGAAGACCTGAGGGAGAGAGAAATGAATTATTCAATATCACATAGTAAAAATATCCCCTTCTCTCCTATGATACAGCCACTCCATTGTAGTTTAGACTCTTGTTACTTTACATATGGACTTTTGCACTAAACTGCTAGTGGGTCAACCAGCTTCAAGTCTTTCCCTACTCCACTCTATCTTCTACCTAGTTATAAAAGTGATTTTCCTAAATTTCATGTCTGACAATGTTACAGCTCAATAAATGCCAATAATTCCCTATTACCTCCATGAATAAACATAAAACTATGTTTGCCATTTAATGTATTCATAACTTAACTCATTCTAACTTTTTATACTTCTTACACCTTATTGCCTGACATGTGCTTTAACACATGTTTTTCATATTCCATGAACAAGATTGTCTTTCTTAGCTCTAGTCATTTTCTCTGTCTGTTACCTCTAGGAGGATTGCTGTCCCTCCTCAACTCTCTCTATTGACTTGCCTGTTTTCTTTAAGTCCTAACTAAAATCCTGTCTTTTTTGGGAAGAATTTTCTGTTCCCACTTAATGCTACTATCTTTATTCTAATTATCCTGCATGTAGATCACTTATATTGCATGTTATATCTCCCAATAAACTGTACCTGAGGGCAGGGGCACTATCTTTTGCTTTTCTTTGTATTCTGAATACTGAGTACTATCAAGCATAAAGTAGACACTTAGAAATGATTGATATTAAGTGGCAGGGTTGGAATTTGAACCTATATCCTTTGAATCCAGGGTTCTTTTTAGCATCCTATGCTATGTATTCATCATTAAGTGCAGCTTAATTTTAGAGATGAATAAATATGAATTGATTCTTATTCACTTTTTGCACAATGTCATTTGTTTCTTCCATCACAGAAATTACCATTCATCTCAATAATATAAAGTGCTTTTGCCTCATCATGACTTGGGTTTGTAAGAGTTGAAATTATGTCAATGTCCAATTATGCAAAGCAATAATTAAATCCTAATTCTCACAGATATGCATTTGTTATCTCAGATACCAGAAATCAGTTTGTTTTATTTACAAGTACTGAAGAATACAGCATTTGTAGCCACATAAGTTAACTACCATAAAATGCTAGAAATAATTTTTAGTTATACATTTCCTATATAATATATCCATAGCCACTATTCCTACTATCAGAAATAATAAATGTATGACTACTGAGTAACTTACTTTGAAAGCTTACACTGCCTCAGTGTAAGCAACTTTCAATGCTGTGTGTTTAGAATTGTGCCTGGCACATAGAAGGCATTTATTAATCATTAGTTTTCAGAATAACAAGACCAATCCAACCCATCAGATAAATTCTAGGGAATGACCCAGGAAATAAGTGAATTGCCCAGTCATAGAGTAATACATTAAATGTCAGCATTAAGATTAGAACTCAAGCCTTCTTGAATTTGAAGTCAAACACCTGAATCATAATGTCATAATGCTTTTAAATGCAAATTCTATAAAAAATTATTGTCACACATTTCTAAACATAGATCACAATATTCATCAGAAGGAATGTTTGTGCTGGATTCTATTCAAAGTTGTTTATTACATAAAATACTAGAAGGATTTTGTTAAACACTTCAACTTACAGCACTGCCATGGCCATGAAAAATGCAGTTTTACAGAATGGATTTAATGTATTTGACCAGAAAACATATTCTAGCATAGCAAATCTCTGAATAACTCCTTCAATTTTGACCTATTCAAAGGGAATTTCTCTTTAGAGAGTTTTCTCAAATATTGTTAGAATTCAATAGAGAATGACAAAGTTTATGTTGGTTACTGTTGGTTTTTGGGTTTGTTTTTCTTTTTTTCTGTGATGACAAGCATGTTAATGGTAATAGGGATTTTTAACCTGGGAAGGTAGGGCATTGACCATGCCAGTTTTTTTCCCAAAAGTGTCAGGGCAATGATAACCAGAAACTTACACAACAGATTAGAAGCATGGTAGAAAGAAGATCTTACATGTCACCATGTATTCTAGGAATATGGCATCAGACAAAACTACAGAGAGTCATGTATTATTCTCAAGGCAAAAATCTATGGGACTTGCCAATATTACTCAATGTTATCTTTAATGTATTCTCTGACAAGCCTCCATGATGGTGCAGAGCCTTATATCAATAAAAAGATGCCTAAGGTAACTGTATTGCCTTTCAAAAGTCTGACTGCATCTTATAAAAAAAAAGTCCATAACAAGGAAAGTTTAAAGGCAGAATATAGGAGAATATGAAAAGAAAGAAGGAAAGAAAAACTTGAAGAAAGTAATTCCAAGCAGTTGCAATGTCTCCAAAATCTTAATCATTCATTTTCAAACTCTCACAAGTACATGGGTTTCATTTGGATGGCTTGATAATTATGGCTCACTCTGTGAATATTCTGTGTGGATTTCCACACAGAATAAATTTTCAGTAAATATTATCAGCACTCTTATATTTTGCATATGGTTTTCCTGGATGCCCCTGTGTAAAACTGCAATAAGTGACTGAAGCATTGTTGGGTCTAGACATCAAATGCATCAATCAAGGAGAGAAATAATAATTTAACTTAAAGTGATAAAATCTCAAAAGGAATATTTGGTGATTCACAGAGATAATTACTCCTGCCAACTCCCTGAGTTTATTTAAGAGTATCAAATTTTAATTTTAACATTGGTTTAGAAAAGATATTCTGGAAGAAGCTAGTGTTTAGATGAAAAACAAAAAGAAAGAGATTTGTGGAGTACTTAAGTAGGTGCAAAGAATAATAGAATGAAGATGGAAAGAGAAGCAGTATATACTAACATGTGATGGAGTATTGAGAGCCATAGTCCATAATATTTCTACTGGTCTAGAGTAGGAAAAACGAGTTCATGTAAAGGATAGAGATTTGAACTTTAGTATCGTAGAGAGACTCTGAATGAATAAAGGGCAATTCTGAAACTTTACAACATAACTGTTTTAAGCCCTGCAATTCTCATAACTCTATTCCCAATTAAGAAAGTCATGCTATTTGTAGAGAGAAATGACAAGAGGTTACTAATCAGAGAGGATACTAGAGTATTAAGTCATTTGACTACTCTAAGACTTATCTTTCTCATATAGATAATGGGGGGCATTAAACTAGAGTATCTCAAAAGTTGTCCATCAAGGAAGTGTGTGATATATAGTAAACATATTTACACTCAAAACTCTTAGTCCACGATGCTATACTTTGAATTGAAATATTTTGACAACCCTATAATATTTATTTAAGAGAAGTGTGTTTAAGGGATAGAATACAGATAGATACTAAACTTGAGGCAAAAGTTACATAAAATCTATATATGCCATAAAGTTCTATAATTATTTTACTATAACTATACATAATTATTTGTTCCAAGAGAATGGGTGAATAGAGGCAGATATCAGAATGTATTGATAAGATCAACTGTGTTTCTATGCTTCTTAGCCTGTTATTAATGTATGGGCTTCTTAACATATGAAATACAAGGTGCTGATTTCTAGAATAAATTACTACTGAGTCGCAAATCTGGGGTCACAGTATCAGTAATGAATATCTACTTATGGGCATTTGACAAACTTATGTGAATTAGCTAGAAATACTTAATCATACAAAGTCACATTTAATATTGAAGAGAAAAATAAATGTCATCACAAGTTATCTTGGCAAGAATGATTTTTTGCTTATTGTTTGAAAAACTGAAGATAAGAATTTTTAATAAGACTTCCTGGAGTATTCTGAAAATGTGTATTTCAAGAAATCTTTGCTTCAAAATGAGAATTTCAAGAAATAATGGAAGAGTGCCGATTTTCATTCCATCATGATATTGTTTTCATAGAGATTTGCATATAGAAAAAACAGATACACAAAACCATCAATACATATCCATATGCATACACACATATATACATGTACAGACACACACATAATTTTCACTATCTTTTCCTTCAAATGGCTTCCCACAGTTCAACACTTTTCCTAGCTGTTCTTTAAAATAAATAAATAAATGGTTTTTTTCCAGAAGGAAATTATGACCTATTTTTCTTTCACAGTTTAAGTCCTCTTCCTTCCATTTTCTCCTGCTTTCTTTTGAAATTGTTACTTCAAAGCTCTAGCCTCAGCATTGAAAGTCTCATTAGAGTGATTCTATTTACTTGTACAGAACCAGGTTTTGTGCAAATCACTGTTGCCAGTGTGTCAGTGTTTTTGCTCAGGCATTTTTTTTTTTTTTTTTTTTGCTATCACTTCTGATCCGTGTGTCTAACTCCAATTAATAACAGTCCTAGAATTCTCCTATTCTCTCTATAACCCAGGATAAGATTTTTCAAACTTGAGTCTTTGTAAAGGCAAATTGACTTCACCAATAACTTCACCCTTAGTTGGCATATCATTTAATGTGTTTGGGGCCTCCTCCTTCCACTTAGTAGGCTATCTTTCTAAACCATCAATGAAAAAGGCCAAAGAATGCCAGAGAACAAGGGGGCATTTTCTTAGAATCTTTGAAAACTCTAGTATTTAGAAAGAGTATAAAAATGATTGCAGGGAATTAAAGCTAGAAGCTTAGAGGTTATCTATTCTAAAGCTTCTTACACTGTGGGTCATGGCTCCATATGTAGTCATGTAACTGAATGTGGAGGTGGCAAAATTATGATTTATTATCAGTAAATGTTTGATTGGTATGTTTATTTTTATATCTACATATTTGGGGTTATGTAAAAATTTCATGGATACAAAAAAAGGCTATGAGTGGAAAATGTTTAAGAAGAACTGATGTAGTCTAGCCTCAGCACTTTACAAATGAAGAAACTGAAGACCTGAAAAATTAAATTGTATATACAAGATCATATACTGAAAAGTGACAAAGAGAAGACTTGAATCCCTGTACCCAGATCTCAAATCAAGGGCTTTTTTTCCCATTCACCAAATCATGTTGCTTTCCAGATCCATTAATGGTCCCAAAATAAGGTGTGATACTTTCCTTCAATTGAAATTCATGTAGGAAAATATATTACCAACTATATCTGGGGAATATAGGCCCAAGGACTCAGCTTTAGACATGCAACAGGAAAACTATCTATTTTGCAGAAACATTAATATTTTAAACAATAGCACTTTAATGTTCACACAGCACTGCCCTTACCACAGCTTTGTAAGAGAGGTAGTACAAGCATTTTTCTGTCCATTTTATAGATGAAAAAAACAAGCTGAAAGGTATACCTAAATAGAAAGCAAGTGTTCATCCTGGAAGAAAAACCCAGGTCTCCTGACACCAAGACCAACTTTTTTCTCTATATACCTCTGTTTAAATGAGACTATGGTGCCAGGTTATTGTAGTATTATTGAAACATATTTCAAAGTCATCACTAGCAATTTTGTGCAGAGCACCTACTATGTACAAGGAACCATGTTAAATACAAGTAATACAAAGAAGTATAAAATATAAACCCTTTTAGAATATAATTAGGGATACAAAATCTTTATGAAATTTATAATTTTCTTGTGGATGAAAGTACTAGGTATTTACTCTTATTCATCTTTGTATTTTATACATGTTTAGTAAATTCAAAAAAATTGTTGAATGTTTATTTTGCTTCACATAGTTTTTATGGAATCTCAGTTTCCACATCAGTAAAATGAGGAGGAAATTTGAGATCAACTTTAAGATCCCTTCCAGTTCTAAATAGGTCATCCAATGAATGATTGAATGAATTGATTGAAAGAATGAAGTCAACAAAACTATCTAGCATTGTAAAACAGGTGTATTGAGTACTATATTAATTCTGCAGGTCTTTAGAAGAAGGGCTAAAGTAGGTAAGGAAAAAATTGTGAGCTAAAGTAGGTAAGGAAAAAATTAAAGGAAAGACAGGAAGTTGATTTTGGACTTGAAAGGACTTTTTTAAGCAGAGAATTACAAAAGCTAGACTATGCATGTCCTATAGCTCATGTGCAATGAAAAATAACATGTTTACATTTCCAGTTCCCTTTTTCTTCTATAGTAGTTTGTTATAACATCTGTTAAAAGTTGCCCATTCCCTTAAAATTTGGACACCTAAATTCAAAAATGTGTTGCAGGTGATCTAGGAATCTACTCCAGCATATACAAAAAATATCTCATCTACCTTGAGCCCTTATTTCATTCTACTTGTGTAATCATTTTTTATATCCCAGAGATAAAATGTAATGGCAAATCAGATAATGCCATAATTCCAAAAGGACAAAAATTATAGGATTCCCAAAAGAAAAGGGAAGAATGTTTGATAGGTTGAAGTTGACTGACAAAAGATAATCACTTTACCCATTCTTTTGTTGAATATGTGGAAAAGCTGAAAGTCATGGAGATTAAATATATTTTTCTAGATTGTACACTGATATGTAGAGTTATAAAGTCAACATCACAATCTACTTTTCCAGGAACTAAAACCCAAGCTCTTTCCATAAGTTCACATTGCTTGTTATGTTATGAACATTATATATTGAGAGAAATAAAAACTATCATTCACCAATATTTACAAAGAATAATATAAACTTAAATCAAAATTTAAATATATGAACCACGAGTAAACTATAATTTATATGTAGCAATTTTTCAGAGTACTATGAGACTTGATAAGTTGTTGATGAACCAAACTTTTGAGGTGAACACATGTCAATGGATAAATACATGGAATCAAAGAGTATTATTAATGTCATAAATTAGTATCTACTATAAGTAAATAATATAACTTTTGTGTATAAAAAATCTCCTGATTACATTAAGTGTAATCATAATAATACTTGTCTTTATGTGTGAGTTCTCTATTAGAATATATGTTCTTTGAGAATAGGAAATCTTATTCTGTATTCTCAAAGTTTTTTTTTTTGTTTGTTTGTTTTTGTTTTTATATTTCTATTATATTCCCAGAACTTAACAGAATCCCTTGCATACAAAAATGCTTTATAAATGTTTGTGGACTGATTTACAGTGATACTAACATAAGAACTTCTGTTAGATTCTGAAAGATTTTGCAGTATTGAAGATGGATTTTTAGTGAATCAGTCATATTATTTCACTCCCCTCTTTTTGAAACTAATAGCATATAATGAAAAAAGGATGCTCAAAGTCTGGTGTACAATTTGTGAACATGAAACAGAAGAAAACCACCTGATGATAGAATTAGCATTTTAAACTAGTCAAGTAAGCCTATTTGCCATGTGATAATTTTTATTTATTTATTTTTTGCTGAGGCAATTGGGGTTAAGTGACTTGTCTAGGGTCACACAGCTAGGAAGTATTAAGTTCCTGAGCCCAGATTTAAACTCAGGTCCTCCTACCTTCAGGGTTGGCATTCTATCCATTGTGGCTCCTACCTGCACTCATAATTTTTAATTTTAATAAGTTTTAGAAAACTATGATGCTCTGAAAGCTTATCATAAATACAGATCTATATCTTGAAGGGATGTCATGGATACATGTATATGTTTCAATCTATGTGTGTATATATATATATATATATATATATATATGTAAACATATTGTATATACACATACATGTATATATACTGCATCATACATTTTAAAATATAATATTCAATAAATATATAGTAGTTAATATAATGTACATGTTAATATATGCAAACATATGCATTTGTATAAACATGCATATGTAACATAAACACATATATGATATTGAAATAGAGAAATAGATATATAGATAAATGATAAATAGATAAATTGATCACTGAGCTCTACATATAAATCACTTCTTAATGAAAAGGAGTGATCCCAACACAGGTCCATATACATCTTTCTAATTTGAATTTGCTAATATTTTCCAGGGCTTTCACTCTCCTGGCTGGGCATATAATTACTTTACTGTTGTGAAGCAGCACCAATCTAGGATTTTAGTGGAAGGAAGCTATGCAATCAAATATATTTTCAACAAGAAGGGATGAAATATATTTTTTAATTCTATGCAGGTTAAATATTTGCATGGTCCTCTGTGGGTGTGCTGAATGAAGAAGTTGAGTCTAAAGCTATCGAGTTGGTTAATTAAACTCCTGATTGAAACATGTGTGCTTATTGACTTACTGAATCTTCAATTATGCCTTCTGTTATGAATTAATATGGAATTTTATGATAATGACATTTTACTTATACATAGTCCTAATGGAGTTTTAATCAATTCATTTAAAGAAATTAAGAATTGGGAAACACACACCTCTTCATATACATCAATGAAATATGACAGATAAGGTGCTTTGTAAACATTTATATTCTATATATCAGCTATTATTTTCAGAATGAAAAAAAAAGAAAAGGACATTATCTGATCTTGATTAAGAAAAAGCTTGAAAAGTCAAATACTTTACTGGAAATTAACAGTACTTGAAAAGATGGAGTTTTAACAATGAATTCTTTTGGCCTTCCTTTCAAAGTGAGAGCCATTCACTGTCAATTCCCTGGTCCTATGCCAGGTTGTTGACCAATGCATTTGAACAACTGTTCTTGAGGGAATTGATGATGTGAATAGAGAAATTTTAGTTAATCTGATTTGCAGGGTGGTACATCTTATTGTTGTACCATAGCCTTTCAATTTGTTATCAGCAAACAATTTTAATTCTTTAATAAGCATGCCCAGAGAATTTTGCTCCCTTTTCAATTTGTACACATGGAGAAATCTTGCTGGAGAAGATCATATGATCTATTGCTTTTGGAATGCCATGAAGTCCAAGAAGTTTTCACTGATGATTAACTTAATATTAGCAAACATATAAAATACTGGGTCACTAGGAACATACATGAGAACTGAAAACTTAAGAATTTCATTGGTTTCCTGAATCATAAAATCAGGAAAAAGAAAAGGAAGAAGTATTTACATTGTACCTACTATCTGCTAAATGCTTTTTACAAATATAATTTCATGTGAATTTTACAACATCCTGGAAATGTGCATAATATTTTATTTTCCTATTTTAGAGTAAGGAAACTGATGGTAAAGAGAGGCTAAGTGGCTTTCCCAGAATCACAAAGGTAATAAGAATATGAAACTGGATTGGAAAAAATAGAAAAAAAAATGTAAACTACCTCAATGGAAAAAAACTGCCAACATGGAAAATAGATCCCAAAAAGACCATTTAAAAATTATTTGCCTTCCTGAAGGTCATGACCAAAAAAAGAGTGGGAATGACATTCTTCAAGAGATCATTAAGGAAAATTGCCCTAATGTTATAGAAACAGGGGGCTAAATACTCATTGAAAGAATCTATTGATCAACTTCAGAAAGATATCCCACAAGGAAAACTCCAAGCAACATTGTTGGGAAACTCTAGAAATACAACCTCAAGGAAAAATGCTGCAAGCTACCAGAGAAAAATGATTAAACCAAGGAGCAACAGTCAAGATTGCCCAGGATCTGACCATTTCTACAACAAAGAATAGGAAGGCCTGGAATATCATATTCTAAAAGAATTAACTACTCAGCTACATTCAATATCATCTTTTAGGAGAGAAGACAGAGCTTCAATGAAGTAAGAAACTTTCAATCATTTCTGCTAAAAAAAATAGAAATAAACAGAAAATTTAATCTATAAACACAGGACTTAAGAGAAGTCTAGACAGGTAAACAAGGGGGAAATATACACACACATACACATACATATATAATATTTAAACTTAAACTGTTTACATTCCTAGATGATGAAAAAAACAATATCTAACTCATGAGAACTGTATGTCTGGGAAAAACATGAGGCACTACATGGACTGAAGGTGTGGTTGTGAATGGACTGTTATGTAATGACTTCAAAGAAAAAGACAAGGGATGGTAAAAAGTCTGTACTGGAAAAGGAAGAAAAGAGAAGTATAACAGGACAGTTAGTTCACATGAAGAGGCACAAAAGACCTGTTACAAAAGGGAAAGAAGGAAGGGGGTAATCATTGCCTGAAGCTTGATCTCATCACTTTTGTCTTTGAGAAGGAATAACTTAATAATTCAGTTAGGTATAAGCATTTATCTAATCCTATAAAGAAATAGGAAGAGAAAGAGGAAATAAAAGGGAGGGACAGAATAGAATGCATGGCAGAAATTCTGGAGAAAAGTTAAGAGAAAGGGGGAAGGGATGATAAGGTACTAGGTGGGGTAGGCAAAAAATGACTAAGGACAGGGTGGAAAGAAAGAAGAAAAGTATATACACAGGGGAGAAAATAGGATGGAGGGAAATAAAGAAATGGTAATCATAACTGTGAATGTGAATGGGATGAACTCTCCCATAAAATGGAAGTGAATAGCAGAATGGATTTTTTAAAAATCCTACAATAAATTGTTTATAAAATACACATTTGACACAGAGAGACACATACAGGAGGAAAGGTAAAAGGCTAGGACAGTATTTATTATGCTTCAGTTGAAATAAAAAGAACACAGGGGAATAATTCTGATCTTAGAAAGCAATCATTAAAAACTTTTTTACCTCCAACTATATGGCAGCAAGTCTGACAATATAACAAAAATGCATGAATATGGAAAAATATGAATCATGCAGATTACTATAAAAGAAAAGTAATAACATAAATAGTCCCATTTTAGAAAAAGAAATTGAACAAGCCATTAATGGACTCCTTTAGAAAAAATCCTTATGCTCTAAACCACTATTGATCAGAAAAATGCAAATTAAGACAATTCTTAGGTACCACTACACATCTCTCATATGGGTAAGATGACAGGAAAAGATAATGATGAATGTTGGAAAAAACTGGGACAGTAATACATTGTTGATGGAGTTGTGAACTGATTGAATTATTCAGGAGAGCAATTGAAACTATGCCAAAAGGACTAACAAAATGTGCATACCCTTTAATTAAGCAGTCTTTCTACTGGGCTTACATCCTAAAGAGTTATGAAAGGAGGAAAAGGGATCAACATGTTCAAAAATGTTTGTGGCAGCCCTGAGTGGATTCCCATCAGATGGAGAATGGCCAATAAGTTATGGTATATGAA
Organism: Sminthopsis crassicaudata; assembly: GCF_048593235.1. Taxonomy (NCBI): domain Eukaryota; kingdom Metazoa; phylum Chordata; class Mammalia; order Dasyuromorphia; family Dasyuridae; genus Sminthopsis; species Sminthopsis crassicaudata. The sequence continues at coordinate 559,682,115 of NC_133619.1, forward strand.
TGTTATGGAATATTATTGTTCTGTAAGAAATGACCAGCAGATTGATTTCAGAGAGATCTGAAGATATTTACATGAACTGATGCTAAGTGAAATGAGCAGAACAAGAAGTTCATTGTAGATGGAAACAAGAACAATATACGATACTGATGGATGTAGCTCTTTTCAACAATGAGATTATTGAGGCCAGTTTCCATGACTTTGTGATGAAGAGAGGCATCTACTAAAGGACTGTGGGAACTGAGTGTGAATCACAACATAGCATTTTCACTGTTTTTGTTGTTGTTTGTTTGAATTTTCTTTTCTTTCTCATTTTTTCTTTTTTGATATGATATTTCTTGTTTAGCAAGATAATTGTATAAATATGTATGCCTATATTGAATTTAACATATTTTTGCCATATTTAAAGTATATTGGATTACTTGCTATCTAGGGGAGAGGATGGGAGGAAGTAAGAAAAATTGGACCATGGGTTTTGCAGAAGTCAATGTTGAAAAATTATCCATGCATATGTTTTGAAAATAAAATGCTTATAAAAAAGAGAGAGAGAAAAAAAACCCCAGGGCCAGATAGATTCACAAGCGAATTCTACCAAACATTTAAAGATCAATTAATTACAATATTATGTAAACTATTTGGAAAAATAATACACAAAGGTGTACTGCCAAATTCCTTCTATGATGCAAATATGATACTGATACCTAAACCAAAAAGAGCCAAAACAGAGGAAAAAAAATTACAGACTGATCTCCCTAATGAAAACTGATATTAAAAAAATACAATATTAACAAATAGATTAAAGCAACCTATCAAGTTTTTTGACAAAACACATCACCCATTCTGATTAAAACACTAAGGAGCATAAGAATAAAGGGAGCTTTCCTTAAAATAATAAATAGTATATATCAAAAATCAATGGCAAGAATTCTTTGTGATGGAAAGAAGTTTATGCATTACCAATAAGATTAGAGGTGAAACAAGGATGCCAATTATCATCATTATTATTCAATATGGTACTGGAAATGTTGGCTTTAGCACAAAGAAAAGAAAAATAAATTAAAGGAATTAGAATAGAGAAGGAAGAAATAAAACTATCACTTTTTGTAGATGATGTGATGATATACTTAGAGAATCCTAGAAAATTATGCAAATACCTATTGGAAAGAATAAACAGTTTTAGCAAAGTGCAGGATATAAAACAAACCCACACAAATCATCAGCATTTCTATATATTACTGAAAAAGCCTATCATCAAGAGATAGAAAGAGAAATTCCATTTAAAATAGCTCCTGTCAAAATAAAATACTTGGGGGGGTCTGTCTGCCAAGACACACACAAGAACTATATAAACACACTCATAATAGACATTTCATACAAATAAAATCAGATCTAAAGAATTGGAAAAATATCAATTGCTCATGTGCAGTTCGAGTTAATATAATAAAAATTCTGCCTCAATTGTTCTACTAGTTCAGTGCCATACCAATCAAACTACTTAAACATTATTTTATAGAACTAGAAAAAATAATAGCAAAATTTATCTAGGGGCAACTAGGTGGTGCAGTGGAAAGAGCACCAGCCCTAAAGTCAGGAGGACCTAAGTTCAAATCTAGCCTCAGACACTCAAAACTTCCTAGCTGTGTAACCCTGGGTAAGTCACTTAATCCCATTTGCCTCAGCAAAAAACAAACTAACAAACAAATATAAAATAAAATTCATCTGGAAGAAAAATAGTAAATAATATTCAGGGAATTAATAGCAATAAAATACAAAGGATGGTTGCTTAGCAATACCAAACTTACAATTATATTATAAAGCAGAAGTCATCAAAACCATTTGGTACTAACTAAGCAGTAGAGTGGTGGATCAGTGGAATTGATTAGATAAATATGACACAATAATCAAGGCCTAAAGTAATCTAGTATTTGATCAAACTCCAATTTCTGGAATAAGAACTCACTATTTGACAAAATTTACTAGGAAAAGTGAAAAATACGTCAAAATTCAGCATAAATCTACATCTCACACCCCATAGCAAAATAAATTCAAAATACATCCATGATTTGAGCATGAAGACAGACACCATAAACAAATTAGGGGAAGAAGGGATAATTTACTATTGCCTCTTTGGAGAAGGGAAGAATTTATGATCAAAGAAAAATTAAAGAACATTATGCTCAATTGGCAAATTGGATAACTCAATTACATTAAATTTAAAAGGTTTTGCACAAACAAAACCAACAGAAACAAGATTAAAAAGGAAGTACAAAGCTGGGGAAAATCTTTACAGTCAGTATTTCTAATAACAGTCTCATTTTTTAAAATATATAAAGAACTATGTAAAATTTGTAAGAATACAAATCATTCCCCAATTGATAAATGGTAAAAGAATATAAACAGGCAATTTTCAGATAATGAAATGAGAGCTATCTATAGTTCTAAATTACTATTGGTTAGAGAAATGCAAATTAAAACAACTCTGAGATACCACTTCACCCCTCTCAGATTGGCTAAAATGACAGGAAAAGATAATGATAAATGTTGGAGAGGATGTGTAAAAACTAGTGCATTAACACAGTGTTCATAGAGTTCTAAAATGATCCAACCATTCTGGAGAGAAATTTGGAACTATGCCCAAAGGATTATAAAACTGTGCATACATGTTGATCCAGCTATGCCATTATTGGTCTGTATCCCAAGGAATTCTTAAAGATGGGGAAAGAACCCATATTTGCAAAAGTGTTTGTAGCAGCTCTCTTTATGGTAGCAAAGAATTGGAAAAGGAGTAAATGCCCATCAATTGGGGAATGGTTGAACAAGTTGTGGTACATGAAGGTAATAGAATATTACTGTTCTAAAAAAATGAGGAACAAGCTGATTTTAGAAAAGGCTGGAAAGATTTACATAAACATACTGAGCGAATTAAGCAGAAGCAGGAATATATTGTACACAATAACAGCAAGAATGTGCAACAGTCAACTATGAAAAACTTGATTCTTTTCCATGGTTCAGGGATCCAAAGCAATCTCAATACTTTGGACAGAAAATGCCATCTGCTTCCAAAAAAGGAACTAAGAAGACTGAATGTAAATCAACATATGCTCTGTTAACTTTTTTTTCATTTTTAAAAACATCTCCTATATTTTTTATCCTTTTGCTCTGATTTTTCCCTTCCACCATGATTCATAAATAAATGCATATTAAAAATTAATAAATTTACTAGAAAAAAATAACAACAATGAGGCATGCCAATTTTCAAAGACTTGTGATGTAGAGAGCTATCTGCATTGAGAGAGACATTTGTGGTTACTAAATGTGGATCACAACCTTTGTTGTTGTTATTTGCTTATGTGTTTTTTCTTTCTCATTTCCCCCTATTTTTCTTGTGCAGCATGATAAATGTGAAATTATGTTTAAAATTGTACATGTTTAACCGACATTGGATTACTTGCGTGTAGGAGAGAGTGAAGGAGACCAAAACATTTTGACCATAATATTTTTCAATAGTGAATGTTAAAAATCGTTTTGGCATGTATTTTGAAAAATAAAAAGCAGAGGAAAGTTTGATCCTTCTGGCTTTTCAGTTCCATGGGTTAATTGAGGATCTAATCCTGCAATTTTTTTCTTTGAAATTTTATTTCCTGTTAGGACATAGGAGAGGGAGTGAGAAGTGAGGAGGGATGGATCTGTGATTTTCTTGTTTCTTTAGGACAAAGAGCAACCAGTGAGCAACTTTCTCTGAAACCTAGTCTTTGAGAGTGGCCTGAGAAACTCAATGCCAGTGTATATAATAAATATATCATTGAGCTGCTAGGCAGATAGATGCTACAAAGGAAATGATAGTTCCTTTAATAAAAGAAAATGCACTTTGTAATTTCAGTATGCTGAGTGTACCAGTAGTGATAAATTATCAATAATATTATTTTCTAAAGGGACACCTTACAAACAGCAAGAACTCATTAACTCAACCATCAGTTTATTATTTAACTTTCTTGCCTATTTCCATTTAGAAGGAGAAAAAGAGATATAAAGGAAGACATTAATATTATCTTGTTTTGTTAAAACATTCCTGGGGAAAAGCTGTAGCATTAGTGAGAACTCCATTTGATGAAAAACTTACTTTATTATATGTAAAAATGTTAAGGAGAAAAAGGAAGATGTAAAAGGAAGACAATTATGTTGAAGTACAGGAAGTAATATACGTTGAGCAACTACATGCTTTTATATAAGGCATTGCAATAATGAGTTGTATGAAAATTGTCTTATTCAAAAGTCATGCTCCATTGAACACAAAGTCTAAAGAGAAGGAGGTATAATGAAATTTAAAATAGTCCCTCAACTTCTTTTACTCCTTGAGTTGTGTATTTTAAATATGACATATTTGCTGAAAGAGGAACAGAATAAAATGTCATCACTTATTTCATTGCTAAGAGAACAATGCCAAGAGACAGAAGAAAGCCTTCAGCATACTGTGTACTCCCTTGCTGTCACCTTCTGGGATAATATGGACAAGAGCCACACAAGATAGCCAGGAATATTAGGGTTCCTGTCTTCAACACTAGGGAACATAAGACTCATTGGTTCATTGAAATATTAAAAGGTCAAAGAAATAAAATTTACATATAAGAGCCTGGAAATATTTGTAGGTTGTTAGCTACAAATAAGAAAGAGAAAAAAAATATGTTACAGTCTTCATTTTAAAAAGCTTTTATATTTGAATAATAAAGTAAGTTGCAGAAAACAACATACTAATTAAAAATAAATATGATAATGATATTGAAGATAAGCTGTGGGTAAATGATTTATCCTCTTTACATATCAGTTTCATCCTTTATAAAATAAGAGTCTGAATTCTCAGATGAAGAAATTGAAACTATCTCTAGCCATATGAAAAGATGCTCCAAGTCATTATTAATCAGAGAAATGCAAATTAAGACAACACTGAGATACCATTACATACCTGCTAGATTGGCTAGAATGACAGGGAAAGATAATGCGCAAATTTGGAGGGGAAACAGGGACACTGATACATTATTGGTGGAATTGTGAATACATCCAGCCATTCTGGAGAGCAATTTGGAACTATGTTCAAAACATTATCAAACTGTGCATATCATTTGACCCAGCAGTGTTACTACTGGGCTTATATCCCAAAGAGATCTTAAAGAAGGGTAAGGGACCTGTACATGCAAGAATGTTTGTAGCAGCCCTCTTTGCAGTGGCCAGAAACTGGAAACTAAGTGGATGACCATCAATTGGAGAATGGCTGAATGAATTGTGGTATATGAATATTATGGAATATTATTATTCTGTAAGAAATGACCAACAGAATGATTTCATAAAGGCCTGGAAAGATTTACATGAACTGATGTTGAGTGAAGTGAGCAGGACCAAGAGATCATTATATACTTCAACAACAATACTATATGATGATCAATTATGATGGATGTGGCCATCTTCAACAATGAGATGAGCCAAATCACTTCCAAGAGAGCAGTAATGAACTGAACCAGCTACACCCAGTGAAAGAACTCTGGGAGTTGACTATGAACCACTACATAGAATTCCCAATTCCTATATTTTTGTCCACCTGCATTTTGGATTTCCTTCACAGGCTAATTGTATACTATTTCAAAGTCCAATTCTTTTTGTACAGCAAAACAACTGTTTGGACATGTATACATATATTGTATTTAATTTATACTTTAACATATATTGATCAACCTGCCATCTGGGAGGGGAAAGGAGGGGGAAAATTGGAACAAAAGGTTTGGCAATTGCCAATGCTGTAAAATTATCCATGCATATATCTGGTAAATAGAAACTATAATTAATTAAAAAAATAATAAAATAAAATAGGAATCTGGTCCTGATAATATCTGTGGTATCTTTTAGCTCTATATTAATTACCTTTTGATTCTATACTTCCCATTTCTTTCTTTTTTTGAAATATACACAGTAACTATTATATATTTAAAAGAAATGGTAAGGTCAAACATAATATATTTGCAATTTTATGTGTCATTATTTTTATTACACAATATTATGGAAAAGTTTTTATTCCATAAATTAAAAATAAAATAAATAAACAACAAAAAAGCAACTTATAATCTAATGAGGAAATTGGAAAATGACACACAAATAACTATAGTAGAAATTAAGAAATTATTAAATATATAGGAAACATCAAACAGTGGTTAGAGGAAGTCAAGAGTGAGAATAACTTCCAGCTTGTGTAGAGGTGCCATAGAAAGTTTCAGAGAGAGATGATAGCTGAAGTGAAGAGAGGAAAGGATTTCATTAGATAAAGAGATGAGGGGATGGGGAATCTAGTCTAGGTAAGAATGCACAAAGGCATGTAGAGGACATGATGATATCATAGTAGTCTGATTTGCTAGGAACACAGTATAAAGGTGATATGGAAGAAAATATGGCTGGAAAGAGAATATTGAGGCTAAATTGAGGTGAGAGCAGGGTTCTTGGATCTTAAGTAAAGAAGTTTTTATTTTATTTGAGAGTAATGGGTTTTTTATTATTATCTTTGTTTTTCCCAATTACATGTGAAAACATTATTTTGTTGTACAGGTACCTTCATTTTAAAAACATATTTCCATATGTATCATGTTGGGAAAGAAAGATCAGAACAAAAGGAAAAACCATGAGAAAAAAAATAGTTAAAATAATATGTGTTGATTTTTACTATATCCATAGTTCCCTCTCTGGATAGGGACTTCCCATTCCTTCCAAAAGTTTACAATCTAGTTGATAGGATCACATATGCATTCAGATGCAAAAACACAACAATGCTAAATCAATATTTTATATAGATGAAATGAATGTTATAATAATATGGCTATATCATGTAGTAGAAAAGTATCTTCAGATTTGGAGCTACATAATCTAGGTTCTTATTATAGTGATCTTGGGCAGCTCATTTTATTTTAGAGATTTCTATCTTCTTGTCTGTAAAAGAAATTCTATCCTGCTTTAGAGAATGGACTTCCTTTAGTGGGAGGCTCATTTTCATTAAATCTCTTAGAATGTGTTTCTGGAGGATCAGATAAAGTTTCATTTTTGAAAGGATCAGGATCAGGAATATTGATTCAAGTATTGAAAGATTGAGATGATCCACTTCTTTATATTTCTCATCTATAAACAGTTAAATGTCATGATTTAGTACTTTGGTATCAAATGTACTATCTCATTTCTTTCACAGTTATAGGTACCAATGATCTAGTTCAGCTATATTGTAATAAAAGATGAGAGATTTCTATTAGACTCCAGCTTTTCTTCTTATTTAAATGGTATCTCCTAAGAGCCCTAAAAATGCCGGATAAGGTAATATTGTTTAATTGTTTCCAATTCACTGTGTCTCCAATTAGGGTTTCTTGGGAAAGATATCCGAATGTTATGCCATTTCCTTTTCCAGTTCATTTTACAGATGATAGTCAAATAACTCACCTAGGATCATACAGCTAGTAAGTGTCCAAGGATGAATTTCATAAAAATGAATCTTCTTTGACTCCAGGCTCAGTACTTTATCTACTGAATCATTCACTAGCCATGCATAAGGTGAGTATGGAAGGCTAAAGACAGCAGACATGATTAAAGGTTGTCCTAAAAAATGGTAAGGACTGTATGATAGAAGAAAAAATTCAAATAATGGGGGAATTTTCAATTAAGATGTTCAGGAGAGGATGAGAGAAAAATGTTGAAAAGGAAATGTCAGTTAGCTAATCCAAATGATCTGTAAATCCCTTAAAGTACTAAATTCCTATATGTGTCATGTTTCATAAGATATCTATTTTTATATGTACATATAAATATGTTTATATATATATATATATGAATATATATCTTACCTATATTCAGTCAGTCGTTTTTCACTCATTTCCTACCCTTAGTGACCCCAAATGGGTTTGTTTTGTTTTGTTTTTTTTTGACAAAGATATTAGACTAGTTTGCCTTTTTCCTTTTTCCGCTCATTTTACTGATGGAGAAACTGAGACAAACAGAGTTAAGTGACTTGTCCTGGGTAATCCAACTAGTGAGTATCTGAAGCCAGATTTGAACTCAGGAAGATGAGTATTCCAGACCTACACTATCCAATGCAACAACTATGTGAGTTTTGAATGTATATATGTATATGTTATTATGCTCTTTATTAAGTAATTGTTATGCATAAGACTCTCTACTACATGTTAGTGATACCAAAAAAATTGTGAGAGGCTCTAGATTCACACATACACACTACACACACACACACTACACACACACACACACACACACACACACACACACACACACAGAGAGAGAGAGAGAGAGAGACTTATACATTCTGGATTTATTCAGAATACCTTAGTTTGAATCCTAGCTCTCCATATGATCTTGAGCAAATCATGTAATCTGCCTCAGTTTCCTCATTTATACAATATGTTGGTTTGATGAGATGATTTTCAAAGTTCTTTGCAATTATAAGATTCTATATTAAAGAACTAGGGAAAAGAGATGATGTGATTAAGTGTACAAGTAAATAGTACAGATAATGAGTACTTACAGATGTTTGGGGAATGTGAAAGATTAATAGTTGACATTTAAAGAGTATTTTATAACAGTCTGAGAAGGTATCATGGAAGAAGTGGGACTTGATCAAAGTTCTGAAGGACAGATAGGATTTGGCTGGGGGAGAGGAAGAGGGAGGGAATTACATGACATTTATCCATCATCTGTGCTTAAAAAGACAGACAGAGCACCAAGAGAGATAGGATTTAACTCTCTACACATCCCTCCCCCCAAAGGCTAATCCTCTTTTTCAGATTAGTTTTGCTTTTGAATTTATAGGAATGGCAAACTAGTCCAGTGTTCTAAATCCATTCTCTAAATGTTATCAAGTTGAACCATTCCAGGGATTCAAATGAAAAAAACTTTTTCTTGTTCTTTTTACTTCCTTTAAACAAAAAGATAGGTACAAGTTAGGAAAATATATTATTTTAGCTAGTGATGTTTGTGAAAACTGGAAAAGACAAAAGTTGGATTTTACTATTTGTGTATAAATAATAGAAGTAAAAATATAACAAATTACAAAGGATAGACACTGTAGATTGAGTTTATTTAATATATGTAAAGTATTTTCTAAGCCTAAACAAAATAGATAGATATCAGCTATAACATCAAAGAATATTATATTAATCAAAACAAATTCCCTTTCTAAAAAGAAAGAATAAGTACATTATATATCAGTATCACGGGTTTGGTGTTCACTTCTTTCTGGCTGATGAGAATACTTAAACTACATTATAGCTTCTTCTAAGCCAGATTAATCTTCTTTACAAACTAACCTCTTCCTCTCTCTTTTTTTTTTTTTTTTTTTTGCTCTGGGCAGCTATGTGACACAGTGGATGTAAATTTAATCTTGAAGACAAGAAAACTCATCTTGAGTTAAAATCTGGCCTTTACCACTTATAGCATTGTGACACTGAGCAATTTATTGAACTCTGCCTTGTGCCTCACTTGGAAAATGAGCTAAAGAAGAAAATGGCAAACCACTGCAGTACCTTTGTTAAGAAAACCCAAAATTGATCATGAACAGTTAGACACAACTTAATAACATTTTACTCCCTTCTATATATTTTAAGATCCAGCTAGAATTGTTTGCTTTCTATTACTTCAACATGACACTATTTTCTGATTCTATGTCTTTGAATTGATTGTCCCTCATACCTGTCCTAATCTTGGCTTCTTAACTTCTTACCTGCTTTTTTCTTGAAATTCACCTTCTACAGGAGGATCTTCTATTCTCCTTTCATCTACTTTCTACACACATATCTTGATATATACTAAAATGACATATCTTTCATTACTACATGATCTTGAAGGAAGGAATTTTTCCTTTCTTTTTATCTCACAGTATTTAGCATGATGTCTGAAAGATAGTAATACTTAACAAATGTTAATTTAATAATGCTTTGCTCCAAACATTTAACAGTAAATAGTAAAAATGGAGGAGTAAATAGACCCCTGTGGGTCTTTCCAATATATTCTAAACTGAGCATTCAAAGTCTGGCTCTGATCTCCCTTCCTACCCTTATATCACATAACCTACTTATATTTGTTCTGCTTTATATAAAGTATATTATCTGATTTTCTTCAAATATGTTCCAAGCATAGAAAGTCCTTTCTACATCCTGATCTCTAAAACTTCCAAATTAAATCTTAAAATTCACATTTAAATTTTAATCTTAACAAAATTACCTGTATTCCAGATATAACTTAGTTACTTGTCATCCATCAAAATTTCCATGATTCTAACACCCAGAAATATTCTCTTCCACTTACGAATTTACAACAAATAATTTGCCTTCATATGAAACATTTTGTTTTGAATTGTAGTTATTTCTTTCCACTTCTGATCTCCCCTATTAGATTATAAAATCTAATGGCAGTGATACACTGAATGATGTTGGACCTGAATTCAGGAAAATCTGAGGTAAAGACATATTTCTGATACTTAGTTGTATGATCCTGAGGGATGTCATTTATTTTCACTCATGTTCCTTTTCCCCATGTACAGAATGTGGATAATAATAACATCTACCTACATATTATTATGAGAAATAAAGTGCATAGCCTATGTAAAGCCCTTTGCAAACTTCAGTGTTCTATAAAAAAATAGTAGTTATTTTTATCATCATCATAATGACAGGGGAAGCATATTTAATAGTTTTTCACTTAGTTGAAATTATATTATTAATGATTGCATTTCCTCTTTCCCAATATACAATGCATATAATACAGCTATCTTTGAATCATCCCTACATAGGGATGAGAAAAGTAGGCGGTGCAGTGGATAGAGAACTTCAGGCCTCAGACACTTAACACTTCTTAGCTGTGTGACCCTGGGCAAATCACTTAACCCCAATTGCCTCAGCAAAAACAAAACAAAAAAAACCCACCATGAATTGTGACCACTATGACACAATGTAGGGATAACCCTGAGCAGTGTGATTACATAAATTGTGAACATTTACTTTTTCATGGACACTGAGCAAGACTGAACCTCACCCCAACATATACTCTTTCAAGAGAGGACATTAATTTACAAGGGATTCTACAGAAATGGCTGTCACACTAACATGATAATAATAGAATTAAATTTGCAGACTAAATTTAACTACATCAAGATCCCAGATGAAATATATTGAAAAATCTTGTATGCCATTGAGTTCAACCTTCACATTAGGCGAGGAAACTGAAGTACAAGAAGAAAAGTCACTTGACCAGCTAAATGGAAGAGTAACTATTGGAATCGGAATCCTAAGACTCAAACAGTATTATTCTTTCTATAATGCAGCAAGTCTTACCTGCTTATGGTATTTTATCTTAATCTATACTTTATCTTTCTAAGTTTGTCTTTTCCCTCTCTTTTTGCCATTCCTAGAATGTTTTCTTCAAATGCACTTCCAGGCTTCTTTGGCTTCATTCGAAATCCACTTTAAAGATTATTTTCTACAGGAAACCTTTCCCAATGTCCTCCACTACTAGGATCTTCCTTTTGAGATTATCTTTTATCTGTCCTGTATATCTTTTATTTGCAATTTTTTGCATGCTATCTCCTCATTAGAATGTATTCTCCTAAGGAGCAGGGGACCTACCTTTGTCTTTCTTTGTATCCCTGTCAATTATCAAACAACTAGATTCATAATAGATACTTAATAAATCCTTGTTGACTAGATCATTGATTGATTCCACCAAATAGCTTGGTCAAGGCACTGTATTGTTTCAATTTCATCACCAAATCAATTACAGGTCACTGATTTGTTCTCCCACAACTAAAGATCTATTAAATCATTAAGAGGTCCTGATCTTTAGAGGAAATACCCATATTAATGAGACTACCCATAATGACTCACCTATTGAAGAGTATAGAGCTGAATAAGCATGACTTTGACAGAGAATACATATGCTACAAATAAAAACTGCAGACAATTAAGGAAGGGATAGACCTCAAGGATCATTTATTCTAGACTAGCACCTTCATTGTACAGGTGAGGAAACTGAGGCCCAGAGAGTTCAAGGTCATATAACTCCTTAGCGACAGTAGGGGTTGTTGCAATTCATATCTTCTTACTAAAGTTTCAAGAGGTTTTCTTACTTTCTTCTTATTGTAATATTCATGAAAAATAATGAATGGTAAATCCTATATAGTTACCATTGTGTTTGCTGAATCTTGTATTAATGCTCTAGTATTAATGGTCATAGAGTAGATGTCAATTAATTATTTTTCTAAGAAGCATCAGTAATAGGCAAATATATCATGAATAAGTTGTATTAAATGCTCAGTTCAGTAACAAGTCTGTGGGACACTCATGGAATAGACAGATGTAGTGGTCAAAGGGACTGATAAGGAAATTCATTGGAGGAGTCACAAGTTGGACTCTTGCCTAAAAAGCTGCTGAAGAGTAAGCTTCAGAACACGGTGGCCTCAGCAAAAATGAGCAATGTCAAAGAGGAGTCTGATAAAACATAGAAGGGAACAAAGGAAAGGTACTAAGAGCAGAGCTAATGTCAGGCATTTGCATATCTTAGGTAAGATCAAAACATTCTGTGTCTTAACCCATACATACAAAAATGTTTGTAGCAGCATGTAGTGGCAAGGAACTGGAAATAGAGTGGAGAGTTATCAATTGGAGAATGGCTGAATAACTTATGGTATATGAAGGTAATGGAATATTATTGCTCTTTAAGAAATGATTATCAGGATGATTTCAGAAAGGCTGGGGGAGACTTACATGAACTGATGCTAAGTAAAGTGAATAGAATCAAGACAATATTGTACACAAAAAGAAGAAGACTATGTGATGGTCAATTCTGATGCCTGTGGCTCTTTTCAACAATGAGGCATTCAGTAGACTTGTGATGGAAAGAGTGAGCTGTATTCAGAAAGAAGACTGTTGAGACAGAATGTGAATCACAATATAACTTTCTCACTTTTGTGTTGTTGTTTGCTTGCCTTTTGTTTTCTTTCTCATTTTTTACCTTTTTAATTCTGATTTTTCTTTTGCAGCATGATAAATGAAAATATGTGGGGGAAGAGAGGGAGAAAATTTGGAACACAAGGTTTTGCAAGGTTGAATGTTGAAAACTATCCTTGCATTTATTTTGAAAATAAAAAGCTATTTAAAAAGCATTATATGTTTCTCTCATCAATAAGAAATGTAAGCACATTGTTCCTATTTAAACAGTACATTGTTCCTGTGTAAATGGTATGTCAATACATCTGTGTCTTCCCTTTTTGTATATTGTAGCGAGCTGTCGTCTCTAGAAGCTGCCGGATCGCTCTCTGGGAAGAGATCTGCTTTGTCTACTCAAATCTTTAAGACAGATTCTTCTTCCTGTAGTGAACCGTTGTCTCCAGGCAGTTGCTGTTAACTCTTGTCCTTAGAAGTGACTTCCCTTCCTGCAGAGAGCCCCGTCAGGCCTGATGTAATGCAGAGAGTCTTCTTCTTTCTCTGAGAGTCCTCTCTTTTATTCTCCTAGAGAATGGGCGTGGGATAATGCAAGGGCTTCTGGGAAGAACCACCCCAGCCAATGAGCTTGCCCCCTCTATCAAGTCAACCTGAGTTCTCACCTTGTAATTGTCCAGAAAACCTGAATTCTCACCTTGTCACTGTCCAGACAACCTCAGTTCTCACTTAGTAATCCTAACAGTATATTCTTCTTATTCTTGTACATTGGTGAGAGTTACGAATTGTTAAATTTAGATGTGATATCATTATCAATGGTCCTAATAACTAGTGCCATCCCAAAGTAGGATGAGATGCCTTGAGATGTGTCTTTTTATCATATATCCTTAAGAAGACTACTATTTATTGGGATGTTATAGAGCATGTTAAGATGATGGTTCTTTTTCAAATCCAATATTACATTAGAATGTTTGTCAATAACTCTTCCATCTTTGAAACTCTGTCTTACTATGCAACCTCTATACTAGAATACTTTTCAATTACCTGGAGATTTTCTTCTAGAGCAAGGGTCTTGAAAATGTTTTCTATGAACTTATGTATATGTCTATATGTACATACATATACATGCATGTACATATATATACATATAATTATTATAATATAATTGATTTTATTTCTAAGACTATTTAAATTTGTGCATTTAGAAACAATATTCTAATAGGCTTCACCAGATTGGCAAAGGGAATAATAATGATTATCATCATCATTATCATAGTCATCATCATCAACATCATCATCACCATCATCATCATCATCTAAACATTTGTGTGTGCAGGCACAAAGGATTATAAATCTCCATAATCTTTTAGCATTCCATTAGTTCTAATGCAGCATTGGGATTGTCAGTTTTGTTTATCTTGTTTAGTAAATTACCAGCTTTCTGACTTTTCCACTCATATTTTTCCTAAATGATATATCATAATGCTTGTTACATAATAGATACTCAAAAATGTTTACTGGATTTATTAGATATAGCATGTCTTAGGTACAAGTCATCATAAGAAATACCCTGCAGCCTGCTTACATCCATCTTATCTTTATAACTAATTTTCTTATCCCTCTTCTACATCTTCAATGACAATAGCAGAATAACATCAAAGGGAAAATCTTATTTTCTAAATTGTACATTAACTCATGAAATTAATATGTTAAATTTCTCATGTCTCCTGGTTTTGTTAGCTAGATGTAAATTTATCTTGACTAATAATAGCATTGACTCTAGAAGAACATGACATTAAAAGATTTTGTTGCTTGGAGTCCAAACCTCTCACCAGCTTCATCATGTTTCTTTGAATGAGTTACAGCTTTTCATTGTCTTACCCAATATGTGGCACCAGAAGGGAACAAATTATTCCAGATGTATAGCCAGAGCAGAAGACAATAGAACCATTATATCCTTTGCCCTTGACAAGGTGTTTCTATTAATATAACCTAAATTCTTTCTAGCTTCTTTGTCCTGGTGCAAAATAATATTAATTTACTTCTTTGGCTTTTAAAAGACTGTTTTTATTTTTATTTTTTTTTCTATTCCTCCCTAAGTGTTATATAGAAACTAGGAATTGTAGAGGGCTAGACATTATAAGGAATAGTTGTTTAGGATTGTGACATCAGATGCAAATAGAAATAATAGCCACTAAACCATCTATAAAGATACCATGTTGACTTATAAAATGACATATTAATGTTATATGCCTATCATTTTGTTTTGTAACTATATCCCAATTACATTGTAATCTGATTCTACCCATAGTTAGGAGTGATCCTTATCTTTGACATATCTGAGGTTATGCTCTCATCAGGCCCCTTATGGCAATATTTCTTTGAGGGCAAGATGAGACAACAGTGAGGCAATG
Organism: Sminthopsis crassicaudata; assembly: GCF_048593235.1. Taxonomy (NCBI): domain Eukaryota; kingdom Metazoa; phylum Chordata; class Mammalia; order Dasyuromorphia; family Dasyuridae; genus Sminthopsis; species Sminthopsis crassicaudata. Next base: position 559,697,488 of record NC_133619.1, read on the forward strand.
ATGACAAAGTACAAGCTAGCCAGATGTGATATACAGAGACTCAATGTAATGTTTTCCATAACATGTAAAGGGCTAGGATTGAGCAATGCACTTGGATAATGAAGCACGTGAGACTAATTGCCAATTGGACAGTTCCCTATTAACTTGTTTGAAGGTTGACACTTTCCAGCTGTTCTGTGCTGACTTGATTGGTGGGACAAAGAGGGGGAAGTGACGTGTGTGGGTGGAGTAGGAGGAGGAAGAGGAATTGAGACTCAGAAGCTGACTCAGTCTCTCCAGGCGTTTGAGGGAGGACCTTGACCCTGACCTTGACTGTAAAAAATCAAGAATAAAGACGTTTAGTGATCCTGACTCCCGCTGATTTCTGGGAAGACAGAGTTCCAGCAATAACAGAAGATTCTCTGTCCTTTAAGCAGCATGCCAGAAGGCTATAGTTATGTCAGGATTCCCCTAACCAATAATTGTGAATGTATTGCCCCATTTCCCCAGGCAATTTTCTAAGCCAAGAAACAAACATGCATTTCCACAGAGATCTATCAGTGCCTAATGAGTGGAATCTTGATTTTCTTTATTTACATATAAGATGATAAGTTTTGTTTTGTTTTTCTTTTATCACTGTATCAGTCACTAAATTAGTAATTTTAATTGAAGCAGGTTATCTCAGTGAAAAGGGTAGTGGACTTGAAAATCATTAGGGTTGAACTCCATTGCCTGTTCTTCTTTTAACTTGCTCTGTGACCTTGGGCTAATTAGTTACCGATCATGTCTGGGTTCTGATTTCTTTATCTGTAAAATAAGAAAGCTATACTAGTTCTCTGGAATATCATAGGTATACATGGTGGATATAATCAAAATTCTATGTAAAGTCTGAGGAAAGATCATTACCAAATGGGAAGATCAGAGAAAGCATCCTAGAAAAAAAAAATAGTATCAATATATAATATATACAAATATATTATATTATACATCTATATATATGATGCAGCTAGACTGATACTATATAGAGATGCATATATGGACACTCTATAAAACAATATAGTATAAAATAACACAACACAACAAACCATAGAACATAGCCTAAAGTGGCATATGATATGTGACAAATGGTAGATGAAAATCATGACATTTAAGCATAATATAGTTTAATATATAACATAATAGAGATAACACAATGCAACATAAAAACTCTGTGTGTGTGTGTGTGTGTGCGCGTGTGTGTGTATGTGTGTGTGTGTGTGTGTGTGTGTGTGTGTGTGGTCTCAGATATCTCGTTTCATTGTTATAGGTAAAGAAATTTCCTCTACTAAAGCAGATCATTCTGCAATTTATATTCATAAGGAATTAGATGAGTCACCATAAATTTAAATGGCTTTCCTCAGGTCAAGCGGCTATTAAATCAGTATTAGAGAGATAAACTGAATTCAGGTCTTCTTTAGTCCAGGACAGCTATCTATGTGTTCTTACCTCTAATGTGTTCTTATGTTATATTATAGTGTATTGTGTCACATTGTTTTATCGTGCTATATTATATTGTGTTATATTTTTATATTATGTCAGGTATATATCCTAATTAACAGATTACATACCCTTCCTGAATTACGGTCCACAAAAGATTTTACACAAATAATTCTGATATTAATTGATTGTCATAGCAAGGAATTTGTCAAAAAAAAAGCCCATAAAAACAAAATATAAATTGAAAATTGTCACAGATTCCCAGGACTTATTCATGGAAGTCACCCACATATGTTTTAGAAAATACTTTAATTTCTGCTTAATTAAACAATTAGTAAATCAATAAGTGAAAACTGAGAATCCAGTGTGCAAAAATGCCTTAAAATGTCATAAGACATGTTTATGAGTAGAAAAGAAACTTAAAAGGACCTTCAGTGAGACTGAGGGATAACTGATAGACAATCCCTTTGGCATTTATATAATATCAACATATCTAGGTGAAAGTTTTTAGCAGACTGAAGGATGCAAACCCCCAGGAGGATATGAACAAGTTTAGGACAGAATTAAGAATTATAGATGGCCTCTGACTTATCCTAGAGAAGAGAAACACCTATGTCAATGAGGTCACAAAATTATTGAATTATGATATTATGTGGGAAGTGAAAATGACTCACATAATCTCTACTGATTCTTTAAAAGTTTACAACCTTTTTTAGTGATGACATATGGATATAAAAAAGCAATAATAAGAACAGCATATGGTTTAACAAATACTTTTATTTTACAATGCCTGATTAACCTTCAAAATATATTGTTTTGATCATATAATATAATTATTCAATCATCTTCAATATCTCTCTATACATTAAAACCTTGTTTTCTTAGCAAAACACTCAAGACTCCTTAGAATATAGTGCCAATTAATTTTAAAAATTGTAATTATAGAGTGAAAAGAGTCCCAAATTTGGAGGCAGGAAATCTAGGCTTTAATTCTAGTTCTAATAACTCATCATCCATATGATGAAGGGAAGTCACTTTAACACCATGATTTTCAGTTGCCTCATTTTTTTTTCAAATGGAATAACAATACCACCTAACTCATTTTTGAAAACTTTGAAAAACTTAAAGCTCTTTAGAAATATGGGTTATGATAGTCTTTTCAGTTTTTTTTTTTTAATTCTAATTCTATTTCCTTTCCCTGAAAAAAAAAAAAATACTAGTCAATGCTCTAAGCAAACTAGAATGAGATAGCTCATTACACACCATGCTCTTATCTGACAAATTTCTGATTCTATAATGCTATATACCTGGAGGAGCCCCTGACTAACTCTACCTTTTTGAATCCACCTGTGATAGCTCCCTGGAGGCCTCAGGATCAGCCAGATTCAGAATAAGCAAAAGTCCTTGGTCTTTAGGGGAAGAAGTGAAGGAGATGGACAAAACTACCAGGAATTTTGCAAAGGATCCCTTCTTGATTCTAGAGTCCAGAATCTCTACACTTTTCTCCTCTTTGTCCTGGGGCCAAGTGAAGTTCTCAGGCCTCTCTCACTGCATCCCTTAATCCCTAGCTACAATTCTCTTAACCCTAAACATTGAGCCAGCAAACATATGCTAATAGAGTTATTGTTCAAGTAGGTAATTACCTTTAAGTGCTTGGTTGTCTGATTCAAGCACACCTTTTAAGAGTTTCAGCCCTTTACACCACCCCATCCCCCAAGACCTGGTTTACATATAACACTGTTTTTTTCCAGGAGGTTTTCTCTGATCCTTCCTTTTGGTAATGATATTTCCTCAGATTTTACATAGAATTTTGACTGTATCCATCATGTACACTATGATATTCTAGGTTGTTTCATAAGAACAAAGTTTTAAAAGCTAAAAGGACCAACCTCAGAAATCATTGAATCCCAAACATCATTTAACAAAGGGGTAATTGTAACTCAGAGAAGTTTAGGGATTTGCTTAATGGCACAGATAATAAGGAGCAGAGCTGATATTCAAACCTCTCATTCTAAATGCATCTGTGTACCCAATTATCTGCCTTATTATTGTAGAGCTTCCTTGAAGCAAAGATCTTAACTTTACGTTTCTCCTGTTCAGGATTTGTAGTCAAAGACAAGGATTTAAATTCACTGTCCATCTTGTTTTGTGATCTTGACCTAGTTCTCTGAAATTCAGTGTCTTCATCTATAAAATGAGAGGGCTGTCCAAGATGATTTCTAAGATTTCTAAGGTCTTTTTCAGATCTACATCTTTGATAGTGTAATCCCTCAGTGCCAACTATATCACACACATATGCACACACACACACACACACACACACACACACACACACACACACACACACATTCACCTTAAGGGGTAAGATAAGGTTTGTGAATTCCTTACTGCCAGAGAGGAAATTCTTCTACAAGCACATGTCATCACTTTCTCTGCAATTGACAGTCTCAGAGAGTTACATATAACACTGAAAGATTAAATGACAACTGTAGTGTCAGAGAAATAATGTTTAAATGAAAGGCAGTACTCAAACTCAGGTCTTTCTTGCTTTTAGACTATCCCTTTATTGACTCTGATGCACTCACTATGCCTTTTGTGCACATGTTGCAACATTGATTAGATGCTAGATTGTAGCTGTGTCATAAAACAAAGCAGAGCTGGATAATCTCAGAGGAAACAAGATATTTGCAAATGATACTTATGCATTTCCTTAAATTAAGTATTAGAATACATTCCTCAGTCATGAAGGCATATCAGAAATTTTTCTGCCTAAAGTAGTGCTCTAATTACAATTTTAAAATATGTTTCTCTTGTGGATAATCAACCTGGCACAAGTAAGCATTTGTCCTGTGTTTTTTTGTTTGTTTGTTTTTGTTTTGTTTTGTTTTGTTTTGTTTTCCTCCCAAAGAATAGGATTGGAGGAAGAAACAGATCCTTTGTCATTTTCCCAAAGTACTAATTGAGAGTGGAGAGTGTATCAATAATGAGAAAACCTGTGTGGTCCTAATCAACAATGGGTGTGTGTGTGGGGGGGGGGTAGTGTTGAAAATGTTAAATACTCATGTTGATTTCCAAAGCAAATACTAATCCACTCCCAACAGATTAGCCCTTTGTGTCTTCAGAACTTTTTGTTTGTTAGCATGAAGGTATAGAGCTAATTTCAATGAAGAGTTGGAGAAGGGGAGTGGATTGAATATGTTTTCCTGTGAACTTGACATTCATGTCTAATGATGACCTTCACACCTCTGTAAGCTGCACACAGCCTTTGATTTTTCAACTTTTACAAGAGACCCCTGCTGTTTTCTTGCAAGTTCCCTTCTGTGCATCTGCCAAAATAAGCTATCACCATTTCTGGGTGTTTTATCTCAAAAGATGCCATCATCCCTAAGGGAAATAACATTCACAAGCTTATAGGTAATAATTGAGACACATATCAATCACAGTTAACTGTTATCTCATTCTCTCTGACAATGCCTTAGATCAAGGAATAATTTTCATTTTATAATAAAAATGATTCCTTTCATTCCTACTCTATTGGGAGAAGAATAGAGTAGGAAGGCTGATTATTTATGAGCCAAAGAACTAGATACCATATTAAAATCAAATTTTCAAGTGCAACCTATGTTCTTGAAATATTCCCACCTCTTCAAATGAGTGCCTGGGCCCTAAGCTGATTCATAGGTAAAGATGAGTTTTTAATGATGATCTTCAATTCCCAAATCAAGCTGTCATTTAGGGACCTGAGTGAATTATCCATTTGCCCTGTAACAAAGTTAAATAATACTTTATCATATAACACTTTAAAAAACAACCCTTCCTGCCTTTCTGTAATACTGAAAACTTCACAGTGTTATATTTTCAAGAAACTTACAAAAATTCTTTATTTTATGCATTATGTATCAATCAATGAACAAGTATTTGTTAAGAATTTACTATGTTTTAGGCAGGGATACCAAAGTAAACAAAAGAAAGTTTCTCCCCTCAAAGAATTTACGTGAGATGAGGAAAAAAAATTGCAAATGAATATGCACAAACAAGTTCTATACATCACAGAGGGGGCATAATTAATAGAGGGAAGGTGCTAGAATTTAGAGGATTTTTGGAAAACTCCTGTTATAACATAAACATTTAGATGGGACTTAAAGGAAGTCAAAAAAGTCAGGAGTCTGTGCTTTGCTTGTTCTATAGGTCCTAGATTAGAGAAGATGGAGTTAGTGGAGAGGCAAGTGGGCCACATTTTTATGAGTTTGTGAATTCATATATAAGTGCTGATTGATAATTTCTAGAGATTTCTAGAAATTTCAGAAACTCATATGGGATGGGATTGTTAATAGGTTTTTCCATCAACTGTTTGGGATGGAGGCACATAGCCATGAAGCCAGAGTCATGAACAAGATGGTTTTCTAAGTGCCATATTATCTTTGTTATGTCATTTTTTTTTAACAGTAATCATGGCCATAGTCATCAGAATATCAGTGAGTTATACTGAAGACCAAAACAAAATCCTTTCTTGTACTTAAGTCCTAGAAATAATTAGGAAGGAGAGCATTCAGCAGAGTGTTACATTAGCTCTTCAAAATTCATCTCTCTTTTTCTCATAATTTAAATTAAATTATTACTTTATAATCTTAAGTCATGATGGGTTTTGATAGTATATTTCAAAAGTATATAAATAAATTGCCTTTATTTGTTGACAATTAACTTATAAACAGTCTATTTGTTACTGCTTATTGGATTATTAATGTCACAGTCACATTCCTATGGGTATCATTATCAATTTGGAAGAAAGAAGGCCTAGTAATATAGGAGTCTAAGTATCCCTTTATACTGTTTCTTTTTTTTTTTTTTAATAAGAAACATTTTTTAGAGAGAGTGTAGTATGCTACTATTTTTTTGAAAATTATGGAGACCAATATGGATTTTTCATAACAAATTATTTTCATGAAAATATTATCACAGATAATAAGAATCTTTTTAATTCTAGATATAAGAAGTATCATCAAAGTCTTATTTTATTCCTCATATAAAAGGCCTATGTGTTTCTTTTTCATTTCACCTTCTAGGCACTTTTTGATGAAAATTGCTATGATAAATAGAAGAGTGATGATTAACCATATTTGCTAAAATATTGTGGAATAAATTTGGTAAATACTCAATGTTTGTAACTACCAAACACTTCTATAAAACAAGTTAAGCAGCATCCTAGGATGGCATGCATGTGTATGAAATGATATAAAATGCATCTTCAAAAGGATCCATAATGTTAGCTTTCTCATTAAATATATTATTATTAGTAGTAATAATATTAGTAGTTGAAAAACAAATATTTCTTGACAATTAGAGCTTTCCCAATTTCTTTCAATGACACTACTATCCTTCCTAGACAGGCCTAGAACCTTAAAGAAGTATTTGGCTCTTCCAGCTTCCTTAATCTCCATATCAATTAGTTGCCAAGTCTCATTGATCTTATCTTCCCATTTCTCACATATTCATCCTCTTCTCTCTACTCTTACAGTCTTTGTGGTCTCTGTTAGACAACTAAAATATTTCCTTACTTTTTTCTTTCTGTTTATGATACCTTATTCTTTATTCTGTCCTTTACATAGTTGTCAAACTGATATATCTCAAGCAAAACTTTGTGTTACCATCTATCTTACACTGAAAGATCTTTAGTGTTCACTATTTTCTCTAATGAAAAAATACAGATCTATAGCTTGGGATTTAAAATTGGTCACATTTTCTTGGATATCTTTTCAATATTAGGCTTTAATATTTCTCTTAGTGAAATCCCATCAGGGTAAAATTCTTCATAGTACTTTAAAATTCCATATGTTCCCATACACTCTTGTAATTTGAACATTTCATATTAAATAAATAAATAATTCTGTATGGTATAATACAAACTCAATTATACATGTATGACTATATTAATGTATAAATCAAACAATCGTAGAATAAAAATATAAATTGATGAGGCATTTGGAAGATAATCTAATTAATAGTTATTCTTACAATAAGGAAACTGAAGCACAGAACCTTGAAATGACTTCTCCAAATCACTTTTCTAGTTAGTGGTAAAGATGAGACAAGAAAAGAAAGTACAAGTTGGCATGAGTCCAAGGGATTAAAAATGAAACATGTCACCTACCTCCTGTCAGAGAGATGATAGATACAAATCTGTATGGAGATGGGTATTTTTAGATGTGGCCAATGTGGGCATTTATTTTGCTGGACAAGAAGATGATTGTAAACACATTAATCAAATAACTAATTTTTAAAAATCAACAATTTTTCAAGGGGAATACATGACAGCTGTACTTAAGTACTTCAAAGGATATCATGTGGAAGAAAATTCCTTCTTGGTCTTGGAAAACAGGAGAAAGATCAATATGTATGAGTTGGAAATTATCAAATTTAGTTTTTATGTTAGGAAGAAAAAAAAAACACCCAGCATTGTTCAAAAATGGAATGAGTTCCATATTTCCCCTTGCTGAATGTTGAATGTTGAATGACCAGTTTTTCAGGTGTGATTTACTTATTTTATTGGTGGTGCAGATTGAACTAGTTGCCTGTTGAGGTCCTTCCTACCTCATATTGTGTAATTCTTTTATGTAGAGTCCAAATACAATATTCAGAACAATTTATATGCTGGACTCATCTTAAGAAAGGATAATAAAGGACGAATCTCTTTTTATCCTTGAAAATATATTATTTTTATTCATAAAAATTTGTTTAGAGAGCTAAAAGATTTAAATGTAATATACTTGGGTCTCAGAATAACTAAACTAAAGTTATAATATAAAGAATCAAAGTGGTTTTTTGTTTGTTTCTTTATTGTTTTTAGGAAAACAGTTTCCCTATCAGCACAAATACATTCTAAATCGATTTCTTCATCTGAACCTCATAAACGTTTCACTTTAATTGTACCTTGGATTTTGTTGTTGAATTTTAGTCATTCACACATGCCCAATTCTTTGTGACTCTGTATGGGATATTCTTAGCAAAAATACTTGAGCAGTTTGTGATTTTCTTTTTTTTTAAGGTTTATTTATAATTTTTTTGACAGTATATATGCATGAGTAATTTTTTTATAACATTATCCCTTGTATTCATTTTTCCAAATTATCCCCTCCCTCCCTCTACTCCCTTCCCTTGATGACAGGCAATCCCATACATTTTACATGTGTTACAATATAACCTAGATACAATATATGTGTGTAAATCCCATTTTCTTGTTGCACATTAAGTATTAGATTCCAAAGGTATAAGTAACCTGGGTAGATAGACAGTAATGCTAACAATTTACATTTACTTCCCAGTATTTCTTCTCTGGGTGTAGTTGTTTCTGTCCATCATTGATCAACTGGAAGTGAGTTGGATCTTCTTTATGTTGAAGATATCCACTTCCATCAGAATACATCTTCATACAACATTGAAGTGTACAGTGATCTTCTGGTTCTATTCATTTCACTCAGCATCAGTTGATGTAAGTCTCTCCAAGCCTCTCTGTATTCCTCCTGCTGGTCATTTCTTACAGAGCAATAATATTCCATAACATTCATATACCATAATTTACCCAACCATTCTCCAATTGATGGACATCCATTCATCTTCCAGTTTCTAGCCACTACGAAAAGAGCTGCCACAAACATTTTGGCACATACAGGTCCCTTTCCCCTCCTCAGTATTTCTTTGGGATATAAGCCCAATAGCAGCAATGCTGGATCAAAGGGTATGCACAATTTGATAACTTTTTGGACATAGTTCCAAATTGCTCTCCAGAATGGTTGGATTCTTTCACAACTCCACCAACAATGTATTAGTGTCCCAGTTTTCCCACATCCCCTCCAACATTCATCATTATTTGTTTCTGTCATCTTAGCCAATCTGACAGATGTGTAGTGGTATCTCAGAGTTGTCTTAATTTGCATTTCTCTGATCAGTAGTGATTTGGAACACTCTTTCATATGAGTGGATATAATTTCAATTTCATCATCTGAGAATAATTGTCTGTTCATATACTTTGACCATTTGTGATTTCCTTCTTTAGAAGATTAAGGCAAACAGAATTGACAGGGCCCCACAGCTTTTGAGTGTTTGAAACCAGATTTGAACTCAGATTTTCCTGTTAGAATATAAGGTATTTGAAGGGTGTGATTGATCTTTTGTCTTTATATCCCTAGAATTTAGCACAGTATCTTTTAATATGTGAATATAAAAGTGCTTGTTGATTGATTAATTAAATCTCTTGCCCCCAAAACAAATGGTTAGAAAATGTTTCAAATGGAATCAGAATGTATATTTTCTAACTGGTCAACCAGAATTCCATCTACTCTATCATAGTTAGCCCTTCTGAGTCTCAGTATTCTCATCTGTAAAAAGAAAATAATAATACCTAAAGGATACAAAGGAGGATTTTCTTAGAAAATCCAAGGGAATGAATACAGAAACTTAATCATAAGTTAAGTAACAGATCCAGAAACAAAATGAACCTAAAACAATTGGTATTTCAATATGGTAATTAAATAATTTTGGAGAAAATAATAGAAATGGTGTCACACACAAGATAACTACAAAATGCATTAAGTATCAGAGACTACATCAATCAAGCACATTAATAACATGTAAATAAAATTACAAATTATATAGGAAATTTACATTCTAGTAATCATAGAGTCACATAGTTTATCAATATAAATAAGACGAGATCTCAGAAGATGAATACTACCAACTAACAGTAGAACCATTGGGAAATGTGAATAGAGAAATCTCTAGTTCAACATCATAATTAAGTGGGGTGGTCCTAGTTTCTATAAGCTGTGAAATTTCCTTTTGAATCCTTTTTGTCAGCTCAACTCCATTAAGATTAAAACCTATTCACACAAGGCTGCCTTAGAAAATGGCTATTTATTCTCTTGAGATCCTCAACAAAAGTTTTCCAAAGTATAAAAAGTGGTTTTAACATATCCTGTAGAATGCAGCAGAACAATTTTCTGTAAGGTTAAAAAAATAATAGAAAGTATGACATGTTGGTCTAAATATAGGCCCTATTCCCCCCCCCCAAATCTATCTTGAACAAAATCTTACCACAATCTATAATCATATTTTAAGTAAAAAGATGATAATGAAAAATATGAGAATGAAGAAAACTAGAATAATGAGAATAAATAAAACATCTAGATTCAAATTGAAAGAAATATTTTAAAAATTCCTTTCACCGATACTTTTTCTTTATGGAGTGAGGAATGATACATAGTAATTTTGCACAATGATTTTTTTAGTATATACTTACAAGACTCTTCCTTTAAAAGATAATCTCATAATCATCATTTGGGAGAGTACTATATGCAGAACTCAGTGAAATGACATGCAAATAAAATTATAGAATAGGTATACAATAGAAATATCCTGATGCATTTTCTTTGGGTCAGTGGAAGTTAAATGAAAATAGGCATACACACCCACACACATACACACATATTCCTCCAAATAAATCTAAATAATAAAACAGACAAAATGTTCTTGAAGATCAAAATTAAAATCAATTTAGTATTTTAAAATTAAATATAATTTAACAAAAAAAGGTTAATTATGTAGACTTTGGAGTAATATATTTCTGGATCTTAATATTAGAAGGTAAACAAACAGATTAAATTATTTATTTATTTTCATCTAAGTGAGAGAGAGAGAGAGAGAGAGAGAGAGAGAGAGAGAGAGAGAGAGAGAGAGAGAGAAAGAGAGGGAGAAAAAGAGAGAGAAAAAAGAAGAGAAGAGAAGACAAGAAAAGAAAAGGAGAGATAGGGGAGGAGAAGATGAAGAAGAAAATGAAGAAAAAGAAAAAAAGGAAGGAAGGAAGGAAGGAAGGAAGGAAGGAAGGAAGGAAGGAAGGAAGGAAGGAAGGAAGGAAGGAAGGAAGGAAGGAAGGAAGGAAGGAAGGAAGGAAGGAAGGAGGAAGAAGGAAGGAAGGAGGAAGAAGGAAGGAAGGAAGGAAGGAAGGAAGGAAGGAAGGAAGGAAGGAAGGAAGGAAGGAAGGAAGGAAAGAAGGAAGGAAAGAAGGAAGGAAGGAAGGAAGGAAGGAAGGAAGGAAGGAAGGAAGGAAGGAAGGAAGGAAGGAAGGAAGGAAAGAAGGAAAAGGAACAGGAAGAGAAGAGGAGCACAAGAAGAAGAATTAGGTTAATGTAGAAATTCAAAAAAGAAAAAAAAATTAAGCAATTTCACCATTACAATATAGAGAAAGCATGATGTTACAGTGGTTATTCTAAAAAAAAAAATATCTGCAGGAATTTTTCATGAGACAGTGGTGTGGTGTGTATATCATAAAAAGCTAATGTGAAATGAGGCTATATAAAGAAAAAAATCACTTCCAGGAATAGGAAGTTAATATTCCCACTATCCCCTTCCCTCATCATCCTTTATCTGGAATACTGTGCTCAGTTTTGAGTGCCCTACTTTAAAAATCATATTGCTAAGTTAGAGATTTGACAAAGACAATCAAGATGAAGAACTTTTGAGTTCATATCATATGAAAATTTGATGGAGGAATAATAGATATTTATCCTGGAGAAAAAAAAGGGAGCAATGAAAAGGAACCATGAAAAGGTGCACATATATCAATATATAACCCATAAGAAATTGCTAAACAGAATAGGATTAAAGAATATCTTTAAGAACTTGTGAAACAAAAAATGTGTCAGTCACATGACAAAAGCAAAGGATTATAAGTGGATGACCATAGTGTCCCAGTGGATTATCTGGAGATGTAAGGAAGGCTTTTGCTTCTTTATTACATCAGATTAATACAAGGGTACAGGTATGAGGTGATGAGACAGTGCATTAGGGAAGTGTCAGCTATCAGAAAAGAAAAGAAGGAATATCCAAGAGATGTTGCAAAACTGATATACTTTATCAACAAATTGGATATGGAGGAAGAGATAATGAAGAGTTAAGTTGCAAGCCTGGGGGACTGTGAGGTTGCCTTGAACAGTAACAGAAAAGTTTGGGACAGGATAGAAAGAAAAATAATGAGTTCTATCTTGGGTGTGTTGAGTTTAAGATTTCTACTTGATATATAGTTTGAGATATATGAATGGCAGTTGCAGATATGACAGGAGGTCATCAAAGAAATATAAGTTAAGCATATTTGAGAATTGTTAATATAATCAAAGTGGTTTACATTTAAAAACAAATTCATTATTAATTCAGAAAAGTTTCATTATTTATGCAAAGGAATAGACTTGGTTTAAGGAAATATACCTTTATCAATCTATTAGGATTGTAATTCAAGAAGCTTGAATTCTATTCTGAAATTCTTAATTTTATAACATTCCCTATGGCATGTTCTGTTCCTCAATTTTTCCTTTGTAAAATGGAAATATTATACCATATGAATGTATTTGCTACACAGCTTAAAGAGATATAATACCAAATAATAAAATATCAAATATTTAAAATTAGACTTTCTGGAGGATGGGGGAAGTGCCATATCAATACAAAATTCCATTGTTTACATTTATTATTCAATTTAATCAACCTTAGTGCCTTAAGATACCATTTTTTTCCCAGCAGAAAAAGCTGGTTTTCTCTAGAGAGGGAAAAAAAAAGAAATAAGAGATCTTCTACTGTGCCTTAGAATAGAAAATACTTAATATGAAGTTGATCACCATCTCTCTGATTTATTGAAATGAATTAGTATTCTTTTGAGTGCATCCTTTTATCAGTAGAAAATTAAATTTGCTCATGTGTATGCAAGTATTCATGTATATTTTGCTGGCCCAGATTCACTCATAAATTGCCAGAGGAGTTCTCTTTCTCCAATTCATCAGAGAAGTTAAGAAATATCTTGTCTCTCAGGATCTTAAGCAGACAATTGGAAGGGAATTGATAGATCATTTAGTTTATCCCTCTTCAACAAAACCAATACCTAGAGAAAAGTCACTTAAAAAATCTTCAACAAAATACAAAGAAACAAAGCAAAAACCAAAAAACAAAATCCTCCCAAACCACATGGTCTAAGCTTGTACCAACTGACATATTTGCATTTCTGTTATGATCATCCATCAACATATGAAAATCTCTACAGTGAAGTCATCAGTAATGACAGGAGACAGAATATTGTTGTGAGGACAGTGCTGAAATTTGAACACATTTGGAATGTGTTCAAATCCTATGCCTAATACTTACTTAGCTATGGGACCCTAGACGTATCACATCAGTTTTCTGAATTAGTTTTTTTACATTTTAGAAATGGATAATAGTATTTACTACATAGGCTAGTGAGCAGATATGTAAGTGATATCTGTAAAATACAAATTAAATGCCAATTATTATTATAATAGCTGTCTTTTATAATGGCCATACGAGTTGCTTATTCGCACCTCCCTTTAGCAAGAGCAACTTGACATCCCTTTTCCTGATGCAAACAGGGTCCCTTAGAGTTCTCCTGGCTTAGCCAGGAAATACATAAAATCTCAGGTTGGTTCAGCATCTTTAATTTTCTATAAATTTCACTTCAATATTATGTCTTGATTCTAGTTACTAGATATTTGCCTTTCCATTGAAATCAAGCCCCGAAACATATGCCATTCTCCCTGTACTTGATCGTACCTCAGATCTTTTCCTAATTACCAAAACTCACATTCCAGCTTCTCTGAGAAAAAGTCCAGAACAACTTTCTTAGAGTCTAGGACCTTCCCCTAAATAGCATTTTCTGGGGATCTGCCTCCCTTCCTTCTTTGCCATTGCTTATACCTATCAGAAGCCTTATTGGATAATACATTCTACTTGCTGCTGGCACATTTAACAGCTGCCTATCTCTGGACTCACCTGAATATAGCCACCTGCTTGACTATATTCTTGCCTATTGCCTTCCCCAAAAGAGAATTTGGAAAACATTAAATTCAGGGAGTTTTCCCATCATGGAAATCCTTTGCCATCTAATGAAATTTTTGGACACCTCCAAATTATACTTTTAATGCCTAAAATAAAAGTAATGGGATTATAAAGAAACTAATAATTTTGAAACACAGTTATCTACCATGTTTCTATCTACTACATAGATAACACATACTTACACACATAACATATTATGTTGTGTATTTTTATATACGTAGATGGATAGAGAAGTGGAGAGATTGATCCATATTCATAGACTCTATGTCAACAATCTCTGATTTAATTCAGCTTCCTCATTTTGAAAAAGATAAGAGAGATTCAGAAATAATAGTCCAAAGTCATATAAGCAGCAAATAGGGTTTTTAACAGAAGTTTCAAATTCAGTTCTCTTTTCACAATGCTGTGTTGTCAAATGAAGTCAATGTTTTACTGTATCAAAATTTTGAAAAAAAATGTTTCTTTTTACAGAAGAATAACAAATCAAGTCAGAAAAGAAAAGGCATTTTCTAGTAGTGATTACAGAATTTGAAATGCCAAGGCAATGAGAAGACTCCATTGAATTATTCATGAAAAATTGTAGTGAAAAAAATTACTTTCTACCTGATTCTCTAGGTGTGTAAGCAACATTTAATAGGATGTTTATGAACCAACTTATTTTTTTTTAAATTTTTATTATACCTTTTTTTTATTTACAAGATATATGCATGGGTAATTTTTCAGCATTGACCCTTGTAAAAACTGTTCCAACTTTTCTCCTCCTTCCCTCCACCCCCTCCCCTAGATGGCAGGTAGAGCAATACATGTTAAATATGTTAACATATATGTTAAACACAATATATGGATTCCTATCCATATAGTTATTTTGCTGCGCAAGAAAAATTGGACTTAAAAATAAGGTAAAAATAACCTGAGAAAGAAATAAAAAATGAAAGCAGACAAAAACAGAAGTGGAAATGCTATGTTGTGGTTCACACTCATTTCCCATAGTTCTTTCACTGCGTGTAGCTGATTCTTTCATTATTGAATAAATGAAACTCATTTGGTTCATCTCATTGTTGAAGAAAGCCACATCCCTCAGAATTGATCATCATATAGTATTGTTGTTGAAGTGTATAATGATCTCCTGGTTTTGCTCATCTCACTCAACATCAGTTCATGTAAGTCTCTCCAGGCCTTTCTGAAATCATCCTGCTGGTCATTTCTTACAGAACAATAATATTCCATAATATTCATATACCACAACTTATTTAGCCATTCTACAATTGAAGGGAATCCATCAATTTCCAGTTTCTAGCCACTTCAGAAAGGGCTGCCACAAACATTTTTGCACATACCCTTTCCCTTCTTTAAGATCTCTTTGGGATATAGGCGTAGTAGTTATACTGCTGGATCAAAGGATATGAACAATTTGATAACTTTTTGAGCATAGTTCCAAATTGTTCTCCAGAATGATTGTCACAGCTCACAATTTCACAAACAATGTATCAGTGTCCGAGTTTTTCCACATCCTCTCCAACATTCATCATTATCTTTTCTTGTCATTCTAGCCAATCTGAGAGGTGTATAGTTGTTGGTTCTTACTAAGTGGTAATGAGATAATGAGATATTAGGTTTTTACTAAGTGTTAAGTCAGTACTTGACAATTCTCTAGTTCTGGCCTTTACTGGGAGTTTTACTTGTGAATTTCTGGGGAAGAGCTTGCATGCTTAGGAGGAGCAAGTTCATTGGTTGAAGTAATTTTTTCCTAGAAGCCCTTGCATTATCCCATGCCCATTCTCTGGGAGGATAAGAGGGCAGCTCTGGAGGAAAGAGAGTTTTGTCTGGACGAGACTTGAGGCTGCTCTCTGCAGGAAGGGAAGTCGGCTCTCTACAGGAAGAAGAATCTGTCTGACAGATTTGAGTTGATACAGCAGATCTCCTCCCAGAGAGTGATCGGCAGCTTCTGGAGACAACAGCACATTACATATAGTGGTATCTCAGAGTTGTCTTAATTTGCATTTCTCTAATTAATAATGACTTGGAACATGTTTTCATATGACTAGATATAGTTTCCATTTCTTCATCTGAAAATTATCTGTTCATATGCTTTGACCATTTATCAGTTGGAGAATGGCTTGATTTCTTATAAATTAGAGTCAATTCGCTACATATTTTGGAAATGAGGCCTTTATCAGAACTTTTGACTGTAAAAATGTTTTCCCAGTTTATTGCTTCCCTTCTAATCTTGTTTGCATTAGTTTTGTTTGTACAAAAGCTTTTTAATTTGATGTAATCAAAATTTTCTATTTTGTGATCAATAATGATCTTCTTTGGCAACAAATTCCTTCCTCCTCCACAGGTCTGAGAGGTGAACTATCCTATGTTTTTCTAATTTATTTATAATCTCATTCTTCATGCCTAAATAATGCACCTATACTGACCTTATCTTGGTGTATGGTGT
The DNA here is from genome assembly GCF_048593235.1 of Sminthopsis crassicaudata. Classification (NCBI taxonomy): domain Eukaryota; kingdom Metazoa; phylum Chordata; class Mammalia; order Dasyuromorphia; family Dasyuridae; genus Sminthopsis; species Sminthopsis crassicaudata. Next base: position 559,714,274 of record NC_133619.1, read on the forward strand.
TAAGTGTAGGTCAATGCCTAATTTCTGCCATACTAATTTCCAGTTTTCCCAGCAGTTTTATGTCAGACAATGAATTATTATCCCAAAAGCTGTGGTCTTTGGGCTTTTCAGACACTAGATTATTATAGTTATTGACTATTTTGTCCTGTGAATCTAACCTATTCCACTGATCAACTAGTCTATTTCTTAGTCAATACCAAATGGTTTTGGTGACCACTGCTTTATAATATAGTTTTAGATCTGGTACATCTGGGTATGAACCAACTTCTTTTCAAGAAGAATGTTTGTCCTTTTTCAAAATTTTCCAAGAAAAAAGAGAGTTTGTAACTGTGCTGTGTAGAAATACAAGTGATGTGAGATGTTCACCACCTGTATTCTCTAGAAAAGACATTATTGTTTATTTTTATTTTATTTTTTTACTATTAAAGATGTCTAGTAAAAATTAGTAGGAGGATGTTTGTGAACATGCCTAACTCAAGCCAGAGGTCTGAGCCAGAGAACTGTCAAGTCAGCCTGAATTCTCACCTTGTCACTGTCCAAGATAACCTGAGTTCTCACCTGGTAATCCTAACATATATATACACATACATGTATTCCACCAACAATCATATGTAAATATATGTATATATGGGTATAGAAAGATTTATTATTTTATTTAAATGGATCACTCTCTGCTAGCTATAACCAAAAGCTGTATAGTTTACTATTTCTTTTTAAATTAAAAAATACTTATTTATTTAATATTTTTCCCAGTTACATTTGAAATAAAATTTTTTAACAATTGTTTTTAAATTTTTCTAGTTCTAGGTTCTCCCTTATTCCTGACCACAATTAAGAAACCACATATGAAATGATACAAACCATTTCCATAAAAGTCAGTAAAAGAAAAAAAATTCACCCCCCCCTGAAAATAAAAACCCCTATGAAAAATTAAGTTAAAAAAGAGTTAAGAACAGGAAGAGAGAATTATTCAATTTGTATTCAGACACAATCCTTCTCTGGATATGGATAGAATTTTTCATCCTTCAGAGTAATCATGTATCATTGTCCTTCTGAAAACAGAAGTTATTTGCAGCTGGTCATCCCAGAACATTGTTATATCACTACTTCTTTAATGAACAAAGAGTGACATAATACCAAGAGTACTGACTTTGGACTAAGATGACCTGAGTTCAAATCCTAACTTACTACCTATGTAATTCTGGGCAAGACAATTTATCTGAGTCTAAATTTGGCTTTTAAGTTCCTATATAATAGTAAATATCAGATAATATGGAAAAATACACATTCCTACATGATCCAGTGTTTCTTGAAATGTGTCCTTCTATTGTATAAACCTTATGCTTGAATGAAGCGAAGGAAAAAAGGACAGAAGGAAAGAAGAAAGAAGGAAGGAAGGAAAGAATGAAGGAGCATTAGGGATAAATAATGTTCTATGTTCTGCATTCATAAATAACAAAATGAAAATAATTACTATTTTTAGAAATATACATTATAATCTAATCTCTAGTCTTTCCTCTTTCTAATCCGTTCTGTCAAAATAATCTTCTTAAGGCATAAGCCCATATATTTTACTTCACAACTCAAAAAACCTTCTGTGGTTCCTCAATGAATCTGAAACACAATGTGACATCTGAAGTGTAGTATTTAACATTCTCCAAAGTATGGCTAATCGTATCTATCTAGAATTATTTGCTCTATTCCTTTTTATACAACCCAGACTCCAACAACACAACTAAAATGCTGGCTACTTTCTGATCTCATCCTATAGTTTCATTGCTCTTTGCATTTGCTTCACCCACTCTCTCTCGATCTCTATGAATCAAAAATCTGGTTTTCCTTCAAGGCCCATGTCAATAAATGGGCTCTTCAATATTATTTTGTCATTGAAGTTTCCTTCCTGATATTTTCAGTTGATTGTGATCTTCCTCTGTCCCTTTTCTTTTACTGAATTTTGACTGGAATATGGGGGCAAAAATCCAGAGCACATTCTAGAGAGGAAGTACGGTGTCTCTAAGGGGTATCTTTCTTAAATTGAGGTCTTGAGAGGAATCATTCAATCTGAGGAAGTAGCCAGAAGGATAAATGATGCTTCTAATGTAAATTCCATTCCAATGTTGAGACTCTAGGATCAAAGGTTTCTGGGACATGGTAAAGGATATTCCAAGTACTTTGTAAATGGGAATGAGTATATGGATACATCATCATGGACAGCCAAAATATACTTAAATATATTAATTTTTAAAAAAATATGCCATTCTTTGTTGAACCATTGTCTATGATACTTAAAAATCATGGAGAATGTTGGAAGGGGTAGAAGTAATGAATGAGAAGTATAATCTCTATTTGCTCAAAGAAGAAAAAGGAGACTATATATCAACAAACCTAGATTCAATTCATAGGAAAATATTCTAAGATATCCATAAAAGAATGTTCTGTGAAATGAATCGATGATTACAAAGATACACATCAAAAAGAAATCAAGCCAGGCTCATTGAATATTCTGATAAGGTAATGAGATTGTTGAATGCCATTGACAAAGAACAGTTGAATTTTAGCAAAGTATTTAACAAAAATGTATTCTATATCTTTAAAGACAAGAAATAAAAAAAAATGTGAATTAATTGATGATCTAATTAGGTGACTTGTTATTCATCCCTAATTTGTTGAAGACGAACACATTAGGTTGGTTGAAAACTTGAGCATAAGTTGGATTTAAGTGAGTTAGAGTTAGGCAATGTCATCAGTTTCACTCTGTTCTCCAGAGTCTTCAAAGTCTAATGACAAGACAAAAAAAGTCACCCTGGAATCTTTGATATATGATAAAGCTCTAAGCTCTCCCAAACACTTGCTCCAGCAGCTTTTAATGCCATTGAAACAAGTTGTTCTCTTTGACCCATTCTGCCAGGAGAAATCTTACATATTTGTGATAGGCATCCCTCTTAAGGTTTGATGCTTGTTGACTGTTCCCAATCTGAGATTTAACCCATATACCAAAATGATCTTATTGGGATGTGTTTACTGAAAATGGTCCAGCTTCTTGGAGTTACAGGTAAGAATTAGGTGAATAAAAGCCTGTTAAATACTCAGTTATCAATTCTAGTACATGATGGCTTAATGATTAACAGAAGTGAGATCTCTAGAGGTGAATATCATATATTTATCATTGTCCCAATGTTATTGAAAATTTTCATCAATAATTATAACAAAAGTATAGATGGAATCCTTGCCAAATTTTTGGATGCAGTTAATACAGAAACATGTCTATACCATTTATTAGTAGAAGTAGGATCTGGGAACTTCTTCAAAGGCTAAAACAACCTGCCAAATTAAATAAATTAAAACAAATTTTCTCAAAAACTAAAATATCTGCATGAGTAATTCTCTTTATTGGGTACTGATAAACTCTCAGGTACAGATATCCCCTTTACGTAAACAGTAACAATAATTTAGTGATGGAAATAAAATGAAGATGAATTAATAGTCTAATAATAACAGCAATGCATATCTGTCTAATTCTAAATTTTGCAAAGTATTTTACAAATGTATTCTCACTTGTGCTTCATACCATGAGGTAGGAAATAGTACTATTATTATCTCCTTTGTACAAATGATTAAAAATAGGCTCAATATGCTTGAGACTATTCCTAAAACACAAGCATATTATGTAGAATGATATAAAAATGAAAATGATTCTTTCATAATGTAGCTAAAAAAGACTAAATTCCTTTTCTGTACTGACCATATGAAATAAAACATTGTTCTAAGGGGGTATGGTGTTTTTTTTTCTATTTTGAAGTAAATGAACATTATTTTTATTTATTGTGAGTTTTTTCCTCCAAAATGGGGAATCATTTCTATTTATTTAAACTTTCAGTTTGCTTGAATTAAATTTAATCAGAATTATCTTTATCTACCTCTTCCTTTGTAATTCTCTATATTCAAGACCAGTTTCATTTATGGTGAACTCTATAGACCCTTCTCCTTGGGGAACATGTTTCATAGTTGTGGTTCCTTAACCTGTTGCATTGGTGATTACATGTGATTCAAGCTGGCTAAATCTAGATTTAATTTTATAATTGATCCATGATGTATATTGTCCAGTGAACATGGCTATATGTTTTTTCATAAAAATGAAAATCAAAAAAGAAGAGTTGTTAAAAATCCAACTAAATTCTAAACATTTAGTTTGCTGTTTCATCTGTGCTTCTCTTTAGCCATATTTCTCTAAATCATTTATGTGACCTTTTTAATAAATTAATTTTATTCAGAAGAATATATTTTCTGAAAATCATTCAAATGGCCTTAGAGATGAGCTTTCAAAATGAGCCCAGCAGAAAGAGTACCTATGATTAATTCACATTTCATCTTTAAATTATTTTCCCTTTTTTTCAGTGAATTGATTAAATAATTAAATATAAAAAAGAAAATTCACAGTCTTACAATCTAGGTACATGGTGATGATTCACAGCAAAGTAAGTATTTTGACTTAGCCAATAGAAAATATTAATTGAACAGATTCTACCAAAATTAATTAAATACACAGTATCAAAGAAGTATAATAAAAATTTGAAACTTTATTACACTGGAAAGCTTTTACAAAAGTGTACACATATAGTTCACTGTCTTTCTACCAAGAGGAAAGAAGAGTTTTTTATTGGATCCCTGGAAATGATTAGTTGATGTATAATATGAATCATTGTAACTTGGAGAATTTTTATTTTTACTTAAATAACATCATTACATGAATATCATTATCCTATTTCTATTTTCTTTAATGTATAAAAAGCTCAGAGAATTTTTCTCATGATTTTTTTGATTTTTCAGTCATTTTCTAATCAACACTATCCACTTTGTTTTCATTTTTTTTGTTAGTACCCAAAAAATGCTGTTTTGAATATTTTTGTATATGTGAAGATATTACTTCCTTGGACCAACAATGAATTAGCTACAGAATCAAAGGTTATAAACACTTTCTCACATTTCCCCAAATTGTTTTCCATAGAGCAATTTATAGTTTAACAATATCCAGGTCTAAGTTAAAACCTCAGAATGCTTTTGATTTGCATTTGTCTCATTAGTATTATATTTTTTTCATTTTCATTTACATTACATTTCTTCTTTGAAAAAATGGAAGGTCTTTGTCCCATAAATTATTAGTAGTTCATTCTTAATTTTATGTAGTTATATGAATTGTCTATTGGTATTAGATTTCATCAATGTATCGGTTTGGTTTTGTTCATTTTTAAAATTTACAATAAAAGTCTTTGCTATTTTGGGAAATTTGGGAAGTGATAGAGGTGTAAAAGCAAAAGTTATCAATATAACATTATTTTTTTTTTCTTAGCAAATGAGCTAGGCTTCTCTGGTTTGCGTGAAACTGTTTCTTCACATCTGCAAAGTGTCACATTAACTGTTTTGATATTTATTTAAATCTTCAAATAAATACTCTTCTATTTTCCTATGTTTTGTTTTGCACCCTTCCAGACACATTCAAAATGCCTTTGATTTAATTAGCATCTATTTTTTGAAATGTTATCAGTGAGGTTTTTTTTTTTCATTTTTTCACTTCTCATGTTCATTGTCACTTATAAATTACACAAGCCCAAGCCTCAAGGCCTTTTATTTCCTTTTTCCTATTTGTAACACATCCTACTTTTATTTTTTTACTTTTTAGTTTTCAGTTAACATACAAATCAGAGAATAATAAATATTAAGAAAGTTCTAGGAAGTCCCTTAGTTTGTCCACTTGTCTTCTGGTAAGGTACTAAAATTGTGTGGTGTGAGTAGTCTACAATATTTTTAATGTTCCCTCCAAAATGATCAGTGATTTATTTTTAGATAAGGAAACTAAAATGTATAATATTAGATGATTTGTCCAGAGTAGAAAGTAGCAGATACCATTTAAACCATCAGTAAGCATCATATTTAATAGGGATAAAAAAAACAATTCCCAATAAGATTGCCCATTATCAGCATTACTATTTAATATTTTATTAGAAATGTTAGCTTTAGCAATAAGAGAAGAAAAAAAATTAAAGGAATTAGAACAGGTAATGAGGAAACCAAATTATTACTCTTTACAGATGATATGATGGTATACTTAGAGAATCCTAGAAAACCAACTAAAAAACTACTAGAAACAATTCACAACTTTAGCAAAGTTTCAGGATATAAAATATATCCACATAATCCATAAGCATTTTTATATACTACAAAAAAGGCCAGTGGCAAGAGATAAAAAGAGAAAATCCATTAAAAATAACTGTAGATGATATAAAATATTTGGGAGTCTGCCTGCCAAGACAAAAATCAGGAACTAGATGAACAAAATTTCAAAATACTTTCCATACAAAGAAAGTCAGATCTAATCAATTGGAAAAAATATCAAGTGCTTATGGATGGCCAAGCAAATATAATAAAAATGACAATACTATCTAATTCATTCAGTGACATAAATCAAACTCTCAAGAAATTATTTCACAGAGCTAGAAAAATAACAAAGTTCATCTGGAAGAACAAAAAGTCAAACATTCCAAGGGAATTAATGAAAAAAAATGCAAATGAAAATGGCTTACCTCTACCAGACCTAAAGCAATATAATAAAGCAGCAGTCATCAAAATCATTTGCTCCTCACTTTAAAAATAGAGTATTTGAAAAATTGAATGTAATAGATTAGTTTCACAGGACAAAATAATCAATGGATATAGTAATCTAGTGTTTGACAAACCTCAAACCCCTAGCTTTTGGGATAAGAATTTGCTATTTGACAAAAATTGCTGGGAAAATTGGAAACTAGTATGACAGAAACTAGGCATTGATTCACCCCTAACACCCTATACCAAGATAAGGTGGAAATGGGTTCATGATTTAGACATAAAAAGTATTACTATAAACAAAATAGAAGAACAAAGAATAGTCTGCTTCTTAGATATGTGAAGAAAGAAGAAATTTGTAGCCAAACAATAACTTGAGTACATTATGGAATGAAAAATTGATCATTTTTATTACATTCAATTAAAAATGTTTTGTATAAGCCAAATCAATGCAGACAACATTAAAAGGGAAGCAGTACATTGGGAATTTTTTTTTTTTTTATATCCAAGGGTTCTGATAAAGGCCTCATTTCTAAAATATATAGGTAATTGATTCAAACATGAGAATTTTTGTCATTCCTCAATTGATAAATAGCCAAAGCACATGAACAGATTATATTCAGATGAAATTAAAACCATTTCTAGTCTATGCTCTACGTTTTAAATCAGTATTGATTAGAGAAATGTAAATTAAAACAACTCTGATGTACCAGTACACACCTCTTAGATTGCCTAAGATGATAAAAAAGATAATGATGAATACTGGGGGAATGTGGTAAAAATCAGACACTAATACAAGTTGTGAACTGATTCAACTATTCTGAAGAGTACTTTGGAAGTATACCCAAAGGGATATCAAACATTGCATATCCTGTGATATAGTAATATCTCTATTGGGTCTGTATCCCAAAAAGATCCTAATAAAGCTAAAAGGACCTATTTGCACAAAAATGTAGTGGCAAGAAACTAGAAATTGAGTGGACATCTATCAGATGGAGAATGAATAAGTTATGATCTATGAAGGTTAGGGAATATTATCATTCTATAAGAAACAATCATCATGATGATTTCATAGAGGTTTGGAGAGACTTCCATGAACTGATGCTAAGTGAAGTATGTAGAATCAGGAGAGCATTGTACATAGCAAGAGCAAGATTATATAATAATCAATTCTGATGGGTGTGATTCTTTTCAACAGTGAGGTAATTCAGGCCAAATCTAATGGTCTTGTGATGAAGAGAGCTGTAAAGGGCTAGAACTGCACTTGGATAATGGAGCACGTGAGACTAATTGCCAATTGGACCATTCTCTATTAACATGTTTGAAGGTTGACCCTCCCCAACTATTCTGTGCTGACTTGATTGGTGGGACAAAGAAGGGGAAGTGATGTGTGTGGGTAGAGTAGGAGAAGGAAAATGAGTCATTTTCCTGGCAATGGGGAGAGAGGAAGGTGGTGTGGAGATTGCTAAATCTAATCTCCTGATGGGCGGCCACAAAAGACCAAGAATAAAGATTTTTGGTGATCCTGACTGCGGCTGATTTCTGGGAAGAGAGAGTACCAACATTTAGTGTCCAACGTGGACCAGGCACCCTATCTCCACTGAAGTTCTCCGGTGACCAGGAGATTAGGTGAGTATTTTAATAGACAAATAAGGAACTTACCTTGTTAAGGGCTAAACCAGCAATCTCTTATAGCTGAAATGGGGCAGATGTTAGCTAAAGACATTGCCTCGACCTCAGCTGACCCAGCCCCAGCCCCTGCTCCAACTCCAGCTCCAGCCCCACCCAAGAGTGGTGCTATAGAGAGTATAATTAAGATAATTGAGGAGCAGAGTTTACTTGTAACCTGGGTACAGATTGATAAACTCTTGGGCATATTAAAATGCACATCCCTTTGGTTCTTAGAGGAAGAAAAACTTAATGTAGATAACTGGAAGCTAGTGGGACTTCAAGTGAAAGAATTTCACACAAAAAAATGGGCCTTGTCCAATTTCTGCAGAGGTGTTTTATGTATACAATGTAGTTCAATTAGACTTAAACTATCAAGCAAGTTATAGGAGAAGGAAAAGTTTTTTAAATGAACAGAGGAGGAAATGTGAGGAAAAAAAGATAGAAGATAAGCAATGTCAAGATCTTGCCTGAGGGCAAGGGGATTTAAATGAGGAATTAGGGTGTGATGACTCTGATTCTCTGGAAGAAGCTTCAACCCCACCTAGAGAGCAGATTATTCACAGGCCCAGATCAACTCCACCTTCAGGAACTGAGGGAGGAGGAGGAATGGGAGGGGCAGTGATATCAACACCTCCCCTCCAGCAATAGATTACAGAAAGCAATTTTTCAAGAGGCCAAAAATGGAAAAGAAATAGATAGTGATTTCAAACTTCAAATTTTTCCTGTGATTCAACAGCTTAATTTTTCAGTCCAAGAAAGCAGAAGACACACTCCTTTTGATATGAACATCCTCAAAGACCTGAAAAAAGCTTGCACTCTCTATGGGGCTACATCAGCTTATGTAAAGATGTTACTACAGAATTTGGCTTATGAAGACTTAACCACTAGTGACTGGAAAACCATCGCAAGGGTATGCTTAGAACCTGGACAAAACTTCTTGTGGCTTTCTGAATATAGTGAGCTCTGTAGGATTCAAGCCTAACAAAATAGTCAAAGTGGAGTTAATACTTCAATCACCTGTGACCTACTAACAAGTGTAGGTGCTTATGCAGAAGCTTCAGTACAGATTAATTACTCCATAGCAGCATTTGAGCAAATTGCTGCTACTGCTATCAAAGCATGGGCTTCTCTCCCCAGTAAAATTGACAAGGGTGAGACCTTCACAAAAATTGTACAAGGACCCAATGAACCCTTTGCTGATTTTGTAGCACATTTGCAGACAGCTGTCATACGGACTAATGGTGAAAATATAGTAACAGACACTTTGGTAAGGCACCTTGCTAAAGAAAAATGCCAATGAGATTTGTAGAAGGATTATACTAGGACTAAATATGGATGCTCCTTTAGAGGAGATCATAAGACGCTGTGCCACCATGGGCACAAATATTTTTTATAGCCAGGTTATGGTGCAGACTTCCCAAGATCCCAACATAGGAAGACAGGGTCCCTTTTGGCAAGGGACTTCCAGAGAGACTCATCAATGCTTTCAATGCAGTAAAGTAGGCCATTTGAAAGCTCAATGTTAGCATAGAGACAGAGAGAGAGAACAGGCTGGGAGAACAAGACCCCAAACCCCACGTCCAAAATGCAACAGAGGACTCCATTGGGCATCAGAATGTAGACTGATTCAGGGAAACGGGATGAGCAGCTCAGCTCCAGGGCCAGCAAAACACACTTGGGGCATGATGGCAGCTGATGCCACACCCAGAGAGTGCCTCCAAGTCCAATACCCAGACATGATCAATCAGCCAGGAAGCCATTTGATAGAAGAAAAGGATTACACAGTCAGCCAGGAAGCAACATGATGGGAGAAAGGGACTACAATTAGGGAGGATAGAGTTGTATGCAGCTGGGACAACTGAGATACCCCTTGGAGAGGTGAAATCTGTTCCTCTCCAGGCTATGGATCCCTTGCCTCCAGGCACAGTAGGCTTTACCATTTCACCTCCTGAGAGTACTTACAAAACAATGTTTATCCATACACTGATATGGGAAATGTGTAGATAATATCCCAATCACTAACACAGGTAGACAATGTGTGACTTATCAACCAGGGGAAGTAGTAGCATCACGTTTATTGATACAGACCCTTAATAAGCAATCTGGTAACAGTCATCCATGTTCTGACTCCAAGCAGCAAAACCCAGGAATATACTTGACAGCAGCTGTGACAGCTGACCGACCTATGCTCACCATCTATATAAATGGCATACCATTAGAAGGACTGGTGGACACAGGTGCAGATCACATAGTCATTAGAGGTGCCAACTGGCCCAGTCACTGGCCAAAGAATAAGGCAGACACCTACATCTCTGGGGTAGGAGGATCAATAGCAGCTGAAGTTAGTGCTACCCCTTTAAGATGGATATTTGAAGGTGAAACAGGAGTTCTTACTCCTTTTACAGTTGAAAAAATCCCCATCAATCTGTGGGGAAGAGACATTTTACAACAATTAGGGTTAAAAATGAGTACTTCGGTTTTTTAGACAGGGCTGCTGTTGAAGGTCTGCCACCACTTTCACCTGTCCCTATCCAATGGAAAACTGATACACCGGTGTGGATAGAACAGTGGCCCTTAGGTAGTGATAAAATTCAGGCCTTACTAGACATAGTACAAGAACAACTTGACCAAGGACACTTACAACCTTTTCTAAGTCCTTGGAATTCCTCAGTATTTGTTGTAAAAAAGAAATCTGGAAAATGGAGGATGTTGACTGATTTAAGAAAGGCAAATGAACAGATGGAAACTATGGGAACCCTTCAACCTGGACTTCCATCTCCTACTCAATTGTCTAGAGAATGGCCTCTGTGGGTTATAGACATTAAGGATTGTTTCTATTCTATCCCTCTAGATAAGGAGGATATGAAAAGATTTGCCTTTTCAGTGCCCAGTGTTAAATTAGCTGAGCCTTATAAAAGATATGTATGAATGGACAGTTTTGCCACAGGGGATGAAAAACAGCCCTACTATGTGTCAAATGTATGTTGTTGCTGCTCTTACTCCAGTAAGAAAATAATTTCCAAAAGTAATTTTATTACATTACATGGATGATATATTGGGATGTGCACCTGAGGAACAAATGTTAGAAGCATATCTACAAAAAAACACAGAAACACTAAGAATTATAAATTTCACATAGCTTCAGAAAAGATTCAAAGACATGCTCCTTTTCAATATTTAGGATATGAAGTATATCCTAAGTTGCTTACAGTACAAAAACTCTCCTTAAGAACAGAGAAGCTAAACACCTTAAATGACTTCCAGAAATTGATAGGAGATATCCAATGGATACATCCTGTGCTAGGCTTGACTACCTGTCAATTGCAACCATTATATGACATTTTAAGGGGAGACAGTGCTTTAAATTCACCATGCCAGCTTACAAAAGAAGCTCAAGAGTCTTTGAGACAAGTTGAACTGGCTTTATCCAATGTGGTTGAGAGTCACTCAAAAACCTTTGGAAATATCAGTTTTTGCTACACAAGAGGCACCCACAGCAGTCCTTCATCAAGGAGACAGTGTGATAGAGTGGGTGAACCTCCCAGCACAACCAGAACAAAGCCGTATTCCTTACCCAGTGCTTGTGGCTAGAATTTTATTAAAGGCCATTAAGCAAGCAGTATAATTATCTGGGATAAGACCTGACAAGATATACACCTTTTATACTAATGCACAAATTAATGTGTGCTGTGAAACCATCCCAGAGTGGCAAATTTTATTAGCCATTGCTCCAAATTTTACACACAGGTCTCCATTAAAGATAACCAGACTGCTACATAATTGGTGATGGATTCTTGAAGAAAAGGTTTCTAAAGTTCCTCTTAAAGGACAAACTATCTTTACAGATGCATCCAAACATAATATTTATGCTATATACTCTCGTGACTTAACTATAAAGAGAGTAATCAGTACTTCTTTTCAGTCCACTCAACAGAATGAATTGTATCAATCATTCCAGCTCTTGCTTATTATCCGGGAGACATAAATATAATATCTGATTCGGCCTATTTAGTAGGTGTGGTACAAAGAATTGCCACAGCCCAAATAAAATTTGTACCTTCCAATATATATCAGCTCTTTAAGAAACTTCAAGAGCAAGTGAAAAAGCATCCAGGTAAGATTTATATTTTGCATGTCCACTCCCAAAGTGGACTTCCAGGTCCTATTTTTGATGGTAATTCAAAGGCAGATAGACTTCTAACCATGTTGGCCAATATTCCTTTACTTCAAGAAATCCAAGAATCTCATTCTAAATATCATCAGGCTGCCTGAGCTTTATATTTACAATTTGGAATAACAAGAGAAGAAGCTAGGAGCATAGTAAAAGCCTGTACAACTTGCCTTCCCTTCCATGCTCCTACACTCCCTCCAGGGAAGAACCCTCATGGTTTGAGACCTAATGAAATTTGGAAAATGGATGTGACCCATTATAAATCTTTTGGTCATCTATCTTTTATCTATGTCGTGGTAAACACCTTTTCAGGATTCACTTTTGCAATGCCAGCAGCAAAAGAGACAGCCTGAGTGGTCACTGAATTCCTTATCCAAGCATTTGCAATTATGGGTGTGCCACAAGCAATAAAAACAGACAATGGACCTGCATATACTTCTAAACATTTTGCACATTTTTGTGCACAGTATAAGATTTTACATACCATTGGCATACCATTTAATCCTCAAAGGCAGGCAATAGTAGAGAGAAGAAACAGAGATATTAAGACACTCCTCCAAAAACAAAAGAAAGGGGGAGCCACGGGTAACCCTCGAGAACTTCTAAATTTAGTTCTCTATATTATTAATTTTTAAATTTTTGACAATGATGCACTAGCTCTGGCACACAGGTTTCATAACCCACTGGAAGGAAAGTGTCCAGTGTGAGCAGCTCCACTGTCTTTAGATAATTGCCAGTTCATGTAGAGAGACCCAGAAAGTGGTGAATGGAAGGGACCAGATAGGTTAACTGCTTGGGGGATAGGGTTTGCTTCTATCTCCACAGATGGAGAAGGAATCAGATGGGTGCCAATGAGCCATATTCGCCTTGTCCATTGGAGAGAGATGGAGGAGACCCTTGAAAAGAAGGAGAAGACCCAGGAAACATCTGGTGGTTCCGATGCTGACTGTGCCCACCACTGAAAGTATATGGCAGTTATGGTAACTGAGTCATGGACATCAAAAATTGTTGGACTTGAAAATCCTCAGGAATCATTGGATTCCCTAACATACAAAAAAACTGTTGCAGGACTTCAAAAACTTGTGGGGATCATTGGATTCCCTAACACGTGAAGCAATGGACAATAGATTGGTTTTGGACTATCTCTTGGTTGCTGAAGAAGGAGTATGTATGACTGATGTTTACATACCCTCCTTCTAGGACTTCTGGAAATGTTTTACAAAACCGTGTTGTTTTATATTGTTTCTTATATCACTTCTTGCATGTACAATTCATGTTTGTTACACCTCAGCGAGCCTGCATTGACTATGCGGAGAGTCATCACTAATAGCCTCGGTGTTATTGCTATGTGCTTGTGTAATAACTCCCATGCTGATGGGTTTGTGCATACTTGTCTCTAATAAGACCTTTCAACCCAGAAACCCACTAGCAATCCCCATTTCCCTTTGGTGCTTTTCATCTCCCTTCCTGAGATGTCAGGGAGGACGTGATTATCTCCTTTTTAGTGCTTTCATCTCCCCTCCTGAGAAGTCAGGGGGAGCGTGATCACCTCCTTTTTGGGGTTCTCACCTTCCTGAAAAGTCAGGGATGGTGTGACCAACTGTGCTCTAAAATAAAAGAAAGCGGGAGATGTAAAGGGCTAGAGAACTGAGCAAATGCACTTGGATAATGGAGCATGTGAGACTAATTGCCAATTGGACAATTGGCTATTAACATGTTTGAAGGTTGACCCTCCCCAACTATTCTGCTCTGACTTGATTGGTGGGACAAAGAAGGGGAAGTGACATATGTGGGTGGAATAGGAGGAGGAAATTTTGAGGCATTCTCCTGGCAGTGGGGAGAGAGGAAGGTGGTGTGGAGATTGCTAAATCTAATCTCCTGATGGCGACCACAAAAGACCAAGAATAAAAATTTTTGGTGATCCTGACTCCGGCTGATTTCTGGGAAGACAAGAGTTCCAGCAGAGAGCCATCTGCACAAAGAGAGACTGTGGGAGCCGAGTGTGAATTGCAACATAGCCTTTTAAACATTTTTATTGTTGTTTGCTTGCATTTTGTTTTCTTTCTCATTTTTTTTTTCATTGTTGATCTGATTTCTTTTGGGCAGCATGATAATTGTGGACATATGTATAGAAAAATTGTGCATGTATGACATATTGTATTACTTGACATTTAGGGGAGGGTTTGCAAGTAAGAGAAGGAAAAAAAATTCGAACACAAGATTTTGCAAAGGTGAATGTTGAAAATCATCTATGAATATGTTTTGAAAATAAAAATCTTTAATCAAAAAAAGTAGCAGATGTATTAAATCCAGGATTTCTGACTGCATATCTCATCTTTCTACGTCTCTATAATGTCTCTACATAATATATGATGATTCTGGAAGTACCATCAGTTCTACTCTTACACAATGATATTAAAGCGCATTTATACATTGCTTTTGAGTTTATAGCTATCTTTCCTTACTACAATTCTTTTGATGAGAAGCACATTTTTTAAATTAATTTTTATAATTATAACCTTTTTTGACAGTACATATGCATAGGTAATTTTTTTTACAACATTATCCCTTGTACTCCCTTCTGTTTCAAATTTTCCCCTCCTTCCCTCCACCCCCTCCCCTAGATGGCAGGCATTCCCATACATATTTAATATCTTATAGTATATCCTATGTACAATATATATGTACAGAACTGAATTTTGTTGTTGTTGCAAAGGAAGAATTGTATTCGGAAGGTAAAAATAATCTGGGAAGAAAAACAAAAAAACTAACAAAAAAAATGCTCACAGTTTACACTCATTTCCCAGTGTTCCTTTTCTGGATGTAGCTGATTCTGTCCATCTTTGATCAATTGGAATTGGATTAGCTCTTGAGAAGTACATTTAAAAGACTGTGATGGAAAAAGGGACTAGAATTATTCTGCCTAGTCAAAAATGGTATAAACAGTGGAAGATGCAGACCTAAATTTAGGCTTGATGCCAAGGAATCATTCCTAATGATTATAGCTATAGAACAGTGCAATGGGGTGTTTGGATAGCACTGTATCACAATTTCACTGGAAGTCATCAAGCAGTGCCTGGAGAAGAACATCTAATAATTTATATGGGGTATGCATTTTCATGTAAGGGTAGTCCTAAATAACCAATGAGATAGCTTGAACTTTGATGTGTGATAGAGTCCTATTACAACTGAAATGAACAAATTATCTACACTTTCTATTGTCTGCCCTTAATTGTGGTAAATAATGAAGATTTGATGCACAAATTATAATAGATGTCCTGAAAGCTGGTGATTTCAATTGATTCCTTCAGCTGTTTTATAAAGGTCATGATTAGCATTCAGTAACATATGACCATTCAGTGGTATTTCCTATCCTCCTTCATAAATCATATTATCATCATTAAATTAAATAGCAATATTATAGACATTAAATATAAAATAAACAGTTGGCAATAAGTCCTACTCTTGAAGAGTTTACAATTTAAGTGATTTTAAATATTGTTATAGAACTTTTCCCCAAAGCCAATTAGGTACCTTATATTTAGCTACTTTACATATCTACACAACACAGACATAAATATGTGTGTGTGTGTGTGTGTGTGTGTGTGTAGCATTTATTCACTTTATATCTTTCTTATATACTTTTATTATACTTGTTGCCCTTCTAGGTTATAAATTTCTTATGAGCAGGAATTGCTTTATTTGTACTTATATTTCTGATGCCTTACACAATGTCTGCTGCATGATAGGTGATAAATAAAATATTTGTTGATATATTAAGCAAATGATGTTATCATATTCTATAATTAGATGAAAGAAATTTAGTCATCTTAATAAAAACATTATCATTTCTTGACCTAACTAGTTCTTGCCTCATTAGTGAAGTAATTTCTCATTTTCTTTTTGTAAATGCCCAATTTCGTTTTTAAATGAATTATTTTGCTCTATTGAGTTTTTTTCCATTTCCCTAATTTTTTTTTTTTGAGAATTATTTTCTTTTTCCAATTCAGAAATTCTATTTTCTTGAGACTTTTTTATCTTTTCCAATTCAGAAATCCTACTTTCCTGTGTTTTTTTAACCTTTTCTAATTCACTAATTTTGTTTTCCTGCATCTCCTGTGAATTCTTTATTTTTTCCAACTCCAATTTCAGGACATTGTTATTCTCTATCATAACTTCCCTTTCTTTTCCCCATTTTTCTTCGATCTCCCTCAATTTCTTAAGAGCTTCTTCTAGGAGAGAGTTATGTGATGGGGGGCAGGAATCGTTCCCCTTTAGGTTATTATCTGATTCTCTGCTGTCAACTTCCTCGGGGTTGGACACCCGCTCTTTCTCTGTATAGAAGGAATCTATGGTTTTTCTAGCTTTTTTGCTCATACTTAAAAAAAATCTTTTGGGGTCTGTCTCTGGGGTAGGAAATTATTTACTTCTTTACCAGCTTCCTCCCAGACCGGATGGATGCAGCGGCTCCTGCGCCTGAGCTAAGAGAGAGCTCTGGGAGAGAGTTCCCCACCCTCTCCCTGGGAGTGCCTCAGAGGTGATTAGCACTACTGTGCTTCGAGGGCGTAGAATAGTGAAGACAGCAAGAAGCCCAGCCTATGTGTCCGGGTGGGGAGTGGGTGTCTGCAGCAGGTGACGTAAGAAGCCCCTGCGCTCAAACTGGAAGTGTCTGCCAGAAACCGCGGTCCCTAGTTCAAAGGTTCCGCTTCTCTGGGACTTCCTGGAGCTGAGTTCCACTCCCTCCAGCTAAGCTAGGCAGTGTGTGTTGCCTTGGGCCGTATCCACCCACTTGTCAGTCTCTTAACTATTCTCAGGAGGTAGCTGAGGCCACACCCCCTGGTGCCGAGATCTGTGCCTGAGTCACCCCCAGGGTCCGGGGAAAATCTAATCTGAGTTTTAAAATATTTTGGCTTTCTCTTCTGGACTGCTAAATAATTAGTAGAGAAGAGCTAACAGCCTGTGCCAGATTCCTTTACCTCAGTGGCTTCTCTGATCCCAGAGCCCTTCCCAGCGCAATGGGCGCAGTGTGCCCCTACCCCACCGTCTGTGCTGGTCTTTCTTATTCCTCCCCTGAGAACTGACCTTTCCTGTTGAAACTCCAGATTCTCTTCAGCTGGTAAGTCGTACTTCCAGTCCTTGTGGTATCTATCAGTCCTGAGCTAATTTTGAGACTTAATTTATCTAATTGGTTGTGAGGGAGTGAGGACGTTCACTGAGTCGTGTGTTTCCTCTCCGCCAATTTCTCATTTTCTTAAGAAAAAAAGAAAATACAACTTACTCCTTAAGTCTTGATCTTTGAACCTCCATCTTTCCATCTATTGTTACAAAAAATTTGGAGTCAATAGAAACCAATACAATCACATTTTTTAAGTCAAGAGTTCACTTTTCTGTTCATCTTAAATCATAGAATATATATAGTAAAAGTGATTGACTTTACTTGTGCGTAAGATCTTCAAGTCCTCACACAGAGTTTATATACTCTCCCTTTAGGACACATATCTATCAAATGAGGTTAAGTTTGATTACTTTGATTACTCTAAAACAACAAATTGAAGGGGAAGGTAGTAACTAGAAGTCATTCAATTGATAGCAATAGTAGGACAATGTAGGAGGAGAAAGAAAAATATATTTAAAAACTTCTCAAATTACATAATAATCTAGGACATATTTGGTAATACACCAAATTGCTAAGGGCTGAAACTCTTAAAAAGTGTGCTAGAATCTTAAGCACTTAAGGCTAATTACCTATTGGACAATAATTCTATTAGCATATGTTTGGAAAAATGGCCCTTCTCACTATTCCATGCTGACTGGATCTTTTGGTGTATACAGATAATCATAGGATGGATTAGAGGGTGGAATGAGACTCACTTTGAAGCAGGAAGAGAAAGAACTGAATAATTTAATTTCAGCCAAATGAGTAGTCAATAGTTTAATATATAATCAGTTTTAATCAAAAAGTAAGAATATATATTCAAAATCCTACCCAATTAGATGGTGGAAAGCTTGTGGCAGTTTTATCCATCTCCTTCACTTCTCCCCCTAAAGACCAAGTGCTTTTGCTTATCCTGCCTCCAGCTGATTCTGAGACCTCCAGGGAGCTAGCCCAGACTTTACAGCAAACAGTATTAAATATATTTATATTATGGGAAGAGTTTATAATTCAATAATGAATATTTAGAAGATGAAATTAAGGTCAAGAAAAACCTTCAGACTATGTTTAAAGAAGTAAGGAATTCTGTAATATAGTCTGACAGGATTCACATCTAAAATCAAAGGAATATTGATTCTTGAATAAATTTCAATTATCTAAAAAGAAAAACTAATTTAGAACTTTTCCATCTCACAAGAAACAGATTAATGAGATATTATATTTTCCCATTTTTCTCTTCTATTTTGTAATATTTGATTTTTGACAACAGTAATCCACCTTCTGTCCAATTTTCTTGTTAATATAGTTGAAGCACTATGCATCATGTGACAATTTCATTAAACTCAAGATTATCCAAAATTATAGATACTTCACATATTCCAGTCTTTTACATCTAATTGTGCAGGATTTTGAATGGTAAAACATATCCTTATAATGAAAATTTCAAAAGTAAATATTGTGTCAGAAGTATTTTTACATCATATATAAAATTTATATATATTTATATAAAATTATATATTTGTATATGATACCCAGTAATAATGCTCTTTGGAGAAAAAGCATATACGCACACACATATATTCTTACTTTTTGATTAAAACTGATTATATATTGAAAGAGTGTTCCAAATCACTACTGATCAGAGAAATGCAAATTAAGACAACTCTGAGATACCACTACACCCCTGTCAGATTGGCTAAGATGACAGGAACAAATAATGATGAATGTTGGAGGGTATGTGGGAAAACTGGGACACATGCATTGTTGGTGGAGTTGTGAAAGAATCTAACCATTCTGGAGAGCAATTTGGAACTATGCCCAAAAAGTTATCAAACTGTGCATACCCTTTGATCCAGCATTGCTGCTATTGGGCTTATATCCCAAAGAAATACTAAAGAGGGGAAAGGGACCTGTATGTGCCAAAATGTTTGTGGCAGCTCTTTTCGTAGTGGCTAGAAACTGGAAGATGAATGGATGTCCATCAATCGGATAATGGTTGGGTAAATTATGGTATATAAATGTTATGGAATATTATTGTTCTATAAGAAATGACCAGCAGGATGAATTCAGAAAGGGTTGGAGAGACTTACATGAACTGATGCTGAGTGAAATGAACAGAACCAGAAGATCGCTGTACACTTCAATGTTGTATGAAGATGTATTCTGATGGAAGTGGATATCTTCAACATAAAGAAGATCCAACTCACTTCCAGTTGATTAATGATGGACAGAGAAGGAACACTGGGAAGTGAATGTAAATTGTTAGCACTACTGTCTATCTACCCAGGTTATTTATACCTTCGGAATCCAATACTTAACGTGCAACAAGAAAATTGCATTTACACACATATATTGTATCTAGGTTATATTGTAACACATATAAAATGTATGGGATTGCCTGTCATCTAGGGGAGGGAGTAGAGGGAGGGAGGGGATAATTTGGAAAAATGATTACAAGGGATAATGTTATAAAAAAATTACTCATGGATATATACTGTCAAAAATTTTTATAATTATAAAAAAACTGATTATATATTAAACTATTGACTACTCATTTGACTGAAATTCAATTATTCAGTTCTTTCTCACAATCTAGCCATTATCTTAAATTTTTGTTTTCTTTTTTCTCCATTTGACTGATTGCTCTAACAAGTGAAATTGCAACCTATCTGTTCCTTTCCATTATGTCTGATGACTGTTCATGTCCCTCCAAAACTTTACCATAGAGTCCACCCAATGTATTGGAAGAGATATTGGTAGTATATCAGCTTGGAGGCTCTCTACTTGCCATCCCCCAGTTTCATCAAATGGCCAACCCATTTTCTTTTCTTATGAAAGGAGTACATAATAGAGTGTGAATAGGGTATGTTATATATGTTATATTTTACTACTATTTGTTGGCATTCTTGCTTTGTGGTCCTTTAGCCTACTCATAAACTGTCATGTCTTTCTCCATTCCCTTCCATATGAAAACCACTTTCAGTTTTTCTGTGATCTGTGTTCCATATTGTGAGCCTATAACAATAGTAGAATGAAAATATTGTTCTTAATCATAAGGATAATTAATAATTATTATGATTAATACTTGACTATAAATTAATTAAATTAATTATTATATGTTGACATAATAACTTATATGGCTGTTGACAGTTGAAAGTTTAGTGAAGTATGTTATTACTATATCCTATATCCTAACTTTAGAAATAATCAATACCACACAGGTAAGTATCTATTTGAATTCAGGTCTTTTTAATTATTGATCTCATATTCTGTCTATTGTTTTATATCACTTCATCATTTTTTTAAAAAAGATATTTATTTCTTAGAGAAGTTTAGGCACACTAGAGAATATTATTAAACTTCTAAAAGTAATCTTGCTTGTGCCACTACTCTTATTGTTACTGCTAATTTTCTGGGGGAAAAATAGCTTTCTATTTATTGTTTTTACTTCCCCACTACTTAGTCACTTTTAATCCTCTGCCATATGAAAAATATCAATATTTTCTATTGAAATTGTTCACCCTAAATTTTTCAATGTCCTCCAACTTGTAAAATCCAATTTCATTTGTCAATTCTCATCTTTCTTTGCTCTCCAGCAGCATCTAAAACTGTTAATCTTTCCTTATTTTTGGTTTTTCCTCTTATCTCACCTTCAATTATTTTTAATTGAAAATTTAAAATATATAAAATTTTACTTTATTTTATCTGACTGTTCCTTTTTAATATATTTCCTTGGAACATCATCATCACTTAAATATTAGTTCCCCCCTGCCCAGCTTGAAAACCCATATGGTTAGATACATCTTTTTTTTCTTGATACACTCATCTACTTCCCTAACCTCAGTCACCACCTCTGCACAAAAAAACCTCTCAAATGTCTATATCCAAACCTATTTTTTCTTGTGTTGTAGTCCAATATTTTCGAAACCCTGCTAGGTATCTTCACTTGAATGTCTCCCCTACCACTGCAACTTAACCATGTACAAAAATGAACTTTATTCTACATTCCAAAACCTGCATTTTCATAATTCCCTATTTTGATTGATGGCACCAGAATTCTCTACATGCAAGAATAGAATTTGGATCATTTTCCATTTCAAAATGTCAGTTACCCAGCAATCCACAGGAACTCTTTTTCTTCAAAAACCAGAACAAAAATATTCTTGTGCCTTAATAATAATTTAATCTGTCACATGCTGTAGGAATAAGGAAGGAGGAATTCTATATCATTATTATTAGCATTAACAAAATGGTTTCTGGGATGGAAACTATTGGAACCTGGGTGGAAAATGACCACTCCCTCCTCAAGTTTGAGATGGAAGAGAAGAAAGTCAGAGAGAGTTTCAAATATAGCCTAGCATCTGGAGGAGCACATTTCATAGAATGCAGAGAAATAATAGGATCTTTTGATCTAAATTCTCTAGGGAATCAATCCAATAAAATGGGAAAACCTAAAGAATAAAATTTTAGTAATACAAAAGTCACCATTCTGACAAGAAGGAGAAAAGAAAAAAAATATATTTCCCTGTATATTTGTGTGAATTTATACACATAAACACATATACACAGAGCAGGAATATGAAAAATATGGAAAAGTAATAGAAGATCATGGCAAGGGTCTCTAATAATTGTGGTAAGTATGCAAAATGAGATGAAACTAGTAAAGAAAATTGTGGGTAACAGATATTTTAGTAACAAGTTAAAGAAAAGATAGCACTGCTGTTTGGAGTGGATAGAAAAATGATTAGTAATGAGAAAGGAGGTAGAAGTACTCATTTCTTATATAGGCTATCTTTTCTTGGTCAAGAAAAATAAGCTTTAGACTAATAAAGACAAAATAAAAATAGTTAATAGTAAACTATTATTTAAGAAATAATGAGAACAAAGTTATCTCTGGAACAATTAATGGATGTAACTGTTGATCCAGTGGCAGTGCTATTTGTTCCAGGACTCATAAGCATGAACACATTCATGTTACTTAGTATAAAACATATTTACAAAGTAATAGAAAATATGTGTATATGTGTGTGAAAAAATAAATGTATATATTTATATATACACATATAGATATATTCAACAATGCATATTAGTAAGAAATATAATAGCTAAAGTCATAACTATTCATTTCTTTTTCCATCCCTAATTTATTTTTATATCATCATCTTAAAGTCAGCTATATTTATTTTTGATCATGGCTTATATGTAGCAATCCAATGATTCATAGATTGTATCTCTTGTATATATTTTACTGGTTTTTCCAATTAGGTACTTTACAATTTTGTTAAATGTGTATATTTGTATGTATATTTCATATAACCAAATTTATTTTAAGGCATTGTTTTCTTCAATCAATTTCTGTGCTTTCTTTTCCAAGCTTCTGTTTTTTCCCCAAAACATTCATAATTCTCCTGCATAGCTCCTATTTCTTTCTCCCATTTTTCTTTGATCTCTCTTTTAAGATTCTTTTTGAGCTGTTCCAAGAGATTCTTTTGAGCCTCAGACCACTTTATATCACCCTTTGAGATTTCACATGTAGACATTTTACTATTGCTATCTTCTTCCAGGTTTGTATTCTGATCTTTCCTGTTATCATCATAGGTTTCTATGGTTAGAGCTCGCTTTGTTCATTTTTTTTAAACGTTGATCTCTGCTTCTAGAGCACAAAAGAGCTTTTTTTTTTTTTTTTTTTTCGGCAAGGAGGCAGAGGCCTCTTGCTAATTTTCCATCATGCAGGGGATTTCCCATTTTTATGGGTTGCCTGGCCAAATTTTGTCTGTTATGCCAGGTAGCTCACAATTTTTCCTTCTGTGGTTGTGTTTGAGGTCTCACAGTTGGCTGCTGAGCCATTGAACTTTTGAACCAGGCACCATAGCAAATGCTGCTCTACTTTGTCTAAGAGTCTTTCATTAGCTTTCCCACACCAAGTCTCCCTGCACTGGGTTACTTGTACCACATCTGTGGTTTGCAGAATTGCCCCCTGCCCAATTCAGACAGATCTTTTTAGAAGTCATTCCAAGGTCACTGAAGCTGAAAAATTATTATGCTCTCAATGTTTGTGGATTTTGTCACTCCAAAATCCATTCAAAGGTTTGATCTAGCATTGATTCTGAGGGAAGCTAGCAAGAGTTCAGGCAATATCCTGCATTCTTTCCCTCTGATCATCACTTCCAACTATTAATTTCTAAATTCTGAAGCAAAGTCCTACTCTTTAGATATTTTGGTATGGCAATAAAAGTCCCTTCTCAAGAATACTTTTCAAAATATTTTGAAGTAAAGATTACTCATCCAATCTATTAAGAAATGTATTTTCTGCCTAAATTGGTCTACTTGTCCAGTGTCATACCACTCAAACTGCCAAAAATCATTTTATAGAACTAGAAAAAATAATAACGAATTTCATCTGGGAGGACAAAAGTTCAAGAATATCAAGGGAATTAATGGAAAAAAATACAGTTTAGCAATACCAAACCCAAAGTATGTTATAAAGCAATAGTCATCAAAACTTTTTAGTACTGGTTAAGAAATCACCAGAATAGATTAGATACACACAACATAATAATCAAAGCCTATAGCAAACTAGTATTTGATAAACCCCAAAACTCCAGCTTCTGGAATAAGAACTCAATATTCGACCAAAAATGCTGGGGGAAATGGAAAATAACATGTCAGAAACTCAGTATAGACCTAAATCTCACATCACCTAATAAAATAAGGCCAAAATGAGTACATAAAGGATATGGCCATAAACAAATTAGGAAAGCAAGGGATAGTTTACCTATTAGATCTTTGGAGAAGGAAAGAATTTATGACTAAAGAAGAACTGGAGAACATTATGAAAGGTAAAATAGACAACTCTGATTACATTAACTTAAAAAAGTTTTTGCAGAAACAAAGCCAACAGAAACAAGATTAAAAGGGAAGTACAAACCAGAAAAAAATCTTTACAGCCAGTATTTCTGATAAAAGTCTCATTTTGAAAATATTTAAAGAACTGTGTCAAATTCATAAAAATGCAATCCATTCCCCAATTAATAAAAAGTCAAAGGATATGAATGGATAATTTAACCTTTATAGGCCCTGTGAGAAAGGCTATTGAATTTTTGCTTATACCTTTCTTTCAAGTACTTGATAAAGTATCTTAATCAGTGAACCACCAGGGGATAGAAATTAGAACTAGAACTAGATAGAAATACAATCATTTGGATTCAGAGCTGGATGAATGGTGAAACTAATACATAAATGCAAACACATATTATCGCCTTACTTTCTGAATTTATTTTTGTTGGTAGCTTAAGAAAAGAATATCCTCCCCCCAAAGCAGATAAATTATTCTGAAACTTATGGTAGTTTTAGAGAGCTTCCTAGGGAACTGAGAGATTAAATGATTTGCCCTTGGTCTCACAGCCAATAGATGTCAGACGTAGGTTTCACTTACAGTTTTTCGTCATTATGAAACCACGATTCTTGCATTACTCATATATTTACACCCAACTATGTCTTTCTCTTTAAATTATGTTACATACCCTGGTTTTGTTTGTTTGTTTTGCTTTATAGCTGTTTATTCTTCCTGGGGACTAGTTGTCCTTCCAAATTTTATCCCAACCAGAGTAATTGATGCTACCATAATTTTCTATCACTTGCCTGATTCTCTGAACTCTATCTAATCACTAGAATGACTTAGCTTGGTGCTCTCTGCTGCCAATTGTTGAACATCCTAAATGCCAACTATGTCCTTATTAATGTGTTTGCCTAACTATCACATTCCCTTAAGTCTCCAAGATGATTATAAGTATCTTCCTAAAGGCCTCCAAGACATTTTCTGAGAGATCCCATTGTGGAAATTTTCCCATATTGAAGAACATTTATATAATCTATCCACTCAATAGTTCCCATTTATCCACCACATGTTACCCCCCAAACCCAAACTTTAAAATCTATTAATAATCTCCTTAATGGACCGCTAGGTGACATAATGGTTAGAACACCAGTCCTGAAGTCAGGACGAACTGAATTCAAATCTGGTCCCAGACACTTAACATTTCCCAACTGTGTGACCCTAGGAAAGTCACTTTATCCCAATTGCCTCAGCAAAAAATAAAATAAAATAAAATAAAATAAATCCCCTTAATATTCTCAGCTATTGACAGAAAAAAATAATGTGCTCATTCAGTTAAGACAGAGAATATACCTTGTAGAACTAATTCCTTTTTCCTTACTAAGAATTTCTTTTCCAAATATCATAATTAACTCTGAACCCTAACTGATTTTTTGAAAAACATCTAAATGGATAAGACTTCTGAATCTGGGTAAGATCTGAGTTCTGAAAATAATTTAAGGACAGGTGAGGGGAATTCTATTAAAAACAGTAACCTTTCATTTGTCTCTGGGATTAAAGTCAAAACAAAATGGATATTGTGATTTCCATTAGAATAAGTTAACAATGCTGTCACTTTTATGTAACTTCTTATGATATAATAATGGATTCATTAGGACAGACAGGGTATGTCATTTCAATATTGTCTATAGGAAGCCAATATTTATACTTAGAAAATAAAAAGCATCAGGGTTTGAGATGCATGAAATCCCAAGGGATTAATTAGTTTTATTTTTTCTCCTTTCCTTAAGTGAATAGTTGTCTTAATGACCCCATAGAGTAGTTATTTTTTTGAACTCAACTTTTCTTTGAATCCAACCAGAATACTCTGCATATGTGGGCCTTAATATATGTATTCACCAAAAAAGAATATTCCAAGTGGCAAGAATAACAATAAAGGTTTTATTTAACAACAGTACTTGTAAAATTTATTAAAACAGCAACAACAACAACAGAAAACTTGGATTTTGAAATCATTGGTGAAAAGTACCATAGACATGAATATATTCATAAAAATGGGATAGGTGCAGAACTCCAAATGATTTCTAACATCTTATACTTCTTAAATATACTGAGAAAGGAAAAGGAAAATTCACCATCAAAAAAGAAGCAAGAATTGGCTTAGAGAGAAAAAGATACGAGGCAATAAAATCAACTTGTAGAGGAATGTTTGAACTACAAGATTTTCTTTGTTATATTTCAGTCATTTGGATAAAGGGTAATAACTCAATAAAATGATTGAAGAAATGCAAAAGTTTTTTTTTTAATTTTTTATTTTATTTTATAATTATAACATTTTTTGATAGTACATATGCATGGGTAATTTTTTACAACATTATCCCTTGCACTTACTTCTATTCATATTTTTTCCCTTCCTCCCCCAACCCCCTCCCCCAGATGGCAAGCAGTCTTATATATGTTAAATATATTACAGTATAATTTAGATACAATATATGTGTGTAGAACCGAATTTTTTTGTTGCACAGGAAGAATTGGATTCAGAAGGTAAAAATAACAGTTTACATTCATTTCCCAGTGTTCCTTTTCTGGATGTAGCTGGTTCTGTCCATCATAAATCAATTGGAATTGGATTAGCTCTTCTCTATGTTGAAGAAATCCACTTCCATCAGCATACATCCTCGTACAGTATCATTGTTGAAGTGTATAATGATCTTCTGGTTCTGCTCGTTTCACTCAGCATCAGTTGATGTAAGTCTCTCCAAGCCTCTCTGTATTTCTCCTGTTGGTCATTTCTTATAGAACAATAATATTCCATAACATTCATATACCATAGTTTACCCAACCATTCTCCAATTGATGGACATCCATTCATCTTCCAGCTTCTAGCCACTATGAAAAGGGCTGCCACAAACATTTTGGCACATACAGGACCCTTTCCCTTCTCTAGTAGTTCCTTGGGGTATAAGCCCAGTAGTAGTATGGCTGGGTCAAAGGGTATGCACATTTTGATAACTTTTTGGGCATAATTCCAGATTGCTCTCCAGAATGGTTGGATTCTTTCACAACTCCACCAACAATGCATCAGTGTCCCAGTTTTCCCACAGCCCCTCCAACATTCATCGTTATTTGTTCCTGTCATCTTAGCCAATCTGACAGGTGTGTAATGATACCTCAGAGTTGTCTTAATTTGCAAGAAATGCAAAAGTTAATAACAAGTCACAAAAAGGTGTTTATTTACTACATTAACTTACCTAATTGTATTTTCTTTTTTAATCTTATTATGGTATTTTAGTAAAAAAGGAAATAATATAAAATGCAGTCATGCTTAAATATTGAATGAAAATTCTTTCCTTCTACTCTATTTGTTCATTTAAGATTTGTTGCTTTTTTGAGGATATTAGGGGAACACATGGGAGCAACCTAATGAGAAGATTGGAATAGATAGGTTTAAAAGGTTTCTTAAGGTTATTAATGACTTTGATTGACAAAATGTCATTCTAAAACAACATTCTAAGATCTAGCTCTAGCTGAACACTGAAGCTAAGAACATACTTTAAGAATATGGGCTGATTTTCCAATTGATAAATGGTAAAAGGATATGAACAGACAATTCTCAGAAAAATAAATCGAAACTATTTCTAGCCATATGAAAAGATGCTCCAAATCATTATTAATCAGAGAAATGCAAATTAAGACAACTCTAAGATACCACTACACACTTGTCAGATTGCCTAGAATGACAGGGAAAATAATGAGGAATGTTGGAAGGGATGTGGGAAATCTGGGACACTGATACATTGTTGGTGGAATTGTGAATAAATCTAGCCATTCTGGAGAGCGATTTGGAACTATGCTCAAAATGTTATCAAACTGTGCATATCCTTTGATCCAGCAATTTTACTGCTGGGCATATATCCCAAAGAGATTTTAAAGAAGGGAAAGGGATCTGTACGTGCAAGAATGTTTGTGGCAACCCTCTTTGTAGTGGCCAGAAACTGTAAACTGAGAGGGATATTATTGTTCTGTAAGAAATGACCAGCAGGACGATTTCAGAAAGGCCTGGAGAGACTTACAAGAACTGATGCTGAGTGAAATGAGCAGGACCAGAAGATCATCATATACTTCAACAACAATATTATATGATGATCAATTCTGATAGAAGTGGCCCTCTTCAACAATGAGATGAACCAAATAAGTTCCAATAGAGCAGCAATGAACTGAACCAGCTACATCCAGCAAAAGAACTCAGCAAAAGATGATTAAGAACCACTGCATTGAATTCCCAATCTCTCTATTTTTGTCTGCCTACATTTTGGATTTCCTTCACAGGCTAATTGTACGCTATTTCAAAGTCTGATTCTTTTTGTACAGAAAAATAACTGTTTGGACATGTATAAATATATTGAATTTAACTTATACTTTAACATATTTAACATGTATTGGTCAACCTGCTATCTTGGGGAAGGGGTGGAGGGATGGAGGGGAAAAATTGGAACAAAAGGTTTTGCAATTGTCAATGCTGAAAAATTACCTATGCATATATCTTGTAAATAAAAAGCTATAAAAAAGAATATGGGCTGATGGTTTTAGTGAATATTCATTATTGTTCAGTCCAAATTCAATCTTTCCCCCCTAAAATCCAAGTCTAGTTTAAGCAATAACTTCTCTGGATCACAGTCTGGCTAGATCTTAATTGTCCCTATCATTTTTAATTCAAAGACAACTCCAATTGTTAAATTATGATTTTTTTTAAATCTGAGATGAGAATAGGCATAGACCAATTTTTGCCTAAGAATAACCCATGAGATTGATTTTTATGCCACAGAACAAAAGCTGATTTAGCCATTAGCTAATAACTAAGGCAAATAGGTGGAAGTTTTGAGAGAATTAAATTTACTGTAATGAAAAACTTTCCAAAAGTACAGCTTTCCAATGAGGAAATAAACTGCCTAATGAAATAATATAATACCCATAATCAAAGTTATTCAAGAATTTTCTAGAAGTTTTTTTTTTTTTTAAGGAGATTCTTATATTGAACAGGGGTTAGAAAAATTCACCCTTAAGATATTAATTTTGAGATTCATTCTACAATTATAAAAGAATCCCAAGATTCAGGCATGGGGTATTTCAGGTATGAAATCACTCAGTAAATTTCATGATATACAATATTAACTGCATTAGCTTCTTGTTTCCTTGTTGTTATTGAGGGCACAGCTTGTCACTTTTACACCTTTGTCACCTATTGTGCAATTACAGGATAAAAATCACACTTCATTTTTTTTTTTTTTGGTCTCTTTTAGTAGCATGTCACATGCCTTAAATATTTCAAATACCTTGAAACAACTCACACCAATCTCAGTTTGTTGATATGGACAATAACAAATCATATTTATGTAATCATTTGAGGTTTGAACATAATTTCCATGAAAGAACAATGGATTTACTAGGGAAATACTTTATTTTGTTCTTTCTTTTGTTGAAAGCCAGGCTCAGGAGCCAGCATCTTTGTGAAATTCTCTTTTCCTACCCTACCCTCCTTTCTCTCTTACCCCCTCTCCCATATCTCTTTCTCTCCCCCTCCATGTATACATATATATATACATGTATATATAAATGTATATATATATATATATACACATATACATAATATCATAATTTCATATTTAAGAGTTAAAACTTTAGTTGTGGAAATTATTTGGTTATAGTCATCATTCCTAGTATATATATTGTAAATTCTTCATTACTCTCATCATATTTTTCCTCATGATATCCACTGATAATTTGAAAGATAATGTAAAGAAAGAGAACACTTTTATTACACTGATGAACTTAATCTCTGTCTGAAAATCACCTATTTGTATAATATATATATATATATATGTTCAAAATCTAGGCAAAATACTGGACATTGTAGTAGGTATCTGAAATACATGATTTTGAATACCAACTCTGCCACTGCCTGACTGCATGGCAATAGCAATTCTATGTGGACTTATTAATCACCTACTATCTACTAGATACTGAACTTGCTGCTAGGAACACCAAGACAAAAATGAAGAGCTTACATTCTTAAGGGTTTTCTCCTCTTGGTGGAAAAAAATATATGATACAATATGAACATGTATAAGTAAATACACAACTTAGGATATTAAGAAAGGCCCCTTGTAAGAAATGAAACTCAGTTGAATCAATTTCAATCCCCATTACCTTCAACTTTCTCTATAGCAAAATGTAAACAATAGGACCAGTATCTACCCCACCATTTTGAAAATTAAATGCCATGATGAATATCAAACTGCTTTGTAAGCTGTAAAGCATTGAATTAATGTAAATTTTATTATTTATACTCCTGTCAGGTGAGATTTACATTCAATGTGTCAAAGGGAATTTTCTCTAAGCTTCTCTTTCTGGGCTTTGCTAATGTTATCCCAGTAATGCTTCATTATCTTCAATCACTGTCTATTTCCACAGTGCCATTCCTGAACAAAACACAAAGGCATTATCAATTTTTTTAACATATAATACAATCTTCAGTTCAGTATTTAAAATTCTCTACAATCTGGTCCCCATATATTTTTCGAGTCTCATTTCCCACTATTGTCCTTTATTTGCTCAATCTGTGAAAGTTCAAATAAAACTTTAACTTTACCCTAGATGTAACTTGTAATAGCAGATTCTTATTCTTTTGCATGAGTGGCACTCATATCTGGTGTGCATTCTCTCCCTCACTTATGCCTCTTAGAATCCATACTTTTCTTCAAAGTATTAATTACTTAAATATTCAAAGTTCCATTTCCTATATGAGGCATTTCCTGAGATATACTGTGACTCTATCTTGAAAGTACTTTCTATATGGATACTTTATAATGGAATCATCTGTTTGCCTGTTGTATCCTCCTACCTCCAGAAGAATATAAACTTCATGGTTACCAGAAAAGTTTATTTTTTCACTCCACTTAAGTTTCAATCCCCACTGAGTATTTAAATCAAAGAATGGCATCACTCTGAGAGAATGGAATGGGAAGGATTTCTGATACATATAAAGTAATTTAAAAGAAGCTATAACTATTCTACTACACACTCTCCATATAGGTTAAGACAATGCTTTCTCCTTGCCATTCCTAACTTTCTTTAGGCTCTAAATATAATCCTTCCTTCTGCAGAAACCTTTTCCCAATCCTTTATGATTCTAATGCCTCCCTCTGACAATTTCTACTTATACTATTTGGAGTTTTTTGTACATATTTGTTTGTTTATCTCCCCTATTAGATTATAGAGTCTTTTAAGAGTAAAGATTATCTTTCTTCTCTTTTTATTTCCCCATTGATTAAACTTGTAGTAGGTGCTTAATACGTGTCTCTTTACTCATTGACATTAATATCGAAAGTAGAAGATTTTTCTTGGGGTTTTTAAATTACTAGGTATAGTTATGCCTATCTATCTAGAGACATATATCTATATGCAGATACAGATAGATAGA
Organism: Sminthopsis crassicaudata; assembly: GCF_048593235.1. NCBI lineage: Eukaryota > Metazoa > Chordata > Mammalia > Dasyuromorphia > Dasyuridae > Sminthopsis > Sminthopsis crassicaudata. The sequence continues at coordinate 559,746,180 of NC_133619.1, forward strand.
ATGATAGACATCTATCCATTGTTAAGTATCTATATAGATAAAATGTGCATATTGTATCTATAAAGACACATCTCAATAACTAGTTATCAATACCTAGTTTAATGGTTACATTTAATGAAAGAGATTATGGATGTGATATAGCATTAGTAAACCTGGTTTCAATGTTTGTATCTGCTAGTCACTAGCAATATGGCCATGCGGAAGTAATTTTTTTTTTTTTCTAAGCTTCAGTTCCTTCATCCATCTAAAGATGATAATAATACACTATCTCTTTTGAAGGGTTTTTATGAGGTTCAAATGATATTTTTATAAAGCAATTTCTCAACCTTAAAATGTTAGTCAAAAGTAAATTATTTTCTTCTAAATCAGATATCAATAAGTATTTTGAGTATATTGTTTTGCATATATTTTATATTTATATATAAATACACATACATTCTATGTGTGTGTGTGTGTTTGTGTGTTATTTCTCCCAATAGAATAAAAGTTCTTTGAAGGCAAGAATTAAATCTATTATAAAGAATTGTTTTATTTTTATCCTTATTTTCTTTTTTAAATTAATTTTATAATTATAACATTTTTTGACAGTACATATGTGTAGGTAATTTTTTTACAACATTATCCCTTGTACTCCCTTCCGTTCCAAATTTTTTCCCTCCTTCCCTCCACCCCCTCCCCTAGATGGCAGGCATACCCATCCATATTAAATATCTTATGGTATATGCTAGGTACAATATATATATATATATATATATATATATATATATATATATATATATATATATATATATATATGCAGAACCGAATTTTGTTGTTATTGTTGCAAAGGAAGAATTGTATTTGTAAGGTAAAAATAATCTGGGGAGAAAAACAAAAAATACTAACAGTTTACACTCATTTCCCAGTGTTCCTTTTCTGAATGTACCTGATTCTGTCCATCATTGATAAATTGGAATTGGATTAGCTCTTCTCTATATTGAAGATATCCACTAACATCAGAATACATCCACATACAGTATTATTATTGAAGTGTATAATGATCTCCTAGTTTTGCTCGTTTCACTCTGCATCAATTGATGTAAGTCTCTCTTAGTTTCTCTGTACTCATCCTGTTAGTCATTTCTTACAGAACAATAATATTCCATAACATTCATATACCATAATTTACCCAACCATTCTCCAATTGATGGGCATCCATTAAAATTCTGGTTTCTAGCCACTACAAAAAGGGCTGCCACAAACATTTTGGCACATACAGGTCCCTTTTCCTTCTTTCGTATTTCCTTGGGATATAAGCCCAGTAGTAGCACTGCTAGATCAAAGGGTATGCACAGTTTGATAACTTTTTGGGCATAATTCCAGATTGCTCTCCAGAATGGTTAGATTCTTTCACAACTCCACCAACAATGCATCAGTGTCCCAGTTTTCCCAATAGCCCCTCCAACATTCATCATTATTTGTTCCTGTCATCTTAGCCAATCTGACAGGTGTGTAGTGGTATCTCAGAGTTGTCTTAATTTGCATTTCTCTGATCAATAGTGATTTGGAACACTGTTTCATATGAGTGGAAATAGTTTCAATTTCATCATCTGAAAATTGTCTGTTCATATCCTTTGACCATTTATCAATTGGAGAATGGATTGAGTTCTTATAAATTAGAGTCAATTCTCTGTATATTTTGAAGATGAGGCCTTTATCAGAACCTTTAACTGTAAAAATGTTTTCTCAATTTTTTACTTCCCTTCTAATCTTGTTTGAATTAGTTTTGTTTGTATAAAAGCTTCTTAATTTGATGTAATCAAAATTTTCTATTTTGTGATCAATAATGATCTCTAGTTCTCCTTTGGTCACAAATTCCTTCTGAGAGGTAAACTATCCTATGTTGCTCTAATTTATTTATGATTTCATTCTTTATGCCTAAATCTTGGACCCATTTTGATCTTATCTTAGTATATAGTATTAAATATGGGAACATGCCTAGTTTCTGCCATACTAATTTCTAGTTTTCCCAGCAGTTTTTGTCAAATAATGAATTATTATCCCAAAAGTTGGGATCTTTGGGTTTGTCAAACACTAGATTGCTATTTTTATTCACTATCTTGCCCTGTGAACCTAACCTATTCCACTGATCAACTAGTCTATTTCTTAGCCAATACCAAATGGTTTTAGTGACTGCTGCTTTATAATATAGTTCTAGTTCAGGTACAGCTAAACCACCTTCATTTATTTTTTTTTTCATTAGTTCCCTTGAAATTCTCAACCTTTTGTTGTTCCATATGAATTCTATTGTTGTTTTTTCTAGGTCATTAAAATAGTTTCTTGGCAGTCTGATTGGTATAGCACTAAATAAATAGATTAGTTTAGGGAGTATTATCATCTTAATTATATTTGCTCGGCCTATCCAAGAGCACTTAATGTCTTTCCAATTATTTTAAATCTGACTTTATTTTTGTGGCAAGTGTTTTGTAATTTTCTCATATAATTCCTGACTTTCCTTTGGTAGATATATTCCCAAATATTTTATACTATCGACCATTATTTTGAATGGCATTTCTCTTTGTATCTCTTGCTGTTGGATTGTGTTGGTAATGTATAAAAATGCTGAGGAATTATGTGGATTTATTTTGTATCCTACAACTTTGATAAAGTTCTGAATTAATTCTAATAGCTTTTTAGCAGACTCTTTGGGGTTCTCTAAGTATACCATTATGTCATCTGCAAAGAGTGATAGTTTGATTTCCTCATTACCTACTCTAATTCCTTGAATCTCTTTCTTGGCTCTTATTGCCAAGGCTAGTGTTTCTAGTACAATATTGAATAGTAATGGTGATAGTGGGCAACCTTGTTTCACTCCTGATCTTACTGGGAAAGATTCCAGTTTATCTCCATTGCTTATGATGTTTATTGAAGGTTTTAAATATATGCTCCTAACTATTTTAAGGAATAGTCCATTTATTCCTATACTCTCAAGTGTTTTTTAGTAGGAATGGATGTTGGATTTTATCAAATGCTTTTTCTGAATCTATTGAGATGATCATATGTTTTTTTGTTAATTTGGTTATTGATATAGTCGAATATGCTAATAGTTTTCCTAATATTGAACCAGCCCAGCATTCCTGATATAAACCCACTCAGTCATAGTGTATTATCCTGGGGATGATTTTCTGTAGTCTTTTTGCTAATATTTTATTTAAGATTTTAGCATCAATATTCATTAGGGAGATTGATCTATAATTTTCTTTCTCAGTTTTCAGCCTATCTGGTTTAGGTGTCAGCACCATGTATGTGTCATAAAAAGAATTTGGTAGGACTCCTTCAATCCCTATTTTTTCAAATAGTTTATATAGCATTGGAGTTAGTTGTTCTTTAAATGTTTGGTAGAATTCACATATAAATCCATCTGGTCCTGGGGATTTTTTCTTAGGGAGTTGGTTAATAGCTTGTTCTATTTCTTTTTTCTGAAATGGGACTATTTAGACTCTTTACTTCTTCCTCTGTTAATCTGGGCAAGCTATATTTTTGAAGGAATTCTTCCATTTTATTTAAGTTACCGAATTTATTGGCATAAAGTTGAGCAAAGTAGCTCCTAACTATTGTTCTAATTTCCTCTTCATTAGTGGTGAGTTCTCCCTTTTCATTTTTAAGACTAACAATTTGCTTTTCCTCTTTCCTTTTTTAAATCTGATTTACTAAGGGTTTGTTTATTTTGTTAGTTTTTTCATAGAACTAACTCTTAGTTTTATTAATTAATTCAATAGTTGTTTTGCTTTCAATTTTATTAATCTCACCTTTTATTTTTAGAATTTCAAGTTTTGTGTTTGTCTGCGGGTTTTTAATTTGTTCCTTTTCTAGCAATTTTAGTGGTAAGCCCAATTCTTCTCTCTTTCTCTATTTTATACAAGTAGGCCTCTAGAGATATAAACTTCCCCTTATTACTGCTTTGGCTGTATCCCACACATTTTGGTATGATGTCTCATTATTGTCATTTTCTTGGGTGAAGTTATTAATTATGTCTATGATTTGCTGTTTTAGTCCATCATTCTTTAGTATATTATTTAGTTTCCAATTATTTTGTCTATTTTCCCCTGGCTTTTTATTAAATGTAATTTTAATTGCATTGTGGTCTGAAAACGATGCATTTACTATTTCTGCCTTACAGCATTTGATTTTGAGGGTTTTATGTCCTCATATATGATCAATTTTTTATAGATTCCATGAACTGCGAGAAGAAAGCATACTCCTTTCTGTCTCCATTTAGCTTTCGCCAAAGATCTATCATATCAAACTTTTCTAGTGTTCTATTTACCTCTTTGACTTCTTTCTTATTTATTTTGTGGTTTGATTTATCTAATTCTGAGAGTGCAAGGTTGAGATCTTCTACTATTATTGTTTTGCTGTCTATTTCTTTTTGCAGCTCTCTTAATTTCTCTTTTAAGAATTTAGATGTTGCACCACTTGGTGCATATATGTTTAATATTGGTACTGCTTCATTATCTATGCTACCCTTTAGCAGGATATAATGCCCTTCCTTATCTCTTTTAATTAGATCAATTTTTGTTTTTGCTTGATCTAAGATGAGGATGGCTACCCCTGCTTTTTTGGCTTTACCTGAAGCATAGTAGATTCTGTTCCACCCTTTTACTTTTATTTTGAATGTAACACCCAGTTTAAGTGTTTCCTGTAAACAACATATAGTAGGATTGTGGCTTTTAATTCAGTCTGCTAACTACTTCTTCTTTATGAGGGAGTTTACCCCATTCACATTTATGGTTAGAATGACTAATTCTATATTGCTTACCATCCTGTTGACCCCTGCTTATGCTTTTCTCCTTTCCTTCCCTCTTACCCTCCTACACAGTATTAAACTTGTGAACACCACTTGCTTTTCACAGCCCTCCCTTTTTAGTATCCCTCTCCCACCTTAAAGTTCCTCTTCCTATTTTACCCCGTTTTCTCACAATTTCTATATTCCCTTCCCATTAGCTTACTCCTTCCCTCTCACTTTTTAATTAGGTGGAAGAAGTTTCACCATAAATTGAATATGTCTATTGATATACACACTATGTTCATCTCCCTCCTTTCTTTCTCTCAGATATAATAGATTACCTTTGCCTCTTCATAAGATGTAGTACCACCATTTTACCCTTTTTTATGATATAATTTCCTTTCTACCTCTAGTTTCTAAGACAAATTGTACATGTGTTTTATACATATCTATATGGCAGAAATATAGTTCTCAAGATTTCTTTTTACCTTTTTAGAAATCTCTCGTGTTCTGTATTTGAAGATCAAACATTTTGTGTAGATCTGTTTTTTTCATCAAGAATAGATGGAATTCATTTATTTCATTAAGTGTCCATCTTCTTCCCTGGAAAACGATGCTCATTTTTGCTGGGTAAGTTATTCTTGGCTGCATACCAAGTTCCTTAGCCTTTCAGAATATCATATACCAGGCCCTTCGTTCTAAATCCTGCTAAATCCTAGGTTATCCTTATTGTGGCTCCTCCATATCTGAATTGCTTTTTTTTTTTAGCAGCTTCCAATATTTTTTCCTTTGCCTGATGGTTCTTGAATTTGGCCGCTACATTTCTTGGCATTTTGATTTTAGGGTCCCTTTCAATAGGTGATCGATTAATTTTTTCAAAGTCCATTTTACCCTCTGTTTCCAAAATGTCTGGGCAGTTCTCTTTAATAATTTCCTGGAAAATAGTGTCCAGGCTCTTTTTTTCCTCACATTTTTCAAGGAGTCCGATTATTCTCAAATTGTCTCTCCTGGATCTGTTTTCCAGGTCTGTTGTCTTTCCAATAAGGTACTTGACATTTTTTTCAATTGTTTCATTTTTCTGGTTTTGCTTGACTACTTCTTGGTTTCTCCTTGAGTCATTCATTTCTACTTGTTTGAGTCTAATTTTCAATGATGTATTTTCACCACTCACTTTTTTTATATCTTTTTGTAATTGTCCAATTGAGTTTTTAAGTGAGCTTTTTCTTCTATGGAATTTTTTTTTTTCATTTCATCCATTTTATTTTTTAGAGAGCTAATTTCTTTTTTGAGCTCACTAATCCTGTTTTTCTTGGAGTTGTTTACCTTTTCTAATTCAGTAATTTTATTTCTCAATGATTTGATCTCTATCCATTCTGGATAACTTCTCCAGGCTCTCTTGCCAAGCTTCCCTTTCCTTTTCTCAATTCTCTTCTAGCTCTCTTGTGAGAGTCTTTTTGATTTCCTCTATGAGATTCTTTTGTATTGAGGAGCAGATCATATCCCCATTAAGGGATTCCTCTGGATACATTCTGCTTTTAGTCTCTTCAGTATTTAAAATCTGCTCTCTCTCCATACAGAAGCTGTCAATGGTTAGAGCCCTTTTAAGTTTTTTGTTCATTTTGTCAGAGTGGGAATCGAAGAAAACAAATTGACAAGAAAAACAATTGGTCTGGTTTTTTTGGGGAGGATGGGGCTGGATGTTGTTACTGGGCTTTCTCTACAGACTGCGGGAGACAGCAGCGAGGCACTTACAGGACAGTGATGGCTGTGCTGCATCTGCACTCTGAGGCTGTAAAAATGCGCTGAGTCACTGTGGGTGGGGGTGGGGGTGGGGATGGCCGGGTCCCAAGAGACCCTAGCTTTCCAGAGTTTTATTCTTCACCTCTGGTGTTTACACCCTCTCTGCTGCTCCTGGCTTGCTGCCAAGACAGAACATCCACACTGGGGTAAAAGTTTGTTTTTTTTTTGCAGAAATGGAAGAGATCACACCCCTCCCCCCTCTGGTCTGAGCTGTGTGAGCTGCCTGTCTTGCTCTTGCTGCTTGCCCTCAGTCTGTTCCCAGTCTGTTTGACCCTCCCCTGAGCAAGCACAGACCTTCTCTGGTGAATTTCAAGGATTTCTTCTGTTGGTGATTATTTGTGGGTTTTTTTTTCCCGGTCAAGCAATAATTCCGAGGCTTGTCATGAATTAAGTCCTGAGAGAAAATGTGGAGCTCAAGAAGCTGTCTACCTCCACGCTGCCATCTTGGCCAGAAGTTCTATCTTTATTTTCTTAGATATTTACAAGTTAAATAGTACATAGTTGCCTATAATAAAGGCTTGTTGATTAACTTGTTGATTGATTGTATAGTTTAAATTGGATAAATTATTTCTAAGATTATTTCCAGCTCTTTAATAGTTTGTTTCTTTAATAGTTGTTTCTAGCCACAAATTAGGCAAGCCTCATTGAATTAATGCTTTGTCTCTCTAAACCTGAGAATTTACCAGATGTAAAATCAATATAATCAGTTTATAAGACCCCCTTATTAATTTCTGGCAAAATTAAGCCTGTTTATCCTTCAAGTTCTAGCTCCTCAATGTGCCTTTCAGGGTCAACACTTAATGATTGTATCTCTGTATGTCTCTTGCTTCTTTTTTCTCCATCTCTCCTCACCCTAAATTCAGCCCCTCCACACCCCAACTTATATGACTCCAGTGTGATAAAATTAACTGGATTTAGAGTCAAAAATTTAGCTTTGAAAACATTGCACTTAAAAGTTTGCCAAACATTTTCTTTCATTCTAATGTTATAATCATTCTGTAAGAAACCCTATGAAATATGTTTTGATATTATTTTTATTTTATTTTTGATAATTGCTTTTTATTTTCAAAAGACATGCAAATATAATTTTCATCATTCACCCTTGCAAAACCTTGTGTTACAATTTTTTTTCCTTCCTTCCCCCTACCCACCTCCCCGAGACAGCAAGTAATCTAGTATAGGTTAAATATGTACAATTCTTTTAAACATATTTCTACATTTATCATGTTGCATAAAAAAAAAATCAGATCAAAATGGAAAAATGAGAATGAAAAACAGAAGCAAGTAAACAGCAATAATTAAAAAAATGAAAATATTGTGATGTGATCTTCATTCTGTCCCCACAGTCCTCTTTTTGCATGCAGATGGCTCTCTCCCTCATAAGACTATTGAAATTACTTTGAATCATTTTTTTTTTGTTGTTGAAAAGAGCCAAGTTGGTCACATTTGATCATCATATAATCTTGATGTTGCTATGTACAATGTCCTCCTGATTCTTCTCACTTCACTTAACATTAGTTTATGTAAATCTCTCCAGGCCTTTCTGCAATCATTCTGCTGATCATTTCTTTTTTTTTTTTTTTTTTCAGTTCTATTAAGCACACACTATGGGCTTGCATATTTATTCTCATATTTTGCTTCTTTTTCTCTTTTTTTTTTTTTTTTTTTTTAACAAACAATTCTTTTTATTATATATATATTATATATATTTTATAATATTATCCCTTGTATTCATTTTTCCAATTTACCCCCCCTCCCTCTATTCCCTCCCCCCGACGACAGGCAATACCATACATTTTACATGTGTTACAATATAGTCTAGGTACAATACATGTGTGCGAATATCACTTTCTTGTTGCACAATAAACATTAGAATCCGAAGGTACATGCAACCTGGGCAGACAGATATTAGTGCTAACAATTTTCATTCCCCTCCCAGTGTTTCTTCTCTGGGTGCAGCTACCTCTGTCCATCATTGATCAACTGGAAGTGAGTTGGATCTTCTTTATGTTGAAGATTTCCACTTCCATCAGAATACATCCTCATACAGCATTGTTGTTGAAGTGTACAGTGATCTTCTGGTTCTGCTCATTTCACTCAGCATCAGTTGATTTAAGTCTCTCCAGGCCTCTCTATATTCCTCCTGCTGGTCATTTCTTACCGAGCAATAATATTCCATAACCTTCATATACCACAATTTACCCAACCATTCTCCAACTGATGGACATCCATTCATCCTCCAGTTTCTAGCTACAACAAAAAGAGGCTGATCATTTCTTATAAAACAATAATGTTCCATTAGATGCCTATACTATAACATATTCAGCCATTCCCCAACAGAGAAATATCCACTCTTTTTCCAGTTCCTTGCCACTACAAAAAGGAATGCCACAAACATTTTTGCACATGTGTGTCCCTTTACCTCCTTTAAGATCTATTTGGAATATAACCCCAGCAGAGACACTACTGGATCAAAGGATATGCACAGTTTAATAGCCTTTTGAGCATACTTCCATAAATTGCTCTCCAGAATGATTGGATCAGTTCACAACTCTACCAACAATGTATTAGTATCCAGTTTTCCCTCATCCCCTCCAACATTAATCATTATTTTTTTTTTCAGTCATCTTAGCCAATATAAGAGATGTGTAGTGGTAGCTCTGAGTTGTCTTAATTTGCATTTTTCTGAACAATAGTGATTTAGCGCTCCTTTTCATATGAGTAGAAATGGTATCAATTTCTTCATCTGACAATTGTCTGTTCATATCCTTTGACCATTTATCAATTGATTGATAATGATGATTATCAATTAAAAATTTAAATTAAAGAACAATGGAGTTAATTTTTCATATTAGGTAAATTTTGGAGCTGGTATTTTAACTCAGATCTCCTTATTTCAAATTCATTGCTGTCACCATTACACTACACTGCCTCTATAGCAATGAACTCATCTACTCTCATTAATTCTCTTATCCACCTCTGTTATTAATTCCCACATCTACATTTTCAGTTTCATCTTTCTCCTGAATTCTAGTCTTATAGCATCAAGTATCTGTTGAATACAACACCTTCATAGTATCATAAACTCAAACATATCTAAAGTAGAACTCATTGTCTTTTATTCTAAGTGTATCACTTCTTCAAACTTCTCTGTTTTCTATTACTGTCACTAATTTTCATGTTTATGAAGCTTGTTACCTGAAATTCTATTTTACTTCAATTCTTCACCATGTCAGCTTCCAAATCTTCTCAATTTTACCATTCTATAATGTCTCATATCTAACTCTTTCTATTCACTTGGCTACCATCTAGTTCATTGTTATGGTGTCATTCATTTTTATAAGCTTTTAGCAATGTCTCTTTTAATGTCACTACAGTTTCTCTAATTATGTCTCCCCCTCTCATGTATCCAAGAATTATATCATATAACAAAATGATATTTTAAAGAAAAAACAGGGAAGAAACAGCATAATTGATCAATCATTAACAAAGTATGAAAATATAAGAAATGTTTTGCACTTGTATACTTCCCATTTTTGCAAAAATGTACAATGATTGTGTCTTTCTTTGTAATTCGGCAAGATCTATTTTTGATTTACATAGTGTGGGGGAATGCAAAAGCCAAATAATAGGCTAGAAAAATGAGCAGGTAACAAAAAATGTTTCTCAACATAAAAGTGATTATGTTGACAAAGAAATCAAACACACACACACACACACACACACACACACAAAAGATAAAATCACAGCTCCTACATCTAAATAAATTCTTTTTTGAATTAATCTATAGAATAACAATTCATGGAATTTTTATGGCCCAAGAGATTCTACAGACTGAAAGGAGACATAGATTTAAGAAGAGCTTAAATGATTTTGTGTTTAGATACATGATAGTGAATTTAGGATTTTTTTCTTGTTGAGAAGAGAGAAATTCCTATGTTTCTGAATTTACTGTCATGGAAAGTAATCAGATATATTTGCAACTTGTTTCTTATATCTTTGTAAGAGAGCCACGCATTGGTTAAAAACAGACAATGGTCTGATGTGATTTAGGAATATATTCATCATGCATTCTAGTTGAAAGAATATAGTAATCAGTACATAAACTTTGTTCAAATTTCAGTTTTTATACATAGTAATTGTCAAATCATAGGAAATCCACTTGCTCTCTCAGAGATTCAGTTGCCTTTTTTATGAAATGTGGCTGGAAACACTTCTACTACCCACCTAACTGTGTTGATATAGGAAAATACTTTGTAAACCTCCTTTATATCTTTATATCTTCATATGTCTAGTGCCTAAGACGATCATAGACTTAGAGATCTTGGACCATATAATTCACCCCTCTCATTTTATAGATGAAGAAACTAAGCTCCAGGTTAATAAAGTAATTTGTCCAGATTGGTTCAAATTGGTAGCAGGCATCAGGGGTTAGAATTGAATTAAGGTCCTTTAAATCCCAGACATTGCATTCTTGCTTCCATGTCATGTAGAACTTAATTAAAATGTTGATTGCTTGATTTATCTTATTGTTCCCATTACCAGGCCAAAGACATCCCTGAACTGAAGATATGCTTTCAGATGAAAAGTCATCCAGGTTGGTAGATATGGCCAATCAATGCCTGCACTACACAGAAAATCATTGAAATCATTACTTTAAAGTAGCTTTTCATGTAATCAGGAGCAGTTCATCATACCAGATCTGATCGCACAATGATGTTTAGTTCTGAAACAGAGTCTTCAGGGTCCTGCCATTCATTACTGAAGAGTATAAGAATCATCCATTGTAACAGTTCACCAGGTAATGTTAAACTTCTCTTGTGTGAATCAACCTTGGCTTTGAGCTTTGTTGGTTTACAAAACTATTTGATTGTGTGCACCTTTTTGAATGGTTCATTTTTTAGAATCTATGTATGGCGAAGATAAAATGCATAATGAACTATATCAAAAACATAAAAGACTTAATTTTCTTTTGGGATGGAAATTCATTGTTTTTTTATTCTATCAAATGATCATCACTTGGGATGACATATTACACTCTTTGACAAAAGATATAATATCCACTGCAATTTATGATTGTAGATATATCAAATTCTTGTCTTTCTGATTTTTCCTTATAAACAATATTGATATTAAGTTTCTCACAATATTCATCCATGAGCATGAAATTATTTTCTATTGAAAAGTAGCATAAAATAAAACATGGAAAATTCTATTCTATCATTTAATAGAATTCAATTAAATTTAACTAACATTCATTATGAACTTATTATACGTAAGTCTTATGATAAGAGTTGGGAATGCAATGAGAAAAATTAATCATTGGCTATCATTAAGCAGTTTACATTCTATGGGGTAGGAGGAGAAAGTGTAGAGAAAAATAGATATGACATAAATATGGATGTATAGAAATGGCTAAATATTAGCCATCTAATTTGAACTCAAAGAACACTATCAGATAGAAAGTTTAGAGGTTTCCTAAAGAAGGTACCATCTCAACTGAGTAATGAATCATGAAATAACATGATAGTGGATGAATTAAAATTGCAAATGTTCCATAGAACATTGGAGAGATGTATGATTGTATAGAAAATATAAGCAATATTACTAATGATAATTCATACTTAAAAAGTACATAGTGTAGTTGAGTGATGTAATATCCCATATCAGAGGACCTGGGTTCCAATCTTGATTTTGTCATTTACTATGTGGGTAAGGCACAAACTTTCATGGTCTCAGTTTATCCATTTGTAAAATGATGAATTTGGAACAGATAGTTAAGTACGATGCAAAGTGATAACTCTTTGGTATCATTATTTAGGGCTCCAGTTCAAGAATAGGCACACCACAGCTGTAAATTCAGGTAAGTTGTTATCTTTCTATCATCTCAGAAAACACCAGGTTGTTCAAGATGAAGCACCAAACACCCAAAAATACATAGTTCTTTGTGATGTTATGATTATAAATTTGCTGTGTAATACATATGTGTTGGTGAGAGAATGGAAAGATGGCATTCATCTATGGAAAAATACTGAAATGATGTACCTTGTGGCATTTCAAACTTTATAAATCATCACTTCTGCATGTGACCATGCAGCAAAAGTAATCAATTCTCTGAGAGACCAAACCACATAATGTGTTTTTGACCTTTTCAATATTCTATTTTCCCTCCCTTAGGTTCGTTATTCAATCTGGCTTCCCCACAGGGTGTGTATGGAGAATGAGAACAGGATGCCACTCAAACTACCTGATGAAAACCAGTCTATGAAAAATTATCACCCAGAGCATTCTTAATCAAACTTCTTTATTATTTCTGGAGCTCAAAAGTGGAACTAAAGGGCTTACTCAATAGGGGAGGCTGTGCCCACAGCTCTACCAACAGAATGAGGAAAATAAAAACACTATTTATGATGAGTAACATTTCCATGAAAAAATTAAAAAGCTAAAAACCTCAAAGTCACGCTGAATTTTGAATTTTGTGGGCAGAATTATAAGCATATTATTAAACAATATTGATGAAGGGAAAACCATTTCACTGGCATTAAGTTGCAGAAAGGACATAGAATAGCCATTTCCTCTTATTTTCTTACTTACATTATAAAATCCAATCTTACTGTCTCTGTTTCTGTCTCTATTTTTACATGTGCATATATGTGTGTTTCTCTCTTCTCATAATTTATTATTTATACTTTAATGATTTAAGTATACTGTCAGTTTTTTTGTGTTTTTTAAAAATTATTGTTATCATTAATTTTTCCACTAATGGAGTAAATATATGCCTTTTGGGATCTACTATGCACAAGGCCTGCTTTTCTTTTGTTCCTATGAAAATAATTACATAGTGAGCCCTGAAAATGTGTCTTGTCCCAATCAATTCTAAAACTTCTTTTCCATTCATGAAGTCAACTGATTTATTCATCTACTGGTCAGATAGTTATTATACCAAGACCTCTGTTAAACAAATATATATTTCAGTATTCAACTTTTAAGAATGGGAAACAATACAATAAAAGAAGGTTGTTTAAAAAAAACTTCATAAAAAAGGGAAAAAAAAACCATAAAATTGAAGTACACCTCAATGTCTTATGAGATAATGTATATAAAGTCCTTCCTAGACCTTAAAGTAATATATATTTTTATATTCATTGAGTTCTACTTAGTACTGGAGTAGTCCACTAAGTTTTTTTTTGTTTGTTTGTTTGTTTTGGTTTTGGTTTTTGTTTTTTGTTTAGAGATTTTCATCATGAGTTGAAGCAAATCTAGGTGTCTGCTTCTCTTCTGTTAATTAGACATTTAATTTTTGCAAAACCACCTCTTTCTCACAGAATTGTTAGCTAAATTATTTTTGTTACATGATAAGCAGTAACATTTGGCTGTACAAAGAATGAGAAGCAAAAGCAGAAAGAAGAGAGAACCCGTTCTTTTTTTTTTTTTTTTTGATAAATGTTTATTATATTTTTTTTATAGTATTATCCCTTGTATTCCTTTTTCCAAATTATCCCCTCCCTCCCTCTACTCCCTCCCCCCGATGACAGGCTATCCCATACATTTTACTTGTGTTACAATATAACCTAGATACAATACATGTGTGTAAATACCATTTTCTTGTTGTACAATAAGCATTAGATTCCGAAGGTACATGTAACCTGGGTAGATAGACAGTAGTGCTAACAATTTACATTCACTTCCCAGTGTTTCTTCTCTGGGTGTAGCTACCTCTGTCCATCATTGATCAAATGGAAGTGAGTTGGCTCTTCTTTATGTTGAAGATTTCCTCTTCCATCAGAATACATCCTCATACAGCATTGTTGTTGAAGTGTGCAGTGATCTTCTGGTTCTGCTCATTTCACTCAGCAACAGTTGATGTAAGTGAGAGAACCCGTTCTAATACATCTTTTGGTTTAATAGAGATTCTATGCTTCCATACATCAGAGCTTATAATTTCTGTGTCTTCTGAATGGTTTTCTGAATTGATTTTTTTTTTTTGGTTTGGCTAATAGAATGCCAATGCAATACCATCATATCTTACAATGGCTCAAACGTCATCCCAGGCTATCAAAGGTCTTAACAGAGAAGCCAAATAAATCCCATTTGGATCAAAGAACTTTCTAGAGGAATAGATAATAAGAACATAGTAGAAATTGGGGGCAGGTAGGTGGCTCAATAGATAGAGATCTTGGCTTGTAGTTGGGAAGATGTGACTTCAAAACTGGTTTCATACACTTACTGTCTATATGCCCTGGACAAAACATTTATACTCTGCTTGTCTTAATATTCTGGAGAAAGAAATGGCAAACCATTTCAATAAATTTCACCAGAAAATCCTATAGAAGGTATTGAAGTGATATGATCCATGGGATCACAAAGAGTGACACACAACTGAACGACAAGAAATTAGAAACCAAGTCCCTCTGACTTTAAATCTAGAATTCAACACTCTAATAGTATTACTTATCATACAAGAAGAAAACGATCAACTTCATTAAGAAGAATAAGGCTATATTAGTTAATAAATGACGTCAATTAATTCAACAGAAAGGAAGAACTGGCAATTGTACGGAAAAAAAGAGATCCCTCTTCTCCCCTGTTCTTCAGTTCCTATTACTCAGGTACTTTCTGTAAATTTCTTCTGCTTCATCCCTGTTTCACATAATGATATTCCCTTACTCCTTACTAAGACCAATATATCTAACTACTCCAGTAAACCCATTCCATGCCATCTCCTCCAACAGATTGGCCCCTCTGTGATCCCCACTCTTTCATACGTTTTCCATCTCTTTCTCTCCACTGACTCATTTCCTACTGCCTACAGCTGGAGCTGGAACTCTATCTTCTCAGAAATCAGCAGGAGTCAGGATCACTAAATGTCTTTATTCTAGATCTTTACTGTCGCCTCCAATGCCAGGTCACGAGTGCAAGTGAGCGTGAGTTCCACCACCCAAGTTTTTCTTACTCCTCCCACACAAGTCACTTCCCCCTCTTTGTCCCACCAATCAAGTCAGCACAGAACAGCTGGGGAGGATCAACCTTCAAACAAGTTAATAGGGAACCGTCCAATTGGCAATTAGTCTCACGTGCTTCATTATCCAAGTGCATTGCTCAGTTCTAGCCCTTTATATGTTCCCACCACAAGTGACAATATAATGGAGCAATATACCACACAAAAGAACTGATAGAGAAGTGAAAACAGAGGGTACTTGGCACAAGGGTATCATGTTCTATGGATTTCAAAACAAGCAAGCTTCAAAGAGAAAGTGGAACCTTACGTGGAAAGTACAAATTCTAGCACTCTATAAAGGAAAGCTTTGGAAGGAATTTAGGACTCTATTTTGTAGTTCTCCAAACAGAGGAAAAAGGAAAAGATCAAAGAGTTAGAAAAATGAAAAGTAGCTGAGTTAACATGATGAAGAAATTTGAAGTGGAATGTTAGCTAGAAATTACATACATCACACACACACACACACACACACACACACACACACACACACACACACACAAGCTTGGGAAGAAGGAGGAAATATCTGGATGTTTTATCTCCTGTGTGATCTGTAATGCTTTTAGTAAAGAGTAGTTTTGCTGCTTTAGAATACACATTTAATCTTTACTTTATCTCCAACACTTAGCACAGTGCCTAACACATAGTAGGTGCTTAAAAATTGCTTACTTAATTGAATTGCATTGTGTGTACTTGTGAACACATAGGTGGAAGAATGAATCAGAAAGAACCACATGGGGAAACCACTGAGCTTATGAGGACCAGGACAATGAAATGACAGAAGGTTTCTACCAAGATATTGCAACATCTCTTCCCAAAGCCTATGTATAGAGGAATTTTATTGCCAGAAAATAAATAAAGAATAAGGTTGTGAAGAGAGAAGTCACATGCCCATTTCTTTAATTAAGAACACAGTTTGATATAAAAATGACAGATGGTCACTGTTTCTGTTCTCTGGTCAAGGACAGCAGGCTGCTTGAGGGTTAATATCACCAGTACAGGTTGCAACAGTTTGTTGTAGTGGAAGTTAGTATCTCCAGCACATATCTATATCTATACACACACATACACACACACATATATATACACACACACACATATATATACATATATACACACACACACATATATATACATATATACACACACACACATATATATATATACATATATATATATAATCATTATTTAGTCATTTCATTTGTGTCTAACTCTTCATGATCACATTGGGGTTTTCTTAGCAATGTAACTTCCTTCCCCAGTTCATTTTATATATGAGTAAATTAAGGCAAACAGAGTTAAGTGACTTATGATCACACAGCTACTAAATGTCTAAAACAAGATTTGAATTCGAAAGGATCATTCTTCTTGAATCCAGGCCCAACACTTTATCAGCTAAGACACCTAACTTCTCTGATAGATAATTGTATAATGACTTCCTTCAAACTCCTAAATATTGTATTTTACACATTTAAAAATGTTATTCAAGAAGGGATCCATAAGCTTCACTAGGCTATCAAAAGGGTGTTGAAGATATGAAAAGACTAAGCTTTGAACTTGATAATGTATAAGGTTTCATTGAATTCTGTGATTGTGATTCTATAGTCAAATTGTTAAATTTAAAAGTCTAAACATTTTGGCATTTACTTATATATTCATGTGTATCATTGAAAATATGCTCAAGTTTCCTTAAATCCCATATTGTGTTAGTATATGATCATCTTATTCTTTTGTCCTACAGCTGAGCTTTTGGTAATACAGACTAAAATTTCACTGATAAAATGAATTCCATGTTGAAGAAAATTTCTTTTACCAATGCTGTTTGGCAACTTCACTGTAATCTATATTGCCAGAATTATCCAGCACACTGACAATTTAATTTGGCCATAGTAATTTACACTACTATATCCTGTCTCACAGTAAGAATAGTCCTAGCTCATGATATGGAAATATGTTCAAATAACTTCAGCAACAATTAACTAATTTATATTTTAATTTAATAGTGTGGGAGTGGAGAAAGGGAAAAAAAAAACTTTTGGAGAGACTTTGATTTTCTCTGTCAACACAGATCTTTCCAAGAGCTTGCTTTACATTTCAGTAGAAAGTGTTATTCCAGTATCACGTTATATGTTAGAACTGAGTATGTTAACTCTGCTTTAAAAAATAATGTGTTTAATATTTGTTTTAAAATAAATGTTCCAGGGGGAAAATGTGACTTCTATAAAAATTAGAAAAAAAAAAGATGAGAAGTAAACTAAACATTTTTGATATTGAGGTCATGTAACAATGAATCAGCAAGTACCACAAAATAAAATATCTGATGAGAGAGTATTCCTCTTCAGAGAAAAAAATTGTTGTCTTTTGACTTTAAAAGTGCCATCATAGAGACTTAAGCTACTAATATTCAGATTGTGGCTGAACTAAATTACCCCTCATGAAGAGACATAAAAGGCCTATGCAGTTAAATGGATAGAACTAAGCCCCCACAAAGAAAGATTCTAGCCAAAGTGATTTCCTAAAACAGAAGTCTGAGCATATCACCCCTTATTCAATAAACTCCAAATGGATCTACAATCATATACGAAATACTGTGCTGTTCATAGCTCTTTAAAAACAACCTCCTTCTTTCTAGTCTCATTATACCTTATATTTTTACTCTATGTAATCCTTTCACCCAGTGATTGTAGCCTTTTTGATATTCCTCATATAAAACACTTTGAATTTTGACTCTAGGCCTTTTCACTGGCTGTCCAGCATTTCAGGATTATCTTTCCTCCTTATGTCTACCTCTTGGCTTCCCTCAATTTCTTTAAGTTATAACTAAATCTTCATGTTATAATGGAATCCTGTGCCAATCCTTCATAATACTAGTGCATTCTCCACATTGATTATTCCCTACTTATCCTGTACATAGCATGTTTTTGTGTATTTGTTTGCATATTTTCCATATCAGATTGTAATTTCAAGGACAGTGACTTTTTTTTGTCTTTCTTTGTATCCTCAGAGATTAGCACAGTGTATGATTCATAGTTGTGATAGATTTTGTCTATTTGTTTCAGTAGTATACAGCTCTTTGTGATCTCAGTTTTCATGATAAAGATAGAGGAATGGTTTACCATTTTCTTGTTTAGTTCATTTTACAGATGAAGAACGAGCAAACATCATTAAGTGATTTCCCGAAAGTCACACAGCTAATAATTGCCTCAGAAGAGATTTGAACTCACAAAGATGAATCTTTCTGATTTCAGGACTGTACCCTATCTACTACATCACTAGCTACACATAGTAGGCACAGAATATGTACTTAAAAATGTTTATTGAATGACTGAACATAAGAAAAATATGTATCAGAGCATCTTAAAGCAGATAAGAATCATGCAATCTATTCAAGGAATTTTAGTTTTAAAATTATACTATTTTTACTCCTCTAATTCATTCATGTCACAAGCAAGAAAATTAAGGAAATATGAAGTTAAGTGACTTGGTCAAGATCACATATCTACTTAATAATCATAATCCATTTCCTGAAGCACCTAGGTAGTATAGTGAATATACTATGGACCTGAAGTCAAGAAGACCCAAGTTTAAATTCAGCTTCTCAAACTTACTAGTTGTGTGATTTTGGATAAGTCATCTTATCTTTCTGTTTCAGTTTTCTCAGGCATAAAATAAGATACAACAATGCCCATCTCAAAGAATTGTCATGAGGATGATATTTGCAAAATCCTTAGAGCAGGAATATTATTATGCTATTAAGAAATGATGAGCAGAATGCTTACAGAAAAAATCTGGAAAGACTTAAATGAACAGCTGCAAAGTGAAGTGAAAACTAGGAGAATGTTTTACACAGTAAGATCAATGTTATATAATCACAACTGTGAATCACTTTGTTCTTTTTACCAATATAATGACCCTAGTCAATTCTAAAACACATAGATGAAAAAAAAAGTGCTATCCCTCTATCTATAGAGAAAAAAAGTCATTGATTCTGAATACAGATCAAAGCACACTTAAAAAAAAAAACTTTGTTTTGGTTTATGTTTTCTTTAATAACATGGCTAATGTGGAAATATACTTTGCTTGATTGCATATATACAAAATATTAAATTGCTTGGCTTCTCAAGGAAGAGGAAGACAAGTTCAAAAAGGAGAGAATGTGGAACTCAGGTTTATAAAAATGAATGTCAAAATTTGTAATGTCCAGACAAGCTTTCTGGAGGATCTCTGGATGGGCCTTGGTCTTAGGTGAATAAATGATGAAGGCAGGAGAGTCACCACAAGGATGGTGAAGGACGGAGTCTGGAATCTGAGACTGAGCTCAAGCACATACACATCTCCAATCCTCTCAGCCCTTAAATACCTTAATACAATTATATCACTACAGCACACTGAACATGTGCCAACTATAGAGCCATTACATCACCATATCACACTATGTATATGCCAAATAGAGTGATTAAATCATTACATCACACTAAGTATATGATGTTAGAGATCCATTATCTCATTATCACACTGAGTAAATACCTCTACAAAAATTGTTTTTGCATGTAATTACAATATCAAGTTTATATATATATATTTTTTCTTAGCACAGTACTAATACAAAGTAGATGCTTAATAAATGTCTATTGCCTTACCTTGACTCCCCAAAACTAACTCTCTCTATTATATAATACTAGGTGCTCCAAATAATATAAACTCAGAGATAATGTCTACAGCAAAAAAACAAATAAACAAACAAACAAAAATAACAAAGATCCAATGAGTATCTATGATTTTTGTATTTGCCTTGAAATCTTAGAGCTATAGAAGCAAGTAACAAGATAGTCAATGTAAAATTAATGTGTTAATGTCAGAACTTTTGAAAAAGCATTTCAGGCAAAAAAAAAAGAATATCAAAAAAGGCATAGCAAGAGAAAATCAAAAGAGGATAATACCACTCTACCCCACATTTGAAATAATCATGATGATCATGATGATGATTTATAGCATGTAAATCTTAACTTAAAAATGTTTCACTTTTTCTTCATAGTGACTCTGAGAGGTAGGGCCTATTTTTAAAGGTTCAGCAAAGATGGCTAGTTTTTGCACATAATTAAGAAAACATCAAGATGAAAAATGCCAAACATGTCTAACATAATTTGAAATCTTGGTATCTTTGTTCTTTTTCTTTTAGTGACCGCATTTCTATGAAAATATCCCTGATTCCTAATTCAAGCCTTTATTGCCATTTTTCTGGACTATTGTGAAATTCCCCTAATTTATCTCTCTATTAACAATCTCTTCCTATCTGCCACATTTTGAATTTAACTAGCTAAAGCTCAGACCTGATCATACTGCTGTCCTGTTTTTGAAGCTGCTTCCTATTGCCTCCTTGATAAAACACAAATTTCTCTCTGGCATCTACAGCTTCTAAACACTTCACAACCTAATTCTAATCTATTTTCTGTTGTTCCCCTTATTTCTCCTCCATCGATCATCTCTGCTAACTTCCCTTCCTGCCTTTTTACTTATGTGACTGGCTGCTTGAGTGCCTTTTTCTCTATCTATCTAGATAACTATATTCATCTTTTTGTCTTTACATCATGGACATTTCTGAAAAAAAGGGATGGGGGGGGGATCTCTTCCTCATTTCATGTTGAAAAAATATCCCAGTCTATTTTTCCTGTCTTAGTACACATGACTTTCTTCATGAACTCTCTGTTATTGCTAAACTAGTCTTTGATGAACATTTTATTTTTCTCCCAGCTAAGAACTAGAAGATGATCAGATTAGTAAAGATCCTTAACCCTGCCCTTAGAATTGACAGGTTAAAATCATTTTCAAGTCTCTTTGTACCTATCAGAAATATAACTAGCAATTTCTGCATTGGATGGTAGTCATAAAAAGGACAAAAGTTTATTTCCTAATAAAAAGTCTCACCACTGTCCATGAAGTCAGGCACTGCCATGCCTCAAGGAAAGGATGGGTAGGATCATCTAGGACAGTGATGTTTCAGCACTCCAATTCATTCTCCCTGGCACAAAAGCATTGCTCAATTTACCCCCATTACTGCTCTGTTCCTTCTTCCCATTTTTCCATTTTTCTATTTCTTTCCATTTCGCTACCCTTCCAATTCCTCACTGCTCCTTTCACATTACAGATAAAATGTAAGATTCTTGAAAATAAGGACTGTCTCCCTCCCACACTCCTTTTATCATCAGTGCTAAAATTAGTGTTTCATTTTAGGTACTTTTTTATTTGCTGATTTTTTTTTACTTTTTAATTACTGATTGATTATTCTTCAATACATACATATATATATTTATGACTATCTGAAATTATTACCACTTTCAATGACAACTTACAATTGTAAGGCAAAGCAAGTCCACTTAGCAGACTATTTGGATTCCTCCTTGGTAAGGATGCAGGACAGTGGAAATACCTCAGAATCTCCGGAATCCAACATTCTAGTAAAGATTCATTCATTAAAATTAAGTGAACCTCTATTCTGTGAGTATTTCGGAGGACATGAAATTCTTAGAAAACAATAGAAAAATTCTATTAATATTCAGTATAATTCAGCAAACAAAATTCAGCTCCAAATATGGGCATAGTTACTTTTTCTAATTTCCATTGGCAAAGGAATGGAAAACATTAAGGGAAGATAATGATTTAACCTTGATTTTAATCTAGTGAACTCATAGGACACTGAATGTTGTGTGAATTTACATCTTTCATATTCATATATGAATCTAGATGTATTTGGAAAACATGTATCTTTTTAAAATAAAATCTTTATCTGTAGATTCTGACAATCACATTGATTCCTGTTGAGTAATAGAGTTTCAGATTATTTATTTATTTCATCTGATTATCTCTTCCATCTTTAAAGTTAATGGAGGATAAAGAAAGCAACCTAGTACTTTATCACTTCCTATAATTCTTTCAAATATGTTTCTCGTTAAAGCATATTAACTTTACGAAGGGATAAAATAGAAAAACCCATTGGTCATTTTCTGAGATAACCCATGTTATTTCTGGGTTGAAGAGTACTATAAGGAAGATTTCAGAAAGCCAGAGAAGTTTATGTGCTTTTCATACGAGCTTCAACACTGTAAAGATGTGCCAGGTGTTTTTCCTGCCACATGAATAAACAAAACCTAATAATCAATTTATATTGGCATTCAATCCTCTACAGTTTGATATTTTTTAGAACTTTCCAAATTCATCTGAAAACATTTTTCATCATCTACTAATTCCAGCCTCTGATTTTATATTTGAAGAATTTGAGGTAGCGTGGTATTTTTTTACATAAAATCATACAGCTAATAAGTAACAAGTAGAATATGAAGTCAGGACATTTGATTACAAATCCAAGGGGGTTTCTATCCTTCCTTTTACAGATTCTATCATCTTATGCCATAAAATATGTGACCCACAGAACAAATGCAATCACATCTGATCCTGCAGTGCAATTCGCCTGAGATTTAAAGCAGAAGATTTTTATTTATTTATTTTGACTTTATTTTTATTTAACCTACTTGACTCATAATCATGTACTTACCAACTGAAATTTTCACTGTCAAATGTGCCTGAAAAGAACAAGGAATTAGCCAGCCTAGCTATCTACTAGAAGCAATCTTTACCTTTCTTTTGTTAAAATACTTCAGGTATGTGGTCTGAAAACGTTGTGTAAATGTAATGTGCCTTTCTTATTTAGGGACAATTTCTTTTCCCACTTTTTGAAAGATTTCTTTAGTAAATCAAAGAGGAGTGGATGACTGGACTTACTCTCTTCCTCTGTCAGGAAGAAGCCCACTTGGCTATTATCAAGGCAACCAATTCCCAAACTAACTGTTTAAATATATTGTGAGGGTGTAATACTTTCTCAGCCTCCATTGTCTTACATTGATCTTTAGATATCTTTAAACAACCTTGGAGATATTTATTAGCATATCTTTAGAAAAGTCTGGGACCTGATCTGCCAAATGCATTCCATCTAGCTCCCCTTTGACCCCTTCTTCTGAGTGACCAACTTCTTCCCAGATTCTGAAAACCCCCCAGGCTGAATTTCCCTTATAAAAGATCTTCTCAAGATGAAGATCTTCACTAAATCCATTTTAAGACTAAGCCCACTGAAAAAGTACCTTCCCTTTAATGGTGTATTTCTCTTTCCTAAATGATTGCCTCTGATTATTAGTCTGTTAAAATCCTCTATGAATTTCGACTGACAGCAAATGGCATATTCAGGTCTCAGGACATATTCCTTTAATGATTTTTCTAAATTCCTTTCCTCAGTAACCCTACTGTTCTCCCAATTCTATGACATATTTGCCACTTCTGGTCCTTATTTTACCTCTTATTTTGTATGTAACCTATTCTCTTGCATAAACCTACCTTTTGACAAAAAGTAGGTCTGTCTGCACTTTCTTTGGCATGATCAAAATTGTTAAAGCATTAACAATAAGATTATAACTATAAATAATATATATATATACACTAATAAAATGGATTAAATTGTTTTGTTACTGCCTATATCAATATTTATATGTACATGTATGAGTATGCATTTACACACATACATGTATTTGTGTATGATTCTATAATGCTGGAGAAACTGAACAAGATAGTGATTAGAGAGCATTTAATAATTTTTTAAATGGAGAGATTTAGTAGGATCAAATGGATCCATGGTTTGGTCCCGGGGCTGAATGAGACTATTGTCTCCAAGAATCCAGCAAACAATGTGAGTTCTCAAAGACATATATATATATATACACGTGGCTCAGACACAGGGTATAGACTGAGGCAGAGCTGTGGCAGGGTGCTGACATCCGGAATTGGGTGGGATGAGCCACCAGAGAAGGGGATGGCATAATCAGGGGGAGGCATCCCAGAAATGGGGAGAGGCATCTTGATAAGACAGTATCTGACATTCTAATAACTTGGGATGGGGAGAGGCATTCTGATATTCTAAAACATAAGATGTTTTATACTTATCAAATATTCTGATAAAGAGGGAGGGGAGTTTTTGCAAGACTAAACTTTGACTGAAGCAGAGAAACTGAGTCAGGACTGGGTCAGGATAATTATGAAAACTGGGAACTGTGGCATAACAATACTTTTACTGGGAGATCAGAACAAATATACCCCTTTCATCCTATATGAATCATTACTGGGGAAAAAAAACCCTTTACAATATAGTGTGTTCTCTTTTCTTTTAATTTGAGTCAATCATCTGACAAGTCTACAATGTACCAGATACGGTGTTAAGTGGCAAAGATACAAATGAAAATAATAAAAAATTGCAAAAAATAAAACAATAAAAATTATATATATTCTAATAAAGAAAATGAATACATTCAAAAATATATAGATAAGACAATGCATATAAATGAATTCAAAGTAGGCAAATACAGGGTATTCTGGGAAAGCTAAACCTAGCAGTTTAGTGGGGCAAAGGGAATCAGGAGAGGCTTTACATAGAAAGTGGTATTTGACCTGAGTTGAAAGAAATGAGGAATTCTCTGAGTTAGAGATGAGGAAGCTATGCAAACCAGGCAGTGGAAGGGCCAGTGAGGAAAAAAAAAAGATATGGCATTGATAGATGGAGTATTATGTGTGAAGAACAGAGTAATACAATGATATGCTAAGCTCTTACTAGAAGATTTTCTTTGGGATGTTGTCAGGGATATAAATAAAATCCCGTGTCTTATTGTCTACTTTTTTGCTGAATGTCCTCCACAAGAAAATGAGATTGTGCAGTAAGAATGGCCAGACAAACCATATCTGATAATCCATATAGAATTAGCGCATTAATTGATATAATAGAACATGTATTTTGTCATGTTTTCTAAATAAGGAAGTTGTCTTGAAAATAAAGGAGATTATTAACATGAATAACCATATTGGAAATCTTTTTTTTTCCACATATCAATCCCCTACTCAGTTCTTCAGGAATTTACCTACACCTGAATATCTCGTTCATTCTAATTCCTCCAATATTTGTGGAGCTACTAAACTTACAAATGCCTTATGTAACATCCAAAATAGTTTTTTTTTCTTCTGAGTGGCATGAAGAAATATAAGAGAGTTGGAGGGACACAGAATAGTCACAATTCAGCCAGTCAAAGAAAACATTAATTGGATGTTTTGATGCCATTAAATAGTTTTTAGAAACTACATACATTTTATCATTGTGATGAAACATCAAACTTACCTTAAAAAGAGGGAGTGCTAGTACATCTAATGATCACATCTTTTAATTAAAAGGATTACACTCATTTATGAAGGGAAGATATTATGCGAATTTTGTCCTCTGTGTGCCAAGCAATGGAGCCTGGATATTATCTCTGGAGAAACAATCCTGGGCAAAAACTTTTTTCCCCCAGGTTGTAAATAGGAATTACTAACTGTCCATTTTTCTGGCAGTTCATCTAGTCAAACATTCAGATCTAAATTAGAAAACAAGGAAAGTACAAAATTTACTCCAAGTTAACTAAAGAGGAAAGATCAAATATATAATGTCATCCTCTGCATTAATGAAAGTAGTATACAGTCAAATAAGGGTAAGTCTAGGTCCCAAAGAAATAAGTATTGACTAAAATAAAATAGACATCAAACTTAATGGATGGGTGAGGAAGACCATTCAAAAATGTGGGACATTATGGAAAGGTCAAGAAGGTTGATGACATATTTATTAAGTGATCACTCATGTGCTCTGAGAAAGCAACTTCAATGTAATAGCATATCTAATGCCATATTGTACGGGACTTAGAATAGATGGATAAGGAAGTAGAGTCAGTAAGTTTAGACAACTCTGCTCAGGAATTTAATAGTGCAAGGGGGAAGTTAGACAAGACACTGAGATTTTGATGAATCTGAAAGAAAATCTGTTTATGAATAATTAAGCATATTTGTAGTTAGCTACAAAGGACCGCTATACATAGTGACAAATGAGTCACTATGGGAGGATAATGGTATCTCTAGCAATCAACTCTTGGCATCATTGTGAATATTATATAAACATTTAATGTAAGCCAAATGCTTTATAAACCTCAATATTTTACTTGCATATGTCTATCATTTTGGTTCAAGAATCTTATTGAAAATAATACAATTACCAACATATACGCTTTTTACACTTTTTCTTATCCCTCCATGAAGAGTTTCAAGGTGGGATGACCTATTGTAAAAGTAGGTAAGAAATTCCTATAGCAATCAGAGATGAAAAGAGATTATAAAATAGCCAGAAATTAATGGCGTCAAGTCCAAGTTCAGCCTCTGTTAGACACCATAATGGATCCTCATCTCTCTTCCTGATATAATATACTTTCCTAGAGTAAAGTGCAGAACAGCTGGACCTAGAATTAGACAATCTTATTTGGCTAATGGGACATAAGTGACAGCTTCTCTGGGCCTTGTTTTCTTCATCTGTAAAATGAGAAAATTGGATTAGGTGATCTACAATATCTCTTTTAACTTTAAATCTATGATCTTGTCATCCGGTTGAGAAAGGCAAGTAGGTGATAGTTGAGGTGAAAACAATGAGAAAAAGGAACGTTTTTGGGGACATTTCTTAAAGGAGAATGATAAGGGGCTAGTCAAAGAAGAATTAAAGGATCATTATTCAATGCTTAGCATGCAGATGAAATTAAATTAAAATTCTCTATTATGTGTTAGTCTACACTGTTTTGTGACTTCCTTCAGCAGTATCCATAATTTTTAAAAATTAGTTTACTTTTTAAAGCTTCCTCAGTTCTTTAAAGGATTTTAAATATAATTTCTTATTTGATTCTTACAACAAAAGGTGGGTACTATTATATCTATTTTAGATATAAGAAAGGATCACATCACCAGAAAAATGAATGAAACAGGACTTGTAATATTTTGTTGATTTCTAAAGATGACAGGGTGACAAAGGTTTAAGGAACATTGGGCTGTGAATTTCAGAAGATTGAAGTAACAAGGAAATGTGTGTGGAGGTCTATGACTTTTTGAACTGCCTTATTATAAGTATCAAAATGAAAGAAAATGCTCCCAAAATTTAAGTGACACACTTGGGGAAATATGGATGAATAAAAAAAGATTTTAATTTCTCATATGCTCATAACGCTGCACTTGTTTATTAAGCTATTCTCTTATCAACAATGTATGTTCCAAAAATGAAGAAAAATGCAATAAAGCTGGTTTACAGAATAGTCTCTCATCCTAAATCTTTTCTTCACCACTATTTCCACATAATGACAATTAATTATAATCATGACCAGCTAGAGGCACTGCAAGAAATAATTCATAATCATGATTCATATTTTTATAGTACTTCACATTTACAATCCTTTTCTCAGAATAATCCAGCAATATAAATAGTGTAATATAAATATTGCTATTCTCTATTTTTAACAGAAAAGGAAACAAAGTTTATCTGTCCATAGTGACATATAGCATAGTTATTGAATGTCAGATGTAAAACAAGGTCTTCTGACTCTACTACACTCATATTTGTATACTGTACACTCAGCTAGGTGGAGAAGTATATAAAGTTTGTGGTCTGGAGTCAGGAAGAACTGAGTTCAAATTTTGTTTCAAACATACCCTGTATTTGAAATCAATTAGCCCTGTTTACTTAGTTCCTAGTCTATAAAATGAGTTGTAGAAGGAAATCCCTACTCCAAAATCTTTGTTCTGTTTCACTACTCAAGAATCTTTGTCAAGGAACCTCAAATAATGTCATAAGGATTCAGACTAAAAATGACTGGAAATTTTTTTTTTCTAATTGTTTTTGAAAACTGAGAAGCATATATCACATTTGTCATATTTCTATTAATAAACATATTGTATTATCCAGAAAAAATTCCTATGGAAACAAATCTCTAGAACTCTTTATACAGATATGTGCTGATTTTTAATTGTTATTGTTTTATTGTTATTTTTTAACCATATGTCTTATTTTATTTTGTATAGAATTCCTTCTTTAACCAATCAAGACCTTTATTTAGTCTACAATTGATAGTTTTAAAAAGTTACCTAATGGGGTCTAGAAGACAAATGACTACCCAGGTTCATACAACTAGTATATATCAGATGCATATTTTGAATTCATATCTTTCCTGAATTTCAGATCACTTCTCTATCCCCTCTGTCTCATTGGTTCACTTTTCTTTCCCTTGAATAGAAATGCATTTATTTCCTTACCTTTGAACTCCATCATTACTAAAAGATGTTTACTATTACCCCCTTTTACTTGGTTTCAAAATCTAAGTGATTCTTCATTCTCACCCATCCCAGATATCTAATTCCTTGCTAACTCTTATCAAATTTACCTTTGCAAGATCATTAATATAGATCCTCAAAAAAAAAATCATCTCTGTGGTTCAGATCATCCTTTCTAAACTTATCCAGTAGTCTAATTAGTGTCCTTTTCTCAAGGTTTTTTGTGATTCTAATTCAGCCTCCAATCAAACTATAAGAATGACTTTACAATGTGTGGGCCTAATCATATGAACCCCTACCCACTCCATGCACATAAACTAAAAAAGCTCCAGTACTTCCCTAACATTCTAAGATCAAATTTATTTATCTTGTTAGCATTTAAATATCTTCAAATCTTGACTGTTTCCAACTTACATAACTTTTGAAAAAATTTATATTGATTTTTAATGAATAAAAGTCTATTTTTTATTCAGTTTTCTTAAATTTTAATCGCCTTTCTATACTCTATGATCTAGTGACAAGGGTCTTCTCATACACGCTATTTTTTGCTCCTCATATACTCTATTCCTGGTTTCTTCTCTGTATCTTTTCATTGAATGTCACTCATGCCTTGAATATTCTTTCTCCTCACATCTACCTCTTGATTTCTCTGGCTTCCTTCAAGTACCTACTCAAATCCTGCCTTCTCTAGGAAACCATGCCCAACTGGTATCCTCAGCCCCCAGGTTCTAGGCTATTTTTTATCTGAAATTGCCTTCTATTACATACACCTAATTACTACTTACCCATCCACACCCACCCACATGTGAATATATACACACATACATATAACATATACATATATGCATATATGTAAATAAGTATATATACATATTATAAGTATATATATATATGTATGTATTATCGATCTCTATCTCTATCTTGTCCACATTTTGTTATTTACACATCACATTAGAATAAGAGCTTATTTGGGAGAGGGATTGTGTCTAATTGTTACTTTTCCATATATTTCTGAACTTAGTCTTCATAGTTGGCACTTAATGAGGGCTTTTTATTGATAATTTGACTGATAGAAGTTTCTAACTAGTTCATGGTGCCTCTCATTTACATTACATTCATACTCTTCATAATTAATGAGTAGCATCTGCTTTCCTGTTAGATGCTTAGTTCCTATCGCTGAATCAAGCAGATTATTACCACTCTGCAAAATGAGTGTCAGAGAAAAACACAAAAGTCTCATCAGCTCTTTATCTGTCACTCCCTCACAAGTAAGAGTGTGAGCAAGACTGTAGTAGCAAGTTGACAAAGGATTCCCCCAGCCTGCTAATTCTTGTAGAATAACTAATTAGCTAACACTTTTGTTTCATAACACTTCAGCTATAATACAGAATGAAGATGTGTGCTCCCTAAATAGATTCTATCAATATACTTCCTGAGTAATACATTTGAGGTCCCTAATTAGTCATTCTTCATAATAGGGCTTAGGTTTCGATAGGTGAATAATTGTTACCCATAATTCTCAAACTACTATGTAAATCTTTTACTACTGCAAACTATTTGTCAATCAATGACTAGAATTAAAAGGCCCATAGAAAAGCTTAGCTTAATTAAAATCATTGGGGGGAGTGGTGTTAGGGAATGGTGAGGAAATCTCAACTAATTCAGATTAAAGGTTACTCAATAATCTAATGTATTAGAGATTTGAATGGGGTACTAAGAGACTGAGGATTTTTCCTCATAATCACTTACCCAGTATATGTAATGCATATTTAATTTTAATCATCCCAATTTATTTATCATCCATATTTATTTATGAATAAATCTTTTTATTTTCAAAATATATGCAAAAATTATTTTCAAAATTCACCTTTGCAAAACCTTGATACAATTTTTTCTTCCTCCCGTCCTCCCATACCCTTCCACAGACAGAAAGTAATCTAATATATATTAAAGATGTAATTCTATATATATTTCCACAATTATCATGTTGCACAAGAAAAATTCAGTGATTCACAAATAAAATATAAATTACTCTTATCTTTAAGAAGCTCACTTACTATTAGAAGAGAGGAGATATAAGCATATTTTGCTATTATTATTAGTGTACTATGGTTATTTTTTAATTGTTGAAGCCACTGATATCTAAGGGGTCAGGAAAGACTTAAACTGGGTGTTGAAACTCCCAGTCAGTGTTGAGAGTAAGAGAGCATTTCCAGGACTGAGAAAAAACTGTGGTGTAATGGAAAGAGCATGAGATTTGAAGTCAGAGTACTAAGGTTTGAATCTTCAATCAATTTCAAAATAGGAAAGAATTTAGCCGGGGTGGGAGGGGGGAGTAACAGGCATTTAATAAGTGTCTGCTGTGTGCCAGACATTATGCTAAATACTTTACATATATTATCTTATTTGATCCATTAACTGAGTGAAATTAAGCAACTCATTTTACCTTTCTACATGTCCCAGTTTTCTTATCTATTTAATGAGATGGTTAAACTGGATGTAATCTAAAGTTCTTTCCAATTTTAAATCTAGAATCTATTTTCCTTCTTCTCCAGCTTGTTAATAAAGATTCTTAGAAAAACTAATGACGACTTTGTTTTGTATCTTTGAAAGGAGATTGGGAAGATGGTTAAGAAGTACATCCATGCCTTCTTATCATTTAAATAATTCATTTGAACATACACACATCTTATATGAACAGCAGAGAATCCAATTCAGTAAGTTATATATTCTCATTATGTTTATCCACAAACAAGTATGGTTCTCTAGGTTGAAAACATACAAAGTCACTTGTCACATCAAGGTTAAAATATATTACTTAATTCAATGGAAAATTTTATTTAAAATATTAACATAGAAGAATAGCATAATCAGTTTGTTTAATGTTGAGTATAGTAAGTGAAAAGACAAATATTCTAGTACTGGCTATTCTGATAGTAATAATTCTTTAATTTTTTTTAATTCAACCAAGAGGAAAGTATTATAGGAATTTTTATTATTCCAATTTTATAGATGAAAATACTAGAGATCAGAGAATGATATATTCATGTTCACATAGCTGGTATTGGTTGGCAAAGAAACTTAAGCCTATGTCTGTCTGACTGAGTCAAACTCATTATTTTTATACCATACCTTGTGATAACAAGACTAACTAACATATCATGCCAGTCTGGTAGTAACAACAGCAACAACAACAACAACAACAACAATAACAACACAACACTCTATTACTATAGCTACAACTACTACTACCATACCTATTGGTATTACTGTTGCCATCAGTCCTACCTCTGCTGCTTCTGTTACTACTTTTAAGACTAGCACTAACACCACTACCTCTACTAATAATAGCACCACCATCACTACAACTATAGCTGCTGCTGCTACTACTACTATTACTTGTAAAGGTCCTGTCGTCTCTTCAATTATAATCCTTCTCTAGGAGGGAGTTTCTTTTCTGTATAATCTTTTCATCTGTGAGCAGGAAACTCCTTTCAAAGGCCTGAACCAAAGGTGTGAATTCTGATCTAGAGAATTGTTTAGACAACCTGAGTTATCACCTTAAAATCCTAACAATTACAAATGATAACATAAAATATATCACAACTATTATTGCTACCACACCACCACCAGTCCTCTTTCTCTGACTAGTACTATTAATAACAATATTAATAATAGTGATTAAAAAATACTACTACCACCATCACTGCCATCACCACTACTACTACTACCATTATTACTACTACTACTCCTGCTACTACTACTATTACTGCTACTAGTACTATTACTATCACTATGACTACTATTATTACTACCAGTACTACTTCCAGTACAAGTGCAAGAAGTGCCTGGGAATAAAAAAAAAAAAAAAGCAAACTAAATTTTAGTCCTGACTCATTTGTTAGTTAATTTCATGACTTTAAAATTGTGAATGCCTTTGAAAAATTAAGTAAATATATTAAGTAAATATATAAGCTCCTACTTACCTCACCAAGACCTTAGGACCATAAAATAAAATAACAGACATGGATATAGTGTGAAAATAAGTGGGTTTAGTTGTTGTTGCGATTTAATAATAGAACCTGTGGATGAGGTGAGAAATTATATTTAAAGTGTTTTGAAAATCTTAATGCATTACATCAGTGGTTTTTAACCTAGGGAAATTAGATTCCCTGATCTTTAGATAGATTTCAGGATGTTCATAAACTTAAATAATTAAATTTTCACTAACATCTAACTGAAATATGACATTTCCTTCACCTATTTCAAAATACATTCTTGAGAAAGAATCTGTAGGTCTGTCTATGATACAAGGTTAAAAAGTAGCCCTGTGCTATATAAATGTTATTATTTTTATTGTTATTACTATAAAAAATGCTGACTTCCAGAAAAGTTCAATTCCAATACCAAATTATAACATTGAAGTGACCCTGATTCTTGTCGTCTAGGCCAATGCCTTCTGGCAAACTCTGGCAGGAGTTTCCAAGGTGGAAAGACCTTGAATACTATGCCAGTGACAGACTATCCCTCATTTTGGAGAAGCAGTGTGGTCAGCTAT
Organism: Sminthopsis crassicaudata; assembly: GCF_048593235.1. Lineage (NCBI taxonomy): Eukaryota > Metazoa > Chordata > Mammalia > Dasyuromorphia > Dasyuridae > Sminthopsis > Sminthopsis crassicaudata. The sequence continues at coordinate 559,779,495 of NC_133619.1, forward strand.
GAAAAGACTCGTTGCTAGCAGATGGGTCACTAAGTGATGAATTCTAAAGTTATGAAACCTCACAATATTAAGAGAAATATATAATACTATTAGAATTCCTTCTGCTTTGGGAGAGATAGTAGTAGGAACAGAAAAAGACACAAAGGATTCAGAATCATACAGCTTTCAGGTGGTCTATAAATAGTTATTTAATGATCAGCACTCTAAAATATGAGAACTTTGTATATAACTACCTCCCTAATTCCTTTGCTTGACTTTTATAGCATTTTTCAACTTGGCACTAGGAAGTCTTTCTTGATTTATTGCATATTCTTCTTCCTCGAACACTTTCCATTTTAGACAAAATTACCTTCTCCATTTTCCACCTTTATGTCTTTGCCCATGCCCATGTCTCTCCCACATGGAATATCCTTGTATCTCACTATTTATCACAGTGCTTAGTTCATTTTGAGGCTCAGTTCAGGTACTTTCTCCTCCAATAGACTCTTCCTGAGTGTCACTATTTCTGAGAGATGATTCCCTTGCCAATTACTTTGAATGTACTATATGTATACTTTTTTTAAAAATTCTGAATTTAAACACAAAATAAAAGGGAATTTCCATATCCATCAAAGAAATGAAGATTGTATATGAGACCAAATTTTATTTTATAAATCTTACTTTTCTTTTAAAGTACATAATACATTTTTAAAATTATATTTTAAAATTTGTATTTTTAATTGTAAATACTTATCTTTCTACATCTTGCATTCATTAAGCAGAATGTATTTTCTTTGAGAGTAAATTTCAGTGGATATCTTTGGTTTTCTATTTCCTAGCACAGTGCCTGACATATAATAGTTACTTAACTGCTCACTGAAATATATTGAATTGAAAAAGTACATAAATATATAAATATAATTAATATAAATATAATTAAATATAATTAAATATATAAATATAATATTATAATTAAAATGTTGAAATATAAAAAGTTTCAGCTAAATGAAAATGCATATCACAGCTCAGGAAAACAAATACCTTTATACAATCAATTTCATAGTGTTGAAAGAGAACATGAAACATTTTATTATAAGATGCTTTGTCATTTTACTTTGAGAGCTAATGATGAACCTAAGCAAAAAGTTCTATAAGGACAGTTGTAGGTTAGCAGAGTCATAGGAGAGAGTCCAAAATAGAAAAAAAAATCCATGAGGAACAAGTTCCTCCAGACTAAGTCAACACATATCTGGACATTTGATGTTCAGTGACTTTAGATTGAAGGTAAGCATAATGAAAGACAGAGAAAAGAGACAGCATTAATAAGTTAAAGAGATCAAAAGTTTATGAGTTCAGAATACTTAACCATGTTATTATAAAAACCTTTTTTTCCAGGAGAGGGAACAAAACACACTCAAAAATTGAAATTGATTAGAATACTCAAGAAATGATTATTGATGTGGTAATCTCACTGAATCAGTTATATGCATAGAGTCAGAATAGTAGGTAATAAGATCAAAGGTCAAAATCAATACTACATTAGGAAGAATAATAACATTGCCTGCAATGACAAAAGCTACAAAATGACCTATTCAAGTAAGTTATTGTTGCTGAAGAAAATCATGATAGCACATTGGATAGAGAACTGATTTTGAAGTCAGGAAGACATGGTGTCAAATTTGGACTCTGACACATAGTATTTATGTGGTCCTGGGCAATTAATTTTCAAAACTAGAAAATTATTTAAGATTATATAGTAGATAGTGCTTCATCCTACTTTGGTAGAAAGAGTTTCAATATTCTTATACTAATGAGATCTGAAGTTTCATCCCTGTGCCCCATTTATCCTGAAAAAAAATTGAAAAGGGATATTTGAAGACATTGATATCACCATTTCTTAAAGAAGTAACTGTAATGAGAATAAAATAGAGCAGAAAGTCTCATTTAACAAATGTATAATTTCTATCAAAGAGAAATACAAATAGTAGCCAAGGGCAATATCAGTTAAGAGTGTAAGCTCATTTGTAAAGCATAGAGTACAAAGATGAAAAAAAAATGTGTTTGACTACAAGATGGTAAGTTACAGAGAATATAAGATCCTACTATATTTATTTTCTATTGCTAATTAATACTATCATCACCAATAATAATAATAATAATAATAATAATAATAGTAATATCGTTGATTTTATTAAAATGCAGAATTAAAAGCTGTTCTCCATCAAGATGTTTTCCATGAAAATCTTAAAATCATACAAAATGCAACTAATGATTGAGTTCTTTTTGATCATTACTAACTGTTGTATAAACAGAGAGACATATGCTTGCCAATCATCTTTCTCACTATTTTGAAGTAACTGCACAGAATTGAAAATGAATGGAAATCTCTTGTATTTATTGAAGTCTTCAAAATACTTCTGTTTTCAAAGAACATTGTTCCAATTTCATCAATCACTTGTATATGACAGGATTTTATCAATGAGTCTCATTTTCATTGAAAAGAGATTGGTTTAATGAGAAAATTCAAGTGCATAAAACATATACATTTCCTAAATTATAACATGCAATATTAAGTCAGTCCAGTAGCCCATACACCATGGGAATTATGATGACTGGACAATAATTTTATATTTGGAATTGAAAAGTAGAAGTATATAAGGCTGAATCATATCTGGGATACTAGGTAGATACTTTGTCTTATTTGTTTCCATCTTTCCTTTCTTCTGTTTTATATGCCCTGGTTTTTACCTTCTCTTTTCCCAGGGGGACACTACTTGTTTTTATATTATTTCATTAAATATTTCCCAACTAAACATAAAATAATCTTATTATTTAAAACTTTTTGAATTCCAAATTCCTTCCCTCATCCCCCCTCTTCTCTTATCCCTGAGAAGACAAGCAATTTTATTTCAATTATAAATGTATAACATATGTATTCTGTATATGATCTTCTTCTGGTTGTGTTTATTTCACTTTACATGAGTTCATATGAGTCTTCCTTGATTTTTATTGAAGCCATTCTACTTGTCATTTCTAATACCACAATAATATCCCATCATAGTACTATACCTCATCTTGCTAAGCCATTTCTAAGTTGATAGACATCCCTTCAATTGCCAATTATTTGCCACCACATAAAGAGATGTTATAACAACTTTCATAAAAATAGGTCTTTTGTCCTTTTATCCTTTTGGGATATAGAGCTAGTAGTAAGATTGTAGGGACAACAAATATGCATATTTTATAGCTCTTTAGTTATAGTTTCAATATGTTCTCAAGAATGGGCAGACTAATTCACAATTCCACCAACAATGCATTAGTGTTCCACTTGTTCTATATTCCCCTCAAGATTTGTCATTTTATTTTTTCTGTCGTATTAGCCAATCTTAGAGGTGTGAGGTGAGACATCAGAATTGCTTTCTTTTACATTTTTCTAATCAGTAATTATTTAGAGTAATTTTCATGTCACTATTGCTAACTTTGATTTCTTCTTCTGAAAATTTCCTATTCATATGCTTTGGCCATTTATCAACTTGTTATGGGCCAGACCTTGAAACAAAGTTCTAATGCTTATGTACTTAGTTCACCCCTTTAAAGCAGTTCATACCTTTAAAAGAGTTCACACCCTTAAAGGAATTCACACAGAGTTCACACTTTTAGAGAGCATATACAAGCTAGGGGCCTCAACTAGAATGGACTTCATCAGGCAGAAAGAAGGAAGACAGTGGTAGCAGGAGAACACTGAAACCAAGATCTGGAAAGCCTTGAGAAAACTAGCTGAGCCCCAAGTGAAGGAGATAAGATTTTGGAAGAGACAATAAAGGATTTGGACTTTAACTCCTGGCTGCATTCAAGGTGATTACACTGAACTGATACTAAGGCTGCCTCCAGAAGCTCCCCAAGAAACCTGCTCCCAGAGAACATTACAATTTAGAGAAGAGAATATCACATCAACTGAAAAATTATTTCTTATTTTGTTAATTAAATTTAATTCAGTTTTCTACATAATTGAAAAATGAGTTCTTTATCAGAGAAATTTGCTGCAAAAACCTTTAATTTGCCTCTAATTTTGCCTGCCTTAGTTTTGTTGGTGCAAAAACTTTTTAGTTTCATGGAAACATAATTATCTATTTTATTTTGCATAATGCCCTATATTAATTGTTTGTCCATTCTTCCCTTATTCATAGATTTGACAGGTTCTTTTCCTCCATGTTTCTTTATTTATTTATATTGTTATCCTTTATGCCTCAATCATTTGTCTATTTTGACCTTATGTAAGTATACAATGTGAGATGTTGGCCTATGCCTAGTTTTCATCAAACTGTTTTCTAATTTTCCCATTTTTTTTCATCAAATGGTTCTTATTCTCATAGCTTAGATTTTTGGGTTTATCAAACACTAGATTTTTCCGTGTAGTTCTGTCAATTTATCATGTCTGACGATGACTCCATTTAACATTTTTTGGTGAAAATACTGAAGTGATTTGCCAATTCCTTCTCCAGTTCATCTTACACATGAAGAAATTGAAACAATTACAGTTAAGTAACTTGTCCAGGGTCACATAACTAATAAAAATCTCAGACTAGATCTGACTCCAGGGTCAGCACTCAGTACTCTATTCACTGTGCCACCTAATTTATTTTGTTGATGTTCCTTACGCAGTATCATTATTGTTTTGATGATTACCACTTTATATTTTGAAATATAAAATTACTAGCTCATTTCTTTAATATTTTTTCATTGATTCCCTTGATATTCTTGGCCTTTTATTTCTTCAGATGAATTTTTGGGCCATTTTTAAGCTCTATGAAATGATTCTTTGGTACTTTGATTGGTATTGCAATTCATAAGTAAATTAACTTAAATAAAATTATCATTTTTATTTTATTTGTAAAGCACAGCCAATGAGCAATTTAATATTTTTACAATTATTTAGATTATTTATTTGTGTGAAAAATATAATTGGGTTTATATGATCTTTGGTACGTCTTGGCAAATAGAGCTCCAAAATACAGTTATTTTTAATGGACTTTGAGAGCCATTATTTGTAAGACAGATTATTTTTTTATTTGAGGAGGAAAAGCAACTTAAAAATGATTAACATTTTATACCCACTGATGCCAAGCTCTGCAAAGGATCAGAATAAGGTATGTTCAGTATCTCTTTTTGGAGCAATATTTTTCTTTATGGTTTTAATATCATTTTGATTATTTTTTTCATTTAAATTGTAATCATTGTGTATTAATTTTCCTGGATCTGTTTACTGCATTTGACATCAATTGATGTAATCTTTTCATGCTTATAATATTTATCACATCTATTTTTCTTAGGGCACAGTAATATTTAATTACCTTCATTTATCACAATATACATATATATATATACATATATATGCACATATATGTATATAGCCATTTTCTACTCAATTACCAATACAGTATTTTCAATTCCATAATTTCAAGAAAAATGGTGATAGAAATATTCTGCTTTCTATGGATCTTTCGTTATTGTCAATTACCTATTTAAGGCTTATGCCTAGGAGGAACATTTCAGAGTAAAAGATATGTAAATCTTAGTCCATTTATTTGCATACTTACAATTATTTCCAGGATAATTGCATAAATTTACAGCTTTACTAGTAATATATTAGTGTGACTGTTCTTCAAAAATACTTCTAATGTGTTATATTCCTTTTTTAATCTTTTCTAATATTCTGCAAGATTAAATTGCAAAGTTGTTTTCATTTCATATTTGTCTGGTTGGAACATTTTTTCTTATACTTAAAAGTTTGAAATTCTTCATTTAAGAATGATTTCTAGGGGGCAGCTAGGTGGCACAGTGGATAGAACACCAGCCTTGAATTCAGGAGGATCTGAGTTCAAATCTGATCTCAGACACTTAACACTTCCTAGCTGTGTGACCGTGGGCAAGTCACTTAACCCCAGCCTCAAAAAAAAAAAAAAAAAAAAAAAGAATGATTTCTCCATATTATTTCACCTCTTCTACAGTATGGAATAGCTTTTAGGGTAACAATTTTATTTAATTTGTGTGTATGTATATGTTTACATATAATATATATATATAGATAGATAGATAGATAGATAGATACATATATATGTAAATTAGATGTCTATATCTATCTATCTATCTATCTACCTACCTACCTACAATGAAATTATTTTGGAAATAGTATTTCTATCATGTTATTTTCACTTGCATCTTGTCTTTTTTATATGGAAATGCTGTTCATTTTAGACCATGGATGGTATTTTGAAGTCTGCAACTTCACTAAAGCTATTCCTTCAAGTAATTTCTTTGGAGATTACCTAGGATTTTGTTTAACTCACCAGTTCAACATCAAATAAGAATAGTTTTGTTTTTTCCTTATTCATCTTTACTACTTCAGTTTCTTTATCTTGTCCTATTCTTTATTGTTAGTATTTCCAGAATTATATGAAATAATACTGTGAAAAGGAGACATGCTTGCTTTATTTCTTTAATTTCTAGAAAATTTTCTATCATATCATATATAATTCTGGCTTTGGGTTATAGATAGACCCCTTTTATCAAATAAAAAACCAGTGTGTTTTCAATTCAAAATAATTATCTTCTGATATAAAATCCTGTTTTATAGCCTCTTGTCATGCTGCATAACTTTGAATACTAAAACATCACAATTCTCAAAGAATAAAAATTGTGTATGACCCATATCATCATCAGCAACATCATCACAACCATTGCTACTACTAAAACTTTTACAATCATCATCAATATCACCATTATTTGAAAGTTCAAATTATTTTAGAGACATGAATTTCTGCATCTTATCTAAGCATTTTCCATCTTTTCATTCATGAACATCTAAAGAAAGCTTAAATATAAATGATTTACTCCACTTTACTTATTTATTTATAGGCTATCTAATAATTTAATCCTGAACCCCACAACTAAACTCATACAGGAACAATTGATTGAATTTTATAAGGAATGCTCTCTGGAGGTTTATATGAACAAAATGGTAACTTTTGTTTTCCTATTTATTGTCTGATATCCTTTGTTGATTACCTAATATATATTCCATCCTAAGCATGAAATACAGCTTCAAAGTGAGTCAGAGGAGGAGGAGGAATTAATAGTCATGGCACAATTGATATTTATATCACTTTCACATGCTGGCTTTAGCATTCACTATAGCTCTCCTAAAATGTTCAAGCTATCAGTAATTATAATCACTATATACCATATTTAGAAGTGCATGCATGCTCATAAATAACATAAGCATGAATATTAACAGTTGGATATCACCGCATTTTCATTTTGCTATGAGGTAAAAGGGTTCTTAAGTATATTATTTAGAGGTGCAAATATGAGTAATACAGTAGAAGGTACTCTCCTTGAGAATTTATCCTGTTTTTTTTTTTTTATTTCCTGACATTATTACAATCACCACCATCATCACCACCACCAACAGTACTACTACCTATCATTCACATAGAGCCTGAAAGTTATCAAAGCATTTTGCACATGTTTTCTCATTTGCCCCTTATAAAATACCCTCAGAAGGAGGAGCTCTTATCACTCCAATTTTGCAGATGAGGAAAGTCATCTATGAGAAATTAAATGACTTGTCCAAGGTCACATAGCTATTATCTGAACCAAAATTTTAACTCATATTTTGATTCTAGATCTAACAATCTACCCACTGGTTCATCTGCTGACTTGATAATTATTTATACCTTCCTTTTATATCCCCAATATCTAATATAATATCTTGCAGAAAGCAGATATTTAATAGTTTCCTCTCAATCATCCTGTTCTTTGATTTCTTCGGTATAGGGGTTTCCCAGTAAAAAAAAAATTCCCTCTATTAATACAGATTGACAACTTCTGGAATTCATAATCTTAGAAATTTTTTTGATGATACAGAGATGTTTAGGGGATTTTTACTAATATAACATGCAGAATATGCCAGAGGTAGGACCTTTGGACTTCTTGGCCATGAGCATAGCTCTCATTCTATGAAACCATTGAATTGAGTTGAATGGAAAGAGATCTTTTATTTGCCTCATGGAACTTACTGCCTTGAAAGAAGGTATGTAAAGGTATCAAAAGAACAGAAAGAAGGAATAAGCAGAAGGAAAGGAAAAAGGACAAGGATCACTGAGGGATAACAGACCAATTCTTTATATGCCTTCCAGAAAGCACTGTGACAAACCTTTAAACCAGCTAAGTAAATTAATATCCTGATAACATCAACCTGTCCTTTGCCCAGTGATTTGCTTTCTGTTAACTACAAATAACCCAGCCAAGGCATCCTCACAAAAACTTTTTTTTTAATTTTATGTTTTTTTTTTTGGTTGTTGTTGTTGTTTTTTTTTTTTTTTGAGGCTGGGGTTAAGTGACTTGCCCAAGGTCACACAGCTAGGAAGTGTTAATTGTCTGAGACCAGATTTGAACTCTGGTCCTCCTGAATTCAAGGCTGGTGCTCTATCCACTGCGCCACCTAGCTGCCCCATCCTCACAAAAACTTGACAGCATCAGTATAATGCCCTTATTTCTAGAAGACTGCCAACTTCTCTGGAACTCAAGTAAATATTAGATGCTGTTTCTAAGAACTAAGCACATCTCCCAATGACTCAAATGGCAAATTCACTATACCTTGGACCAGTCACTCTATTATTATTGGATTTAACATTAAATTTTATAATATAATGTATATGTAAATATTATTGTAATGTAAGTGTTTGAAATATTTAATATTCAAATTTAATATTTGTGGAGATAACTGAAGACCTTTAAGAATAAGTGAAAAATTATTTTGAGACAGAAAAGAAGAGGCCAGATCAAGCTAATCAGAAGAGGATTCTAGAAAGAAAAATTGAATGAGAAGGAAGTAAAAGCATAACACTTGCATTGTCTTTTGTAATTATTATAGAGGCATGAGGTCCCTTAAGTGATGCTTAGCATAGTAGCTGGCACATAGCAAAAGCTCAATAAATGATTGATTTATCTATTTAAATCCAGAATTTGAATCTGACCCAGGAAAAAAACCTGATTATGTGTATGTATGCATACATATATATGGTTGTATATGCATAGATATATACACATACTGAATATTTTAAATATATTTCAAGTTATTATTCTATATGTGCATGCTCTTTGTTATAATATTCTTTATGTAGAAAGTTGGCCATTTACTGATTGACTCATGACCACACTGCCAAATTGTGAATAATATTCAGACTTAATAAACATGAGATATGCCTGTGTATGTGTGTGTGTACCTTATAGATATCAGAAAATTTTGCTAAAAATCTGTTTTCTAAGCTATATCAAAATAGATAACAAAGTAGCCTGATACTTAATGAGAAGCAATTGTTCACTGCTCTTTACCTCATCTTATCTACTCTCTTTAGTTCAATTTAGACAATCATTTTTGTAAGTTTTTTTTCTCCAACACATTCCAACACAACTTCTTTATTTTTAAACAAGAGTTTCTTCAATCAAAAAAGTGAAGTCCTTTCAGCAAAATTTATACCAAAATTTATGACCTTTAGTATTGATTTTACTATGCTGCCATTTTAGCATGATCCCAAATTGTGTTTCTCCTTCAAAATGGTCAAATAAAGCTTACTGAATATGTTTGTTAGTATTTTCTGCATTCTGAAGCTTAATAAATGTGACTGGAGTATGCAGGAAAAATCCAGGCTACATTCCCTGTAAAAACAAAACAAAACAAAACAAAAAACCCAAAATTTATATTCTGAATTGTTTTGAAATTCTTTCTAACTACATTCTCTTTTCCCTTTCCAACTCTATCATTCCCTTAAACAAAATAAACTTGTCTTTTGCATTTACTATCCTCTTTTTTACACTTAAGGTGGTATTCCCCAACATTGTCATTAGAATTTTATTCTTCATATTTTCTCTATTGTCAATCTCATTTACTCACCTAGTTTCAATTGTTAATTTATATAACCAATAATCCACAGCATATCTCTACCTAAATGTTCTACAAATATTTCAAACTCAAAATATTCTAAAATATTTCAAACTCAAAATATTCAGGACCAAGTTTATTGTTTTCCCTGAAAAACTTACTCTTCCATCTGATTTCATTATGTCTTATCATTGATATTGAGAAGCAGCGTGACAAAATGTATAAAAATCTATCCCCTTCTCTAGGATGAAACTCATAATGAATTAAAGGTGCAACAAATTTCACCTTTGATATATACTGGCTATAAGACTTTAGAAATATTATTTCAAGAACCAAGAAAGGTAAATAATGAACAGCATGCAATGCCAGGTCAGTGAAGGGGCATATTATAGCCCAAATATTGGAAGTTGATAAATATTTTTGAAAAGGTTAATGAGAGGATCTGGCAATGATGTGAAAGATTGTGTGCAGGAATAACAACTAAGAGGCTAGCAAAGAAGTCTAGGTGGGAGGTGTGTGAACCCAGGGTGCAGCTTCTGGGAGTGAGAGTTGAACAGATGTGAAAAGGTATTTCATGTTGTCCTATATCAATCTTATAAAGTAATCATAATCTAAGATTAACATGATCATAATTCCTTAGAAGATATTTATTTTTGCCCCATTACATAATGAATAATCTATTTATTTGTAATACCTTATGGGAATCTCATTTTCAAAATTAATTCTGAATAAACTATCTCATTTGCTACTAGTCTCAAATAGCTTTAGGCATGGAAGAAAGTTCATTCTCCTTTTTGAAACAAGGAGAAGATTCAATCATCACTATTAAGATATGTCCAGATATGCAGGAAGATTAACAGAACTTTGGAACCTGAAGAAACCATAGAAGTAACATATTACACACCCCATATTTTACAAAGAAAATTTCCTCTCAGAAATATATAATTTGTGTACAATTAGATAGTATTTGAGCTAAAAGGAGAACATAGAACATCAGAGTTTAAGCTTAGTGTTCTTGCCCCTGGACTACTCTGACACTATCATTTTAGAGGATGACATTTATTGCTATAATCCATGACAAATCTACACAGATTACATAGGCAGACTGTCTTTGGCTTTCTTTCTACTGGCCATTTCCAGGATCTTCTGCCAGTCAATAATTGTCTTTCGCATCTCTTTCTCTTTCAGCATCCTTCTCCATACACCTTTTATGTGAACAGTAATGAAAAAGAGCTGATAAATCAATCTTTGCTAAGATATTAAAGACTGATAATAACTAATTGTTTCCCTGATTAGAGAAGAATTTAATTTTAACAAAGGACTTTTAGAGATGTAAAAATTTTGACAAAAGTAAAAACCTGTCAATAGATTTTCAGAAACTATAATGAGGGTACATGGAAGGGCTTTTTAGGTTTTACAAAACAGAAATTTCTGACTAGTGGAATTTTAATTCTTCCTGACTAAAATACAAATGAACTTTTTAGTGATATTAGAAATTATCCATCTCTGAAAATATTTAAACAGGGATGAAATAGAAGCAAAACAGGCAGCATGATCACTTGTAAGGGCCGTAATAAAAAGATTATCATTTCATAACAGCTTCTACTAGATTACCTCTAAGGGCCCTTTTGAAACATAATTTTGGTGGCGAATTAAAAACATTTCCTAGTGTTTCTCAAACTGACTTAAAGAGTTGGCTGTCTATCTTGTTGTTACATAAAGCTTACTTACACATGACAAGGTCCTATGCTTCAAATACTTCATGAGTTTGTGATTTTGTAGATATGCACCCTCTACTTCAGTGCAGTGGTCACTTAGCTATCAGTGTGAGTTATTGTATACACTGTCAGCTATAGTTAATGTATTGTTTAAATTGTAGTTTTGACAAATATAAAGGGATTCAAAGTGAAATAGCAAAGGTACTAACAGAAACAATGTATACATTGATTAAAAATAAAAATGAAAAGAACAATAAAAAACAGATCCAAAAACTATGTAATCATAATGATGAAGCTTGACCTTGAATTAAATATATAAGAATAAAAATCCACCTTTTCTTTTCAGGAGTGAAAAGTGTAGGACACTGTATCAATATTCTGTTCAATTTAATTGCTATATAAATTCATTTTTAATGCTATCATAATGAATTCATATGAATACTGTCATAAGGAACTTCAGAGATTATCTGCTACAACTCTTTTATTTTAGAGTTCAAGATATATTAAATTTTTTCTCATCAATGTGTTTCTGTCTTTCTGAACTTCAACAACATGCCTAACCTACAGATTCAAAATGGAACAATCATCATCTCTTGCAACTTTTTCAACCTAGAATAATTTTCTGCTATTCTGGTTCTTCCGAGCAAATCAATTTAGATGAATGGTGTGGGCCCTTCAATCTTTCTCTTAATTTCCTCTTCATATTCTTCTTTCCAGCCAAAAACAGAGAAAGAAAAGTATAGTTTCCCTAATGAATATAGATGCAAAAATCTTAAATAAAATATTAGGAAGATTTTATAGCAAGTCATCCCTAGAATAATACACCATGGCCAAATAGGATTTATACCAAGAATGTAGGATTGGTTCAATATTATGAAAACTATTAGCATAATTGACTATATCAATAACCAAAATAACAAAAATCATATGATTATCTCAATAGATACAGCAAAAGCTAAAGAGTATAGGAATAAATGAAGTTTTCCTTAAAATGATCAGTAGCATCTATTTAAAACCTTCAGCAAGCATCATATGTAGTAGGGATAAACTATAAGCATTTCCAATAAGATCAGGAGTGAAACAAAGTTGACCATTATCACCATTACTATTGAATATTGTATTAGAAATATTAGTTTTAGCAATAAGAGAAGAAAAAGAGATGAAAGTAATTAAGAGTAAGTAATGAGGAAACTAAATTATCACTTTTTGCAGATGACATAATGGCATATTTAGAGAATCAACAAAAATACTACTACAAACAATTCACAACTTTAACCAAGTTACAGGATCTAAAATAAATCTACATACATCATCAGCATTTTTAAATATTGGCAACAAAGACCAGCAACAAGAGATACAAAGAGAAATTCCATTTCAAAAAAGCTGCTAATAATATAAAATATTTGGGACTCTAGCTGTCAAGCCAAAAGCAGAAACTATATGAAAACAATTACAAAACAAATATAGTCGGATCTAATCAATTGGAAAACTTCAAATGCTCACAGGTAGGCTGAATAAATATAATAAAAGTGACAATACTACCTAAATTAATCTGCTTATTCAGTGCTATACCAACCAAATTCCCAATAAATTATTTTATAAATCTAGAAAAAAAATAATAACAAACTTCATCTAGAGAACAAAAGTTCAAGAATTTCAAGGGAATTAATATTTTAAAAATGCAAATAAAGGCAGCCTAGCTGTACAAGACTTAAAACTATATTATAAAATAGTAGTCATCAAAACATTTTCTACTGGCTAAGAAATACAATAGACAATCACTGGTACAGGTTATGTTCACATCGCAAAATAGTAAATGATTACAGTAATATAGGTTCTGGGATAAGAACTCACTATTTGACAAAAACTGCTGAGAAAATTGGAAATTAGTATGGCAAAAACTAGGCATTGACTCACATCTAACACCATATATCAAGATAAAATTGAAATGGGCTCATGATTTAGACATAAAGAGTGATACTATAAGCAAATTAGAAGAACAAAGGATAGTTTACCTTTCAGATATGTGAAGGAAGGCAATTGTGGCCAAAGAATTGGAATTACATTATTGAACACAAAATAGATAATTTTGATTATATTAAATTAAAATGTTTTATGTATAAACAAAACCAATGCAGAGAAGATTAGAAGGGGAGTAATAAATTGGGAAATAGTTTTATATTCAAGGGTTCTGATAAAGGCGCATTTCTAAAACATATAGAGAATTGACCTAAATTTATCAGAATTATTCAATTAATGAATGGTCAAAAGATATGAACAGATAAATTTCAGATGAAGAAATTGAAACTATTTATAATTATATAAAAAAGTATTCTAAATCAACATTGGTCAAAGAAATGCAAATTAAGACAACTATGAGACACTACTGCAGACTTCTCAGATGGGCTAAGACGACAGGAAAAGATAATGATGAATATTGGAGGAGATATAGGAAAACTGGGATACTAATACATTGTTGGTGAAGTTCTGAAATGATTCAACCATTCTGAAGAGAAATTTGGGAATATGTGCAATGGTCTATCAAATTGTGCATACCCTTTGAACTAGCAATGTTTCTACTCAGCTTGCATCAAAATGAGATTTAAAAGGAGAGAAAGGGACTCACGTAGGCAAAAAGGTATTTGGCAGTCCTTTTTGTAGTGATAAGAAACTGAAAACTGAATGGAAATCAATCAATTGGAGAATGGCTAAATAAGTTATGGTATATGAATATTATGTAATATTATTATCCTATAAGAAACAATCAACAGGATGATTTCAGAGAGGCCTGATGAGATGTGCATAAACTGATGCTAAATGAAATGAGCAGAACCAGTCACTGTACACAGCAACAGCAATATTATATGATGACTAATTCTGATGGATATGGCTCTTTTCTTTTTTTATATATTTTTTATTAATTTTATAATTATAACTTTTTTGGCAGTACATATGCATGGGCAATTTTTACAACATTATCCCTTGCATTCACTTCTATTCCGAATTTTCCCCTCCCTCCCTCCACCCCCTCCTCTAGATGGCAAGAGTCCCATATATGTTAAATGTGTTGTGGTATATCCTAGATACAATATATGTGTGAAGAACTGAATTTCTTTTTGCAGAGGAAGAATTGGATTCAGAAGCTAAAAATAACCAGGGAAGAAAAACAAAAATGCAAACAGTTTGCACTCATTTCCCAGAGTTCCTTCTCTGGGTGTAGCTGATTCTGTCCATCATTGATCAATTGGAACTGAATTAGAGCTTCTCTTTGTTGAATATATCCACTTCCATCATCTTTATTATATTCATTCAGTCTATCCAAGAGCACTTAATGTCTTTCCAATTATTTTAAATCTGATTTTATTTTTGTGGCAAGTGTTTTGTAATTTTGCTCATATGATTCCTGACTTTCCTTTGGTAGATAGATTCCCAAATATTTTATACTATCAACAATTATTTTGATTGGAATTTCTCTTTGTATCTCTTGCTGTTGTATTTTGTTGGTTTTGTATAAAAATGTTGAGGATTTATGTGGATTTATTTTGTATCCTGCAACTTTGCTAAAGATGTGGATTATTTCTCATAGCTTTTTATAAGAATCTTGGGGTTCTCCAAGTATACCATCATATCATCTGCAAAGAGTGATAGTTTGGTGTCCTCATTTCCTACACTAATTCTTTTAATCTCTTTCTGGACTCTTATTGCTGAGGCTAGAGTTTCTAATACAGTATTGAATAGTAATGGTTATAGTGGGCAACCTTGTTGCACTCCTGATTTTACTACTAAAGGTTCCAGTTTATCCCCATTACATATGATGCTTAATGACGGTTTTAAATATATGCTCCTGACTATTTTAAGGAATAGTCCATTTATTCCTATACTCTCAAATGTTTTAGTAGGAATGGATGTTGGATTTTATCAAATGTTTTTTCTGCATCTATTGAGATGATCATATGGTTCTTGTTAATTCGATTATTAATATAGTCAATTATGCTATATGGTTTCCTAATATTAAACCAGCTCTGCATTCCTGGTATAAATCCTATTTGATCATGGTGTATTATCCTGGGAGAGATTTTCTGTAGTCTTTTTGCTAATATCTTAGTTTTCAACCTACCTGGTTTAGGTATCAGTACCATGTCTGTGTCATAAAAGGAATTGGTAGGACTCCTTCATTCCCTAATTTTTTTCGAATAGTTTATATAACATTGGGGCTAATTGTTCTTTAAATGTGTAGTAGAATTCACATGTAAATCCATCTTCCCTGGGGATTTTTTCCTAGGGAGTTGATTAATAGCTTGTTCTATTTCTTTTTCTGAAATGGGACTCTTTAAGCAATTTACTTTCTCCTCTGTTAATCTGGGAAGCCTGTATTTTTGGAGGTAGTCATCCATTTCACTTAGGTTATCAAATTTATTTGTATAAAGTTGGGCAAAGTAACTCCTTATTATTGCTCTAATTACCTCTTCATTGGGGGAAAGTTCCCCCCTTTCATTTTTAAGACTAACAATTTGATTTTCCTCTTTCCTTTTTCTGATCAGATTTACCAAAGGTTTATCTATTTTATTGCTTTTTTTCATAGAACCAACTGTTAGTTTTATTTATTAATTCAATAGTTTTTTTTTTACTTTCAATATTATTCATTTCTCCTTTTAATTTTAGAATTTCAAGTTTAGTATTTGATTGGGAGGTTTTAATTTGGTCTTTTTCTAGCTTTTTAAGTTGTAAGCCCAATTCATTGACCTTCTCTTTCTCTATTTTCTTCAAATAAGCCTCTAAAGATATAAAATTTCCCCTTATTACTGCTTTAGCTGCATCCCACAAATTTTGGTATGATGTCTCATCATTGTCATTATCTTGAGTGAAATTATATAATTGTGTCTATAATTTGCTGTTTCACCCATTCTTTAATTTCCAATTAATTTTTGGTTTACTTATCCCTAAGTTTTTGTTGAATGTAGTTTTTATTGCATCGGGTCTGAAAAGAAAGCACTTACTATTTCTGCCATCCTGCATTTAATTTTGAGATCTTTATGTCCTAATAAATGGTCTTCTTTTTTTTGTATGGGTTCCATGAGCTGCTGAGAAGAAAGTATACTCCTTTCTATCTCCATTCAGTTTTCTCCAAAGATCTATCATACCCAATTTTTTTCTAATATTCTATTTACCTCTTTAATTTCTTTCTTATTTGTTTTGTGGTTTGATTTATCTAATTCTGAGAGTGCAAGGTTGAGATCTCCCACTATTATAGTTTTGCTGTTTATTTCTTCTTGCAACTCTCTTAACTTCTCTTTTAGGAAGTTAGATGCTATACTACTTGGTGCATATATGTTTAGTAGTGATATTGCTTCATTGTCTATGCTACCCTTTAGCAGAATATAGTTTCCTTCTTTATCTCTTTTAATTAGATCAATTTTAAAAACAAAGGTTCTGACAAAGGTCTCATTTCCAAAATATATAGAGAACTGACCATAATTTATAAGAAACTGAACCATTCTCCAATTGATAAATGGTCAAAGGATATGAACAGACAATTCTCAGAGGAAGAAATTGAAACTATATCCACTCACATGAAAGAGTGTTCCAAATCACTATTGATCAAAGAAATGCAAATTAAGACCACTCTGAGATACCACTACACACCTGTCAGATTGGCTAAGATGACAGGAACAAATAATGACAAATGTTGGAGGGGATGTGGGGAAATTGGGACACTAATACATTGCTGGTGGAGTTGTGAAAGAATCCAGCCATTCTGGAGAGCAATCTGGAATTATGCCCAAAAAGTTATCAAACTGTGCATACCCTTTGACCCAGCAGCGCTACTACTGGGATTATATCCCAAAGAAATACTAAAGAGCGGAAAGAGACATATATGTGCCAAAATGTTTGTGGAAGCTCTTTGTTGTAGCTAGAAACTGGAAGATGAATGGATGTCCATCAGTTGGAGAATGGTTGGGTAAATTGTGGTATATGAAGGTTATGGAATATTATTGCTCTGTAAGAAATGACCAGCAGGATGAATACAGAGAGGCCTGGAGAGACTTAAATCAACTGATGCTGAGTGAAATGAGCAGAACCAGAAGATCACTGTACACTTCAACAACAATACTGTATGAGGATGTATTCTGATGGAAGTGGAAATCTTCAACATAAAGAAGATCCAACTCACTTCCAGTTGATCAATGATGGACAGAGGTAGCTACACCCAGAGAAGAAACACTGGGAAGTGAATGTAAATTGTTAGCACTAATATCTGTCTGCCCAGGTTGCATGTACCTTCGGATTCTAATGTTTATTGTGCAACAAGAAAATGATATTCACACACATGTATTGTACCTAGACTATATTGTAACACATGTAAAATGTACGGGATTGCCTGTCATCGGGGGGAGGGAATAGAGGGAGGGGGGGATAATTTGGAAAAATGAATACAAGGGATAATATTATAAATATATATATATATATATATATAATAAAAAAATTTAAAAAAAATAATTAGATCAATTTTTGCTTTTGCTTGATCTGAGATAAGGATGGCTACTCCTGCTTTTTTTTACTTCATCTGAAGCATAATAGATTCTGCTCCAGCCTTTTACTTTTACTCTGTATGTATCTCTGTGCTTTAAATGTGTTTCCTGTAAACAACATATTGTAGGGTTCTGACTTTTGATCCAGTATGCTATCCACCTCTGATTAATGGGATAGTTCATTCCATTCACATTTACAGTTAAAATTATATATGTGGACTTTATGTATATCCACAACAGAAATACAGTTCTCTAGAGTTCCTTTTACCTTTTACTGCTTCTCTTGGTTGGAGATCAAACTTTTTGTTTAGATCTGTTTTTTCCTTAGAAACAAATGGAATTCAACTGTTTCATTAAATGTCCATCTTCTTCCATGGAAGAAAATGCTCAGCTTAGCTGGTAGTTTATTCTTGATTGCATTCCAAGTTCTTTTGCCTTTTAGAATATCAGATTCCAGGCCCTTCAATCCTTTAATGTGGATGCAGCCAGATCTTGAGTGACCCTTATTGTGACACCTTAATATTTGAATTGTTTCTTTCCTGGCTGCTTGTAATATTTTTTTCCTTAGTCTGATAGTTCTGAAATTTAGCCACAATATTCCATGGAGTTGGTTTTTTGTTTGTTTTTTTTTTGTTTGTTTTTGTTTGTTTTTCTTTTTTTAGGGTCTTTTTAAGTAGGTATTCTATGAATTCTTTCAATGCCTATTTTCCCTTCTGGTTCTGTTACCTCTGGGCAGTTCATTTTGATGATTTCCTTTAAAATAGTATCTAGGCTCTTTTTTTCATCATAATTTTCTGGAAATCCAATAATCCTCAGATTATCTCTCCTAGATCTATTTTCTAGATCTATTGCTTTTTCTAGTATATATGTAATATTTCTTTTTATTTTTTCATTTTTTGGTTTTGCTTGACTGATTCTTGTTGTCTCAATGGAATCATTCATTTTTATTTGTTCAGTTCTGATTTTTAATGAGTTATGCTCTTCATTAGCTTTTTTTAAACTTATTTTTGTATATGTCCAATTGAGTTTTTAAATGAGCTGTTTTGCTCTATGGAATTTTTTTCCATTCCACTAATTTTTTTTAATGAGTTATTTTCTAAATCGTCAGATTGACCATCAACATTTATTAAGCACTTACTATATACTAGACACTATGCTAAGCACTCTGTACCATTTTCTCTTGTAATATCTTCACTGAAATTTAAGTCTAAGTCTTAGATTTAAGTCTGAGAGCATAGACTTAGAATGGCCTTCAGAAGTCACTTTTGATTTTTTCTCTCTTATAATGTTCATTTATTTTTAATATATATTGCTTTATGAATCATGTTGAGAAAGAAAAATCAGAGCAAAAGGTAAAAAACCATGGGAGAGATTAAAAAAAAAACACAGAAAGAAAGAAGTGAATACAACATTGCTGATTTACATTCAGTATCCTTAGTTCTTTTTTGAATGCAGATGGCATTCTCTATCCAAAGATTATTGGGATTGCTATGGATCACTGAACCACTGAGAAGAACCAAGTCTTTCATAGTAGATAATCACACATTCTTGCTGTTATTGTGTACAATGTATTCTTGGTTCTATTTGTTTTGCTCAGCATTAGTTCATGTAAATCTTTCCAGGCCTTTCTAAAATCCCAATTGATGGATATCCACTTCTTTTCCTATTCTTTGCTACCACAAAAAGGGCTGCTACATTTTTGCACATGTGGGTCCTTTTTCCTCCTTTAAGATTTCCTTGATCTACAGATCCAATAGAGGCACTACTAGATCAACGGGTATGCAGAGTTTTCTAGCCCTTCGGGCGTAATTTCAGATTGCTCTCCAGAATTGTTAGGTTATTTCACAATTCCACCAACAATGCATTAGTATGCCAATTTTCTCACATCTCCTCCAGCATTTATCATTACCTTTCCCTGTCATCTTAGCCAGTCTGAGAGGTATGAGATGATACTTCACAGTTGTTTCAATTAGCATTTCTTTAATCAATACTTATTCTGAGCATTTTTAGTATAACTAAGTGGTTTTAATTTCATTGTCTGAAAATTGTTCATATCCTCTGACTAACAGTTTGGGAGAGGTCACTTTTGAAAATGAGAAAACTGAAATCCAGAGATATTTGCTTTTTTCTTTGTATTTCCAGATCTTAAAAGTGGTGAAAAATAATTGTTGACTGATTATTACCAGTTAGCAAAGATCATCAAGAAAAGACCATGACCAAAATTTGAAGGTAGTTCCTCTGAATTCAATCCCAGTTTTCTGCTATTGTGTTAGGTAACTTCTTCACTCATCTGTATCAAGACCATGATTCTGATATCTTTTATTGTTCTCAGTTCCTCAATAAAAATCACTTTTTTATCTCATGAAGACTGGACTGGATTGTTTTAGCTCCTCCTCACTAAGGATGCATCCCAAAGGCATACTTTTGTGTTCATTGAAATAAGGTTGTGTGAAAGCATATAGGAACCTCCAGAGTTGTATACCAACTTTTCTCCCAAGCACACATCACCCCACTCTACTTTCATCTTTCACTCCCAGTAATCAGGCAAAGTTAGTGTACCACAAAAAATTTTCCACATGATTAATAGGAGACCATGTAGAGACTTGTTCTTTCATTAGCAATCTATTATTGTGGCATTTTCAGATGTGTTCTGTGCAGCAATTGTGTCAATTAATTTATCAGAAAGTTCTTTAACCTTTTCTGAGTGGTTTACATATGAAGTCTCATGACTTTGAAATAAATGCAAAAAAAGAGGGTTGCGACCTATTTTTTTTTAACATCTTCAAGATAAGAAGAAATCAAATTAAGCCTTCTCTGTGGCTATAGCCCTGTCTAGCCATGGCCTGAGTTGTAGTAAAACCTTTGGTAGAATGTTTGGAATAGTAAAAGAATCTCCATTTAGATTTAGATTAGATTAGTCAGCAAGAACTACATCTGTGTCAGGTACAGTTCTGCCATGTACATACAGTGTGAGCCCAATAATTTTCCTAGGTCATGGGATCAAAAGAAGATTGTAATTTTCAGGACACAGATGAGGAGAAAACCTTTGATTTCTCTCTCAGGAATCCCATTTCTTTGGTAGCTTTCACTTATAAATGAGAAAATGTGAAGCTTGAGTTCTGACCTTACAGTTAAGAGTTAGTGATTATCACATTCTACTTCCTCTCTTTAAAAATAAAAGTCTATAGCTGTGCCAGACCTAAAACTATATTATAAAGCAGGGGTCATCAAAACCATTTGGTACTGGCTAAGAAACAGAGTAGTCAATCAGTGGAATAGGTTAGGATCACAGGACAAAACACTCAATAGCTATAGCTATCTTTGGGTTTGATTAGCCCAAAGATCTCAACTTTTGGGATAAGAACTCATTATTTGATAAAAACTCCTGGGAAATTTGGAAACTAGTATGGAAGAAACTAGACACTGACTCAAATCTAACACTACTTATGAAGATAAGGTCAAAATGGGTTCATGATTTAGACATAGTGATATTATAAGCAAATTAGAACAATATTGGATAATATACCTCTCAGATCTGTGGAGAAAAAAGGAATTTGTATCCAAAAAAAGAACTAGAACTCATAATGAACACCAAATAGATAATTTTGATTATATTAAAAAATGTGTACAAACAAAACTAATGTAGACAAGATCAAAAAGGATGCAATAAATTGGGGAAGTATTTTTTACACTTAAGGGTTCTAATTTTCCAAAATATATGGAGAATTTTCTTAAATTTATAAAAATCCAAGCCATTCTCCAATTAATAAATGATCAAAGGATAAGAAGAGACAATTTTCAGATGAAAAAATCAAAGCCATTTCTAATCATATCAATTAAAATCATCTCCAATCTAATCTAATTCATATGAGAAGGTGCTCTAAATCATTTTTGATTAGAGTAATGTAAATTAAGATAATTCTGAGACACCACTACACACCTCTCAGATTGGCTAAGATAACAGGAAAAGGTAATGATGAATGTTGGAGGGGACATTGGAAAACTGGGACACTAATACATTGTCGGTGGAACTGTGAATGGACCCAACCATTCTATAACTAGGCTCAAAAAGTTATCAGACTATGTATACCCTTTGATCCAGCAGTGATTCTACTGAGCTTATATCCCAAAGAGATCATAAGGGAGAGAAAGGGACCCACATGTGTGAAAAATGTTTGTGGCAGCCCTTTTTGTAGAACTGAATGTATGCCTATTAGTTGGAGAATGGCTGAATAAGTTATGGCATATGAATGGTATGGAATATTATTTTTTCTATAAAAAATCATCAGAAGAGTGATTTTAGACAGACCTGCAGAGACTTATATGAACTGATGCCAAGTGAATTGAGCAGAACCAGGAGATCATTGTACATGGCAATATCAATATTCTCACTCTATTTGATGCTTTTCACTTGCATTTTGTTTTCTTACTCATTTTCTTTCCTTTTTGATCTGATTTTTCTTGGTCAGAAAGAAAATTGTATAAATATATTTACATATATGGGATCCAACATATATTTTAACATATATAGCATAGATTGTTTGCTATAAATGGGAGGGAATGAAAGGAAGAATGGGAAAATCTGAAACACAAGGCTATGCAACGGTCAATGTTGAAAAATTATCTATTCAAATATTTTGAAAATAATAAGCTTTAAAAACAAAAGAAATATAAGTCATAGACTTTGTTAGGAAGGGACTTACATTCTAACTGGGGAGATAATTTCAGCATTAAGAATAATGAAAGACACTCCAAAACAACATTTGTATTAGAATTGCTGAACGATTTGGGATCAAAGTAGGAGTAAGATATAATTTTAGTAAAAGAAGATAATAGATGCTTGAATAGTTGGGGAAAGAATTAAACTAATCCTTGAAGAATGGATAAGAATTGAATAAACTTAGCAAAAGCATTTTGAAAAAAATAAATAAAAATAAAAGGTCAGATGTCAAGAAAGTTTAAGTAATTTATTTGTAGTGGTGTCAGAATGAAAATCCATATTTTCCTGTTCCAATAAGATTTCCACTAGGCTATGCTGTGTCTCTCTCTTTTTTTTTTTTTTTTTAACATTTTTATTAAAGCTTTTTATTTTCAAAAACATATGCATAGATAATTTTCAACATTAAGCCATCTAAAACCTTGTGTATCAAAATTTTTCTCCCTTTCTTCCTCCCTACCTTCTCCCATGGGGGTATTGTATCCCCTAGGATTATAGTAAGTAATCAAAAATATGTTACACATGTGCAGTTCTTCTATACATATTTCTGCAATTATCATGTTGTATACACACAAAAAAAAATCAGATCAAAAAGGAAAAAAATGAGGACAAAAACAAAATGGAAGGAAAGTATAACAAAAAAAAAATGAATGTACTATATTGTGATCCACACTCAGTCCCCACAGACCTCTCTCTGGATACAGATAGGTCTCTTTATTGCAAGACCATTGGAACTTAGGTCAAGCTGTCTAAGATTTATTATATATTATTATATATTAAATTTATAATATTATATACTATATAGATATATACATCTCTCTCTATATATATATACATATATATGAAACCTATAGTATTATATATTATTTAGATCCTTGCTTTAACTCAACCAACATATCTCATGATCCCTTATGTAATCTCTCCTCTTGAGTTCTATAGAGCTCCAGAATGCGAAGTTCCATATGATTTTTCTCTTTTATTCAGAAAAGCAAGAAGTGAGATTGGGGTGCCCTTAGTGAATGGTTTTTCTAATTGTATTGTTCTGTGTATAATTTATTAACCTGTTTAATGGAAAAAATTGGCTTATCATTGCTTTTGAAATAGTTGAACTTTTGCTTTGACATGCATTGGGGTCACTTAAAATAGATGAAGAATACTTTTATAATGGAATGGAATAAAATGATTATGTGAAGAAAAAAGGTTCCTCTATATATAATTTCTTCAGGAAAAAGTCCTCATTTATTAACAAAAAGGGGAAAATAAAATAAGCATGAAGAATAATATTCTGGGAGATAGAAGAGTCAAATTGTACTGTCCATTCTAACTAATGATATGTGAACTTAACCCAGTGGGGGGGGGGGGAAGTTCAAATCCTTTTTCTTTTACAAATCTTAAAATTTGTTCATTTTGTGACCCTTGGCAAGTCACTCAAAATCTCTAAGCCTCAGTTTCCTTTTCTGTGAAATTGGAATAACAGGAGGTGGAGTCAAGATGGTGGAGAGAACACACATTTCTTTCTCAGCTCTCTTACTATCCTCACACTAATTATGAAATTCATCCTCTGAAATAGTGATTGACTGGCAGAATCCACAAATATTGGGAGTGCAGCAAATTAACAGAAGATAATTTTGAAGATTGACAGAAAAGGTCTGTTTTGGTAGGGCACAGGCACAGAAGGAGGCCAGGCACAGGCAGGGAGACAGAGCACAGAGGCCAGTGCACTGAGCACATCAGGGATAGGGTGCACACTCTGCCCTGCAGAGAATCTTTAAGAGGACTTTACCACAAGTTTGGCCACTCTAGTTGTAAACCAGTAGAGCATCAAAGAAATTATAAAACAAAGAACACAAACGTAAAAGGTAAAGAGTGAATCCCACTCCAGAGTCTCACAGGACTTGGCCACATCCACCCAGCACCAGGGGTGACTCAGCAGAATCCCAGTGTAGCTGATGCTGCTTCCTGGTATCTGTAGAGGAAGATTAGAACCTCCTTGCTCTAAAAGCAGATCCAATTTTTTTAAATGAGTAAAAAGACAAAGCAAGCTCTAATTATAGATCGCTTCTGTAGTGAAAAAGAAGAGTAGATTTCAAATCCTGAGGAGACTAAAAGCAGATTGTTCCAAGATGAAGCCACACACAGCATAATATAACCTGGTCCCCACCACACAAGGAACTCCTAAAAGAAATTTAAAAGGATCTTAAAAGAGAGCTAGAAGTAAAATGGGGAAAGGAAAATAAAATTTTCCAAGAGGGTTTAAAATTAAATTATTAAAAGATAGATTGGAAAAATAAAACAACTCCCTAACAAATAGAATATGTTAAATGGAAAAAATAAAGAACTCTGAAGAAAACATAATTTCTGAATGGGAAAAGGTAAAGAACTTCCAGGAAAACAGAATTTGTGAATTGGAAAAAGAAAATAACTCCTTAAAAATTGTGAAATGGAAAAAAATGCATAGAATAAAACAACTCATTTAAAAACTTAATTAGACAAATACAAAAAGAAGCAAAAAAGTTAATGAAGAAAATAATTCATTAAAATCAGAACTAAACAAATGGAAATGAACAACTTGATGAGACATCAAGAATCAGTCAAGCAAAACCAAAAAAAAAAAAAAATGGAAAAAATAGGAAAAAAATGTTAAATATATACTTGGGAAAACAACAGACCAGGAAAATATATCTAGGAAAGATAATCTAAGGGTTATTGGACTCCCTGAAAATCATGATGAAAAAAATAGCTTGGACATTATTTTTCAGGAAATCATAAAAGAGAATTGCCCAGATGTCATAGAATCAGAAGGTAAAAAAGCCATTGAAAGAATTCATCAAACATCTCCTGAAAGAGATCCCAAAATTAAAATTCCAAAGAATATTGTGGCCAAATTTCAGAACTATCGGATCAAGAAAAAAATATTACAAGCAACCAGAAAAAACAATTCAAATACCAAGGAGCCACAACAAGGATTACTCAAGACCTAGCAGCTTCCACTTTAAAGGATCAAAGGAGCTGGAATCTGATATTCTGAAAGGCAGAGGAACTTGGAATGCAGCCAAGAATAAATTGTCTCGCTAAACTGAGCATTTTCTTATAGGAAGGAAGATGAGCATTCAAAAAACAGGTGAATTCCATTTATGTCTGATGAAAAAACCAGAGCTAAACAAAAACTTTGACCTCCAAGTATAGGATTCAAGAGAAGCATAAAAAGTTAAAAAAAAAACTCTTTAGAATTGTATTTGTGTTATGGGTATACATAGAGAGTGCTTGTATAATTTGATTTTACTGTTACAATATAAAAAGGAACTAGAGGTGGAAAGGGGATTGTACTAGAAAAAGGGAAAAGTGGAGGTAAAAAGAGCAAAAATATATCTCATGAAGAGGCACAGGAAACCGATTGAATCATTGTGTGAATCTCACTCTCATCAAATTTGGATCAAAGAGAAAACATTAGACATATTTGCTTTACAGAGAAATTTCTCTCATCTTATTGAAAAGTGGGAGGGAAAAAAGCAAAAAGGGAGGGGTAGGATAAATAGAAGGGAATACAGAAATAGTAGCTACAGGTACAACAAATGGGGAGAGGATTCTAAAGGGCAAAGGCTGCTTGAGGCAAGTGGTGCCCATATATTAAATGCTAGGATGATAGGGTAAGGGGAAAAGGAAAGAGAAGAGTATAATCTGAGGATGGTAAGATGGCAGGAAATATAATTAGTAGTTTTAACTTTAAATGTGAATGGGGTGAACTCTCCTATAAAGGAGAGGCAGATAGCAGATTGGATTAAAACCCAGAATCCTACAATATGTTGTTTACAAGAAACACATTTAAAGCAGAGTGATACATACAGAATAAAGTTATAAGGCTGGAGCAGAATCTATTATGCTTCAGGTGAAAAAAAAAAAAGCAGGGGTAGACATCCTGATCTCAGATCAAACAAAAGCAAAAATTGATCTAAATAAAAGAGATAAGAAAGGGAACTATATCCTGCTAAAGGGTACAATAGATAATTAAGCAATATCAATACTAAGCATATATGTGCCAAGAGTTGTAGCATTTTAAATTCCTAAAGAAGAAGTTAAGAGAGTTGCAAGAAGAAATAGATAGCAAAATATAAGAGCGGGAGATCTCAACTTTGCAGTCTCAAAATTAGATAAATCAAGCCATACAATAAATAAGAAAAAATTAAAGAGGTAAATAGAATACTAGAAAAGTCAGGTATGATAGATCTTTGGAAGAAACTGAATGGAGAAAAAAAGTAGTACTCTTTCTTCTCAGCAGTTCATTGAACCTACACAAAAATTTATATGTGTTAGGACCTCAAATATAGAGACCTCAAAACCAAATGCAGAAAGGCAGAGGTAGTAAATGCATTTTTTTCAGATCATGATGGAATAAAAACTACATTCATTAAAAAGCCAGGGGGAAACAGACCAAAAAGTAATTGCAAACTAAATAATTTCATCCTAAAGAATGAATGGGTAAAAAAGCAAATCATAGGCACAATTAATAATTTCATCCAAGAGAATGACAGTAATTAGATAACTTACCAAAATTTGTGGAATGTAGTCAAAGTTGTAATAAAAGGAAATTTTATTGAAGCTTACTTGCATTAAATAAAGAAAAGATCAATGAATTGAGCTCACAACCAAAAAAAAAAGTTGGAAAAAGAGCAAATTAAAAACCCCTAATCAAAATTAAATTAAATACTAAACTTAAAATTCTAAAACTAAAAGGAGAGATTAAAAATTGAAATTAATTACTGAATTAAGTTAGTGAATTAATAAATAAAACTAAGAGTTGGTTTTATGAAAAAAAAAACAACAAAAGAGATAAACTGTTGGTAAATTTGATTAGAAAAAGGAAAGAGGAAAATCAAATAGTTAGTCTTAAAAATGAAAAGGGAGAACTTTCCACTAATGAAGAGGAACTTTGAGCAATAATAAAGTTGCTTTGTCCAACTTTATGGCAATAAATTTGATAACCTAAGTGAAATGGATGAATACCTACAGAAATATAAGAATTAAATTGCTTAAATAGCCCTATTTTAGAAAAAGAAATAGAACAAACTATTAACTAACTCCCTAAGGAAAAATCCTCAGGACTAGATGGATTTACATGTAAATTCTACCAATCACTTAAAGAATAATTAACCTCAATACTATATAAACTCTTTGAAAAATAGGGGATGAAAGAGTCCTACCAAAGTCCTTTTAAGACACAGACATGGTACTGATACATAAACCAGGTAGGATGAAAACAGAAAAAGTAAATTATAGACCAATCTCCCTAATGAATATTGATGAAAAATCACCCCCAGGACAGTACACTATGACCAAGTAGGATTTATACCAGGAAATCAGGGATGGTTCAATATTAGGAAAACTATTAGCATAATTGACTGTGTCAATAACCAGATTAACAAAAGTCATATGATCATCTCAATAGATGCAGAATAAATTGGCATTTGCTTAAAATAGTCAGTAGCATCTATTTAAAACCATTAGCAATATGTAATGGGGATAAACTGGAACCATTCCCAATAAGATCAAGAGTGAAACAAGGTTGCCCACCATCACCATTACTATTCAATACTTTATTAGAAATGCTAGCTTTGGCAATAAGAGTTGAGAAAAAAAGATTAAAGGAATTGGAGTAGGTAGTGAGAAAAACAAATTATCACTCTTTGCAGATAATTTGATGGTATACTTAGAGAACTCCAGAGAATCTACTAAAAAGCTATTAGAAATAGTCCACAACTTTAGCAAAGTTGCAGGATATAAAATAATTCCATATAAATTATCAGCATTTTTATACATCATTAACAAAATTTAACAGCAAGAGATATGAATAGAAGTTTCATTTAAAGGAACTGCCAATAGAATAAAATATGTGGGAATCTATCTGCCAAGGGAAAGTCAAGAACTATATGAGCAAAGCTACAAAACACTTTCCACACAAATTATGTCAGATCTAAACAATTGGAAAAATATTAAGTGATCTTGGATAGGTTGAGCAAATATAATAAAGATGATGATATTACCTAAATTAATCTATTTATTTAGTGCTATACCAATCAAACTCCCAAGAAACTATTTTACTGAACAAAAAATGATAACAACAAAATTCATCTGGAAGAACAAAATGTCAAGAATTTCAAGGGAATTAATGAAAAAAAGGGGTAAGAAAAGGGAAGGTACTCTAAGGTAGGAAGAGGGATCCTGAAAAGGGAGGTCTGTGAGAAACAAGTATGCTCACAAGTTTAATACTGGGGAGGTGGAAAGGGGGAAAGGAAAGGAGAAAAGCATAAGCAGGGATTAACAACATGGCAAAAATTTAAGAAGTAGTAATTTTAACCATAAATGTGATTGGGGTAAATTCCCCCATAAAGTAGAAGCAGATAGCAGACTGGATTAAAAGCCAGAATCCTACAATATGTTGTTTACAGGAAATACACTTGAAGCAGGGTGATATATACAGAGTAAAGGTAAAATGCTGGAGTAAAGTGCTATTTGAGAGCTGAGGGAAGACATTATTTATGACTTGAGCTTTTTGCTGATAGTGCAACAGTGATATTATCACTGGTTGATTAGGTCTAGAATCAGGGACTTAGCCAATCATAATGAAAAAAAGACTTGGAATTGGAGAACCTAAATTTTAATTCCATGTGTATAAGCTGCTATCATGTAGGCTTAAACACATTAACTTCCCTTTGGATCTCAGTTTTTTTATTTGTTTATTTGTTTGTTTTTCAGGTAAAATTAGTGAACTATACTAAATGATGTCAACATTTTCTTTTAGTTCTATACCCTACATATGTATCTATTGTCTATCTTGGCCAATAGGTGATGAAGTGAATAAAACACTAGACATGGAATCAGGAAGACTCCTCTTCCTCAATCTCTAGTCTCACATGCTTGTAACTGTAAAACCCTGAGCAACTCAATTGGCCTTAGTTTCCTCATCTGCTAAATGAACTAGAAAAAGAAATGGGAAACCATTCCAGTATCTTTGCATAAAATAGAGAAAGTTCAATGAATTGGACTACTTGCGTTTTTTGTTTTTCTTCCCAGATTATTTTTAACTTCTGAATCCAATTTTTCTTGTGCAACAAGAGAACTGTATGGATCTGAATACATATATTGTATCTAAGATATACTTTAACATGTTTAACATTTTTGAGATTGCCTGCCATCTATGGGAGGGGGTGGAGGAATGGAAGGGAAAAGTTGGAAGTGTGTACAAAAGACAATGTTGCAAAAATTACCCATGTATATGTTCTGTCAATAAAAATCTATAATAAAAATAAAAAAGTATCATTGATAATAAAATGGCAATAACTAGTATTTATACTACAAAGTCACTGATAAATATAAGCTTGTTTATCCTCATAATAACATTGGGGAGAAGGTATTATTTATTATTCCCATTTTCGAGATGAGAAAATTGAAGCCAAGAACATTTTAGAGACTTTTCAAAGGTCACAAAACTAGTAAGTATCTGAATTAAGGTTTGAATGGAGATTTTTCTCTTTTTTATATAAGGCATTTTATTTTCAAAAATATGCAGGGACAATTTGACAACATTGATCATTGCATAGCCTTGTGTTTCAGATTTTCTACTCCTTCCTACAATCCCTCCTCTAGATATGAAGCAATTCAATATGTTAAATGTCTTAAGATATATATTAAATCCAATATGTATAAATATATTGATATAATTTTCTTGCTACATAAGAGAAATCAGATCAAAAAAAAAGAAAGTAAATGAGTAAAAACACAAAATGTAAACACAACAACAAAAAGAGTGAAAATGTTATATTGTGATCCACATTCAGTTCCCACAGTCCTTCTTCTGGATGTAGATGACTCTCTTCATGACAATATCATTGAAACTGGCCTGGTTTTTAGAATCATCTCGTTTTTAGAAAGAGTCAGGTTCATCAGAATTGATCATCTTATAATACTGATGTTGTCATGTCCAATGATCTCCTGCTTCTGTTTCTTTCACTTAGAATTAGTTCATGTAAATCTCTCCAGTACTTTCTAAAGTCATCTTCCTTATCATTTCTTATAGAACAATAATATTTCATAACATTCATATACCATAACTTATTCAGCCATTCTCCAACTGATGATAATTTTTCACTCATTTTCCAGTGCCTTGACACTACAAAAAGGGCTGCCCTAAACATTTTTGCACATGTGGGTCCCTTTTCTTCCTTTAAGATCTCTTTGGGATATAGGCCCAATAGAAACACTGCTGGATCAAAGGGTATGCAGAGTTTGATAACTTTTTGAACATAGTTACAAATTGCTCTCCAGAATCACTCAGTCCATTCACAACTCCACCAACAATGTATTAGTGTCCCAGTTTTCCCACCTTCCCTCCAACATTCATCCTTGTCTTTTCCTGTCATCTTAGCCAATCTGAGAGTTATGTAGTGGTATCAGAGTTGTTTTAATTTGCATTTCTATGATCAATAGTGATTTAGAGCATCTTCTCATATGATTAAAAATAGTTTTAATTTCTTCATTTGAAAATTGTCTGTCCATATCCTTTGATCATTTATCAATTGGATAATAGCTTGAATTTTTATGAATTTGAATCAATTCTTTATATATTTTAGAAATGAGTCATTTATCAGAACTCTTAAATGTAAAAATGATTTCCTAATTATTGCTTCCCTTCTGATTGTGTCAAATGCAGATTTTCTTAATCCCAAGTATATTATTATCATATATATTATATGATATCTGATAATGTGCAAAGCCCTGTGAAAAACAATGGGAGATACATAAATCTGATATATAACAGCACTTGGCCTTCTGGAGCTTATAATCTAGAAGACTGACAATAAAAATGCAGATAACCACATTATACAATAAAACATGATGAGAATATGAAAGAAGCAAAGTAAAGTGCTATTTGAGAGCTGAGGGAAGACATTATTTATGACTTGAGCTTTTTGCTGATAGTGCAACAGTGATATCACTGGTTGATTAGGTCTAGAATCAGGGACTTAGCCAATCATAATGAAAAAAAGACTTGGAATTGGAGAACCTAAATTTGAATTCCATGTGTATAAGCTGCTATCATGTAGGCTTAAACACATTAACTTCCCTTTGAATCTCAGTTTTTTTGTTTTTGTTTTTGCTTTTTTTTTTCAGGTAAAATTAGTGAACTATACTAAATGATGTCAACATTTTCTTTTAGTTCTATACCCTACATATGTATCTATTGTCTATCTTGGCCAATAGGTGATGAAGTGAATAAAACACTAGACATGGAATCAGGAAGACTCCTCTTCCTCAATCTCTAGTCTCACATGCTTGCTAACTGTAAAACCCTGAGCAACTCAATCTGCCTCAGTTTCCTCATCTACTATATGAGCTAGAGAAAGAAATGGGAAACCACTCCAATATCTTTGCTAATAAAACCCCAAATGGGGTGATGAAGAGTTGGAAAGGTCCAAATAATAGTAACACCATAATTTTCTAGGAAAACAATAAAATCATATTCAGACAAATTAATTAATGAAGAATAGGTAAGCACCTTAAATCTAGGGAGATAAGTAAAACCAAGTGGTGGAGAAGTTGAATAATCAGGAAGAATGATAATAAATCAGAATAATTTCTTATTATTTAGCTTAGCTGAAAAGGCTTTATCCTATATCCCACAGTCAAATCTGAGTGTGGGTGGCTCATAAGAGCCAATCAGAGTACAGAGGAAAGTAAAAAGATTGAAGAATCTTTTTCTTAGCTAAGGCAAACAATGAAATTATAGGATTATCTAACTGCTGGCCTTTCATTTCATTTATGCAAATTAAAAAAAATGTGGGGGCAGCTAGGTGGCGCAGTGGATAGAGCACCAGCTTTGAATTCAGGAGGACCCGAGTTCAAATCTGATCTCAGACACTTAACACTTCCTAGCTGTGTGACCCTGCCAAGTCACTTAACCCCAGCCTCAGGGAAAAAAGAAAAAAAAAAAAAAAAAGAAAAAAAGAAAAAAAAAAAAAAATATGGTTGAACACAAAGGTTTTAAGTTGCCCAGATGAAAAAAGAAGGAACATTTTCAAAAATTATTTAGGCTTTTTATCAAGACACAATAACATCCTCAAGAAGGATATTTTTTGTTTGATCATTGCCCTAGACTAAATATAAGAGCTATCGTTTTTTCCAGGACTTTAACTCTAATCATGCCTTTTGAATTACTATAAAATAGGTTTCACAGTACTGATTTTTAAACATGTTACTATTTCTCAATTTTATAATACTTTTCTATAGATTTTAGTTGTATGGACTTATAGCAGAGATTAACTTGTGAAATTAGTATTTTGATGATTCATACGATTTTCTCTTTCTTACCTCAAAAACCTCTTCCAACCATTTCAAACAACTCAAAAGCCTTAGAATTCAACATCCTTCTGGATGATTTCAATAAATCTCAAAACACTTTATTAATATCTATACTTGAACATCACAACTAGGACTGCAATTCTTATTAAAAATTTCTTCTTTGAAAATAAGAAAACCAAGAGCTGAATATAATTTCCTTCAGAAATTGAGCATTAGGGGCAGAGCCAAAATGGTGGAGAATAAACAGGTCTTTATCTGAGCTCTTACTGGCATCCCTCAGATAAAGACCAAATCAAGTGTCCAAACTTTTTTGGAAATATATTTGCACTGTAGCAAATTTCCTGCCGAAGATATTTTGGAAGAACTTCAGAATTGTCTCTTTGAATCAGATATAAGGTGGAGTGAGGAGGAGAGGGTGGCTGAGTCCACACAACACAAGGACTCAGGATGGCATGGTCTGTGAGCTGGGGGAATCTACCAGGAGGCTCTTAGCCAAAATACAGCAGCTTTGGCCAGTCTCTCCTGGTTAGAAGCTAGTGGATCAGCAGATTAGTTGTGGGACATCCAATGCAAATACAAAAGGCAAATAATGAGCCTCTGAACCCCAGAATAATGCAGGCCTTGACCATGGCCACCCAGCGCCAGAAGAAAAAAATCAGCAATTTGCACAGGACAGCTTAAAGTCACTTGCCCTCTAGGGCAAAAGAGGGCAATCTCCCCTTTGCCTTAAGACCAAACCTCAAACTTTTAAAAAATGAGCAAAAAAGCAAAAAACTCTGACTATAGAGTTTTTTTTTTTTTGTTTCTTTGTTTGTTTGTTTTTTTTTGTTTTGTTTTGTTTTGTTTTTATGGAGAAACAGAACAGGCCTCAAACCCTGAGGATGTAATGGGGATAAACTAGAATTATTCCCAATAAGATCAGGGGTTAAACAACAGTGCTCACTATTACCTTTACTATTCAATATTGTATTAGAAATGTTAGCTTTGGTAAGAAGAGAAGAAAAAGAGATTAAAGGAATTAGAGTCGGTAAGAAGGAAACCAAATTATCACTCCTTGCAGATGACATACATGATGGTATACTTAGAGAATCCTAAATAATCAATTAAAAAACATTTTGAAACAATTCACAGCTTTAGCAAAATTGCAAGATACAAAATCAATGCACATAAATCATAAATTGAGTGTGAATCACAACATAATATTTGCTCTCTTTCTGTTGTTTGCATTTTGTTTTCTTTCTCATTTTTTTTTCATTTTTGTTCAGATTTTTCTTATGCAATATGATAATTGTGGAAATATGTATAGAAGAATTGCACATTTAATAATTTAATAATAATAATATTTTATTACTTGCAGTCTAGGAGAACAGGTGAGAAGAAGGGAGGAAATTTGAAACATAAAATTTTGCAAGGGTGAATGGTGAAAATTATCCATAAATATTTTTTGAAAACAAAACTTTTAATAAAAAATGAAAAAAAGAAAAAAGAAAAATTGAGCA
This sequence comes from Sminthopsis crassicaudata, assembly GCF_048593235.1. Taxonomy (NCBI): domain Eukaryota; kingdom Metazoa; phylum Chordata; class Mammalia; order Dasyuromorphia; family Dasyuridae; genus Sminthopsis; species Sminthopsis crassicaudata. The sequence continues at coordinate 559,814,234 of NC_133619.1, forward strand.
TGTCTGAATCCCAGGCAAGACAACATAATACAGTGCTAATCTACTTCATTCCACACTGCCAAACAGTAATAATATGCATAGATATTTATATGTGGAGGACACCTTCATGACATCCAAGATTTGGAGAGCAGTCTTTAATGGTATGCATTAGGACTCTGAAAATATCTTAGGACATTGAAAAAGACATAGATGGAGAAAGTCATCTGTATTCAGAAAAAAGTACTATGGGGATTGAATGTGGACCACAATGAAGTATTTTCACTTTTTTTGTTGTTTGCTTGCTTTTTTTTTTCTTTCTCATTTTTTCCTTTTTAATCTGTTTTTTTTTTTTTCTTGTGCAGCATAATAAATGTGGACATGTGTTTGTAGGAATTGCACACATTTAACCTATATTGTATGGCTTGCTTTCTAGGAGAGAGGGGAGATGTTAAGCCGAGCTAGCTCCCTGGAGGCTTCAGGATCAGCTAGTCAGGATAAGTAAACGTCCTTGGACTTTAAGGGAATAAGCAGGCAAATTACCAGAAGTTTTGCCATAGATCTCTTCTCAATTCTAGAGTCCAGAGTCTTCACCCTTCTTCTCCTCAACCTGTTGCCAAGTGAGTTCAGACCTGTCTCACCCCACCCTCTAATCCTTGCCTAGGATTATCTGCATTGAGTAAGCACCAAACAATGAGAAGAGCCATTTTTAGAAACTTATGCTAATTAGAGTCATTGTCTTATATTGAATAGGCAATTAGCCTTAAGCACTCCATGTCTGATTCAAGCACAGGTTTTCATAGTTTCAGCCCTTTTCAGGGAGGAAATGAGTCCAGGAGAGATGTTGAGAGCAAAGGATTTTGCAAGGATTGAGTCCAGGAGAGATGTCGAGAGCAAAGGGTTTTGCAAGGATGAAGGTTGAGGACCATCTTAGCATGGATTTTGAGAATTAAAAAAAAAAAAAAAAAAAAAAAAAGATTGTAAAATTATTTTTAAAAAAGAAAAAAGACACAGATGGCAAGATTATTAAATGTAGAAAACAGATTTAAATAAAGAATAAAAAACAAATTCATAGAATAACAAAATACAGAATGTTATCAGCAGGTTAGAATTAAACACATCTAACAAGGATAAATAATTGAATAGGACTATTTGGTAACCCTGTATTAAAATCTTCCTATGATGCCTCTTCATAAATAAGCAGGTGATCCTAAATTTTCCAAAGTTACAACAGTAGAATGTAAGATTTAGCTAGTTTTAGTAAGTTAGTTGAACATTGAGGAAGACATGATTATGGATAGTAGGTCAGTTTTCTGAGGAGGTATGTGAAGAGAATAGGCATTTATATATCACCTAACTTGTAACAAACACTATGGTCAGGTTAAATTTGAGTAATACCTTCTAATAAACAACTATCTTTATATAGTGGTACAAGTTTTACAAATCTCTTTACCACTTATCTCATCTGTAATCCTGAATGCATGTTCTAAAACTCAATAATATAATTATTATATGGAGGAGAAAAGATAATATTTTATGTGGAAAAATTTAAGGATTTTAGAAAACTTCAAACTTCATATTAGTCCTTGATAAGAAGTTGCTTCTGAAATAACTAAAGAAATCCTAGATGGTAGGATATTTTTATTGAATTACCATAGGCTAAATGTCTCTTCTGTGCAAAGTATGATACACTACACTTGTAGAGAAAGAACAGATGCTTTGCCTTAAAGGACTAATAATCCAGTAGGGAAAACAAAAAGAAAAGCAGAAAAATGTCACTTTTTACATTGCATGCAATAACAACACAAGAAGAATAAAAATTTTTATAGCAGAATGTAATGTGATAAGAACATAAGGAAAATAAAAATCATCAGGACTAAAGAAAGAAGTTATAGGAAAATCATTAATTGTGTACAATGCAAAGGGAAAAACCTCCCTCATCTTGTAAAATGCACTGTTTTCCCTGTGTTCATGATCCAGTGAGATACATGTATGTATGTATGTATATATGTATGTATGTGTATTATAGATAGATGATAGGTAGACAGATAAATGAATAAATATTTTAGATTAGTGATTTTCTCTTTCTAAGATCTGGACATCCTCAAAACTACTTATTCATTTCTGATTTCAAATAAATCTTTGTTATTCAAAAATAGTAAATACAAAATTGGATGCTCTTTCTCTTTTTGATGTCAGCAATGACATCACTGAGTATGTTTCCCAAGAAAACCAAAGACAGAAATGAAGTATCACATAATATGTACAAAAATATGAATAGTAGTAATTTCTGTTACCAAATAACTGAAAACCAAATAAATGCATTTCATTATTTGAGAATTGGCTAATCAAATTATGGCACATCAGTGTATTGGCACTGTATTAAATCATAGTATAGGTGAATTACTGGAAGAAAAGATATAGCAAAAATCTTATCTTTGAAAAAGAATTTCAACTTGATGATCTCTAAGATTTCTTCCTAATTAATAATGTAACATCATTTATGTGTATTGAATATTAGAAATTCAGAGAAATAAGGAAAGAGTTGTATGAACTGATGCAAATTTGAATAGGCAGGATCCAAAAGAAGTTATGTAGCATATTTAACATTATGTAAATGAAAAGTACACAAAAATGCAGAATTCTTACTAAGTAGAAATTCAGTGATGATCCTATAGTTAATGAAATATCCCTTTTCAGCAAATATAGGGGACTATGAGATTAGAATAATGTATACATTAACACAAAGTAGTAGCTATTGGGAGTTAGTGTTCTGCTTAATCACTTGTTAATTACAAGGGAGGATTCATATACCCTCTAAGAAATAATTATGAAATAAAAGCAAAAGGAAGATGCCTAGGTGTTACATTAGTTAAAGTGCTGAACTTAGAGTAAAAAACATTTGAGTTCAAATATAGCCTCAAACACTTATTAGCTGTGTGACCCAGACAAGTCAATTAACCATATTTGTTTCAGTTTATTTTTTCATAAAATGAGCTAGGGGAAGAAATAACAAACCATTCCAAAATTTTTACCAAGAAAATCCCAAATAGGGGTCTTTATACATAGAACTTCATACAACTGAAAACCACTAAACAACATCAAAAAAAGACAAAATTAATAAAGCATATTTTCAAAAAGAAATAAAAGGAAGAATGAAGGAGAAAAGAATGAAAAAAGGGTGAGAACAGTGTGGGGAAAGTGAACATAATATTGATCAAATATTAGCTATATCTCTTATAGGCCTAGTAAAAAAAAAATTGATTTGGATCCAATTTTCTTCTTATTCATGAGATTAATTACTCATCCTCAATGAAGTGCTTATGGGACAATACCAGAACCCAGGAGTTTGGACAGGCAACATTTTCCAAAGTCACATCTTTATAAATATAAGTTTATCAGGCTTTTCTGATCAATTCCTTAGTATTAAAAAATTATTCAAAAAGAATCAGAGGAAAATAAGATTTAAAAAAAGATCATTAAATAGGAATAGGAGGGCGGAGCCAAGATGGCGGAGAAGAAACACACGACTCTGTAAAGGTCCTCACTCCCTCACAACCAATTAGATAAATCAGCCTCAGAATAAGTCCAGGACTGATAGATACCACAAGGACTGGATGTAAGGGCCCTTTAAATGGGCGGACACAGTGCATCGGGAGATTGAGGCCCAGAAGTAATTTCTGTGGATATTAGGACTGCCCTTGGGCGGGATCCTGGCCATATTGAGATAGTTTCGTAATGGGTGACTCTCTCGCTGATTGGCTGTGTGTGTGACCTCACAGGCCCTATGTAAGCCCACTGCAGGCAGCAACCGCCCTCTTTAACCTCGTGCTGTTCACCCTGGCTCCCCAGCCTGGGTGGCAAAGCCAAGATGGATAGCCAAAAGAGGTAAGGGTTTTGGTAGTGAACACATGGGTCTTCTGACCAGGTGTTCACTCGGGAACCAACAAGTCAGGGTATCAGTTAGGGCATTATGTGAGTAGGTATAATAAAGGCTTTTAAGATTACACGTGGTTGTTCTTGAGTGCGCTACCGGTTATTAAGCTATAGATTCAAGAGATTGTGGCCAGAGACCTTAGAAGGCCTCAGAGGAGGTGAGCCGGGTAGAGCTCACACTGCAGAGGACAATGGTCAAAGGTACTCTGGTGGGTCTAGGACAGACTAGTAATTGTAACTGCCAGGAGAGCACGTTACAAATAAAGACTATAAATGGACAATGGGCCTGCTTGCTCCTCCCGTGGCTACTTGCCGTATGGTGGCCTGGGGAGAGGCTTTGCCCTATGCTTTCTATTGAAGGACTATGCTTTTAAATTAGTGGGTGAAAAACCAACACACCCACCTGCCATTGTTATTGAGACAATGTTACTGGACATGACTTTGCTTATGTGCACCTGTGAAACTAGAATTGTTCTAGAATTGTGAAAAGTGCAATAGAGAATTGTGATAAGCTAGAATTGCTCTAGGATTGTGAAAAGTGCAATAGAGAATTGTGATAAGCTAGAATTGTTCTAGGAGTGTGAAAAGTGCACTTGAGAATTGTGATAAGCTAGAATTGTTCTAGAATTGTGAAAAGTGCAATAGAGAATTGTGATAAGCTAGAATTGTTCTAGAATTGTGACAAGTGCAATTGAGAATTGTGATAAGCTAGAATTGTTCTAGGAAAGGGAGAAGGGGGAGGAGGAAAAGGAAGGGCGATAATATCATCAGCACTGCCCATTAATCCATTTAAAACTCCTGTGTCTTCATTTCAAAGGACTGGAGTAGGCTTTATGCCCCAAGGCAAAAAGGAATTGTGGGGTATTGAGTATAATCAGAAAAGTTTTGAAAATACAATTCAGTTAATTTCTAAGAAACCTTACAGGGATAAGATCTTGCAGTTAGAGAGAGTGGAGTTTTATACTTGTAAAACTGCTAGGATCGTCTTTGGAGAGTTGAAACTCCTCTTTTCTTACCTCGTGGATTTTCCACTTCCACAGGTGAGCTTGATTTCCCAACCCCCTACGGGTACTTATAAAACAGTGTTTATGTTTAGAATGGGTTGGAAAATTGCTGTTTTAATCACTAGAATAAATAGACAGTGTGTGATCTTTGACCCAGGAGGAAAAGTAATATCAGATTTATTGATTCACACTCCTGGAGTACAATTCGGTATCAGAAACTCAAACTTTGATTTTTAGGCAAAAGAATTCAGGGATATAGCCAGAGTGTTCTAGTAAAGTCATTACTGCACAGACTATCCCCAAGATCTCTTCTAAACAAGAGAAGGGAATTTTGGGATATGTGATTGCTTACAATTTTAAATTTTGATTTTACATTTTTAAACACTTTTGATTTTACATCTTCAAAGTATTTTGATTTTACATTTTAAAGTTATTTTGGTTTTATATTTTTGATCTATTTTGGTTTTACACTTTTAAATTATTTTGGTTTTACATTTTTAAATTCTTTGCATTTTACCTTAGCAATGCACTTCGGGCATACACAGAAAGTGCAGCTAAGTGACAGACTGACTTTTGTCTGACTTGTTAATCTTTTTGACAACAACTTTGTTTCCACTGTGATGTGGAAAGGCCTGGATGGCATTTGGAAAGGCCCAAGTTGGGCCCCGGGGACATTCCTTCCTAGGTGCAGATCCAGCAGCAGAGTTCATCCCCACCAGAGACATTTGTAACCTGGGGATCCAAGAGAAGGACCAGACAACAGTCCAGAGAGACCAGCCAGATATCCGCAGCCCTTCAGACGCTGATGGCAGCGATGCCCCTCCTGACCGTGACACCAGAGACACCAGACACAGTTCCAATGTTGCAGCTGAAATGCACTGTTTTGGGTGATGCGCAATATAAAGACTGTAAATGGACAATAGATTGGTTTTGGACTATTTCTTGGTTGCTGAAGAAGGGGCAATGGTCTTTACTGTCTATGCTGCCCTACTAAGGTTCACCCACCAGCATTTGAAATAGGACTGCTTTTCATGTTCAAGAAGCAGGGGTAGGGGGTTGAGGGGCAACTAGGTGGCACAGTGGATAGAGCACCAGCCCTGAATTCAGGAGGACCTGAGTTCAAATCTGGTCTCAGACACTTAACACTTCCTGAGGCTGGAGGTTAAAGAGGGCGGTTGCTGCCTGCAGTGGGCTTACATAGGGCCTGTGAGGTCACACACACAGCCAATCAGCGAGAGAGTCACCCATTACGAAACTATCTCAATATGGCCAGGATCCCGCCCAAGGGCAGTCCTAATATCCACAGAAATTACTTCTGGGCCTCAATCTCCCGATGCACTGTGTCCGCCCATTTAAAGGGCCCTTACAACTGGAAGCACGACTTACCAGCTGAAGAGAATCTGGAGTTTCAACAGAAAAGGTCAGTCCCCAGGGGAGGAAGAAGAGAGGCCAGCACAGACGGCTGGGTGCTAGCATACTCTGCCGATCACGCTGGGAAGGGCTCTGGGATCAGAGAAGCCACTGAGATAAAGGAATCTGGCACAGACTATTAGCTCTTCTCTGCTAATTATTTAACAGTTCAGAGGAGAAAGCTAAAATACTTTAAAAACTCAGATTTTCCCCGGATCCTGGAGATGACTCAGCAGATCTTGGCACCAGGGGGTGTGGCCTCAGCTACCACCTGAGAATAGTTAAGAGATTGACAAGTGGGTGGATACGGCCCAAGGCAACACACACTGCCTAGCTTAGCTGGAGGGAGTGGAACTCAGCTCCAGGAAGTCCCAGAGAAGTGGAACCTTTGAACTAGAGACCGCGGTTTCTGGCAGACACTTCCAGTTTGAGCGCAGGGGCTTTTCAAGTCACCTGCTGCAGACATCCACACCCCACCAGGAAGCATAGGCTGGGCTTTGTGCTGCCTTTACTGTTCAGCGCCCTCGGGGCACAGCAGTGCTAATCACCTCTGAGGCACTTCCAGGGAGGGGGTGGGGAACTCTCTCCCAGAGCTCTATCTTAGCTCAGGCGCAGGAGCTGCTGCATCCATCCGGTCTGGGAGGAAGCTGGTAAAGAAGTAAATAAATAATTTCCTACCCCAGGGACAGACCCCAAAAGATTTTTTAAATATGAACAAAAAACCCAGAAAAACTATAGATTCCTTCTACACAGAGAAAGAGCGGGTATCCAACCCCGAGGAAGTTAACAGCAGAGAGTCAGCAGATAACAACCCAAAGGGGAACGATCCCTGCCCCCCATCACATAACTCTCTCCTAGAAGACACTATTAAAAAATTAAGGGAGTTTGAAGAAAAATGGGGAAAGGAAAGGGAAGCTATGATAGAGAATAACAACGTCCTGAAATTGGAGTTGGAAAAAATAAAGAATTCACAGGAGATGCAGGGAAACAAAATTTATGAATTAGAAAAGGTTAAAAAAACACAGGAAAGTAGGATTTCTGAATTGGAAAAGATAAAAAAGTCTCAAGAAAATAGAATTTCTGAATTGGAAAAAGAAAATAATTCTCAAAAAAAAATTAGGGAAATGGAAAAAAATTCAATAGAGCAAAATAATTCATTTAAAAACGAAATTGGGCATTTACAAAAAGAACTAAAAACTGTGAAAGAAGAAAATAACTCCTTAAAAGTCAGGATGGAACAAATAGAAATGAATGACTCACAGAGAACCCAAGAATCAGTCAAACAAAACAAAAAAAATGAGAAGCTGGAGAACAACGTCAATTACTTACTGGGAAAATCTATAGACCTGGAAAATAGATCTAGGAGAGATAATCTGCGTATCATTGGACTTCCAGAAAACTATGACCAAAAAAAGAGCCTAGATTCTATTCTACAGGAAATTATCAAAGAGAACTGTCCTGAGATAATAGAAACAGAGGGGAAAGTAGATGTTGAAAGAATTCATTGAACTCCTTCTGAAATAGACCCTAAAAAAAGAACACCACGGAATATAGTGGCTAAGCTGCAGAATTACCACACAAAGGAGAAAATCCTGCAAGCAGCTAGAAAAAAAACAATTTAAATACCAAGGTGCCACAATTAGGGTCACCCAAGATCTGGCTGCCTCCACATTAAAAGATAGAAGGGCCTGGAACCTGATATTCCGTAAGGCAAAAGATCAAGGACTGCAACCAAGAATGAACTACCCAGCTAAGTTTAGCATCTTTTTCCATGGAAGAAGATGGTCATTCAATGAAACAGAGGAATTCTATATGTTTCTAAGAAAAAAACCAGACTTAAACAAAAAATTTGATCTACATCCACAAGACTGAAGAGAAACAGAAAAAGGTACACAGAACCCTTGAGAACTGTAACTCTGTTGTGGGTATATAAAAAGTACTCAAGGATAATTTGATTTTACTGATATAAAAGAAAAAAAGGGGGGGTGTAGTAAAGGGAAGGAGGTCAGTTCAGAAAAAGGGGAAGGAATGATAAAAAGAGGGAAACTACATCCCAGGAAGAGGCATAGAAAATACACCATATCTGAGAGAACTTAGTGAGGGGGAGAATCATTGTGTGAATCTTACTCTCATCAGGAGAGGCTCAAAGAGTAAATAATTAACATATTTGTTTTTCAGAGAATTTTCTCTCACCTCATTAAAAGGGGGGAGAGGAAAAGGGAAAAGGAAAAGGAGAATAAGTGAAGGGACTTGGAGGGAGGGGGGAGGGATACTAAAAAAAAAAAAAGGGGAAGGTTGCGCGTCACAAGGGGGTCTGTAAATTAAATATCGGGGAGGGGGATCAGGGGGGTCAAGGGAAAAAGCATAATCTGGGGATAATATGATGGCAGGAAATACAGAATTAGTAATTTTAACTGTAAATGTAAATGGGATGAAGGATCCCATCAAACGGAGACGGATAGCAGATTGGATCAAAAAGCAGAACCCTACAATATGTTGTCTACAGGAAACACACTTAAAGCAGGGAGATACATACAGAGTAAAGGTAAAAGGTTGGAACAGAGCCTATTATGCTTCAGGTAAAGCCAAAAAAGCAAGGGTAGCTATCCTTATCTCAGATCAAGCAAAAGCAGAAGTAGATCTCATTAAAAAAGATAAGGAAGGAAACTATATCCTGCTGAAAGATAGCATAAATAATGAAGCCATATCAATACTAAACATATATGCACCAAGTGGTATAGCATCTAACTTTCTAAAGGAAAAGTTAAGAGAATTGCAAGAAGAAATAGACAGTAAAACTATAATAGTGGGAGATCTCAACCTTGTACTTCAGATTTAGACAAATCAAACCACAAAACAAACAAGAAAGAAATTAAAAAAGTAAATAGAACATTAGAAAAACTAGGTATGATAGACCTTTGGAGAAAACTGAATGGCAATAGAAAGGAATATACTTTCTTCTCAGCAGTTCATGGATCCTATACAAAAATAGACCATATATTAGGACATAAAGATCTCAAAATTAAATGTAGGAAGGCAGAAATAATAAATGCCTTCTTCTCAGATCACAATGCAATAAAAGCTAATTCAGTAAAAAGTTAGAGGTAAATAGACCAAAAAGTAAATGGAAACTGAATAATCTCATCTTAAAGAATGACTGGGTGAAAGAGCAAATTATAGAAACAATTAACAATTTCACCCAAGATAATGACAATGATGAGACATCATACCAAAATCTTTGGGATGCAGTTAAAGCAGTAATAAGGGGAAATTTTATATCTTTAGAGGCTTATTTGAAGAAAATAGAGAAAGAGAAGATTAACAAATTGGGCTTACAACTTAAAAGGCTAGAAAAAGACTAAATTATAAACCCCCAACCAAAAATTAAACTTGAAATACAAAAATTAAAAGGAGAAATCAATAATATTGAAAATAAAAAAACTATTGAATTAATAAATAAAACCAAGAGTTGGTTTTATGAAAAAGCCAATAAAATAGATAAACCTTTGGTAAATTTGATCAAAAAAAAGAAAGAGGAAAATCAAATTGATAGTCTTACAAATGAAAAGGGGGATCTTTCCACCAATGAAGAGGAAATTAGAGAAATAATAAGGAGTTACTTTGCCCAACTTTATGCCAATAAATTTGATAACTTCAGTGAAATGGATGACTTCTTCCAAAAATATAGGCTCCCTAAATTAACAGAGGAGGAGATAAATTGCTTAAATAATCCCATTTCAGAAAAAGAAATAGAACAAGCTATTAATCAACTCCCTAGGAAAAAATCCCCAGGGCCAGATGGATTCACATGTGAATTCTACCAAACATTTAAAGAACAATTAGCCCCAATGTTATATAAATTATTTGAAAAAATAGGAGATGAAGGAGTCCTACCAAACTCCTTTTATGACACAGACATGGTACTGATACCTAAACCAGGTAGATCGAAAACTGAGAAAGAAAATTATAGACCAATCTCCTTAATGAATATTGATGCTAAAATCTTAAATAAGATATTAGCAAAAAGACTTCAGAAAATCATCCCCAAGATAATACACCATGATCAAATAGGATTTATATTAGGAATTCAGGGCTGGTTTAATATTAGGAAAACTATTAGTATAATTGACCATATTAATAATCAAATTAATAAGAACCATATGATCATCTCAATAGATGCAGAAAAAGCATTTGACAAAATCCAACATCCATTCCTACTAAAAACTCTTGAAAGTATAGGAATAAATGGACTATTCCTTAGAATAATCAGGAGCATATATTTAAGACCGTCAGTAACCATAATATGCAATAGAAATAAACTGCAACCTTTCCCAGTAAGATCAGGAGTGAAACAAGGTTGCCCACTATCACCATTACTATTCAATATAGTACTAGAAACGCTAGCCTCGGCAATAAGAGCCGAGAAAGAGATTCAAGGAATTAGAGTAGGAAATGAGGAAATCAAACTATCACTCTTTGCAGATGACATGATGGTATACTTAGAGAACCCCAAAGACTCTGCTAAAAAGCTACTAGAAATAATTCAAAATTTCAGCAAAGTGGCAGGATACAAAATAAATCCACATAAATCCTCGGCATTTTTATATATCACTAACAAAATGCAACAGCAAGAGATAGAAAGAGAAATTCCATTCCAAACAAATGTTGAGAGTATAAAGTATTTGGGAATCCATCTACCAAAGAAAAGTCAGGAATTATATGAGAAAAATTACAAAACACTTGCCACAAAAATAAAATCAGATTTAAATAATTGGAAAGACATTCAGTGCTCTTGGATAGGCCGAGCGAATATAATAAAGATGACAATACTCCCCAAACTAATCTATTTATTTAGTGCTATACCAATCAGACTCCCAAGAAACTATTTCAATGACCTAGAAAAAATAACAACAAAATTCATATGGAAGAATAAAAGGTCGAGAATTGCAAGGGAACTAATGAAAAAAAAACTCAGAGGAAGGTGGTCTAAGTGTACCTGATCTAAAGCTATATTATATAGCAGCAGTCACCAAAACCATTTGATATTGGCTAAGAAATAGACCGGTAGATCAGTGGAACAGATTAGATACAAAGGACAAAAAAGGGTACATATATAGCAACCTAATCTTTGACAAACCCAAAGATACCAACATTAGGGACAAAAATTCATTATTCGGAAAAAAACTGTTGGGAAAACTGGAAATTAGTATGGCAGAAATTAGATATGGATCCACACTTAACACCATATACCAAGATAAGATCAAAATGGATCCATGATTTAGGCATAAAGAGGGTGATAATAAATAGATTAGAGGAACAGAGGATAATCTACCTCTCAGACTTGTGGAGGAGGAAGGAATTTATGACCAGAGGAGAACTAGAGATCATTATTGATCACAAAATAGAAGATTTTGATTACATCAAACTAAAAAGTTTCTGTACAAATAATACTAATGCAAACAAGATTAGAAGGGAAGTAACAAATTGGGAAAATATTTTTAAAAACAAAGGTTCTGACAAAGGTCTCATTTCCAAAATATATAGAGAACTGACCCTAATTTATAAGAAACCGAACCATTCTCCAATTGATAAATGGTCAAAGGATATGAACAGACAATTCTCAGAGGAAGAAATTGAAACTATATCCACTCACATGAAAGAGTGTTCCAAATCACTATTGATCAGAGAAATGCAAATTAAGACAACTCTGAGATACCACTACACACCTGTCAGATTGGCTAAGATGACAGGAACAAATAATGATGAATGTTGGAGGGGATGTGGGGAAACTGGGACACTAATACATTGCTGGTGGAGTTGCAAAAGAATCCAGCCATTCTGCAATAGGAAGGAATATACTTTCTTCTCAGCAGTTCATGGATCCTATACAAAAATTGACCATATACTAGGACATAAAGATCTCAAAATTAAATGTAGGAAGGCAGAAATAATAAATGCCTTCTTCTCAGATCACAATGCAATAAAAGCTACATTCAGTAAAAAGTTAGGGGTAAATAGACCAAAAAGTAATTGGAAACTGAATAATCTCATCTTAAAGAATGACTGGGTGAAAGAGCAAATTATAGAAACAATTAACAATTTCACCCAAGATAATGATAATGATGAGACATCATATCAAAATCTTTGGGATGCAGCTAAAGCGGTAATAAGGGGAAATTTTATATCTTTAGAGGCTTATTTGAAGAAAATTGACAAAGAGAAGATTAACGAATTGGGCTTACAACTTAAAAGGCTAGAAAAAGACCAAATTATAAACCCCCAACCAAAAATTAAACTCGAAATACAAAAATTAAAAGGAGAAATCAATAAAATTGAAAGTAAAAAAACTATTGAATTAATAAATAAAACCAAGAGTTGGTTTTATGAAAAAGCCAATAAAATAGATAAACCTTTGGTAAATTTGATCAAAAAAAAGAAAGAGGAAAATCAAATTGATAGTCTTACAAATGAAAAGGGAGATCTTTCCACCAATGAAGAGGAAATTAGAGAAATAATAAGGAGTTACTTTGCCCAACTTTATGCCAATAAATTTGATAACTTAAGTGAAATGGATGACTTCCTCCAAAAATATAGGCTCCCTAGATTAACAGAGGAGGAGATAAATTGCTTAAATAGTCCCATTTCAGAAAAAGAAATAGAACAAGCTATTAATCAACTCCCTAGGAAAAAATCCCCAGGGCCAGATGGATTCACATGTGAATTCTACCAAACATTTAAAGAACAATTAGCCCCAAGGTTATATAAATTATTTGAAAAAATAGGGGATGAAGGAGTCCTACCAAATTCCTTTTATGACACAGACATGGTACTGATACCTAAACCTGGTAGATCGAAAACTGAGAAAGAAAATTATAGACCAATCTCCTTAATGAATATTGATGCTAAAATCTTAAATAAGATATTAGCAAAAAGACTTCAGAAAATCATCTCCAAGATAATACACTATGATCAAGTAGGATTTATTCCAGGAATGCAGGGCTGGTTTAATATTAGGAAAACTATTAATATAATTGACCATATTAATAATCAAATTAATAAGAACCATATGATCATCTCAATAGATGCAGAAAAAGCATTTGACAAAATCCAACATCCATTCCTACTAAAAACTCTTGAGAGTATAGGAATAAATGGATTATTCCTTAGAATAATCAGGAGTATATATTTAAGACCGTCAGTAAGCATAATATGCAATAGAAATAAACTGCAACCTTTCCCAGTAAGATCAGGAGTGAAACAAGGTTGCCCACTATCACCATTACTATTCAATATAGTACTAGAAACGCTAGCCTCGGCAATAAGAGCCGAGAAAGAGATTCAAGGAATTAGAGTAGGAAATGAGGAAATTAAACTATCACTTTTTGCAGATGACATGATGGTATACTTAGAGAACCCCAAAGACTCTGCTAAAAAGCTACTAGAAATAATTCAAAATTTCAGCAAAGTGGCAGGATACAAAATAAATCCACATAAATCCTCGGCATTTTTATATATCACTAACAAAATGCAACAGCAAGAGATACAAAGAGAAATTCCATTCCAAACAAATGTTGATAGTATAAAATATTTGGGAATCCATCTACCAAAGAAAAGTCAGGAATTATATGAGAAAAATTACAAAACACTTGCCACAAAAATAAAATCAGATTTAAATAATTGGAAAGACATTCAGTGCTCTTGGATAGGCCGAGCGAATATAATAAAGATGACAATACTCCCCAAACTAATCTATTTATTTAGTGCTATACCAATCAGACTCCCAAGAAACTATTTTAATGACCTAGAAAAAATAACAACAAAATTCATATGGAAGAATAAAAGGTCAAGAATTGCAAGGGAACTAATGAAAAAAAACTCAGAGGAAGGTGGTCTAAGTGTACCTGATCTAAAGCTATATTATATAGCAGCAGTCACCAAAACCATTTGGTATTGGCTACGAAATAGACCGGTAGATCAGTGGAACAGATTAGATACAAAGGACAAAAAAGGGTACATCTATAGCAATCTAATCTTTGACAAACCCAAAGATTCCAACATTAGGGATAAAAATTCATTATTCGGAAAAAACTGTTGGGAAAACTGGAAATTAGTATGGCAGAAATTAGATATGGATCCACACTTAACACCATATACCAAGATAAGATCAAAATGGGTCCATGATTTAGGCATAAAGAGGGAGATAATAAATAGATTAGAGGAACAGAGGATAATCTACCTCTCAGACTTGTGGAGGAGGAAGGAATTTATGACCAGAGGAGAACTAGAGATCATTATTGATCACAAAATAGAAGATTTTGATTACATCAAACTAAAAAGTTTCTGTACAAATAATACTAATGCAAACAAGATTAGAAGGGAAGTAACAAATTGGGAAAATATTTTTAAAAACAAAGGTTCTGACAAAGGTCTCATTTCCAAAATATATAGAGAACTGACCATAATTTATAAGAAACCAAACCATTCTCCAATTGATAAATGGTCAAAGGATATGAACAGACAATTCTCAGAGGAAGAAATTGAAACTATATCCACTCACATGAAAGAGTGTTCCAAATCACTACTGATCAGAGAAATGCAAATTAAGACCACTCTGAGATACCACTACACACCTGTCAGATTGGCTAAGATGACAGGAACAAATAATGACAAATGTTGGAGGGGATGTGGGGAAATTGGGACACTAATACATTGCTGGTGGAGTTGTGAAAGAATCCAGCCATTCTGGAGAGCAATCTGGAATTATGCCCAAAAAGTTATCAAACTGTGCATACCCTTTGACCCAGCAGCGCTACTACTGGGATTATATCCCAAAGAAATACTAAAGAACGGAAAGAGACATATATGTGCCAAAATGTTTGTGGCAGCTCTTTTTGTTGTAGCTAGAAACTGGAAAATGAATGGATGTCCATCAGTTGGAGAATGGTTGGGTAAATTGTGGTATATGAAAGTTATGGAATATTATTGCTCAGTAAGAAATGACCAGCAGGAGGAATACAGAGAGGGTTGGAGAGACTTAAATCAACTGATGCTGAGTGAAATGAGCAGAACCAGAAGATCACTGTATACTTCAACAACGATACTGTATGAGGATGTATTCTGATGGAAGTGGAAATCTTCAACATAAAGAAGATCCAACTCACTTCCAGTTGATCAATGATGGACAGAGGTAGATACACCCAGAGAAGAAACACTGGGAGGGGAATGTAAATTGTTAGCACTAATATCTGTCTGCCCAGGTTGCAGGTACCTTCGGATTCTAATGTTTATTGTGCAACAAGAAAATGATATTCACACACATGTATTGTACTTAGACTATATTGTAACACATGTAAAATGTATGGTATTGCCTGTCGTCGGGGGGAGGGAATAAGGGAGGGGGGGTAATTTGGAAAAATGAATACAAGGGATAATATTATAAAATATATATATATATATATATATAATAAAAAAAAAAAAAAAAAAAAAAAAGAATCCAGCCATTCTGGAGAGCAATCTGGAATTATGCCCAAAAAGTTATCAAACTGTGCATACCCTTTGACCCAGCAGCGCTACTACTGGGCTTATATCCCAAAGAAATACTAAAGAGCAGAAAGAGACATATATGTGCCAAAATGTTTGTGGCAGCTCTTTTTGTAGTAGCTAGAAATTGGAAGATGAATGGATGTCCATCAGTTGGAGAATGGTTGGGTAAATTATGGTATATGAAAGTTATGGAATATTATTGCTCTGTAAGAAATGACCAGCAGGAGGAATACAGAGAGGCCTGGAGAGACTTAAATCAACTGATGCTGAGTGAAATGAGCAGAACCAGAAGATCACTGTACACTTCAACAACAATACTGTATGAGGATGTATTCTGATGGAAGTGGAAATCTTCAACATAAAGAAGATCCAACTCACTTCCAGTTGATCAATGATGGACAGAGGTAGCTACACCCAGAGAAGAAACACTGGAAGTGAAGTAAATTGTTAGCACTAATATCTGTCAGCCCAGGTTACATGTACCTTCGAATCTAAAGTTTATTGTGCAATAAGAAAATGATATTCACACACACGTATTGTATCTAGACTATATTGTAACACATGTAAAATGTATGGGATTGCCTGTCATCGGGGGGAGGGAATAGAGGGAGGGGGGGATAATTTGGAAAAATGAATACAAGGGATAATATTATAAAATATATATATATATAATAAAAATTATTAATAAAAAAAATTTTTAAAAAACATTCAATTAGGGGAGAGGGCACCTATTTCTCAATGCTCCCCAACTTATGATGTAATTCTTTATAACAGAACCTATAAAAGCTGTATATCTTTACTAATTCTTTAGCCCTCCTACCACAGCTTTCTCTTTCTTATCTCGTGATGTGATGGCTCATCCTCCGGAGGTTTTCAATAAACAACTTTTCTGCTTTAAAAAAAAAAAAAATAGGAATAGGAATAGTTAGTCACTGGTTATGTTGGATAGAGGAATTTGCATAAAGCCATAGGGATGGGATTCAGATTGTTAAAGGTTGAGAAGTGAATGAAAAGTTAGAATGTTCAGACAGTAAATTTAAAATACTCTTTTGAGAAATTTTAGCAGATGAAAGCATGAGGATAGAAGATCAAAGTAGTAGGAAAATATTTTGTTTGTTCACTTTTTAAATTAAAGGACCATGCTTGAAATTTCATTGAAAGAGAAAACATAAATTTATAGATTAGAAACATACGTCATAATGCTCAAATCCTCAAACTATTTCTAGCACGTATTTGCCACTAGTAACATTATTCTTTTTTTAAATTTTTAATAGTTTTTATTTGCCAGATATATGCATGGGTAATTTTAAAACATTAACAATTGCCAAACCTTTTGTCCTAATTTTTTCCCTCCTCCCCCCCCAGATGACAGGTTGGCCAATACATGTTAAATATGTTAAAGTATAAATTAAATACTATATATATATATATATATATATATATATATATATATATATATATATGTATACACACACACACATATATATATACATATATAGTATAGATATATATATGTATACACACACACACACATATATATATATATATACATGTCCAAACAGTTGTAATAAGGTTATTCTTTAAAAAAGCATAGTGAAAATACTTAGCTCTCTTGGTTTTTCCACTGAACTTAGCAAATAGATAGATAGATAGATAGATAGATAGATAGATAGATAGATAGATTTTAAATTCTGAAAGCAAGTAGCCATATGTGTGATTCAATTTTGAGGACAGAAGCACTCTAATGTGCTCCAATTTCTTTCTAAGCCTTTTCTAAGCCACTATTCTTGGCAATGGTAGAAGAATTCTGCAAGTGCTAATTTTCATTTAACAGACTAATTTGCAAAAATGGCAATTATAAATCTGAGCCTCTGGTGATAGTCTGAATCAAGATCTGTTTATTCAAAGAAATAGTTGAATAACTTGCTCTGGACAGCCACAGTGGACATTACCTTATGATCTCCAGGAAGCAATGTGAATGCAATCCTCCAAAAGTCGGGAAAAAAAGAATTGTATCAAAATAGGTAATTTGTGAAAGATTGAGTTACATACTTTATTTATGGTCAGTAATGGAATTAACTAGCAAATATGTAATTTTTCATATTCAAACACATTTTCAAATATTTTGAACTTGTTCTGTGTAGCTCACCTGGGAGAATTAGCATAAATTACAAGAAAACATATTTCAACTAAATATGAGTATTTTGTCAGAAAAAAAAAAAACCCACAAAGATATATCATGATGACTTAGTGAGTTCCTAATTACTGTGTTCAAGGAAAGAGTAGGCTATTGTCTGACAAGAAAAATGTAAAGACACATGAGAAATTCCTGTTTTGGAAAGGAGTCTCAACTTAATAATCTTTCTAAATTTTTCTATAAAATAGATTTTTAAATAGTCCGTATCACATTATGTTTGATTTTAATTTATTCTTTTATTTTCCCCCAATTACACATAATAACAATTTTGAACATTTGTTTTTGGAGGTTTTTTTTGGTGTTGTTGTTGTTGTTCCCCTGAGGCAATTGGGGTTAAGTAACTTGCCCAGAGTCACAAAGCTAGGGAGCTGCTAAGTATCTGAGGCCTTGAACTCTGGTCCTCCTGATTTCAGGGCTGGTGCTCTATACACTGTACCACTAGCTGCCCCTGAACATTTGTTTTAAAATTGAATTGAAAATTCTCTCCCTCCTTCTCCACATCACATTATGTTTGAAAAATTTCCCAGAGCTGCCCATTTTATTTTTGAATAACTCTAATTATGAACATATGAGATATATTAATAAAAAGATAAAACATACATACATACATGCACATACATATACTCTATCTACAGACATATGTTTTATGTATGTATATATGTATATAGAGAGACAGTGAGAATAAGAGAGAGATAAGAAAAGAGAAAGAGAGAGAGCTATAAATATCCTGATTCATTTTTACATACATCTGTAACTATAAAGCTGTCAATGCACTTTTAATCCAATATTGGCCTATATAATAATCTATCGTATGATATCTATGACAAGTGGTAAGAATCTGCATTAAAAATTTTCATTGGGGTAGGTAGTGAGGTGTTTGGGTAGGCAAACACTGCCTTGTCGAGTAGTAACTTCACTTCTGAATTATTCTATAATTTTATACACATATATAAGTATTAATATACATTTATATCTCTTGTCATTATTTTTCATCTTAAATAAGTGCTACAGATGGAAAATGAGCTGGGCCCATAATTGAAATAAAAGTGGAATAAATATTTAGAAAGTAACATGACACTTTTAATGACAAGCTGCTCATGATGTCAAGAGCCAATCTTTTTATAGCAATATTATTCTTGTAATTTTCTATGGCTGCCAGTCATGTAACATCATGATCTGAGAAAAATCAAAATTGCAGGTGACCTAAAAAGCTACCAAAAGATGCATGCTGGATCTAAGCAGGATATCACATATTACCAGAAATGGCCTGTGCATAAAAAGTTACATAAAAGATATCATCAGTTGCATAATTGAAAATGAAGAGTAGACACTAAAACAGGGAGTGTTAGGAATAATGAATGGACAGTCAAAAGGTTATATAAAGTCTGAATAGCAACACCAAAAACAAAGCATGGCTAAATAAAGCAATGACTAATTCTTATTTTGAAGATATAAAGACAAAACTGTATAAAATTTCACAGTAAGAGAAATCAGACCTCCTTAGGTTATCATCCATATACATATATCACACTCATATTGATGAGATCATAGTTCTTTTTTTATTAATTTTATAATTATAACATTTTTGACAGTACATATGCATAGGTAATTTTTTACAACATTATCCCTTGTATTCCCTTCTGTTCCAAATTTTCCCCTCCTTCCCTCCACCCCCTATCCTAGATGGCAGGCATTCCCATACATATTAAATATCCTAGGTACAATACATATGTGCAGAACCGAATTTTGTTGTTGTTGTTGTTATTATTGTTGTTTGTTTGTTATATTGTTGTTTGTTTGTTGTTGTTGTTATTGTTGCAAAGGAAGAATTGGATTTGGAAGGTAAAAACAACCTGGGGAGAAAAACAAAAAATGCTAACAGTTTACACTCATTTCCCAGTGTTCCTTATCTGGGTGTAGCTGATTCTGTCCATCATTGATCAATTGGAATTCGATTAGCTCTTCTCTATGTTGAAGATATCCACTTCCATCAGAATACATCCTCATACAGTATCATTGTTGAAGTGTATATGATCTCCTAGTTCTGCTCATTTCACTCAGCATCAGTTAATGTAAGTCTCTCCAAGCCTCTCTTTATTCATCGTGTTGGTCATTTCTTACAGAACAATAATATTCCATAACATTCATATACCATAGTTTACCCAACCATTCTCCAATTGATGGGCATCCATCCATTCATTTTCCAGTTTCTAGCCACCACAAAAAGGGCTGGCACAAACATTTTGGCACATACAGGTCCCTTTCCCTTCTTTAGTATTTCCTTGGGATATAAGCCCAGTAGTAGCACTGCTGGATCAAAGGGTATGCATAGTTTGATAACTTTTTGGGCATAATTCCAGATTACTCTCCAGAATGGTTAGATTCTTTCACAACTCCACCAACAATGCATCAGTGTCCCAGTTTTCCCACAGCCCCTCCAACATTCATCATTATTTGTTCCTGTCATCTTAGCCAATCTGACAGGTGTGTAGTGGTATCTCAGAGTTGTTTTAATTTGCATTTCTCTGATCAGTAGTGATTTGGAACACTCTTTCATATGAGTGGAAATAGTTTCAATTTCATCATCTCAAAATTGTCTGTTCATATCCTTTGACCATTTATCAACTGGAGAATGGCTTGATTTCTTATAAATTAGAGTCAATTCTCTGTATATTTTGGAGATGAGGCTTTTATCAGAACCTTTAACTGTAAAAATGTTTTCCCAATTTGTTACTTCCCTTCTAATCTTGTTTGCATTAGTTTTGTTAGTACAAAAGCTTTTTAATTTGATGTAATCAAAATTTTCTATTTTGTGATCCATAATAATCTCTAGTTCTCCTTTGGTCACAAATTCCTTCCTCCTCACAAGACTGAGAGGTAAACTATCCTATGTTCCTCTAATTTATTTATGATCTCATTCTTTATGCCTAAATCATGGACCCATTTTGATCTTATCTTAGTATGTGGTGTTAAGTGTGGGTCCATGCCTAGTTTCTGCCATACTAATTTCCAGTTTTCCCAGCAGTTTTTGTCAAATAATGAAGAGATCATAGTTAAGTATCATTTGTCTATAAAGTAAATATTTTCATATGGCATTTTAAGGCTTTTAAAATTCACACCATATTCTCTCTCTCTCTCTCTCTCTCTCTCTCTCTCTCTCTCTCTCTCTCTCTCTCTATCACATACACACACACACACACACACACACACACACACACACACACACATACACACACTCCTGCTATAGTCATCTTCATTTGGTTCCAAAATTTAGTAATTTCAGATTATATTCATTATATAAATACATATTAGACATGTATCTATAATGAATGTAATCTGAAATTAGCAAATTAGATATAAGATAGATATTTTTATATCATTCCCCCATTCAAATGGATGCCCTCTGAAAGTAATCAATAAGTATTTATTAAGCATGTACTGACTGTTTTTATCTCATTTTGTATTCTCTGCACTTAGCCTAATACCTGGCACATATTACTTAATACATATTAGCTGGAAGTATTACCAGCACCAATCCCAGAAGTTTGTCCTTGAGATAAGTTAATAAGTTTTGTTGGGATGCCCCTCCCTTTCCTTAGTATTCACTCTTCATATCCCTCCTTTATAAGGAACAAAGACGCTGCCAGAAATATTATCAAACCCAAGAGGATTTGTGAAAAAAAAAAAAAAAATATATATATATATATGTATATATATATATATATATATATATATAAAATTATATCACATCATTTTAAGTAAACCAAGTTTAAGGCTTCTATAGAATGCCAGGGTCATTGTCATAAGTAGTATACAGTCACTGATATGTTCAAAAATAAGTCAAATATCACTGATTTGCATGCATTCTAAGGGAAAACATTTAAAAAGCTCTTCCCACAGTTACTTTGGTTACTTAGATAACAGAGCTCTGAGGTCCTGCATGCCAAATCTGTGACAGAATATCTAACCCACTTAGAAAACTAGAATAATTTTCAATTTATTTGTGAGAAATCTTAATGCAATACCCCATACATTGATGGGATTAATCTATATAAAATTTGCCCAGCCCTCTCTTTTTGCCCAGGATGCGCTATGATTCCATCTATATAGCAGTAAAGGTTGACAAGTGTAATACCTAATTCATATAAATGGACTTCATATACTGTAAGTTTCAGAATATAACTCTTTAATAATTGTTCGTTGTCCCTTTCTCTCCCTCCTTGGAGCAGCACTTTATATCATATGTTTTCCATCTGTTGCACCTGCATAGATACCAGCAACAATCTTCCTCATGTTTTATACTCTCTCAAGCCTCAGTTTTCTAAGTTAAATTCTAAGTGGGTCTTCTCCCTAGGAGCAAGACAAGGAAAAGTAGATCATAATTGAGGAGGGACAAAAATAGATAATAATTCATATGAGGTTTCAATGGACTACAAATACAATGAGTGTCACAGCATAATATGGCAACCAAAAGAATTAACAAAATCTTAGGCTGAATTAGTAGAAGTACACTGTTCCAAAATTGGGCTGATAACTCTGCTGAATTTTCCCTGGCCAGACTCCATGTAAAGAATTATTATAGGTTCTGAGTATCATGTTTTAGAAAGAGCCCACTCAATCTGGAGACCACAGAGATGAAGAATGACCAAGATATTAAATAGATTCAAAAATCATATCTTAATAATAACTTGCATTTATGCAATGCTTTCAGGCTTGCATAGAACTTTACAAACATTAACTCATTTTAGCACTAGTTTTACTCCATTTTTTTCATGTGAGAAAACTGAAACAGAGCATAAATACTTGCTCAGGATAAAACAATCAGTTAATGTGTGAGATTTGAACTTGTCTTTCTGACATTGGAGCTCTAATCACTACACCACCTAATTACCTCTGCTGGTATTCTATTAAAAAAGTTGAAGAAACTTGGGGATTAAGGGATTATTGAAGAAAAGACTTAGGAAGATACAATAATGTTTCAAATACAGACTGTCCAAACAGTTTTAGTTCTGTTTAAAATTGTAATAGCTTTTCAGACTTTGGAGACTAAAGGTTTACTTTCTAGAAGAGGAATTGGCCTTGCTATCTTTATACTGAAGGCCAAGACTGATTCCATTGAATAGAAGTTTTATATATATATATATATATATATATATATATATATATTTCAATTCAACAGAAGTAAAAAAAAAATTTCCAAAAAATTATAGTTGTCCAAAAATGGAATGATAAGGAAGAAGTAGAGATGGGGAGACGGTGATCATAGAGGGAGCGTGAGTTTCTCATTACAAGACATCATAGGTATTGATTATGCTTATTTCTCAGGATTGTTGTACAAGTTGATCTAGATCTTCCCTTCAATTCTGAGATCTTCTGATTCTGAGGTTTGGTATAATATAATATATAAGGACCATTTTAATTCCTATATTGTTTGATTCTTCATTTCAGACAATAAATCACTAAATAGTTTTTCAATAACATAAACAAAACCCTGCAGATTCTAAATTCAATTTATCTTCAGTCAAAATATTAGTATGTTGAGCATACATTTCTTATTCACTTGTCTATAAAGCCCATATGGATAAGGACTCTTTATTAATTAAATGTTTTATCGACTCCCCAAGTGATACTCTAAATACAGTAGATTTTTTTTAACAAATATCACATATCAATGTTCTTCACTAAAATTAAGGAAGTGCAATAGCAGCATTTTTTTTCTTTTTACACTGGCATCACAATTCAATGAGAGAATGCTAGAATTAGAATCAAAGAACATACATTTGAAGCCTAATTTAGACTTATAAATTTGTGACCCCAAGCAAGTCATTTTAATTCCTAAAGCAGTTGGTGACATATAGAGAGACACATTTCCTACCATGATATGGAATACAATTCAAGATTCTACCATGACTTAAATTTTCTATTTTTAATATTTTAATATTTTTGATAATCTTAATATCCAAAAACTCTACTGAATTAAGGTTTCATTATTCCAAGTTGATACAGAAGATGAATCAGACCAAACCTCCTTGCCCTGCTCTCAGGGAGTGGGTCCAGTTCTTCACTTAGAAAACTGAGACTTGAGATAGTATAAAACATGGGAGATTCTTGCTGAATGTTTATGCAGGGGTAACAGATGGGAAGGTGCCCAAGGAGGGGAAAGAGGATAAAAAATGAACTGATGAGATATCAAGGGCTTCAACAGTAATACCTACACCTTTATGAATGAAAAACCCACCACTGTTGGTTTCAAATAAAACTGGGTACAGGCTAGCCCAAGGACCCCTGATGTTCACTGTAGCATGACTAGATTAGTGTTGAAGAAAAATGAACAGTTTGTGGAAGAATTAGTGAAGAACAGAGATCTCCACAGCAAATGTTCACATCAGTGACTCCTCTTGGTATTCATTAGCTTTTAGGATGGTCAAATTTGTCCCACCATGAATAAAACCCTGCCTGGAGTCCCAACAGGCAGGTGGGGGTCAACTTGATTAGGAAAGGTGTATTCATGATTCTACAAATTTATAAGCCCAAGAGAGACAACATGTAAAAACAAAATCAAACAGAACAAAACACACAGGCTTCCATATTAAAACACTCAGTTTTTCTGATCATACTTATGCTCTTGAACAGCCTCAGCTACAAGAGTTTCCATGGTGGGTGGGCAGTCAGGAGAGAGACATGCCTCCAATCCCTCAAGACCCCTGTGTCCATACATTCTCATAACCATAGCTGAGCTGCAGCTCGATCAGAGTAGGATTTGATCTATGGCTTAGAGTTTAAAACTTAAAGATCAAACTCTCAGATTTCCTATAGATACTCCTTCATTAATGGTGGTGAGATGGAGGGTAGTATCTTTTAAAATCATCATTCCCTGATTAGCTTCAGCTAAGTTCTCCTTCTAGAGAGAAGAGACTGGTGCCACACTTAAATTCTATTGCTTGCACTTGGCTGGCTACATGGGAAACATGGAGAGATTGATGGGAAAGGGGATTCCTTGAAAGTACTTATGTTTCATGCTGTCTGTTGCACTGATTCTCCTCTGGGGGGTAGTGAGTTGAGAACTTATTTAACAAGAGAAAGTCCTGGTCAGAGATGAATCTACTAAATCATTTTTCATAAGTTATAGAAATATTTTTGAAACTCATTTTATTTTCTAATTGTGTTTTAGCATTATATTTTTAAAAGTAATTTTTTTCACTATTGGAAGGTCATTGTAACAAAGCCAGATCCACTCATTTGGAATTACTGAGTCCTTAAAAATTGCCCTGATTTGGTCAATCTCTGATTTACCTGGAAACAGGGTGTGCCAAGTTAACAGCTCTCCAAATATACAGCCTACTGACCACATGTCTATTGCAATGGAATATGACTTTGTTTCTAATAATATCTCTAGGGCCCTATATCTCAAGGAGATCACTGCAGTGTGTAAGATTTTAATGGAGAGCCATGCTCTCTGGCCAGCCCTAAATCACCAAGTTTTAAAATGCCTGTGTGACTGAGAAGCAGATTGTAAGTCTCCAGGTTCTGGTAAAGGTTCCAGTTGTCAAGAAGATGCTTTGCCCCCTGCAGGAGTTGGATAATCAGCTTTTTCACTTTCCCTGGCAAAAAGGACTGAATCATGTTCTCCATAAAGCTCTTGAAGTCATGTACCATGAAATTCATGACAATGTAGATTGGGTTTATGTTGCTGCCCACCATGATTTCTCAGACAGTGACAATACTTAGTTGCTGAGCTTTCAGGATGATGATGATTTCCTGGAGGGAGACCATTGAGAGATCTTTTCTTTTTTTCTATTTCCAACCATTTCAGACCCACAATTTCGTTGGTCTTTTTGTCCTTTGCTCTATATAACATAACATATGTGTTTCTTCCATCCAGTTTAGATACTGGATTTCTTCTACACTCCAACAAATCTGCAGGCCAGATACTTATTTACAGAGCTTGTGTTTCAACTCAATGGAAAATAAGGCCGGACAGTTGAAAAAGTAATTTTCCCTGAGAAGCTAGATTGTTGGGCTCTCCTTTCCCACTTCTTTCTTTTCTTCATTCCTTCTATAGTCTAGGTCAACTCTTGATTTTGCAACAACTAAGATATAGTTTTCATTTTCTTGCTCTTCCTCTTTACTTATTTCTTCATCAGTTGTTTCAACAGCAGATCATATACTTCCTCAAAAGTGCTTCTTGACTGCTCCTCCTTTTCTAATTCCTCACTCCTGTTCTCTTTCTCCTCAAAGTTAGATCCTGATTCTGCTGATGAAGATTCAGTTGAGCTGATCTTCTCATTTTGCTGATATCTTGTAAATCAGAAAAGGGATCCTGTTCTTCTAGTTTAACTTTTTTGATCCACTTCCTTACATTTCCTTGATCAAATCTCGCTTGCTGCTAGAGTAATGAACTTCAATTCCAGTGATTTATTTTTTAATTTATCTCCATAATTATCTAACACTGTTTTGTGATGTGCTGAAACTATTCTTCTGACTTCAAACTCTTTTGACTCTTCTCTACCCATATCTCTCCGAACTAGACACTTCCCTTAATTTCTACCTTTCCCATTCCTTCTGAGTTTTAGCCTTCTTCTCTCAATAACTTTTCTCATGTTTTTGTTCCTTCTTCTGTTCTTCATCCTGACATGCTTCTTGCTATCATGTTAGCAACTGTGATGCTGATATTTTCCTTTACTTTTCTCATCTTTCCTGTAACAAACTTTTTTTTCTTTATGTGACTATGTTTGCTTGATTTGATTACCAAGAAGTTATCTTCTTCACTTCAATCTTCAATAGAATCTTCCTTCTTATAAAGTGAACTCTCTGATTGTTATGTCCATGTTGTGATCTCTTATTTCCCCTCTTTAAGGATATCCTAACTGGAATCCTGATTATCAGAATATGTGATGTGTTTTACACTCCCTTCTCTTACTGTTCCTTCTTTTGCCTCTTTTCCTGAATATTTTTATGTAACCTTTTCATTTTCCAAGGTTCTTTTTTATTGTCCATTTGAGTTAAGACATATGCCACAACTATAAGCACTGGCATTGCCACTGCTAACCCCAGGTCATAGAATGAGGATGCCCAGCATGTTGCATAGCAGAAGGCTATAAGTTCCTGTTGCAGATGACCCAGTGACATCAGTTCAACTTTATAAGTTGAAAAAAATACTTTTTTTAGAATAAAGTTTTGACTATTAAACTTACAACTTAAAACATTCAGTATTTAGGGGAAAATGGAAATGAACTTGAAGTCAAAAAGTACTGAGTTGAAATCTTCCCTTAGATAATTGCTAATGGAAAAAGCATTTAACTTCTTTCTACTTCATTTTCTTTCATTGAAAAATGGGATCAATACTAAAAACTTTTGGATAATATTTGTAAATCTTTTCAATCCTTATTTTGTTTTTATAAATTCTAGCTATTGTGTGCTTTGAATTCCTTATACTATGCTACTAAAGTGTTCCTTAATTCTTTCAGTTTATTTTATATACATTTATATATAAATATAAATTTATATAAATTCTATAATTTAAAAAGTTATATAAATGTGAGTTATAGCTTTAAAGTTTACAAGTTAGCATGAAACACAGAATTGACAGTTGATTCTGAACCCAGGCAAATCTTAATTCATGTTGTCTCTGACCCAAATTGGCTACATAACCATGAATATTTATCTAACCTTTCATAGTTGGTATAGTGGATAGAATGCTGTGAATAGAGTCAGGAAAACTCATATTCCTCAGTTTAAAACTTATCTTAGACATTTATTAGTTTATGATCTTGAACAAGTCACTTAACCCTATTTACCTTAGTTTTCTCACAAGAAAATGATCTAGAGGAGGAAAGAGCAAATCACTTCAGTATCTTTGACAAGAAAATCGCAAATGGGGTCAAGAAGAAGCAGACTTCAGTAGAAAATTACTAAACAGTTTTTACTAAGCCTCTTAAGATCAAAAGTTGTAGGAAAGATGCCAATTGTCATTGGTATAAATAGTTTCCACCTTCCATGTATTTGGGAAGTCTTTCTACAAATGAAGTCACTGGATCAAGCTAAATAATAAAGGAACAATGGCAAATATTCATTTGATCTCTTCCAACTCCTAGAAACTTTATATTTTACTAAACTTTATATTTTACTAAAATTAAGGTACTAATAAGAAAAGCAGATTAATAGAGAGATTTCCTAGCAACATCTCTCTCTTTAATTCAGAATTAATCATGTACCCCCCAAGTATTATGAAGTCTTTGCTGTCAATCTCCAATTACATGAAAATTTTTCACCAATTTCAGAAAAGACTTATGGAATATAGCTCTTTTAACCAACTAGGTTCATTTCAAACTTGAGTAAGTCAGGAATAATCTGAAAGAAATACAGGATTCTAATTCTTGTTCAGTTTTTCAGTTTCCTTTAAAAGACAGTCATCAGAGAATCAGCACAAGTCATAAAGTCTATTTTATGTCTACATAAAGTCTACAGTATAAATGACACTATTTCTGACATACATAGTTGAAGTCATCTACAATGAAAAAAAAAAATTTAAGGTCTGCAGCCATTGTATTTATTTAACAGTACCAAATCCGTGCACATGATTTCCAATGAACTAGAAAAGAAAGTTTTATTAACTTAATAAAAATTTATTTCAATTTATTTTTCAGGATTATTTCACCATGTACCATTCCACTAATTATATTACTATATCTATCTTCCCATAAACCTTCCAACAATGATTATGTCAATCTTTTTTTTATTGCTGTCAATTTTCAGGTTGCGAGGTAAATTTTATGCTTTTTATATACTATATATGCTTTATCATTACTGATTTAGTAAAATCTTAAATGTTCTTTTTCTTTTGAAAATTGTTCATATTGAACAGACAATTCTCAGATGATGAAATTGAAACTATATCCACTCATATGAAAGAGTGTTCCAAATCACTACTGATCAGAGAAATGCAAATTAAAACAACTCTGAGATACCACTACACACCTGTCAGGTTGGCTAAGATGACAGGAACAAATAATGATGAATGTTGGAGGGGCTGTGGGAAAACTGGGACAGCGATGCATTGTTGGTGGAGTTGTGAAAGAATCCAACCATTCTGGAGAGCAATTTGGAACTATGCCCAAAAAGTTATCAAACTGTGCATACCCTTTGATCAGCATTTCTGCTATTGGGCTAATATCCCAAAGAAATACTAAAGAGGAGAAAGGGTATGTGCCAAATGTTTGTGGCAGCTCTTTTCATAGTGGCTAGAAACTGGAAGATGAATGGATGTCCATCAACTAGAGAATGGTTGGGTAAATTATGGTATATGAAGGTTATGGAATATTATTGCTCTGTAAAAATGACCAGAAGGATGAATTCAGAAAGGTTTGGAGAGACTTACATGAACTGATGCTGAGTGAAATGAGCAGAACCAGAAGATCACTATATACTTCAACAACAATACTGTATGAAGACGTATTCTGATGGAAGTGGATATCTTCAACATAAAGAAGATCCAACTCTCTTCCAGTTGATCAATGATGGACAGAAACAACTACACCCAGAGAAGGAACAATGGGAATTGAAGGAAAACTGTTAGCACTCCTGTCTATCTACCCAGGTTACTTATACCTTCGGAATCCAATACTTAAAATGCAACAAGAAAATTGGATTTACACACATATATTGTATCTAGGTTATACTGTAACACATATAAAATGTATGAGATTGCCTGTCATCAAGGGGAGGGAGTAGAGGGAGGGAGGGGAAAATTTGGAAAAATGAATACAAGGGATAATGTTATAAAAAAAATCACTCATGCATATATACTGTCAAAAACTTTATAATTATAAAATTAATAAAAAAAGAAAATTGTTCATATTGTTTGTTGACCTTCATGGAGTACTGCATCTTATTGTTATATATTTAAATTCATTTTTTTATATATTATGTATATCAAACCCTCAACAGAAATAATTGATCCAAAGATTTGTTCTCCAATCAATTATTGCCTTCTGTAGTTTGCATGTATTAATTTTTTTTGTGTAAAAAAAATCAATTTTAATTAAAATTATTTATTTTTCTGCTGTATTCCATATCCTGTTTGATTTATGAATTGTTTTTCTAATCATGCCTGTGAAAATAACCTGACTTGATTCCTCACTATTCTTAGGATACCACCTTTAACATTCAAGTTATTTGTTTATGCTTTATGAGGTTATTATGGCATAGAATACCTGTAAGAAAAAAGTTGGTTTTCATATAGTATTTTATGTTTTGCAAAGTGTTTTACATAAATATTATTACTCTCACATCAATCTTTTGATCTATGTGTTATTATTATCCTTTTTTACAAACAAGGAAACTGAGACACAGAAAGGATATTTAACTTTTACAGTCACATAGCTATTAAATTTCTGACACATAATTTAGACCTGACCTTCCTTACTCCATATCAATCACTCCATCCATTATGTCTCTATTGCTTCTCATTTTAGAGAATGGTGTAATCTGAATTTCAGTCAAATTGCTTTTCAGCTAGATTATGTTGAAAGACATAACAGAGTTTGAGAAGAATAAGAAATGGGAGAAATTGGAAAAGGAATTTTTTCATCTCCATAATCACTTCAAATCAGAGTGAAGCAGACAAAAATAATGAGTTTTAGATATAGAATAGAGGAAGAAACAGTTACTCAATGGTTGCTCTTCTCAAGATCCTATGGTAACAGCACAGGATCAGTGTACGGGAAATATTCTCAGTTTCTATATCTTGTCATGTGAAATCCTGGGAATCTTGACACTCAGAATATGTCCTACACATGAAAATTCAAACAACTTTTGGGTAGTCTGAGGATTGGATTCATAATACAATGAAATGACCGTATTTACTCTACTCACTATGTAATTTAACTACAGTTTTTGTTATGAACCTTGATTTTGATACTTCATTTTCTATCTTTATGCCTTGGCACTGACTATCCTCCAATTTTGTTTATTTTTTCTGGATTTGTTTCATACTTATTTCAAAATGTACATTTTCCAAGAGTCCTTTACTATGTAACAACTTGATTTCCCTTAAACTTTCAAATCAATTTCAATCTACTCCTTATATCTCTTGTATATACCTAGCAGTATACATGTTCTTTCTCATTATAAAATATGCATCTTTATAGCAGAGAAAAAACTGGGTGGATTAAATTTTTGAAGAATTGATTTTTTATTTATGTTTTTTTTAATCCCTTGTACTTAGAACAGAAAAATAAAGAAATAAATACTTGTTGACAAACTGATTTCTAGAGAGAGGATCTAGGTTCAAAAACTACCTCTCTTTGTCCATATAGCTTTAAGGAAATCCTCTAATGACTCTGGAATTCTGTTTACTTCTATATGATAAAGAGATTGATTATACTTCATAAAGTATTTTCCAGCCTTGCTTAAATGATACAGTAATTGCAGAAATAACAACTAACTCTTTTCAGCACTATGAGTGATTGATTTTTGTCTAACTCAGAATGGAGAGCCATATGGAAGTCTGGCTGGAGGTTGAGGTTATGTAGATCAAAGTCCTTGGGCATCTTAAAGATAGAGTACTTGAGAATAACTCAGATTTGATTAATGTATATTCTGTTCCATGTGGTGCCAGTTAAAACCAATGGAAGTATTTCCCTAAATTACATGCAATTTTCCTCTGTATAAGGTGCGTATGAATATAAAATTTCCCCCCTTAGTCTAGTGATGTAGTTCAAATTCTTGTATATTTCTTTTGGAAGGCATTCAAATTTATATTTCAGAAATGTATGCTGTAATACTACCAGTCTTTCCAATTGGGACATAATATCTTCTAGATGAATTCATTATGTACTTCTTTATGCCCCTCACAGCAAATCTCCTGCTGCTTCAAATTCACATATATATATATATAGAATTCTATTTTGCTTTTGGTTCCTTTCCCAATTTATCTTAATTAGCATCCAAAGCTTCTGCATGCACTGAAGCTACATGTATATTACACAATTTCTTAGCATTATTGTAATTCTTTTAAACTGTGCAATAGAAACTTCCTTACATTACAAAATAAAGCTCAATTCAATCAATTGTTTTAAATGGCTTTGGAGGATGCCACAAAATTCCTAAGAGTGAAAAATCCAGAAGATTCATATAAGGCTCATAAAGTATCCCAACAGTAATAGAAGTTAGAACCAGAATGACTTAATTGTGGAGGAGAATCAAAGGAAATTCTGACTTTCCCATTTTCCTTGACTTATGATCTCAAAATAGGTAACAAGTGCAGATCCGCCCAGACCCTACAAAATGTTCTTAGCAATCATGTTTGGATAAAATTTTAAATCCCTAAGTTTTCTACTTGTAAAATAATATAATTAGAAAATTATTTATATTTTTCAAGTCCTCTTGTCAGAACTTACTTATTTGGTATTGACTGCATTCAATATGTTAATATTTCAAGGATCTATTATTTCATTGGTAAGGGTATTTCCTACACTGGTATAATCTTAGTCCATCTATGATTTTACTATATCATCTTTGGAAATTTGTTATGACTTTAAAATTCATTAGCCTTCCACTAACCTGGTGATGATTGCAAATTGAGTTAGGCTGTCCCTAGTGGCACAGATATGAAGTCTGTGATGTGAAGTCCATATTCACAGTTTTTCAAATTTGGCATATATGGGAGGCAGCATGGCACAGTGGAAAGATTCTTGGATATGAATATGTGTGAATCACTACCATTTGAGTTAAGTTTTTTTTTTTTTTTAATGAAATATCACCTATTCTCAAACAGCTTACATTCTAATGGAGAAGACAAATGCTTATAAAATTATATACAGAATATATATAGAGAAAATAAATGTTAAAATATAAGGTGTTTATGAAGGAAGGACGGAGATAGGAAGGGGCCAGAAAAGATTTTATGAAAAAGATTATGGTTTATTTGAGTCTTGAAAGAAGTCAAGTATTTCACCTCTCAGTCAACTTTTTCCTTTCAACCTTCCTTTTTTGTGTTGTCTTCAGTCCTTAAAAACAGTAACTGTCTTTTTGTTAACTTTATATGCATTTCATATTTTTAGCACAAAAGCTGGCATATGGCCACCATTTAATAAATGTGTAATAAATAATTACTTAATTACTATCAGTAAAGACACCACTGTAAACAGATTTGTGGACATACCACAAACTCTTCCTTCAACTTTTAGTTGAACATATTGGAATGGTTTATCAGCAACTTGAATCTTTCCATTTTGTAGCTTAATCATTCACTTCTTTGTATCATTTATATCTATTATCTGAATGCATTAGGAAACTTACAGCTAAGAAGTAGTACCATGAATTCCCACATAATGGTCCTAAACACAACTTCAATGCTCTGGAAACCTATAAAGATACAAAATATAACTCCTGGAGGAGCAGGGTTATCTTTTTCTTCATTTGTTCTTTTATGTCTTCAATATTAAAAAAAATGAAAATGCTACTCCAACATCTTCAATTCAATACTTCTTTCTTTTGTGGAGATGAATTTTAATTCTCTGAATCACAAAATCTTGGATTCAGAAGCTATCTCAGTGACAATTTAATTCTACTTGTTTCTGAACAGTAAAAACAAATGTTATATTATTTTGTGAGAAGTGGTCCTCCAGACTTCATCTGAGTACCTCTGAGAGCAGATTCTTCCATTCTTGATAGTTCTACTTGTCAGACAATTTCTTCTTTGGAAGAAGAAAAAATCTTATTTTTCTGCAATTTCTATTTATGACAGACTTTTCTCCTATGAAATAAAAAAATAGATTTTTTTCTAGTCTAAATATCCTTAGAATCATCAACCACTCCTAGATAATAAGATGATGAATATTTTTTAAAACTCCAGTCATCATTCATTATGCATTTTTTCAAATGCAAATATTCTTCTTAAAATTTAACACTGATATTAACTAATTATTCTAGATATTAACTAATTAAGGCAGAGTGCTACAGAATTGTCACTATTCTTGTTTTAGGCTACTCTCAAAGCCTATGGCAGAAGGATACAATTTCCTGCTCATCGTACCAAGCTATGAAGATTTTGAGTATAGCCGTAGAAATAAATGACATTTGTTACTCATTCACTTCAGGATCAATAAACTACAGAGATTCACTAATTTCTTTTATATTAAATACAAACTCCTCTGTTTGACATTTAAAGTCCTTCATACCCTCTTACTAGAAACTGACCTTTCCAATCTAATAGACATTGCTGTCCATCTATAGTCCAACCAAATTTCCTTCTTCCTATTCCCTACTCATGACATTCCATCTTCTTCCCCTTATCATACTTTACTTGGACTAAATTTTCTCCAATGTTTAGTATTTCTTCAAGGTTTATATCAAATGTGACTTAGTACATGATACTTTTTAAAAATCTCCATCCTTCCTGAATAGTCCTGCACCCAAATACCTTGTATTTATTTTGTATACATTTTGCATTTATTTGTAGGTGTAAATATCATTCCTGCGATATACTGAGGGCATGGACTACTTCATCTTTTATATGTCTTTTTTTTACTCCTATTCCCTGCTACATAGCAAGATTTTTTAAAATTATAATAACCCTTAATGTCTGATAAATAAGATTGTCACTTGCCTTGACAGGAGCACTTATATCAATGAAATTCTGGTTGTTTAATGTATTAATTAAAAGAATCAACTGTGAAAAGATTTGTTGACTGATTAAGATATTTAAGAACCCTCCAGAGGGTTAGAAGTCCTGAAGCTTCAAGATAATAAAGCCAGAAACTGATATAAATTGTAATCTTAGATAAAAAACTTGAGTGTGTTAGATATACTAATTTTAGAAGGGGCTAGACCAGATGATCTACATTATTCCACAGATAATACTCAATACATCTCAACCTCAGTAATTAAGATCTTAGACTGGAGTTCTGGAGTCAGAATGGAGTTTTTCTCCTCTCCCTTATGGAGTAAATTTCAAAGAATTCACATCTGCCTTGGAGACAGGTTTGTCAAAACTGAAGACAAACAAAAACATCCCAGCAACCAGGAGAGTGAGTGGCACTTTGGGATTAGTTACAGTAAACATATACCATGTGACAGAAGGCAGCCACAATTTTTACAGAAGGATTTTAATTATCACCCAATTTATTAGCTTCACAGTTCACCTCAGTTAGCACTTAAACCCTGTGGGGGAGTTTTACTATGAAGCAACCTATTTTCTGTGCAGCAAAATTTGATTACAGTTATGGCTTTGTCTCTGTGGACTATGACAAATACCATCTCCCTCACAATTAAAATATCTCCCATATTTCAAAGCCTTCCCACTCTGTAATTTATCCTCCACAGAATTATAAACTTTATAACACAGATCTGACCATATACTCCCTTGCTAAAAAACTCCATTGATTCCCTATTACCTCTAAAGTTAGAAAGGAAGAAAAGAAAGAGGAAAGGAAGAAAGGACCAAGGGAAGGAGGAAAGGAGGGAAGGAAGGAAAGAAGGAAGGTAAGAAGGTAGGAAAAAAAACCAAGAATAATCAAGAAACTTTTACAATCTATGGTCTTACATAATATGGCTCCCAATTATCTTTCCAGTATTAATTCTCTATTCTAGGACAATCTGATAGTAAACTGCTAATGAACGACATACCATTCAATTTCCTGACTCAGTACTCTTATATAAATTATCAAATGCCTTGAATGCACTCCTTCTTTACTTCTGCCTCTTAGAATCCTTATCTTCTTTCATATCTAACTTCAGGTGCAAGGGTCCCTTCCAGATATTTCATCACATTCCACAGATGTCCCATCACTCTCTCTTCCATTACTAAATTGTTAATGTTTACTCTTTCTTAAAATCATTTATATTACTTTTATAGGCATATATAATTAACATGTTTACTTACATATATATTTATAAGTTAACTTACATGTTTGATTGTACGTTTACAAATTTTTTTTCTCAATAATATATATGCTCCTTGATGTCAAAGACTGTTTTTTATTTTGAATACCCAATGCCAACAATAGTATTTTACCAATTGAGGAACAAGAATGAAAATAGAAAGTAAACTTATATTCTTTTGGCCAAAGCCTTCTCTGCAACTTACAGTCTTGGAGCAAAGCCTTGGAGCTCTGACAGTTTAAGAAATTTGACCCAAGTTCATGTAGCATTATGTCCCAGAGGCAGTACTTGAACTCAGGTCTTCTTAGTTTCAAGGTCATTTTTTTCTATTCACTGTATTATGCTGCCATGTAGCAAAGTTTATTAGTGTCTCTTGAATTTGAATTGTATTTTTCTCTACTGCTGATCATTTGGCAGAAAGTAGTTTGGAAAGTTGCCTACTACTCAATATAGAGTGATTACTAAGCCAAGCAATTAATGTTTAAACAAAAAACCTTTGGATTGTTCAGTTTAGGTGTGAGTAGAGTGCAGGTATAGTATCTATGTTATCAAAGGTGAATTGCAATGTTCTTGGAAGCTTTTCTGGCTCATCTACAAAATAAAATTAATGCCATTTACACCACTTTCTTATAGGGTTGTTCATGGGGTGATAGATCTTAGAGTTTGATGTAGGAAAACATCTAATCTAACTCCCTCCTTTCAGAGGTGAGGGGAATGAATTCCAGAGAAGATAAATGTGATCCCACCTCACAGAGAAAATAAGGAAGAGAGTTGAAATTTGACTGTCTGTCAGCCATCTGAATCCAAATGCAGTACTTTTTATCTGAATAATGTTCTTCTGTTCAGAGAAAAGGGGAGCTATATTTTCACTGGTGTAGGTTTTTACCTTACAAGAAACTTTCCTCTACCAGTGAAGGCCAGCCTCCTTCAACTAGGAAATCATTAATGTAGATGTAATGAAAATTTGTACTGTAATGAAAAACTTTGGCTAGTCCCAAAGAAGAATGCGAATTTTGCTCTTCTTAATCTCGAGGACAGGTTCCTATCCATAATACCATGATCCTTCTCTCCAGAAAAGATCATAAATTCATACAGTCACAAAACAGTTTAAATGTTTAAATATGAGCTTTTAACATAATACCATCATCTCATTAACATTATCATTATTATCATTACTAATATAACTAATTATCTAAGACACAACGATTTGGTAAAATGCAATGACCATTCTTGGCCTCATTATCTCACTCCAGGCATCTACTAAGTCCCGAAATTAATTTATTTCTACTTTATAACATCTCTTGTATACACTGCCATCACTCATTTGATACTGCCACTAGTCTAATGAAGTTCCTCAACCTTTTTATTTCTAGACTATTTAAATAACATTCTAATTATCTCCTCCCTGCTTTAAGGCTCCCCCATTCCAGTCCATTCTCAAGTCTAGAATCTGCCTAATTTATATTCCTAAGGTATAGCTCTGATTACTCTATCCAATACAATTCATTGCCTCACAATTACACTCAGGAATAAATTTCAAATTCCCTATTTGACTTTTAAAGACTTTGATAATCTGCTTCCTTTCTACCTTTCTAGTCTTCTTATAGTTTATTCCCCTCTACATACTCTGCAATCATTGTTTTGCTGTTTTTCACAGAAAGCACTACTCTTCTGACTCTGTGCTTTTCTCAGCTATTTCTTATGCTTGGAACCTTTTCCATCCTTTTGTCTGTCTCTAAGCTTCCCTGTCTCACTACATATCTCAGCTTAAGTCCCATCTTCTGAAAGAAACCTTTTCTGATTCCTCTTAAACTAAATGCCTTTCCTCTGAAAAATCTTCATTTCATATATATGAAATGAAGATATGTGTGTGTGTATATATATATATATATATATATATGTGTGTGTGTGTGTGTGTGTGTGTGTGTGTACAGTTATTTGTACATCCACTTTTCTATTAAATTCTGAACTCTTTGAAAGCAGGGACTATTTGGGGTCTTTCTTTTTATATTTTCACCTCTTATCAAACTATTTGGCACATAGATGCTTAAAGAATGAGGAATGATTGTTCACTAGACTTGACCCAATTTTTACCAAGTCCTGGACATATTTGTACGTTGTTATGTATGAAAGGACACGTGGATATTTTATGATTGAGAGAAAGTTGAATGCAATCTTCAGATCTGCATAAGGGAATTAACTGAGCATTCCTGGTTACTCTGGAGAGACAAGTTGAGAAAGAATCTCTTAAGACATGATAAAGACTTTGAGTAGTGGATTGCAGGCCCTAGGGGACAAGAACATAATAGGGCTGTGTATGTGTATATGTGTGTGAGTGAGTATATGTGTATACAGACAGAAAGACACATATGCACATACTACATGTATAAGTAAACTTTATATATATATATATATATATATATATATATATATATATATATATATATATATACACATATGTATATATATATATGTATATATACACACACATATATATGTATGAACATCTTGGAAATATACAGTATGCCATGTCATAGTTTTCTTTCTCATTTTTCCATCATTTTTAAGATATTCTTTCTCCACATGTATTTTTGAAGAGTATGTAACTCAAGTAAGTCTCTTTTTGAGTACACAATCTCATGCTTAGCTAGGTGGCACAATGGATAGAATGTCAGGTCTGGAGTCAGGAAGACCTGACTTCAAATCCAGCTTCAAATATTCTTACTAGTTGTGTGACTCTGGTTCATTTATTTAACCCTTTTTTCTTCAGTTTCTTCATCTGTAAAATTAATTGGAGAAGGAAATGGCAAATTACTTCCATATTTTTGCCATGAAAATCCCAAAATTGGCTCACAAAGAATCGAGCATGACTGAAGTTACAAAAAAAAAAAAAAAATCCTTCTAGCAATAGAAAGTGCTAACATATTCCATTTCCTTCGTGCAAATTCACCTATTCAATTTTGTATATTGTTCCGAACAATAAAATTATTCTCATAACTTGCTAATATGTTAATGGATACTCTTTATGGAATGTATATTTTAAATATTTAATATATTTTAAAATATTTAATGTATTTATTAATATTTAATATATTTATTTAAAACATAAATACAAAATAAGAAAAATTAAAAAGTAAAATAGAAAACAAATAAACAAACAAACAAAAATTGTCATTTGCCCATCAGAACAACATGTAATAATAAATTTCCATTTCAAGAAAGTATATATAATAAAAGAAGACATTCAAAAGTGTCCATTTTTTCTTTGATGCTTTATAGATTTTCTTTTGTTCTCTGCTGTGTACTTTTTACTTCATTCTTTTTCTCCCTTTCCTCCCTCCAAACTCCCTCAAGCAGGCTGAAGTTAAGCAAGAAAAAATGTGTGTGTGTGTGTGTGTGTGTGTGTGTGTATAAATATATATACACATATATACAAATACATCTAAAACAATATTAATATGGCTGATATATAATTTAGACTCCTTTTGATTGATTTTTTTTCAATTTGGAGATCAATGACTACATCCCCTACTTTTTTTTCTAATAAATTTTATTCCTGATCATTATGTTTTTGCAAATCCCCTCTTTCCTATTTCTGATAACTCTTCTTTACTGTTAATTTGCCTTGTTATTATTTAAACTCTCTGGTACAATCCACATGCCCTGGGATACCTTTCTTATTTTATCCTCTCATCCTTTATCTTTTTTTTTTATCCCATTCCTATTAATCCGCATACCTTATATTACTCTTTCTAAATACCAGGGGTAGCTAGATGGCACAGTGTATTAAGCACCAGTCCTGAAATCAGGAGGATCCTGAGTTCAAATCTAGTGTCACATACTTAATGCTTCCTAGCTGTGTGACCCTGGGCAAGTCACTTAACCCCAATTTCTTCAGCCAAAAAAAAAAAATTTAAACACCATTCTATAATCTATCCTATTCTTTGCTTCCCCTTATTTTTATAGGTTTTGAAGCGTACAATATTCTTATAATCTTTTTTAAATTCGATACTTTTAGAGACAAGATGCCTTAAACCCAAAGTGTAGCTATGGGCCTATTGCTGCTAAGAAATAACTATTGCATAGAAGATATTGCTACAGGCAGAAGACCATAGCTAAAGTTTCCTGACCTTAAAAGGTTTCTACTGTTTTGTCCTGTGGAATATGAATTGAAGCTGAATCCTTTGACAAAGATAAAAAGTTGCTAGTCCATCTATTTTTTTTTTCTGAACCTGAAATCTAATCTAAGTTTCCTGTCAGATTAAATTAAGTTTCCTGAGTTTACCTTGAATTTTTATCACTTATTATTTTCAGACTCTTCTTCTGTCAATCATGACTCTTGGCTTAAACATACTTTCACATGTCCTTTGATATTCAATGCATCTATAATCGACTTCACCTTATTTGCTTCTTAGTTCTGTGCTTTCTAATTCTGAAATTTATGCTGTTCTAGACTTCGCTCTCCAGAACAAGCTAAACCCAAAGGTACCACAACCATGAGCCTGTAGTCAATATCATAGAGAATTCATAACTGCAAAAGCTCTGTCTGGTCTCATTTCTCATCAAAAGCATAAAAAGCAGCTCATACCATCTCTATAGTTCTAAGAATTCCAATTACTCTAGTCATCAGTAAGCAATTGAATGAAAGAGTAGGAGGACTGTTAACTGAGCTGAAGATCACACTTCAGATATGCACATGTTCTGTCCTACTGGATAGTAATATTTTTTTTTCTACATAGTTTGCTGTTAAACCATAAGATATGATCATCATGAATAGAATAATAGTTCAACCCATTCCTGAAGGCCAGACAATATTCAGGCAAGATTCTGTGACTATACAATTTATCTCTTTTATCCTCTTATCCCAGAGGAACCTCATAGGAATGGATCAGAGTGACTTCTCTCACGTATATCTATTGTGTGATAATATTTTTTTGTATTTACAAAAAAAGGAAAAAAAGCAAGGTCAGAGAAGCTGAGAGAGATAAAACCAAAATGAAATGACAAAACTACATTATTTATAACATTTATAAAATGCTTTATGATAAAGGAACTATATAAATAGGAAGTGTTTCAGTGCCAAGCAAGAGTAAAAACCCAGTATGTTTCACAATCCTTTAATTCACAATGGCCTGATCAGATCAAGAGGAAAAATATTATTCCCATTTTACATATGAGGAAACTTGGCAGAGAAGAAAAGTGATTTCTTCAAGGTGACACCAATATTAATTTCTAACTTAAAGTTTACATGTCAGGAAGCACATATCATAGAACCTCAGAAAATAAACCATATGCACATACTAGACATATTTCTACTTCAGATAAGTTTTGAAATGCCTTTTTTGCTAAAATTGTTCAAAATTTAACTAACTTTGCTTTGTGCTCTGGTGTCTAAGGGGAAAGCATGTTGAGCATCAAATTTAGGATACAATTATAGTTTTAAATGGATTTCATTTTCAATGTAAGATTTTAATAAGTATGCAAGATCTTTGCACCTGGGAAAGAACAGGCAGTTATATTTAACAGACCGGATGTGTATCCATCTTGCTGTTCCGGAACATTAGGTAATGTATGATAGCAGAGTCTGTCTGGGAGTCCTTATTCCCTAAAAATACACCAGAATGAAAGGCTGCTTGGGCTAATTACTGGTTTGTTTCCACTGCTTGGACATGAGGAGATGTCTATATTGTAATAGAATTTGAGAGGCTGCCTTCTTGACAGCAATTTGTCCTTTAGCATTTGGTCCTTTAATTGGTCTATATTCTCATGTTGACATCTAATCATGCATTACTCACCTATGGGAAGGGGAAAAAATCTATTGGGGATGGAGGAAGACAATTCTCATTTTATATACATCCCACAATGAATAACAACAATGTTTCAGCAAGAGTGAATATGGAACAAAATGTATACTGCTTGGTGAGGGGTTGGGAGGGGGGGACTGACAACTGCTTAAAAGACACCCACACAGAGCTTAATCTTATTTCATAGCTTTTGATTTTTTTTTCTTTTCCATTGCTCACATCCCAATTTTCAAATGACTTATTACTGAATTAATCCTTTCTCATTAATCATTTGTAATGACCTTGAAGGCTAAAACTATATCACAAACACACACACACATACATATATTTTCTCAGTA
This sequence comes from Sminthopsis crassicaudata, assembly GCF_048593235.1. Classification (NCBI taxonomy): domain Eukaryota; kingdom Metazoa; phylum Chordata; class Mammalia; order Dasyuromorphia; family Dasyuridae; genus Sminthopsis; species Sminthopsis crassicaudata. Next base: position 559,856,325 of record NC_133619.1, read on the forward strand.
TTTAGCACTTCATTTGTTTAATGACTCCATGAATATGATATGAAATGAGACGACTGAAAAACGTATCTCTTTCTCCTGTTATCTCTTTCAAGCAAAACTCTGAAGGAGAAAAAAACTTGTTGAATAACATGGGCAATTCACAACTTCCTTGAGCCCTGGTTTCTTCACCTATAAAATGAGTGAGTAGTATCAGATAACCTCCAATTTCCCACTGTAGAGCTAGATCTACATTTTCATATTCAATCTTATGATAATTTTAACAAAATAAAAATAAAAACAATGAGTGAAACTATGAAATAATTGAAGAGATAATCAATTATATTTACTACTGCACTCAATCAATTAAAATTTAAGTGCTACTACATTTTAGGGACTTGGCAACTGACTGTAGAATCATTGATCTTATATATTAATATATTTCTATATACTTGCAATGCATATTTTTAATATTTAATTGCTTCTTATACTTATGCTAGTATTAGTATTTTTATGTGTTCTTTTAGCTGACATGATCTGCTTTGGGGTAGAAGTTCATAAAAGGGAAGAAGTGAGTCTATTTGACTATTAAGATGTAATATTGTTTAGTCATACTTGAATGTGGCTCAAGCCTCAGAGACTTTCTCTCTCTGACTCTTGGCAATTCATTTTAATTATAAAAATAACAAATTTATTTATCCATGAATATTACATTTATACATCCTGCCTCACAAGATTGGTGAGTTCTATACAAACTTGATACAAAGTTTATGAGGGTTGATAAATATGGTAAATATGATACCATATTTTTAAATTATTTTTCCTTTTAATTGCTTTTCTTCATAGATTTTATGTTTGATTAAGAATTTTGCACCTGGAAATTCTGAAGACTGTGGAGAAAACTTTTTTGGAAGAAATCTAAGAGTCTTTTTTTTTACTTTCCAACAGAGCCAGTGTTTTTATATGTTATATGTGAAAGGTCAAACCTGACGTTATAATGTCAGTAATAAGTCTAATCTATACTCTAGTTGTAAATGTTGACACTGACTATTTTCATGGGGTTGTTTTGTTTGTTTTGTTTTATCATGTTTTTTTCCTTTTGTTTTGATTTTCTTTCATGACATGTCTAATTTGGAAATATATTTATAATGATTGTACACATATACCCTATATAAGATTGGCATTTAAGGAAGGGAGAACAAAAAAATTGGAGTTCAAAATCTTACAAAAATGAATGTTGACATAGAAAAATTAGAACATAAATTGGAAAATAAAAATAAATTTGAAAAAATTTAATTTATTGGAATTGGAAAAATACAACAGAATTAGAAAAATAAATACTATTGAAATTTTTCGTTAATTAATTAAACAGCTTTAGAAATGTTATTTGCAGGACATTCCTTTCAGCAAAACACAAAGAGGGTGATATAGTTTCCATTTTATGGTAAAGAATCATTAAACCATTGAAAAATTTCATTGATAAGTGAGAGAAAAGATGACAGTATAAATGAAAGGGAAACAAGTAAGACAATATTTACCATCTCAACTCTATTGAACAATTATTTATAAAGTGCTTACTATGTGCAAGCAGTATGGTAGGTACTGAGAATATAAACACAGAATTGAAAAAATAGTTCCTACAATCCTTCCTAAGTAACTTGCATTCTACTGAGAAAAACAACATTTGCACAGATAACCACTAATTTATCTTTGATTGGAAAAAAAGATAAGTCATTATAGTGACCACACCACCACCATCATCACCACCAGCATTCACATTTTGTAGCACTTTTGTCTTACTCACATTTTGCTAGATTACTAGCCTACAATCTTGTAGGAAATTATGGAAACTATTATTATTCTATTCATAGGAGGAGCAAGAAAATTCTTGTTTTATTACTATGGCATTCAGTTAAGGCTGTCTACAAAGTCCTTATAAAATTACTCCTATCTTGCCCATTGGCATCTTTAGATGGTTAAAACTTACATATATTTTAGAGGGATGAAAGAAGGGAAAAGTCTTCTAATTTTTCACCCTAAAGAAATGTCCTACTATCACTGCTAATTTGGATTGTTGTTAAGAGAAGTTAAATTATTTGTCCAGAGTCAAGCCAATATGTTAAGTCAAGTCATGTGTTAAGTGTTCACTGTGTGCCTGGTCCTATGCTTAGCACCAAAACATAATTATGTACCAAAAGAAAGATAAATTTTGCCTTTACATAATTTATAATCTAATGGGGGGAAACAACACATTAAAAGTGAGATCAAAAGAAGGAAAGATAAGAAGCCACTTACCCTGTAGGCAAAGTTCAGGGAATCAAAATTGCCTGGGAAAGAAATGAGCATACTTCCTCAAAATGGAAATTCCAAAAGAAATTTATCAAAGGAAGGAAGGGTTGACAAATGCAGAAACATCTTTTTGAATGAGAAGATAGCTGTGATAGTAAAATCAGGATTGAATTGAGAAAGTTGAGGAAGAAATGATTAAAAAAAAAAAGTATGTGTATGTGAGAGATAGGGTTTGATCGCTGAATCCCAGGAAAAATCTGCCCACTATACCAAGCAACAAGTATTAACATACCTAAATTCAATTTTCCCAAGATTACATCAGATGCTCATCACCTATATTTTTATAGTAGCTATAGTAGATTAGGAACCTGCTTCAAAATGGCATCTGAAAAATAATTGTAAATTCCAACTGGGAATAAGCTAGTATTTGAATTAGAATAATACCAATTGGGTGAAAATATATTCAGGAAGTACCAAGAACATTAAAATTGCACAAGTAACTTGTATTTTTACATGTTTCCAATGTTATTGTTATTTTATTATTGTCATAGGCTTTTACAAAAAAGTGTGTGTTTTTTTTTAATGTCTCGCTGTTGTCATTCTGGATTCTGTAAAAATAGGCTACTTCTATACAAGCATGAACGTTGTTCAAGAACATATGTGGCAATAAATCATATATCTGTTATATAAAGACCTGCTTGATTATATTGATAAATCATTAGAATTCAGTTTGTTAATTTAAATATCAGTATACTCAGTCATAATCAGATATGGAAGTCATAGTAACTTCAACAAATTTTAGGGACTAAAAGAAGATAGCCAAGTCCTAGCTGAGCAGGAGAATCAGGACTGAGATAGTAGATTGTGGACATCAAATGTAAAGACCAGATAGGAAATGGGCATATGCCAATCTAGAAGCAAAAAGACTGAAAAAGTGAGATCAAACACCAAGGTAAACAATAGCAAGTGGGTGAATCAAGAGTAAACATTGGGATCCAAGAGGACTGGACAAGTCAAAGTATAACAAACTAAATTATTCAGCAATTAGTTTTTTGGGTATACATATAGAACATTGACAAACTAAGATTATCTGATTACTATGCCCATTTAAGATTTTAACAAGGGGCAGGTTGATTTTTGAAAATTCAAATTATTCTTTTTTCCTTTGGGTAAATACTACGTCCCAGACTGCAGATGATGGCCCATCTATAGTTTCTCAACTTATTTCATTCTTGTCCAAGTTTATTTTTCTTGTAAATAATTCATGAAAAATATACCCAACATATTGATACCTTCCTTTGTTTCCTTTAACATTTTGTGGTCAACAATATAGTACTCAATCTGTACATTCTTCACTCTTACTACATGATTGGTCAATATAATATAATTATCTAAACATATAGGTATGATTTATCCATGTATATATATATATATATATATATATATATATATATATATATGCATATACATATATGTAGTCTTATTTGATCTTCATAACAATGTTATGGGGTTGTTATTGTTATATTCACTTTAGAGATATTAAAACTGAGACTAGGAAAGGTGAAATTATTTACATAGAATTGATTAGATAGTATCTGTAAAAAGATTTGAACTCATATCTTTTCAGCTTCAGTTTTCTATATGCCATGTAATGAGTGCCTACCAGTAAAACTCATTGATGCCATGATTGTGACGCTTAGCAAAACCATGTGTACTTTATGGCTCAACAAAAGGGATCTAGTGAAGGTGACAATATATAACTATAGAATAACTGGCCATGTCTTTGCACACCTCTAATTCAATTGGGGCTTTAGATTCATTCCCAATATTGCCACAGATATATATATATATAAAACCCACATATATATATATATATATATATATGTATATATATATATATATATATAAAACCCACAAGGTAACTTTGGAAGAAAGCACATTAATAATTGGGGGAATTAATATGAAATGGATCTTGAGTTGAGCCTTGAAGGAAATGAAAGATTCTAATATCCAGAGTTGAGAAAGGAATGTACTTGAGATAGAATGCTAGCATTTGAAAATGCACAAAAGTAATTAAAATGTTATGCATGAAGAAAAAACATAGAATAGTTCATCTGAGATGAAGAATTTACGAAGAATAATAACTAGAAAAGGTGGATTGAAGCTAGCTGCAATTCGGATCATTGAATGTAAAGCAAAGGAAGCTCTCAAGATTGTTAGCAGGAAAGACATTTTGAGTGATTTCTGATTTAGAAATAGCAGTTTAGCACTTGTGTGGATAATTGATTGGAAGGGAAAAGCTAAATTCAGAGAGAGTAACTGGAAGACTATCAAAACCTTCTAGGTGAGAGGTTGGTCATCTGTGTCTAAGTTAGTGTGGTGGCTATGTAGCAAAATGGGCAGAATGCTGGGCTTGTATTCAGGAAGACTCTTCCTCCTTATTTCAAATAAGCCTCAGACTTTTACTAGCTGTGTGACCCTGAGGAAGTCATTTAACCCTGTTTGCCTCAGTTCCTCTTCTGTAAAATGAGCTGAAAAGGGAAATCACTCATCAATTTAATATATTTTCCAAGAAAACCCCAAATAAGGTTACAAAGATTTGGACATCACTGAAAACAACAACAATAAAAATAAGTATATGAATATGGAAAACAGGATTGATGTGAGAGATGTCATGGAGATAAAAATAAAGTAGCAGAATATTCAATATAAAAGCAAAATATGATTCATATTTCATAAATTCCTTTTTGGTGACTCATGATTCAGGAAACCATTATAGGCACAAGTTTAATACATAATTGGCATTATGTTAATTTGAGTTGAATAAAAAAAAAACTTTTTACCTGTTTTATGATTTTGAGCCTAAACTGGCTTATAGTTACTTCCTACCTTTGAAGCTAAGCAAAGACAGATGAGGTCATCTAATGAGTTTATTCCACAGTTGAAAAAACTGAGGCTCACAAGGTCCTTGATCTCAATTACACAAGTATTAAAGAGTGTAACATGAATTCAAGTTCTATGCTACCAAATCAAGGATACTTTTTCTTATAATGTAGTACCCATTTTTTTAGATTGTCAGCTCCTCTAAGATAAAGATCTAATATACTTCTGTAAATCTCCCACAAAGTGTAGCACAGTGCCTTGTACATAGTAATTACTCAAATAATGTTTGTAGATGCATGAGTGGATTTACCTCACATAGGCATCCACTTTTGGTACACAGCAATCATGGAAGGAAGTACTTCTTTCCTACTTCTCATACTATTTATTCTGTATTTACAAAATTCATTATAATAAAACTTTTCTCTCCAATGTAACAAGGATGAGGCATGATCATATATTACCTGACTTCTGCAAATATTTTTGTGATCTTGGGCATCTTTGTATCAATGGATTAGTATATTATGTAGAATTATAAGAGTTATATCTAAAAGACTCCTGTGAAATCGTATAGTTTAATCTCATTTTACAGAAGAGAAAACTGATACCATAAGCTATGAAATAAAGTCACCAATATAATAGACAGGCAGTAAGTAACTAAACTAGGATTTGTGGGTATTCTGTAAAATGTTATATAAGTTGGTAATGTCAAATTTTAAGACAGTAAGAGTGATGTAGACAAGTGGAATTCAAAGAAAAGAAAAATAACTCCTGACAAGGAAAAACTAGGAAGGCTTAATGGAAGGGACACTGCTTTAGGTGAGCAATGAAGGATAGATAAGGTTTTAATAGGTGAAGATGAAGGAAAAGATCTGCCAAGCAGAATGAATAAGTTGGATATCATACTACAAATCCACAAAAAAACTTAATCAAATGACAAGATGGTGATGTGATAAATTGTCTAAAGGGAAATTTGGAATCAGGGTCATCTTTCTTTATAAGATACATCTCAAAAGCTCTCTGGATGATGCCAGTACTTACATTTCCTGAATTTTTCCAGGGTCTCTAATTCCACATAAGACTTTGAAACTTGAAGTAGAGAAAGCACCTGAACTCAAAAGCAAAACCTTCAAACTATCTGAAAATATGCATTATGTAGTAGGAATTATTTCATAATCTCTCGCACCACTCTTTTTCCTCAAATATTATAATCTCCCATTGCATAACTACTGTGATAGTAAAATGTTTGTAGTTACAAAGTTTATAACTTACCTGAGGAAATAAGACATTGATATATGAAAATCAAGACAATACAGTGAGCAGTACTAAAGGTATATAATTCTACAAAATGGTAGTTCAAGAGATATAACAAAGCAATATATATTAAGTGGCAGGAGTGATTTCAGACAATAAATCTTATAAAGTGTGCCTTTTAACATTTTCTATTTCTTTAAAGCTACAGCTAAATCACTAGTAGTTTCAACATGTCTTCCTCAACCCCACAACTTTGTGATGGATTCCATTTCCTTATGACTCAAATTGAAAGCCAAACTTACTGGGCACCAGAGGCAGTGACAGACCTATTTGAATTTCAGAGGTACTTAGTGAATAATTCACTACTTGACTGGTTCCTAATTTGTTTCTTGTGCATTTCCCATGGTAATCCCTAAGTAAAACTCTCAAAAGTGTTCATCTGCAGTATCAGTCTTGAGATAACTATTCATAAAACAAAAAAAAATAAACATAATTATATTAAGAATTAAGAAAATTTTATAGTATTTTTCACTCAATAAAGTGTGCCTTTTAAAGTGTACCCCACACCCAATCTGGTGCCCATCTGTTGTCAATTTAACCTTTGTAATGCACCCCCTTCTCTTCTCTGACACTGCCATATACAAAACCTATACAACATTTATCCCCTCATGCCTGTTCTTTTGCAATAACTTGCTGTTAGGTCTGCCTACAACATCTCTCCCCACTTTACTCCGTTCCTTATTCAAACACAGATTAGGTTTTCATAGAGCACAAATTTGATTATGTAACCCCTCTACTCTCACCACACACCCAATAAACTCCAGTGGCTCCTTATTACCTTCAGCATCAGATATACAATTCTCTATTTGGCATTCAAGGCCCTTCATAGTCTTATTCTCTCTCTCTCCTAACTTTCTAGACTTTCTACATCTTATTTCTCATCATGTACTTTCTATTCTATTGACACTGGCTTCCTTGCTGTTCTGTGAATAAGGCATTTTATCTCTTAACTTTGGTCATTTTATCTGGTTCTTCCCCATGCTAAGGATGTTATTTCTTCTCATATTTGCTTTCTGACTACTGGCTTCTTTGGAAATCATTTAAAGAGCTAAAGCCAATTCAGACTGGAGGATAGAGGAGGATAAATAGAAGAGGATAATAGAGGAGGATAAAACTGACATCAAGGGAAAAGAGAGAAGAATTCTCGTACTGTGATACATTTGAATCTAATTTTTAAACCCCTTTCCTAGTTCATACAAAACCATACATACATATTAATATATAAACACAAAGTTGTTATTGGAAAATCTCATAGGAACATTTGTAACAAAACAGGCATATCTGTATTTATGTGTATATATGCGTATATACAAACATATGTATTATGCATTGTATATATGTATAATATCTATACTTTGGATATTTATGTTAGAGTAATTAATGGTATTCTTTTCCTTGTTAAAACTGGACTTGCTACTACAGTGATGACAGATGACAAGTTGATCTCCCAAAAAAAGAATAACTCTTTACCCAAATTCACTAGTGTGAACATTTCCAAAAAAGGTGAATGTCATCTCTATCATTTGGTTCAGAAACAGAAAGCCTTAACTTAATTAAGCAATCCTAGAAGCATTTCTAAATAGCTCTCCTATTTCTGCTGAATGCGAAATGGGAAGAAAAAATTTAAAATTTTAGAGAAATAAGGAAAGAACAAGAAAATTTCAAGCAGGCACAGGGAGTGACAAAACTCACAAAGCCAATAGAGTTCTATGAAGGAATACTTAAATAATAAGTGATATTTGTTTTCACTTTAATATTGCTATAGCACTTCATCTGTATTTGATGTTATCCATTTAAAACTGATGATTTTGTGCAATAATTATTATCATCTCAATTTTACATATGAGGAAGCTGAGGTTCAATAAATTGAAGTGAATTGCCTACAGTCATGTTGTTAGTAAGTGACGGAAGCAAGATTTAAACCTTAAAGTCCAGTCCTTTTCCAACTACTCCAAGTTTGCTGACACAAAACTATTTATAGACTCCTGTATTTTGCATCTTCTATGGGATAAAATAGATGCTGTAACCCATTAATGTTTCTTTAAGGTGTTGGGTGTATTGAGATAAGAATATCTCTGCTATGAGGGCCACTGAGCCCTTTTCAGAGCTGTTTTCCATCTTTGATGTCTATCTAACTCTCACATGTGATTCCAAGAAGCTATGTCATGCACAATGGCCATTCCCCAGTGAAACATTTCCTTCAATGGGTTAAACCAGGTTGAAGGTAACCTCAGGGTTTTAAACCTGTTAGTAAGTTAGGAAAATAAATACCCCAAACATGTGAAGATTCTCCTGGTACAATGGGCAGATGGAAAACAACTTATTCAACAGCCATGAAGGCAGCTGTGATCAGGCACTGCGGCATACATAGAGCTTGGTTACATATCAAAGAAAACATCTTGAATCATCATCAGCCATCCTGACTATCCTGCCAATAGACAGTGATGACTGTGTAGACAATGCAAGGCTTTTTGCCTAAATTAAATCCAATTTATGCATCAATCAAAGATATCACCCATACCATTTAGCCATTTTTACCTTGATAGAGCAACATGTATGGTAGTTTTAGTCACAATTCCACATACAGGCCATAGGGTCATTTTCTTTTTTCTTTTTTTTTTAATATAGCTTTTTATTTACAAAATATATGCAGGGGTAATTTTTCAGCACTGAAAATTACAAAACCTTTTGTTCCAAATTTTCCCCTCCTTCCCTCTATCCCTTCCCCTAGATGGCAGCTTGACCAATACATGTTAAATATGTTAGAGTATAAGTTAAATACAATATATGTATACATGTCCATACAGTTATTTTGCTGTACAAAAAGAATTGGATTTTTAAATAGTATATAATTAGCCTGTGAAGGAAATAAAAAAGGCAGGAAGACAAAAATAGAGGAATTGGGAATTCTATGTAGTGGTTCATAGTCATCTCCCAGTTCATTACTGCTCCATTAGAACTGATTTGGTTCATCTCATTGTTGAAGATGGCCATGTACATCAGAATTGATCTTCATATAATATTACTAAAATAAAAACTCTAAGAAATAGTGTGGCTAAATTTCAGAACTATCAAAAATTTTACAAAATATTACAAGCAGCCAGAAAAAAAACAATTCAAATAACGAGGTGCCACAATAAGGAACACTCAAGATCTGGCTGCTTCCACATTAAAGGATCAAAGGGCTTGGAATCTGATATTCCGAAAGGCAAAAGAACTTGGAATTATTTTAGGATCTTTTTCAGAAGGTGTTCAATGAATTCTTTCAATGCCTATTTTACCTTCTGATTCTCTTGGGCAGTTCTCTTTGATGATATCCTGTAAAATAGTATCTAGGCTCTTTTTTATCATAATTTTCAAGAAGTCCAATTATCCTCAGATTATCTCTCTTAGATCTATTTTCCAGATCTGTTGTATTTCCAAGCAGATATTTAATTTTTTTTTAGCTTTTCATTTTTTTGTTTTTGCTTGACTGATTCTTGATGTCTCAAAGAATCATTCATTTCTATTTGTTCAGTTCTGATTTTTAATGAGTTATTTTCTTCATTAGCTTTTTTACTTTTTGTATATATCCAATTGAGTTTTTAAATGAGTTGTGTTGCTCTATGGAATTTTTTTTCCATTTCACTAATATTTTTAACTGAATTATTTTCTTTTTGCAACTCACAAATCCTACATTCTTGGGAGTTCTTTATCTTTTCCAATTCACAAATCATGCTTTCCTGGGAATTCTTTACCTTTTCTAATTCACATTTCATAAAGTGTTTACTCTCTTTCATAGCTTCTCTTTCCTTTCCCCATTTTTCTTCTTGTTCTCTTTTAAGATCTTTTATAGTTTCTTCTAGGAGAGCCTTTTGTATTGGAGACCAGGTTACATCCCTCTTTGGAGTATTGTCTGGAGGCTGCTATTAGTCTCCTTGAGGTCGAAAACCTGCTCTACATAGAAGCTATGGATCCTCCTTTAGATTTTTTTTACTCATTTTAAAGCCTTCAAGGTCTGCCTTCAGGGCAAGGAGGTTATCAGTTTCCTCTGCAGAACAGGGATAGATATATGGACAGTAGCTGTCCTGTCAATGGCCTACAAAGAGAGATCGAGCTGCAGGAGTGCTCTGAGAGAAGCACCACCAGGAAGTGACTAGGCCTGGGTATCACAGGGCTGAGCTCCAGAGTGCCCTCTGGAGAAGCCCCGCTGTGAGTATTAGTGACTGGCTTGGGGTTAGAGGCTGAGCAGCAAAAATATCACCACCCCCACGAAAGCCTGCTTTGAGTATTAGCAGTTGCCCTATTCCTCACAGCACCAGAAGTGTCTCTGCCTGGGAAGGGTAGTGAAGCTAGGGAAATTCCACTGCCCCAGGCAAATTAGAGGCTATCCTGGGCTATGCCCCCCCCCATGCAGATTTATTGCTCCCCTACACATACCTGTGAAAAGCCCTGCTGCCAAATGCCACTGCAGACCTGTGTTATGGTCTGTGCTGAGTCACTTCCAGTCCTGGGTGGACACAGCCTGATCCTGTTAGGCTCTGGCATTCTTCAGAGTACCCTCTACCCTAAGCTCTAATTTCTCTGCTGTTCCATTACTCCACAACCAAAACAAAGCAGTCAAGCTATGGCAGAGAGCTCTCTCTAAACCTTCAAATCATGGAGGTTCTATCCCTGCCTGTGCAGGTGTCTTCCTGCCCCTCAGGACAAACATTTTCTGGAGATCTTCCAAATTATCTTTGGCTATAAATTGTTGTACTTCCAATCTTTGTGAATTTTACCAGTAAAGCACTATTTTTGAGGCTGATTTTTAAAATTGATAATGAGGGTATGAAAGGAGCTTAGAAAGTCACATGTGCCTTCTCTGCCATCTTGGTTCTGCCCCCATTGGGTCATTTTCTCACTGGAAGCAGCAGTGAGATTCAGCAGTTTTTTTTTGTTGTTGTTTTTGTTTTTGTTTTTTTTAAGGCTTATACTGCTCACCCCTCAGTGTGAGGAAAGAACTAGAAAACTAGAAAAATAAGCCCTAAAATTGTCTTTTTTACCCAACCCTGGCCTGGTAATCACGACAGGTAGGGATCCATCCCACAGTGCAAACACACACACACACACACACACACACACACACACACACACACACACATCCTCTTCTGCAAAAATGATTTCACTCACTCTTAGCACATGATGAACAACTCTTGTTGTGAGAGAACTTAACAAGTATCACATCCAAATAGCAAACCTGAGTGCACCAAGGCTGGCATATGAAGGTCAGCTTACTGACCTTCAAACTGGATGAACATTTTTCTTGGAGCAGCCTCAGTTAAGGGGAGTGCTGTAAAACTACTCTAGTTAAAAGGCTTGTATGTTTACCAAAAGGAGTGGACATCAAGTCCACTGTCACTTGCAGGCAAACAACAATAACAATGTGCCATCATCACCAATGCTTATGTTCTCACAATGATGAATCCTGATGAGATCAAGGGAAAATTTTATGAAGACCAAGAAAATTTTATGATATGGAGATCCATATCATCAATGTTCCCAAAGAGGACAAGTTTATAATTATGGGGAATTTAATGTTAGAGTAGGCCCAGACTACTAAACATGGCAGGGAGTCTTTGGCAAAACGAAGTTGGAAATACCAACAGTGATAATCACTTATTATTAAAGATCTGAACTTCTCATGACTTTCTCATCATTAATACTATTTTATGTTAAACAGCAAAATAAAGCTTCATAAATGCACGTGGTAGGATAAGATATCAGACACTGAGATCCCTGCTCAATTAAATTGCCAAGCATTCAAACACTACTCCAGAGAGCATAACTCTTAAGCTGGTCTCCTAGTTTGAGTTCCAAACATACATTTGCTCAAAAGACTATTTTTATGGAAAACTCACATAGGGCAAGTATTTATCTCAGAAAAAATGATGCAAATACTCTCAAAGATTCTCTTTAGAACTTTATAATTGATTGTATGACATGGGAGACAACAGCTAAGAACTGCTCAGCTTGGGTGCCTGCATCAGAAAAAGTGCTGTACTCTATAAATAAGGCAGAATTGAAATATCTCAAACAATAAATGTGAGATGTACAAATATAGAGAATTTACCTCAAATATTCAGAGGGGTTATTTGTGCCCCATCCGTAATAGAGCATTGTGAGCTCCTGTTAGTCTCATCAATCAGTAGCACATAATGTAAATTGATTCTAACATAGAGATGCAATTTTGTTCCTCTTCAAGAATGAAAGACAGCAACCAACAATTTTGTGTAAATTTATCCATGTCTTTTTTCTAAGTTAATCAAGTGCATCATTTCAGTAATGCAATAGTAGTCTATCACAATTATATACTACAACTTACTGAGCCATTCCCCAAATGTTGGACACCCTCACAATTTCCACTTCTTTGCCACCACTAAGACAGCTACCATAAACATTTTAGAACATAGAGGTTCTTTTCCTTTTTCCCTAATCATCTGTGTAAATAGACCTAATAGTGATATTGATAGATCAAAATATACAAGCTGTTTAAAAAACATTTGAGCATAATTCCAGATTGTCCTCCAAAGTGGTAGGATCAATTCACAATTTAAATAACAGTATATTAGTGTCCAAATTTTTACACATGCCAACTAACATTTGGCACTTTCCCTTTCAAACATTTCAGCCAATCTGATAGGTGTAGAAGGAAATCTCATGGTTATTTTAATTTGAATTTATGCACCAATAATGATTTAGAACATTTTAAATGACTATAAATTGCTTTTATTTCTTCTTTGGAAAACTTCATATTTTGGCCATTTATCAATTGATGAAGAATGACTAATTTTTATAGATTTAGAAATTTATTTTTATGATGGAAATATGATCCGTTTATCTGTGACAGTGTCTCTAATTTTTCTCCATATTTTTTTTGCTTTCCTTCTGATCTTGGCTACAGTTATTTTATTTGTACAACTTTTTTCAAAATGTATTTTATATCTCACTCTTCTCTCTAACCTATGTTTATTCAGATCATTCTTTTTCCACAATTTTATTATACTTGAATTTAATTGTTCTAAATACTAAGATCATAGTTCTGTGTTGAATATAATCTTAAGCAGTTGAAAACTTTCATCAGAATCTGTCTACTATCCCAGAGTATCACCTTCTTAGCTTGAGATCTCTATGATCCAATAGACCAATGGTATTAACCTTAAATTCTACTACACAACTGATCAACAACATTGGAAAGATGAGATTTTCAGCTCTTTTTTTTTAATTTTTAAAAGTACTTCAATTATTTTAAAAATATTTTGGAAGAATAAATCTAATAGTCTGGCTTACACACCAGAAAATTAAGGATGGAGTTTTGTTCCCTAATTTGGGGACCTAACATGGTGTTAATGAATGAGCTTATCTGCCCCTAGAGTAGTCCTTCATTATAGCAGACTACCTAAATAATCAGGGTTGGCTGTCCTCCCAAATAATCAAATCAGCCTTACACTACTAATAGAAAAGTAGGATTCAACCAAGGAAGATTAATTTCTTTCTTTAAGATGTGCTTCTTGGACCACAAATCTATAGGCTGTTGGCAGGAGAAATGAAAAGTTGAAAACCAAATTTAATGAGAAGAAAATTTAAGAACTCGTATTGAATTGACACAAACCTCCATCTTCAGAATCTAAAGGAATATAAGTAATAAAATTTACTAAAACTTTGAGCTTTTCCTCTGTTTCTTTACCCATCATGGTCCAGGAAACTGTTAATCAATAGAGGATCTAAATTATTGGCTATGTAATCAGTGAGATAAGACTGGCTATTCATTGATCTATTTTACAAAAAATAAAATGTTTCTTATTAAGCACAGGGGAATAGATAATTAAATATCAGAATGAAAAGCTATTATCAGATCTAAATCCTATCCATCAAACTGCCCACCTCCTCAATTGTCCTTTATTTCATTATAGATAGATAGATAGATATAGATATAGATATAGATATAGATATAGATATAGATATAGATACACATATACATACATATTCATAGTTCTGCACAATTTAGATTAATTTGTTTCTCACAGCCCTATGTTGTATATGCAATTAGCATCTCTCTCTCTCTCTCTCTCTCTCTCTCTCTCTCTCTCTCTCTCTCTCTCTCTCTCTTTCAAATACACACACACACACACACACACACACACATACATGCACACATACACTCAATTTTATGAAAAAACATAAAAGACTTAGGGTGACTTGTCTAGGGTCATTCAGTTAGGAAGTATTTTAGGTATTATTCAAACCTCTTTAGATTTGGTTTCAAGGTTAGAATTCTCTACACTCTATTGGTTCTACTCATACTATTTTATCCAGTATTGATAACTATCCTCTATGGCTCCTTAAATTGACTAAATGTTATATTATCCTGATTTTACTGATTGAAAAAATGAGGCTTAAAAAGTTTGACTGACATCCAATAGCACACAACAAATTAGAATCAAAATAAAAATGAGAGTATAGATTTTTCTGCTTCTTGGTATTTTGTTCTATCTATCTATGTAATCTTTTTATGTCATGGAGCTAATTTGTATTATGAAGAAATTAATTGGTCTAGTCTCTCATATTTTAAAATTTCAAAATGAAAATTATGAAACAAATTTTATTGAAAAGTAGTTTTTATTTTTAAGTTCATAAACACTAAGTTAAGAATCCCTGATCTAAAGAAAAGATGGTGGCTCATACATGGTCAGTTTACTATTCAGTTATTCCCATTATTTCCAAATCTTCATGATCCCATTTTCTTGGCAAAGATACTAAAGTAGTTTACCATTTTTGTCCAGCTCATTTTACAGTTGAAAAAACTGAGGCATATAGGGTTAGGTGACTTGACCAAGGTAATACAAATAGTAAATAGCTAAAGACATATTGAAATCAGGAAGATGAGTCTTCCTCCCTCCAAAACTTGCACTTTAATCACCGAGATATCTATATTCCTCCATAGTGTACTCAACAGTAATATACTATTGCTCCTTTACCAATGAAAAATCTAGATAGCCCACTGAGAATCCAGATTTCAGGTCAAGATCAGAATTTAGTTGTCTTTCCCTTCACTAACTCTCAAACACAAGGCTGCTGAACATTACATTGACTATCATTCAAGTCTTTGTCTCCACTAGACTTTAAAGACTACATAGCATTGATACTAGGGTGTCAGGATTTGAGCTCAAATACTGTTTCTGACACCTTCAGTGTAACTGTCAATTAACTATCTGAGGTTCAATTTTTTTTTACTGTATTTCCTTATGTAAGTCATTAAATTTCCCTGGACTTTTGTAAAATTTGTGTGCAATATAAATAGATTATGAGATTTCATCCAGCTTGAGAGCTATTAGTTTGTGATCCATGGATAGTTCATCTTAATTTATTTCAACAAATATATAAATTGTTGTTAAATTTCAAGTCTTGTGTTGAATGATCACTTATAGATAGATATATATATAGAGCCAATAACATACTTGCTTCTAAGAAGATTATATTCAACCTAGGGGAGAGATATTAAATATGGACACAAACAAATTTATATACACATATATTTGTGTTTGTGTGCATATATATATATACACATATATGTGTATTGTGTATAGATATACATATACCTATATAGATATTTATATATGTTATACAAAGAGATACAGATATTTTTATACAAAGTAATTTTGAGAGAATCGCTACTAAGTAGGGAATAAAGAAAAGGTTTTTAAAGAAGGTAACTCTTGTGTTTATCCAAGACACAGAGATATAGACACAATTACTCCCTCTCCTTCTATATGAGAGCACTTAAAATCTTGATCAACCACTTACCACACATATCAGTCTACTTACTCCATAATGTTCCTAAATATATTCTGAGTAATTTTAAATGCCAGATTCCCTTTCTAGATGCTTTCATAATAATAGGAAGTATGAAAAGAGTTTTCACACAAGTGGCAGCGCCTGTCTATCTCTTGTCTCATTCTTATATCTTCTTCATCTCATGATGCAGTCATCCAATCATTATAGACTTTCAAACTACTCTTAGTCAACGATCAGTTCTTTGCAATGTAATAAGCAGATTGCCTTCAATAAAAAGTCAATGCCTCAGTCACACAAATTCCACTTTTCAAAAAATAAAAGATTTTTAAATAAACAAAACTGAACTCTACACTTCAAACCTCTGTTGGATCTTTAATTTTACTCACTATATTTCATTGCACTGGTTATTGCTACTCACTAGAATATTAAAGAAGTAATAACTCATGAGCCTAAATGAAAGATGTGAGATGATACATTGTGATTAATTATTAGGAAAAGATTCAAAAAAAGCCAAAACAAAACAGAAAAAAACAACCCTTTAAAATGTTACAGTAAAGTGGAATATCTGTGAAATTGAATGTCATCATATTTAAATGATTGAATATGAATTTATTCTGTTCTTTGATATCTTGATTTTAAAAATAGTAAATATCTAATATCAAGTATATTTAAAGGCCAATTAGGAAAAAAACTGTTGTGGTAGAAAAGTTCATACTCTTTAGAAGGAATGTGATTGGAAGGAGTTCAGGGGGGACAAGGGAAAAAAAGCATAATCTGGGGATAATATTATGTCAGGAAATACAGAATTAGTAATTTTAACTGTAAATGTGAATGGGATGAACTCTCCCATTAAGTGAAGACAGATAGCAGACTGGATCAAAAATCATAGCCCTACAATATGTTGTTTACAGGAAACACATTTAAAGCAGGGAGATACATAAAGAGTAAAGGTAAAAGACTGGAGCAGAATCTATTATGCTTCAAGTGAAGTCAAAAAAGCAGGGGTAGCCATCCTTATCTAAGATCAAGTAAAAGCAAAAAATGATCTAATCAAAAGAGATAAGGAAGGAAACTATATCTTGCTAAAGGGTAGCATAGACAATGAAGCAATTTCAAAACTAAATATATATGCAACAAGTGGTATAGCATCTAACTTCCTAAAGGAGAAGTTAAGAGTGTTGCAAGAAGAAATAGACAGCAAACCTATAATAGTGGGAGATCTCAACCTTGCACTCTCAGAATTAGATAAATCAAAGAACAAAACAAATAAGAAAGAAATTAAAGAGGTAAATCAAATATTAGGAAAATTAGGTGTGATAGATCTTTGGAGAAAACTGAATGATAAGAGAAAGTAGTATACTTTCTTCTCAGCAGTTCATGGAACCAATACAAAAATTGACCATATATTAGGACATAAAGATCTCAAAATTAAATATAGGAATGCAGAAATATTAAAGGCTTTCTTTTCAGATCACGATGCAATAAAAACTACATTCAACAAAAAGTTAGGGGTAAATAGTTCAAAAAGTAATTGGAAACTAAATAATCTCATCTTAAAGAATGATTGGGTAAAACAGCAAATTACAGACACAAATAATAATTTCACTCAAGATAATGACAATGATGAGACATCATACCAAAATTTGTGTAATGCAGCTAAAGAGATATTAAGGGGAAATTTTATATCTTTAGAGGCTTACTTGAATAAAATAGAGAAAGAGAAGATCAACGAATTGGACTTGCAACTTAAAAAGCTAGGAAAAAGACCAGATTAAAAAACCCCAATCAAATACTAAACTTGAAATTCTAAAATTAAAAGGAAAAATTAATAATGATGAAAGTAAAAATAATATTGAACTAATAAATAAAACTAAGAGTTGGTTTTATGAAAAAACCAATAAAATAGATAAATATTTGGTAAATCTGATTGGAAAAAGGAGAGAGGAAAATAAAATTGTTAGTCTTAAAAATGAAAAGGGAGAACTGTCCACGAATGAGGAGGAAATTAGAGAAATAATGAGTTACTTTGCCCAACTTTATACCAATAAATTTGATAACCTAAGTGAAATGGAGGACTACCTCCAAAAATATAGGCTTTCCAGATTAACAGAGGAGGAAGTAAATTGCTTAAATAGTCCCATTTCAGAAAAAAGAAATAGAACAAGCTATTAATCAACTCCCTAAGAAAAAATCTCCAGGACCAGATGGAATTACATGTGAATTCTACCAAACATTCAAAGAACAATTAGCTCCAATGTTATATAAACTATTTGAAAAAATAGGGAATAAAGGAGTCCTACCAAATTCCTTTTAAGACCATGGTACTGATACCCAAACCAGGTAGATTGAAAATGGAGAAAGAAATCTATAGACCAATCTCCCTGATGAATATTAATGCTAAAATCTTAAATAAGATATTAGCAAAAAGACTACAGAAAATCATCCCCAGGATAATATATCATGATCAAGTAGGATTTATACCAAGAATGCAAGGCTGGTTCAATATTAGGAAAACTGTCAGTATAATTGGCCATATTAATAACCAAATTAACAAAAACCATATGATCATCTCAACAGATGCAGAAAAAGCATTTGATAAAATCCAACATCCATTTCTATTAAAAACACTTGAGAGTATAGGAATAAATGGACTTTTCCTTAAAATAATCAGTAGCATCTATCTAAAACCATCAATAAGCATCATATATAATGGGGAAAGATTGCAACCATTCCCATTAAGTTCAGGGGTGAAACAAGGTTGTCCACTATCACCATTACTATTCAATATTGTATTAGAAATGCTAGCTTTGGCAATAAGAGTGGAGAAAGAGATAAAATGAATGAGTAGATAATGAGGAAAACAAATTTTCACTCTTTGCTGATGATATGATGGTATACATAGAGAACCCCAAAGATTCAACTAAAAAGCTATTAGAAATAATCCACACCTTTACCAAAGTTGCAGAATACAAAATAAACCCATATAAATAATCAGCATTCTATGTCACTAACAAAATCCAGTAGTGAGAATTACAGAGAGAAATTTCATATAAAGTAACTACTGATAGTATAAAATTATCTGCCAAGGGAAAATCAGAAACTATTTGAGCAAAACTACAAAACACTTTCCACACAAATTTAGTCTGATCTAACCAATTGGAAAAATATTAAATGCTCTTTAATAGGGTGAGCAAATGTAATAAAGATGACAATACTACCTAAACTAATCTATTTATTTAGCATTATACCACTCAGACTCCCAAAAAACTATTTTAATGACCTAGAAAAAATAACAACAAAGTTCATATAAAAAAACAAAAGGTCAAGAATTTCAAGGGAATTAATGGAAAAAAATGAAGGTGGCCTAGCTATACCAGATCTAAAATTATATTATAAAGTAGCAGTTACCAAAACCATTGGCTGTTGATCAATGGAATAGGTTAAGTCCAAAGGACAAAATAATCAATAACTCTAATAACCTAGTGTTTTACAAACTCAAGGACCCCAGCCTTTGGGATAAGAACTCAATGTTTGACAAAAATTGCTGGGAAAATTGGAAATTAATATGGCAGAAATTAGGCATTGACCCACACTTAACACCGTACACCAAGGTCAGGTCAAAATGGGTTCCTGACCTAGGAATAAAGAATGAGATTATAAATAAATTAGAGGAACATAGGATAGTTTACCTCTTAGACCTGTGGAACAGAAATGAATTTATGTCCAAAGAAGAACTAGAGATCATTATTGATTACAAATTAGAAAACTTTGATTATATCAAATTGAAAAGTTTTTGTACAAACAAAACTAATGCAGATAAGATTAGAAGGGACACAATAAACTGGGAAAACATTTTTACAGTCAAAAGTTCAGATAAAGAGCTCATTTCCAAAATATATAGAGAATTGACTCTAATTTATAAGCCAATCTCCAATTGATAAATGGTAAAAGAATATGAAGAGACAATTCTCAGATGAAGAAATTGAAACTATTTCTAGTCACATGAAAAGATGCTCCAACTCATTATTAATCAGAGAAATGCAAATTAAGACAACTCTGAGATACCACTACACACCTGTCAGATTGGCTAGAATTATAGGGAAAGGTAATGCAGAATGTTGGAGGGGAAACAGGGACACTGATACATTGTTGGTGGAACTGTGAATACATCCAGCCATTCTGGAGAGCAATTTGGAACTATGCTCAAAAAGTTATCAAACTGTGTATAACCTTTGACCCATGAGTGTTGCCATTGGGTTTGTATCCCAAGGAGATCTTAAAAGAAGGGAAAGAGATCTGTATGTGCAAGAATATTTGTGGCAGCCCTCTTTGTGGTGGCCAGAAACTGGAAACTATGTGGATGCCCATCGATTGGAAATTGGCTGAATAAAATATGGTATATGAATATTATGGAATATTATTGTTCTGTAAGAAATGAGCAACAGGATGATTTCAGAAAGGCCTGGAGAGATTTATATGAACTGATGTTGAGCGAAATGAGCAGGACTAGGAAACTGTTGTATACTTCAACAACAATAATACTATATGATGATCAATTCTGATGTATGTGGTCATTTTCAACAATGAGATGAACCAAATCAGTTCCAATAGAGAACTAATGAACTGAACCAGCTATACCCAGCAAAAGCACTCTAGGAGATGATTATGAACCATTACATAGAATTCCCAATACCTCTAATTTAGTCTGCCTGCATTTTGGATTTCATTCACAGGCTAATTGTACACTATTTCAGAGTCTGATTCTTTTTGTACAGCAAAACAACTGTTTGGACATGTATACGTATATTGCATTTAATTTATACTCTAACATATTTAACATGTATTGGTCAACCTGTCATCTGGGGGGAGGAGGGGAAAAATTAGAACAAAAGATTTGGCAATTGTCAGTGTTGTAAAATTACCATTGCATATATCTGGTAAATAAAAATTATTAAAATATTTTTAAAAAGCTTTAATAAAAAAAGAAAAAGAAAAAAAAAGAAATTATTAAAATATTTTTAAAAAGCTTTAATAAAAAAGAAAAAAAAAAGAAGGAATGTGATAACCAAAAAGACTCACAAAGCAAATAAAAAGCACTGGACATAGAATGAAACATGTTCAAATGCAAACTCTGAAACTTAAAAGAAGTGTAACTACTGGAAATCAATTCACCTTTATGAATCTCAGGATCATTTTCCAAAAAGAGTCTTATGCTATTGAAGACATTGCAAGAAAAAAAATCATATATATCAATAAATTGATAAATGAAATTTGTAGCAAAAACCAGCAAAACACAAGCCTCTACATTTACACAATAATTACAGTCTTTGAATGAAGATAATAACAAAAGACATGTGATTCCACATAAAATGAAATAATTAATGTTGGTTCCAGAAGACTGATACTGGAAAACAATTGCTCTTCTTAAAAGTTAACATTAGATCTTGGATAGAATACACTCCATCTATCTCAATTGCTACATAAGAAAATTTCACTCAGTTCAATGTTTCTTTAATGGAGAAGAATGTCATAGGGGAGTGGGTTTTGGGGGAAAAAAATTGCCATTTTGAAATTGATTTTTTAAAAACAAAAATCCATATCTTCTTGCTCTTGACTCTCTTATCCTTAGAAAATAAAAGAAAAAATGATTTACTTGAAACAAAGATGCATACACAAATTAGATGTTCTCAAAAATATATGTCTCAGTCTGCACCCTGAATTTTTCACCTTTTGAATCATGCATGTCATTGCAAGGATAAATTTTCAAAGTTTTTTTAAATTTATATCATTATTATTTTATAAAGTGTTTTCCTGATTCAACTTATTTCATTCTTTGTCAGTCTATAAACTGTTTGTTTTAATATTAATAATATAGTGTGTTTTTTTCTTCTAGTTCTCCTTACTAAATTCTGCATCAGTAGATACCAGTTTGTCTACATCTCTGAAATTATATTTCTTCATTTCTTGTAACACAATAGTATCCTATCACATTTTTAAACTCCAATTTGTTTAACCAGTATCAGGTGAAAATCAGGTGAAAAAAGCTGAATGTGTATGTGTGTGTGTGAACACAGCCAGATAGGTGACAGACATAATTAAGAAAGAGACACACATAAACACAGATAGACACAGGGAGAGACACATAGAATCAGAAAGGCAGAGATAAAGTACTTTACCATTCTTTCATTTCTTTGTTGAGGAGTATTGAACTAGCATTAGTATACCAAAGGATATGCATTGTTAATTAATCTACTGTTTCTAATTCAAAATTGTTTTTCAAAATAGTTGCACTCATCCACAAGTCCAACAACAGGACATGTGAATGTTTTCTGTTGGTGTCTTCAGCATTTGCTATTTTCTTTTTTTTGTCATCTTTCTGAATCAAATGGCTATGCAGTAGAACTTCAGAATTGCTTTAATTTGCAATTATCTAATTAGTAACAATTTGAAGAATTTATTCACATACCTATACACAGTCTAGATTTTTTTTCTCCTTTGAACTGCTTATTCATACTCTTAAACCATTTCTGATGAAAGGCTCTTGTTCTTATAAATTTACAAGGATTCCTCATATATCCTAAATGAGAAGAGTTATCAGAGAAACTTCTTGTAAATATTTTTTTATTTTAATTTTCCTTTTTAAGTACATAACTAATTCATTCATATTTCATTTTTCTATTTTATGCATTTAAGCATCTAGAGATATTAATTTTTTCTAAGAACTGTTTTGGCTACATACCATAAATTTTGGTATGATATTTAATTATTGGCATTCTCTTGGATGAAATTATCGATTGGGTCTATGATTTCTTGTTTCACCCACTCATTCTTTAGGATTAGATTATTTAGTTTCCAATTAATTTTGATCTATAGTTTACCTCGCCCTTTATTACATGTAATTTATATTACATGTAATTTCTATTTATTTGTATCTTTCTGCATTTGATGTTGATTTTTATTCTTTAAAAGATGGTCAATTTTTGTGTAGATTCAATTTACCACCAAGAAAAATATTCCTTTCTTATCCCTTTTGCCTTTTACTTCTGTTTTCCCTTCTTTTAGCCTTCCCATTTCCTTTCCTCTTTCCACTTCTACTTCCCTACAGCATGAGACACGTTTCTCTATTAAATTAAATGTTTGATATTTTCTCTTTAAGCCAAATCCAATCAGATCAATATTCACATAATACTCATTCCCTGCTTCTTTCCCCCAATTGTAATAGGTCCTTTTTGCTTT
This sequence comes from Sminthopsis crassicaudata, assembly GCF_048593235.1. NCBI lineage: Eukaryota > Metazoa > Chordata > Mammalia > Dasyuromorphia > Dasyuridae > Sminthopsis > Sminthopsis crassicaudata. The sequence goes on from NC_133619.1 coordinate 559,879,833, forward strand.
CAAGTGATATACTGCACTCCATTTTACCTCCTCTTTTGTCTTCTTTCAATGCAATCCCTTTGCCACTGCAGTCTCTTTTTTATATCATCACATTAAAGTCAAAGTATACTTATGCTCTCTAAGTGTATTCCTAACAAAGATACATTTCTCAAAAGTTAAACACATCATCTTCCCAAATAGGAATGTAAAATTCTTAAACTTTAAGACACATACTTTTTCTTTCTTTTTTTTTACCTTTTTATGCTTTCTTTGAGTTCTTTATTTGAAAATCACATTTTCTATTCAGCTCTAGCCTTTTCATCAAAAAATAATTGAAATTACTCTATTTCATTGAATGTCCATTTTTCCTTCAAAGATAATGCTTAATTTTGCTGGATTGTGGTTTCTTTGCTGCAGTTCAAACTCCTTTGCCTTCCAGAACATCATATTCTAGGTCCTTTAATTCTTTAAAGTAGAAACTGCTAGATTCTGGGTAATCCTGATTGTGGTTCTATGATATCTGAGTTGTTTGTTTCTGGCTGCTTGCAGTATTTTTAAACTTATCTTATAATTCTGAAATTTAACTATAATATTCTTTGGGTTTTTCATTTTGGGGAGTCTTTTCTGGAGGGGGTCAGTAGATTATTTCAAAGGATACTTTACCCTCTGGTCCTGAGACATCAAGGCAGTTTTCCTTGATGATTTCTTGAACAATGTTTTCTAGGCTCTTTTTTAAGCATGGTTTTCAGATAGTCTAATAATTCTTAGATGGTCTCTCTAAAATCTATTTTCTAGGTCAGTTGTATTTTCAATGAGGTATTTTACATTCTCTTCTATTTTTTTCCTTTGGGGGTGTTTTGATTGACTAATTCTTGATGTCTCATTGAGTCATTCTCTTTCATTTGTTCAATTCTAATTTTTAGTGATTTTATTCAGTTAGCTTTTTTACCTCCTTTTGCATTTGGCCAATTGAATTTTAAATGAGCCATTTTGTTCATTGGACATTTTTTCCTATTTCACAAATTCTTTTTTTTTTTCAAGAAGTTGTTTGCTTTTTCTATTTTACCAAATCTATTTTAAGGAGTTTTCTTCAGATAATTTCTCTAATTGCTTTTCCAAATTCTCCTGCAAAACTCTCATTTGCTTTCCCTATTTTTCTTCTAACTTTTTTTTAATATCTTTTTGGCATTTGAGTTGAAGACCAAGTCATATCATCTTTGAAGCTTCTTCTGGAAACATTTTGCCTGTAATATCCTCAGGGTTTGAAGTATGCTCTTCCCTTCCTCCATAATAGCTATTGATGGACAGAGCTCTTTTGCATTGTTAAAGGTTTTAAAAGTTTGTACTTAGGGCAAAGGGGAGATTGTCCCAAGCTTTCTCTATAAACAATAGCAGCTTCAAACTCCCTGGAACTTGAAGAAAGTGATGCCAACTTCCTTCCTGTGCTAGGTGGGCACGGCCAAGTCCCACTTATTATTTATTATGATGGGGTTCAGGTGCTCACTGTTTGCCTTCTGGAGTCACAGTAAAGGTCCCACAGCTAATCTGATGATGCAATGTCTTCTGAGCCAGGGCAGAATAGCCAATACTGCTCTATGTTTTTAAGAGCCTTCCAATAGATTCATCCTGCATGTGGAGGCCTTTCTGCCATAATTCCCTGAACTGCTTCTGCCTTCTTCCCTACCTGATTGAGACAGACTTTTCGTGAAATTCTTCCAAAATACATTTTGATTAAAGTTTGCTACATTCCATATATTTGTGATTTCTATCACAAATAGGGATATTTAAGGGAATCCAGGAAGAGTTCAAACAAAGGCCTGTCTACTCTCTGCCATCCTGGCTGTGCCTATTCCAAATATTGTCCTTTTATATTGTTTTATTACATTTGCTTGTGCAAAGGCTTCTCAATTTTATATATATTCAAAATTATCTATTCTCCTTGCTTTGAACTTTTCTTCTATTTGGAGATATGATACATATTTTCCCCAGTTTCTCCCATTTGTTTACCATATTATATTTTATACCTAATTCACATTTCCCTTTGAAGTATATCTTTGCATAAATTACAAAATGTTGGTCTATGTCTAATTTCTGCCCCATTGCTGCCAAATTTTCCTAGTAATTATTATGAAATAGTGACAACTTATTCTGAAAACAAGGTTCTTTCTCTGTTACAATCAATCACTAAATCACTTGACTTATTTCATTCTGCATGTTGGTGGGCCAGTGTTCAATATTTGTTTCTCAAATAGAAACATAGGCCACTAAATCATACATAAAGATGCCTCTGGGTGACACATTGTCTTAGAATATTAGTATTCTCTATGTTTTATTGTATTTTATTTAATTTGTTAAATGCTTCCCAATTGCATTTTAATGGGAATTAAAATGCAGTTGTGAGTATTTTCAATACCTATGTTACAGATAATCAGTGGCACTGATCAACCTCTCTTTTAAACTAGTGTAACATAGTTTTGTTAATTACTGCTTTGTACCATAGTTTGAGATTTTGTATTTGTGAGTTCTCTTTCACTACCCTTGTTTTTATTATTACCCTTGAAGTTTTTTACCTTTTGTAACTTTAGATAATTTTTTCTGTGTACAATAATTCCTTGGTAGTTATGGTGTTGAAGAAATAAACTGACTTACTCAATAAAATTATTTTTATTATGGTGTCTTGGTTTGCTCTTGAGCAATTTATGTTTCTCAGATTGTTATGAAGATATTGCTATACAAAATGCAATATTAAGTTTAAATGAGAATAATACCTTTCTCAGAAAATTGAAATAAAGCATAAAAATAATTGTATGCAAGATATATATATGTGTATGTATGCATGTGTATTTTTATTTACATGTGTGTATAACAATAGTTTTCCATCAAATTCAATTTGTTCAACCATTTCTCAATTGATAGGCATCTCCTTCGGTTTCAGGGATTTTTGACCACTACAAATATATATATATACACGGATGTCTTGAAATAATTAAATCTCAACTAGCCATTATTTTCTTTCTCCCCTTGAAACTTGCCCTATTAACCTTCATCTAATTTACATCTCAAATGCAATTAACTGCTACTAGCTGCTTCTTAAATTGAATACCCACCTTTTATTCTCTCTCCATCTCCTCCCTCTCTCCCTCACTCTCTTCTACCCTTTTTCCTCCCTCCCTACCTCCCTTTCTCTGTCTATCTGTCTGTCTCTGTCTTTATGTGTATGTCTGTGTTTGTCTCTGTGTCTCTCTTCCTTCCTCCCTTTCTTCCTTCCTCCTTTCCTCCCTCTCCAAGTTTTGTTTATTGTCTCTATACATCTCTCTCCAATATATTCCATTCATTCTATTCATTTAAATGTGATCTTATGATCTAATAAATTTCTCTGTGTTTAGTCTTCCTCCTTGTACAATGCAATTCCAACTGAAATACTGAATTCATCTTCCTGATACAGTTCTGAAAATATCTTATACCTGTACACAATCCTTCAGAAGATCTCCATTTCCTCTGAGATCAAATACAAACTCTTTAGTCTAGCAGGTAAGATATTCAACAGTCTCACTCTTGCCTTCCTTTCTAATCTTCTTCCTATTGTTATCCATATAATTTATGCCTCAAACATGATGAATTACTACAAGCTGCTCCTTAAATTGAATATGCATCTCTCATTTCCACACATTAACATGCAATCCTCTATGTACAGCATATATTTCCTTCTCAACTCTTTCAGAATCCTTTTCTCCCTTCAAGACTCTGCTCAATTAACACTTCCTTGTGGGAAACCTATTAACCCCACCAACAATCTAGTTATTAAAATTAATTTATGTTGATTTAACATCTGGATTTCCCAACCAAATGAGAAGTTCTTAAGAGAAGAAACCCAAAGTTTTGTTTTGTTTTCCCTTTAATATAAGAAATTACACGTGGCAATATCATCATTCAATATATTGCTCCCTCTAAAGTTTCCATTTCTTAACTGCCAAATCTAATGGCCTTTTCTTAGCCTGCATCTTTCCTGACCTCACTGTAACATTTGAAACTGTTATTTTGGGAGGTAGAGACAGGACTGCAGAGCAAAGGCAGAGACTTGACTCAGTTCTCCCCCAAATTTCATAAAATACCTTTAAATAATGACTATAAGCAAATTTTAGAGAACCAGATGCCTCCAAAATGACAGAATGAGACAACTTTTCAGACGGATACAACTTTGAAGGTCAGGAGGGAAAGTCTATTACATTAGGGTGCAACTGGAGTGCAATCCTTATTCAGGTCTTGCCTCAGAAAATCAGGAGTATACATTAAGTTCTCTGAATCAATGGCAGCAGAGTAAGTTTTGGACCTCTCAGCCCACAGACACCAATGACAGCTTAGGTTGTTAGGAAAGATTTGTTACATTAGGATGGGAAAAGAGCCCCAGAAAATCAGGAGAAGGCCTTGGGAGCCACTGAATTAGCAATGATAATGACAGCAGCAACAGCAGGAAAGGAGCAACTGCAACAGTGGCTGCCTCCAGAACCCCCAAGCAGAAAAAGGGAGTCAAACAGCTGATCAAAAGAGACTACAATAATCTCTTTGCTAGCCCTGAGGGTGGACTTTTGTTTTGCCCCTAATCAGCTCCATGTTGCAGTGTTGGCTCATAGTTCAGAGGAGAAGCACTAGCACACTAGAACTTAGAATCAGAGTAGATCAGCGACTCTCCTCATAATACAAGGGCATAAAAATGCTTGTGGTCATTCACAGAACAGAACACAAGCCAATAGAGTAATAAAGAAATTTCTCCTTGGATCATACACCTTGGAAGAGCTAAAAACTTACAGGTAGAAGAAAAAAATGAAAAATTGTGAAAAGAAATGAGAGTCATGCAAAACAAAATACAGAAAGCTAATAAGAAGGATATATCAAAAAACCAATTGGCCAAATATGAAAGAAGGTAGCAAACTTCACTAAATCAAAAATAAAAAGATCCTAGACATCATCTTTCAAGAAATTATAAAGGAAATCTATCCAGAAGGAAATCTATCTTGTTGTTCTATAACCACAGGGTAAAATAGAAATTGAAGGAATCTACAGATCATCTCCTGAAATATATTCCAAAATGAAAACTCCCAGGTATATAATAGCCAAATTCTAGTACTCCCAAGTCAAGGTAAAAATGTTTCAAGAATCCAGAAGGAAACAATTCAAGCATAGAAGAGTCACCATCAGCATAAGAGGAAGATATGAATTCAAATCTATCCACAGATAGTTAATAATTATGTGATCCTGGGCATATCATTTATTCTCTATTTGACTCAGTTTTTTCAAGTGTAAAAAAAAAAAAGTATTTCTCATTGTTGAAAATAATAGTTTTAAGGTTCATAGTAGTGCCTGATACATAATAGGCACCTAATAAATATTTGTTCCCTTCTAATTATTAATATTAAGCAAGTCACAAAAATAATATTTTTCTCACTGAAAGTCTTTCCCTCTGTCACAAAAGATAACCTTTGCAAAATCCAAATTAAAGAGTTCTTAATTACAGATAATGAAATCCTCTTCATATAACCATTTGGAGATAATGTTTTCCTAATAACAAAGGCTTTCACCATTTAAGAAAATTCTAAATGAGATATATAATCCCTAATATGTCACATAAGGAAAAAATAAATAAGTAACAATTGCCCCAAAATATGCCCAATAGTTGAATGGTCAATCCATAAGATATTCATTGGTTCATACTTCATGAGTAAAGGGAAAATGACTATTAGACTTAGAATTAACACAAGAAATAATCTCACATCTTGAAGGCTTTGCAATACTTTGTTTTACAATTCTTTTCCATGGACTAAAGACATACCTTTGTAAAATTATGATTTTTATTACTACTATATGTCTGAATAGCATCTCACATAGCCAAAAAAATTTAATTGAAAGAGGATGGAAACATAGATGAAATAAGCAATATGCAGAAGTAAAAAGAAATAAAAAATAAGCTAATAAATATAAACAATATTAAATATCATATACACATTTTGAAAAAATGTAAGTTTGCAATTTCATATATATTTTGGTTCCTCCATGACTATAGATTGCTTGTATTTATTCATAAGTTAGTATAAAATTAAAAATTAAAAATGCAAATTAAGATGGAAAGTTATTGAAAGAACAACCCAATGTTTTATAACAGACATTAAAAAAGCAACTAGGTAGCTTAATGCAAAGAATGTTAGACTTTTAATCAGAAGACCTCAATTTAAATCAAGGTAAGCAAGACCTCAGATATTACTTACTATCTGTGAGTCTCTGAGCAAGTTACTTTACCCTGTTTGCCTCACTTTCATCATTTTTAAAATGAATTAGAAATAGAAATATCAAACCACTTCAGGATCTCTGTGCAGAAACCCAAAATGGTGTCATAAAGAGTTTAACATGGATGATTCTGGGAAAATGGAAGAGGAGGCTGGTAAATTTCAGTATCTCCAGATTTTCTCCATAAATAGATCAGGGAGAATATTTTCTAGTGAAAAATCAAGACAACTTGGGGCACAACAAGGGTCCTCCAGATATAATTTGAGAAGAACCAAATAAAGACCAGGAGCTAGGAATTATACTGTGTGAAGTGCAAACACCTCTGGGCAAGCTCCACCAGAAACACCAAGTGAGGAATTCTGGGGCTAGCTGGGTGTGGCTGGAGCCTCAGTAAGAAACACAGAAATTTTCACTTTCTGGATTGTTTGAAGAGTCAAGGCATGAGTCTAGGAAGACAGTGAATCTGGGCTGATTAGGAACACCAGGTCCCACTGTGCTGCAGGGAAATGGCCCTGGGAGAGAAGGAACCAGCACACTCATGCTGCTAGCTGTGGGCACTTGCTGATGGGTAGAGTTCTTCATCTGGCATTCTTGGTCAGGGGGAGAGCTAAGGTGAAGTCAGAGGCACTATCGCCCCAAATGAGGATTAGAGGTGCTTACATGAATATCTCTTTTTATTAAAAAAAAAATTAACCAGGGTTAGCCAAGTGGCACAGTGAATAGAGCACCAGCCCTGAAATCAGGTGGATCTGAGTTCAAATCTGATCTCCTTCACTTAATACTTCCTAACTGTGTGATCCTAGGCAAGTCACTTAACCCCAAATGCCTCAGAAAAAAAAAAAAGAGGAACAAAAATGAATCAGCCAAGAAGAAAGAACTCTACCATAGAAACATATTATGTGAATAGGGAAGACTGAGGAAAGGAGCACTCTGAAGTAAAAACAAACAAACAAATAAATAGATAGATAGATAGATAGATAGATAGATAGATAGATAGATAGATAGATAGATAAATGAATGAATGAAGAAAGAAAGAAAGAAAGAAAAAAATAGATAGATAAATAGATAGATAGATAAACAAACAAACAAATAAATAAATAAGTGAATAAATAAATGAATAGATAGATAAATGAATGAATGAATAGATAGATAGATGAATGAATGAATGAATAGATAAATAAATGAAATGAAATAAAATAAAAAAAAACTTCCACCCCAAAGACTAACATGAAATGACTTCATGCCCAAAAATAACTCACAGAACTTAAAAAGAATTTAAAAATCAAATGAGAGACATTGAGAAAAAACTAAATAACTACCTAACTAAATAAAAACCATCCAAGAAAAACAAGATTGTAAAAAAATAAAAAATAAAGAAATAACCAATTAGAAAATGAGATACAGAATCTCAAAGATGAAAATAACTCTTCAAAAATTAGAATTGGACAAGGGAAAGTAAGTGAAACTATGAGAGACCAAGAAATAACAAAACAGATAATAAAGAATGAAAAAAAAAATAGACTGGAATATGAAACATAAGAAAAACAACAGATCTGAAGAAGAATGCAAGAAGAGAAACTATAAGAATAATTAGATTACCTGAAAGTTGTGACCAAAAGCAACCCTTGACATAATGCTAGAAATAATCCAAGAAAATTGTCCTAGGGTGATAGAACATGAGAGAAAAGTAAAATCCACTGGTCACAACCTCAACAAGATACTAAGTGGAAACACATAAGTACATTATTTCTAATTTTTGAAACCCTCAGATTAAAGAGAAAAATTTGGAAAGAAGCAAAAAAAAAAAAAAATTCAAAAATTCTGGATCTACAATCTAGAATTACATGGGATTTATCAGCAGCCACAATTAAATCTGGCAGGTCCTGGAATTACATCTACTGAAAATCAAAAGAACTAGATCTAAGCTAAAAATATCATATACAAAAAAAGTTTCTATAATACTGAATGAGAAAAAATGGATATTCAATAAATGTGCAGATTTTCAGGACTTTATATCAATCAAAACTGAACTTAATAGAACTTAAAAGCAAATACCAAAGATCGGTTTCAAGATCTCATCATGGAAAAATTGTTTGTATTTTTTACATGGGAAATTTATGGCATATGTTTAAGACTGACATCAACAATACAACAGTTGAAAAGAAAGATTGGGGAAGAGTTTTAGGTAAAAGTAATAATTATGTTGTACAAATGAGATGCAGAGGAAGAATAGAAACAGAGGCAAAAAAGGGGGTAGGAAAGCTTGTAGTTCTGAAAACCTACTCACATCAGAAATAGCTTAAATAGGCAACACTACATATGTATATGTATATATATATATATATATATATATATATACATACATATACATATATAAAAATATATCCTTTTTTAACTATAGCCTGGTTAGGGGTGGAGAGGTTGAAAGGGGAAAAAAGAATAAAGTAAAAAAAAAGTGAGCAGCAGAGAACAAAGAACAATTTACAAGGAAGCAAAGAAAAAATTGACACTGATGAATATCATTTCTTTTAATACACACACACGTGTGTGTATGTATATATATATGTATATATATACGTATATATATATATATGTATATGTATATGTATACTTTCTTGATCTTTATTGTTACATAGTTTCAATCCTTCCCGATGTTCTTCTGGGTACATGACATTATTCTCTTTTGTTTTATTTTGTTTTATATTCCCTTTCTCTTTTTCTTTTTTCTTATTCTATTTTTAAATAAAATAAATTATAAAAAAGATGGACACCATTGAAAAATAATTGAACAACAAAGTTACCATTATTGCTATTGTTGCTAACAAAATCATATAAAAGGAGTAATTTAAATAATGTCAACAGAGCAAGATGTGACCGGAATAGAGTCCATCCTAGTCATAAAATAATGCAAGCAAACCAGAGACTCCATCGTGCAATGTAAAGATCTAGAAAGAACTCCAGCAAGTTGGGTTTATGTAAATACCTGGAAAAGAGTCCCATATAATGAGAAAGTTTGGATGGATTTCAATTGGCACAACTAGAAAGAACCGTTAATTTGATGAAATTATAGATTAAGTTTGGAAGTATAAGTAATTTTCTTTCAATTATTTTGGGGATTTTAGGGCAGTACAGTGGGAAAAATATTTTTTATTATATCCCAATAAGACCATAGATAATTTTAAATAATTCATGTCAGAAATCAGAGTGTAGTCTAAGTCCGTACATCATCCAGTGAATCTCAGTGATTATTAGCAGTCTATCAGTCTGTAAAACAGGTGTAGTCTGAAAGAACTGAAAAAAAACAATTTGTAGCAACAATTTATAAACCAGGACAATCTGCCTCTAGAAGAAATTGCCACCATATGGAAAGTTCTAAGACAAGGCTTTGGAGCATAAAAAGCATTAAATGAGTAAAGGGTAACACAAGGCTTTATTTCTGACTCACTCTCCAATTCTGCAAATCAATCAGGCATAATTTTCTTATTTGCAAAATGGGAATAGTAGTTTCCACCTAACTTGCAAAGAGGTGACAAGAACCAAAGGAACTAATATATATGAAAGCACTTTGAAAAAGTGTAAAGCCTTATGGACATGTAAAGTGTTTTAAGGATTTAAGGAGAGACTGAGATTCTTTTCTTCAGTCAAGAATACCCTTCACTGCCTGTCGATTTCAAGATCTCATAGCTTCTTTTGAATTTTGATTGGCCTGTTTTTTATGATTCTTTTGGGAATATTTCTAGACTTTATAAATTTTGAAAAGCAATAATGACTTCAGACATGCTTTCTAATTCCTCTAAAATTCTGTGATTATTGATGTGAGTTTTCAGGTTGTAAAAAAGAATTCTTAGCTATGTAAATAAGATACCAATATAGCATATTCAGTGATTTTTTTCATCAAGTGACATTAAATTCATAAACTTCCATCCTCTCTTAATCTTTCCCAATGAAGTCACACAAATTTCTAGCTTCATTAGTAATTAAATTCCTCCAGTCCCCAAGGGACTGGAAATTAAGCCAACATGACACATGGCTATGTCTTACTTAGCTTTTCTGTTCCTCAGGCTTAGCAATGACAGCCTCTTGGGAGATCGTTCTTTCTTCTTGAAAATAATTCCCCAAATTTCACAAATTATCTTACCTGAAAGTCTCCACATTGTTTCCTTAACAATGCTTTAAAAAATCTAGACCAGGGCCTTAGTAACTGGTAGACTAACAAGATCATGCATGTGTGGAGATTATATAAACAACAAACAAACTTTTCTCAGTAAAGATTTTCAAAAAGATCATTATGCTACATTTCACAGACATCAATACTGATAACCCTCAGACTAGGAAAACTGTACAATTTTTTTGTATTCCTCTTACTCAATTCCTAGAGATAAGATAGATATTGCTGAACAGAGAGTTAAATAATAATATATAGATATTTGAATTCTTATCTTGTGTCTTTGTTGGATTTCTCATATGGGTTCAGCTTTTCTCTTAAGAACATTGTGACATTGAACAGATCATTTCATCTCTAAGAGCCTTGACTTTCTTTTTCTGTAAAATGGATATAATAAAATTTGACCAACTTAGCTAATAGGAATATCATGATATTAATTTAATATATTTGAGAGGCTTTGTAGATGTGAAATATTACATTAAATTATATACTTTGTAAATTTGTGATTTTATTGAATATCAGCCCAGTTTAGGGCCATTAATTATATGGCATATAGACTAAGTTTGAAAGTATAAATAATTTTCTTCCAATTATTTAGGGGATTTGGGGGCAGTGTAGGGAAAAATTACTGCACAATATTTACAATATGCCATCAACATTCACATTCAATTCAATTTGACAAGCATTTATTAGACATATTAGACAACTCTTAAGTGCCACAGATTACACTGGCTTCATATATAGAAACATAAAATTGTCCTTTTGCTTAAAAATATAATATTCTAGGGTGGAGCCAAGATGGCAGAGAAGCAAAATGCAAATTTCTAACCTCTCTCTTACCCTCAGTACCAACTATTTAATTCAGTCTCAAATATACCGCTTGATTGGTAAAGCCCACGAAGATTAGAAGAGTAACAATTTCCCAGCCGAAGAGAACCTGGAATTTCCCCTCTGTCCTGGGGGGAGAGAAAAAGACCAGCAGCAGATGGAGATAGATTAAAGGCTAGCATATTGTGCAGATCGGGTTGGGGAGGCTTCTGAGATTAGAAAAGCTACAGAGACAGAGGACTCTGGCATAGGCTGATTGCTCTGTTCTTCTTGAAAAAAATTGATCTTAATAAAAGAGATAAGGAAGGAAACTATATCTTGCTAAAGGGTAGCATAGACAATGAAGCCATATCATTACTAAACATATATGCACCAAGTGGTATAGCATCTAAATTCCTAAAGGAGAAGTTAAGAGGGTTGCAAGAAGAAATAGACAACAAAACTACAATAGTGGAAGATCTCAACCTTGCACTCTCAGAATTAGATAAATCAAACCACAAAAAAAAGAAAAAAGAAATTAAAGAGGTAAATAGAATATTAGAAAAATTAAGCATGATAGACCTTTGGAGAAAACTGAATGGTGACAGAAAGGAGTTTATTCTCAGCAGTTCATGGACCTTATACGAAAATTGTCCATATATTAAGACATAAAGATCTCAAAATTAAATGCAGGAAGGCAGAAATAGTAAATGTTTTTGTTTTTTTTTCTCAAATCATAATGCAATAAAAACTACATTCAACAAGAAGTTAGGGGTAAATAGACCAAAAAGTAATTGGAAACTAAATAATCTCATCTTAAAGAATGATTGGGTGAAACAGCAAATTATAGAAACAATTAATAATTTCACCCAAGATAATGACAACAATGAGAAATCTTACCAAAATTTGTGGGATGCAGCTAAAGCAGTAATAAGGGGAAATTTTATATCTTTAGAGGATTACTTGAATAAAATAGAGAAAGAGAAGATCAATGAATTGGGCTTATAACTTTAAAGGCTAGAAAAAGACCAAATTAAAAACTCCCAACCAAATACTAAACTTGAAAGTCTAAAATTAAAGGAGAAATTAATAATATTGAAAGTAAAAAAAAACCTATTGAATTAATAAATAAAACTAAGACTTGGTTTTATGAAAAAAACCAATAAAATAGATAAACCTTTGGTAAATCTGATCAGAAAAAGGAAAGAGGAAAATCAAATTGTTAGTCTTAAAAATGAAAGGGGGGAACTTTCCACCAATGAAGAGGAAATTAGAGCAATAATAAGGAGTTACTTTGCCCAACTTAATGCCAATAAATTTGATAACCTAAGTGAAATGGATGACTTCTTCCAAAAATATAGGCTTCCTAGATTAACAGAGGAGGAAGTAAATTACTTAAATAGTCCCATTTCAGAAAAAGAAATAGAACAAGCTATTAATCAAATCACCCCCAAAAAATCCCCAGGACCAGATGGATTTACATATAAATTCTACCAAACATTTAAAGAACAATTAGCCCCAATGTTATATAAACTATTTGAAAAAATAGGGGAGAGGGGCAGCTAGGTGGAGCAGTGGATAGAGCACCAGCCTTAGGAGGACCCGAGTTCACAGTCCTAGCTGTGTGACCCTAGGCAAGTCACTTAACCCCAGCCTCAGGAAAAAAAAAAAAAAGAAAAGACAAAATAGGGGAAGAAGGAGTCCTACAAAACTCCTTTTATGACACAGACATGGTACTGATACCTAAACCAGATAGGTTGAAAAAGGAGAAAGAAAACCATAGACCAATCTCCTTAATGAATATTGATGCTAAAATCTTAAATAAGATATTAGCAAAAAGACTACAGAAAATCATCCCCAAGATAATACACTATGATCAAATAGGATTTATATTAGGAATGCAGGGCTGGTTTAATATTAGGAAAACTATTAGTATAATTGACCATATTGATAATCAAATCAACAAAAAAAATATGATCATCTCAATAGATGCAGAAAAAGTATTTGATAAAATCCAACATCCATTCCTACTAAAAACACTTGAGAGTAGCAGAATAAATGGACTATTCCTTAAAATATTCAGGAGCATATATTTAAAACCATCAGTAAGCATCTTATGTAATGGGGATAAACTGGAACCTTTCCCAGTAAGATCAGGAGTGCAACAAGGTTGCCCACTATCACTATTACTATTCAATATTGTATTAGAAATGCTAGCCTCGGCAATAAGAGTCCAGAAAGAGATTAAAGGAATTAGAGTAGGTAATGAGGAAACCATACCATCACTCTTTGCAGATAATATGATGATATACTTAGAGAACCCCAGAGATTCTAATAAAAAGTTATTAGAAATAATTCACAACTTTAACAAAGTTGCTGAATACTAAATAAATCCACATAAATCCTCAGAATTTTTATACATCACCAACAAAATCCAACAGCAAGAGATACAAAGAGGAATTCCATTCAAAACAACTGTCGAGTGTATAAAATATTTGGGAATCTATCTACCAAAGAAAAGTCAGGAATTATATGAGCAAAATTATAAAACACTTGTCACAAAAATAAGGTCAGATTTAAATAATTGGAAAGATATTAAGTGCTCTTGGATAGACTGAATGAATATAATAAAGATGACAATACTCTCTAAACTAATCTATTTATTTAGTGCTATGCCAATCAGACTCCCAAGAAACTGTTTTAATGACCTAGAAAAAAATAACAGCAAAATTCATATGGAAGAACAAAAGGTTGAGAATTTCAAGGGAATTAATGAAAAAAAAATCAAATGAAGGTGGCCTAGCTGTACCTGATCTAAAGCTATATTATAAAGCAGCAGTCACCAAAACCATTTGGTATTGGCTAAGAAATAGTCTAGTTGATCACTGGAATAGGTTAGGTTCACAGGACAAAATAGTGTACAACTATAGTAATCTAGTGTTTGACAAACCCAAAGATCCCAACTTTTGGGATAAAAATTCATTATATGACAAAAACTGTTGGGAAAACTGGAAATTAGTATGGCAGAAATTAGATATGGGCCCACACTTAACACCATATACCAAGTTAAAATCAAAATGGATCCATGATTTAGGCATAAAGAATGAGATCATAAATAGATTAGGGGAGCATAGGATAGTTTACCTCTCAGATTTGTGGAGGAGGAAGGGATTTGTGATCAAAGGAGAACTAGAGATCATTATTGATCACAAAATAGAAAACTTTGATTACATCAAATTAAAAAGCTTTGTACAAACAAAACTAATTCAAACAAGATTAGAGAGGAATTAACAAATTGGGAAAGTGTTTTTACAGTTAAATGTTCTGCTAAAAGCCTCATTTCCAAAATATATAGAGAACTGACTCTAATTTATAAGAAATCAAACCATTTTCCAATTGATAAATGGTCAAAGGATATGAAAGACAATTTTCAGATGATGAAATTGAATATTTCCACTCATATGAGTGTTCCAAATCACTATTGATCAGAGAAATGCAAATTAAGACAACTCTGAGATACCTCTACACACCTGTCAGATTGGCTAAGATGACAGGAAAAAATAATGGTGAATGTTGGAGGGGATGTGGGAAAACTGGGACACTGATGCATTATTGGTGGAGTTGTGAAAGAATATAACCATTCTGGAGAGCAATTTGGAACTATGCCCAAAAAATTATCAAACTGTGCATACCCTTTGATCTAGCAGTGCTACTACTAGCTAAAGAAGGGAAAGGGACCTGTATGTGCCATAATGTTTGTGGCAGCCCTTTTTGTAGTGATTAGAAACTGGAGAATGAATGGATGCCCATCAATTAGAGAATGGTTGGATAAATTATGGTATATGAATGTTATGGAATATTATTGCTCTGTAAGAAATGACCAGAAGGATGAATACAGAGAGGCTTGAAGATACTTACATGAATTGATGCTAAGTGAAATGAGCAGAACCAGGAGATCATTATACACTTCAACAACAATACTGTATGAGATGTATTCTGATTGAAGTGGATATCTTCAACATAGAGAAGATCTAATTCAGTTCCAGTTGATCAATGATATACAGAATCAGCTACACCCAGAGAAGGAACACTGGGAATTGAGTATAAACTGTTTGCATTATTGTCTTTCCTCCCAGGTTACTTTTATCTTCTGAATCCAATTCTTACTGTGCAACAAGAAATTCAGTTTTGCACACATATATTGTATCTAGGATATCCTATAACACATTTAACATGAATGGGATTCCCTGTCATATAGGGGAGGGGGTAGAGGGAAGGAGGGGAAAATTCAGAACAGAAGTGAGTACAAGGGATAATGTCATAAAAAAAAAAATTACCCATGCATATGTACTGTAAAAAAAAATATAATTATAAAATTAATATTTAAAAAATAATTAAAATTATAAATTTAAAAAAATTATTTTTAATAAATTAAAATTATATAATATTTGATTGGAGGTAACCAATATGTACACATAAAAATTCATGCAAAATATGTATGATTTCTAAGTGGAAGACTTAAGTATAATTCTAAGGAGAGTTTACTAATAATCAAATAGTGAATATATGGGGATATAACTTAAGGGTTGATATGAATGGTATTAAATTAATCAAAAAGCTCTGAATTAAGATTCCAAATGTTGTGCCCTTTTAATACATCTCTCTTATGATTTCTGTTATTTTTTATTTTTATGTTCCCATAGAGAAATCACGAAGCCATTGATACTCCTTGGCTATTAAGATAAAAGGTAGTTAAGTCTCTTACTAGAGAGGTGACCATGGTATTGGAAATAAAAGGGGAAAAAAATAAGTGTCTGGGGAGATAAAATCATGAATATCTGGTAGTACATTGCATATTGAAGAATGTAGAATGAAGAGTTGTGAATTACTAAGAGAGAGAATCTGCTTAATTCAAAGGGATTTGCTTTGTTTTGCTGATACAGGAAAGTTAAGAAGAGTGGTGCATTTTAAGAGGGAAAATAAAGAGTTATGTTTTGTGTGAGTTGAATGTCTATGGGACATGCAAATGGAGAGGTCCTAGAGGCACATGATGATACTTTTAAGTTCAAAAAAGAAATAAAGGCAACTATGACTTGGATAAGATGATGATCACATTAGGTAGTAAATGGAAGAGCAAAGTTTAAACCTAAAGCCTCTGATTCTAAATACTTTGAAATTTCTATTTATATCTCTGACTTCCATGATAGTATAAAGATGTATTTGTTCTAACACCATCTTTTTATTTCTGTTATGTAAGCAGAGTCTGTGATGCTAAAGTTTGGCCAAATAAGCAACCACATTTATCTATATTCAAAAGAAACCAGATAAGATGGTGTCTTGACATTTTGAGCATTAGGCCACATCTAAAAAACAAACATGTGAATAAAAATTTTACATTATTTCAAATGTATTCTCATATATTCAGATGCTTGTCATTGTATAGAGACCTAGTGGGTCTTATAAGGTGACTTCTCACATTAAGAAAGATTCATGGACATGTCACAGATCATCCATCAGCTACTATCTGTCATCCAGCATGATGGCCAGAAAAAAATGTCAGTCAGTCATATGATGTGTCCCAGATTGCTTTCTTATCTGATTCATCTTCCCTTGAAATATACTGATATTCCACATAATCTTATTTTTAAATCTGTATTGAAGCTGTGTGAACAAAGTTAACTTCCTTTTACCCAGCTAATTTCTTACTGACTTCTTGATATAGAAAATGTCTTGATACAGTAAAATGTTTTATTAATGCCTTTGAAAAGTTTCTTGACTGATATCTTTCTCCTATAATGCAATTCTTCTTCCTTCCAAGTTCTGTCCAAGTTCTGTGGTGATCTGGAGAGCCCAGTACTCAATCCTCCCCATGGACTGACATGTCTGACTCTTAAAGCTCAAAACTTTTTTTCTAAATTCTTGCCTTTTCACCTACAAGGCTACTCTTATATATGTCTTAGCATATAAAAAAAGCAAAATTAAGATGAGAAAGGGATTTCATAAAGACATTCTTCTTTAATATTTAAAATCTGAAAATCAATCAAAAGGCATGTATCAAGTGTCTTCTATGTTCCAGGCATGACAATGAGCTTGGTGTTGGAAATACAAAGGTAAAAACATTAAGAGGCTCTGCCTTCAAAGAACTTACATTCTAATATGGGAAAACAACACATAGAAGAGAGTTGTAGTCAAGGAAAAATGATGGAACAGGGAAGATAGAAGGAAGAATGATGGAAGTGATAAGATGATTGTTTCCTCCTTATCAGGAATGTCAGTAGCAATTTGTTTGCTCTTCTCAGAGTTAGACTTGGAAAGAGTGGCATGGAAATGCAAAAAACATATGCAATGAGCACAAAGGTATTTTATAGAGGCAACACTAATGGGGAAGCAGTAAAGGCCTTATATAAAAGGTAACATCTAAGTGTGAATTTAAAGAAACTAAGTATGTCAGGAGATCATGGTGAGGAGGGAGTAATTTTTAGGTATGGGAAAAATGGGAAAACATCCTGAACAAAAAGACAACTGGCCCCTTTCAAAGTCATTTGGGGCATAGCCCCAAAATTTATACCACTTAGTGTTTATAAAATGTTTAGACAAAATGCTTTGGAATTAACTATATTTTTGTAATTTTTTTCTCAAAAGTACCCTTTGAACAAAAGCATGATTAATTTATCTATTTTACAAATGGGAACAGGGATAAAATGTCTTTCAACAGCTCCTATATCTATTGTAAGAATAAATTATTTTCAGGTATTTATTATGTTATAAGCTAAAAGATTTAAATTTAATTTGCTTGAAAAAATAATAGCTAGTATTTTAATAACAATTTAAGTTCTAAATACTTTATAGGTCATCTCTTTGGTTCCTCACAACTGTAGAAAATAAATTCTATTATTATGCTTATTTTACAAATGAATAAACTGCATTATAGAAAGCTTCATCAACCTATATCAACTCACACAGCTAGTAACACAGGCAAAATGTGAATTGATGATTTCCTGAATCCTAGTTCAACAACACATCCATGGCTCCTTAACAACTCTTGTTTCCCTGGTCTTCTCTAAGCCAAGTGAATACAGAAGCATTGATGTTAAAAATGAAAGGATCTACAACTTCTATTTTTAGGCTGATACCATTTGCTCTTTTTTGACATAAATCTCTAAACAAATTTTTCTTGCCATAACTACAAGTTATATAGAAAATGAAGTATTTGATTAAAATGTGTTGCACATTTTGAGAAATGTTCACTTAGGATTTAATTTGCAAGTGATTAATAAAATCATTGTATTTGGTCAATCCATGTTATATTTTCCAAGCAATGATTTAGTTTTGATTTAGGGTTTATCTTCTGAGTGACAGAAAATAATAATCATTTCATCAAGGGTTGTGGTCAATTTATGCATCTGATAAAATGCTTATGGTCTTCTGTTTCTAATAAAAATAATATATTGTACTTTAATGTTTTATAATTGGCATGTGGTTGCAATGGCTATTTTGTTGTTCAGTCATATCTGACTCTTTGTGACTTCATTTGGGGTTTTCTTGCCAAGGGTACTGAGGTGGTTTGACTTTTTCTTTTACAGATAAGAAAATGGAAGCAGATAGGATTGAATAACTTATCCAGAGTAACAATTCTAGCATGTTTCTGAGACCAAATTTCAATTCATGAAGATGAATCTTCCTGATTTCAAGCTCAGTATTATATCCACAATACCATCTAGCTGCCCATAAAACAATGTAAATTGAAGGGTGGAGCCAAGATGGTAAATTAAAGACAGGAAGCTACTTTTCCAGCTACCTTCAAAAACCACAAGAAACCAAGCTTCTGACAGTCTGAAACCACTAGCCAGCTCAAGATAGACTGGAAAAATGTCAAGAAAGGTCATTCTCACCAGGGTGGAAAAGGTGTTCATTTCAGCTTAGACAGACCCTGGGAAAATCAGTGAGTCTTAATCACAGCAAATCAACAACTAAGACCCTCAGTCCTGGATCAGCAGAGGTGCAAATCAGTGGGGCTACTTCCAATCAAAGCTCAGAGGGCAAACTCTGGGAAATAAGGCTGGTTCCTGAAAAAGAGTAGGCACTGCAAACAGAAGGAGCCCCTGTGCTCAAAGCCAAGGCTTGGAGTTGCACAAGAAGCTTGGAACAGTGCCCCCTTTACCCCAGAGACAAAATTCAACCATAAAAGTAAAAAAGAGAAAATACCAAAAGAAAAGGAAAGAAAATGAGCAAGAAACAGAAAAGAACCATGACCATAGAAACCAAAACAGGTTCATATCAATTTACAAACATAGAACTTCAAGAGAAGAGAAAAGGAGATATATATATATATGCATATATATCTATATGAATAATTATTTTTATTAAAAATTAACCTACATAACTAGATGGGAAATTGATATTCAATTCTTGAGAACTGACATCATATTGACTGAGGATGTTATCATAAATGGACTCTGATTTGATTACATCAAAGTAAAAGACATTAAGCAGTGTGAAAAGGTCTGTACTGGAAAAAGAGGAAAAGGAAAGTATAATGGGACAATTAATTTGTATGAAGAAGTGCAAAACATCTACTACAATTGAGAAAGAAGAGAGGAAAATGAGTATTGTCTGAAGCTCGATTTCATTAATTTTGATTTTAAGAGGGAATAATTTAATCATTCATCTGAATATAAAATTTATCTAACACTATAAAGTAGGAGGAGAAAAAAGAAAGAAAATAGAGATACAGAACAGAGATAGGGCAGAAACACTAGTGGAAAAGATAAGAGAAGGGTAAAAAGAATGATAAGGTAGTGGGTTGGGTGGATTAAAAAAACACTACTAAGAAAAGGGGAGAGGTGATAAGGAAATAAGGTAATGGATGGGGTGAGTAAAAGAAATATAACAAAGAACAGAATGGAATGAGAGAACAAAAGTATGTACAGGGGAGAAATAAGATGGAAGCAAATACAGAGCTGGTAATCATAACTGTGAACGTAAATGGGATAAACCCTCCCATAAAATGGAAGAGAATCACAGAGTAGATTTAAAAAACAGAATCCTACAATATGTTGTTTACAAGCAACACATTTGACACAGAGAGACACATACAGAGTAAAGATTAAAGGCTGGAACAAAATTTATTATGCTTTAGCTAAAGTTAAAAAAAAAAAAAGCAGTAGTAGCAATTCAGATCTCACACTAAAGTAAAAATAAAAAGACATACAAAAAGAGATAAGGAAGGAAATTACATCTTGATAAAGAATTCCACAAATAATGAATCAATAACAATAATAAGTGTGTATACACCAAGTTATGGAGCAGCCAGGTTCCTACAGAAGATATTAAGCCAGTTACAGGAAGAATTAGACAGCAAACTATATTAGTAGAGGACCTCAATCTTCTCCTCTCAGAATCAGACAAATCTAACCACCAAAATAAACAAGAAAGAAATTAGGAAGGTTAACAGAATCATAGAAAAACTTATTAAGATAGACCTCTGGAGAAAAGTGAATGGGACCAGAAAGGAATACCTTTTTGCTTGGCAGTACATGGCAGTACACAAAAACTAACCATGTTTTAGAAAATAAAAACCTCACTATCAAATGTAGACAATCAGAAACAATAAATTCTTTCTTTTCAATCCACAATGCAATAAAAATTTATGTTCAATAAAGGGACAGGGAAAGATAGACTAAAAATCAATTAGAAAGTAAATTATCTTATTCTAGAAACTAATGGGTCAAACAACAAATCACCAAAACAATCTATATTTTCATCTAAGAGAATGACAACAATGAGACAGCATACCAAAACCTATGAGATGCAGCCAAAGCAGAACTTAGGGGAAATTTCATATCTCTAAGTAGCTACATAAATAAAATAGAGAAAGAAGAGATCAATAAATTGAGCATGCAACTAGAAATCTAGAAAAAGAAAAAGAATTTTAAAACCCCCAATAAAATACCAAATTCGAAATTCTGAAACTCAAAGGAGAAATTAATAAAAAAATATAAACTAAGAGTGTTTTTTGTGAAAAAAAAAAATCCCAACAATATAGATAAACCTTTGGTGAATGTAATCAGAAAAAGGAAAGGGAAAAACCAAATCACCAGCATTAAAAATGAAAAGGGTGAACTTATCAGCAATTAAAAAGAAATTATATCAATAATTAGAAGTTATTTTGCCCAATTGTATCACAGGAAGTTTGACAATCTAACTGAAATGGATAAATATACAAAAATATAAATTTCCCAGGTTCACAGAAGAGGAAATAAATTAATTAAATTGTCCCATTTTAGAAAAAAGAAATTTAATGTCATTAGTAACCTCCTTAATAAAGAATTTTAGGGCCAGATGGATTCATAAATGAATTCTACCAAGCATTTAAATAACAATGAATTCCAATACTATGTAAACTTTTGGAAAAACAGGTGAAGGAATACTGCTGAATTCCTTCTATGACACAAATATGGCACTGATACCTAAACCAGGAAGAGGTAAAACAAGAGAAATAAAATTACATATCAATCTCCCTCATGAATATTGATGCAAAAAAATTTAAAACCATATATTATCAAAGAGATTGTCATAGCTTATAAGCAGGATAATGCCTTATGATCAAAGGGAATTTATACCAGGATCGCAGGACTAATTTAATATCAGGAAAACTATTACCATAATTGACCTTATCAATAAAAAAATCAACATAAATTATATGGCAGTCTCAATAGATGCAGAAAAAAAAACTTTTGACAGTTCCTATTCATATTAAAAAATACTAGAAACCATAAGGATAAAAGAAGTGTTTCTTAATAATAAACAGTATCTTTCTAAAAACAACAGCAAACATTATTTTGGCCACTAATGCATTGTTGGTGGAATTGTGAAATGATCTAACCATTCTCGGAGAGTAATCTGGAACTATAACCAAAGAGCAATCAAAATATGCATATCTTTTGACCCAGCAGTGCCACTACTAAGTTTGTGTCCCAAGGAACTCATAAAGAAGGGCAAAGTACCCACATATGCAAAAACACTTTTAGCAGTTCTTTTTGTGGTAGCAAAGAATTGTAAAATAAGTAGATGTCCATCAATTGGGGAATGGCTAAATGTGTTATGGTATATGAAGATAATGGAATTGTTCTGTAAAAAAATAATGAATGCGTTGATTTTAGAAAGGCCTGCAAAGATTCACATGAACTAATGCTTAGGGAAACAAGCAGAACCAGAAGCAATACAGTGTAGACAATAAAAAGAAGAAGGTATGATAATCAGTTATGAAAAATTTGGTTCTTCTCAGTGGTTCAGGGATTCAAAGCAATCACAAAAGACTTTGGAAAGAAAATGCCATCTGTATCCAGGAAAAGAACTAAGGATACTGAATGTAAGTCAAAACATGCTATGTTAACTTTTTTCTATTTCTTTATCATTTCCATAGTTTTTCCCTTTTGCTCTGATTTTTCTCTCCCAACATGATTCATAAAGCAATGTGTTAAAAAAAAAAAAATTAAGAAGGAATAAAAAAAGAAAATACTATTTTAAAATAAATATAAGGAAAGTAAAGCCTGGGGGGGTGTTAAGTAGTACAAGTTTCATAGGTAAAAACCTTAAAGAGAGGATTAGAAGCTAGGTTCTCTTACTCCAGCATCATCTGTGCTCTAAAAATTGTATAATCGTGTCATTATAGCTGGAGAGGACATTAGAGATCTATACATTTGGAAGGGTGAGGGATTTGGAGCCTAATAAGTTAATTTTAAATTCCTTCTCTTACACCACTGACTGGTACTTCATTCCTCTGAGTTTTAGTTTTCCTATTTGTATAACCATTGAGTTGAACTAAACATATTTTCTCTATTTCAAAATCTGTAATCTATGACCTAATCATCTCATTAGAAGAAACATGTCAAGAGAGGTTGTTATTTCACATAGCCAAATAATGGCAGTACACACCCAAAAATCCAGAGCTCCAACATTTTTTTTCTGGGACTAGAGAGTTCTATTGTTGGTTGTGGTTGTTATATGTCCTTCCTTCTCAAAGAGGAACAATGACATCAAGAGGGCAATATTATGTTTTATGTGAGGACAAGCTACCAAAAGTCATTTTCCTCACATTCTCCTCCAGAGTCATCAGAGTCCAGTGGCAAGACAAAAGTCAAGACAATTGGAAATAATCCAGGAGTCTGTAGGTTATCTTGCCCATTATAAATTAATGTCTTTCTTAAATTATATCAATATGAAACACAGAATCTAAGGGTTGAAACAAACCCCAAAGTTCATCCAGTCCAAGCCATCCTGAACAGGAATTCCCTACATAAATAAATTATCTTTAAACTTGTATTTGAATCAGTGTGTCAATCACTGTGCTGAGAAAACAAAAAAGAGGTAAAACAAACAAACAAAAAATGAACCAAACAAACAAAAGCAAAAACAGTTTTGGCCCCTAATCATGACAAATGCAGTATCTCTTTAAGGCAGCCCACTCTCCAAATGGATAGTTATGGTAAGGAATTCTGTTGAGACAGGGCACATTCCCTATAGATTCTAGTTCTTTGAGTTTACTAAATCCTCTAGTCATGGCTAACATTCAGATGTTCAAAGACAGCCCCAATATCCTAAATATTCTATTATCTAAACTATACCTCTCTAGCTTCCTTAACTTATTATGGAATGAGATGATTTTAAGTGTTTTCACCATCCTAGTGTACTCTTTTAAAATTTGCTATCTTGTTTATATTCTTCATTTGATTAAATAAAAATAAAATAAAATAATAATGATATGCTCCAGAATTGAACATAATACTGCAAATTTGTTTTTTTCAGGAAAGATTATTATTGAACTATGATTTTTCTTGTTCATGATCTAGGCATTATATATCTATTAAGGCATCCTAATATTATGTTACATTTTTGGCTACCATGAGATTGCTAAATAATATAGATCCTACAACCCACAAAAACAACAAAGTTTTTTCCCATGTATGCTAATATTGAACCAAATTTCCCTTTTCCTATTCTTCATAAAGTAATTTTAAAATAGTTTGCATTTTCCATATTCTATTTTAACTTATTGGATTGTATCCATAATTCCCAATCCCCATCCCAAATTCATTTCAGATTCTTATATAGCCATACGAAATATTGACTATTATTTTTATAGCTGCATAATCTAGAACTTTGATAAGATTTTCCTCTCTGCATTCATCCAACTCACAGTATTTAAAAAGTAAATATAAATATTGATAGAAAAAGTTACTGTTGTAAATATTAAACAGAATGGATTAAGTACAGAATCCCCACAAAATCCACTAACCAATCACTTTACACTTGTTAAACACCTACTATGAGCCTCCACATTGTCATTGACCCACCAATCACTACTATTTCAATCCAGTCAATGAACTAATTCTCAACCTACTTGATATCTCCTATTACCTATTGCACATCTTTCCATCTTGGCCAGGATATCATGATGAAAGGTTTTACCAAACATTGCTAGAAATTAAGGTGTAGTATGTCTAAATCTTTACCATTTCTCCTGAACACTTGTATGACCTTCCTTGTCGCTGTCTCTTAGAAGATCTAGGAATATATCTATTTGACCTGAAGTAGACCAGAGCACCATCATGTATCTCTGGTGCTTAGGAATAAAATGTCTCCAATTTCTCATTGTTTTAATTTCTGAATGCGTCCTTGAGCAGCTGGTGATTACACCGCAATCCAGTAAGATTGAAGGCTCTTACTGCATGTATTATTTGCTTGATTCTGTAGTAATTTGTAGTTTACTATTCAGTAATTAATACATATGAATTCAGTTCATTGATTTCTGTGAGGTAATAAGAAAGTTATTTATGAATATTAAAAAATTTGCAAAGAATTTGCTTTGTTGGAAAGCATACTCTTTTCATTTTCAGAAGCCTGCGGAATAAATTTCCTCCAAAGGAGCCTAGGAGACCAAGTTCTTCTTTTTTTAATTAATTAATTAATTTTTACAAAAATTTTATGCATAGGTAATTTTCCAGCATTGACAATTGCAAAACCTTTTGTTTCAACTTTTCCCCTTCTTCCCCCCACCCCTTCCCCCAGGTTGACCAATACATGTTAAATATGTTAAAGTATAAATTAAATACAATATATGTATACATGTCCAAGCAGTTATCTTGCTGTACAAAAAGAATCAGACTTTGAAATAATGAACAATTAGGCTGTGAAGGAAATCAAAAATGTAGGCAAACAAAAATACAGGGATTGGGAATACTATGTAGTGGTTCATACTCAACTCCCAGAGTTCTTTTGCTGGGTGTAGCTGGTTCAGTTCATTACTGCTCTATGGGAGCTGATTTGGTTCATCTTATTGTTGGAGAGGGCCTTGTCCATCAGAATTAATCATCATATAGTATTGTTGTTGAAGTATGTAATGATCTCCTGGTCCTGCTCATTTCACTCAGCATCAATTCTTGAAAGGGGGACCAAGTTCTTAACAAAGAAAACAGATAGTCCATCTAGAAAATTGTATTATAATTTTGCTTTTAAATACTGTATCCTCTAGTATTGAGGAATGCTTGCTATATGAATGTTTATTTGACAGTTAATTATGATGTTCCCATTTATATCAATGCTTCGTGTTCAGAGTTTGTCTCTGGGTCACAGTGACATGAATAAAGACATAGACAAATCAAAAGCTATCACATCTGATTATTAAAGATAAATGAAAGTATTATCTCTCATACTCAATTCAGACAAGTGAACATGCTGAAGAAAGTATAGTCTATTAGAAAGATCAAAAAATACTTAGCTTAAGGGAACAAATTAGATGACCTAAAATATTAGCTAACTATTCCATTTCAACATTTAAATTCTAGAATTCTCTTACTCTATTCCTGTTTGTGTCACTTACTTTGTAACCTCACAAAAAATTTCGATGTCTTTGGAACTCATTTTACTGATAGAATGCAGAATATGAGTTGTTAGAAATGGTAAGAACTTTATAAAGGTATATATTTTAACTCATAATTTCACAGGTACAAAAATTGAGGTACAGATGTGAAATAAAATTATAAAATGAAAGCTAGATGGTGAAGTAGATAGAACATTGGCCATGAAGTCAGAAGGACTTGAATTAAAGTCTGGCCTCAGATAGTTAACATTTACTAGGTATGTGACCCCTAGCAAATCAAACCCACTTTGATTCAACAGAAAAATGGAAGTATTTATACATTTGAAACTACTCTCACTTTTTGTAGAAAGTTCACTAGATTTGCAATAAGAGAATAAAGATTCAAATGCAACATCTGTAACTATTATGTGAATTTGAGCAAGTCACTTAATCTTTCTAGGCCAGAATGTTCTCATTTGTAAAATAAGAAGGTTATACTGGAAATTTTCTAAAGTCTTTTCCAGGTCTGCATGTGAGATCTTATGATCCAATGATCATTGGATCCAGGTGTTCTGCATCAACAGAGAAATTTTAAAGATCTGGCAGATGTGACTATGAAGTTACTACCAATTACATTTGAAATGCCACAGAGGATAGAAGAGGTGCTTCAGGAATGAAAAAAAGCAAATGATGTACCAGTTTTCAAAAGGAGGCACAGGAGGAATTCTGTAAGTAATAGATCAGTAAAACTGATTTGTTTCCTGGGGGGAGGAGAAACCTACATTGTATCATTAAAGATATGATTATAAAGGAACAATAAATGGAAACAGATCACAAAGAAGCAGAAGCAAATTGTCAAGAAAATGATTAGCCTTATTAACAAGCTTTCACTATTTTTAGGAGGGAGGGTAGACATAACTAATAACCTGGTAGAAGAAGAATATTGTAAATCAATCTAGCTTTTAGAAAAGCATTTGACAAAGTCTCTTATGCTATTGCTGTAGGCAATATGGCAAAATTTGGACTAGATAATGACACCATAAGGTTAAATTCAGGATTGCTTGAAGAGCCAGACCCAATTGTAATCACAATACTGATCAACAAAATATTAAAATAGCCAAATGTAATCTTCACCTACATTAAAGAGGTAAAGAATATAGAATTAGGGAAGTGATATTCTGCTCTAACCTGCATTGTGAGATAATTTTGGCTTTTAATGTTCTGTTGTTTTGTCATTTCCATTTGTGTCCAACTCTCATGATTCCATCTAGAATTTTCTTTACAAAGATAATAAAGTGATTGCCCATTCTTTTTCTCTAGCTCATTTTATGGATAAGGAAACTAAGGCAAACAGGGTGAAATGACTATCCCAGGGTTACACAGCTATTAAGTAGCTGAGGCTGTATTTGAAATGAGGAAAATTAGTATTCCTGCCTCCAAGTTTCTATCCAATGTTCCATCTGGCTGACTATATTTTTAGGAAAGATTGGGGACTTACTAGAAGATAGTCAAAATTGTGGATTATTCCTTATGAGAATCCATTGAAAGAATTAGTGTTTTTTTTTAATTTGAAAGTGAAAAGACTTAGAATAAGATAATTGGTTTTTTGGTTTGTGAAAGAATGTCATTTGGAGAAAAAAAAAAGACTTGTTTTTATTCCCAAAAGACAGAACAAAAGGTGAGTCAATACTGAGAACATTGGTACCAATGACATAACTTTCTAAGATTAAGAGCTATCGAAAAAGTGGAACGAACTGTTTCCAGATCATAACTGGTTAAGGTAATTAATAGGCTTCCAACTAAGACAAGTAATCATTTGGTAAGTGTACTTTCGAAGAATCTTTCAATCAGGTATCATTCACATTCGATAGCATCTGAAACCCAATGCTAAAATTATATGAAAATATCTCCCTGGGATATAAAAACTACATTATTTTCTGTCATTTTACAGGTAAGAAAAATATGGTTTAGAACGACCAAGAGTGAAGTGACTTGCCCCAAATCATTCAGGCTGTAAGTAACAGAGCTGAAATTCAAACTCAAGCCTTCTGATTCCCATATTGGTAGAAGTGATTAGCACTCTAGCTATCCTATATTCAAAGCCTATACCTTTTTTTTTTAATAATTAGTGCCTTGGAATTTTATTTTGTCTTAATATTGTCCAAACAGAAAAGAAAAACTTGTCTTTATTTCCATGAGTATCAAGTGCAAATGTATGTATGTATGTATGTATATATATATATATATATATATATATAAATCACCTTTTATTGACTCAAAATTTACTAATAGTGCTAGAGGGGAGAAATAGACTAAATGACTAGTTTCTCTTGTAGCCATTTTATCTTAGAAATGCTGAGAATAAAATTCATCATCAGTCTGCAACCTCTCCTTTCCCACAACCACAACCACAACCAGAATAAGCACATAGCTTCCCTGCGAAAAAGAAAAAGAAAGATCTCCTCAAAGAATTAATATTTGGTAAAATCCTTGGGCTTTGCCAGAATACATTTGTCATTGTGCTTGGATAAAATCTTCATTACTCCTTGGATTGATGAATTACTAAGGCCCCAAGTTGATACATAAAGCTGTATCACTTGACACTATGTTCTCTTGCTCTTAAAATTGTGAGTAACGGACTCTGTTGCTCCCTATAATTAGCATCTGAAGGACAGAATTTAGGAGTCTGAAATGAAGATGTGACTAATAACATCCAGGTACAGTGTGTTCTTATCACCAGACCCACAAAAAAGTAAGGTATTCTGTGAGGTCAAGTTGGTGCTGCATTCCTTCTCTTTAATTTATTTTCTTGTGACTGTAATTAATTTCTTCCCTTGGAAACAGAAAAGGTCCAGTTTTGAAGACTAACTAAAAATGAATGTAATTATATGCAAAACATTACCTCTGGAGGGGAATGGAGAGAAGCAGATACATCTTTTTATTGTGATCTCTTTTCTTTTTAAGAAACTTTTCATGTTTATCTTACATGTGTATGTCATTCTTTTTTCAAAGCACCAGTTTAGGAATTCAATAGAGAACTAATGTGGCCTAAGTCAGAAATGAATAATTTTTAATTCTAATCCTAGAATTGCCACTGATATGTTGTGCAGCCTTAACAGGTTGCACTTAAAAGATGTCTAGATGGCCTAAAAAATTTACCATACCAGGAAATCCTCCAAGTGTCACTTCCAACATAATGCCTTTGTTGATTTCATCTTAGTTGCTATAAAAATATTTGTATAATTATATTTCTCCAAAGGAATAAAAGTTCTTTGAATACCTGAATTCTTACATTGTTCTTTCCCTTTCCCAAGCACCTATATTATAACTGTCCCAGGAACAAAATAAGTCCTCAATAAATGCCTCTTATCTTTCTCATCACTATAAAGGACAGCACTATCTTAGTCCCTCAGGTTTAACAACCTAGGAGTCATTCTTGATTCTTATTTCTCATCCTCCACATCCAAATTATTGTCAAGACCTATTTTATCTTTACAACATCCTTCAAATATGTCCTCTCCTCTGAGACCAACACCACTCTAATGTAGGCCCTCATTAGTAAAGATTATTCCCCTGGTGGAACTGCCTGTCTTAAGTCTCTGCTCACTCCAATCCATTCTCCATTCAATCACTAAAGTAATTGTCCTAAAATGCAAGTCTTCACTCAATAAACTCCAGCACTTTTAGGAGCAAATACAAATTGCTCTGTTTGACATTCAAAGATCTTCATAACCTATTGCCCTTCTACCTTTTCAGTCTTATGTAACCTTACATCCTGATGCATATTCTTTGATGTAATGACATTAGCTTTCTAACAGTTCCATGAACAACACACTCCTTTCTCTTGCTTTGGATATTTTCTCTAATTGTCCCCCATTACTGGAATGCTCTCCTTCCTCTGTTCTGATCACTAACTTTACCAGATTCGTTTATGTCCCTACTAAAATTACACCTTTTAAAGGGAGATTTCCCCAACCCCTTTCATTCCCACATTTTCTCTCTTTTAATAACTTATCGTTTATCTTGAATATAGTTTGTTTTGTACATTTTTATTGTACATCCATACATATTGGAGGATGGTTGTCTCTTCCACTAGTTTGTGAGAACTCTTGAGGACAGGAACAGTCTTTTGCCTCTTTTTTGCATCTTCAACGCTTTGCACAGTACTTGGCACAATTTATTGAATAAATTAAATATATTGCATGAATTGAAAGAATGACTCACTTTACAATGATCTATACTAGTGAAGTTACAAGTCTAATACCTATCCATATTAGTCATTATCTCTTCAAAATCTCTAGTATATAGTTCAGTTAAATATGAAAAAAATTCATGGGATTGTGGAAAGCTTTATCTATCCTTTTTCCAAAGACCCAAAATGCATTCAGCAAATAATTATTTCACTCTCAAACAAATGCAATTCTGTCTGATTTTTCCACTTCCCATCATTTAATTCTTCCCTAAAAACATTTAAAATACTTTAATTGTTACAGTATTCAAGATTATGTTTCCTTTGCATAATTTTTTTCTTTTTTGTCAAAATGATTGGTATACCCATTCTTGGTATAGAGAATGGTCTTAGATGGAGAAGGGATGTGAAAACAGATCATAGGATGACATAATTATAAATTTAATTGACCTTTTAAATAATCTAATCCAAATCCCTCATAATTATATATCAAGAAACTGAAGTCCAAAAAGATGGTATTGCCAGGAAGTGGAAGATCCAGCACTGGAATCAAAGTCATCTTACTCAATATTCCATGCCCTTTCCTCCTTACTATGATAATTACTGTCACAATACTTGCTTTTTGTCCCTTTAAATTGGACAGATGCCCAGAGTATAAAAGATTGTTTTTGTTTTCTTGGTATTGTATGCTAAAAAGTGAAGAGTGGAGAAGAAATATTGTTATTTTATATTTTATAGTTTGGACCAGTAGGGATAATTCTTATTACCCAACAAGAGAGAGTTATAAAAAAGAAACATGATTCATCATTGCATTCAAAAAACAAAAACTTGCCCAAAAACTCTAAACATAATTACTTAGACCTTGAATGAGGGTCTAAATTATTATTTCAGTTTACATAAAAGAAATTGTAGCTGTATGTCACATTTGTATATACCACATAATTATAAATTACTAGTAACTATATCCCATCAATATCAAATAATACTTCAAGAAAAATTTCTCCTCATTCCTCCTCTCAGTACACTTGGAACTGATATTTAGGTAGTATTTATCAGTTAATTCCTCACTCCCTTCATATCTAATGTGACTTTTTGCCTTGCAACCTTCAATGAATTTGTAATCTAACACAAAAGTGTACAGGTAACATTCTCAGAGTTTGTGCACACATATAAATTGTAGGCAATGATAATAGTAGGATAAATTAATGTTGAATATACTCTTCACAATCCCTAAAAATTCTGAAACTTCAGATTTCTCTTTGGATTAGTTAATACTGTCATATACATCAACGGTACAATTAGTGTATCTGGCACCATAGTATACAGTAAGAATAAATGAGTCTTGAGTCAAAATATTTTTAATAGCAAAATTGTTTCAAGACCTTTCATTTCTCAACTAAAAACAGAGAGAAACACTTATTGTCTCTAATAGTGGGGATACCCAATGAAAATTTGGAGAAAAAGACAATATTTCCATAGTCTAATATTCAACTGTGTGTAAAAATTCAGTGAAGGAGTGACCAATAGTATAAATTCAATTTAGGAATAACTTCCAGTAGAGTCTTTACTAAGAAATAGCATCTCAGATTTTGTCACAGGTTTCTAAAGTTAGATCCTTAGCCCCAAATTAGAAAGAATTGATTAAATAGAATCCTATATATTACTGTGTTAGAGATTGTTAGATGTGATTTGTGAAATTTGAATTAGGCACAAATTTTTTTAGTTATGACTCTACATTGCACCAAGTTTTATTCTCTTTATTTTAGACATGTTTTCTCCTAAGATGGCATAGTCATTGTTTCAGATTGAGCAATCAACTTCTGGTCTTTCAAAAATTGCCATATTCAGGGAAATTAAATATATGTGTGTTTGTGTAACTGAAATACACACACACACACACATACACTCACTCACAAACATATATATATATATATATATAGTTAGTTAGTTAGTTAGTTAGTTAGTTTTCTAATTAAAGATTTCTAACTAAAGATTTCTGATATCTGATCCCAAGAAGTAGTTTTATCATTTCAATTCAGCTCAACAATAATTTATTATTTTCCTATTATGTGCAAAGACTCCTTTATAAAGTAACTA
This sequence comes from Sminthopsis crassicaudata, assembly GCF_048593235.1. NCBI lineage: Eukaryota > Metazoa > Chordata > Mammalia > Dasyuromorphia > Dasyuridae > Sminthopsis > Sminthopsis crassicaudata. The sequence continues at coordinate 559,912,209 of NC_133619.1, forward strand.
TTTGCCAACTCCCTGAATATATATATATATATATATACATATATATATTCATTTTTACCTTTATATATGCTACTCTTATCAACTGAAGTACTGCAACCCCGTTTCTCCTGTCATTGATGACAAACTTCAAACCCTACTCAAATGTCATGTGTTTCCTGAAACTATCTCTAATATAACCAGGTGGAAGTTCTCTTTTTTTCCAATGAATTCCTAAAGAATTATTTTTTAAGATAATCACAGTATACACTCTCATAGCTATTTGAGTTCCAACCTTATTTATCCTACTATACTGCTAGCCTCCTCAGGATAATGATCCTGTCATTCATCTCAATATCCCTTCTAATGTCTGGTATTGCTATTTAATCAAAATAGTCATAGTAACCATTTGCTGATTTTATCAATGAATGATTAGGAATAAATGAATGAAGAGGGTTTGCTAGATGATCTTTTAAAATCTTGTATGTTCAAGTCATGATTTTTTCCCCTTCTATGGTATAATACTTGTAGGAAAGATACTAAATTACATCTTCAATAACTGATTTTGTTCTCAGCATACACTGAGGATAAGAATCCATTGATAAAACAAAAAACCTTATAAGCAAACAAATCTCAAATCGACATTTGAATTTTTTTCAAAGTCACATTTTCAGATCAAAACCTATTATTAATAAATATTTAAACAAATATCCTAAAACTTTTGGATCAGAAATTCTTAACCTTTTTATGAATCATATACCCCTTTATCACATTGGGAAAGCTTATGGGATTTCTCATAATAATTCTTTTAAATATATAAAGCAAAATATGGAATTTTAAAAGAAACAAGTTTTGTTATTAAATGATTAAAATTTTCAATTTTAAAAGATATTAGATTAAGAACCCCTTTTATTTAGTAACATATATAATTAGACAATAAGTAAACCTAAATAAATCCATAATTCCAGCACCCTATATGATGTTTAATTATCATAGGAATATGATAGTCAATATTAAATATTTACTAAGATGTGAATGGATTAAAATGTTCTTAAAGTATTTTCAATAAAAATATTTGAAGTAAGGTTTTTGCATAACTAGGAAATTCAATGAACCAGTATCCTACTATTTCAAGTACTAAATTTATTTTTAGTAGGATTCTCTTCTATATCCTGTCCATAAGAAACATTTCTATAAGAGTTTCCACTAGCAGCAGCAGTAGCAGCTATATGATTCGATTCCTGATATCTAAGCACTTTCTCTTCATTTTTATTCCTTTCTCCCTGACTTTGTTCTATTACATATATTTCATGTCACATGTCTAAATATATTTTAATAACCTTCATGAGGCCAAGTTTCTTAGCTTTCTAATAATTTACCATTGAGACTCAGATTACTGGTGAATCTACTGTTTAGTTAATATCATTGTGGGAGAGATATCTTGAATAAGCTCACTTTGCTCTTCATTCTCTATAGGCTATTGACATTAAAATTCGGCATATGCCATAAAGTAATTCTATCTTTGATCAGTTCTTCTGATAAATTTAAACTGAAACTATGGATAATTTAAATGTATGCTACTTCTAATTTTTTAATCTTCATCTAAACATGCATAGAGCTGAGTCCAAGCTAGAAGAGTAAGCAATGTTTTCATTCAGCGTTGCAGGTACCAACACTATCAACAGGAAAGCAAGATGCTGTCAATAACTTAGAAAAGTATCATCTCTTCATATCATAGAAATTTACCTTCTGTGTGAACAGCAGAAACATAGGTCCAGTTGTATCTTTTCACGATGTCCACCATGGCCCGAGCCTGTTGGGCATCTGATGGCACTACCCTCATGAAATACTTGAACAATGTTTTATCACTTAAGTCCATGCTCGTGGCTGAGTATGCTATCTGAGGTATATTGAAAAGCTGGAGCAAGTTCTGGACCTGTATTGCCACAGAGCTGGAGCCAGGGCCAATCACCCCAACTATGGGTTTTTTTGAGCGGAATGGGGTGGAGGAGCCATCAACACAACGCACCAAGCCCTCTTCCTCTTCTGAAGATATGAGGGAATCTCTTATGAACTCTATGCTTTGTTCCAGGGCCACAGCAGAATGCCAGCAAGAGTCCCTTATTTCACAGCCTAATGTAATATTAGGCAACAGTGTTGGGTCTGAGTTAATCCTCTCCAGGGTGTGGAGCATGGCCTCCACTCTCTGAATGCCATATTGTTCCCTGACCTCTCCACATTTCCTCTCATGGACCTTGTCCACAGTAGGTTGGTGATGGACTGAAAATAAAGCCCCAATGATGATATCACCAGGCATATGAGCAACCACTCTCCTTTCATTGGACTGTGCAGAAACCAGAAAGTCAGAATTCCTACTACCATCTTCCTTCAAAAGCAGGATTGCCAGGAACAACAAAAGGACCATTTTAAGAATAAGTTTCAAGCCAATAGAGGTGACATGTTGTAATAAAAATGCTTTAAAGATAAAGTCAATCAAAGTTCTGGATAAAATGTGTGGAAAATCAGAGACTTAACCATCCATTTTCATCTGTTCTCTAAAGAACTGCCATAGTTTCCCAGAGCACCAACTGCATGGAATCAGATAGAGGAGCATAATCTTCATAACCTGAAGAGAAGAAAAAAAAATGTCTTTAACTATGAATGTACATTCACTTACTGGGTCAGATGTCAGTTACTCATGATCATAGAAATAAAGGCCCAGGGATGGCAGTGGCATGGAAAGTCCAATAAACAAACAAACACCACAAACAAACAAGCAAAAAAAGAAATAACTTGAATCCATATTTGATCTTTAGTTGGTGTGTTAGATAATATATAGTAATCAGGAAGACCCAAATTTAAATCCAACCTGGCACCTACTAGCTGTGTAACTGAACAAATTTCTTAACCTCTGTTTGGCTGAGCTTTGTCGTCATTAAAAATGGAAATCATAATAGTTTATCCCTCTCAGAGCTGTTCCAAGAATCAAATGAAAATATAATTTCAAAATAATTGGCACCACACCTGACACATAGTAAGTATCCTGTAAATATTAGCTATTATTTTGAATATTCCCTGACATAAGGTGATGGTTTGAAGCCTGTGATGGATGGAATAGAGAAATAAAGGGATCAAGCTAAGAGTAAAACCATGACATAGATAATAGTAACAGGTAGCATAAGTAGAGCCTTTATAGTTAATAAAGTATTTTCACAGATGTCACTTGATTGTCACAACATCCATGTAAGAGAGGCAGAGCAGCTTTATTATTCAGATTTTAAAGATGAGGAAAATGAATTAAGGTGAAACAATCGGTCTTTATGCATATAGTCAGTAAAGTGCAGAGTTGCACTATCTGATAAACCATACAATGTGTAATAGATACATTCCATTTAACAATAATTATTTACATATATATATATATATATATATATATATATATATGTAGGAATTCAAATGGATGACAGGATAGTTAGGAATAACAGTGCCATGAAAACTATAAAATCCTCAAAAGCATTTCATATCTGAGTTAAGATACAAGTGAACTATAAAGAACATTGCTCAGTCCTCAAAAGTGTTTCTGAAGTAATGGCTTCTTAAAATTCATATAATTTAACTTCTGAGGCCTTGTCAGAATAATCAGTGATGCTATAAACATTTGGGCTTGGTAACATCTTCCAAGTAAACAATTTGGCTTGGCCATTAATATATTTATCTATGTAAAAGTTTAAATGGTAGAGAAGAAGGCAATTTTGTCTTGTTAGTCATCATTTAGTCCAAGTTCTAAAAAAGGGTTGTCAATTGAGAAATTCCTAATACTTAAAAGCATTTCATCAAAAACCTCTTGTTTTGTGCATGAGCACTGAATTTGGAATCTGGGAATGTGTATTTTGGTCTCAATTTTCCTATTTACTATGTATGACATTGTGCAAGTTTCTTCACAATTTCAAAGATTATTTTCTTAGTCATAGTGAAAAGGTTGAACAAGATATTACCTATAATCCTTTCACTTCTAAATACTAAGTTCTCCTGTCCTCTTTTCTTTAATTTTTAATATTTTTGGGAATTATTATCTTAATAAGAACATTCAAGATAGGTAAAAATCAATTATATATGTTAATGGTAACCAAATTACCAAAAATGGTAACATTAATTTTGATTCCATCTACATATTTAAAGGATTCCTTTCTTTCCCTCAAAGCATCAATTCATTCTACAGCTCCCCAAAACAACAGATTAAAACTGTATTTAACCATATTGACCACACAAATAAAAAAGGAAAGCTACTAAAATATCTGGATATTTCTAAACATCTAGATGTATTGTATAGATTTGAAATGGATATGAACAAAATGCTAAATTTTCAACTTCATATGTGGTATGTGTTATGATAACATATAGACATCCCAGAAAAAAAATTAAATGTGTCTTAACACATTTGGTTTTGAGACTTATTTCTTCCCTTTAAACCTTCTTCTGTTCATATATTTTAGGTCAAAGAGGTGTATATATTTTCAAGATAAATGTGAATTATTTCCCAAGCCAAACAGTTAAAGAAAGAAGAGGACACAGTTATCAATGGTTATTCCTAAAAAGGCTAGTTCATTACTCAAATACACACAAAACCTTTGTCATTCCCATAATATGGAGCAGCAGAGTATATACAAAGAGGGATGTTAAGGGATGTTATATGTCTAACTGCTCCTTAAAATCATCGTTGATTTTGTAGGTAACAAATGCAAATACAAAATTGATGCATTTTATTAATACTGTCTTTGATACAATACTATTATTTATCAAATGGGTAATCGTATATAGATATAAAGGAAACTCTATTACACAGATAAAAGAGAAACTATATAATATATAGTTAAAATAGAATTGATATAATAGAAGTAGTACTTGCTCTATTGATTTAGATGTACTAGAAATCAACTCATATGCTCAGAAAACATTCACTTTTATAATAAAAATTCCAAATAACAATTTCAAGCTAATAGGGCAAACAATTAGATCTCTCCCCCAGCATCATACTTATACAGAAAGTATGACATATAGAATAAGATTTACTTTTCAACCAAGAGAGTATCTACCCTGATAGTACCTTAGTGGAAGGATACTAGTTTATGGAAGTAGGGAGACTCATCTCTTTTTTCTCATTTTTCACTCATCTAATCTGCCTTTTTTGATTACTTTCCAGATCTCTTGTATATTAATTTTATCATCTAATCATATTAGTATAGTCACTATACATTACTATGTTTTAACACTCCATCTTTGTTCAAAACATGAAAAGGCTTCTCACAGCTTTTCTTCCTATGAAAATTTTATCCCGAATTTCAAACTAAAGAATTATAAGATCTAAGAGTTGAAATCAAATTTTGAGGCAATCTAACCCAAACCATACATGAACTTTTCTACAACATACCTCAAAAGTGATTATTCTCTTTGTATATCAATATTTTAACTATTGGAGAACCTACAACTTTCCAAGTCACTCTATTCCACTCTCATATAGCTGTAATTGTTCATGATTTTCATTCCTGTCTATGAACCAAAATCTCCCTCTTTGTGACTTTTATCCATTGTTCACAGTACTTCACTTTGTAACCAAGCTAGTTAGTTACTCCCTATCCAGGTACTTTAGTTTTTCCAGTTAATGGTATTTTATTTTCCAATTTCTATATAAATATAATTTTCAACATTTATTTCAATAAGATTTTGATTTCCATCTTTTTTCTTTCTTAATCCCTCCATCCCCCAGGACAATCTGATATAGTCATATTGTGAAAGAACAGTCAGAACAAATGGGTAAAATTGCAAGCAAGAAAAAAAATGAAAATAGTATGCTTCAATCTATATTCAGATTGCATAGTTCTTTCTCTGGATGTGGATAGCATTTTCCATTTTGAGTCTATTGGAATTATGTTAGATCATTATATTGCTGAGGAGAAGTAAGTCTTTCAAAGTTGATCAAGTTACAATGTTGCCATTACTAGGTTCTTCTGGTTCTGTTCACTTCACTCAGCATCAGTTCATGTAAGTCCTTCCAGTTTTTTTTCCCCTGAAATTCTCCTGCTAACCATTTCTTATAGAACAATAGTATTTTATCCTTTAATGTTCAGCCATTTCTCAATTGATGGGCATCCTCTCAGTTTCCAATTTTTGCCACCACACAAGAGCTGATATAAATATATATTGTACATAAGGGGCATTCCCCCCTTTTTTATATAATCTATTTGGGATACAGACTCAAGTATGGTATTGCTTGAACAAAGGTTAGCCCTTTGGATTAGTTCCAAATTGTTCTCCAAAATGGCTTGGTCAGTTTGCAATTCCAACAGCAATACATTAGTCTTCCAATTTTTCCACATCATCTCCAATATTCATCACTTCCCTTTTCTGTCATATTAGTCAATCTGATAGGTGTCAGGTGATACTTCAGAGTTGTGATTTAGAACATTTTATATGATTATTGATAATTTTTGCATTATCATAAATTTGAGTCAATTTTCCATATATTTTAGAAGTGAGATCTTTATCTCAACCAATGGCTGTAAAATTGTTTCCCAGATTTCTGCTTCCCTTCTAATCTTGAGTGTATTCATTTTGTGTAAAAAGGGTTTTTAATTTAATGGAATCAAACTAACCCATTTTGTGTTTGATAATTATTTCTATCTCCTATTCAGTCACAAAATTTCCCCTTCTCCATAGATCTGACAGGCAAACTATTCCTTGATCTCTACCATGTTGCTGATATCATGATTTATATCTAAAGTATGTCCCATTTTGACATCATTTTGATAAATGTGTGAGATGTTGGTCAATGTTTAGTTTCTGCCATAATGTTCTCCTAGGAGTTTTGTGAAATAGAGTTCTTATCCTAGAAGTTGAATTCTTTGGTTTTACCAAATAATAGATTACTATAGTCATTGTATATTGTATCTTGTGTAGCTAATCCATTACACTGATCTACCACTCTATTTTTCAATCAATACTAACTAGTTTTGATGATTGCCACCCAATAATATAAGCTTAAATCTGGTACAAGATCATCATCATCATCATCATCATCATCATCATCATCACATAACAATAACAGAAATGTTTCCACATAATGATACTAGAAATAATAGAGTACACTCATCATGTCTGCTTTAAGTTTTTTTTCTTCTCTAGATTAAAAATCCTCAATTCCTTCAAATAATGTTTATATTACATAGTTACAAGATATTTCTCCATTACACCCAGTCTGGATTCCAATGCTTTGAAATTATTTTTTCATTGTCCTTAAAAAAGTATGGTACCAAAGGGTTAAGACAATTTTGTGGATGTCTCCTTAACATGGAAAAGAGCAATAGGAACCTGATTATATTAGCTTCATTGACTGTCATGTTACATGATCAAAAGATACCTATCTAGAAAATGCTTCATCCTGATATGGAAGTGTTTTGTTTTGTTTTGTTTTTTAATAGCCATTGAGTTTAAAATCTAGCAAATTATGTCACATTGAAAAGGCTCAATGTGACAATCATAACTATATAGATGGACTCAGAATTCTGAGAAACTAGCTTAACTAAAGGTGAAGAAAATTATCAGCACCAGGTTGGCCAATTAATGTTAAATTTTTTGGCCATAAAAACCAAAGAAAACCATAAATATACACAATACTTATTAGTCAACTACTGACACCTATTTCTGTATTAATTATAGAAAGAGCAATAAAAAGATATTAATAAATCATTGTTTTAGATTATCTAGTAACTTTAACCAAACTGTGAGATCTTAGTCTAGTGACTGAAAAAATACATATTATTAAGAGAAAAATAAATTGCATCTTTCTTGACATTTTCTCTGTAAATGAAACTAAAAAAAAAAAAAAGAACATACAGCCAAATGAAATGATTCTCTCCATACAGGGAAATAAACGAGTTGACAGATTTTAATAAGCACAAAGGAAATAAGAGAGAGATAAATAAAAAAAGAAAATAATTGTAACAATAATAATTTTTGCATAAGATATAGATGTAAGAAAAATTCTACAAAGACTACACAATGCAAATTAAATCAACATATAATTTTATATGGAATTTCAATATATTTTTTTTAAAAATTGAAAAAGTTGAAGATCATTATTGTTGGAATTCATTATTATGAAATAAGATTTTCTATCTAAATCAAGAGAGGTTATTTTTTTTCCTTTAGAAAAGAAACTAGAAGGCAACAAAATGAAAAGTTAACAGCACAAAAGCAAAATTGATTATATTTTTAAAGAAAAGCAACAACTTGTTACTGGTGGGGAAGTTATTGCATAATCAACTGTCATGTAAAGTCAGATAACCAATTTATAAGAGGAAAAATAAGCAAGAAGCTTGAAGGATAAAAATGAGAAAATACATTTGATACAATTACAATCATACCCTTCTGATGTATTCAAAGAGATTATTGATGAGTAAAATGAACTGTGGACAGAAAAAAAAAGAACAAGTATAAGCCAATTATTTTAAAGTTCCTTAGTCAAAAAAAAGAAAGTTGCTTAACAAGAAAAGTGATTACATTCAAGGACAACATTGGCTTGGGAACAAACTAAAAGAGAATGAAGATGGAAAAGTAAAAGTGGCACAACCTTGTAAAACACTATCTTTTTCTTAAGAACTTTCTATCCTTTTGAAGCAACAATCTACTTAATATTGCAGACAACAAGATTCTATCCTATAATTAAATCTGTAATTCACTGTCCTATAGGGCACTTTAAAGACTATTCCCTCCTTCTACACTAAGATGACATGGCAACTGCCTTCCAAGGTTTCTACTATTTCTAAATAACCTGACACAACTCCTATTGTTCACAATAAATTCCCAAATAATACTATACTATATCTTTGTCTCTATCTGGAGGAGGGAAAAATAATATCAATAATACAAGAGAAAAAAAATTAAATGCTGTATTTTTAGGAAAGGGATATTATTTCCAAGATGACTGGATGATTGAAATTCTGCAATAAAACTATCTAATTACCAAATAATTTTCTTTTATTTACAATAAAAACTATCTAATGCTTTTAAGTTGCATGGTAATCTGTAGGTTCCTATAACTCTGTGCCTTTCTCTTTCTTCTGCTTATCATAAATACTTTCTAACATATTTACCACTTTACATCTATGAATTTCCACAAGTTAATTTATTTGATTTGTGAAATATGCTCACATTCCTTGCTATATAATTATTTATTATTGAATGAGGTATAATTTTCTATTGCCATGATACAATAATGAGTCACACTAACACTGATAAAATTATGATTTTATCCATATACGTACTCTCTCCAGCAAAGTAGTATAGACATCATTGATGTCTTTCACCCTATCTTTTTAAATCCTAGAAAAAATCTTCTACAGGGGACCACCCATCATACTAGGAAAGAAAGGTTTCTATAGTTCTCTTGTTATCGCATGAAAATCAAGCATATGGCTTGCCCTTTGGTTATCCCTTATTCTTGTCACATGCTCAGGCCACATTCTTTTCTTGTCTCTGCAGTGAGATTTTTAACCACTACTCTTGTGCATTTTTCATTGTTAGTATTTTAAAGCCAACTCCAGACTATGATGAGTTGTGTTGTTTTTCTTTAGGCAACTTAAAACTTTAATGCATCAGAGACCATTTGTACTCTGACTTATGTCTATATAGTATCATCAGAAAAATATTGTTTTAAAAAAAGATGAATGTTTATTTCAAAAAATTTGGAATTGCTTAAAACACTATAATGTTGAAAAATAATTTTATACTATTTTTCTTGTCTTTGTCAACTCATAGAACTGTTCTTCCTGTCCTTAATGCTCAGATTTTTTATGAATTTTCAAAGCTTATATTTTGTTAGCATAATCTTTTTTTATTAATTTTATAATTATAATTTTTTGACATTACATATGCATGGGTAATTTTTTACAGCATTATCTCTTTACTCACTTCTTTTCTGAATTTTCCCCTCCCTCTCTCTACCCCCTCCCCTAGATGACAGGCAATCTTATACATGTTACATGTGTTACAGTATATCCTAGATACAATATATGTGTGTAAAACCAAGTTTCTTGTTGTATGCTAAGAACTGGATTCAGAAGATAAAAGTAACCTGGGTAGAAAGACAATAGTGTAAACAGTTTATACTCCATTCCCATTGTTCCTTCTTTGGGTGTAGCAATTCTGTCCATCATTGATCTACTGGAACTGAATTAGATCTTCTCTATGTTGAAGATATCCACTTCAATTAGAATACATCTTCATACAGTATTGTTATTGAAGTGTATAACGATCTCCTGGTTCTGCTCATTTCACTCAGCATCAGTTCATGTAAGTATCTCCAAGTCTCTCTGTATTCCTCCTGCTGGTCATTTCTTACAGAACAATAGTATTCCATAACCTTCATGTACCATAATTTATCCAACCATTCTCCAATTGATGGGCATCCATTCATTTTCCAGTTTCTAGCTACTACAAAAAGGGCTGCCACAAACATTTTGGCACATACAGGTCCCTTTCCCTTCTTTAGTATTTCTTTGGGATATAAGCCCAGTAGTAGCACTGCTGCAAGATTTTTTTTAATTACACACAAAAACATATTTTTCACATCAAGTGCTGCTCTGCCATCATATTTGTCTATTTTTTTTTCATTTATTTAAGGAAGGTTCACCTTTCTATTGTCATCCTCCCATCATGATTCCTAATCCTTTAAGTTCCAATAATAGATAGTAAGATAAATTTAACTCTCTTGATTAAAATCTAAAGTTTACTTTTTGAATTAGAATGTATGTTCCCTAAGGGAGAGGATTGTCTTTGCTTTTGTATTGGTGTCTGCAGGATTAAACTCATAATAATAGATGTCTTTTCATTATTTTTTCTCTCATTCATTACTTACTTATTAGTACATACTTATCTAAGAATATTTTCAACATGTATATCCCTCCTCCCAATTATTTTGCCCTGAATTATTTAACATACTGAATACTGAGTGATATCTAGAGATTCTCGTGAAATCTATTGCAGAAATAGCTGGGCATTTTATTACCTCCATTTGAGATATAAAACTATACTAATTAAATTACATTCTGAAATTGGTAAATCAGTTAAGTAAATAAACAACACCAATATATGGAACATATTTTTTAAACTATGATGAATGCATGTTCCCAGTTTAGTCATGGTAAAGAATCAGACAAATGTATATGGCAATGTGATGCCCTATTTCTACAGCCAAGGAAAAAATAATTTTCATAGTTACAAAGAATGAATAATAATCCAAATTTGGAAATTTTGAATGGTATTAATACCCAGTAATCAACAATACATTTTCAATTCATGTTTCTAGCCTCTAAACAAATTAAATCGCCATTCAGTTAATCATTTGTACATGGCATAGTAGATTATGTTCTGATTTCTGCATGTGTCATAATATTTTCTTGACAACATATTTTGAGTTCTAAACTATAAAATACTATTTCTATCTCATGGGAAAACAACTGATTCATGAATTTGCAGCATGCAAAATATTTCAGATGATGTATTTTATATAGTTTACTTATATGTTTACCAAAGTGAAAAGGTTTTCATATATTTTAAGTTATGATCAGACAATTGTGGTTTTCCTCTAAAATCATCTTTACTTTAATGTTTTCCATAAAAATAGTGGTCTTCCAGATTTGGGACTTTTACATAACTTTTACATAACTACATAAATAGTTATACCACATATCTCAGGAATAAACAGTGAAATGATTTCCTTTGTTTCAACATTGCCCTGATCATGAGACAGGTTTATATGTGTGTATGTGTGTATGTATGTGTGTGTGTGTGCACACATGCATAATGATCTTTGTATGCCATTGATGTATGTTTCTCAAAACAAGTGCACACAATAGATAAGAGATTCTGTGAGGGAAATGATACTAAAAGCTTAAACTGAAAGAAAGCAATATCATTCGGTAAATCTGAAATACATATCTGTGACCTTGTTAGCACACCTAATAACTATGCATGTGTATAGGAAGAAAAGAAGAGATAGTTTTCATTAAAAATGTGCTGCACAAAAAAGGGGTGGAGCTAAAAAAGTAATACATATAGAAATACTATTTTAAATTTCTTGTATTAATAAAAAATCCTGGTGATAGGATTAAACCCTCTAATTCAATGTAAATCATTTAAACCAGCAATTTAACAGCCAGTGAAGTCTAGAAATAGATTTTTTTAAGCAAAACAATAAAAAGGATGTAATTCAGTCTAGCTATTCTAATTTAATTAAGGAGTGTTAGTTTCCCCAACAAGGCAGATTTGAATACCCTTCCCATTGTTCATTGTACACCAAAAAAGAAAACCTACCATCATTTTCATGTTAGTTTACATATAATGTACTATACACTTCAGTTCACTAATAATCTACAACATATAAAAGACTGGTAAGCTCTGGGAAAGAAGTAAATATAATTTTAACATAGTGCCTATCATCGTAGAGGTTACAGTCTCTTGGAGGGCCTGACACTCAAATAAGTATAATATAAAATGGAAATAATGATTATAGAAGAAGCACACAATCAAAATACATTTGATATCATATTTTTTTTTCCTCTGGGGAAAAAACAGGAAGTTTTATGAGGTACTTGTACCTGGAATTTTTCAACAACCAATTATCATTTATTATATCATTAAATGTAATAATAATAATAATAATAATTAGCATTTATATGTAGTGCCTACTATTTTCCAGGTACTATGCTAAATGCCTTATAAATATTATCTCATTTGATAATAGCTACAGATTTTCATAAAAAGACAGTTCAAGCTCATTGAGCATGCTAAATTGTGTAAAGTTGGATGAACTTGAAGAAGACAGATATCAGGTTCTTTCTGAGTCTTCTCTTCTCTATACTGAATATTTCCAGTTCCTCTAATGATTCAGTCTTTATATAATATAGTTTTTAGATCCCCCTCTATATTGTGTATAACAATTCATATTAAGCAAATTATTCATATTTCTCTTTTGCTTTAGATTGAAAAAACTTGAGTCCAGGAACCTAGAAAATTAGAAAATAGAATTTAGGGTATGAAAATACCATAAAAGATTAATTCCAATTCCCTTATAGGTGAATAAACTAAAGAATAGGGAAGATGGTGAATTGCCTGGGATTATTCACAAGGCTTCTAAGTCTCTCATGTGAAATGCCATTTCTTTGAGCTTCCAGACATCCAATTGTCCTTAATACTTTGATCTTAGGCACTCCATTTGTTTGCTCCTTATCCCACTAACTGGGTGTTTCTGCATATTTGATTAGTATTATAATTTGCTTTCTGCATGGTACCAGTCCAATGCCCCTGGATATCTGGGGAAATGAAAAGTTTCTTATGATACCAAAGGAGCTCATGATAAAAGGAAATTTTTATAGAAAATGTTACATTTGCCCTGGATATGATTAACTTGTGAGGAAAATTTCAATAAGCAGAGATGAGAACTAGGAGAAAGGATGTGGATATTACAATCCTATACACTGACATGAGTTAAGATATAAAGGCAGAAAATGATAAAGTATATATGAAGAGCTTCTAAAACTTCACTTTCATTGGATTATGAGGTAATGAAGGCAATAATGTAAAGTAAATCCAAAAAAAATTTTATTATGCAGCTAGTGTATTCCAGAAACTATGCAAAATTTTGAGTTTACAAACAAAACCCAAATTCTACCCATGTTATCACAGAGTTTATAGTCTAATAGGAAAGACAAACAATATAGTCTAGATGGAATGAAAATAATATTGGAGTAGGGGGAGAAAGACATTAGTAGTAAGTTGGTCCATAAAGTTTTCTTTGGAAAGTGGAATTTTAATTGACTTGAGGGAGAGTAGAGAAGCCAAGAAATCCAGGAAATACTTATAGGGAGGAAATTACTCTACATAAGGTAGAGCAAATAAAAATGCAGAGTCAGGAGATAAAGTACTTTGACTGAGAAACAGCAAGGAGGCTAGTATCACTAGGTCAGAAGTAGTTAGAAGTAAGTTAAAAGAAGGCTGGAAAGGTAAGAGTGGGTCAGAAGGCTTTCAAAACCAAAAATTGATTTTATATTTTGATTCTAGAGGTAATAAAAAGCCATTTCAGTTTAATGATGGGAGATTGAAATTGTCAGATCTGTGCTTTAGGGGAATTGATTTGATAGCTGAATAAAGAATGGACTGAAATGAGGCAAAGATACTTACTAGAAAACTATTGTGAAAAAAAAAGCTAGAAATGAGAGTATGCACCATGTTATTAGTAGTGTCAGAAAAGAATAGGACATAGATGAGACACTTTGAAAATGAAATTGAGAACATTTGGCAACTAATTGGATATAGTGGGGTGAAGGAGCAGGAACAATTAAGAATAATACCTAGGTTGTGAGTTTGAATGATAGCCTGGAAGGTTTTGCTTTCAACAGTAATAAAGAATTTGGGGAAGAATGACAACGAATCCAGTTTTGCACATTTGAAGTTTGAAATTTCTCAGGGAAAACAATTTGGGATGTAATAATAGGTATTTAAAGATATGAGACTAAAAGGCAGGAAATGTGAAATAAGAAGGGAAATATCATGTGGTTTCATATAGTGCTGGACTTTATATGGCAAATGAGGCTACACTTTAGAGAGCAATGAGAATACTTTTGAAAGAAGTAATTGGATGTGATCTTCCTTTAAGGTAAATTAAGTGGCATTACAGACAGAATGACAGGCCTGCAGTCAGAAAGACTCATCTCTCTGAAATCAAATCTATCTTCAGACATTTACCAGCAGTGTGATCTTGGGTGAGTCACTTAACCCTGTTTGTATCAGGTCCTCATCTATAAAAAGCTGGAGAACTTAATGGTAAATCTTTCCAGTGTCTTTGCCAAGAGAACTCCAAATAAGATCAAGAAGAGTCAGGACTGACTAAAAAACGACTGAAAAAATCTAGACACAGTGAAAGGAATAGATATATAACATAATAATGCCTATTAATTAGGGAATGGAGAACAAACTGCTATATAAATATAATGAAATATTATGCATAAAAATATTATGCAGTAATAAATGTAGAAAGTCATGAATCACATGTTTAATGAAACCCCAAAATGAAATATCATAGTAATATGTAATATTATAGCTGAAATCCCAAGATTCCATGTCAAAGAAAACATAATGCAAGCAACTAGAAGGAAAGAATTCATATACTAAGAAATCATAATCAGACTCATACATGCTTTACTAGTCACCACTATAAAGCATTGGCAAATTGAAGTATAATATTCAGAAGGCAAAATATATAAGTTTGCAACCAAGAGTAATTTATCCAGGTACACTGACTATAATACAAGGGAAAAAATAAAACTTTAAAGAAATGAAAAGAACTTGAGAAAAAAAATGTGAAATACAAACAAAAGAGGGAAGAGAAGCTTATTCTGGTGAACATAAATGGGCAGTAACAAAGTAGTAAACAAGGATACATTTATTTTATTCAAATATGATAAAGTATACATGTATCTCCTTTGAATCCTATTGTCATTAGGGTTTACAAAGGGAATCCAATTAAACAAGATCTGGGACTTGTTCTTTTACAACTCGATCTTAAGAAAACAATTGGGAAAAAAAGGGAAGGAAAGAAGAGTATAATAGGTAGGGAAAATTCTTTCACATAATCACGGTGCATAACATGATACCTATGCAAATGAGAAGGAGGTGGTAAGGAGCTGTTGTCAACATAAGTAAGTTTGGTCATAGTTTGTACAAGTAGATCTTCATTTCCAAGAGTATCCACAAATTCAAGATTATTCATGAAGACAATTGTACATCTCATAAAGTTAGAGTAAGAAGTTTTCTCATTTTCCCCTTTGGAATAATCTTAAAGAAATATTGAATTTGAATCATTTGGGAGGAAATGGGAAGATTTATATATTCTAATATATAATAAAACAATACAAGAACAAAACCAGAAGAACAATTTATAAAATGGCTAGAATAGTTCAAAGAAGCTCTTCTGTAAAAAGGGAATTATTTATTACTACAAACATTAATCCCAGTTGATAATTAAATGCATGTTCTTTTTCTCTGAGGAAAGGCATGAGAGATTATGGACGTAGACTCTTCCATACCTTGACAACTATGATGATCATATTAGGTATTTTCTAAACTTTTCTACATTATCCAAAAAAAAATTCATGGTATCAGTGTTACATATCTACCAATTATTATTATATAAAACAAAGAGTTCATTAATAGGTATATGTGCATACATTAGTGTATATTTATAATTTATTTTTCTTTGTCTTTAAATTGCTTTATAGGTTATTTTATGACTCCTTCCATTTTGATGTTTTACCTAGGTTCTTGTTCTGAAAAGGATCAGTAAAATCTTATTGTTTTGGGAGATCTGATTCACTAGTTCCATGAACTAATAATATAATGAAATTAACCAAAACTGTTTTTTTTTTTCCCCAAAAACTTCAATCTCATCATGCTTGCTTACATATGTTAAGATTTTCTTGAAAGATCCAGGCAACAATTTATATTTTTTGAAGAATAAACTCTTGGTTTATTTTTTCCAATCATGTGGCAAACATATTTGATTTAAGTGGTTCAAATTTAAGATAATTAATGGAAGTGCCTTGACTCAAGAGCTGTTTTCAAGTACTCAAAAAGAAACATAAATGAGGGTAGAAATTATTCATTTTGCTATATGGCTTATTTTGGTATATTTTAAATGTATCATTGAAGTGATATCATAACTGAAACATTGGAATTCTGCAAAGGACTGCTTTAAATAACCATTAAATATTAGTAATTAAAAAAATCAATGAAAATCTTGAAATTGTAGAATTTTTAAGAAGGAAAGAATCACAAAGCTTATTTCCCTTTATTTCAGAACTATAAGGAATTTCATTGCATTTCTGTATATTAAAGCAAATTAAATTTTTAAGTTTTAAAATTATTTTGCAAAAGATTATGAAGGCAAAAAAGTTATGTCATTATTATAGTACCCACTTGTACCACTATAGTGCTGAGGCTTTCATGGTTTTCTTATAACACTTAAGTTTTGACATTTATATCTAGTAGCACACAATGAGAACTAGGAAGTGTATTTTTAAATGGGAAAGATTCATTTTGTTATTAGCTAATGTACCTTCAAGTCTCAATGTCTCTAATATCAATAGCATTGGCTCTACATAAAATATGCGCTTTGATTGTAACTGAGTATTCATGTATATTCCAGATACTTTTGCTTTAATATAAAGTTATAAATACAAGTAATCTGGCAGTTTGATAATAAGACATCCATGCTGCAGAAAGATGAAAATGATAGTAATCATTAAGAGTCTTGAATTTAAGATCAATCATGGTTCAAGTATTATCTGTGTCCATCATTTAATTAATATGTCTGAACCTCAATTTTCTTGTTTGTAAAATGGATCCTTAGCAAGATCAAATGAAATGTTATCTGTAAAGAGACAAATCTCAACAATTTTAATTTTATAACCTATTTTTAATGTATATATATATATGTACATATATATATATATACATATACATGTACATATATATAAACATTATGTTAAAATTATTAGTAAATGAAATTAAACATGTTGCCTTTCACATGAGAAGGCACCTGATAATTGCTTAACAAAGGGGGAAATATTTTCATTTCTTTAGTCCCAATAATCACAGTAGAATGTAAGCTTCATGAAATTATAGTTTGATTTTTCTTTGTAATCTTATAGCCTAACTCAGTATCTTAAATCAAATTTAAAAATACTTAGTAGATGTTGGCTAAATTGATGTATGCCCTTTGTCTTTGAATCATGAGTTGCTTATTATAGTACTTGTCGATTGGGGGTAATAATATTAAGAGTTCATGTTTACATATCCTTTGAAGATTTACAAAATGTTTTCTTCTTTTTCTTGCCAAAAAATCCATAGCATAAGAAATGCAAGAATTATAGTCCCCTTTTAGAGCTCAGTAGACTAAGCGTTGCAGTTGTCATATGACTGGACAACAGCTATATTCAAATGTAGCTCCTGTTTCCCACTACAAGACCAGTGTTTTTCTCACTACACCATGTTATTTATGAAAAACTGTAAATATGTTTTCTAAATATAGTATTGAGCAAAAGGGTCTTTAGCATAATAAATAGCATACCAAATGAAATTAGCCATTACATGAGTTACAGGGCTTACTCTAAATAGATCAAAGGATACCAGGAATTTAAAATACAGAAGAAAGTTAGTATATCTTGCAAATTCAATTTATATGCTTTTGAAGACTTTTCATCATCAAGCATAAAGACATACATGTACAACTTAGGTAATAATTAAGTGAACTGAAACATTTCTTAATGTTCCTTAAATATTATTAAGACTCATATTTACATAGACACACCAAAAAAATTATTGTAAAAGCAAACTTTTCCCCTGACTGTTTTTATCTAATATTGGCTTTCAACAGCAATCAACTACTATTTCATTTCTACCCAGTTTATCCCATATCAAATATTTGGAATATTCACCAGAGAAAGTAATACTCTCATAAAGTCACCATGCTTTCCTGAAAAGACAAAACAGTGTAAAAAACCTGTTGTTATTCAAAACCTCTAGATGTGGAAGAAACATGTTATCTTTTAATGTGATATAAATTTTTCAGTCTTTATCATATTTGTAACTTTGACTGCTACAATAAGCTTCTGACTGAAAACAATTGATGCAACAATTTAAATATTTCTTGTTGAATAGACATAGCATTCACTTTTGAAGGAAGATCTGAATTTTGTGGTTCAATTTTTCAATTTATGATTTGATGTGCAGAGTAACACATGCTGCCCAAATCTGTACTGAAAGGAATATACAAAGGCAATATCTATACATGAAAAGTAAGATAGAAGACTGAGGCAAGGATGGAATTATATCTCAAGCCAAAAAAAATTGGTTTGCATTAATTTAATACTGCATAGTGGACATTATGTATTTCACTTGAGGTGCCTAAATCATCTCTGCTACAATATTGTATGATAACTGATTGTTGAAGAGCCTCTGCTCTTTGAAAGGAGATTCCCCTTCCCCTTAGACCATGTATATCTCAAGTGGAAATTTATAGGAAGGACTTTATATTCATTTGGGGGTCACTATACTCTGGTATTATTTTACCAGAGACAGTTAGCTGGAAGTCTTTTTCCTATTAGAATTCTTCCCTAATAATTAAAAAAAGAGGGTCACTCAGGGAGCTGTCCAATGTGCTGAATAGTCTACCAGCATACTAAGCAGGGCTTCACATAAGACTCCAACACCAAGCTACAGAACTAATGACAGAAACCTATATTATAGACCATTCATTTTCAAATGAGAATGACACTCTTTTGGTCACATAATAATAGATATATCTAAATTTTTAAAAGTCTATGTATCTTTGGAAAGTGATGAAGGAAAGAAAACTTGGCGAGAGAGAAGCAGAGAGAGATAGAGACAGAGACAGAGAAAGCAGAAGGACAGAAAAGGGGAAGAGAAGGGGGAGAGAGGAAGAAAGGGAGGGAAGGAGGTAGGGATTGAGAAAGGGGAAGAGAGGGTAGGAAGGAGAAGACAGAGACAGAGACAGAGGCAGAGATAGAGACAGAGAGAGACACAGAGAGAGAGAAATGTAGGGAAGGAGTCTGGTAGAAAGGGGAGGAGAGAAAAGAAGTGAGTAGTGAACAGATGAGGACAAAAGAGAAGAGAATTAAAAGAAAAAAAGACTATATTGAAGTTTTTTTTTCCACCAAGTATTTGAGAAAAAAAGCAGTTTCCCTGTCAAGATGGCGGTAATTTGTCTAGTCTGCATTCTATCAAGCCATCCAGGAGGGTATCTCCAGAATGATACAAAATGACATTGCATGAGAAAGAAAGTACTGAATTTCAAAGATCTAAAAAATATGCATTGTGGTATTAACTAGGAAGGTTCTGTGAAGATCCTTTTTCCCGCCTGAAGAGTTACTCTGGTCACATCACAATGCACTCTCGGGGTGCTTGAATCTGGTTAAAGAAGCTGGGCTCTAGCCCAAATACTGTTCATTCAAAGCAATGAAAAAATAAGCAAAAGGAAAAGAGGGTGTTAAACCTGCATGTGTGTTTTTATGCGTGTGAAGCAAAGAAATGGATCCTTTCTGCATTCTCTGCCATTAGGTTTTTTAGTTCAAATGAAGTAAACTCTATAACTAAATTCGTCACAAGAGCTGTTCAACCTTTTTTTTTTTTTCTAGAAGACTTATAGGGATGCTACAGAAGAGAACAGGGAAACTGGCACCCTCATTACAATCATATGGCTTTTTAAAAAAAGGCAGTCTTTTAAGAGTCTCTAGGATCCTTTGCTGCCTCTCACCAAAAATTCAGATAATACTCCATGCACCGCTTTAATACTTTGCTTCACCTGAATTAGATTTCATCCCTAGTTCTCTTCCCGGACATCTCTTTCTCAGCGGAGCTGCAGCCTCTTTTGCTCTATAGCTTGCACGCTGCACGCTGTCTCTTCAGGATTAGCACCATTGTTATTAAATTGAAAAATGCGTATTTAGGCTTCAATAGAGATATAGAAAGTCATATGAAATGGCAGAAAGGCACATAGTCGGTGGGGGAGGGATAATGGGGGATATCCCCAGCCATAAGGTTCAAAGAGTCAGCTCATTAAGATCTGCTTTCAGCAGAGCTCGCAGTCTGTCTACTTCCTGCATCGAGCTGCTTCTGCCATTTCCGAGTGAATCTATTTGGAGATGATCCTCTCCTCTCTTTCTCTTTTCCCCTTGAGCTTCCCCTTCTTAATACCTGAACTTAGATGGGTCTAGCTTATCTTACTAAGAGCATCTTTATCCGCAAAGGTGCAAGAGCTGAAGAAGGAACTGTCTGGGTCTATATTCCTGCCCCTGCCCCTGCCCCCACTCCACCTCTTCACTTCTCTCCACCCCTCCACCCTTGTCAATGAGTTATCCATGCCTTTCTTCCCAACAGGTAAAGGGGAAGAATGTCAAGGGTAGAAGAAGAGGCGTGCTCAGCAACCCCTTATTCCTGCACCTCCTTTGGCTCAATCACCTAACACAAGCTCTTAGAACATCTAACCCCCAACCAAGCCCGAGGTTTCTGCTTTCTTCTTTGGAAAGAAGATTGACAGAAGGAGAGCTTACCCACTATTGCTTCGCCAGCGAGAGAAGGTCTGACATTCCTTCCCAAAGTTTAGATTGCCCTAGCAAGCGGCTACAGAGCTGGGAGCCCAGGGCCCTGCTTGACCCTTTAATGCTCTGCCTGCAGGTTTAAATCCCACTCCAATAGAGGCGCGAAAATGCCGGAGCCAGCAGAGAGCAGCTTGTGCATCTATCCCCCAGCTCTGGGAGAGAGAGGAAAGAGAGAGTCAGGGAAAGGGAGGGGAGGGGAGAGGAGAGAACAAGGGAGGGGAGGCAGTTTGTATTTATAGCGCACAGAGTTTCTTCAGTGCAATTTTTTGGTGCCACCAAGTGGCACACTGAGTCCCTTTAGGAACCCGAATATCGGGTCCAACCAAAGAACCCGCGCATACATCCAAGAAGATGCTCATTTATCGAAACTGAGAAGAGTTCTGAATCAGGTGTTTCCTAGTGATCCCCACAAATTCCGGTACACGGGAATCATTGTACTGCTTTCCCTCTCACGAATGGGGCCCACAAGTGGGCTGCCCAGTGACAAAGAACACAATAGCTGTTGCCACTGGATTTTTTCTTCTTCTTTTTTCTTTTTTTTTTTTTTTCTTCAGACAGCTGGAGCCTGGTGCTGACAATCAAGGATAAGAGGAAGAGCCTCAGCTACCAAATTCTCATCTTAGTGGAAGCCCCCTGCTTCTCTTAGGCTTTACTACCTAGGTATGTCCTGAATTGCTTTAAAGTGAAATATATCTTCCTCTCCCTTCAATCTTACCTCTATCAAGCAGTTCCAATTTCCCTGCTCACTGGCTCCCTCAATATTCTCTGCCTCCCACCCACCCCAACATACCAAAATACTGGAACAGAAAGAAAATCCTAGATTACTTCTCATCCTGAAAATTCTCACCTCCTCCTGCAAGAGAGAAGTTTCTACTGTCAAAGGGCCTCGAAGATCATCTAATTCAACTCGACCCTAATAGATTTACCTCATTCAACCTCAATCCTTTAACTTCCCCCCCCCAAAAAAAAAAGAAGAAAAAAAAAAAGAAAAAAAATCCTGCCTTTAGATAGCCTCTAATCGAAATCATTTTGATACATTTGACTCCATGCATGGCCAATGTCTTAATATGTCCTTGAGACAGACTGAACCCTCTATATGTCCCTTCAATCTAACCCATTCCTTTCTACCTCCCTCACCCACCTGTAGCCCAAAATACACCAACCACTCAAAAAAATGGTCTTTAGAATTTGCCCTGACATATCCGGAAACACCATTCCACAGGCTACCTCTAATTCTCAGAATCCATCTGCAAGGAACCCTTTTTCGGGCTGTCTTTGTCTTGCGGTGCACCCTGTCACCAAGTTGAAGTTGGCTGAATCATCATTCTGGAGAAGTTAAATCAAGTAATCTTAGTCTTGATGTGTTTTTGGCGTCGAAACAAATTCTAAAGAGCAAAAGCCCACAGCTTCCAGATCGTCAGTCCCATATGAATCAAGCAGCAAAATGTAAAAAAAAAAAAAAAAAAAAAAAAAAAAAGACAAACCCTTCCCACTCCCTCCCTTACTAAGGGCTCAAAAAAGGGCTCACACTATAATATCCAAATCCTGTTTCAACCTTGAATTCACTAAAAGTGAGAAATATCACTCCATGTATCTAACTTGCAAAGACCTAATCCTCTCATAAAAAGACACACAAATTCATTCCAGCACTGCAAATGCATTGTGGTGCATATGCATCGGTATGCATACAGAAGAAATACACAAGCTCTCAAAGCCTTCTTTACCTCAGATAGGCGGTTTTCTCCTTTGATTTTTTTTTGTTTTTTTAGTTCGTTTTCTATGGAAACCAGACGACTTAAATCCCTCAATTATGCAAATAAAAGCAAAAAGGATTTTCATATAGCTCCCATTGGAGGGACAATGCTACAGTATGTATCCACCAGAGACCGACTCTGAATTCATTTCCTATTCAGGCAACACACGTCCTTCCAGGGTGACTTTCCCAAACTTAACGGACCTTACTGTGCCTATGTCTATAAGAGTCTTGGTCTTCAACTAGGGTCGGCCCCCTCCCCTTCTTCTCTATACTCACATCTAACACACAAACACACACACGCACGCACGCACACACATCCTCCTTCACCCTCGTTCTTCACTACCAAATTGGGGGAAGGGGGATTCCTTACGCATTAAAAATAAACTAATAAGTGAGGAGCTTGGTGAAAGAAAAAGAACAGAGGTGTACTTACCAGGTGCGTTGACACCTGCACTCAGAATGCCCCGGGCCAGTTGCCAGAATGCCTGCCAGAACTTCCTATCTCAGCGCCTCCAGCACCTTCCAGACTCTCCTTGCCCCTGCAGCAATAGCAGCAGGAGTCGCGGTGGCAGCGGCGGCGGCAACGGCGGCGGCAACGGCGGCAGTGGCAGCTGGAGCGCTAGAGGCAGGGGAGGCAGTGGCTGCAGTAGAGATGGTGAAAGCAGTGGAGGCAGCAGAGTTCGATTTGGCCAGCGCCCGGAGCACGTGCCTGCTCCAGCTTGTAAACGCAGCTGGAAACAGAAAGAGCGCCGCTCTGCTCCTTCCACACCTTTTCAGTGCAGAAAGGTGCGGGGGAGGAACTGAGGGTGGGCTGGCGGGGTAATGGAAGAGGCGTTCTCTTTTTTGAAAGCACTAGGTGGGTGGGTGGGTGGGGGTGGAAGTGGCAGGACATCTATTCTACCTGGTTCCATTGTCCGTGAGGGGCTCCGGCTGGGACAGGCAGTCACCGTTTTTGTTCTTCACTTGCTGCGGTTCTCGAACCACGGCTCACGTACTTCTAGGATGTGGAGTTAGGGCCGGCGAAGATATCTTGGGAGGCGTCTGGATTGTGCCACTTGAGAAGTTGAAGAGTCAGGCAGTTAAGTGAACTATCAATCAGCAAAAAAGTGAGCTCAGAAACCCTCCAAAATGGACAGAGTCCGATCCAAGTTTCCTTGTGATGAGATGTTTTGAAAGTTCTCCCTGGAGATGGTTATGTTCTGATAATCTTGGATATTAAATAGTGATAGGGGAAATAAAACTTCCACCCGGAGTTCTTTTGTACCCAAAGAAACACGGTTCTCAAATGCCCTAGAGTCGTTGGAATCTTGGACAGAATATTACAGTTGGGGAAGTGATGAATTAAGAGACGTGAGAGGGTGAGGAAGGCAGTGTCAATAATTATACTCATCATTTTCAATATTATTGGGTTATAATCATCGAAGATACTTATATAATGTCTTATGTTTTTAAAGCAAATATGCATTTTGAAACTGCTTCCAGATCTCATTTTCTCCATTTTAAAACAAATCACTTAATATCTTTTACTGATCCTAACATATCTACATAGGTTCTTGCTCCCTAGCAGTCGTCTGGATTTGTCAAGGTTGTCATCTTTATTATGCTGGTAAATAGCAAATCATTTTTGTTTCTACCATTGAATAAAAATCTTATCACAATTACTGATGTGATTCATTTTAAAAGGAGGGATAACAATTCAAGTGAATAACACTTATTGTTATGATTATTAATATCTGCTTGTATTGCTTTTATAAGTGAATTCATTGTGCCAGATGCTTGCAGAGGCTCAATGGAAGATTAAAGATTAGGAGAGCAAAATGGAAGGGGTTGGTCCTGATACATACAGTAGTAATGCATAATATTAAATTTCCCAATCAAATTCTTGACAACAAAAGTTGTACTTAGTATGTTTGGAAATAACCAACCAAACAAACAAAACAACAACAACAACAAAACCCCAAACACTTAGTCTTCCACTTTGCAAATTCTTACAAGGTAATCTCTTCCGGTCTCTATATGCAGATCCCTTTTTTTAGATTCCTAATGTAATTGTTACTTCATTTCATTTAACAAGATATCAACCAAAGCAGTGTAGGTAAAATATCAAATCCAAGAGCTGCAGGAAAAAATAATGATGAATGGAGCAGATAAAGTAAAAGGAAAATGGATACAGAAGGGATTGGAGGATAATAGAAAATTCTATGGTTCTGATAATATCAAAGAAAAATATTAATGCAAATACTTAGCATTTGTAGGTATTAGTCTTATGGGTGTGAATAAGTTTGTTTAATAATATATATTAATATTAAATTTCTAGCTTGAAAATAGAGGTATCAAAACAGGAATACTCTCCCATGTCCTCTGACATGACTCTTTTGCCCCCCAAAGATTTCACACTAACAAGTATAGGAATTTTGAGCAAGGATAGAATCATAATGGGGAAAAAAATACAGAAAAATGGGAAAGAAAAGAGAAGTTATGCAAGAAAGTAACAAATTTCTGAAATGTGAATTGGAAAAGGTAAAGAACTCCCAGGAAAGCAGTATTTGTGAACTGGAAAAGATAAAGAACTCCCAAGAAAGTAGGATTTGTGAATTGGAAAAAGAAAATAACTCAGTAAGAAAAAAAAAAAGTGAAATGGAAAAAAAATTCCATAGAGCAAAACAACTCATTTAAAAACTCAATTGGACATGTACAAAAAGAAGCAAAAATAACCAAAACAAAAACAACAACAACAACAACAAGAACAACAACAAAAAACTAATGAAGAAAATAACTCATTAAAAATCAGAACTGAATAAATAGAAATGAATGATTCTTTAAGACATCAAGAATCCATCAAGCAAAACCAATACATATAGAAAAACTTTTAAAAAATTAAATATTTATTTGGAAAAACAACAGACCTGGAAAATAGATGTAGGAGAGATAATCTGAGGATCATTGGACTACTTGAAAATTATGACGAAAAAAAAAAAAAGCCTAGATACTATTTTACAAGAAATCATCAAAGAGAACTGCCCAGATGCAACAGAATCAGAAGGTAAAACAGGCATTGAAAGAATTCATTGAACACTTTCTGAAAAAGACCTTAAAATAAAAACTCCAAGGAATATTGTGACTAAATTTAAGAACTATCAATCTAAGGACAAAATATTACAAGCAGACAAGGGAAAAAAAAAATTCAAATACCGATGTGCCACAATAAGGATCACTCAAGATCTGGCTGCTTCCACTTTAAAGGATAGAAGGGCCTGGAATCTGATATTCCAAAAGGCAAAAGAACATGGAATGCAACCAAGAATAAACTACCCAACTAAGCTGAGCATTTTCTTCCATGGAGGAAGATGGATATTTAATGAAACAGATGAATTCCATTTGCTTCTAAAGAAAAAAAAAAAAAAAAAAACAAAAACAAAAACAAAACAAAACCTTTGATCTCCAATCATAGGATTCAAGAGAAGCAGAAAAAGGTAAAAAGAACTCTTGAGAACTGTATTTCTGTTGTGGATATACATAAAGAGTACATGTATAATTTGATTTTACTGATATAAAATAATAAAGGGAAGTAGAAATAGAAAGGAGATTTAAAGCAGGGAAATACAGAATAAAGGTAAAAGGTTGGAGCAGAATCTATTATGTGTCAGATGAAGTCAAAAGAGCAGGGATAGGCATCCTTATCTCAGATCAAGCAAAAGCAAAAATTGATCTAATTAAAACAGATAAGGAAGGAAATTATATCTTGCAGGGAAATACAGAATAAAGGTAAAAGGCTGGAGCAGAATCTATTATGTGTCAGATGAAGTCAAAAGAGCAGGGATAGGCATCCTTATCTCAGATCAAGCAAAAGCAAAAATTGATCTAATTAAAACAGATAAGGAAGGAAACTATATCTCGCTAAAAGGGTAGCATAGACAATGAAGCAATATCAACACTAAACCTATATTACACCAAGTAGTATAGCATCTAGCTTCCTAAAGGAGAAGTTAAGAGAGTTGCAGAAATAGACAGTAAAACTATAATAGTGGGAGATCTCAACCTTGTACTCTCAGAATTAGCTAACTCAAACTACAAAACAAATAAGAAAGAATTTAGAGAGGTAAATAGAACATTAGAAAAATTAGGTATGATAGATCTTTGGAGAAAACTGAATGGTGACAAAAAGGAATATACTTTCTTCTCAGCAGTTCATGGAACCTATACAAAAATTGACCATATATTAGGACATAAAAACCTCAACATTAAATGCAGGAAGGCAGAAATAGTAAATGCTTTCTTTTCAGATCACAATGCAATAAAAACTACATTGAACAACAACAAAAAAATGGGTAAATAGACCAAAAGGTAATCATATATATAAATAATCTCATCTTAAAGAATGATTGGGTGAAACAGCAAATTATAGAAACAATTAATAATTTCACTGAATAAAATGACAGTGATGAGACATCATACCAAAATTTGTAGGAAGCAGCCAAGGAGGTAATAAGGGGAAATTTTACATCTTTAGAGGCTTACTTGAATAAAATAGAAAAAGAGAAGATCAATGAATTGGGCTTGAAACTTAAAAAGCTGCAAAAAGACAAAAAATTTAAAACCCCCAATCAAATATTAAACTTGAAATTCTAAAATTAAAAGGAGAAATTAATAATATTGAAAGTAAAAAAACTATTGAATTAATAAATAAAAATAAGAGTTGGTTTTATGAAAAAAACAATAAAATAGATAAACCTTTACATCTGATTAGAAAAAGGAAAGTGGAAAATCAAATAGTTAGTCTTAAAAATGAAAAGGGAGAACTTTCCACGAATCAAGAGGAAATCATAGCAATAATAAGGAGTTATTGTGCCCAACTTTCTGACAATAAATTTGATATCCTAAGTGAAATGTATGACTACATCCAAAAATGCCCAAATTAAGAGAGGAGGAAGTAAATTGCTTAAACAGTCCCATTTCAGAAAAAGAAATAGAATAAGCTATTAATCAATGCCTTAAGAAAAAATCCCCAGGACTAGATGGATTTACATGTGAATTCTACCAAACATTCAAAGAACAATTAGCTCCAATGTTATATAAACTATTTGAATAAACAGGGATTGAAGGAATCCTACCATATTCCTTTTATGACACAGGCATAGTACTGATACTTAAACCAGATAGGTTGAAAACAGAGAAAGAAAATTATAGACCAATATCCCTAATGAATATTGATGCTAAAATCTTAAAAAAGATATTAGCAAAAAAGACTACAGAAAAAATCATCCCCATGATAATACACCATGATTAAGTAGGATTTATACCAGAAATGCAGGACTGGTTCAATATTAGAGAAACTATTAGTATAATTGACCATATTAATAACCAAATTAACAAAAAACATATGATCATCTCAATAGATGCAGAAAAAGCATCTGGTAAAACTCAACATTCATTCATATTAAAAACACTTGCAAATATAGGAATAAATGGATTTTTCCTTAAAATACTCAGTAGCATCTATTTAAAACCATTAATAAGCATCATATGTAATGGGGATAAACTGGAACCATTCCCAGTAAGATCAGGAGTGAAATAAGGTAGCACACTATCACCATTACTATTCAATATTGTATTAGAAATGCTAGCTTTGGCAATAAGAGTTGAGAAAGTGATTAAAGGAATTAGAGTAGGTAATGAGGAAACCAAATTATCACTCTTTACTAATGATATAATGGTATACTTAGAGAATCCCAGAAATTCTACTAAAAAGTTATTAGAAACAACCCACATCTTTAGCAAAGTGGCAGGATACAAAATAAACTCATAAAAGTCATCAGCATTCTTATATATTCTTATATATCACTAAAAAAATCCAACAGTTACGAAGAGAAATTCCATTTAAAGTAACTACCAATAGTATAAAATATTTAGGAGTTTATCTGCCCAGGGAAAATCAGAAACTATATGAGCAAAACTACAAAACACTTTCCACACAAATTTAGTCTGACCTAACCAATTGGAAAACTATTAAATGCTCTTGGATAGGGTGAGCAAATATAATAAAGATGACAATACTACCTAAACTAATCTTTTTATTTAGCACTGTACCAATCAGACACCAAAAAAACTGTTTTAATGACAGAAAAAACAACATCAAAGTTCATATGGAAAAACAAAAGGTCAAGAATTTCAAGAAATTAATGAAAAAAAGAAAAAGCAAATGAAGGTGGCCTAGCTGTACTAGATCTAAAATTATATTATAAAGCAGTGGTTACCAAAACCTTTTGGTATTGGCTAAGAAATAGACTAGTTGATCAGTAGAATAGGTTAGGTTCAAAGGACAAAACAGTCAATAAATTTAATGATATAGGGTTTGACAAACCCAAATCCCCCAGCTTTTGGAATAAGAACAATTAGAAAAAACATAGGATAGTTTACCTCTCAGACCTGTGGAAAAGGAAGGAATTTATGACCAAAGAAGAACTAGAGATCATTATTGATCACAAATTAGAAAACTTTGATTATATCAAATTGAAAAGTTTTTGTACAAACAAAACTAATTCAGACAAGATTAGAAGGGAAGCAATAAACTGGGAAAACATTTTTACAGTCAAAGGTTCTGATAAAGGACTCATTTCCAAAATATATAGAGAATTGACTTATAAGTCAATTTATAAGAAAGGAAGCCATTCTCCAATTGGTAAATGGTCAAAGGATATAAACAGATAATTCTCAGACAAAGAAATTGAAATCATTTCTAACCATGTGAAAAGATGTTGCAAGTCATTATAATCAGAAAAATTCAAATTAAGACAACTCTGAGATACCACTATACACCTGTCAGATTGATTAGAATGACAGGGAAAGATAATGCAGAATGTTGGAGGGGATGTGGCAAAACTGGGACATTGATACATTGTTGGTGGAATTGTGAATACATCCAACCATTCTGGAGAATGATTTGGAACTATGCTCAAAAAGTTATCAAACTGTGAATACCCTTTGATCCAGCAGTGTTATTATATCCCAAAGAGATTTTAAAGAAAGGAAAGGTACCTGCATGTGCAAGAATGTTTGTGGCAGCCCTCTTTGTAGTGGCCAGAAACTGGAAACTGAGTGGATGCTCATCAATTGGAGAATGGCTAAATAAATTGTGGTATGGGAGAATGGCTGAATAAATTGTGATATATGAATATTATAAAATATTATTTTTCTGTGCTGGAACTCTGTCTTACCAAAAATCAGTTGGAGTCTGGATCACTAAACGTCTTTATTCTTGATCTTTTTTATGGTCAAGGTCAGGGGATTAGATCTAGCAATCTCCACACACACCTTCCTCCCTCAAATGCCACGAGAGAGAGAAAGAGAGAGAGTCTCAATTTCCTCTTCCTCCTCCTACTCCCCCCCACATGTCACTTCCCCCTTTTTGTCCCACCAATCAAGTCAGCACAGAATAGCTGGGGAGGGTCAACCTTCAAACAAGTTAATAGAGAACCATCCAATTGTCAGTTAGTTCTCATGTGCTCCGTTATCCAAATGCATTTGCTCAGTTCTAGCCCTTTAGAATTCTGTAAGAAATGACTAGCAGGATGATTTCAGAAAGTCCTGGAGAGATTTACATGAACTGATGTTGAGTGAAATAATCAAGACCAGAAGATCATTATATACTTCAACAACAATACTATATGATGATCAATTTTGATGGACGTGGCCCTCTTTAACAATGAGATGAACCAAATCAGTTGCAGTAGAGCAATATTGAATTGAACCAGCTACACCCAGTGAAAGAACTCTGGGAGATGACTATGAACCATTACATAGAATTCCCAATCCTTCTATTTTTTATCTTTGGAGAAAATTTAATTGAGACAGAAAAGAGTACACTTTTTTCTCAGTGGTTTATGGAACCTATAAAAAATGACCATATATTAGGGCATAAAGACCTCAGAATCAATGCAGAAGGCAGAAATAGCAAATGCATTTTATTTTTAGATCATGATGCAACAAAAATTACATGCAATAAAAGGCCACAGGAAAATAGACCAAAAATTAATTGAAAACTAAATAATCTAATCCTAAAGAATGAAAGAATGAAACAACAAGTCATAAGACACAATGCATAAAAAATCAAATTATTAGTCTCAAAAATGAAAAATGAGAATTTTCTACTAATGAAGAGGAAATTAGAGCAATAATTAACAGTTAGTTTGCCCAATTATTTGTCAATAAATTTGATAATCTAAGTGAAATGCAAGAATACCCACAAATTACAGATTGCCCAGATTAAGATAAGAGGAAATAAATTATTTAAATAGTCCCATTTTAGAAAAAAATAGAATAAGCTATTAATCAACTCTTTAAAAAAAAAAATCTCCAGGTCCAGATGAATTTGCATGAGAATCCTACCAAACATTTAAAGAACTATTAATTCTAATACTATGCAAACTATTTGAAGAAAAAAAAAAAAAAAAAAAAAAACAGGGAAAGAAGGAGTCCTACTAAATGACACAGATACAATACTGATACCTAAACCAGGTAGGGTGAAAACAGAAAAAACAAACAAACAAACAAACAAACAAACAAACAAACAAACAAACAAAAAACAAACAAACAAACAAACAAAACAGATCAATTTCCCTAATGGATATTGATGCAAAAATATTAGCAAAAAGATTACAGAAAGTCATCCCCCAGGATAATACATCATGAACAAATAGTATTTATACCAGAAATGAAGGGCTTGTAATGCTCTCTTGTTCAGTTTCTCGGGGTCTCTGGAAGCAGCCTTTGTTTCAGTTCAGTAATCACCACAAAAACAGCCAGGGGGTAAAGTTCAAATCCTTTATTATCTCTTTGCCTGATGCTGTGCAGCTTTCTGGAGAGCCTTTCAGACTAGCCTTGGTCTCAGTGGGGGAAATGCAGTAGGCCAGGCCAGCCAGTAGGAGCTTGAGTGAAGGTGAGATGAATTTCTGTATCCTTGGCTCTGAGAGCTTCTAGTGTGCTTGTCCTCTGTTGCTCTCAGTCCTTGCTTATATGCTCCACACTGAGTATAGACCAATCATTATATCATTAGGAAACCATTATTTGTTGTAGAATTAAATCAATCATACCAAACCATGCTAAACTAGAAAACCATTCTCTCCTCAATTCCACTTAGTACCTTGTAAACATTTTTGTTTCAAGTTCAGAATTCTGTCCCATAACAGTGCTGATTCAATATTCAAAAGACTATTAGTATAATTGACTGTCAATAACCAGACTAACAAAAATCATATGATTATATCCTGCTTTTAGGAAATCAGGCAGTTTTCCTTTATGATTTCCTGTAAGATAATGCCTATGTTCTTTCTTCATTGTGGCTTTCAGGATGTCTAGTAACCCTTAGATTGTCTTTACTATACCTATTTTGTGGTTGTTTTTCCTAGGAGGTATTTCATTTTTTCCTGAAGTCTTGTTGAAACATTCACTTCTATTTGTTCAATTCTAATTTTTAGTGTAATATTTTCTTCAGTTATCTTTTTTTACCTTCTTTTGTATTTGGCCAATTGAATAATTTTGTCCATTGCATTTTTTTTTAATTTCAAAAATTCTGCTGGCATCTTTTTTCATATCTATTTTATATACTTCCCCATTTTATCAAATCCCTTTTTAAGGAATATTCTTCAGATAATTTCTGTTGTTTCTTTTCCATACCCTATTGAAAAGTTTTTAATTCCTTTCCTCATTTTTCTTCTAACTCTCTTTTAAGATAATTTTTGAAATCTTCCAAGAAAAAGCCTTGTGAAATGGGAACCATCTCATATTTCCTTTTGGGACAACATCTGGAGTTGATTGGCCTTTAGGAACCTCAGGATTCGATTCTGTTTTCTCTCTCCATAAAAGTTGTCTTTGTTCAGAGTTCTTTTTACTTGTTTGCACATTTTTAAGGGTTGATATTTGTTATTAAGGCAAAGGACGATAGCTGTTTTAGTTAGTCCTGGGGTCAGTATTTCTGACTAATTTCTGGTGCTGGTTAATGTGGTCAGGTCCCAAGGTCTTCCAGGGCTCAATGGCTTACAATTTGCCTTTTGTATTTGCTTTTGGGGGTTTTACAACTTAAGAGTCTCCCAAAAGTTTCCCTGCTGCATGGAAGTTGAAGCACTCTGATTCCTCACCCCAGTTCCTTGTTCTGGGGCTCCTTGTGCTATGGTCTAGGCTCAGCAGATTGTTTCCCTGCTTATTTGAAACAGACCTGTTCTGAAATTCAGTGAAGGTATCTTCTTCTACAAATATACTCCAGACATTTGTGGGTTCTGTCACTCCAAAACCAGTTTAGAGGCTTAATCTAATGTTGGTTTGAGACAAGGTCAGAAGAAATAACAGAAAGTCATATCTACTGTCCTTCATCTTGGCTCTGCCCCTGAAATTCCTGATTATCTCGATAGAT
The DNA here is from genome assembly GCF_048593235.1 of Sminthopsis crassicaudata. Classification (NCBI taxonomy): domain Eukaryota; kingdom Metazoa; phylum Chordata; class Mammalia; order Dasyuromorphia; family Dasyuridae; genus Sminthopsis; species Sminthopsis crassicaudata. The sequence goes on from NC_133619.1 coordinate 559,945,576, forward strand.
GCAGAAAAAGCATTTGATAAAATCCAAACCCATTCCTATTAAAAATACTAGATACTATAGGAATAAATAAAGTTTTCCTTAAAATGACAAGTAGCATTTATTAAAAATCATCAGCAAGTATCATTTGTAATGGGCACAATCTAGAACCATTCCTAATAAGATCAGGAGTGAAATAAAGTTGACCTCTGTCACCACTACTATTCAATATTGTATTACAAATGTTAGGGTTTTTTTTGAATAAGAGAAGAAAAAGAAATTAAAGGAATTAGAGTAGGTAATGAGGAAACCAAATTATTACTGTTTGCAGATGATATGATGATATACTTAAAGAATGCTAGAGAATCAATTAACAAAGTACTAGAAACAATTCACAACTTTAGCAAAGTTGCAAGATACAAAATAAATCCGCATAAATCATCATTATTTTTATATATAACCAAGAAAGTCCAGCAGAAAGAGATACAAAGAAAAATCCTTTTAAATAGCTGTTGATAATATAAAATATTTGGCAATCTATCAGCCACGGTAAAGTCAGGAGCTATACAAATACAACTACAAAACTCCACACAAATGAAGTCCGATCTAATCATTTGGAAAAATAAAAAGTGTTTATATGTGGGCCTTAGAGAACATAATAAAAATGACAATACTACTTAAATTAATCTATTTATTCAGTGCCATACCAATCAAACTATCAAGAAATTATTTTAGAGATCTAGAAAAAATAATTACAAAATTCATCTAAAAGAACAAATGGTCAAAGATTTCAAGGGAATTAATGAAAAAATGCAAATAAAGGTGCCCTAGCCTTACCAGACCTAAAATATATTATTAAGCAGCTGTCATCAAAATTACTTGGTACTGCCTAAAAAAAATAGAGCAGCTGATCAGTGAATTAGGTTAAGTTCACAAGACAAAATAAATAGTCAATGGCTATAATAATCTAGTATTTGACAAATCCAAAGACCCCAGATTTGGGGGTAAGAATTCCCTGTTTGACAAAATCTTCTGGGAAAATTGGAAACTAGCATAGAAAAAACTAGGCATTGATTCACATTGAACACCATATACCAAGATAAGGTTGAAATGCTTCTTTTGAGTTCTATATTTGGAGGTCATTTTTTTCTTTGTTTATCTCTGGTCTTTTCATCAAAAATAAATGGAATTCACCAGTTTCATTGAATGTCCATCTTCTTCCCTGAAACAAAATGTTCAGTTTAGCAAGGTAATTAATTCTTGACTGTATTTCAAGTTCCTTTGCCTTTCAGAATATCAGATCCCAGGCCCTTCAATCCTTTAAAGTGGGAGCTGCTAGGTCCTGAGTAATCCTTATTTTATTGTGGCTCCTCGGTATTTGAATTGTTTCTTTGTGACTGCTTGTAATATTTTTCCCCTGGTCCAATAGTTCTCAAATTTAGCCACAATATTCCTTGGGGTTTTAATTTTGAGGTCTTTTTCAGGAGGTTTTCAGTAAATTCTTTCAATAGTCATTTTACCTTCTGATTTTTATGATATCCAGGCAGTTCTCTTTGTTGATTTCCTGAAAGATAGTATTTAGGCTCTTTTTTTTCATCATATATTCCAGGGAGTTCAATAATCCTTAGATTGTCTCTCCTAGATCTATTATCCAGGTTAGTTGTTTTCCCAGTTAGGTATTTTACATCTTTTCTCTTTTTTCATTTTTTTTCTTGACTACTTCTTGTTGTCTCATTGTCATTCATTTCCATTTGTTCCATTCTGAATTTTGGTGAAGTATTTTCACTTACTTTTTTTTTTACTTCTTTTTGTATTTGTCCAATTGAATTTTTAAATGAGTTGTTTTGTTCTGTGGAGTTTTTCTCCATTTCACATATTTTGGTTTTTTTAAGGAGTTTTCTTTTTCCATTTCACAAATTCAGTTTTATAAGGAGTTATTTTCTTTTTCTGTTTCACAAATTCTGTTTTTTCTGGGAGTTGCTTTCTTTTTCCATTTTATCAAATCTATTTTTCAATTAGTTGTGTGCTTTTTCCAAACCCTTTTGCAAATTTTCCTTCATTTCCCCATTTTTCTTCTAGCTCTCTTTTAAAATCCTCTTTTTAAATTTCCTCTAGGAGAGCCTTGTGTGATGGGGACCAGGTTATATCACCTTTTGGGTCTTCATCTGGGGACTATCTGCCTTCAGTCTCCTAAGGGTTTGAAATCTCATCTTCTCTTCCACTATAAAGGCTGTCTATCATCAGAATCCTCTTTACTTTTTTACTCATTAAAAAAAGTTATGAAAAAAAGTTACAGTATGATTTTAGAGTGGGGAAGGTTTTTCAAGCAGTTGCGGCTGCACTGGGTCAGTGCTGATTTACTCCTAGTCCTAGGTGGGTGAGATTCTGGCATTTTCAGGTTCACTATTTATCTTCTGTGTTTGTGTTGGGTATTTTTATAACTTTTCTGCTGATATACTGGCTTGCAAACAGAGCAGAGTGGCCAACAATGCTATAGACTCCTGTAGATTCCTCCCCTTAGATTCTTTGTCATATAGAGTCTGTGATACCCCAGGACTCTACTCTATCTATGCAGGCATTTGTACTCAGCTGCTTGTGCTTCGTTCCCTCCATCCCATTCTGATTAAAACAGACCTTTTCTGGTCTGTTTCCTCCCTGTAGATTCTCCACCATATGGAGTCCACACCACTTGCAGAGATTGTATCACCCTGGGACTCTGCACTGTCTCTGCTGGTGTTTGTACTCAACTGCTTGGGCTGCTATCTCCTTCCCATTTCCAATTGAAACAGATCTTTTCTGGAGATCTTTGAAATTATCTTCTGCTGATAATTTGTTGCATTTCCAATATTTGTGAGTTCTGCCAGTCCAGAACTAATTCAGAGGTTAGATTTTGTAATTAGTGTGAGGATTGTAAAGATGGTCAGAAAGAAACATGTGTTGTCTCCACCATCTTGGCTCTACCCATCTGATCCAATCATTCTGGAGAACAATTTGGAACTATGTACAACATGGTATCCAAATGTTATCAAAAACATCAAAATGCAAACCCATTGATCCAGCAGTGTTTCTATTGTACTTATTATATATCAACAAGATCTTCAAGGAGGGAAAAGGACTCACAAAAATGTGTGTGGCAGCCCCTTTTGTAGTGGCAAGAAACTGAAAAATTATGAGCCCCTAAGTTGGAGAATAGCTGAATAAATCGTGGGATATGAATGTTACGGAATATTATTGTTCAATAGAAATAATCAGCATGATGATTTTAGCGTGGCTTGGAAAGACTGACATGAACTGATGCTAAGTGAAATGAACAGAAGCAGAAGCAGAAGGAGATCATTATACACAGCAATAACAAGATCAAATGATGATTGATTCTGATGGACTTGGTTCTTTTTTAACAATGAGATGCTTTGGGCCAGTTCCAATGATTTATGATAAGGAGAACACACAGAGAGAGGACTGTAGGAATTGAGTATGGTTCACAACATGGCATTTTCACTCATTTTGTTTTTGTTTGCTGAATTTTATTTCCTTACTCATGCTTTTTCTCTTTCATTTGATTTTTCTTGTGCACTAAGATAATTATACAAATATATATGCATACATTGGATTTAACATATATTTTACCATGTTTTACATATATTGGAGTACTTACCATCCACAGGAGGTATTAAGTCCAGGCTATATCCCTGGAGGCCTCAGGATCATCCAGAGTCAGGTAAGTAAAAGTCCTTAGTCTTTAGGAGGAGAAGTGAGAGAAGCAGGCAAACTGTCACAGGCTTGCCAAAGCTGTATCCTTGATTCTCAAGTCCAAAGTCACCACCTTCTCTCCTCCTCATCCTACTGAAAAGGGACTCTGGCCTGTCTCACCCCACCCTCTAATCCTTGCCTATGATTATCTTAACACCAAACATTGAGCCAGCATCAACTGTAAGAAGAGTCATTTATCCAAACATATACTAACAGAGTCATTGTCTCATATTGAATAGATAATTAGCATTAAGTGCTGGGTTGTCTGATTCAAATATATATTTTCATAATTTCAGCCCTTTACAGGTACGGGGTCAGGGAAAGGGCGTAAAAATTGGAATACAAGGTTTTCCATGGATTAATGTTGAAAAATTATCCATGCACATGTTTTGAAAATAAAAAGATTTAGTTAAAAAAAAACTTGCTTGTCAGTCAACAAATAGTAATTAATAACTACCTATTATTGCCAGGAATTATTCTAATTTCTGAGCATGCAAAGAAAGGCAAAAAAAATTTTTTTTAAATCTATCCTGTCTTCAAGGAATTCACAAATTAATAAAGAAGACAATAACCAAAGACAAACAAAAGAAGACAAACGAACAAAAAAGATACATACAGGTTAAATAGGAAACAGTTTAAATCCACATAAATCATCAGCATTTTTATATATTACCAACAATGTATAACAGCAAGAAATACAAAGAGAAATTCCATTTAAATAATGATACATAATATAAAATATTTGGGAGTCTGTCTACCTGCCAAAGCAAAGTAAGGAGCAGTATGAATGCAATTACAAAACACTTTCCATGCAAATAAAGTCAGCTCTAATCTCTTGGGAACATATCAAGTAAGTACTTATGGATAAACTGAACTAATATAATAAAATTGACAATTCTACCTAAATTAAGCTACTTATTTAGTGCCATGCCAATCAATCTCCCAACAACTTACTTTACAGAGCTAGATAAAATAATAACAAAGTTCATCTGGAAGAACAAAAGGTCAATAATTCCAAAGGAATTAATGAAAAAGTTGCAAATGAAGATGAACTAGTTTTTCCAGACCTGAAACTGTATTATAAAGTAGCAATTATCAAAACCATTTGGTACTGGCTAAGAAATAGAATAATTGATTAGAGGAATAGGTTAGGTTCACAGGACAAAATAGTCAATAACTATAGTAATCTAGTGTTTGAAAAATCCAAAGACTCCAGCTTTTGGGATAAGAACTCACTATTTGACAAAAACTGCTAGGGAAATTGAAAATTTGTATGACAGAAACTAGGCACTGACCCACACCTAATACTGTATACCAAGATAAGGACAAAATAAGTTCATGATTTAGACATAAATCATATCTAAATGACATAATTTGCTTATAATAACAAAGATATTATAAGCAAATTAGAAGAGCATAGGAGAGTATACTTTTTAGATCTGTGGAGAAGGAAAGAATTTTATGCCAAAGAAGAACTGGAGATCATTATTAAACACAAAATAGATCATTTTGATTATATTAAGTTAAAAAGTTTTGTACAAATAAAATTAATGTAGACAAGATTAGAAGGGAAGCATTAACATTTTTACTAGGAAAATATTTTTACATTCAAGGGTTCTGATAAAGGCTTCATTCCTAAAATATATAGAGAATTAACTCAAATTTGTAAGAATTCAAGCTATTTTTCACTTGATAAATGGTCAAATGATATCAACAGACAATTTTCTGATGAAGAAATTGAAACTTTTTCATCATATGAAAAAGTGCTCTAAAATTCTATTAATCAGAGAATTGGAAATTAAGACAAATCTGAGGTGCCATTGAACAACTCTCAGATTACATAAGATGACAAGAAAAGATAATGAGGAATGTCGGAGAGGAAGTGGGAAAATTAGAACATTGATAAATTGTTGCTGAAGATGTGAACTGATTCAACTATGCAACAACAATTTGGAACTATACTCAGAAGGCTATCAAACTGTGCATATCCTTTGATCCAACATTATTTTCACTGGGCTTGTATCCCAAAGAGCCATAAAAGTACAAGTTCACAAGCCATAAGTACAAAAATGTTTGGGTCATTCCTTTTTGTAGTGGCAAGAAACTGAGAATTGAGTGGATACCCATGAGTTAGAGGATGGCTAAATAAGTTATGCTATATGAATGTTATGGTAAATTATTGTTCTATAAGAAACAATCATCAGGATGATTTCAGAGAGACCTGGAGAAATTTACAAGAGCTAAAGCTAAGTGAAGTGAGCAGAACCAGTAGATCATTATACATGGCAACAAGGATTGTTTGTGATGATCAATCCTGATGGACATGGATCTTCTCAACAATGAGATGATTAAAGCCAGTCCCAAAGATCTTGTGATGAAGAGAGCCATCTGCACCCAGAAAGAGGACTGTGGGAAATTAGTGTGGATCACAACATAGTATTTTTGTGGTTTCTTGATTGCATTTTTTTTTCATTTTTTTTCCCTTTTTGATCTGATATTTAGTATGCAGCAAGATAATTATGGAAATATGTATAGAAGAATTGCATATGCATAGATTTCTTGCTACCTAGGGGAGGGGGTGGGGAAAGGAGGGAAAAATTGGGACACAAATTCTTGCAAGGGTGAATGTTGAAAATTATTCATGCACATGTTTTGAAATTCAAATTTTAATAATAAATAAGAAATAATTATGAGAGGAAATGCACAAGAATTAAGAATGAATATGAAAAATGTGTTGTAGAAGACTGCATTTTAGTTGGGACTTTAAGAAAATAAAGGAAACCAATTAAAAATAATGAGGGATTTTAGGCATAAGGGACAAAAAAAAAATCCCGGACCTTTGTTTTGTGTATGAAATGCAAGGGTACCAGTGTCACTGAATAGAAAAATATGTGATAGAGTAAGGCAAAGACTGGAAAGTAGGGGTGGGACTAATTGATTCAATAATTTGAACAACATAATATTGATAACTGAATTAACAGAAGCACTCTAAGCAATTATTTGAATTAAAATTTAGCTATGTTTGTTTCATCTTCATCATTTATTTTTGTCTGTTTTCAATACTTTCTTTTAGATTTGGGAACTCTGGAATACAATATCCTTAGGCATTTTCATTTTGGGACCTCTTTCAGTAGATGATTGATAGATTCTTTCCATTTTTATTTTACCCTCTGAATTGAGGATATCTGGGCAATTTCCTTGATGATTTTTTGAAAGACAATGACTAGACCTATTTTTGACCATGACTTTCAAATAGTCCAATAATTCTTAAATGTTCTCGTCTAGATCTATTTTCCATATTATTTGCTTTTCCAGTGATATATTTCACATTTTCTCCTGTTATTTTTTTATACTTTTGATTTTGTTTGATTGTTTCTTGATGTCCCATGAAGTCATTAATTTTCACTTGCACTGATTATAATTTAAGTATACACCCACCCACTTTTTTTTTCCTTTAGCAAGCTTTTGTACCTCCTTTTCCATTTGGCCAATTCTACTTTTTAATTTGCTTATATCATCACCCTTTATATTTAATTTATGAACCTATTTCAACCTCATTTTGGTTATAGGTTGTGAAATGTTGGTCTATGCCTAATATCTGCCATACTCTTTTGCAGTTTTCCCAGCATTTTTTGTCACATGATGAGTTCCTATTCTAAAGTTAAAGTCTTCGGATTTACCAAATAATAGATACTATAGTAATCGACTATCATGTCTTATGTATCTAACCTATACTGAATGATTTTCATGATTACCATTTTATAATATAATTTTAGGTCTGGTACAACTAGGCCAACTTCCTTTGCATTTTTTTTTCATCAATTTCCTTGCTATTCTTGACCTGTTGTTTTTCTAGATGAATTTTGTCATTTTGTCTAACTCCCAAATATTTCAGATTTTCTCCTATAATTTCAAATCAATTTTTTAATCTCTTACTGTTTGCCTTTATAAGTAATATATAGAAATACCAATGATTTATGTGAGTTTGGGATTTCTAAAATTGTTTTTCAAAATATTAGCTGTTCATTAAAGCATGAGAATGGATGGTTCTTTGAATTAAGAAGAAAACGGTGATAGAGAACTTTAGTAACTTCAGTTCTACTATCTAAAGGGTTGTAAATATCACCTTCATGGTAAATTATGCATGTCAAATCAGAAGATAGCTTTAGTGTTTAACACTGTTTACCCAAATTGCTTATGGAGATATTGTAGTCTATGGGTGTTTAACTTATTTTCAAATATAGAAATTATAACTAAAAATTGTGCTCAGAGATTTCTAACTTTAATGCATGCACTAACTTGTCTCATAATCTGTTTTTGTCAAGCTAACATATTTTAACAATTTAACAAGCATTTCCAAATAATTTCTGAATTACCCTGTGGTTTCTTTCTAAAACTATCATATAATCAGAAAACAAAATTTATATGCATTCTATTTACATGTTACTTTCTACTTTTCAAAGCACTTTTATGTGATCTTTTTTGATTCTCACAATAGCCTCATGAAGAAGTATAACCATTTTGAACAAATAAAATTTCAGTTCGTAATAAGCTATTCAATTTATGAATCCACATTAGTAATAACATTTACACACATCTAAAATATCTAAGGCATTTGATAGGTGCATTAAGGGAGAGTGGAGAGATGGCAAAAAAGGAAATGAAATCACCAGTTACCAGTTATAGCACATCAAAAGATGAACAAGATAACTATAATCATGCTCTACTTCTGTCTATTAGAATGATTGCAAAAGAAAATCTGATATTGTGTGATACAGTCCAATTCAACTTCATTTCTCTCCGTTTCAGTTGTTGACATTCTAGACTTCAAAAAAATGATCACTATCAGATACCTTCTTTCTATCACTGCTCCTCTTCCCCTCAGGTTCTTAGCTCCTTTGTCCCTTGTTTTCTCCTTTTAGTCAGTACACTTCCTGGCAGAAATTGTTTTTCTTTATTTATTTAACTATATCTCCAGTAATTAGCAAAGTGCCTTGCATATATTAAACATTCAATAAATGTTTCTTTTTTTCTTTCCTAATGAGAGAAGAAGAAATAGTACCTTCTCAGAATACGAATAGGTTCTTGGAATTTTTAAAGGAATGGAATAGCACAGACAACCTGGGAGCAGTTTTGTTTTAGTTTGGTGTTATTTCAAGAAAAAAAAGAAAGGAAAAAAATTGAATTTACTAGAGAAAAAAAAAAGAGAGAAAAGGGTAATAATACTGACTTTGTATAATTGAATTACATAAAATGATTATATCAATTTAGAGGAAAGATTAGTGAAAGTCAGAGACATGAATCTTACTTGCATCTGAACTGGGTAAAGGAGAATCAGACACAACAGTACATAGATATACATAAACCCAAACAATGAAACATACACACAAACACACACACACACAGTTTGATGTTGAAGTATTTTGATTTCAAAAGTGAATTAACTAGGATAGAAAGAGTGAGATTAAAAGTAAAAGTAGATTCAGGAAGGAATTAAGTATTAAGTAAAACACAATCTAAACATTAAGAATGATGGATAAAGAAAAATAAAAGGAAAGAAAGGAAGGATAAGAAACTTATAGGGAGATGGATAAAAGGTAGTAGAATAAGTAAAAGGAATCAATTGCATCAAATTTGCACAAATGCAAATTATTAGTATGTGTTGCTTAATCTTTTCTCTTAACACCATTTTCTTTGTAAAGAAGAGGAAGAAAGAGAAAATATAAAAGGATAGGATGAAAAAAATAAACAATTAATAATTATAATTGTAACCAGGATTAACTAAATCATAAAAAGAAGAGGCTAAAAATGAGTTAGAAGGCATAATCTAGCAAAATGTTATTTGTAAGACATTTATGAAACAGTAAGATTCACAAAGTTAAAATAAATTGCTGGAAAATGATTTTACATGAAATATAAGATGAAGAAACCAAGGCAATTAAATCAATTGTCTTGTATAAGTTTACTCAATTAATAAGTGTTTGAGTTTTAATTTGAACTCAGGTCTTTCTGATTATAGGTATAGCACTGTAATCAATGTACTACCTCATTTAGAAAGCAAGGGTTGAATGTGTGTTAATAATATAGATAGGTACAAATATGTGTACCAAAAAGGTACATATGGCATTTTAAAATAAATATTATTTCATTGATACATTTTAATTTTATATTTATATACCATTCTATATTATGGTATAATATAACTTATGTATAGTTTATATTTATTCTTAAATGACACTTTCCCCATATTGTCCTACCCAGAGTCATTCCTTTGTACCAAAAAAAATTTAAAAATAAGAGGTAAAAAGTTCACAAAATTAACTAATAATCCAAATAAATCTATACAAAACTCCAAATCCATATTATCTCATTTTTATTAATTTATGAAATAATGCAAGCATTTCCATAACAGTAGAATTTTTAAGAGTATGATTACACATAAAACTATTCTATTATGTAAACTTGCTGTTACTTTTAAATATATAATAAAAGCCTAATTTTCTTTTGTTACTTATGTGCTATTTTATTATCCCCAATTACAAGTAAAAACAATATTTATCGGACTTCTGGCCAAGATGGCAGAGAGGATGCACACATCTGCTTAAGGTCCATGTTTTCTCTCAGAATTTATCTCATGACAAGCCTCAGAATTAGTGCTAGACTGAAAAAAAAAACACAATTATCAAGAGAAGATATCCTCAAAAGTCGACAGAAAAGGTTTTAGATCGGGCACAAACGGAGGGCAAGCAGCAGCAGCACAGCAGAGTAAGGCAGGCAGCTCAGAGCTGAGCTGAGGGGGGAGGGGTGTGATCTCAGCTGTTTCTGTGGAGAGAGCTGTAATACAGCATTGGCTACTTTGCTCTGGCAGCAAGCCAGTAGACAAGCAGAGAAGCTAAAAATACAGAGGGTGAAGACTATAACCCAACTATTTGACAAAAACTGTTGGTAAAACTGGAAATTAGTTGGCAGAAATTGGGCATGGACCCACACTTAACACCATATACCAAGATAAGATCAAAATGGGTTCATGATTTAGGCATAAAAAATGAGATCATAAACAAATTACAGGAACATAGGATAGTTTACCTCTTAGACTTGTGGAGGAGGAAGGAATTTGTGACCAAAGAAGAACTAGAGATTGTTATTGATCACAAAATAGAAAATTTTGATTATATCAAATTAAAAAGCCTTTGTACAAACAAAACTAATGCAAACAAAATTAGAAGGGAATCAGCAAACTGGAAAAACATTTTTACAGTTAAAAGTTCTGATAAAGGCCTCATTTCCAAAATACATAAAGAATTGAATCTAATATATAAGAATTCAAACCATTCTCCAATTGATAAATAATTATCAAAGGATATGAACAGACAATTTTCCGATGATGGAATTGAAACTATTTCCACTCATATGAAAGAGTGCTCCAAATCACTATTGATCAGAGAAATGCAAATTAAGACAACTCTGAGATACCAGTACACACCTGTCAGATTGGTTAAAATGACAGGAAAAAATAATGGTGAATGTTGGAGGGGATGCGGGAAAACTGGAACATTGATGCATTGTTGGTGGAGTTGTGAAAGAATCTAACCATTCTGGAATTATGCCCCAAAAGTTATCAAACTGTGCATACCCTTTGAACCAGCAGTGCTACTACTGGGCTTATATCCCAAAGAAATACTAAAGAAGGGAAAGGGACCCATATGTGCCAAAATTTTTGTGGCAGCCCTTTTTGTAGTGGCTAGAAACTGGAAAATGAATGGATACTCATCAATTGGAGAATGGTTGGGTAAATTGTGGTATATGAATGTTATGGAATATGATTGTTCTGTAAGAAATGAACAGCAAGATGAATACAGAGAGGCTTAGAGAGACTTACATGAACTGATGCTGAGTGAAATGAGCAGAACCAGGAGATCATTATACACTTCAACACCGATACTGTATGAGGATGTATTCTGATGGAAGTGGATATCTTCGACAAAGAGAAGATCTAATTCAGTTCCAATTGATCAATGATGGACAGAATCAGCTACACCCAGAAAAGGAACACTGGGAAATGAGTGTAAACTGTTTGCATTTTTTTTTCTTCCCAGATTATTTTTACCTTCTGAATCCAATTCTCCCTGTGCAACAAGAGAACTGTTCAGTTCTACACACATATATTGTATCTAGGATATACTATAACATATTTAACATGTATAAGACTGCTTGCCATCTAGGGGAGGGGGAGGGAGGGAGGGAAGGGAAAAGTCGGAACAGAAGTGAGTGCAAGCGATAATGTTGTAAATAATTACCCAAGCATATGTTATTTCAATAAAAAGTTATAATAAAACAACAACAACAACAACAATGACAATCATAATAATCAAATGTTAGTCTATTATAGAAAACTTCATTTGGTGTAAACATCAAAGCAACCCTGAAGTTCTCATCTGAACACTCAGTAATTTCAACTCTAATCAATTTAGTTTTCTTATTTAATTATAAATGAATGAAATAAGGAATCATAATTCAAATACTATGATCATATTAAATATATTCACAAGCAAAAAAATAATAATATTTGTCATTCATTTCAAAAACTCCAAATTCCAGATTTTCTCCTTTGTTTCTCCCTATCTTCCCTGAAAAACAAACCAACCCAATTTAGGTTATGCATGTGTAGTCATGTAAAACATTTCCATAATAGTCATGTTGTGGAACAAAACTAAAAAAAAAAAAAGTTTAAAAAAATATACTTCTGTCATCAGTAGTTCTTTGGGGATGACCATTTTTCGTCACAACTCTTTCAGAGATGTCTTGGATCATAATATTGCTCAGAATATCTGTTATTTACAGCTGGCCATGATACAATATTTGTTACTTTGTACATGGTACATTTCATTTTGCTTCAGCCCATCCAAGTCGTTTTCAGGTTTTTCTAAGAGCATTTTGCTCACCAAATTTTACAGAATAAGAGCATTCCCCAATGTTTTTTAAAAAACATGTTTTTACAGTCACATAGCACAATGTGTTCACCCAAATTAATGGGCTTCTCGTTTTCCAATTCTCTGCTTCCATAAAAGAGCTGCTATAAATATCTTTGAATATATAGGTAGTTTTCCTTTTTGATTTTATCTGGGTTTTTTTGGATATAGACTTAGTATAGTATTACTAGGTAAAAAGGTATGTATAGTTTTATAGTTCTTTGGGCATAACTCCAAATTGCAGCACATTTTTAAATATGGCTTTAGACAGCTTTTATCACTTCACTTGAAAACTATTCTTATTTTTTGATCATTTATCAATTGGGGAATGGCTTTTTTTATAAATTTGACTCATTTTATGTTTGAGAAATGAGCCTTTAACAAAGAAACTTTTTCAATTTTTTCTCATACTTATTATTGGTAACTGTATGTCCTATTTATTCTATTCTCTCTTCTCACTCAGTCCCTCCTCAAATTGTTTTATTTCTGACTATTCCCATCCCTCAGTTCCTCTTCTCCTCTATTAATTCTACTTCCGTTTCATCCACTAGCTCTCCTACATTTCCTGTAAAGTAAAATATATTTCTATATGCAATTGAGTGTGTATGTTATTCCCTCTTTGAGCCAACTCTGATGAGAGTAAAGTTCATTCACCTCCTCCAACTGCCCTGTTTTCCTCTCCACTGTAAAAGGTTTTTTTCTCATCTCTTTCATGTGAGAACATTCCCCAATTCTATCTCTTTTCCTTTCTCCCAGTACTTTCTTCTTTCACTCCATAATTTTGTTGTTTTATATGTTATCCCTTCACATTCAACTCACACTCCTTCTAATTGACCTAATAATGATAAAGTTCTTATGAGTTACAAATATCATCTTCATAAGAAAAATATAAACAGTTTAATTTTATTATGAATTCTCTTTCTTGTTTATATCTTTATGCTTCCCTTGAGTCTTGTATTTAAGTCAATTTTCTATTCAGATCTAGTCTTTTCATCAAGAATGCTTGAAAATTCTCTATTTCATTGAAGATCTATCCCTCCCCCCTAAAGAATCATACTCAGTTTTGTTGTATAGATGATTCTTAGTTGTAATTTTATTTCCTTTGCACTTTGGAATATCACATTTCAAGGCCTCCAGTCCTTTAATGTAGAAGCTAGTAAGTTTTGTATTGTTACGATTATGATTCTGTGATACTTCCAATTGTTTCTTTCCAGCTACTTGCAATATTTTCTCCATGACCTGGGAGTTCTGGACTTTGGGTATAATATTCCTGGGAGTTTTCATTTTGAGAGCTTTTTCAGTAAATGATTGCTGGTTTCTTTAAATTTCTCTTTTATCCTCCAATTCTGGAATATCAGAGCAATTTTCCTTAATAACTTCTTGAAAGATGATGTCCATCCTCTTCTTGATCATGGTTCTCAATAATTTTCAAAATTTAAATTTAAATGATCTCTCTTGGAATTATTTCCAACTCAGTTGTTTTTCCAGTGATAAACATTGTCCTTTATTTTATTTTTTTATTCCTTTGATTTTGTTTCAATTTTTCTTGATTTCTTAACATCATTAGCTTCTATTTGCTCAATTCCAATTTTTAAGGAATTATTATCTGTAGTGACTTAATTTTTTTTTTGCTTTTTTACCATTTGTCTAATTCTATTTTTTAAAAGAAGTTTTTTTTCTTCAGTGAAATTTTGTTCCTCTCTTTACATTTGGCCAACTCTGCTTTATAAGGCATTTTTTCACCACAGCTTTAGTACCTACTTTTCTATTTGATCTAGTCTGTTTTTAAAGGGTTATTTTCTTCAGCATTTTTTGGATCTGTATCAAGCTGTTGTCTTGTTTTTTTTTTTTTTCATGATTTTCTTGTATCACTGTCATTTATCTTCCAATTTTTCCACTACTTTTTTAACCTTGATTTTTAAAACCCTTTTTGAGCTCTACCGTGGTCTGAGACCACTTCATATTTTTCTTGGAGGCTTTGGATATAGGAACTTTGACTTTATTATTTTCTGTACGTGTATTTTGATCTTCCTTGTCACAATGGTTATTTTCTATGGTCAGAATTTTGTTCTTGTTTGCTCATTTTCTCAGACTATAACTTGATTTTTAAATATTTGTTAAAGTAGTACTTGGCTTCTAGGGTGAAAGCTGTACTGTCCCAAATTTCAAGGTTTTTTTGCAACTGTTTTCAGCTGCAACCTGCAACTTTTAAGTTCTTTTAAGGAGAAATACTAACTCCCCTCTTGACCTGTTCTCTTATCTATGAGTGATCAAAATAATTCTTTTCTACCATATATCTCTGTGGCCTCTTCTACTGTGGCCACCAGTTCTGGTAAACAAATGCTCCTCCTCACTTTGAGACTATCTCTCAAAACTGCTAGCTGGGTCAAAGAATGGTCAAGGCAATATCCTGCTTCAATAGTTAATAAAAAGACCTTATAATCTTCTTTTTACCACTTGTCTCCCCTCATTAACTCTAGGCTAAGATCTCTGGAATCAGCAATTATCACTGCTCATTCAGTGGCTCCTAAGGCCCACTTCTGCTTTACTAGAGCTTTCTCTGCTTGTACCAGTGCCCTATGCTGAACTGTGCTCTTCTCAATCTGGTACAACAGACCTTTCCTGCTAACCTTCTAAGTAGCTTTTGGATGGAAAATTGTTTCATTCCATCTTTTTTGAATTATGCTGCTCTAGAATTTGTTTAAAGTCATTATTTAAAGTTATTTGGAGAAGTTTAGAGGAGATCTCAGGTGAGTTCCTTCCTTTACTCTGTCATCTTGGTTCTGTATTCCCTCCACTTCTGAAATAATGGAAGGGAGCACACTTTTTTACACTAGTTGCAAAGAGCTGGACCTATGGTTTTCTTGATTGGAAGGATTACTCAATAAGTAAAACCTCTCAATAAATATCAATTAATGACACATCAGAAACTTCAGATCTTCAATAACTACTTGTAGAGAGCCAAGTGTTTTGTTCTATATCATAAAAGTAGAATCTGGCAGAAACAGAACTTAGAACATGTTTTTCTGACTCAAAGCCTTACCTCTACTACTCATGTCATGTTCTATCTCTTTAGTTTTATGAAATATTTAATATACATTTTAACTATAAAATAGAAATCTAATAATTTTTTGTCTTCAGTGAAATGGCATCACAGAAGGTAGCATACTAAATTCACCCCACACCCAAACTGGGGCTTAGTCAGTGTTTAGCTGCACAAATAACAACCAATCTGTCTCTAATAAAGCGTAGAGGTTAAGCTGGTTGACATTTTCTCTAAAGTATTAAAACAGAAGATAATAAAATTTACCATTTTAGATACCTTTAAATGAGCACTACGCATGTGCCATGAAATTGTTGCCTAGGTAACAAGCAAGTGCATCTTATTTTTGGCATAAACCTGTAGGTGTATGAAAAATCTGAAATCTGCACCCACACAGGATGAACACTGATATTCATGATGCCAACTGAAACCATGGGCAAAGCAATTGTGAAGCCCCATCTAGTGGTCATCAAGAATCACTAAAGAATATATGGCACAATGGTTAATGATAATTCACAGCACTGGGTATAAAGTAATTGAATGGTCCATATAATTTCTATGCTTGTTTGGATGAGGAATTTGAGACACCAGGGAAAAAAAGACCAAATTCAAGAATTATGAAAATGTTTGTATCTTTCTAGGCAGGCAACTCAGCAAGATTTGCCTGATAATCAAGTGAGATAATTGGATACTGCTCTAAAAGATATATTGATTTTACAAAAAAATGAGAATTTTATTTCACTGATATGAATTAATCCTTTCTTAAGTATTGATTTGGTAACTACGTAGTTCTCTGGAGGTTTACAGAATCTTGTAATATCATTGTGATAATCAAGGGAACTAAGTCTATTTGGGAGCTAATTAAGCAAAATGTCAAATCTAAGATTAGGGAGGTGATAATCCCGTGACACTTTCTTCAGGAGAGAATCATTGGAATTAACCATTTTAGGGAATGTTTATGTCTTTAAAGACCCAGCGATGAGAACAGTGCCATATATCTCATAGTCAGACAATAAACAGCAATTTAAGTAGAGTTAGATGGATAGTTTAAAAGGTCCTATGTATGATTATGAGTAGTATCACCTCACAAAACAATGGAAAACAATAAAAGAAAATATACAAATGTAAAGAAAATTAGACAATAGATCTAATTAAGCAGTAGTACCATGAAATAAATAATTTAAGGATTAACCTGGAAGAACAGCAAAATATTGAAAAATGAGAAAGACCTGCAAGAATAAGATGAAACAAACATTTCACTATCAATGATGGGAAAACAACAACTTGTCATCTTAACTTCACAGTTTCTAGAGACGCTAAATGAGGAAATAAAAGTCATATTAAATAATACATCATTAGGAAAAACTATTTTAATTAGAACATATATAAACACACAAGAATTCCATATTGGATGCAACAAAAATTTGAAAGCAGAAAGATCAATTCTTAAAATATTTTTAAATGGGTAACCTTTTTTAATGAAAAAAAAATATTGTCATAAACATAGCAATTAAAATAATAATGATTCTTGCCCCATATGACTTTCTTCCCATGGATATAATTTTTATGATTATAATATGCATATATATGAAGGAATTCTTGATGAAATTATAAGTACAACTGATATAAAGTTTACAAAAGCCTTTTGAAAATGTTGTTCTTAGCAGATGACATCTTCATATTTATACAATTGACTAAAAGACTAAAAAAGGTAGAGATTACATTATCTCATTCCACTTATTATTTGTTGACTTAAAAGCTCTAGATTCTAGATTTAAAATGTCACTATAAAATTATTTCTTTCAATAACATTTTATACACACATTAATGTTAAGCATATCTATATTTACAGACATAGAAATATCTATATACATATATATGTTTATCAGTGCCTCTTCTTTTTTTTTCTTTTTTTTCTTTCTTTTATCCTTTCTTTCTTCCTTCCTTTTTTCCTTCCTTCCTTCCTCCCTCCCTCCTTCCCTCTCTCCCTTTCTTTCTTTCTTTCTTTTTCTTTCTTTTTCTTTCTTTCTCTCTCTCTCTCTTTCTTTCTTTCTTTCTTTCTTTCTTTCTTTCTTTCTTTCTTTCTTTCTTTCTTTCTTTCTTTCTTTCTTTCTTTCTTTCTTTCTTCCTTTCTTCCTTTCTTCCTTCCTTCCTTCCTTCCTTCCTTCTTTCCTTCCTTCCTTTCTTTCTTTCTTCCTTCCTTCCTTCCTTCCATCATTTCTTTCTTTCACAAAATTAAATGTAGTAACTACTCTCTGATCTTGTCTCTCCTAAAGTGAAGTTAACTACATTAGTCTCCTCTGATGTTCAAGGACACCTCTGAGAGATTTCAGTATTTTTTTTCTAATGTTATGGGAACAAGACCCCATTTCAATGTGATTTTCCACATTGTTAGTCACTTCTATGCATACAATTGACATTATTTTTAAGGTGTATATATGTCAAATATATCAAGAAAAGAAGCATGAACATTCTTGTTCAACATCTTAGGGCCACACTCTGCTCTTTAGATTCCCTAAAAAGTACAATTAAAAAGATAATTGTACAAGAAACAACAAAACTATTATGCACAACTTGCTATTCTCTTCAAATATTCAACATTGTTATGTAATTTTCTACCCCTCTATCTTAGAGATCACTACAATTTAAACACAAATAAGTATATATGTGTGTAAAATTATTGTATTCATATTTCTATTTATGTGTTTCTTTTATGAATACATAAGTTTCCTTTCTATGTAAATTATAGTTAATTTAGGATTCCAGAGGTAGAACCAAGATAGCAGAGTGAAGTTAGGAAGCTGTTTGAAGGAATCCCAGCTTCCCTGGAAAACCATGTGAAACCAAGCCTCTGAACATAATCTGATAAAATGAAATCACTCTCTAGGTCAAGGTAGACTGAAAAAACTTTAAAAAAAACTCAGTCTCATTGGGGTGAAAAGAGTGTTCATCCCAAGTCAGATAGAACTTGGGAAACATGTTGAGAGGGTTTTAATTATAGCAAATCAGTACCTAAGATCCTCAGTCCTGGCAGAAAAATTAATCTACAGACATAGGATTCAAGAGAAGTATAGAAAGGTAAAAGGGGAAAATATATTACTTAATGGTTAAACTGTTTGCTTCCCTAGATGAAAAATTGATATTTTTAATTCTTTAGAACTGTATCTGTCACTGGGGCAGACAAAGGGAGATATAACATGGACTGAGGATGTGGTTGTGAATGGACTCTTGTATGATTACATTATAGAAAAAAGACATTAAAGAGTGGAAAAAAGAGAAAAGTGGAGGTATACTGGAATAATTAGTAGAAGATAAGGTAGTTGATGATTTAGGTAAAAAAAAAATTACATGGCTACAGACAGGGTGAAAAGAGCAAAAAAAAGTATATACAACAGAGAAAATAGCATGGAGTGAAATACACATCTGGTAATCAAAGCAGTTAACGTGAATGGGATGAATTCTTTTATAAAATGGAACCAAATAAGGAGTGGATTAAAAAATAGAATCAACAATATGTTGTTTACAAGAAACACATTTGACACAGAGAAATATACAGAGTAAAGACAAAAGAGTAGAACAGGAATTACTATGCTTCAGCTCAGGTAAAAAAAAAAAAAAAACGCACACACACATGCATTGGCAGCAATTCTGATCTCAGATAAAGTAAAAGTAAAAAATATATATTATTAAAAGAGATAAGGTGAGAAAATACATTTTAATAAAGAGTATCATAAATAATGAAGTAGTAATGATAATAACTGTGTATGCACCAAGTGGTAGAGCAGACAAATTCCTAGAGAAATTTTTAATCCAGTTACAGGAAGAAATAGAAAGCAAGATCATAATAGTAGAGAATCTCAACCTTTTCTCTCAGAATCATACAAATATAACCACAAAATAAATAGGAAAGAAATTAGGGAGGTTAATATGATCCTAGAAAACCTAGACAAGATAGACCTTTGAAGAAAATTGAATAAGGACAGAAAAAGATTTTCTTGGCTACATGGCACCTACAAAAAATGTTGTGTTATAGAGTGGACAAAGCTCCTACATGGGTGGTGCTGATGGTGTCACTGCCCATCCCACTCCTCTTCTTCCCTCCACCCATGAAGATGAAATTGAGGGGGGAAGATCAGGAGATAGGTAATGCCCAAATGGTGCCTACTCAGGTGTAACTGAGTTGTGAAAGTGAAAAGCACCACACTTTTTAAGCTTATCAGTATGGTACTTAAGATCCAACTCTCTATGCCTTTCAGCAGTTTTGTCAGTACCACTCCCCTTCTTCTCTCTCCTAACACTTCCTTGTCTGGCTGTTCACCTTAAAACTTTTCTTTTTTTTAGAACTTGTGGGATTCTTTAGGGCCAATTGTCTTATAATGTACACAAGGAATGTTTCTTCAGGAATCAGGACTCATAGCTTCAAAATATTCAATTAGTTGCTCTCCCACTAGTTCCCATATATCTGGCTCTAATTTTTTTTTCCTTAGAGAGTCAAGGAGACGTGCACTCTAATATACTTAAGAGCCCAGTGATCTGTCTCTGAGTTACCAACAAATCTTCTTTATTAACTTAATTATGCATTCTACATACTTCCCTTGAGGTGGGGGAAGCTCTTTTCTTAGAATTTGCTCCATTTCAGCTAAAAAAAGAAAGTGATTAGTTTAGCCCTTACCAAAGTTTCCTGCTTGTCTATTTTTATACTCATCCTATTTCCAAGTCATAGGAACTTCTCTACTGAGCTTATGATTGCTTTGTGCCCTATTTTGCAAGGCCCTGCATTTCTAGGGCCCTATGTCTGGCTGCCAAAATGTAATGTCCAGACTAGCTTTCTGGAGGATCTTGGGATAAGCCCAAGTCTTTGGTCTTAGTAGCGGAGTGAAGGAGGCAGGAGGGCCACCACAAGGCTTGTCAAAGATGGAATCTGGAATCTGAATTGTGGAGTCTTCTCTGTGACTGTGGCTGAGAGCTGTGTCTGAGCCAGCCTTCTGTTTCTGAGACTGCCTTAAATATCTCAGTATGATTACATACAGTATGAGTACAGGACACTGAGCATGAGCAACCATTACATCACCATAGAGAACTATTATCTCATACTGAGTAGGTACTTAACTATAAGGACCCTGCTGTCCTTGATTCAAGTATACCTTTTCAGAGTTCTGGTCCTCTATATATGCTGCTTCTTATTTCAGCTTTTTTTGTTAACTTATTTTCTTCTTCAACTTTAAATGCCATGCATCAGTCCCTTCTCAAAGCAATGATCAATCTCTAACTTATGATATGAAACTTAACAACTTCATTGTTTTCTCAGATATGACTGGCAAGAAATCTTAACATGATAATTAGGTGGCACATTGATAAATTGTTTTTTATTAAAGCTCTTTATTTTTAAAACATATCCATATACAGTTTTCAACATTCACTTTTGCAAGTCTTTTGTTCCAATTTTTTCTCCCTCCTTTACCCCCTCCCCGAGATGGCAAGCAATCCAATATATATTAAACACATGTAATTCTTCTATCTATATTACTACAATTATCAAGCTGAACAAGAAAAATCAGATCAAAAAGGATAAAAAATGAGAAAGAAAACAAAATGCAAACAAGCAGCAACAAAAAAGATGTTGTGATCCACATTCAGTCTCCTCAGTCCTCTCTCTGGACACAAATGGCTCTCTCCAACACAAAACAATTGGAATAGGTCTGAATCACTTCACTGTTGAAAAGTATATCCATCAGAATTGACCATTACATAATCTTCTTGTTGCTGTAAACTGTATTGTTGATTCTATTCACTTCACATATTATTCTGAGAATAATTATTTAAATAATGGACGTTTGATGAATTGCAAGACTGCCAGCTATTTGTCATAAAAAGAGAACTTAATGGAAAATTTTATATATATATATATATATATATATATATAACATATATATATATGTCATATATATATATATAATCCAAAAGAAATATAAGAAAATCATTAAAGAATAATTATATAAGCATTAAACTATTAACTTACAATATGTGAAAGTGTCAGTATTTTTAAAACAGTTTTAATTACAAAGGAAGTTTGAAACAAAATTGTTGGTGGAGTTGTGTATGATATAGGGATTTTATTTTTTAAAAATTGTTAGGAAAAAATAAAAAGCCATTATCTCAAAAAGTGAAGCATAAAAGGAAGAAGTAATATACAGGAAACAGGTGAGTGTGGAGGGCTGGAAAATTGGAACCTTGCTCTCATCCAGTTTGAAGAGAGAAAAAAAACAAAACAAAACTATATCTAAAGAGCTTTGAAATTTGAATTTCTATAGAAGTGAGATAACTGGGAGATAGGTTGGGAGGGAATTTTACAACTAAAATAAGGAATAGAAGAGTGAGGGGAAAAAAAGAGAGTCTGGAATAAATAAATAAAATAAGATGGAAGGAAATTCACAAAGAATGATTAGAATCATGTTGAATCTATAAGAATGTAAGTCATTCCCCAATTGATAAATTGTCAAAGAATAGTAGTTTTACAATGAAGAAATCAAAATAATTCGTAGCCATGTATAACAATGCAATAAATAATTATTGATTAGAGAAATGCAGATTAAATCAATCATTAGATATGTTTCATACTTAACGGACTGACTAAAATGATAAAACAAGGAAAGTTACAAATGTTGGAGAGGATGTGGAAATATTGGGTGCTCATTCATTGTTTGTGAAGGGGAATCTGAAATTATGCCCCCAAAGTTATTAAACTACCTATACCCTTTGATGCATCATTATCATGATTTTGTCTATTTATAAATATCATTAAGGAAAAAGGAAAAAGAAACAATATGTTTATACCAGCTTTGTGGTGGCAAAGAATTGGGAATAATAGGGATGTGCATCAATTCGGGAATGGCTGAACAAATTGTGGCATATTATTGTGATTCCTGATGGAATGATATGTGATTTATGATGGAATATGCTATAAGAAATGATTTTAGAAAAACATTAAAAACTAGCACAAAAAATAAAGAGCAAAATGAGCAGAAGCAAAAGAATAATATTTCTTGTAACAGCAACAGTGTTTTAAAAATTACTCTGAATGTTATTGTCTATTATAAGTACCTAAATTCATTATATCCACTCATTCTTTAGAATCAAGTTATTTAATTTCCAATTGGTTTCTAATCTATTTTTCCTGGCCTTTAATACAAATGTACCCAGTAATTGAATAGTTTTACTCTTCAGTTCAAGAAAAAAGAAGATACAACTCCATTTAATCTGGAAATTAACAAAGATCTGAAAAAAGGCTTTCACTCTTTATGGGTCTACCTTGTCTTATGTTAAGATGTTATTATAGAATTGGCTTTTGAAGTTTTAACCTCTAATGATTGGAAATCTATACCAAGGTCATGTTTAAAATATGGACAAAACTTGTTGTGAGTATAGTGAGCTCTCTAGAATATAAGCCCAATGAAATGAGCAACCTGGAGTTCAATCACCTTTGAACAACTAATAGGTGTAGGTCCTTATGAAGATATTTTAGAAAAAATTAATTACCCTTTGACAGCATATAAACAAATTGTTTCTGCTGCTATCAAAGCATGGGCCACCTTCTCAGGAAGACAAGATGGAGCAAAAGCCTTCACAAAAATAGCACAAGGTCCAAATGGACCCTTTGCTGATTTTATGGTACATCTGCAGACTGCTATCATACCAACTATTGGTGAAAATGAAGCAACAGAAATTATGATAAGACAACTTGTTAACAAAAATGCTATTGAGGTTTGTAGAAGAATTATACTAGGACTACACAAGGATGCTCCTTTAGATGAGATTATAAGATGTTGTGCCACAATGGGCACAAATACCTTTTATAACTAGGCTATGATGCAGACTTCCCAAGATCTAAACATAGGGAGACAGGGCCCCTTTTGGCAAAGAACTTCCAGAGAGACTCATCAATGCTTTCAATGTGGTAAAGTAGGGTATCTGCAAGTTCAATGTTTCCATAAAGACAGAGTGAGAAAATGGGGTGAGAGAACAAGACCCAAAACTTCATGTCCAAAAT
The DNA here is from genome assembly GCF_048593235.1 of Sminthopsis crassicaudata. Taxonomy (NCBI): domain Eukaryota; kingdom Metazoa; phylum Chordata; class Mammalia; order Dasyuromorphia; family Dasyuridae; genus Sminthopsis; species Sminthopsis crassicaudata. Next base: position 559,969,361 of record NC_133619.1, read on the forward strand.
GCAACAAAGGCTTCCACTGGGGATCAGAATGTAGAATGACTCAGGGAAATGAGGAAGTGGGGCTCGGCTCCAGGGATACACGCAAAAAAACACTTGGGGCATGATGGCAGCTGCTCTTATACCCAGAGAGTCTTTAGAATTCAGCACTCCAACATGATCAATCAGCCAAGAAGTGACCTGAAGGAATTACCATTGGGGAGAACAGAGTTGTATGTAGCTGTGAAAACTAAGATATCTCCTGGAGAGGTGAAATCTATCCCTGTCCGGCCTATAGAGCCCTTGGCTCTACTCACAGTAGGCTTAAACATTTCACCACCTGAGAGTGCTTATAAAACAGTGTCCATCCATGCAAAGATTTGGGAAACTGAGGAATGTATAGCTAATATCTCAGTCACTAATACAGGTATACAATGTGTGACTTATCACCTAGAAGAAGTAGTAAAGGTTACTGATACACACTCGTGATAGGCAATCTGGTGATATTTACCCAGATTTTGATTCCCAGAAACAAAATCCAGGAATATTTTAGACTGCGGTTGATACAGCTGACCAACCCATGCTCACTATCTATGGCATACCATTTATGCCTGCCATTAGAAGGATTGGTAGACATGAGTGAAGATTGTATAGTCATTAGAGGTGCCAGCTGGCCCAGTCATTGGCCAAAGACTAAGGCAGACACCTATATGTCTGGCACAGGAGGATCTGAAGTTAGTGCTACCCCCTTTGGGATGGATATTTAAAGGTGAAACAGGAGTTTTTACTCCTTTTGTAATTTTTTACTCCATCAATCCATGGGGAATAGGCATCTTACAACTTTTAGGATTACAATTGAGTACTTCGGCTTTTTAGGCAGGGCTGCTGTTGAAGGCCTGCCTGCACTCTGATCTGTTCCCATTCAATGGAAAACATACACCAGTGTGGGTAGAACAATGGCTCTTAACAACTGATAAAATCTAGGCCTTATTAGATATAGTACAGGAACAACTTGACCAAGGATACTTACAACATTCTCTAACTCCTTGGAATTCCCTTGTATTTGTGGTAAAAAAGAAATCTGGAAAATGGAGGATGTTTGTAAAGTTCTGTTGTCTCCAGAGACTGCCGATCGCTCTCTGGGAGGAGATCTGCTGTCTCAAGTGCCACCAACTCTGACCTAGAGTAGAGACTCTTCTTAACTTGCTCAATGTTGCTTCTTTTATCCTCCAGAGAATGGGCGTGGAATAACTCTGGGAAAAAATACTTCAACCAATGAACTTGCTCCTCCTAAGCATGCAAGCTCTTCCCCAGAAGTTCAAAGGGGTAAAACTCCCAGCAAAGGCCGGAACTAGAGAATTGTTAAGTATCGACTTAGCACTTAGTAAGAACCTAATATCTCATTATCTCATTAGCACTTAGTAAAAACCTAACAGATGTTGATTGATATGAGAAAAGTAAATGAACAGATGGAAACTATGGGAACTCTTCAGCCTAGACAATCATCTCCTACTCAACTGCCTAGAGAATAGCCTCTATGGGTTACAGACATTAAGGATTGTTTCGGGGATTTCCAGCCAAGATGGTGAAGAGGACATATGCATCTATCTAAGCTCTTTCTTGTCCTTAGAATACTTTTTTTTTCATAATACAGCCTCAGAATTAGTATTTGACTGAAAAAACCCAAGAATACATTACCAACAGGACATATCCTCAAAATTTGTTAGAAAAGGTCTGTTTTTGCTCACAGACAGGGATGGTTAAACCAGGCGCAGACTGCAGGCAGGCAGCGAGAGTATGGAAGGCAGCTCACCCTGAGCAGACTGAAGGGGAGTGGGGTCAAGCCTCAGTCATCAGAAAATTTGGGGGGAGAATTTAACCAAGTGTGAGCTTCTTTACCCTGGCAGCAAGCCAATAGATCAGCTGAGAAGCTATAAACAAAGGGGATAAAGACTTCAATCCTGAAACTGGAGTCTCTTGGGACTTGACCAAACCTATCCAATGCCCAGAGTGATTCAGCACGCTCTCAGAGTCTCACAGAAAGTCACTGTGCAGGCAGCACAGCCATTATTGTTCCACTGCTGTTTCATTGCTACCTCCTGTAGTCTGCGGAGGAAACTTGGTAATATCATACTGACCAAAAAGCAGACCACATTTACTATTTTTGTGTTTTTTTTTTTTGCTTTCTTTGATTCTTTTTTATCAAAATGAGCAAAAATTTAAAGCAAACTCTAACTATAGATAGCTTCTATGCAGGTAAAGAGCAGACTTCAAACCCTGAAGAGACTAAAAACAGAGTGTCTCCAGATGAATCCCCTAAGAGGGATATGATCTGGTCCCTACCACACAAGACTCTCATAGAGGAAATTAAAAAGGCTCTTACAAGAAAGCTAGAAGAAAAATAGAGAAAGGAAAGGAAAGCTTGGCAAGAGGATATGGATAAATCATCTCACTCATTTAAAGATAGAGTGGATAAAGCAATCAAATCCTTGAAAAATAGCATTAGTGAATTGGAAAAAGTAAACAATTCCAAGGAAAACAGAATTATTAGTGAATTGGAAAAAGAAAATTGTTCTCTAAAAAATAAAATTGGTGAAATGGGAAAAAATTCCATAGAACAAAACAACTCACTTAAAAAACTCAATTGGACAATTACAAAAAGAAATAAAAAAGCAAATGAAGAAAATAATTCATTAAAAATCAGAATTGAACAAATGGGAAATGAATGACTGGAGGAGATACCATGAATCAGCGAAGCAAAAAAAAAAATGTTAAATACTTACTTGGAAAAACAACAGACCTGGAAAATAGATCTAGGAGAAATAATCTGAGAATTATTGGACTTACTGAAAATTATGATGAAAAAAAGAGTCTAGACACTATTTTCCAGGAAATCATCAAAGAGAACTGCCCAGATGTTATAGAAACAGAAGGTAAAATCGGCATTGAAAGAATTCATGGAACACCTTCTGAAAGAGACCCCAATATCAAAACTCTAAGAAATATTGTGACTAAATTCCAGAAGTATCACACCAAGGAAAAATACTACAAGCAGCTAGGAAAGAAAAAAAAAACAATTCAAATATAGAGGAGCCACAATAAGGATTACTGGAATCTAGCTAAATCCACATTAAAGGATTGAAGGGCCTGGAATCTGATATTTTGAAAGGCTAAAGAAATTGGTATGCTGCCAAGAATAACTTACCCAGTCAAAATGAGCATTTTTCCCAGGAACGAAAATGGACATTCAATGAAATAGATGCATTTCATCTATTTCTGATGAGAAAACTGGAACCAAAAAAAGTTTGATCTCCAAATATAGGACTCAAGAGAAAAAAGAATCTTGGGAACTATATTTCTGTTAAAAATATACATAAATAACACATGTATAATTTGGTTTTACACTTATAATATAAAAAAGAAACTAGAGGTAGAAAGAAAATTTTACCAGAAAAAGATCTGACTTTTCAGTGCCCAGAATTAATTTAGCTGATATGAATGGCCAGTTTTGCCACAGGGAATGAAAAATAGCCCTACATAAGTCAAATGTATGTTGCTTATGCTCTTACTCCAGTAATAAAATCATTACCAAAATTTATGTTATTACATTACATGGATAATATCTTGAGGTGTGCACCTGAGGAACAAATGTTAGTAGCATATCTACAAAAGATTGTAGAAGCATTAAGGAACTATAAATTGCATATAGCTCCAGAAAAAAATTCAAAGACATGCTCCTTTTCAATATTTAGGATATGAAGTATATCCTAAAGTGCTTACTGTACAAAATCTTTCTTCAAGAACAGAGAAGTTGAACACTGTAAATGACTTTTAAAATTGATAGGACTTATCCAATGAATGTGTTTAGTGTTAAGCTTAACAACCTATAAATTACAACCATTGTATGACATTTTAAGGGGAGACATTCTTTAAACTCATCATGCCAGCTTACAAAAGAAGCAAGAGGCTTTGAGAGTGGTTGAACTGGCTTTATCCAATATGGTTGAGTTACTCAAAAATCCATGGAAATATCAATTTTTGCTGCAAAAAAGGGACCCACAACAGTCCTCCATTAATGACACAGTGAGATAGAGTGGGTGAATCTCCCAGCACAACCAGAATGAAGCCTTATTCCTTACCCAATGCTTGAGGCTATAATTTTATTAAAGGCCATTCAGCGAGTAGTATAATTATCTGGGATAAGACCTGACAAGACATACACCTTATATACCAATGCACAAATTAAGGTATGCTGTCAAACCATCCCAGAGTGGCAAATTTATTTGGCCACAACTCCAAATTTTACACATGGGTCTCCATTAAAGATAATCTGACTATTACACAATTGGCAATGGATTTTTGAAGAAAAGGTTTCTAAGGTTCCTATTAAAGGACCAACTATCTTTACAAATGCATCCAAACACAACATTTGTGCTATATGCTCTCATGACAAACTATAAAGAGAGTAGTCAGAATTCCCTTTTCAGTCCATTCAGCAGAATGAATTGTATGAAATTAGGCTAGCTTTTACTTATTATCCATGAGAAATAAATATAATATCTGACTCAGCCTATTCAGTAGATGTGGTCAAAGGATTGCCAAATCTCAAATAACATTTGTAACTTTTTTTTTAAACTGAATGTATGTTTATCAGCAAAAGACAAATAAAAACAAATAACTTGCTTCAATACAATTATTTGTCTAAAAAAATAATGTATGGAAATAAGATGAATGAAATTCTCATATAGTTCCCCACATTTTTTCTCTCATCTTGAATTTTTTTAATAGTTTTTATTTGACAGATATATGCATGGGTAATTTTACAACATTGACAATTACCAAACCTTTTGTTCTAATTTTTCCCCTCCTTCCCCCCGAGATGGAAGGTTGACCAATGCATGTTCAATATGTTAAAGTATAAATTAAATGCAATATATGTATACATGACCAAACAGTTGTTTTGCTGTCCAAAAAGAATCAGACTTTGAAATAGTGTACAATTAGCCTGTGAAGGAAATCCCAAATGCAAGTGGACAAAATTAGAGGGATTGGAAATTCTATGTAGTGATTCATAGTCATCTCCCAGAGTTCTTTTGCTGGGTATATCTGGTTCAGTTCATTATTGCTCTATTGGAACTGATTTGGTTCATCTCATTGTTGAAAATGGCCACATCCATCAGAATTGATCATCATATAGTATTGTTGTTGAAGTATACAACAATTTCCTGGTCCTGCTCATTTCACTCAGCATCAGTTCATGTAAGTCTCTCCAGGCCTTTCTGAAATAATCCTATTGGTCATTTCTTTCTTTCTTGATGTTTTTCCAATCTATCTTGAGTTGGAGAATGGTTTAGACTCTGTTCAGAGGTTTGGTTTCATGTAGTTTTTCAAGGAAAACTGGGAGAGCTCGAGCAGCTTCCTGACTTTGCTCCACCATCTTGGCTTCAACCCTGGAAACTAAACCAATCATTTAGCTTTTATTGGCATCAACTTCCCTTTCTGTAAAATAAATGAGATGAACTAGTAGACTTCAAGTTGTTTTCAGTTCTAGATCTGATTCTCTTTCCAAAAAGTTAGCATTATACTTCTTTTTGTTTTATAATGCTAATGTAATTATCACATCATAGTATGTATTTTATCCACTTATTTCTGGGTCTTACCTTTCTACTAGACTACAAACTTGTTTAGATCAGGCTCTAGATCTTACTTTGTTTCTTTCCCCAGTCCCTCATATAAGTACAATGTGGAGACTCTCTGTTTTTTTTTAACATACTTTGTACACATTTCTATTGCTTAGCACAGGGCCTGGCCCATAATAAAACTTAAAGGCTTATTGACTGACTGACTGCATATTTAGCACTTGAGAAATGTATTGTATTTTAGCTATTTTTCTCATGATAGTTTAGGCTAAGCCTCAAAGTATTTTAGAAATAATGTACTTTGACATCTGAGACTTAATAGATGTGCTGATACAAAGGCTTTGTTTCATTATGACCCATGCACTAAAGAAAATGTTAAAAATCTTTATTGGTGATGTCCTACTATTGCCTAGCAATTTTTCTCTCTCTCCCTACTGGAGGATTCCCTGTTGGAAAGGATATTCTCTTATATATCCTGTTAAATAGTAATCTCAATGACCAAAATGGCTCTCTGATGAAAATGTTCAATTTAAATGAGGATGACAAAGTTGATGATAATTGACAAAAACTTCCTCACTTTCTGTGGCTTTTTTTCTTGATGGAAATACTTAGGAACCATGCATCATCTAACCCAAGATTTACTCTGTGATACACCATCTCTGAAATCCCAAGGCATCATGACAAAATATGTGAATACTGAATCACCTCAACTCATGAAATTTGATGTAATCACTGCCTGAAGTGATTTTACAGCAGGAAAAGAAAATAATTAATCTGAGATAATATTAAACAGACAGTGAAAATAAGGTGAAATAAACCAAATTAAAAGGTAATAATAGTTCTGGCAGTACAAAAAAAAAAAAAAAGTTAAGCTAACAAAACTTTAAAAGCGTACCCACAAGTTTTCTATTACATATAGTTTTTCTACATTATGAAAAAAGTAGTGAAACTATTACATTTTCTCTCCACTAAGAGCCATATCTATATGATAAGAGAATGTAATTCCTTTAAATCCAGTTTTTTGGAACAAAGTCCCTGTCATCACACTCTAGTTTTAACTGTCCCTCTAATTAAGTTCTACACATTTCTGTCATGGTACAGAGGTAGCCATAGATTCCAAAGGAATTTGGGTAAAGACACAGATCTGGCAGCCTCCTTAAAGCTAGAAAGGCCTTGACTATAGGCCCCTTAACAGACTCTGTATCTACTGAAAGGGTATCAATCTATTAACTTCAGTGATGTTCACCACTAGAATCCACTAATTGTTTATTTCCTGGTTTTGAAGTGTTTTTTTTTTTCCCCTTTGTTGTTGTTGTTGTTGTTGTTTTTGGAAAATTGTCTATAGAAGAGTTTAGAAGGATTGATAACTGCATGAGTGATGCAATATCTATGTTGGTATTAAAGAATTTGTGGCTCCTTAAAGTATTGAAGTAAGCAAAATGATCACTGAATTAGGAAATATTTTGTCAGCTTTCTCCACGGTCAATGACAAGGGAGACTTGACATTGCTAAGAGCAATATTGAGATTAGCAAAAACATTAAGGAAAGTAACCAATTACTCATAATCTGCCACTATAAGACCTGTAACTTGGGAAGTATAGTGTCAGTTAAGCCAAGGAGATTTATAATACTTGAAGAATGAAATCATTACCTGGAAAGTTGTTGATTTTTCATGTAACTTGTGTCTCAAATGTCATGCATGTTGCCATGCAACTTTTATTTAGCATTATATGAATATTTGTATTACAAGCCTTCTTGTCAGAGTTTCAAGAATCTTTGGAGCAAAGTGAGGAGAGAATTTAAGTCTAAAAGAGTGAAAAGGCATTCCTTCATAGAAGGCAGGGATCTAGACTTTCTAGCTGTCTCTTTTTCCATCTGCCATTTAGAAATTAAAACACAATAATGCAAGGATGACATTGATACATAAAACCCAGACAAATTTCATATAACAAGATTAGGTCACAAAATGGATCTTTGAATCATTTAGTCCAATTTCCTTATTTTACTAATTGGGAAACAAAGACCTCAAAATGCAAAGTGTCATAGAAGTAAGTAGCATCACCTGTGAGTCTCAGAGTCATACAAGATATACTTTTAAATCCTTTACAATTCTAAAATCTATTCATCATTACATAGAAGAATCATAGGAGTTAATACTTTCAGCAGTGAGGAATCTTAGGGGCCACTTACTCTAGTCTTCATGCTTTTCTAGTAAGGAAACTGATCCTTTGATAGGTTAAATAATTTATCTTAGATACTAAGAAGAAGAGCTGGCATTTCAATCCACATCCTCTCACTCTAAATTCATTACACTTTCCACAACACTACTCTATATGTAAGATCCTTGTGTATGAGAACTGTTTTATTCTTGTCTTTCTATTCCTAGTGCCTAGCACAATCTTGCACAAAACATATTTTAAATCAACCAATAGTCATTATGTTCCTACTCTATGCCATGCTCAGTACTCAAGAAAGTTTCTTTCTTATGACATACTTTACCTGCCATTATAGTATGACATTACTCCATGGTCATGACCTTAGTCATTGCTAGTTTATCAAAACAATAGACTTATATCAGTTTATCTCCATATCTAAGGCAAAGATCATGGTTTCATTAGAGTTATAAAGGACCTTATAGTTTTCCACATCTTTAAGTATTGAAACTCATTATACCTTTTCTCCTTTATTTATCATCAAAATAAAACACTTGATTACATAACAGATCTTGAATAATAAACAAGAAAATTGTTTTACAGAGTATTTTTCTCACTGATCTTTAAGTTATCATCTTATTTTAGTGCTTAATCTTATTCACATTTGTCACAATTATAATAGAGTGTATCATAGTTATCTGTCTCTACATTTTATATTACTGTTTGTTTTACAAAAGAAAGGAAGCAAGCAAAGAAGGAAGGAAGGAAGGAAAGAAGGAAGGAAGGAAGGAAGGAAGGAAGGAAGGAAGGAAGGAAGGAAGGAAGGAAGGAAGGAAGGAAGGAAGGAAGGAAGGAAGGAAGGAAGGAAGGAAGGAAGGAAGGAAGGAATTTCATTACAGTTTCACTTTATTCATTGATCCATGTTATTTTTAAATTCAATTTTATTTTCAATTCTCAATTCTTTCCTTTCCACTTTCCGCATCCCAATTGAGAAAGTAAGAAAAATAATTGTTACCAAAATATATAGTCAAGCAAAACAAATTCTTGCATTACTTATATCATTTGTATATTATATATACATATATATATATATATATACACTAAACACACATATACATGCCTCAATCTGCACTCTGATTTTATCACTCTTAAATATGCCCAAAGAATACATATCAAAATATCAGAATGAACTGTCTCAATAAAACTATCATTAATTGATCGACAACTAATAGTTTTCCAAAATGTGATTACTGTGAAGATATTTCTTTCTTCCCAAGATTCCATAAGAAAAAAATAGATATTAGATGGCATCTAAGCTACTTTTCAGACAAAAATCTATTTTACCTGGAAATCTATTTTACTTGGTCTTAAGCTAAAAAGGTTTTTCTATTTTGTAATCTATCTAAGTCAGTGCAGTTCCTTCATCCTTCTCCCCAGTTCTCATCTCTACATATTAGTAGGACTTCTTAGTGGGAAAGTTCTGAGAAATACTAACACAACCAGTGTAAGCCTGTATTTGAGCCAATGGCCTTATGCCAAAGATTAGCAGCTGTGTGTCTCGGCCTTCGTCAGCAAGCTCATTAATTGAGTAAACAAACCAGGGAGGCTTCACAGAAGCTGTTCCAATAAGAGAACCGAGTTGAGGGAATTCCTAGTTTAAACCACAAGGGTCAAAATCAAAGGGCACTAAGTTCTGGAATGGATAAAGTAAACTGAAGTAAGAAAGTCAAAAGAAGAGCACCGGCCAAAGATCACAAGTTGAAGTTTGGTGTGGAAGTGGCAAGATCAAAATTGTAATTTATGAAGAAACAACAACAGGAAGAAGCAGGAGGAGCATAATTTTATTTATCAAAGTTCAGTCTAAAGGGAATCCATCATTTTATGGTCAATTAGTTAGTCTCCCATTTAGCTAAAGGCAAAGCATCTAGGGGCTCAGAAAGACAGAAGTAGCATCATTCAGAAGACACTATTTGCTAAGGCAGAGAATTGGAAGGATATCATTTTAGAATGATTTTCAACAATAATTTCAAACTAAATGAGAATGCTTCTCAGTCTTCAATTAACTGAGAGGCAAGTGAGACCTGAGTTCAAAAACTTCCCCCAACATCTAAAAACCTGGAGAGATTTATATGAACTGATGCTAAATGAAATGAGCAGAACAAGGAGATCATTGTAAACTGCAACAGCAAGATTATACAACAGCAATTCTGATGGCTGTGGCTCTTTTCAACAATTTTCAACAATTCAAACCATTTCCAATGATCTTGTGATGAAGAAAGTCATCTACACCCAGAGAGAGGACTGTGGAAACTAAGTGTGGATCACAACACAGAATTTTCACTTTTTGTTGTTGTTTGCTTGCATTTTGTCTTCTTTCTCATTTTTGTTTCCTTTTTAATCTGATCTTTCTTGTACAGCAAGATAATTGTATAAATATGTATACATATATTGAATTTAGCATATTTTAACATGTTTAACATATATTGCATTACTTGCCATCTATGGAAGGGGCTGGGAAGAAGGGGGGAAATTTTGGAAAATGAAGTTTTGCAAGGGTTAATGTTGAAAAATTATCCATGCATATGTTTAGAAAATAAAAACCTTTATTAAAAAAATATATATCTCCATGAAACTAAGATGTAATTAAACATTCATTTCCCAGAATCCTTGCATTTCTGTTGTCTTTGCCCTAGAAAATATTTCCTGTAATAATTTACTTAGGCTTGGGGTAGGAAAAAGAATGTTCAACCATATTTTATGTTAGCTTTCATGTTAGATTAGGTTTTAATTAATTAAAGCAGAGAGGATCTTCATCCTCTCATCACTTCATAACTGAAGAGGTGGGGCAGAGAGTAAAGAAAGAATTGAGATTACTTCTGAAAAACAGCAAACTATGAGCAAACTTGCAGTGGTGTAAACCAAGAGCAGATGGTAAGAAGTGGAGTGGAAAAGGAGCATATTGAATCATATTTTGAGATCAATTGATATAGTAAGAGCATGCCATCAATGACATCCATGATGAGTGAGGTCAAATGATATTAACTCTATTCCTTCCTTTTCCTTTCTTCACTCAGAGCCCTATAAGGTAAACGGGCACAAGAGTAGAACTTTTCAAATCCTATTCTTTCTACCTTTTACAATCTAGGAGAAAGTATATAGTGTAGAACTGATTTCTATTTGAAATCTTTTTATACTTTTGTGGTGTCATGCTGGGCTACTGTTTTTGGATGCCTTATGGTGTTTCAATAAATCACATGACCTTTAAGAAAAAAATAACTTAAAAAAAAGTAATGAATGAGGGATATGAATGAAAAAGGAAATGCTCAAGTCTATTTTTGTAATTTTGAGCATATCGCAATTATACCCCTAGATTCATATAGAATCTAGGTGCCAGATTCATCCACCTACGTACATATCTCTTCAGAGAGAGTGTGGGCTGATGAGAAGAATCAGGTTACACAAGTAAACTCAGGTTTAGTTGGAGGGCCATCAGGTGGTCAAATTCTATACTACATTGTCCAATGGGTAAGTTAATTAATTATATGACTATCTGCTGCAATCTGTAAATTGCAATCTATAATTGAGACTCAAATACATGGAATTCTAACAGCCCTGTCATTTTTACTTATGTCTCTGACCACTCAAATCACCTTTATTATCACAAAATGTAAATTTCCCTCTTAAGATATGAACTTCTTGATAACAAGGTTTTTTTTTTGTTTGTTTATTTTTTCATCTCAATTCTTATCAAATATTAAGCACTTGATTATTTTAAAAATGTATATTTTCATTCATTAATTCAATTCTCTGTAACTAAAAATTGCATGCACTTCATTCATTCAATGAGGCAAATATTACTTCCAAACTACTAGAAAATAAAAAGAAAACTATAAACAAAAAATCTCCTCAGACACATACTATCTATACAATATAGATATGAAATATATATGTATATGTACATATATGCATAATAATAGAGTTTCTTAAAAGATAAGGATTAGAATTAGTCATATCTCAGATGAAAAGCTTATGCAGAGAGTGTAAACATTGTTAAGATCTCCTTTAGTACTTTCAGATAAATACAATTCTCTTTCAGGTTTGCAGAGTTTTTGTTTCTCTAACAACCTTCTCTTCTTTAAAGTGTCAGTATTTGTCCAAGGGTTAAAGGGTGACAGACTGATTGATCTTATTCTGTAGTGAAAAAGTCTTACTTATAAGTTCTTATCAGGCATTCCTAAAACGTTGTCTGTAAATCAGCCAATATGTATGTGCCTGAGCTTATAAATGCCTTTTTCTAGTATTAATTGGTCTATGATACCTAATCAATACTATTTCCCCCAAATGATCACAATTAGCCTTCAAATCTCAAATAACTTCAATAGTCATCTGTTACCTGAGGGGATATATTTGATAGACTGGTTATAATAAGTAACTCAATGATTTTAATAACAATATTGGAAGATGGTAACTTGGAACAGCAAAAAATTGAGTATGGGCATCAATAAATATCATGAAAATGACCGCTGAGAAAAGCTACTTAATGAGAGTTGAAAAAAAGAGTTAAATATTTGGATATAAATTTATGAAGCTACAAGTGGCTGTATTTTAGTTAAAAACAAAATCAAAAACAAAATAATATACAGTCTGAGATTAAAAAACCCATAATCAATACTTTTTTTTCTATACAGGAAAAGAGCTTCTGAAAATGAAGTTTGTACTTGTAATTACAATAAGTAGATAATGAGGAATAATAACAATAACAATTAGAAGTATTATATAGTGAAATATAAAATGATGATATTGTGAGAATATAAGCTAATTTTCCCAGAATAAGGCCAGTTACCTCTCCTCTCCCCAGTTTTAAGATCACTTATAAAAAAAAGTCTTCTAGACTCATACTATTGGCTCAAATTCCCATTCTAATTTGTTTTTTTCATATTCATCATCAGTGATTAGCTCTTCTAGTATCGCTTAACCAATTAAAGTCAATTCATTTTTATAAAAAAAGATTTATTGTGAGCATATTGTAAGAAGTAGAATATTAAAATGTCCTTTAATACTTGGGGTTATATTCTGTACAAAACTATTTTAGTCCCTAGAGCAATTGGGTCCAAACTTGAAAGAGTTTCTGTTTATCATATTGGTTCCACCAAGTTAACTTTCAAGTATAACATATTCACTGGATAAGTCCTTATTTTGATTTTCCGTGCGCTAGGTTTTCAAGTAATTCTTCAGAAACCCATTGCTAGGCCTTTAAATGAACTTCAAATATTATTTTAACTTTTTTAGCCAGAATTTAACAAAGGATAGACAGAAGCTATCTCCTTTATTATCAAAGACATAAAACCTGCTTACAAAAGGGTCTTACATCTATCCTCCATTTGCACAAAAGGTCTGGATTGAGAGTCAACAGCATGTTTTAAACCTAGGTTTGTCTTCCTTCTTATTGGCTTGACAGTGAATCATTTGAACTTTCCCTGCCAATCATAAGTCAATTCTGATTGGTGGGTATTTTAATGACAATATGAGTTAATAATTCTCAGCTCCTCCCTATCACTGCATTGTTAGGAGGCCATGCTAAACCTCAGGATCAATCTTCAGCTAGAGAAAGAGGACTGGCTTTCAGATTTGGCTTAGCTAGCATTCAAGAAGGCCATCTGTACTCCAGATCAATGGGGCATCATAAGACTGTTAGTGATTCAGAAAGTAAAGATGGAAGACTGGAAGAAAAAATATTGAAAGAAATTGTAAGAACTTTTAAAGAAAATTAAAAAATTAAAAGAAAAGTAAGAAATAATGAACCAGAAATAAAGTATATTATCATAGAGGAATGAACAGAATAGTACTAGAAATCAAGAGATCTGGATTCTAGTTCTGCTCTACTTTTAAAACAATAGGTAAGTCATTCAGTTTTCTTTCTTTCTTCCTTCCTTCCTTTCTTTGTTTCTTCTTTCTTTCCTTCCTTCCCAACTCCCTTATTTCCTTCCTTCATTCTTCCTTTCCCTCTGTCCACATAGGGAATGAACCTCTGTGATACCTGTGGGTGATCTACCCAAAGGAATATATATTGTGAACAGTGAAATCTCACACGATGTTTTGGGGTTTATAGACTATATTTCTTTTTTAAGGACCATACCTTAAGTCCACATCACTCTGGCTCTTGTTAATTTGCTAATAAGAGGTTCCAGATCAAGCTCATTTGGTCATTGTTTGAGCTCTGATGGCTCAGAATGAGTCTAAATAACAATTGTTTCTATTTAGATCCAGATGAGAGAGTGAGGCTAGGAACTTTGCCCAGTCCTGTCTCTGACATCCAATTCACTTGCAAGTTAGGGCATTACCTTCCTCAATGTCATGTTCCTCTTCAAAAAGGAAGGACAAACAACAATAAAGCTCATACTAAGTCTTCCCATAGTTGAATAATAGGGTCCTTAGCACAATACAAATATTGAAAATAACAAATGATTAGCAGAACTCCTTTTAATTAACTCCACACAAATTGTAGAAGATACATAGCCCTTGCAATTCACCCTAAAGAGGTACAAAACAACTGGTAGTGAGTGCATGATGTCTTTCTTACTCAAAGAACCAAAATGACAATACTATGACAGAATCTATGTAAAGATTATCTGATTGGAATGTATCAGACTAATATGAGCTTGGAAAAATTCCTCAGTCACAAACAGAACATCTGAAATAGAGATGCCTCTAAATTTGTGCATCCACTACTGCAACTCTGCTTTCCCATATAGCATAATACTACTTTAATGCAGGCATTATCATAGTAGGATGTCATTTGTCAGTATCTCCCATGCCTCAAAATCAACCTACCTCAAAATCAATCTAGCCAGCAAGGACTAAGAGAAAGAAAGATCTGTGATTGTCCTAGGACACCTAGACTATAGATAAGGGAAACTGAACTTGGGGTTGGTCAATACTTGGCATTCCAGTAAGTTTTTAGCCTTTATAAGTTCCTTCCCAGATTTTTAGTACCATTGAAGTGGAAAAGCAACACAAATGGGACTGTGAGAAACATAATCTTGAATCTTTGTAGTTAGAAGTTTATTATTAGTTCTTCATTCCCTACTACAAATGGTATTCTTACACCCCAAGATGTGCTGTCCTGAGAGACTTGAGTCCTTGACTTGATAAGCTTAAAGAAATATTCCTTGTTGCTGCCTGAGAATGACTCCCTTAGAGTGATAACTTTTTTTGCCACCTGTTTAGAATAGAAATTTCTTTATTATGACAATGTATCAAGAAACATTTTGATGTCTCTCTCTCTTCTTTCTATAAATATGTGGCCCTGCGACCACTCATTTGCTGACCCCTCTGTTCTGGTGGGGTGCAGTCGCTAGCAAGCAATAAATGCTCTTAAATTTTCATTATTTTGGCTGCCCTGTTTTTCTCTCGCCTGGGTACTTCACCACCCTTAAGTTTGAGTTTCTCCTAGAAAACAGAAATTCCCAAGTGTTCTTGAATATCCAGATTGGGATTATACAATTAATAATGAGTATTCTAAAAATATTAGTTCAGTTTTAAGCTTTAATTCTTAAATGTGTTAATGCTTGATTTTAATTTCAAATTTAAAATATTTAATGCTAAATGCTTTAAGCCACATAAAAACCTTTGGGACATCTTATATTACTTTCTGGTTTTACTCTAAAACTAGAATATTAGGAATTCAATGAGTATTTTTTTTTTCTTTTTCGAAGGAACATGGTGTATTTCTATATCAGGAAATTCCCTACTTTTAGAAGGAGTCAAAGATTGGTCCCTAAACTACCAAATTTGGGAACTCTTCTACTTGAGGTAAGCAATAAGGCAATCCCTTAATTTTGGACTCTTCCCTTGGACAGAGGGACATGCACATATATATTCTGCTCTTTTTCTGAAGAAAATCTTTTAGTGAACTGAATATCACAATGTCATGAGCTAGAAATATATTGTCCGAGCTAGCTTTCTGGAGGGCTTTGGGACCATCCTTGGTCTCAGCAGAATAATTACCATGAGAATAGTCAAGAATAAAGTCCAAAGTCTTTATCTCCTTCAGTCTCCCAATCTGAACCAATCTCCCCCATAGTGCAGGAGTCAGGAGAGCCACCAAGAGGCTAGTCAAAGATAGAATGTCTCTCTTCCAGTCCTTGTTGACCCTTATATACATTATTGTAATTACATCATTACAGCATACTGAATATGTGTGAACTAGAGAACTATTACATCACCATGTTAAGAACTAAATATATGCAAACTAGTTAGCTATTGTGTCATTAATTCCACTGAGTTAACACCTTGTTTCAAGTATACTTCTCCAAAGAGTTCCAGCCCTCTACCTGAAAAGGTCTCTCTTAGTAATCTAGTCTTTTACCTATATTAATAGCTATGAGCAAACTTTACTTCCCATGTAACCATACTATAAATTAGTCATTACTAATCCCTGAGAAGTATAAACTGTGATTACATAAATTAAGCCTTCTCTTCCAAGATCCATGACTCTGATGCATGCTGATCTATTTTTTTGTTTGTTTGTTTGTTTGTTTGTTTTTAATATGGGATAGTGAGAGGTAATCTGGCAGCCAAAATGTATATACTACAGAAAAGGTTAATTCCTGAGACTAGTTGAATCCCAGACAATTGTCCTTTTTGGATATTACTCCAGCATTTAAAACACAGATAATAATTCTTTACTCCCTCAGAAAAGTATCTATAAGCATACCTGGAGTCTTATTGGAATAATCAAAAAAAAAATATTTCTATCACCCTTCAGGAAGGGGGAGAGGCATATACTGTTTGCACTCAATCTTAATCATGGCTACAAATCCCCAAAAAGTTCCATTAAGATGTTTTATCAATTACAAAAGTAATTAAATCATAATTTAGAAATTTATAGTAAGAATATAACATTTTAGTCACAACTTTTGATATTTAGTGTATAATGCCATGAATTTCTATAAATCAAGAAAAAAGATTTCCTTCTTTTTCTTGTCTGTCTTTATCTCATTGATTTCTAACCTGGTCAGGATTTTGAAGACAGAGAGAAAACCTCAAAGTTTGTCCTTATCTCCCATTGAAAACTTAATCAAAAGTCAATGAAAGTAAGTCTCTACCTAATATGTCCAACAGCTGATAGAGCTATTTAAGGCTTCATTAGCCTATTCCCATCCTCTCACCTTTCTTTGCTGTCTCATCCAGTTTTTATGGGTGATGAGGTATCTCCTCCAAAGTTTACCTAGTTAAGATGTCCTTGTGCATACTAGAGAACTGAAGGGGAAGTCCTATCAAACCCTTCTCATGCCTGCATTGCCCCTCCATGTGCCTACTAAAATTTTTATACCCTTTTCTCTATTTTTTCTTATAAAAGTGATTTCTTAAGTATGTCATAGTCTTTGTTCTTTTCCCTTTCTTCTCCTAGGTTCTAGTTTTTCAAGTATGGTTTTAAATTGTACAGTTGGCAATAATACAAGATATAGTTTTTTATCTGGAGAAATTTGCTTGCCCCAATTTTTTCAGACTGTACTGAGTGGGGAAGTTCAAGTGGATGTAAACTGCTAAAGTTTCTTTGATCTGAGCTTTAGCAGATTGTCTAAAAGGAGTCATTGGGAGATTTGTCCCTCCTAATTTGATACTTGTATTCCCTAGCAAATTAGGGACTATTCTCATATTCTACAAACCTATCTCCTTCTTTACCTCTTCCCCATAAGTGCCTCATTTCTTTATGCACAAATGAGGAATTAAAATTTTAGTATGAGACTTATTTTTCTTTTTTCTGAGTTTGGGGAATTTAATTCTACAATTATTTCATGGCTGACTGACCCCAGACCACTTGATACCAACTCATGATGGGGCAAAGGCCTGGTGTTAGCTGAAGAGTAGCAATAGAATTCTCCAGGGAGAGTCACAAAGGCAAAAGTCCCAACACCTTTGTGCTCACTAAAAAACAAAACAAAACAAAACAAACAAACAAAAACCTGTTATAGCCTTGCCCTGATCAATTATACTAAACTCAGGACGTAAGAAAAAATAAATGTGTTAATATATCAAGTCAGCATGTGTTTTGTGTTCTATATGTGTTTTGTAAATAAGAGTATCAATTTCCATGTAACAGAAAGACAAGCTTGATTGGTATAAGTAAATTTTAAATAAGGAAATGGGGTTCGTACTGCCTCAATTTTTCAATAGTACATGAAACCATGAGGAGATGGGATTAAGGAATAAATTTACCACTTTATGTTGCCACCTACTCAAAGTTAAAACAGCTTTTTTGTCTGCTTGTTTTTTATTTGCTTTAATGGTGTTCCCTGACAGCACAAATAGCTGACCTCCTACATAAGCATTTAACAGTCAGATTTATTTTTTACAAAGTAATATTTACTTCAAAAATTTAGCAAAAATCAATACACAAACACACTCTCAAAAACCTGGGGAGGCACAATTCTTCTTGGACAATCTTAATCTGTGGGAAGGCAAGGAGGTTAGGTTCATGGTTTATCTCAATTCCAAAATAACAGTGCCATCAATTACAAGACCAAAGTTTCCCTTGGTCTTGATTACAAATTTTAATGATTTCTCAGAGTTTTCTTGTTGGGTTATAAGTATAGCAACACTCTAATTCTGCCTCCAAAGTCCTAGAATTGAAAATCTGAACTGCCTGTGCATAGAATTTAAAAAGCTCAAACAAAACAGACCAGAACAAAACTCCAAATGTTATTTTTATTGTTATATGGCTTAAAAGGGAGAGAGAGGAATGAATACCTTTCATGGTGTCCATTTTGACAATGAATAAATATCTGGAAATAACTGCAAAAAGAGACTTCCAATCTGGTATTTCTGGGTATAAAGCCAATGGGGGGAAAAAACAAACAAACAAACAAACAAAAAAAAAACCCAAAAAACTACTCTTGCCAATATGGTAGATCACTGATATTTGAAAACAGGAGATATATCACAAAATAGGAAAAAAGTAAATATCCTATTTTCAAAATAGAGAAAAGAAAACAGAATTTTCAAATTATAGGCTATTGAGCTTGACCTAAATGTATAAGATTTCTAGAAAGAATTACTAAAGAGAAGATTAGCAAATATCTAAGGAAGAAAATAATAATGATAATGAGTCAAGATAGATTCTTCAAGAATAGATCATACCAGGGATAAATGTAAAAAAATATTAAATAAAGCACACACCAAAAAAGAATGTCATACTAGCCTAATTTCTTTTCTCTTTTTTAACAGCATTACTAAACTGGTAGATGATAGAAATGCTATAGATATAATTATCTAGATTTTACTAAAACTTTTGATATAATATTTGCTACTATTTTGTGGAAGAGATAAAGAGAGATGGATAAGACAATTATTCAAACAGGACTTAAAAGTGAAGGTGTTACTGAAATTACTTAGTAAAACTAAGTACAATTTGAGACAGGCAGCCTCTCTATCAATATTTCAGGCAATCTCCAGTGGAATATCCCAGAATCTCTACTGGGTTCTGTGTTATTTAACATTTTTGTTAACAATTTGGATAAAGGCATAGATGAGCATAAACTCCTCAGATTAGAGGATGACACAGAACTGGATGCAATAGCTAACACACTGTATATCAGATGAGAATCCAAAAGGATTTTGAAAGGTTTAAAAATTGGGCTAAAATGGATGACATGAAAACAAAAGGGATAAATTTAAAGTTTTGAAATTAGGTTAAAAAATCAATTTTAATAATAGAAATGCAAATATATGTATATGTTTGTACATATACATATATAAAAATTTGCATTA
Source organism: Sminthopsis crassicaudata (assembly GCF_048593235.1). NCBI lineage: Eukaryota > Metazoa > Chordata > Mammalia > Dasyuromorphia > Dasyuridae > Sminthopsis > Sminthopsis crassicaudata. The sequence continues at coordinate 559,988,901 of NC_133619.1, forward strand.
TATGTGGGCATTATATATATGTATGTTGTATGTATGTATATATATGTACACACACACACACACACACATATATATTAGTGGACGACCTCAACCTTCCCCTTTCAGAAGTAGATAAACCTAACCAAGAAATAAATAAGAAAGGTGTTAAGTAAATGAATAGAGTTTTAGAAAAGTTAGAAATGATAGAACTTTGGAGAAAACTGAATAGGGAAAAAAAGGAATATAACTTTTTTCCGGCTGTACATAACATTCACAGACAAATGCAGAAAAGCAAAAATATTAAATTCACCTTTTTCTGACCATAATGTGATAAAATTTATTTCAATAAAAGTATCTATAAATAGATTAAAATGAATTGGAAACTAAATAATCTAATGCTAAAGAATGAGTACAAAGAATACATCATAGAAACAATCAATAACTTCAATAAGATAATAATGAGGTGACATATCAAAATTTATGGGAAGCAGTCAAAGCAGTAAACATAGGAAATTTTTTATCTCTAAAATATACATCAAAAAAGGAAAGAACAGATCAATGAATTGAGAAAACTAAATAAACTTGAAAGAAAACAAATAAACAATTACCAAATAAACACCAAAATGGAAATCCTAAAAACCAAAGGACAAATTAATACATTTGAAAGAAATTTTAAAATGAGTTAATTCAATCTAGATCTGGTTTATGAAGAAAAACAAAATGAACAAACATCGTTAATTTGGTTTTTTTAAACAAAAATAAACCTTTATTCAAAATGAAAAGAATAACTGTACCACCAGAGATGAACTTAAAGCAATTAAAATGAGTTATTTTGCTCAATTACATGTCAATAAAATTGACAATTCAATGAAATGGATGAATATTTCTAAAAATTTAAATTGCTCATGTGAACAGAAGAGAAAATATAATTTTAAATAATTATATCTCGGAAAAATAAATTTAAAAAGCCAAAATGAGCTCCCAAAGAATAAAAACACTAAGACTAAGTTAATTCTACCAAATATTTAAGGAGCAATGAATCTCAATACTATATATACATATATATATTTTTTTTAATTCATAGAAATAGAGTTCTACACATATATGGCTTTGATAACTAAACCAGGTAGGAAAAAAACAGAGGGAAAAAAACTATAGAATAATTTTTAATGAATATCAATGTAAAAAAAAAGTAAAAATACTATCAAGATTATATCAATGTATCACAAAGATCATGCACTATATTCAGTGGAATCATACTAGGAATTCAGTACTGATTTAATATTAACAAAACTAGAAAGATAATTAACCAAAGAAATAAGAATCATGTGATTGCATCAATAGATTCAGAAAAGACTTTTGAAAATATCCATTCATATTAGAAAAAATGCAAAATAGTAATAAATGGATTTTTCATAATATGGTAATATCTAACTGAAACCAAGAGCAAGCACAAATTGTAACAGGGATAAACTTGAAGCTTTCCCAAAACAAGAATGTTTATTATCATCATTATTATACAATGCTGCCATGAAAATGCTAGCTATAGCAAAAAGACAAGAAAAACAAATTGAAAGAATAAAAATAGATAATGGAGAAACCAAAATATCCATCTTTGCAGATGATATGATGTAAGTCTACCCATCAAGACAAATACAGAAAATATACAAACACAATTATGAAACACTTCACAGAAATAAGAATAAATTTAAAGAAGTGGAGAAATATCTATTGCTCATGGGAAGGCTGAGCCAACATAGCAAAAATGACAGTTCTACCTAAGTTAATTTATTTATTCAGTGTCAAATCAAACTAACAAAGAATTATTTTATAGAGCTAGAAAATATAGAAACAAAAATTTATCTGAAAAAACAAAAAGTCAAGAATATAAAGGGAAAAATGAAATGTATATATGTATATATATAGATAAAAGAAGTCATCCAATCAGTAAAGTATTTCAAACCATATCACCAAGCAATATTCATGGAAACAATATTATTGACAAAGAAATATAGTGGTAGATCAATGGAATAGATTAGGTACACAAGTACAGGTACATTAATAAATAGCTATAGTGATCCAGTGCTTGATAAACACAAAGAATCAAGCTTTTGAGGCAAGAACTCATCATATGACAAAAAAAAAAAAGGCTTGGAAAACTGAAAAACAATTAAAAAATAATTATGAATAGACCATATACCACCATATACTAAGGTGGTCAAAATGGATCAACTATTTAAGCCCAAAGGATGAGATCACAAGTAAATTAAGGAAGCATTAAGAAAAAGACCTGTCAGATTTATGTATGAGGTAAAAGTTTATGACCAGACAAGAGATAGAAAGGAAAAAAGAAAGGAAAATAGATAATTTTATTATAGGAAATCAAAATGTTTTGCAGAAACAAAATTAATGCAATCAGAATTAGAAAGAAAATTGGAAAGCAGGGGGAAAATTGCAATAATTTTTTTCAGATAAATGCTTCATTTGTGAAATATATAGGAATAGGTGTCAAGTTTTAAAAATAAGCCATTCCCCTAATGGCCAGAAGATATGTACTGGCAATTTTAAAAAGACATTAAAATTATCAATAGTCACATAAAAATCCTCTAAATGACTCTTGATTAGGGAAATGCAAATTAAAACAACTTGGAGATGCCACCTAACATTATAAAATTGGCTAACATAACAAAAAAAAAAAAAAAAAAAAAAAAAGAAAGAAAGAAAAGAAAAGAAAGATTAAAATGCTAGAGGGGATTTAGAAAATGAAAACACTAATATATTGTTGTACATGTGAATTTATTCAACCATTCCAGAGAATAATTTGAAACTATGTCTAAAGGACTATAAAATTGTGCATACCTTCTGACCACTACTAGGTTTGTATCCCTAAAAGATCAAGGTTTCCTAAAGATCTCAAACATATCAAAAAAAAAAAAAAAAGGAAAGGATCTACTTGGTACAAAAATGCTTATAGCAACTTTTTATGGTAGCAAAGTATTGGAAATCGAGGTGATCCTTATCATTAAAGAATAGCCAAACAAGGTGTGGCATATCATTGTTATGGAATATTATTGTATTATGAGAAGTTATGAGCATACAGAAAAAGAAATATGGAGACTGAATTGAACTTATGAAAATGAATGTTGAAAACTAATTTATATGTAATTTGGAAAAAATATTAATAAATTAAAAAAAAAGAAGTGATGAACAATATGCTTTCAAAAAACCTGGGGATATTTATATTAACTGATATAAAATGACGTGAGCAGAAGCAGGAGGACATTGTACACATCAACAGAATATTATAAGGGTAGTCAATTGCAAAAGACTTTAGTTACTTTGATCAAGACAGTAATCTGAGACTATTCCAAAGGACCCAAAATGAAAAATGCCATGCAACTCTTAAAAACCCCCAAAAAACCTGATGAACTTTGAGGGCAGATTGAAAACATTTTTAACTTTATTTCTTTTTTTATGTTTTCTTTTTCAACATTGCTAATATGAAAATGTTTGGCATGACTTTCTATGTGCAATTATCATATTGTGTATATAGATCATATGGATAGAGTAGTAAAGAGGAAGAGAATTTGGAAGGTAATTTTTAAATGATTGATATTTTAATATGTAATTGGGAAATATTTAATGAAATAAATAAATATATATTTAAAAAATCAAATCCACAAATACAAAATGGAGGAAGCATCGATAGATAATAGTAATTTTTAAATTATTTACAAGTTTTATATGGACTACAAATTCAATGTGAGTCACTAATGTAAGATGCCATTTTTGAACCACATTAGAAGAAATATACCTTCTAGGAATGCACAAATAAGAGTCTGCTAGACTTTCTCTCCCCTTTCAAGTTTTCATCTGGATTATTGTATTGAAATTTCTGGATATTGAATTTTAAGAAAAACAATGATTAAGTGAAGAGTGTTCCAAGGAAAATAAGATTTTGAAGGTCCTTAGGTCTTCAACATATGAGTAATGGTTGAAGAAACTAGATTGTGGAACTCTGGGAGGGCAAGTAAAGATACTTGGAGGGAAATTACAGCTATGTGCAAATATTTGAATGAAGGACTATTGACTTGTTCTATTTAAATGAAGGGAATGTTCTGTCTCAGGAACAATGAATAGAAGTTGCATAGAAGTTGAAAATAACTACAACTTTCTAAAAGTGGAAGAACTTATCTAGAGAGTTGATTGACTCTCTCTCCATAGAGGTCTTCAAGCAGAGGCTGGATGATCACTTCTTTATTACATTATGATGGGAATAGGGAAAACTTCATGTATAGGTTGAATTAAATGACTGCTCAGGGCCTTTCCAACTCTCAACATTTGAAATTCTGACAATAAAAATTAGGTTTTTCAATTCTCTATTTCCTTCCTCTTTTGTCTGCCAAAAAAAGAATTAAATATGGCCTGTAAAAACAGAATAAAACTGGTACATAAGGTATTGGGTACTTACAATAATTAATTAGATAATAGGAGAGCATCTAAATGGTCTTGAGGAATTCAAGTCAAGAATTGGGGAGGGGAACAAGTAAAGGGAATAAATGTTCATATAACATTTACTGATGTTAGGCACTATGCTAAGTACTTTACAAATTTAATCTCATTTGATCTTCACAATAACCCTGTGAAGAAAGTGATACTATTATTCACCTTTTACAGTTGAGGAAACTGAGGTAAAGTGATTTGTCCAGGATATTATAGTCATCAAATATTAAAGGCTGATTTTGAACTCAGTTCTTCCTGACTGTAGGCTAAATTCACTGTATCAACTTATTGAATCAGCAGATGTGACTGTTGAATGACTGGTCACAATTTTTTTGAGCTTACGGAAAATTGAAGAGTGCAAAGGGCTGGATAAAGGCACATTTTCCCTTTCCTTTTTCTAAAAGCAAGATAATGGAATATGCAAATGATATGACATAAGTTAGAGAGCATTAATTTTATTCTTAACAAAATTCTATAAGATGGATTATTACCTACAAAAGGAAAATCACAAAGAACTAAAATGACTTCATTTGAATCATTCTGCTGTAACCTAATTAGCCTGTGTGACAAAGTTACTAGAACGGTATGTTAACAGAATGCTGTAATTAGAGTGGAACTTTATTTTACCAAAGCATCAATTCGTTCATGTTATTCATAAGAACAAAATGGAGACACATGGCTAAGTAGGAGGTACATTTCATGGCATCCTGTGCTGCCTGGATCACTGGACTTCAATTCTAGTGCATTAGTGCTTCAAAGCTTTTAATGATCCATGTCAAGTTAGAGAGAGATCTCCAGTGGAGTGCCCATGAATATGTGTTTGTTCCTGTGATATTGAGCATTTTATCAATTACTTAGATAAAAATATAGAAGCTATGTTTGTCACATGTGTACACTTAATGGTCTCTAGCATCCCTTCAAGCATTGATAGTCAATTATTGAATTACCAAAAGTCAGAAATAGCAATTCCAGTACGAATAATAAATTTCATTAATAGTGTTCTGTTCTCTTAGATATAGAATTTTCTGAACTCTATAGGAATGAACATCATATGCTTGAAGTGTTAAAAAGAATCCCTACTGAAATTGACATTATAAAAATGATATTTCTTGTGCTTGATGAATGGTACAAATTTTATACTAGAGACACTACACACATAATACACATCTGCCTATACATACACACATGCACATCTCAACTTTGAATTTCCATCCAACACAATAGAAATATTTCTAATCACCTTGGTTTTAACAAAGAAGTGTATGCAGAAATTTGGATTAAGTTTGCAAAGGCCAAGAAAGCAGATTCTTGCCCCTACAACATAAGACAGTTGTGTTTTGTAATGTTAGCTCTTAAAGTTTATCAGTCTTGAATAAATGCCTGGTTATCTCTTCATTTCCAGCAGAGGGCAGAAGAGGGACAATTGAAGAATTCAATATAATAACAGAAAATAAGACTTTTTAAAAGGTGATGGATTCTAAGGAACTAAGCTCAACCCATTTTTAGACATTTTGGAGGCTCTTTATAAATCACCTGGGTTGGAAGAAGAAAATAATGATCCAGTAGGTATTTTTGAACTCAACATTGCACCCAGAATTTTTTTAAAAGCATTGCAAAGAACAGAAGATTAGAGTCTATCCTTCTCCCAAGGGATATACAGTATAATCAAGGGAGACAAGACTATCACTTAATTCTGAAGCAATATATAAAAACCCTAGTTAAGAAGATTCAGAGCCTCCTTATTTCATCTATAAACTCCTGTATTTTATATTTAAGATCCTCTTGATTCTGACTTCAACCGACTGGTCACAAATTATTCCCTCACATATGGTATAATCATTCTGTTTTCTCAAACATAGCATTTTGCCTCCCTCCTTTGTGCATTTGTTTACATTGTTTGTTATTATTGAAAAGTATTCCTTTCCTTACTTCCACTTCTTAGAATAATCCACTGCTTTCTTCATATTGGAGTGGAAGAGTTATGTTTTATAGAAGGCTTTTCTTAATCTCCCTAGTTCCCAGAGTCCTCTTCATATACACAAAAAGTGTTTATATTTTCTTTTTTAAAATGTTTTTATTGCCTTATATATTCACATGCTGTTTTTTTTAGTAGAATGTAAGTTCCTTGAAAGTAGGAACTGTTTCTTATTTTTATTTTTATATTCTTGATATGTATCATAATACCTGCCACACAGTTGGTAATTATAAATGCTTTTTAAAGGAATGAATGAAAGAACAATAAAGAATGCAGTATAGAACTAAATGCTAATTATATGAAACACAACTTTGTAAAATACACTTGACTCAATCAATCTCATCCATTTTGTAGCAAACTAATAATTTTGCAATAAATTCCGTATATCTCCCTCTTTACTTTTGAGTTAGCATTCCCTGTGTTTTGAGGGATATAGTGAATTGAGGAAATGAAAACCAAATTTACTATCATCTAAAGGGAAATACTAAGAAAAATGGTTAGGATATCCTGATCCAAAGTAATAAGCTGTTCATAAAGTTAATAGGAAGTCATGAATCAAGTAAATTGGAGGTGACCTCTAAGATATCTACCAATTCTATAATATTCCAAGTACTGTTTGGGAATGATTTATACCACTGCTATCTTTGTAATGGCCCAAGGAAAGCCTTAAATCTTCATATATCAATGAGGAAAAACAGTACATAGTAAGGTAGAAAGAACATTAACTCTGAAGTTGGAGCTCCTGGATTCAAGTTCAACCTATTAGGCAGACTACCTGTATGACTGAGCCTCCCCAGACCTCAATGAACGAGCCTATAGTATTGGCTAATTGTTCTGAGTGTCATATGACTCTCAGAGAAATTACTCAAAAATATCATAGAATATTTGAGGCTATGTTATATAAAGATTAGTTGAAAATGATCATATTTAATCTAGAGACTATTTAGAGAGTACATGACTACAAACTTCTGTCATGTGAAAGATTTCTATTTATTCTACTTTAGTCATCCATAGAAAAGACACAGAGGTAAAATTTATAGGACAACAAATTTTCCTCAACTAAGTATAGAAATTCCTAACTGTAATCTGTAAAATATTGAATCTCTAATTTCCAAAGGTTATTTAGCAAAAATTACTAGCAATTATTGCTTACTATGGACATTCCTAAGAATAAAGATGACTTCAGTTTGAATAATTTTTATATTCTTTTGAACTTCCTTTTTTAAACTTTCTTATTTTTCTCTTGCACAGTCAATCAGGAAGAAGAGGAAGGGAATAAGTATTTATGTCATACCTGCTATATTTCAGGTATTGTATTAAATACAATTTTACAAATATTATCTCATTTGATATCACAATAAGCCAGCAAGGTAGACACTCTTATGATCCCACTTCACAGTTGAGGAAACTAGAACAAATAGAGATTAAATGACTTACCCAAGATCATAGCTAGTAAGTATCTCAGTTGACATTGAGCAGTCTCCCTGACTGCAGACCGACCCAAAGCTCAACACAGTAAACCAACAGCTGTGTTTAATAAGAAGCTCAGCAGCAGGTTTGGAAATGGATTGCCATGCTTGCTGTTAGTCTGCATCTCCCCAAAGCTGACAAAACCTGAAATGTCAGTAGAGACTTATTCTTAGCTGATTTCTTTACTGTCAAAAAGCAGGTGTAAGTTACGCTTAACATTTAGATTTTTATCAATTAAATTCTTATTAGTGAGTACCAGATGAAGATGTGAAATGAATAAATGGTTAGTGTTTCATGTATAGAAACTTATCTATATCTATTTAATATCTCATAAGGATAAACACTTGATTCTTTTTAATTGTTTATATTAATATTGCTTTCTGCATTTTGAGGGAGACATCATCTACTAGGGCATTCTCAGTATAGCTATGTAATATATATTTTTATGTTTAAAGCATTTTATTTTCAAAACATAAGTGTAGGTGGTTTCAACCCTTGAAAAATCTTGTGTTTCAAATTATTTTCTTCCTCCTTTCCCTCCACCTTCTCCCCTAGACAGCAAATAATCCAATATATGTTAGACATGTGCAGTTCTTCCATACATATCTCCATAATTATCATGCACAAGAAAAATATGATCAAAAAAGAAAAAAATGAGAAAGAAAACAAAATGCAAGCAAACTACAAAAAAGTGAAAATGCTGTGTTATGATCTACACTATGTTGTCCCCACAGTCCTCTCTTTGGGGCTTTCTGCATCACAAGACTGTTGTAATCAGTCTGAATCATGTTCTGATCTGAATTCTGAATCATCTTGCTGTTGTAAAGAGCCATGTCCATCAGAATAGATCATTGAATTTGAGATGCAACAAGAAAATTGGATTTACACACATATATTGTATCTAGGTTATACTGTAACACATGTAATATGTATGGGATTGCCGGTCATCTAGGGGAGGGAGTTGAGGGAGGGAGGGAGGGGAAAATTTGGAAAAATAAATACAAGGGATAATGTTATAAAAAATTACTCATGCATATATACTGTCAAAAAAAATTTATAATTATAAAATTAATTTTAAAAATTTTAAATTTTTTTTAAAAAAGAATGGATCCTTGAATATTCTTGTTGTTGCTGTGTACAATGTTCTCTTGGTTCTTCACACTTCACTTAACATCAGATCATGTATGTCTCTCCAAGTCTTTTTGACATCATCCTGTTGATCGTCTCTTATAGAATAATGATTTTCTATAACACTCATATACCATAATTTATTCACATATTCTCCAACTGATGAGTATCCACTCAGTTTCTAGTTCCTTGCCACTATAAAAAGGGCTGTCACAAACATATATGCACATGTGGGTTTTTTCCCCTTATTTATGATCTCTTTGGGATACAGACCCATTAAAGACACTGCTGGATCAAAGGGTATTCATGGTTTCATAGTCCTTTGGGCATAGCTTCAAATTGCTTTACAGAATGGTTATATGTTCATAACTCCACCAACAATGTATTAGTATCCCAGTTTTACCACATTCCCTTCAACATTCATTCTTATATTTTCCTATAATCTTAGCCAATCTAGAAGTGTGTAGTGGTATCTCAGAGATGTCTTAATTTGCATTTCTTTGATCAATAGTGATTTAGAGCATTTTTTCATATGATTAGAAATGCTTTTAATTTCTTCATTTGAAAATTGTCATTTATATCCTTTGACCACTTAAAGAATGGCTTTCATTCCTATAAATGAGTCAATTCTGTATATATTTTAGAAATGAGGCCTTTATCAGAACCTTGGATGTAATTTTTTTCCCTTTCAATACTTCCCTTCTAATTTCATCTGCATTGGGTGTTTTTGTACAAAAAACTTTTTACCTTAATATAATCAAAATTATCCATTTTGCATTCCATAATGTACTCCTAGTTCTTCTCTGACCACAAATTCCTTCTTTCTCCATAAAACTGACAGGTAGACTATCCTTTGTTCTTATAATTTGCTTATAGGATAACTTTTTATGTCTAAATCTTGAAGCCAGCCAGAAGGAAACAATTCAAACATCCACAATCAGGATTACTCAGAACCTAGTAGCTTTCACTTTAAGAGACCTTAGGGAATGGAATCTGATATTCTGAAAGACAATGGAATTTGTATTGCAGCCAAGAATCAACTATCCAGCAAAACTGAGCATCATCTTTTAAAGAAAAAGATGGATATTTGATGAAACAGGTGAATTTCATCTTTTTTTGGATGAAAACCCAAAGCTGAATAGAAATTTTGATCTTGAAATAGATAACTCAAGAAAATCATAAAATGGTAAAAATAAAAGAAAAAAATAACTTTCTTTTAAAAGTCAAAAAGTTTATATCCCTCTATGGAAAGATGATATGTTCAATTATTAAGATTCTTATTTCTTTTATGGGTATATATAGAGGATGGAGATATAATTTGATTTTATTGTGATGATTTAAAAAAAAGAAACTGGAGGAAGAAAGGTGATACTGCTGGAAGAAGAGGAAAATGAAGTTAATATAGGGTAAATTACATCTCATGAGGAGGCAAAAAAGACCTATTACAATTAAGGAGAAGAGGGGAGGGGGATAAGAATTGTGTGAAATTTACTTTCATCAGTTTTGGTTCAAAGGGAGAATATCAGACACATTTAGCTTCACAGAGAAGCTTATCTCATCTTATAGAGAAGTAGGAGGAGAAAGGAAAGGAAATGGGGAGTCTAAGGGAAGGGAAAACAGAAGTATTAAGGGAAAGGTATAAGAAAGGAAGAGAGACTGTAAAGGGAGAGGGCAGTTTATAGGAAGTGGTGGTCAGAAGCAAAATACTGGGGAGGAGGAAAAAGGGGAAAGGAAAGAGCAAAGTATAACTTGGGGTAAACAGAATGGCAGGAAATACAGAGTTAGTAATTTTATCTGTGACTGGGAATGGAATGAACTCTCCCATAAAATGAAAGCAGATAGCAGATTGGATTAAAAGCCAGAATCCTATAATTTATTATTTATAAGAAACTCATTTAAACAGAGAGAGAGACTTAGAGTAAAGGTAAAAGGCTGAAGCAGAATCTATTACGCTTCAGCTGAGGTTAAAAAAAACAACAATCTAATTGAAAGAGATAAGGAAGGAAACTACATCTTACTTAAAGGTACTATAGATAATGAAGTAATATCAGTACTAAATACACATGCACTAAGTGCATAAAACTATGGAAGAAAATGTGAAAAAGCTTATTGGAAAAACAGCAAACCTGGAAAATAGATGCAGAGGAGCGAATTTAAATATTATTGGCCTACCTATAGGTCATGACCAAAAAAGGAACCTGAATATCATTCTTTGAGAGATCATCAAGAAAAAACTGTGCTAATATTCTAGAAATAGAAAGGGAAAATACTCATTGAAAGGAGCCATCAATCACCTTCAGAAAGAGATTGTGTAAGGAAAAATGTGATCCAGAAGAATGTTCAGGTTTTGTATCACCGGCTCCACAATGCTGACTCAAAAGAGGATCTGTCCGTCCCATGGTTTGAACCTCTCCGTTTTGCTGACCTTAATGCAGAGCTGAACACTCCATGGTACCAGAAGCTCTGTTTAGGATAAGATCTTGCCCCCTTCTCAGGAACCTTCTAGGCCATAAGCTGTGGATGAGCCCACAAAGGGAATATTGTGATTCTATGTTTTGGACAATCATGCCTGGCTGTAGGAGCACCCAATGACAGGATTATTGTGAGTCTGCTCCCAGTGGGAACGAGGACCACTCACATAGCCTAAGACAGGGGCACTACCTTTTTGTATGGGCACCAGACATAGTTGCAAATCACATAGCCTAAGACAGGCCATCCACTGACCTAATGTATAAGTTCCTTTAATTTTTATAAGAAAAGGGGGACATGTTGGTGACGGGAATTATAGCCATGGAAAATTACCAGACCATAAACTTTGCATTGAGCAACAGATAGCGACCAGATGGCCAGAGAAGTGGAACGACCCCCACACTTCAGAACACATAGCCATGGTATTGTGTTAACCACAGAGATGTCTCGGGGCGTAAGACCCTGGAGACTCAGACAAGAATTATAACCACAGGATACCCTTCCTCCTCCTCCCCGGACGTCTGCTCCTTCCTGCAGTCCCCCCCATACCCTTTCTCGCACGTACCACATGTATTACACGCAGCACACATAGCTTCACTCTCCCCTGCCCCCCTTTTCCCCTCCCAACTTTGCCCTCAAGTATTGCACCTAGCTCTACCCTATATAACTTGAGCTGTTTCCAACAATAAACAAGACTTGCTTCAACCATTTGTCTGTCTCCCTCCTCCTTCCCGCCCGTTTCTCTTTCAGGCTGGATCCCCCTTGATTCCCCACGAATAACTGAGTCAACTGAGTCCCACTGGACGGGACAGGTTGCAATTCTGATCTCAGATCAAGCAGAAGTAAAAATAAATCTCATTAAAAGAGATAAGGAAGGAAAATTCATCTTGATAAAGAATACCACAAACAATGAAGTAGCAATGATACTAAATGTATGAGTACCAAGTGATAGACCAGCCAAATTCTTTGAGTTTTTTCTAGAGAAGATCCTACTAGTTACAGGAAGAAATAGGGAGCAATATTTTATTAATGGTATACCTCAATCTTCCCCTCTAATAATCAGACAAATCTAACCACAAAATAAACAAGAAAACATTAGGGAGGTTAACAGAATTCTACAAAACCTAGGTATGATAGACCTTTGGAGAAAATTGAATAGGAACAAAAAGAAATACATATTTTCTTGACAGTACATAGCACCTTCACAAAAATTGACCATGAATTAGTGTATAAAATCCTCATAATCAAATGCAAAAACTAAGAAATAATAAATGCTTCCTTTTTAGACCACAATGCAGGAAGCAGTATATGCAATAAAGTATCAGAGATAAACCAAAAAAAAAAAAAGGGGAAATAAAATAATCTAGTTCTAAAAAATGAGTCAAACAACAAAATACAGAAACAATTGATAATTTCATCCAAGAGAATGACAATAATGATACAACATACCAATACCCAAGGGAGGCAGCCAAAGCAGTTCTTGGAAAAAAAAAAATTATATCTCTAAATTATTACATGAATAAAATAGAGAAATAGGAGATCAATGAATTGGACATGCAACTAAAAAAAGCTAGAAAATAGAAGAAATTAGAACCCCCCATTTAAATACCAAATTAGAAATTCTGAAACACACAAAGGAAAGATTAATAAAATTAAAACAAAGAAAACTATTGAACTAATAAAACCAAGTTGAACTCATATTCAAAAAAAAGAAAAAGAAATCACCAGCATCAAACATTAAAAGGGTGAATTTACCACAAATGAAATAGAAATTAAAGCAATAATTAGGAGATATTTTGCACAACTGGATAGCAGAAAGTCTGACAATACCAAAAAAAGGATGAATATTCACAAAAGTATAAATTACCCCATACATAATAATATTTGATATAATATAATTATATGTAAATGTAAATACAATACAATAATACAATAAATAATATATTAAAATATAAATAGTTTCATTTTAGAAAAAAGAACAAGCCATTAATGAAGTCCCTAAAAAAAGTCTCCAGGTCTAGATGGATTCACAAGTGAATTCTAATAAATACTTACAGAATGATTAATTCCAATACTATGTAAATTATTTGAAAAATAGGTAAAGAAGGAGTATTGCCAAATTCCTTCTATGAAACAAATATGATAATGATACCTAAACTAGGAAGAACCAAAGCAAAGGAAGAAAATTACAGACTAATATTTCTAATGAATATTGATAAAAAAAATTAAATAAAATATTAGCAGAGAGATTACAGCACCTTATTAGCAACATAATACATTATAACCAAGTGGGATTTATACCAGGAATACAGGGCTGGTTTAATATCAACAAAAATCTTATCATAATAAACAATATCAATAACAAACCCAACAGATTCAGGAAAGGCTTTTGTCAAAATACAACACCCATTCCTTTAAAAAAAAAAAAAAAAAAAAACACTACGGAGAATAGGGAAGAAAAGGAGTTTCATTGAAATAATAAGCAGTATCTAAAACCAACAATAAGCATTATTTGTAATGTAGTGAAGCTGGATGTATTATTAATAAGATCAGGGGTGAAACAAGGATTCCCATTATCACCACTGTTATTCAACATTGTACTAGAAATGTTGGCTTTAGCAATAAGAAAAGAAAAAGAAATTAAGGGAATTAGAATAAGCAATGAGGAAATAAAATTATCACTCTTTGCAGATGATATGATATATTTAGAGAATCCTAGAAAATCATTCAAAAGCCTACTGGAAACAATTCACAGTTTTAGCAAAGATGGAGGAGATAAAATAAATCCACACAAATCATTACAGTATGTATTACTGTCAAAGAACATCAGCAAGAGATAGAAAGAGAAGCTCCATTTAAAATAGCTATTAAAAAAAAAAAAAATACATGGAGTTCTACATGCCAAGACAAACTTGAGGATTATATGAAAACAATTATAAAACATTTCTTACATAAATAAAATCAGATCCAAACAAATAGAAAAATATAAATTGCTCACGACTAGCCTGAGCTAATATAATAAAAATGACAGTTGAACAAATGGAAGCCAATGACTCAATGAGACATCAAGAATCAATGAGATGAACCAAAAACAAATTAAAAATAGAAGAAAATGTAAAATACCTCTTTGAAAAAACAACTGACCTGGAAAATAGATCCAGGAGAGGCAATGTAAGAATTATTGAACCCCACTGAAAACCATGATGAAAAAAAGAGTCTAGGCAACATCTTTAAATCATCAAGGAAAACTATCCTGATGTCCTAGAACCAGAGAATAAAATAATCATTGAAAGAATCCACCAGTCACCTCCTGAAAGACATCCCAAAATGAAAACTCCAAGGAATATTGTAGTTAAATTCTAGAATTAGATCAAGGAGAAAATAGCAGTCAGAAAGAAACAATTCAAATATTAAGGAGCCACAATCAGAATTAACCGGGATCTAACAACTTCCACTTTAAAGAATCAAAAGGCCTGGAATATGATATTCTGGCAGGCAAAGAAACTTTGATTGCAGGCAAGAATCAACTATCCAGCAAAATTAAGCATTATCTTTCAGAGGAAAGTATGGACATTCTACTAAATAGGGGGTTTTCATTTATTTTTGATGAAAAGACCAGAACGGAACAGAAAATGTGATATTTACATACAAAACTAAAAAGAAGCATAAAGAGGTACAAAGAGAAGAAAAACCTGTGTTTTAAAAGGTTAAAATGCTCATATCCCTACATGGGAAGATTACATGTTTAATTATTAATTTTTATTAAAGTTATACTTAGAGGATATAGGTATAATTAGATTTTACTGTGGTGATATAAAAAAGCTACAGGTGAAAATAGATTGTATTGGAAGAAGAGAGAAAGGAAGGTAAATGGGATAAATTAATACACATAAAAGGGCAAAAACAGACTTATTACAGATGAGAGAAAGAAGGGAGTGTGACAAGCATTGTACAAGTCTTAATCTCATTGGATTTGTCTCAAAGAGAGAATAACAGACAAAATTAGATTAATATAGAAACTTGTCTTAAGCAGAAGGAAATTAGAGGAAAGGAAAGGGGGAGGTATTACAAGGGAGAACAGAAGTAGAAGGGAAAAGAGATAAGAAAGGGGGAAGGGACAAAAAAGGGAGGAGACTGAGGAAGATGGTAGTCAAAACAAAACATTGGTGAGGAGGGAAAGGGGTACAGAAAAAATATAACTATGGGGAAATAAGAAGGTGGGAAATACAGTTAGTAATTTCAATTGAGAATATGAATGGTATGAAGTCCCCCATAAAACAGAAGTGAATAGCAGCCTGGATTAAATGTCAGGTCCTACTATATGTTATTTACAGGAAATATATTTAAATCATAGTGATACATACAGAGTAAAGGTAAAAGACTAAATCAGAATCTATTATGCTTCAGCAGAAGTAAAAATATCAAGGCTAGTAATCCTGATCTCAGATAAAGCAAAATCTAAAATAGATCTAATTAAAAGACATTAGTAACAAAAGTACATCTTGCTAAAGATTACCATAGATAATAAAGTAATATCAATACCAAACATATATGTAAGTGGTATAGCATCCAAGTTCCTAGAGGAGAAGTTAAGAGAGCTGCAAGAGAGAAATAGACAGCGAAATTGTACTAATGGGTGATTTCACTCTTGCTTTATCAGAAGCAAAATAAACAAGGAAGAAATTAAGAAAGTAAATAGGATTTTAGAAAATGTAGATATGATAGGCCTTTGGAGAAAATTGGATATGCTTTTTCCCCCCTCAGGAGTAAGTGGTATATCTACTACACAAAAATTATCCATGTATTAAGGATTAAAAACTTCAAATCAAATGCAGAAAGGCAGAAATAGTAAATGAACCTTTTCCAGATCATGATACAATAAAAATTACATGTCATAAAAGGCCAGGAAAAATATAGACCAACAATTAATTGGAAACTACATAATCTAATCCTAAAAAATGAGTAGATGAAACAACAAATCATTTGGTAATTTCCAATTGGTAGATTGGTAATCTCTACCAATTGGAAATTTCAACCAAAAGAATGACAATAATGAGACAACATGCCAAAATTTATAAGATGCAGCCAAAACAGTTCTTTGAGAAGTTTCCTATTTCTAGATGCTAGATTGCATAAAATAGAAAAAAAAAAAAAAAAAGAAGATTAATGAATTGGCCATGCAACTAAAAAAGCTGAAAAAAAGAACAATTAAAAGCCTCCAAATATCAAATTTGAAATCCTGAAAATGAAAGGGGAAATTAATAAAACTGAAAACAATAAAACTATTGAACAAGCAAACAAAATTAAGAGTTGGTTTAGCAAACAAAATAAACTTTTAATTTATTTAGTTAGAAAAAAAGAAGAAAATAAAATTGTTAGTATCAAAAATGAAAAGGGTGAACTTTTCATCAATGAAGAATAAGTTAGAGCAATTATTAGGAGATATTTTGCTCAACTTTATGCCATTAAATCTTACAATTTAAGTGAAATGAATGAATACTTTCAAAATTGTAAATTGCCCAGATACACAGAAGAAGAAATAGATAACTTAAATATTCACATTTTAGAAAAAGAAATTGAACAAGTTATTAATCAACTACCTAAGAAAATTTTCAGGGCCAGATGGGTTTATATGTGAATTCTACCAAACATATAAAGAATAATAATATGCATTATTATGCAAACTATTAGGAAAAAGAGGGAAAGAAGGAGTCCACCAAATTCCTTTTACAACACAGATATGGTGCTGATATCTGAACCATGTAGGGTCAAAGCAGAGAAAAAAATTATATACACATTTCTTTTGTGGATATTAATACAAAAATTTTGAGTAAAATATTAACAAATTATCTCTAGTATATATACCATGATCAAGTAGGATTTGTACCAAGAATGCAGGGCTGGTTGAATATTAAGAAAACTATTAGCATAATTGGTTGTATCAATAGTCAAACTAACAGAAATCATATGATTATGTCAATAGACTGAGAAATAGCTTTTGACAAAATCCAATACCCATTCCTATTAAAAACAGCAAAGGATATAGGAATTAATGGATTTTTTAAAAAAATGATCAGTAGTATCTATTTAAAACCATCAATAAGCACCATATGTAATGGGGATAAACAGAATCATTCCCAGTAAAATCAGGGGTGAAACAAGATTTCCCACTATCACCATTATTATTCAATATTATATTAGAAATATTAATTTTAGTAATAAAATAAGAAGAAATAAAAGAAATTAGAGTAGATAATGAAAGAAGAAAAGTATGTCTCTTTGCACCTGATATGACTGTATACTTAGAAGATCAATTAAAAAATGACTAGAAACAATTCACAACTTTATCAAAGTTGTAGGATACAAAGCAGATCCACATAAAATATCAAGATTTCTACATTAACAATGAAGTCCAGCACTGAGATACAGAGAGAAATTACATTTAAAATTACTGTAGATAATATAAAATATTTGGGAATCTATCTGCCAAGTCAAAGTCAGAAACTATTGAATGCAATTTCAAAATACTTTCCACACATATAAAATCATATCTTAAAAATTGGAAGAAAATAAAGTTTTCATGAGTAGAATAAGCTAATATACTTTTAAAAATGACAATTCTACCTAAAGTAATCTAGTTATTCATTGCCATACTATAATGTCCAGGATAGCTCTCTGGAGGATCTCTGGATGGGCCTTGATCTTTAGGTGGAGAAGTGATGAAAACAGGAGGGCCACCATGAGGAGGATCAAAGATGGAGTCTAAAGTCTGGAATCTGGAGTCTCCAGTCTTCTCTATGTCTGTGGCTGAAAAGCTGGTTCCATCCTCGAAGCCCTTAAATACTTCAGTACAATTACATCAGTACAGCAACTGAGCATGTGCAATCATTACATCATCATATCATATTAAGTATATGTTTAGAGAACCATTATCTCAGACTGAGTAGGTACTTAACTATAAACACCCTGCTATCCTTGATTCAAGTACATCTTTTCAGAGTTCTGACTCTCTCCATCTCCAGCTTTCTTTTGTTTTAGAATACAGGTAGTCATGCCCTCCCTGATTTCTCAGAAAGAGAGGTGAAAATACCAAAGAGAAATGGGGTTGTAGAGGGCCAGAACTCTGAAAAGTTATACTTAGTACTCAGTATGAATGATTAACGATTCTCTAGCTAAGCACATTCTTATTGTGGTACTTAATGTAATGTAATTATGTAATGTTCTACAGCTGGATCGAGCGTGATATAGTTATGTAATTGTACTGAAGCCTTTAAGGGTTGGGACAACTAGTAACACTTTCTCAGCCATGAACCTCATTAGCATTTTTCTTTATCAAGTTGTCTTTTCACAATTTATGTTGCTACATTTACACCAATAGTTCATATGACAGCTGTCTGCAGATGTCTCACAAAATCAGCAAAGAGTTCATTTGGACTTTGTGCTATTTTTGTGAAGGCTTCTCCTCTATCTTGTCTTCCTGGGAGGGTGCCCCATGTTTTATAGTAGCAGAAACAATTTGTTCATATGCTTTTAAAGGGTAATTAATCCACACTGAAGTGTCTGCATAATGACCTACACTTGCTAGTTGGTCAGAGGTGACTGGTATATTAATTCCAGGTTGCCTATTTCATTGGGCTTGTATTCTACGGAGTTCACTATATGCAGAAAGCCATAACAAGTTTTGTCCAGGTTCTAAACATGTCCTTGCTCTAGATTTCCAATCATAAGGGTTAAAATTTAAAAAGCCAAATTCTCTAATATTCTCTAATATTATTTTAACATAAGATGATGTAGACTCATAAAGAGTACAAGCGTTTTTCAGATCTTTGATAATTTCCAGATTAAACAGAATATATTTTCTTTTTTCTTGACCTGAGGAGTCAAACTCCTCAATCACAGGGTACTTTTCTATTCTGGAATCAGATATATCCTGCTCTTCCTCTTTAGCTTTAATTAGTGCCTTTTGTAATTATGTCATAGGGGAGTGGACAAAGCTGCTAATGGGTAGTGCTGATAGAGTCACTGCCCTTCCCCCTTCTCCTCCTCCCTCCACCTATGAGGGTGAAATTGAGGAAGGATAGTCAAGATATGAAGAATGTCCTAATGGTTCCTGCTCAGGTGTAACTGAGCTATGAAAATGAGAAGCACAACAACCCTTAAATTCATCAGCTATGTGCTTGTCCAATTCTCCATGCTTTTCAGTTGCTTTATCAGTACCATTCCCTTCCTCCTCTTTCTCCTCACACTTCCTTATCTGGCTGTTTTCTTTAGAACTTTTCCTCTTTTTGGAACTTTTGGGATTCTTTAAAACCATATTGTACACAAGAAATATTTCTTCAGGGATTGAATCAGGAACCATAGCTTAATAATATTTGGTTAGTTGCTCTCCCACACATGCGGCTCTAATTTTTCTTCCTTAGATAGCCAAGGAGACTCTAATATACTTAAAAGTCCAATGATCTGCTTCCAAGTTACCAACAAACCTTGCTTCTTTATTAACCTACCTCTGCATTCTGCATATTTCCCCTTGGGTTGGAGGAGGCTCTTTTCTTAGTATTTGCCCCATTTCAGCTAAAAAAAAAAAAGTGACTAATTTATCCCTTACCAAATCTTCCTGTTTGCCTATTTTTATACTTACCCTATTTCCAGGTCATGGGGACTTCTCCACTGAACTCAGTGATCACATCAGTCCAGCTGACTTGTGCCCTGCTTTGTAAGGCCCTGTATTTCTAGGGCCCCAGGTTTGGCTGCCAAAATGTAATGGCCAGACTAGCTCTCTGGAAGACCTCAGGATTAGCCCCAGTCCTTGGTCTTAGTGGGGGAGTAAAGGAGACAGGAGAGCTACCACATGGCTGGTCAAAGATGGAGTCTGGACAATGGAATCTGGTGTCATTTCTTCTGTCTTTGGCTGAGAACTGTGGTTAAGAGAAAATCTTCTGTGTCGAGACTCCCTTAAATACCTCAGTATAATTATATCACTACAGTAACTGAATGTGTGCAATCATTACATCACCATATCACATTAAGTATATGTTTAGAGAACCATTATCTCACACTGAGTAGGTGCTTAATATAAACACCCTGTTATCGTTGATTCAAGTATACCTTTTCAAAGTTCTACTCTCTTCACCATACCAATCAAACTCCCAAGAAATGATTTTACAGAGCTAGAAAAAAATAATAAAGTTCATGTGAAAGAACTAAATGTCAATAATTTCAAGAGAATTAATGAAAAAAATGCAAATGAAGATGGCCTGACTGAACCAGACCTAAAACTATATTACAAAGCAGTGATCATCAAAACCATTTGTTATTGACTAAGAAATAGTGTAGTTGATCAGTGGAATAGGTTAGGTTCACAAGTTCCTGAACTTCAGAAAAAGTTAGATCAAGAGATTACAAAGAAGAGTTTTGGATAACCAGGGAGCAGTCTGAGTGTTGGGTACTTGGTATAGAAGAACATCATGTGGAAAATGAGAGGGTAATAATCACAAATTATCTTCACAGTGACAATAAATTCTGACATTTTTAAATATAGTAGCCATTTAGAGATTAACTATTACTCACATCTAATGTGATTTTCCTTAAGTGGAAGTAATACTAGAATAACTTTGCTTCCACTTTTGAGAAAGCGTACTAGACAGTATAGAAAAGCAATATCATGGCTGGCAGGAAAGATTTGAAGTGATGAGAAAAAGGTTCTCACATCCCTTTTTGCTACTTTTAAGTATTATAGATAATGAGGAAAGCACTTTGGAAAATGTAGTGCCACAAAATGTTTGTAATAGGCCTTTTTATAGTGGCTAAAAACTGGAAATTGAATGGATGCCCATTAATTGGAGAATGGTTGAATAAATTGTGTTATATGAATGTTATGGAATATTATTGTTCTGTAAGAAATGACTAGCAGGATGATTTCAGAAAAGCCTGGAGAGACTTACATGAATTGATGCTGATTGAAATGAGCAGGACCAGGAGATCATTATATACTTCAACAACAATACTATATGATGATCAGTTCTGATGGACATGGCTCTCTTCAAAAATGAGATGAACCAAATCAGTTCCATATGTTCAATAATGAAGAAAACCAGCTATACCCAGCAAAAGAATTCTGGGAAATGAGTGTGTACCACAACATAGCATTTCCACTTTCTCTGTTTTTGTCCATTTGCATTTTTTATTTACTTCTCAGGTTAATTTTACCTTATTTCCAAATCCAATTTTTCTTGTGCAGCAAAATAACTGTATAGATATGTGTACATACATTGTATTTAACATATACTTTAACATTCAGAATTCTGATGTTTCCCCTCCCCCTCCCCCATATGGTAGGTTTACCAATATATGTTAAATATATTAAAGTATAAATTAAATAAAACATATGTATACATGTCCAAATGGTTGTTTTGCTATACAAAAAGAATAGGACTTTGAAATAGTGTACAATTAGCCTGTGAAGGAAATAAAAAATGCAGGCAGACAAAAACAGAGGGACTGGAAATTCTATGTAGTGGTTCATAGTCAACTCCCAGAGTCCTTTCGCTGGGTGTAGCTGGTTCAGTTCATTACTGCTCAATTGGAACTGATTTGGTTCATCTCATTGTTGAAGAAGTCCACATCCATCAGAATTGATCATCATATAGTATTGTGTTAACGTAAACAATGATCTCCTGGTCCTACACATTTCACTCAGCATCAGATCATGTAAGTCTTTCTAGGCCTTTCATCCTGTTGATCATTTCTTACAGAACAATAATATTCCATAATATTCATATACCACAATTTATTCAGCCATTCTCCAATTGATGGCATCCACATAGTTTCTGGTTTCTCACCACTACAAAGAGGATTGCCACAAACATTCTTGCACATACAGGTTCCTTTCCCTTCTTTAAGATCTCTTTGGGATATAAGCCCAGTGGCAACACTGCTGGGTCAAAAGCTATGCACAATTGTATAACTTGCTCTCCAGAATAGCTGGATGTATTCATAATTCCATCAACAATGTATCAGTGTCCCTGTTTTCCTGCATCCCCCCCAACATTTCACATTATCTTTCCCTGTCACTCTAGTCAATCTGACAGGTATGTAGTGGTATCTCAGAGTTGTCTTAATTTGCATTTCTCTGATTAATAATGACATAGAGCATCCTTTCATATGTCTAGAAATAGTTTTAATTTCTTCATTTGAGAATTGTCTGTTCATATCCTTTGACCATTTATCAATTGGAGAATGGCTTTCTTTCTTATAAATTAGAGTAAATTATATATTTTGGAAATGAGGCCTTTATCAGAACCTTTGACTGTAAAAATGTTTTCCCAGTTTATTGTTTCCTTTCTAATCTTGTCTGCATTAGTTTAGTTTATACAAAACCTTTCCAATTTGATATAATCAAAGTTTTCTACTTTGTGATCAATAATGATCTCTAGTTCTTCTTTGGACATAAATCCATTCCTCTTCCACAGGTCTGAGAGATAAACTATCCTATGTTCCTCTAATTTATTTATAATCTCATTCTTTATGCCTAGGTCATGAACCCATTTTGACCTGACCTTGGTGTATGGTGTTAAATGTGGGGCAATGCCTAATTTCTTCCATATTAATTTAAAATTTTCCCAGCAATTTTTGTCAAACATTGAGTTCTTATCCCAAAAGCTGGGGTCCTTGGATTTGTCACAGACTAGATTATTAAAGTTATTGATTATTTTGATTTTTGGACCTAACCTATTCCACTGATCAATTAGTCTAGTTCTTAGCCAATACCAAATGGTTTTGGTTACCACTGCTTTATAATATAATTTTAGATATGATACAGCTAGGCCACCTTCATTTGATTTTTTTTTTCATTAATTCCCTTGAAATTCTTGACCTTTTGTTTTTCCATATGAACTTTGTTGTTATTTTTTCTAGGTCATTAAAATATTTTTTTTGGGAATCTGATGGTATACCAAAATAGATAAATAAATAGATTAGTTTAGCTAGTATTGTCATCTTTATTATATTTGCTCACCCTCTCCAAGAGCATTTTATATTTTTCCAATTGGTTAGGTCAGACTTAATTTGTGTAGAAAGTGTTTTATACTTTTGCTCATATAGTTTCTGATTTTCCATTGGCAGATAGATTCCAAAATATTTTATACTATTGGTAGTTACTTTAAATGGAATTTCTCTATGTAACTCTGAGTGTTGGATTTTGTTAGTGACATATAAGAATGCTGATGATTTATGTGGGTTTATTTTATATCCTGAACTTTGCTAAAGGTGTGGATTATTTCTAATAGTTTTAAGTAGAATTTTTGGGGTTCTCTAAATATATCATCATATCATCAGCAAAGAGTGATAATTTGGCTTCCTCATTATCTAGTCTAATTCCTTTAATCTCTCCACTCTTATTTCCAAAGCTAGCATTTCTAATACAATATTGAATAGTAATGGTGATAGTGGACAACCTTGTTTCACTCCTGATCTTAATGGGAATGGTTACAGTTTATCCCCATTACATATGATGCTTACTGATGGTTTTAAATAGATGTTACTCATTATTTTAAGGAAAAGTCCATTTATTCCTATACTCTCAAGTGTTTTTAAATAGAAATGGGTGTTGGATTTTATCAAATGCTTTTTCTGCATCTATTGAGATGATCATATCATTTTTGGTTATTAATATGGCCAATTATACTGATAGTTTTTCTAATATTGAATCAGCCCTGCATTCCTGGTATAAATCTTACTTGATCATGATATATTACACTGGGGATGATTTTCTGTAGTCTTTTTGCTAATATCTCATTTAAGATTTTAGCATCAATATTCATTAGGGAGATTGGTCTATTGTTTTCTTTCTCCATTTTCAACCTACCTGGTTTGGGTATCAGTACCATATGTGTGTCATAAAAGGAATTTGGTAGGACTCCTTCATTCCCTAATGTTTTTCAAATAGTTTATATAGCATGTTTGGTAGAATTCACATGTAAATCCATTTGGTCCTGGAGATTTTTTCTTAGGAAGTTGATTAATAGCTTGTTCTATTTCTTTTTCTGAAATGGGACTATTTAAGCAATTTACTTCCTCCTCTGTTACTCTGGGAAGCCTATATTTTTGGAGGTAGTCATCCATTTCACTTAGGCTATCAAATTTGTTGGCATAAAGTTGGGCAAAGTAACTCCTTACTATTTCTCTAATTTCCTCTTCATTGGTGGAAAGTTCCCCATTTTCAGTTTTAAGACTAACAATTTGAGTTTCCTCTCTCCTTTTTCTAATCAGATTTACCAAAAGTTTATCTATTTTGTTGGTTTTTTCATAAAAACCAACTCTTAGTTTTATTTATTAGTTCAATAGTTGTTGGTTTTTTTTTTACTTTCAATATTATTAAATTCTCTTTTTAATTTTAGAATTTCAAGTTTAGCATTTGATTGGAGGTTTTTAATTTGGTCTTTTTCTAGCTTTTTAAGTTGTAAGCCCAATTCCTTGATCTTCTCTTTCTCTATTTTATTCAAGTCTCTTTAGTCTCTAAATATATAAAATTTCCCCTCATTACTGCTTTAGCTGCATCCCACAGATTTTGGTATGATGTCTCATCTTTATCATTATCTTGAGTGAAATTATTAATTGTTTCTATAATTTGCTGTTTCACCCAATCATTTTTTAAGATGAGATTATTTAGTTTCCAATTACTTTTTGGTCTACTTACCCCTAACTTTTTGTTGAATGTAGTTTTTATTGCATCGTGATCTGAAAAGAAAGCCTTTACTATTTCTGCCTTCCTGCATTTAATTTTGAGATTTTTATGTCCCAATATATGTTCAATTATTGTATAGGTTGCATGAACTGCTAAGAAGAAAGTTAGATGCTATGCCACTTGGTGCATATATATTTAGTATTGATATTGCTTCATTGTTTATGCTACCTTTTAGCAAGATATAGTTTCCTTCCTTATCTCTTTTGATTAGATCATTTTTGCTTTTGCTTCATCTGAGATAAGGGTGACTACCCCTGCTTTTTTGACTTCACTTGAAGCATAATGGATTCTGCTCTAGCAGAATATTTTTTTAGCTTTACTCTGTATGCATCTCCCTGCTTTAAATGTGTTTCCTGTGAACAACATATTGTAGGGTTCTGACTTTTGATCCAGTCTGCTATACACCTCTGCTTAATGAAAGAGTTCATCCCATTCACATTTACAGTTAAACTTGTTAATTCTATATTTTTTGCCATCATATTATCCCAAGATTATGCTTTTTTCCCTTGCTCCCCCTGAACCCCTTCCCCAGTATTAAACTTATGAGCCCCACTTGTGTCACACAGCCCTCCCTCTTTAGTATCCCTCCCTCCTCCTTCCCTTATTACTTTTTTCCTTTTCCCTTTTCCTCTCCCCCTTTTTAATGAGGCGAGAGAGAATTTTCTGTAAAACTGATATGTCAATTATTTTCTCTTTGAGCTGATTCTGATGACAGTGAGATTCACACAATGTTTTTCCCCCTCTCTAACTTACCTCAAATATGATAGGTTTTCTTTGCCTCTTTGTGGGATGTAGTTTCCCTCTTTTTATCTCCCCTTTTCTTTTTTTCTGACACTATCCCCTTTCCATTTCTACTTCCCTTTTTTTTTTAATCAGTAAAATTAAATTATACATGTAGTCTTAATGTATATCCACAACAGAAATACAGTTCTCAAGAGTTCCTTTTACCTTTTTCTGCTTCTCTTGAGTCCTATGGTTGGAAATCAAAGTTTTTGTTTAGATCTGTTTTTTTTCCTTAGAAACAAATGAAATTAATCTGTTTCATTAAATGTCCATCTTCTTTCAGAAAATGCTAAACTTTTCTGGGTAGTTTATTCTTGGCTACATTTTAAGTTCTTTTGCCTTTTGGAATATCAGATTCCAGGACCTTCAATCCTTTAATGTGCATGCAGCCAGATCTTGAGTGACCCTTATTGTGGGACTTTGGTATTTGAATTGTTTTTTCCTGGCTGCTTATAATATTTTTTCCTTACTCTGATAGTCCTAAAATTTTGCCACAATATTTCATGGAGTTTTTTTGTTTGTTTGTTTTTTGTTTTGTTTTGTTTTGTTTTGTTTTTTAATAGGGTCTTTTTCAGAAATTGTTCAATGAACACTTTCAATGTTTATTTTACCTTCTGGTTCTATTATCTCTGGACAGTTCTCTTTGATGATTTCTTGTAAAATAACATCTAGGTTCTTTTTTTCATCATAATTTTCTGGAAGTCCAATAATCCTCAGATTATTTCTCCTAGATCTATTTTCCAGGTCTGTTGTTTTTCCAAATAGATATTTGACATTTTTCTCCACTTTTTCATTTATTTTGGTTTTGTTTGACTGATTCTTGATGTCTCAATGAATCATTCGTTTCTATTTGTTCAGTTCTGATTTTAATGAGTTATTTTCTTCGTTAGCTTTTTTTACTTCTTTCTGTATATGTCCAATTGAGTTTTTAAATTAGTTGTTTTGTTCTATGGAATTTTTTCCCATTTCACTAAATTTGTTTTTTAGTGAGTTATTTTCTTTTTCCAATTCACAAATCCTATTTTCTTGGGAATCCTTTATCTTTTCCAATCCACAGATCCTACTTTCCTGTGATTTCTTTACCTTTTCCAATTCCCTAATTCTGTTTCCCTGCACTTCCTGTGAATTCTTTACCTTTTCCAATTCACATTTCAGGAAGTTGTTACTCTGTTGCATAGCTTCTCTCTTGTTTCCCTATTTTTCTTCTAACTCTCCTTTGAGATTTTTAATAGTCTCTTGTAGGAGAGTGTTATTTGAGGTATTGTCTGAAGGTTTTTTGCTATTATTCTCCTTGGGGTTGGAAACCTGCTCTCTTTCTATATAGAAGCTATCATTCATTCTCATGATTTTTTTACTCATTTTTTAAAAAGTCTTTAGGGTCTGCCTTCAGGGCAAGGAGGTTACTGGCTTCCTCTGCAGAGCAAGGATGGATATATGGACAGTAACCGTCCTCTCAATGGGCTGCAAGGAGTAACCGAGCTGCTGGAGTGCTCTAGGAAGAGCTCCACACTGAAGTGACTAGGCCTGGGTATCAAGGGCGTCTATGTAAGTGCCCTACTAGGAGCCCCACTGTGAAGATTAGTGACTGCCTTGGGACTATAGGTTAAGCAGCAAGAGTATCACTGCCCCCCACCCACAAAGGTCCACTTTGAGTATTAGCAGTTGTCCTATCTCTCACCACACAAGAAGTGTCTCTGCCTGTGGAGCGCAGTGGAGCTGGAGAAATTCCACTACACTAGGCTGCCATGGGCTATGCTCCTTCCATGCAGATTTGTGACTGCCCCCCAACAAGAGTCCCTGGCTGCAGAATGCCATAAAGAGCTGTGTTATGGTCTGTGCTGAGTCACTTCCAATCCTTGATGGGAGAAGCTAGATCCTGCTCTGGTGTCCCTCAGAGTACCCTCTACCCTAGGCTCCAATTTCTCTGCTGGTCCACTACTTTGCAACTAAAGCAAAGCAGTCAGGCTATGGCAGAGAGCTCTATGTAAACCTTCCAACTCAGAGGCCACCCCTGTTCCCAATTCTATCCCTGCCCTGTGTCGGTCTGTTACCGCCACCCAGGACAAACCTTTTCTGGTGATATTCCTGATTATCTTTGGCTGGTGAGTTGTTGTACTTCCGATCTTCATGAACCTTACCAGTCTGGCGCTAATTTTGAGGCTGATTTTTAAAATTGGTAATGAGGGTATGTGTGTGCCCTCTCCTCCATCTTGGCTCTGCCCCTACTTTAACATATTTAACATGTATTGGTCTATCTGCTATCTGGGGGAGGAGAGGAAGGAGGGGAAAAGTTGCAACAGAAGGTTTTGCAAAGGTCAATTCTGAAAAGTTACCCATGCATATATCTTGTAAATAAAAAGGCATGATAAAATAAATAAACAAACAAATAAATAAATGTAGTGCCATGCAAACTTGAAATAAAAGGGTTATTTGTGTGTGTGATTTCAGTTGGATTGCTTCACATTAAAAAAAAAAAAAGATAAATAATTGAATTTAATAAAGAATGAACCACTACTTTTCAAAAGTAAAAGAGAATTAAAAAATTTTAGTCTCAAAATGAAAGAAGAAAAAATAGCTATAGCTATCTAAAACATTAAATCACAGAACTCTAAAGATAGGACATACTTAAAAAGACATACTTAATAAAAAGAATAGTGTTACAATATACTCAACTTAGATTTGATAAAAGATTTTTAGTAAGATTAAACACATTCTCCTTTAAACTATCCCATTTTAGTTTGGGATAGTCCTAGTTATTGGGAAGTTTCTTTTCCATAAAGCTGAGAAATTCATTGTTCTTAGTTCTGTCCTTTGGCAGGTGAGTTATATAAGTAGTGAACAGGTAAATATTCATCATTTAAAGTGGGGAGTAAAATCATCTAGACATAGGCAAAAAATAACAAGCAAAGGTTTAGAAATGGCAAAATACAGTTAGTGTGTCAAAAAATCATTCCATTGCAAAATTATTGCCACACAGCATAAGATATGTATGAGGGAATAGGAAGAAAATGAAAAGTTAAAGTCATATCAAGATTGTAGAAAGCCTTCAATGCCAGACTAAAGAGATTTAAATTTATCTGGAGTTTAAAAAAAAAAGAAGGATCTTGATTGTAGGTGATTTAACCAAATCTATGTTTAGAGAATGTAAACTTGATAGTGGATTGAAGAATATTCAGGAAAAATTTCACCTCCATGCTCTAAGCAGCAATTGTAAATAAAAGTGTTCAAGATGGGATGGTCCATGTATTTCTGGATGATTCCCAGACCTCTTAAAAAAAAACAAAAAACCTTCAATTAAATAATTCTGATCCCATTCTCTACAAGAAGCTGACATAGGTTTAGAATTATCACTTTATCTCAAACCATTTATTCAGAGGAAATCTACCTAGATGGTGAGGATACCTTAAATAATATCATTAAAATATAGAGAAAGAAATGTTTATAAAGTATTGAGAATGGTATATTTAATTTATAGAAGTAGTCCCTAAGGAATATGATAACACTGCTTAAGGGAGGGAAAGAAAGTAGGGAAAGGCATTGACTAAGTGCCTTCTATATGCCACATGTTCTGCTAAGCATTTTACAATCATATCTAATTTATTGAAATTTTAGGAAAAGTTACCATAGGGAAGAAAGATTAACCTTACTGTTCCTAAGGATAAAACAGACATAACTAGAAACTCTGTCAAATGGGGAAAATTACAGTATTTGCGATGGACTGAGTAAGTGGTAGCCAAAAGGGTAGGTGGAAAATGTTGCTGTACTATAAATAAAAATTCCTCTTTGAATACTTGCAATTTAAAGACCCAGTTGGCTCAGCATGAGGGAGAAAATCATGATTTTTCATGCTACTTTTCAGTCATATTCATTCATCTTCCTTTCTTTTAGAAGAGCCTATCTTGATTCTTTAGTTCAATTATTTTCTCCATAACTCCTATGTTATGGAATTATTAAGAAATTTTCTTTGTTTTAGACATTTTCCTCTCATGTATCTGTCACTAGTCGATTATTGGAAAATCATGATAAGAAAAAAAAAAAAAAAAGAGCGAGAATGAGAGCAAGGACCAGAGGACAGGAAGGGGAGAGGGACAGGGACAGGAATAGAGGAAGAAGGAAATGGAAAGCGAGAGAGAGGGAGACTAAGATAAGCTGGAGTGGGAGAGATAATTTGAAGAACTGGCATATAAGAGGATGATTAAATTTGCTCTTTTGGTCCCAGAGGACAGAATCAGAAGCAACATTTGGATTTGCAAAGGGCCTAGCTTGGGTTGGATAATACAAAATACTTCTTTTTTTGTTTGTTTGTTTCAAACTAAATACTTCTTAATAATTTCAGTTCTCCCAAAGTAGAATGGAAGATAATACTGCCCCATTATTGAAGATCTCTAAGCAAAGTCATGATGATTGTTAATGCTTGTTGGGTATGTTGTAGTGGAAATTATTTTTCATTTTGGGCTAAATTGATAGCTGCTGAAATCCAACTGTGATTCTGTAAAATAATTAATCCCATTTACAACTTATTTTTAACTTGAAAGATAGTTTTTGATTTGTGGTCAAAACAATTCTTATTCTATAGAAAACCTGGTAAGAATCCTCCTTTCTTATATAATGCTAGTCCTTAACTATCAGACTTGTTCTTCCTTATTGATCAAAACCTGATTGAGAGAACTATTTCCTATTTTTTTACTTTGTCACCAGCAAAAAGAACAAATTCTAGCAAATGACCACATAGTTGAAGTCACCTGTTTTATAAACACACACACACACACACACACACACACACACACACACACACACACACATACACACACACACACACAGATACACACACCATCTGAAGATTGGCTTGGCTAAATCTGAAAACATTTATCACTAGAGTGAATACAGGAAAATTTTATTTTTATATTTTAAAAAACCTCAAAAGCAATCTAAGTTGGTGAACTGAAAATAGATTCCTTCATTTGCACAATAGCTATGATTCTTTATCCTCTCATAGTTTCCCTATAAAGGAAAAATTAAAAAAAAAACTGGACCAATAATCCAAGATAAGACCATTTTCCTCATTTGGAAAATAAGCAGTGTGACTGATATGCCTTTCTCTAACTCTTATTCAGAAGTAAGAGCATCTTGGTATGTGTGAGGTTCTGAGGGAGAACTAGCACTTTTGGGGCTACTGATCCCTACTCATTCATTTTAGTCTCTACTGGACACTCATCCAAGAATTTTAGCAAACCATCTTGGCAGACAGACTGAACCAGGCTGAGAGTAAGCAATAGGCTTCAATCCATTGGTGAATTACAAGAATGTCTACCCCAAGCATATGAAGCCTTTTCCTGGCAGAATGGTCATATGAGAACAATTTCTTCAAATGGCCATGAAGGTGATTAAAACAGATTAGTCATTAGAGCTTGGTCAGACATCAAAGATGCCAGGGTCATCCACAGTCTCTGTGACCATCACCAGTTATCTTGACTTTTTTTCACCACTGGGCTTCAATAACTCAGAAAGACAGAGTGATGTTGATGACTATGTGCAACTCTGTTTCACTTAAATCCATCTCAATCGATTTCATATATGCACCAAGACCATGTCATTGGTCCTCTTCAAAAACAAAGGACAGACAACATCATGTCTTAAATTTTGCTT
This sequence comes from Sminthopsis crassicaudata, assembly GCF_048593235.1. Classification (NCBI taxonomy): domain Eukaryota; kingdom Metazoa; phylum Chordata; class Mammalia; order Dasyuromorphia; family Dasyuridae; genus Sminthopsis; species Sminthopsis crassicaudata. The sequence goes on from NC_133619.1 coordinate 560,020,595, forward strand.
TTGTGATTAAATTTGTTTCCCTGGTATTGATGTCTTTTGTGCAAGACTAGGTAAAGAAATTTCATCCTGAAACTGCCTCCCACAAGGTCCCACTGTTGTAGTGAGGGATTACTTTTGCACAAAACACCACTGTTCTCTTCTACCTAATGGATGTGGAAGATAAAATACTCACAATCCCAGAGTGCTTTGAGTTTGTTTAGCAAAAAAAGTGTTCCAACTGCCTGCTACCATTCCCAGATAGAATGAGAAGGTCTATCATGTAAGTCAAGTTTTGGGAAGCTGTGGTTCAGGATAAAACACAGGATAAAACAGGTTGCTAGAACAATCATAATCCAAATTTACAATGACAAATCACTATTTTAGAGGCAGCTTCTTTTCATTGTTCCTGTACAACCTAGAAACTAACTTTATTTCATTCTTTGACTTTATCTCTTTTAGAAATACATTCCTTGCACTCTGTGATTCAAATTGGGACAATGTTTGTCCATGATACTAGAACAATCGAATTACCAAGGAATTTGGAGGATACTTTATTTGAAGATCTATATTATCCTTATTTGGGGAATTTAAGTGAAAGTTACTTGCCTCAACTGAATGCTTTAGATATAATCATTGCATCTGAACTATTTCCAGGAGTACTGGAAAAGTATGAGAGTAATTATTTGGATAATTTTGGTAGAGAAAAAAATCATTCATACTGAACATGACAAAAAGGAGGTATTCCTTGGCCTAAAATGTCTCAGTTCAATACTTTCTTGCTGGATAAGATTGAATGTCAGTACCCTTTTATTTAAAGAAGTGAGAAATTAAAAATCCTAAGAATGCTAGCAGGTCAGATTTGAATGACATGGAGCAAATCAACAGAGGAAGGTGAATTCAACTGAGAAAAACTGCCATGGAGACAAGACTATAATGGTCACAAGGGAGGAAAAAAATATAGTGAAATAAGCTTGGTCAAAATCCTTGTCTCATACTATCATAGTTATACAGACTGTGTGTGGTGCATGATATCTAATTAAGATGCACATCCCAACATATCCTTCAAATTTAATTCTTTAAAATTATCTTTAATCTTGATAATTGTAAATAGAGCATTTTTCACAAACAGAATTCAGCTATATATCATACAATCTGCAAAATTCATTAAAAGACAAACATATCTGTTCATAGTTTTATTTTTTCTTTTAGTGAACTGTAATTTCATCAGAGAACAGGACTCCCAATTTTATTTCACAATTGCAGATTTAAATTTCTTTCACTGATGCAGATAAGAAATTGCTCTGTTGTTTAGGGTATTAGAGACCTGCTTGGATTATGTCAAGTCTGATTTGCTCAATGTCACACAGACAGAATGTGTGTCAGAAATGAAATTTCAATCTGGGTATTGAGTCTGAGACCATTTATATATATTCTACCATATAGTCCAAGTTATTTAGATTAGAGATAGCTCCTAGATCTACTGATTTTACTGGTATGAGAAAACTTTTTTCTGCTAATACAGGTTGGCACTTTCTCTATAACTTAAAATTAGTTAATTGTCTAGAAGCACAAAAACAGTGTCATTCAGAAGAGAGACTTGAATTCAAGTATTCCTGGCTTTATTGTCAGTTCTCTATCCATTATTCCATATTCTCTCTGATTTACCCCTACTAAACCATGTATATTATTGAAATATGGGATTTTAATAAATAACATGTAAACCCATCAAATTGCTAATTACAAATGAGAAATATAATTTTTATTTACTAAACTTTATCTTAAATCATGAATGTCTGCTTATGATAGAGCTGAATTATGCTTTCTATTTATTGGATCCAATGTTGAGAGGTTTGCTGTTTGTACAAAGTTTAGAATAGATGGCTTCAGAAAGCCATTACTATCTGTGATATGGAGACAAGTAACTTACGCCCCAGAGTTTAGCACAGTGCCTAGGAGGGGCAAAAAGATGAAGATAGATGAGTAGAAGCAGAAACCTAAGTGAACACTCCCAACATTCCCCTCAAAAAAATTAAAATCAAAATTTCAAATCAAATTGTAGAGAATAAGAGAAAAAGGAAACAAACGAGTTATGGTGAGACACTTTTCCAGCTCAAGATAAATAAGGAAGTTAGTTGAAGAGTTCTGTGACACTGAGGCAAAGGTTGGCCCTGAACAAAAATGGAAACAATGGTGACACAGAGGGAGCTGTGATTGCAGTAGCAAAAGCTTTGAGAACTCTCAACTCAGAAAATGTAAGGCATTGGAAAACTTGACCAGGAAGACATTTCAGGGAACCCTCAGCTGACACATGGGTCCAGGACAGAGAGGATAATTTAGTTTCAGTATATTAGAAAAAGATCACTGGTCACAGTTTCAGGGTCAAGAGGAATACTTGTGTTGAAGTTGGGAAGGGGGACCCCAAAAGTCCCAGACTAGCATCGCAAGATAATCACAAAAGAATTTGCAGGCTTGAACCCATCTCCTAGTCAAGGGGCAAAGTTTTTTTGAAACTAATGGTACACTATTACAAGCTGACTGAATTGTAAGGAAATTCAGTAAAGAAGCAAAAGGAAAGTCGGTATTTTATATAGATTTCACTCACAAATAAACTAATTCTATGGCTCATAGTAAAAAGGAGTAGTCTGGAAGGAGTAGTTCTCAGTTGTTCAGATTATTACTGGCAAGATTACCAGTCAGCAATAAATTGAGGTCTTATTCACTATTAATTCAGGAGTTTTATCTGTAGGAATTTCCTGAAGCCAGAAGCTATCTGGCTAAGAAGGATCAGAATCAGATAGATTTGGTGTATAGCTGGAAGACCCAGGATCAATGACCCATTAGAACAGAAGCCTCCCAAGGTCAAGGGACCACAAAATCACATTACCTCACTTGCATGTGTAGCTGCAGGGAATTAGTTCCGAGACTAATTTCCGAGAAAACAGTCACTATACTTCTCCCTAAATTATGCCACTTGGGAAGCACTGAAAATTTGAAGATCCCCAAAATTAACTCTGAAAACATTGCCATTCAAAATGCCTAAAAAATGAGATATTTTCTAGTTTCATCCCAAGATGAGCAGGGCACAATTTTTACATAAAGTTCAATGTCAAGAAATAGACTAGAAAAATTAGAACAAAACCCATAATCTAATCATAAAATCTGAGCATAGAAAACTTTTATGTGGTCATGGAAGCTCAAGACTCAAGGACAAAAGTAGATAATGACATAAAACCAACCACAAATACTCAAAGAAAAATATTAATTGGACACAAGACTAATACGAATAACAAAGAATAAAAATTATTAAAGTGGTAGATTATTTTTTTAAATGACCACATCATTCCCAGCTAAGCTTAACTCTTTGTTTTAAACTGCACAAATACTGATGACAATCATAAGAGTACTACTAGTATTTTCACTTTTGTGTGTACTTGTATACCAAGTAAACAATTAGACCTTATTGAATCCCTTATAACTGGTCTTTGATGTTTACCTATATTTCTCCTGGTTGGGAGATGTCAGATTGTTTTCTTAATTTATAGGGTTATGAGTTTTTGTTTTTTTTTAACAGTCAGGATTATACTTAACTTTACTCTGTTACCCGATTTAAGATAAGGGTAACAAAGTTACCCTTACTCTGTCAATGAGATGAAAGTTTCTAAGGCTGAGGCTTCCTCTCAACCCAGATTCCCCCAGGGGCTATCGATTATTGATTCTACAGAGTAGTCTGGAGGTACTGGTTCTTCACTCAGGTCACTCCTCTACCACTGGAAGGTGGGTATTTCCAAGGGTTTCCTGAAATTGTCTAAAGAAAACAACTACATTATCCTGTTTTATTTTTTGTTGCTTGGAGGCAATGTTCTTTCTTTTATCCCCCTACCCTCTTTTTTATGAAAGAAATTTGGAGAGCTGAAGTTTTTGACCTATTCTGGATCCAGAATTCTTTTCAACAACAACACTTTAAAAAAATAGAACTGGCCAACTAGAAAAAATACAAATGCTCTATGAAGAAAATCACTTCTTAAAAATTAAAATAGGAAGTAAAAGCTAATGACTCCATGAGATATCAAGAAACAATAAAACAAACTCAATGAAAAATTGGAAGAAAATGTAAAATGTCCAATCCAAAAAAAAATGACTTGAGAAATAAATTGAGGAGAGATAATTCAAAAATTGTTTATCTTGTAAAAAAAAGCCATGATTGGGGGGGGGGAGCCTAGATAGTACATTTCAAGAAATTATCTAGAAAAAAAAATTTACTCTGACATCTTAGACTCAAGGGAAAAATGGAAATATTACAGGCAAATTCCAGAGTTCCCAGATCAAGCAGAAATTTTTGTTGTTGTTGTTGTTTTATTTGTTTGTTTTTAAAATTTTATAATTATAATTTTTTGACAGTACATATGCATGAGTAATTTTTTAATAACATTATCCCTTGTATTCATTTTTCCAAATTTTCCCCTCCCTCTGTCTACTCCCTCCCCTATATGAAAGGCAATCCTATACATATTAAATATCTTACAATATAATCTAGATACAATATTTGTGTGTAAATCAAATTTTCTTGTTGCACGTTAAGAATTGGATTCCAAAGGTATAAGTAACCTGGGTAGAAAGACAATAGTGCTAACAGTTTACATTCAATTCCCAGTGTTCCTTCTCTGGGTGTAGTTGTTTCTGTCCATCATTGATCAACTGGAAGTGAGTTTGGATCTTCTTTATGTTGAAGATATCCATTTCCATCAGAATATATCTTCATACAGTATTGTTGTTGAAGTGTATAGTGATCTTCTGGTTCTGCTCATTTCACTCAACATCAATTCATGAAAGTCTCTCTAAACTTCTATGTATTCAGCCTGCTGCTCATTTCTTACAGAGCAATAATATTCCATAACATTCATATACCATAATTTACCCAACCATTCTCCAATTGATGGACATCCATTCATTTTCCAGTTTCTAGCCACTACAAAAAGAGCTGCCATAAAGATGTTGGCACATACAGGTCCCTTTCTCCTCTTTAGTATTTCTTTGGGATATAAACCCAGTAGTAGTACTACTGGATCAAAGGGTATGCACACTTTGATAACTTTTTTGGGCATAGTTCCAAATTGCTCTCCAGAATGGTGGATTCTTTAACAACTCCACCAACAATGCATTAGTGTCCCAGTTTTCCCATATTCCATCCAACATTCATCATTATTTGTTCCTGTCATCTTAAGCCAATCTGACAGGTATGTAATGGTATCTCAGAGTTGTCTTAATTTGCATTTCTCTGATCAATACAAATTTGGAAGTCTCTTTCAAATGAGTGGATATAGTTTCAATTTCATCATCTGAAAATTGTCTGTTCATATCCTGTTAGGATTACTAGGTGAGAACTCAGGTTGTCTGGACAATGACAAGGTGAGAATTCAGGTTGTCTGGACAATTACAAGGTGAGAACTCAGGTTGACTTGATAGTTCTCTGGCTCAGATTCTAAGAGGAGCAAGCTCATTGGTTGGAGTACTTCTTCCTAGAAGCTCTTGCATTATCCCACGCCCATTCTCTGGGAGGATAAAAGAGGCAACATTGGGCCTGGACAAGCACTCTGGACTGGGGAAGGACAAGAGCTGGAGGAGATCCAGAGCCAGGATTCAGGAAGAAGAAGAGGCTGGCTGGAGGCTCCAGAAGCCTCCTAAGAAACCTGCTCATAGAGGAAAAGATTATACAGAAAAGAAACCTCCTCCCAGAGAAGGATTACAACTAAGAGACTATCAGAACATTACAAACCTCAACTTCCTCAATTATATAAAAAAGGAGGAAATTGGACTCAATGGCCAAAGTCTCTTTTAGCTTCAAAGTACTTCAAAATCCTTTCAGCTTGCTCCTTTTAGAATCTGAGCCAGAGAACTATCAAGTCAACCTGAGTTCTCACCTTGGAATTGTCCAGACAATCTTAATTCTCACCTTGTCATTGTCCAGACAACCTGAGTTCTCACCTAGTAATCCTAACAATATCCTTTGACCATTTATCAATTGGAGAATGGTTTGATTTCTTATAAATTAGGGTCAGTTCTCTATATATTTTGGAAATGAGACCTTTGTCAGAACCTTTGCTTTTAAAAATATTTTCCCAATTTTTTACTTCCCTTCTAATCTTGTTTGCATTAGTTTTCTTTGTACAAAAGCTTTTTAATTTGATGCAATCAAAATCTTCAATTTTGTGATCAATAATACTCTCTAGTTCTCCTTTGGTCATAAATTCCTTCCTCCTCCACAGGTCTGAGAGGTAGACTATCCTCTGTTCCTCTAATTTATTTATGATCTCATTCTTTATGCCTAAATCATGGACCCATCTTGATCTTATCTTGGTATATAGTGTTAAGTGTGGGTCCATATCTAATTTTTGCCATACTAATTTCCAGTTTTCCCAAAAGATTTTTTCAAATAATGAATTCTTATCCCAAATGTTGGTATCTTTGGGTTTATCAAACACTAGATTGCTATAGTTGTACCCTATTTTGTCCTGTGTACCTAATCTGTCCCACTGATCGATTAGTCTATTTCTTAGCCAATACCAAATGGTGTTGGTGACTGCTACTTTATAATATAGCTTTAGATCAAGCACACCTAGACCACCTTCATCTGACTTTTTTTTCATTAATTCCCTTGAAATTCTCAACCTTTTATTCTTCCATATGAATTTTGTTGTTATTTTTTCTAGGCCATTAAAATAGTTTCTTGGGAGTCTGATTGGTATAGCACTAAATAAATAGATTAGTTTGGGGAGTATTGTTATCTTTATTATATTTGCTCGGCCTATCCACAAGCACTGAATGTCTTTCCAATTATTTAAATCTGTCTTTATTTTTGTGGCAAGTGTTTTGTAATTTTGCTCATATAATTCCTGATTTTTCTTTGGTAGATGGATTATCAAATATTTTATACTCTTGACATTTGTTTTGAATGGAATTTCTCTTTGTATCTCTTGCTGTTGCATTTTGTTGGTGATGTATAAAAATGCTGAGGATTTATGTGGATTTATTTTATATCCAGCAACTCTGCTAAAGTTTTGAATTATTTCTAATAACTTTTTATTAGAATCTCTGGGGTTCTCTACGTATACCATTGTATCATCTGCAAAGTGACAGTTTTATTTCGTCATTACTACTCTTATTCTTTTAATCTCTTTCTCGACTCTTATTGGTGAGGCTAGCATTTCTAATACAATATTGAATAGTAATAGTGATAGTGGGCAACCTTGTTTCACTCCTGATCTTACTGGGAAAGGTTCCAGTTTATCTCCATTATATATTATGCTTACTGATGGTATTAAATATATGCTCCTGACTATTTTAAGGAATAGTCCATGTATTCCTATACTCTCAAGTGGTTTTAGTAGGAATGGATGTTTGGATTTTATCAAATGCTTTTTCTGCATCTATTGAGATGGTCATATGGTTTTTATTAATTTGTTTGTTAATATGGTCAATTATTCTAATAGTTTTCCTAATATTAAACCAGCCCTGCATTCCTGGTATAAGTCCTACTTGATGTATTATCCTGGGGATGATTTTCTGAAGTCTTTTTGCTAATATCTTATTTAAGATTTTAGTATCAATATTCATTAAGGAGATTGTTCTATAGTTTTCTTTCTCCATTTTCAACCTGCCTGGTTTAGGTATCAGTACCATGTCTGTGTCATAAAAGGAGTTTGGTAGTACTCCTTTAGCCCCTATTTTTTTTCAAATAGTTTATATAACATTGGGGCTAATTGTTCTTTAATGTTGTATGAAGATATATTCTGATGGAAGTGGATATCTTCAATATAAAGAAGATCCAACTCACTTCCAGTTGATCAATGATGGACAGAAACAACTACACCCAGAGAAGGAACACTGGGAAGTGAATGTAAATTGTTAGCACTACTGTCTATCTACCCAGGTTACTTATACCTTCGGAAGCTAATACTTAATGTGCAACAAGAAAATGGTATTTACACACATATATTGTATCTGGGTTATATTGTAACACATGTAAAATATATGGGATTGCCTGTCATCAAGGGGAGGGAGTAGAGGGAGGGAGGGGATAATTTGGAAAAATGAATACAAGGGATAATGTTATATAAAAAAATTACTCATGCATATATAATGTAAAAAAAAATTTATAAATAAAATTTAAAAAAAAATGTTTGGTAGAATTCACATGTAAATCCATCTGGTCCAGGGGATTTTTACCTGGGGAGTTGATTAATAGCTTGTTCTATTTCTTTTTCTGAAATGGGACTCTTTAAGCAATTTGCCTTCTCCTCTATTAATCTAGGAAGCCTATATTTTTGGAGGTAGTCATCCATTTCACTTAAGTTATCAAATTTATTGGCATAAAGTTGGGTAAAGTAACTCATTATTTCTCTAATTTCCTCTTCATTGGTGGAAAGATCCCCCTTTTCATTTGTAAGACTAACAATTTGATTTTCCTCTTTCCTTTTTCTGATCAGATTTAGCAAAGTTGTATCTATTTTATTGTTTTTTTTTTTCATAAAACCAACTCTTAGTTTTATTTATTAATTCAATAGTTATTTTACTTTCAATATTATTGATTTATCCTTTTAATTTTAGAATTTCAAGTTTAGTTTTTGGTTGGGAGTTTTTAATTTGGTCTTTTTCTAGCTTTTTAAGTTGCAGGCCCAATTCATTAATCTTCTATTTCTCTATTTTATTCTAGTAAGCCTCTAAAGATATAAAATTTCCCCTCATTACTGCTTTAGCTGCATCCCACAGATTTTGGTATGATGTCTCATCTTTATCATTATCTTGAGTGAAATTATTAATTGTTTCTATAATTTGCTGTTTCACCCAGTCATTCTTTAAGAGGAGATTATTTAGTTTCCAATTACTTTTTGGTCTATTTACCCCTAATTTCTTATTGAATGTAGTTTTTATTGCATTATGATCTGAGAAGAAGGCATTTACTATTTCTGCCTTCCTGCATTTAATTTTGAGATCTTTATGTCCCAATATATGTTCAATTATTGTATAGGTTCCATGAACTGCTGAGAAGAAAGTTAGATGCTATGCCACTTGGTGCATATATATTTAGTATTGATATTGCTTCATTGTTTATGCTACCCTTTAGCAAGATATAGTTTCCTTCCTTATCTCTTTGAATTAGATCAATTTCTGCTTTTGCTTGATTTGAGATAAGGATGGCTCCCTCTGCTTTTTTGGCTTCACCTGAGGCATAATAGATTCTGCTCCAATCTTTTACCTTTACTCTGTATGTATCTCCCTGTTTTAAGTGTGTTTCCTGAAAACAACATATTGTAGGGTTCTGACTTTTGATAGTTCTTTTTACCTTTTTATGCTTCTCTTCAGTCTTGTGGATGTAGATCAAATTTTTTGTTTAAGTCTGGTTTTTTTTCTTAGAAACAAATGGAATTCCTCTCTTTCATTAAATGACCATCTTCTTCCATGGAAAATGATGCTAAACTTAGCTGGGTAGTTTATTCTTGGTTGCAATCCTTGTTCTTTTGCCTTTCAGAATATCAGGTTCCAGGTAATTCAATCCTTTAACGTGGAGGCAGCCAGATCTTGCATGACCCTTATTGTGGCACCTTGATATTTGAATTGTTTTTTCCTAGCTGCTTGCAGTATTTTTCCTTAGTTTGGTAGTTCAGCAGCTTAGCCACAATGTTCTGTGGAGTTCTTTTTTTAGAGTCTTTTTCAGAAGGTGTTCAATGAAGTCTTTCAACACCTATTTTCTTTTCTGTTTCTATTATCTCTGGACAGTTCTCTTTGATGATTTCCTGTATAATAGAATCTAGGCTCTTTTTTTCATCATGATTTTTGGGAAGTCCAATGATCCTCATATTATCTCTCCTAGATCTATTTTCTAGGTCTATAGATTTTCCCAGTAAATATTTGAAGTTATTCTCCAGCTTTTCATTTTTTTTTTTTATTTTGTTTTGTTTGATTCTTGGTTTCTCAATGAATCATTCATTTCTATTTGTTCAGTCTTGATTTTTAATGAGTTATTTTCTTCATTCACATTTTTTAGTTCTTTTTGCATATGTCCAATTGAATTTTTAAATGAATTATTTTGCTTTTTCCAAATCACAAATCCTACTTGTGGGAATTTTTTAACCTTTTCTAATTCACAAATTTTGTTTCCCTGCACCTCTTGTGAATTCTTTATTTTTTCCAACTCAAATTTCAGGACATTGCTTTTCTCTATCATGGCTTCTCTTTCCTTTCCCCATTTTTCTTCAAACTCTTTAACTTTTTAATAGTCTCTTCTAGGAGAGAGTTATGTGATGGGGGGGGGGGGGCAGATATCATTCCCCTTTAGGGTGTTATCTGGAGATTCTCTGTTGTTAGCCTCCTCGGGGTTGGATACTTGCTCTTTCTCTATAGCGAAGGTGTCAATTGTTCTCTTCAGTTTCTCACTCATTGTTAACACTTTGGTTGGGGGTGGGGGATGCAATAACCCTGTGATTGGGCTAAGAGAAAGCTCTGGGAGAGAGTTCCCTTCCCCCCTCCCCAGAAATTCCTCAGAGGTGATTGGCAACGCTGCACTGCGAGGAGTGCCCAGTGAAGAATCTTGCTAGGGGCTGAACAGTAAAAGCATCACAAACCCCAGCCAAAGCATCCTGTGGGGCCATTGATATTAGCAGCTGACTCGAAAAGCCCCTGCGCTCAAACTGGAAGTGTCTGCCAGGAAACCACAGTCCCTGCTATGGAGGTTATGCTGTTCTGGGAATTCTGCTGCTGTTGGAGTTTCACTGCTGCCAGAATTCCACTGCCTCAGGCTGAGCCCTGCACTATGTGGATTAGAGGCTGCCCTGGGCTGTGTCCCCTACTGTTCAAGTTCTTAACTGCCCCAAGGAAAAACCCCAGACAGCAGAAGGTAGATAGTGATCAGCAGAGCTGAGATCGGTGTTAGGTTACATCCAGATTGGAGTGGTTCTAGGATCCTGCTTTATATTTTAAAATGGCTTGATTTCTTTTCTGATCTGCTGTTTTATAAGCAGAACAGAGCTATCAGCCTGTGCCAGATTTCTTTATCTCAGTGGCTTCTTTGATCCCAGAGTTCTACCCCCCATTTGGCATAGTGTGCTAGCACCTAACCCTGTCTGTGCTGATCTTTTTTTTTTCCTCCCCTCAGAACCAACCTTTTCTGTTGACATTCTAGATTCTCTTCAGCTGGTAAGTTGTGCTTCTAATCCTTGTGGTTTTTATCAGTCCAGCATTATTTTTGAGGCTGATTTAAGTAGTTGGTATTGAGGGAAGAAGGGAGCTTACAAATTCAAGTGTATTTTCTCCACCATCCAAGCAGAGCAGGCAAAAAGAAGATTTTTATATATATATTAAGGAGGTATAGTCAAGATAACACAAATTTTATCATCTTCTATAACAAAGGAATTGAAGACTTGGAATATGATATTCCATAAGGCAAAGGAGGTAGGATTACATCAAATTGTACACAATATAATTGAATATAATCCTTCAAAAAGAAAATAGATATTTAATGAAATAGAAGACTTTCAAGGATCACTGACTAAAAGACCAGAGCTGAATAGAAAATTTGACATTCAAACATCAAAAGCATGAGAAACAATCTAGTTTCCTTGCCTGGGGCCCTGGGCTAGTTTTCTTGAGGTCTTCTGGAATGTATTTTGGTTTCTGTGGGGGAGGTAGGAGGACAGATCCCTGTCTTGAAGTCTGTCTCAGTCCCAGAGCTTGTGCTCCAGCCTCCAGCTCTCTGTCTGCCCCTGAGCCCCCCACCCCATCCTGAGTCTGTCTCCGAGCCCTTCTGAGTCTGTCTCTGGATCAGACAGGCCTTGGTATCAGTGGAGAAATGAAGGAGAACAGGCCTGCCACCAGTGGTGTGAGATAGAATGAATGAATCTGGCTGAGTTTGTCCCAGCTTATATGCTCTAATACACTTGAATCCATTCATCATACTGAGTATCAGCCATCATTATATCACTAAGGAACCATTATTTGTTGTAAGATTAAATCAATCATACTGAACTAGAGAACTATTAATCACCATACTAAACTAAACTATTGTCTTATCAATTCCACTTAGTTAACACCTTGTAAGAATCCTTGCTTCAAGTACAGAGCTCTGGCCCATAATATCTCCCACTTTCTTTTGTTTTAGAGCATAGTTGGTCATTTCTCAGGGAGGTGAGAACCCCAAATAAGAGGTGATCATGCCCCTCCTGACTTCTTGGAAAAGGAGGGGTGAAACACCAAAAAAAAGGAGATGATCATACCCTCCCTGACGTCTCACAAAGGAAGATGAAAACACCAAAGGGAAATGGGGACTCAAACTAGATTAGCGGGTTTCTTAAGGAACTAACTTGAAACAGGTATGCATAAGTCAATCAACATGGGAATTATTACATAAGCACATACTAACACAGGCTAGTATTGATGTAACAAACAACATGAATCAATAAGAGGAATTACACATGTCCATAAGTCCTAGAAATAGTCCAAAACCAATCTATTGTCCATTACTTCATATGTCAAGGAATCCAATGATTCCTGCTGCTTTTGAAGTTCTATAACAGTTTTATTATTAGTCATGCTCTTTCAGTGTCAGATGTTTCTTAGGTTTTCTCCTTTGGTTTGAGATTTTTCTCTTTTTTCTATCTCTCTCCTATGAACAAGGCAAATATGGCTTGTTGGCACCCATCTGATTCCTTCTCTATCCCTAGAGATACAAGCAAACACTCTCCCCCAAGTAGTTAACAATCTGGTCCTTTCCATGTACCACTTTCTGGGTCTCTCCACATTACCTAGTGATTATCTAAAGATAGTGGAGCTGCTCATACTGTGTACTACCCTTATGATGAGTTATAAAACCTGTTTGCTGGAGCCAGTGCATCTTTATCGAAAATTAAAAAATTAATGGTATGGAGAGCTAGGTTTAGAAGTTCCTTAAAGTTACCTGTGGCTCCCCCATTCTTTTGTTTTTGGAGGAGTGTCTTAATGTCTCTGTTTCTCCTCTCTACTATTGCCTGTCCTTGAGGATTAAAAGGTATGCCAGTGGTGTGTGAAATCTGACACTGTGCAAAAAAGTGTGCAAAATGTTTAGAGCTACATGCAGGTCCATTATCTGTTTTTATTGCTTATAGCACACCCATAATTGTAAATGCTTGTATAAGGAATTCAATGACCACTTGGGCTGTCTCTTTTGTTGCTGGTATTGCAAAAGTAAATCCTGAAAAGGTGTCCACTACAACATGGATAAAAGACAGATGACCAAAATATTTATAATGGGTCACATCCATTTATCAAATTTCATTGGGTCTCAAACCACAAGAGTTCTTTCCTGGAGGAAGCATAGGAGTGTGGAAATAAAGACAAGCTGTACAAGCTTTTACTATGCTCCTAGTGTCCTCTTTTGTTATCCCAAATTGTAAACATAAAGTTCAAGCAGCCTGATGATATTTAGAATGAGATTCTTGGGCTACCTGAAATAAAGGAATATTAGTCAAGATGGTTAGAAGTCTATCTGCCTTTGAATTTCCATCAAAAATAGGACCTAGGAGTTGACCATGAGAGTGGACATGCAACTTGGATGCTTTCTCACTTGCTCTTGAAGTTCCTTAAAGAGCTGATATATATTAGAAACTACAAATTTTATTTGACTATGGCCATTCTTTGTACCATACCTATGGAATAGGCTGAATCAGATATTATATTTACATCTCCTAAATAGGTAAGAGCTAGAATGATTGCATACAATTCATTCTGCTGAGTGAACTGAAAAGTTCTGACTAATCTCTTTTATTTTTAAATCATGAGAGTATACAGCACAAATATTATGTTTGGATGCATATGTAAAGATAATTGGTCCTTTAAGAGGAACCTTAGAGACCTTTTCTTCAAAAATCCATTGCCAATTATGTAATATCTAGGTTATCTTTAATGGGCACCTGTGTGTAAAATTTTGAGCTGTAGCCAACAAAATTTGCCACTCTGGGATGGTTTCACAGCATACATTAATTTGTGCATTAGTATAAAAGGTGTATATCTTGTCAGGTCTTATCCCAGGTAATTGTACTGCTTGTTAAATCGTCTTTAATAAAATTCTAGTCACAAGCACTGGAGAAGGAGTAAGGCTTTGTTCTGGTTGTACTGGGAGATTCACCCACTCTATCACACTGTCTTTAATTTAAATTTAATTTATATCTCTATACAGCTTTAATTTCCAGATCAAAATGAGTGTATCTTCTCCTTTCTTGACCTGAAGAGTCAAATTGTTGAATAATAGGGTATGCTTCTATTAAATCATATATATCCTGTCCTTCTTTTTTAATTTTATCTAGTGTTTTTTGTAATCTTGCCATAGGTTGCTTCATTGGTGGTGCTGATTGTGTCATTGCCCCCTGCTTCTCCCTCTATCCATGAAGGGTTAATTGAGGGGGATTAGGTCAGGGGATAAGGAATGCTCTAATGGCTCCTGCTGTGAAGTACCACACTCCTTAATTTCTTCAGAATTGTACTTAACTCCTTTTTTATCTAATTCTTCATGCTTTTCACATAGTTTGTCAGTATCCTCCCCTTCCTGCATTTTCTTCTTTTTCCTCATTCTATAACTTATGTAATTTCCTAAAGCCAATTGTATTAAGTTATATGTATAGAATTTTTCTTTAGGAATTGAATCAGGACCATTATCATTATAATATTCACTTAATTGCTCTCCTACTAGTTTCCACCTGTAGGGCTCTAATTCTTCCTTTGAGAACCAAGGAGACAAGTACTGTAATATTTCTAAAAGTCCAATGATCTGCTCCCAAGTTACAATCAAACCTTGGTTTTTTATCAATCTAACCATGCTTTCTACACATTTTCCTTGTGGTGGAGAAGTCTCCTTTCTAAACATTTCAGCTGAAACACTAGTTTAACCCTTAACAAAGTTTCCTTCTTGTCTATTTTTGTACTTACCTTAATTTCTGGGTCATGGAGACTTTTTCACTAAACTCAGGAATGTAGACTTTTCCACTGAACTCAGGATCATGTCCGTCTGGACTTAAATCCTTAGTCACACATTCAGATGCCAAAATATAGTGCTCTGGTTGGTGTTCTGCAAGTCTCTGGACCAGTGTTAATTTCAGCAGGGTAATCACCAGAAGAATAGCCAGGTATTAAAGTCCAAATTCCTTATTATCTCCTTCAAAGTTTAGTTTCCTTGCCTGGGGCCTGGGTTAGTTTTCTTGGAGGCCTTCCAGAGTCTTGGTTTCAGTGGAAAAGCAAAAAAGGAAAGCCACCATGATGGTGTGAGATGGAATGAATCGATCTGGTTGCGTTTGTCCCAGCTTATATGCTCTATTACAGTTAAATCCCTTCATCATACTGAGTATAAACCAATTTGTTATGAGATTATTTGTTGTAAGATTAAATCAATCATACTGAACTAGAGAAGTATTAATCACTATGCTAATCTAGATAACCATTATCTTTATTCCATTATCATTATTCCACATAGTTAGCACCAAGTCAGAATCCTTGTTTCAAGTACAGAGTCCTGGTCCATAGCAGATGAGAAAGAGGGATGAACTTAGAGAAGGGGGAAGGGAGAGGTAGTATGGGGTTAGTTATTTATACAAAATAGGCACATAAGGAAGAATCAAATTCATAAAAATACAACTCATCCATCAATTGATAATTGATCAAAAGATATAAGCAGAATTTTCAGAACCATAAATGAAAGGTAGCTAGTCATATAAAATGTTCTAAATCACTACTGATTAAAAAATTCAGATACAACAGTGCTAAGATATCATCTCACACTCATCAACTTGGCTAATGTGACAAGAAAAAATTACTAATATTGGAGGGTGAGAAAATTGGGACATTTACATATTGTTAGTGGAGTTGTTAACTAACCCAACTATTCTGGAGAATGATTTGTAATTATTTGCAAAAAGCTGTAAAACTGGTTATACCTTTTGAACCATCAAATAACATTTTAAGATCTATCTCCCTCCAAAAAAACCCAACAAAAAACAAAAAGAAAAAAAGGCATATATCTACAAAAATATGTATAGCAGTTTTTTGTTTTGTTTTGTTTTGTTTTTTTATGATGACAAATCCAGAAAATGAGGACAAGCTATCAGTTGGGGAATAGCTGAGTAAACTGTGGTATATGATTTTTAAAAATACTATTCTTCTTTAAGAAATAATGAGCAATATGCTTTTAGAAAAAAATAAGACATGCATAAATTGATATAAAGTGAATTGAAAATCTGTGACAGAACAGTGTGCAAGTAAAACAATATTGTATGATGATCAACTAATGATATAGCTATTCTCTTCTATAGTGATCTAAGACAATTTAAAGGAATCCTGATGAAAAATATTACATATCTCTAGATAAAGAACTGATTAAGTCTTAATACAGATTGAAAAATGATTTTTTTAACATTTTGTTTTTTCTGTTTCTGATTTGTATTTTCTTTTACAACATGATTATGGATATGGAATATAGAAATATGTTTTGCATGACTGTATGTGTGTAACATACATAAAATTGCTTGTTTTATCAATGATGGGAGAGGGAGAAATGGAGCATGGGAAATAATTTGAATTTTATCTTCTTTCAGCTCAAGGTGATATGTCTATTTTATTTAAGACATGACTATGAATCTATCATGACAGGCAATAAATCATCTGGAAATGCTTCTGGTATTTGGTAAAGTACCAAATAGATGTTTTACCAAATTGATGATAAGGATTTTTTTATTATTTCATGTCAATAGTATAAGCACTTACTCCTTTATCTGAGCTATATTCTAATATCCAAGAGATTCCCATTATCTGATTTCAGAGCATTAAAATTGGAACACTGATGATACTGACATGGAGTTTTTTTCATATTTTGAAAAGAAAATTAGATTGATTTTCAAAACAGGAAGCATGTATAAAATATTATAGTCATTGGCAATCTTATAAATATTTGACCCTCCTTTATCCTGCCTGGATCTTTCTGAAATATTCAAGTTAAATTGAGCAGTGTTTTTCCTACCTTCAGTCAGGAAATTGTTGCCAGCAAAGTATTAAAGATTTACTCTATCCACACCAAATTTTTGTTCTAAAACTTCATTTTGGCATTTATTGATGCTATACAGACCTACTTCATAAATTACTAAAAACCTAAGACCACTTCCCAAAGTGAATATAGGAAATATTTTCCATCCTTCACATGTCCTTAATCTTTCTCTTCCTTAATTACTGGGGTCAAAGACACTTCTGGTGGGATTACTTTTTTCTCAAATCCCAATTCCCACATATCGTTGTCTATTCCTTCCTTCTTGTATCAATTGAATAGTTTCAAAATTATTGATATATATTGAATGAATAAAATACAAGAAAATTGCTGCTAGTAGCTTATATTTTCATTTTATACTTAACTATAATATTCCATAAAAGTGGAGCAAGGAACATTGCCCAGATACTCACTACTCTTGAAAATATCTGCTGATGGAAGAAAAGGAAATTGCCTTCTTTTGTAGGGGATCACAGTGAGCAATGAGATGGTGAATTAAAAATATAAAATCTTTCTTTCACAATAGATGTGAAATGAGGTAGTGGTCAGTTGGTGAATAAGCCTCACTAACCACCTACTCTGTACTATATACTGTGCTAAATGTTAGAAATAAAAAAAAAAAAAAGGTTAAAAGATAGTCCCTACTCTCAAGGAGTTCACAGTTTAATGGGGAAGACAATATGCATAATTATATAAAAACAATCTATATACAGGATAATGAGCAATCTCATACACATAATACATACACATAAAGTATATATGTACATTATACATATATATACATATAGTTAAGTACAATATGGTGCATAATATAGATTAAAGGCATAGAAAACTAATTAAGTGACTGCTGAAGCAGTCTATGTGTGAGATAATGGGGATGAACTAGGAGAAGGGGGAAGGGAAAGGTAGTATGGGGTAAGTTATTTATGTAACATAGGCACATAAGGAAGAATCAAATTCATAAAAATGCAACTCATTCACAATATGGAGTAGATTTCAATGTCCTGTATCTTGGATGTAATGCTTGGAGATCTGGCATAAGGAAAATACTTAATCTGCCCTTAGGAGCTGGTCAAATACTGTTGGACATATGGAGCACCTTCTGTAGGACCTCTAACTCTATGCTAATAATTTCAAACCAATAATTAATGAATTGGTGATCCACATTTGAAGTAAAGGTTTTGATCCCTTCAAACAGAAAGAAACTTCTTGTTTTATTTAAACTATCATTCTCTTCCATTGATACATCTATATAATAACTTCTCTTTCATTCCTTGCCATTTTTCAATTTTGTATTATAGTTATTTTATTAAAGGAATCTTATGTTCAATCTAATAGATTGTAAACTGTTTAGGAACATATATACTATTCTAGCATATCTCAATAATTCCTCTGGACCTTACTTAGTACATGAATTTTGCAGGTGGCCACATTTTTAAGCAAATTAATTACATAGTGACTTAGTGTCAGCTAGTAGTAGAATAGATTGATTTGGCACTGTTCACTTATTAGTAAATAGTAAAGAAAGAGTATGAACTCAGATTCTCTGAGAGAGGTCCTAAGAGTCATATTCTTTTAAGCCTGTTTTTTGAATATGAAATGAAAATAAAAATATGTTAAGAAGCAATAACAGCAACTCAGGTGACATTGTGAAGGCTTTTTTATGTTATTTCACCTTTGATCCAAATATCATTAGAAAGCTAGATAGGTGGGCAACTGTTGGGATGAATTCTTAATTAAAGGGAAGATGAGAAATTGAGTTCTATCCCTAATAAATGAAATGGAATTACAAAAAGCAGCATGTGGCTCTAAGTAATATAAACCCGAGACCCTCAGGGAATAGAAATCTTGTGATAATCTTTTTGCAGTTCTCAAATGGGGGAGGAAAAAAAGATTAAGCCTCCTCGTGTTCTTTAGAGAAACCTTGTGACAACTTCCTGATCCCAGCCAGAGGCAGCATTTCTACTTTAATGGTCTTTCCCCCCACCTTCATACTTAAAAAAAAAAAAAAAATCTATTATCCAGTCATAGCAGCTTCCAAGATCCACTGACTTTTCAGCCCCTGTTTCTGTCATAATGCAGTCTGCACCTTAAGGCAGCTGAAGCGGATTAGAAACTTCAAGTTTCTCAAAGGCAAAATTTAAAAAAAAAAGTGTCATAGTGAGCCATCCTAGAAAAGATCCACCATCAGAGAAAAAGCAGAAGAACCCCAATCAGATGACCTTTTCAGATTCAAAGTTTTGCTAAAACTCTTTACACACACACACACACACACACACACACACACACACACACACACACACCCCAAACATATAAACTCATGAAATAGACTAAGTGTACAGCAAGAACTATATTTCACTTCTTAAGGTATGTTTTGTCTTTTTTTGTGTTTAATAAACAAACTGTATTAAATAAAATGTCTCTTTAAGGATGAAAGTCAGAACTAAGTTGATATTTAAGCATGAAAGCTCTCTAATCTTCAGATTCAAGTTTCTTCTACTTCTAAATTCTAATGTTTCTTCTACTTCTAAATTCCATTTTGAGCAACTGAATTGGTTCTTCAATTTACTTTGTCAGTGAAAGGGATATTTTTCTATGCAATCAGAGTTTTTCCTTTGGAATTCTTTAAGTTCAGGAGGACAGAAGACCTCAGAGTGAAGAAATGGATCAGAGCAGAAAAAGAAGTGTGTTTCTGAGAAATTTACTTTGTTCACTGTTCATTTTTTTCCTTTAGCATCACATATTCCTAAATTCTCAGTGGTTTCTCACAGCCTACAGGATAATGTCTAAACTTCTTAATCTGGAAGTTAAAGCCAAACATACACACACACACACACACACACACACACACACACACATATATGCATAAGAATATTCCATAATAATTGCTCCTTCCTCTGAACTGCTCTGGTATCAATTTTCTTT
The DNA here is from genome assembly GCF_048593235.1 of Sminthopsis crassicaudata. NCBI lineage: Eukaryota > Metazoa > Chordata > Mammalia > Dasyuromorphia > Dasyuridae > Sminthopsis > Sminthopsis crassicaudata. The sequence goes on from NC_133619.1 coordinate 560,040,549, forward strand.
ATCATTCATGTATTTCTTTATAAATTCTTACATAAAATATATATTTAATTATATATATATATTTTATATATAATTTGCTTTTATCATTCATGTATTTCTAGAGAGTAGGCTTTCTTAAACTTTTTCTACTCACAAACCATTTTGTCCAAAACTTTTTTATGCAATCCCAGAATATAGATATACAACATCTACTGATAATAAATCATAATTTTGAGTTCCCTTCATCCCTATATGAAGTTGCAACCTACAATTTAAGATGTTTTTATATAGATTACCATTTTCCCTTCCTCCCTCCCCCTCTCCTTTCTTTCTTCCCTCCCTTCCTCCCTTCCTCCCTCCATCTCTCTGTCTTTCTGTCTCTATCTCTCTCTGTCTGTCTCTGTCTCTGTTTCTCTATGTCTCTGTGTGTGTGTGTGTGTCTCTCTGTGTCATTTACCTTTTTAGACATGTAATTTAATCATTATTAAAAACCTTAGTGTGGAAACTTCATGGACTATCTATAGTAAGGAACCTGAGAGTTTTCTGGGAGAACTGAGAAGATAAGTGATTTTCCCATGTTCACACAAATTTATGGGTTAGAAGCAAAATCTGAATAAATACTTTTTCTTTCTCCTCTATCTCTTATGCCAGTATACTTCTCAGATTGTCTTACATTAATTTTTTTTTTTTTTTTTTGCTTGGGGAAGGCCAAGTAACTCAGTGAAAAGATTGTTGGACTTCAAGTCAAGAAACCCAGAGTTTAAGGCTTGTATTTGACATATGCTAGCAATATGAACGTGAACAAATGACTTAATCTGTCAGTATTCCCAAGCAAATGTCTATAAGACCTATTTAACAAATTGTAGGCAGCTTTTAATATTCCTTAGAATGAGAAATTCCATCAGTGAAAACACAAAAGCTTGACTAAAGCATATCTTGTCTCCCTTACTCAATTGTGTGTGTCTTGAGGACTGGTGATCATGGATTATATATCTGCAATCCTTTAAAATGCTGGCACATAGTAGGTACACATTAAATCCTGACTGATGAAGCAATACGATATGTTATCTTATATTTTAAAATAAATCAGTATGATATATTTTTAAATAAATCTTATCCAAACTTTCCTAGTTTTAAGGAATAAGTTGATTTAGGGTTTTTTATTTTACTTCATTGAGGTTATAATCTAACCTGAATTTTGATTTGTAGACTAAATTCTGATTCAAATTCTCCCCATGATTTAGTACAGTGCCTGGCATATAGTAGGTGTCTAATACATGCAAGCTCATTGTTTAGACTGTCTAGAGAGTAAAACAGCAGACAGTCTTCAAATCCTCTTTCAGTATATAATTATATAGCAACCCGGATGTAGAGTTTGAAGACTCTAGGTGCCAAACATTTCAGCCTTCTCACTTTACATAAGATAAAGCCAAGGTCTAAAAAAGTGAATGACCAATGAGAAGTGTGAGAGCTAGGAATCTGATTTTTTTTTTTTTTTTTGCCTCTAAATCTTTTTTATTATACCCCATGCCTTCACATATCACATAGCTATCATAAATCTATGATCTTTGACAAATTGACAATTCAATCAATGAAATTACATGATTTAAAAGACCAATCTTAATTCACCATTCATCACAAATTCATCATCAGTCACAAATTCCAAGGATGACTTTTTAGTGAAGAGTGTCACTTAAAAAATTGACTATCCCTATCCAGCAGTCATGTGCTGGGCAGAAGATGAGAATTAAAAAAAAAAGACTGGAAGAGTTTGAAGTTGGAAATGGGAGGAGTTACTATTTAAGTTTTAACCAATGCATGTGATGATTAGAGATTAACAGGGAGTTGGAAAGGAAGGCAATTAGTCAGCTAAGAAGGAATTTGTGGAAGACCTGGGGAAGAATGCATCTAGTACCTCTATATTATTTGCTGTGGATTTTTCAGGGTTCTTTGGGGCAGTTTCCCAGAGCCTGTGTTTCTTCCAAGAATCTGTTAGAGAAGGAATGTTGCCCAATATGGAGTGGGGATGGCTCTTCCTGTGGCCAGCTGTCAGGTCGAGGGTCCTGCCAGGACATTCGCCTTTCCAGGGCACCACAGGGACCACAGTTCCCTTTCTTCAGGGTGGACGACCGGGAAGAATGGCCCACTGTTTTTTACAACCGGACCTGCCAGTGTTCTGGCAACTTTATGGGATTCAACTGTGGTGACTGCAAATTTGGGTTCTTGGGGCCAAACTGCCAAGACAGGAGACTGTTGCTAAGAAGAAGCATCTTTGACTTGAGCACATCTGAGAAGGACAAATTTCTTGCTTATCTCAACTTGGCTAAACATACTATCAATTTAGATTATGTCATACCTACCAGTACTTATGCCCAAATGAACAATGGTTCAACCCCCTTATTTAAGGACATAAACATTTATGATCTCTTTGTCTGGATGCACTATTATGTGTCCCGGGACACACTACTTGGGGGCTCTAGTGTCTGGAAAGACATTGATTTTGCTCATGAAGCTCCAGGTTTCCTTCCTTGGCACAGATACTTCCTCCTTCTCTGGGAAAAAGAGATCCAGAAGCTCACAGGGGATGTGAACTTCACTATTCCCTACTGGGACTGGCGAGATGCTGAGGAATGCACTATTTGCACAGATGAGTATATGGGAGGTCGTCATCCAACAAACCCAAGCAGACTCAGCCCTGCTTCATTCTTTTCTTCATGGAAGGTAAGGAACAATAGGGATAATTGTTCTTATAAAAATAAGATTGCTTCTTATAAAAATATTACTTATACTAATATTAACATGAATGATAAAATAATATATTTTATAGCATTTAAAGCCATGGGATTTTCTTAATTATCTTCCTGGATCCTTAAAAATGTGGAATTATTAATAAAAGTTGTTTTTCTTTTTTTGGCCTAACCTTGAAATGCTTTTGTGTACCAGCATTTTTTCAAGGAAATCTACTAAGGCAAATCACTAAAACTTTTGCAAACCATGGTCATGGAGAAATGCCTTAGACACTGAGAAATTCAACTGCTTTCCCAGGATAACCATAACCAGTGAAAATATTGATTTGATCAACATGTTCAGACTGGGTATGATATGCATACCATAGCATGACAGATGACAATGTGGCCCCAGTAGATTGCTAGATAGAAAGTGAAGCATGGATTGGCCTGAAATGGACTAGATAAAATGTCTAGGTGTGTTTGCAGTCATTGATTGACTCACCACCTAAACCCCAAAGCCCTCAATGAGTGAATTAATTCCCCTAAGGACCAGGGACATAGTTTCTAGAGATATAATTCAAAGGATTGATTTTTTTTTTTTTTTGGTAGAAAAAAGTGGGATAAAGGAAGATTGGAAAGTAAGATGGTCAGGTGGAGAGATTTATAAAATATTTTCCTAACTATAATTTGGAGCTGGTCCTAGAAGTTAAGATTTTGTACATTATACTAATTTTACAGATGAAGTAACTGAGACACACCTATGTAAAATGATTCATGTAATAGTTGCATTGCAGTCTATATTGGAGCAAGGGCTTCTGACATAGAAATGAAATAGATCATTGATTTTACAGTTGAAGGAACATTGTTGTTTGATCATTCAGATGTGTTCAAATTAATATGACTCCATGGAATTTGATGTCTATGGAATCTTGGCAAAGATATTGGAGAGATTTGACATTTCTTTCTCAAGTTCATTTTATAGATGAGAAAACTAAGTTAAATAAGGTTAAATGACTTGCCTAGGGTCATACAGCTACTAGTATCTGAGCCAGATCTTTATGACTCCAGGTTTCATAATTCATCTACTGAACATTGAGCTGCCCAGATTATCTGAGGCTGTCTAATCCAAGCCTTTCATTTTGCAGGTAAGAAAACTAATGTCTCAAGAAATTGTGACTTACTTAAATCCAATTCTCATTATAGTCAGTGAGGTGATAAAATGAACAGGACCTTGGACCTAGAGTCAGTAAGAACTGAGTTTCAGTCTGGTTTCAGACACTTACTAGCTGTGTGAACCTAGGCAAGTTACTTAACCTCAGTCTGCTTCTGTTTTCTCAAATATAAGATGTGAATAATATCATCTGCCTCCCAAATATTTATAAAGTCATAAGCAGAGTTCCTGGAACACAGTAGGTATTTAATAAATGCTTATTTCCTTCTCCCTCCCTCATTCCTTTCAAACAAATTTTTCCCACTATACTATGAGATGACTTCCTCAAAGGTCTTTTTGGGACTATAATAATTTCAAGCTCTCAGCCCTGTGCTTGGCAATTAAAATGTGTGGATGACTTTTCTCTCTCAAGTGCACACATCAATCAAGAGAAAGAGAAGTACGTTCAAGTTTTTACTTGAAAATTGTCCCAAATAATTTTGGTCACATGGCAAATGTCAGCATCTTACCAAGTAAAGTCATTTATGCAAGGAAGAAAAAGCAAAACTGCTCTACATATCTGTGGGGGAAAGTATGTCTTTTATTTAGGCTTCCAGGACTGCTCAAATTATTATGTAAAATATGATGCTTCTTCTTTTGTTCTCTAGTCTTCCTTTATTTCTCCAAATTCTCCATGGTCATAATGAGGTTAAAAGCAGAAACAAACAAAACGTTCTTTTAGCTAACCCCTTTGAGAAAGATTTTGGTATCATGGGACATACATGGGATCTGTAGGCAAAAGTCCTCACTTTCACTCCCCAGTTGACCTTTTATCAACATCCTGACTATAAACAAAGTTCTTATTCCAAACTTTCTATTCTATATTTGTTGGAAATATTGCTTTATCTGCCTCACGATACTGTGGTAGATTTTTTAAAGAGGGGGGATTAGTGCTGTATAAATGTAAGCTATTTTCATTTTGAAAAGAAAAAAACTTGAAAATGATCAGAATCATCTCTAAGCATTATTTTACACATATGGAAACTTCTAATAAACATTAGAGACAATGTGTTACAATGGAAAGAACAGTGGCTCAAAAATCAAAGCACATCAGTATGAGAATGAATGCACTGCTAGGCCCAGACCAAGGAACACCTAAATTAAACTGCCTCAGACACTTACTAGTTGTGTTACCCTGAGCAAATCATTTCATTTAACCTCTGTCTGCCTCGGGTCCCTCAATTGCAAAATTGGAAAAAATAATAACACGTCTCAAAATTCCATGGTGAGGAGCAAATGATATAACACTTAAAGTGATTTGCAAAGTATGTATGAATGCTAGCTTCTGCTTAAAACTATCATTATCATCATAATTCTGATAGTGAAAAGGAAAGAGACCTAGATTGAGATCAAGATACTATTCTACCCCTCAAGTAATTCCTTCTTAGGGACATCCTTCTATCTTGGTTCTATTTTTACTCAAAATTAACTCAGGTCAGCTATCAAAATGGTCTTACACAGACTTCCAAAGACCTGAGAACCTTGTACCTATGATGGTCTCTGGACCTTTTCATACTCAATGAATAATCAAATGTGTTTTCACTGAATAAATAAAGGTTCTCACATACTCAATACTAAATTTAAATTGTTTGGGATGATTTAATTGATTTATTTAATTGAATCCTTAAACCCTTAGCTTTTTATACTTCATAATCTTTAACTCTAATCTTTCATTTTTTTCTGTATAGGAAGAAGACAGATTTATAGCGAATACTTGTATATCAAGTGTATACAATAGTCCTCACCTATGAACAGTTAGACCTTATATAGCTATTAATCATGTCACCCTTAATGTCATGTCTCTATTACATCCTGGAATCTTACCTAGAAATATAAATCAGTAAATTTTATTTGTTTGGCCACTCTGTTCATGGCCTTCCCTTTCTGTTCATACACTTATCTACAAACTCTTAAGGTCATAATTCATATGTAGAGTTCAATTAAATTATTAAATTCATAGGAAAGGTTGGACCATTAATCACATGTAACCTAAGCTACAAATTCCATTAAAATCCTGGATCAAATTTCTCATAAGGCATAAATCCCATTTTTGGCCAGAGTCCATCTTCCCTTTACTTAAGTCTGTCAGACTTATCATGAAAGCAAGAGACAATACTAATATAAAATTAAGTGCCTTATAATTGATCTTTGATTTTCTCATAAAATTACTTTTTTTCTTACTATAATGTTATTTAGAGGCAGCTGGGAAGAACAGTAGTAGATAGAACACCTGGCCTGGAATGAGGAAAACTTAAATTCAAATCTAATCTGCCTCTGGGCAAATCACTTAATCCCTATTGCCTTAGTTTCATTATCTATAAAATGGGGATAATAATATCACTTTTCTTTCTGGGTTATTGTGAGGATCAAATGAGATAATAATCATTGCAAAATACTAAGCACAAAGCCTGGAACATATTAAGCGTTATGTAAATATTAGTTATTATTTTATCAGAATGATGTCACTACAGACTAAAACATTTGGTTGCCTTATGTCCAATTTAATACTGTCACAAAAAAAAAAAAAAGTAGAAAGGCAACCCAGAAACTAGCACTCTCTGTATCAAACATTTTATCTACAAACTCAAAATAATATCTTTGCATGAGAAAAAGAGAAATGTAATCTCTAGGACATTTGAGTTTTATTTCATGTCATGAATGATTTATAGGAGATGGAAGATCTTTTATAAGGCAGTCAATTTCTGGTTGGTTCTATTGCATGCCTCATGCTATAACTGGAAGACAGAAGGACCTGAAGCAGTTACTTTATCATGAGAGAATACTGTGATTCTTATGGTTGTAGTTGCATAGGTGAATAGGAACATGAGTTTACTTTTACAGAATATTCTCAGAAAATATTTCCCTAGTATCTCAGGATTCAGCATTAGTGTCTGCTTGTGCCACTGCCTATTCATGTAAATCTAGCACTGAGACAGGGCATGTGATGTTAAAATGCCCCAGAGGCTAATGCTAAAAAGCTTGTTGGGAAAGTAACTGAAAGTAACTTTCAGTGTCAAAAGGAGAGAAGCATTTCAATCTCCATCTTGTTTCTCTTGGTTTTTGTCTTTTCCTATTTCCTTTTTCTTTTCATGTTCTGATGTCATTTTTCTCCAATTAGTCTTCTTTTGTAGTTATAACTCTCAGGAGGCAAACCAGCTGGTGAAACTACATCAAAAATGCATAATCCTAACAAAGAGCTAAAATCTCCCAATTTAATAAACATTTATTAAGTGCCCATTTTATACTAGGCCTTATGCCAAGTGCTGAGGGTTAAATTTGATAGACAGTCTCCAAGGAGTCAAGACAATGGACAAAGAGGAAGCAGAAAGTGTGGGTAGGAGAAGTTGGGATATCAGGGATCACTCAGCATAAGGACATCTTATTTCTCATAGTTTAAACCAGATAGAGTAGCAGAGGCAAATTGGATGATCTAGAATTCAGTTTCTGTTCTCTATAAAGAAGATATTGGAAAGAGTTTGGTACTCTGTCTTCCAGCATTCCAGTCAAAGGAGAGGCTGAGAGAGATAATGTCAAATAAAAGCTAGCTAATAGCATGGTTATGAGCCTATCTTGAGAGAGGTATCTTTTCCCCTAGATTTGAAATCAGGTGAGCGAAGTGGATACAAAATGGAAATATTTCATATATGTAGAAAATTTATGCTACTTTGTTCATATTGAAATGAATTACAGTCCAATATCAAGTTGCCTCAGATATTAGAAAGAAAAGATAATTCACAAATCATGTTTAGGTTTTTTCAACTCCACTATTCTATCAAGAGCTATGTCTTTAAAGAATACCTACAACTCTGTTGGTAAAGATAATCACATTTTAGGATTCTATTCTTTTTTTTTTTTTTTAATTTTAATTTTTTTTTATTTTTACAAAAAAATTGATGCATAGGTAATTTTCCAGCATTGACAATTACAAAACCTTGTGTTTCAACTTTTCCCCTCCTTCCCCCACCCCTTCCCCCAGATGGCAGGTTAACCAATACATGTTAAATATGTGAAAGTATAAAATAAATAAAATATATGTATACATGTCCAAGCAGTTATTTTGCTGTACAAAAAAGAATCGGATTTTGAAACAATGTACAATCAGCCTGTGAAGGAAATAAAAAATGTAGGCAGACAAAAATATAGGGATTGGGAATTCTATGTAATGGTTCATAGTCAACTCCCAGAGTTCTTTCCCTGGGTGTAGCTGGTTCAGTTCATTACTGCTCTCTTGGAACTGATTTGACTCATCTCATTGGATGGCCTCATCCATCAGAATTGATCATCATATAGTATTGTTGTTGAAGTATATAATGATCTCCTGGTCCTACTCATTTCATTCAGCATCAGTTCATGTAAGTTTCTCCAGGCCTTTTTGAAATCATCCTGTTGGTCACTTCTTACAGAACAATAATATTCCATAATATTCATATACCACAATTTATTCAGCCATTCTCCAATTGATGGCATCCACTCAGTTTCCAGTTTCTGGCCATTATAAAGAGGGCTGCCACAAGTATTCTTGCACATACAGGTCCCTTTCCATTCTTTAAAATCTCTTTGGGATATAAGCCCAGTAGTAATCCTGCTGGATCAAAAGATATTCACAGTCTGATAATTGATGATTTGTTGAGCATAATTCCAAACCAGTCTCCAGAATGGCTGGATGTATTCACAATTCCACCAACAATGTATCACTGTCCCAGTTTTCCCAATCCCCTCCAACATTGTGCCTGATCTTTTCCTGTCATCTTAGCCAATCTGACAGGTGTGTAGTAGTATCTCAGAATTGTCTTAATTTGCATTTCTCTGATTAATAATGACTTGGAGCATCTTTTCATATGGCTAGAAATAGTTTCAATTTCTTTGTCTGAGAATTGTCATTTCATATAGGATTCTATTCTTAAATATGATTAGTCAACTACCAATCTAGAATCAAAGCATGCTAAAGCTAAAAGAAATTTTATAGATGGGGAAATGAAGAATCAGATTAAGCAAATATGATACAGTGAAAATAATATTGCATTTAAGGAAAAAGAACCTATATTTGAATCCTGGTTCCTCTACTTTCTATCTATAGACAAACTACTTCCCTTCTCTGCATTTCAATTTCTCCATGTGTAAAATGGGAGAGGAAAGTAGGCAAATTGGTTTAAAGTATTTATAAATCTTTTAAACATCAAAATGAATCTGATGAAGATCATAAAACTAAATGGTGGAACTAAGACTAGAACCTATATCTCCTAAATCTAGCTGGAACACTAACACACTGTGCCCTCTCCAATTGTTCTGAAGTATGGTCAAACAAATCACTAAAAATATTTTTAAAATGTACACTCAACTGGATAATTTGATTTCTATTGGTAAAATTTAAGTTATATTCACACACACTATTTATTCAATCATTTGTTTGGGGATTAAAACTAGATTTATTATTAGACTTCTGGCCAAGATGGCAGAAAGGAGGCACACAGCTGCTTGAGCTCCATGTTTTCTCTCAGAATTTACTTCATGACAAGCCTCAAAATTAATACTTGACCAGAAAAGAAACCCACAAATAATCACCAACAGAAGACATCCTTGAAATTTACCAGAAAAGATCTGTTTTTGCTCGGGGGAGGGGACGAACAGACTGAGCAAAGGCTGAGGACAAGTAGCAAGAACAAGGCAGGCAGCTCACACTGCTCAGACCAGAGGGGGGAGGGGTGTAATCTCTGCCATTTCTGAGGAACGACCTTTACCCCAGTGTGGATAGTCCATCTTGGCAGCAAGCCAGGATCAGCAGAGAAGGTGTAAACACAGAAGGTAAAAAATAAAACCCCAGAAAGCTAGCATCTCTCTGGGACTGGCCACCTGCACCCCCACCTGGAGTGACTCAGCAAGTTCTTAGAGCCTCAGAGCACAGATGCAGCACAACCATCACTGTCCTGTTAGTGCCTTGATGCTGTCTCCCAAAGTCTGTAGAGGAAGCCCAGTAACACCATCCAGCCCCATCCCCACCCAGAAACAGATCAATTGTCTCTCTTGTCAGTTGTTTTCTTTGATTCTGCTCTGAAAAAATGAACAAAAAAATTTAAAAGGGCTCTAACCATTGACAGCTTCTATATGGATAGAGAGCAGACTTCAAACACTGAGGAGACTAAAAGCAGACTGTGTCCAGAGGAATCCCCTAAGGGGGATATGATCTGCTCTTCAATACACAAGACTCTCACAGAGGAAATCAAAAAGGTTCTCACAAGAGAGTTAGAAGAGAAATGGGAAAAGGAAATGGAAGCCTGGCGAGAGAGTCTGGAGAAGTCATCCCATGCATCTAAAGACAGAGTGGATAAAGAAATCAAATAATTGAGAAACAAAATTAGTGAGTTAGAAAAAGAAAACAGCTCTCTAAAAAATAAAATGGACAAAATGGAAAAAAATTCCATAGAAGAAAAAAAACTCACTTAAAAACTCAATTGAACAATTACAAAAAGATATAAAAAAAAGTGAGTGAAGAAAATACATCATTGAAAATTAGACTCAAACAAGTAGAATTGAATGACTCAAGGAGAAATACATCAAGAAGATGGACATTTAATGAAATAAATGAATTCCATCTATTCTTGATGAAAAAACCAGATCTACACAAAAAGTTTGATCTACAAATACAGAACTCAAGAGATTTCTAAAAAGGTAAAAAGAAATCTTGAGAACTATATTTCTGCCACAAAGATATATAAAGAACACAGGTATAATTTGTCCAAGAAAGTAGAGGTGGAAAAGAAATTATATCATAAAAAAGGGTAAAATGGTGGTACTACATCTCATGAAGAGGCAAAGGTAACCTATTATATCTGAGAGAAAGAAAGGAGGGGGATGAACAGTGTGTATCAATAGACATATTCAATTTATGGTGAAACTCTTTCCACTTCATTGAAAAGTGGGAGGGAAAAAGTGAAAAGGGAAGGAGTAAGCTAAGGGGAAGGGAATACAGAAATTGTGAGGAAAAGGGATAAAATAGGGGGAGGAACTTTAAGGTGGGGGAGGGATACTAAAAAAGGAGGGCTGTGAAAAGCAAGTGGTACTCACACGTTTAATACTGGGGAGGGGGGTAAGGGAGAAGGAAAGGAGAAAAGCATAAGCAGGGGTTAACAGGATGGCAAGTAATATAGAATTAGTCATTTTAACCATAAATGTGAATGGGGTAAACTCCCTCATAAAGAGGAAGCAGTTAGAAGCTAGAATCCTACAATATGTTTACGGAAACACATGTAGAATAAAGGTAAAAGGTTGGAGCAGAATCTACTATGCTTCAGGTAAAGCCAAAAAAGCAGGGGTAGCCATCCTCATCTCAGTTCAAGCAAAAGCAAAAACTGATCTAATTAAAAGAGATAAGGAAGGGCATTATATCTTACTAAAGGGTAACATAGATAATGAAGCAGTATCAATATTAAACATATACACACCAAGTGGTGTATCATCTAAATTCTTAAAAGAGAAATTAAGAGAGCTGGAAATAGACAGCAAAACTATAATAGTGGGAGATCTCAACCTTGCACTCTCAGAATTAGATAAATCAAACCACAAATTAAACAAGAAAGAAGTTAAAGAGGTAAATAGAATACTAGAAAAGTTTGATATGATAGATCTTTGGAGAAAGCTAAATGGAGACAGAAAGGAGTACACTTTCTTCTCAGCAGTTCATGGAACCTATACAAAAATTGACCATATATTAGGACATAAAAACCTCAAAAAATGCAGTAAGGCAGAAATAGTAAATGCATCCTTTTCAGACACAATGTAAAGAAAATTACATTCAATAAAAAGCCAGGGGAAAATAGACCAAAAAATTATTGGAAATTAAATAATATCATACTAAAGAATGATTGGGTGAAACAGCAAATCATAGACATAATAATTTCACCCAAGAAAATGACAATAATGATACATCATACAAAAATGTGTGGGATACAGCCAAAGCAGTAATAAGGGGAAATTTTATATCTCTATAGGCCTACTTGCATAAAATAGAGAAAGAGAAGGTCAATGAATTGGGCTTACAAATAAAATTGCTAGAAAAAGAACAAATTTAAAACCCCCAGACAAACATGAGACTTGAAATTCTAAAAATAAAAGGAGAAATCAATAATATTGAAAGTTAAAAAAAAAAAACTATTGAATTAATTAATAAAACTAAGAGTTGGTTCTATGAAAAAACAACAAAATAGACAAACCCTTAGTAAATCTGATTTAAAAAAGGAAAGAGGAAAAGCAAATTGTTAGTCTTTTTTTTTTTATTCATTTTTCCAAATTATCCCCTCCCTCCTTCCACTCCCTCCCCCCAATGACAGGTAATCCCATACATTTTACATGTGTTACAATATAACCTAGATACAATATATGTGTGTGAATACCATTTTCTTGTTGCACATTAATTATTAGCTTCCGAAGGTATAAGTAACCTGGGTTAGTTAGACAGTAGTGCTAATAATTTACATTCACTTCCCAGTGTTCCTTCTTTGGGTGTAGTTATTTCTGTCCATCATTGATCAACTGGAAGTGAGTTGGATCTTCTTTATGTTGAAGATTTCCACTTCCATCAGAATACATCCTCATACAGTATTGTTGGTGAAGTGTATAGTGATCTTCTGGTTCTGCTCATTTCACTCAGCAACAGTTGATTTAAGTCTCTCCAAGCCTCTCTGTATTCCTCCTGCTGGTCATTTCTTACAGAGCAATAATATTCCATAACCTTCATATACCACAATTTACCCAACCATTCTCCAATTGATGGACATCCATTCAACTTCCAGTTTCTAGCTACAACAAAAAGAGCTGCCACAAACATTTTGGCACATACAGGTCCCTTTCCGCTCTTTAGTATTTCTTTGGGATATAATCCCAATAACAGCAATGCTGGGTCAAAGGGTATGCACAGTTTGACGACTTTTTGGGCATAGTTCCAAATTGCTCTCCAGAATGGCTGGATTCTTTCACAACTCCACCAACAATGTATCAGTGTCCCAGTTTTCCCACATCCCCTCCAACATTCATCATTATTTGTTCCTGTCATCTTAGCCAATCTGACAGGTGTGTAGTGGTATCTCAGAGTTGTCTTAATTTGCATTTCTCTGATCAGTAGTGATTTGGAACACTCTTTCATATGAGTGGAAACAGTTTCAATTTCATCATCTGAGAATTGTCTGTTCATATTCCTTGACCATTTATCAATTGGAGAATGGTTTGGTTTCCTATAAATCAGGGTCAGTTCTCTATATATTTTGGAAATGAGACCTTTGTCAGAACCTTTACTTTTAAAAATATTTTCCCAATTTGTTACTTCCCTTCTAATCCTGTTTGCATTAGTATTGTTTGTATAGCAACTTTTTAGTTTGATGTAATCAAAATCTTCTATTTTGTAATCAATAATGATCTCTAGTTCTCCTCTGGTCATAAATTTCTTCCTCCTCCACAGGTCTGAGAGGTAGACTATTCTCTGTTCCTCTAATCTATTTATGATCTCATTCTTTATGCCTAAATCATGGACCCATTTTGATCTTATCTTGGTATATGGTGTTAAGTATGGATCCATATGTAATTTCTGCCATACTAATTTCAAGTTTTCCCAACAGTTTTTTCTGAATAATGAATTTTTGTCCCTAATGTTGGTATCTTTGGGGTTGTCAAAGATTAGATTGCTATAGATGTACCCTTTTTTGTCCTTTGTATCTAATCTGTTCCACTGATCTACCATTCTATTTCTTAGCCAGTACCAAATGGTTTTGGTGACTGCTGCTATATAATATAGCTTTAGATCAGGTACACTTAGACCACCTTCCTCTGACTTTTTTTTCATTAGTTCCCTTGCAATTCTCGACCTTTTATTCTTCCATATGAATTTTGTTGTTATTTTTTCTAGGTCATTAAAATAGTTTCTTGGGAGTCTGATTGGTATAGCACTAAATAAATAGATTAGTTTGGGGAGTATTGTTATCTTTATTATATTTGCTCGGCCTATCCACAAGCACTGAATGTCTTTCCAATTATTTAAATCTGACTTTATTTTTGTGGCAAGTGTTTTGTAATTTTTCTCATATAATTCCTGACTATTCTTTGGTAGATGGATTCCCAAATACTTTATACTCTCAACATTTGTTTGGAATGGAATTTCTCTTTGTATCTCTTGCTGTTGCATTTTGTTGGTGATATATAAGAATGCTGAGGATTTATGTGGATTTATTTTGTATCCTGCCACTTTGCTAAAATTCTGAATTATTTCTAATAGCTTTTTAGCAGAGTCTTTGGGGTTCTCTAAGTATACCATCATGTCATCTGCAAAGAGTGATAGTCTGATTTCCTCATTTCCTACTCTAATTCCTTGAATCTCTTTCTCGGCTCTTATTGCCGAGGCTAGCGTTTCTAGTACTATATTGAATAGTAATGGTGATAGTGGGCAACCTTGTTTCACTCCTGATCTTACTGGGAAAGGTTGCAGTTTATTTCTATTGCATATTATGCTTACTGACGGTCTTAAATATATGCTCCTGATTATTCTAAGGAATAATCCATTTTTTCCTATACTCTCAAGAGTTTTTAGTAGGAATGGATGTTGGATTTTGTCAAATGCTTTTTCTGCATCTATTGAGATGATCATATGGTTTTTATTAATTTGATTATTAATATGGTCAATTATACTAATAGTTTTCCTAATATTAAACCAGCCCTGCATTCCTGGTATGAATCCTACTTGATCATAGTGTATTATCCTGGGGATGATTTTCTGAAGTCTTTTTGCTAATATCTTATTTAAGATTTTAGCATCAATATTCATTAAGGAAATTGGTCTATAATTTTCTTTCTCAGTTTTCGATCGACCTGGTTTAGGTATCAGTACCATGTCTGTGTCATAAAAGGAGTTTGGTAGGACTCCTTCATCCCCTATTTTTTCAAATAGTTTATATAGCATTGGGGCTAATTGTTCTTTAAATGTTTGGTATAATTCACATGTAAATCCATCTGGCCCTGGGGATTTTTTCCTGGGGAGTTGATTAATAGCTTGTTCTATTTCTTTTTCTGAAATGGGACTATTTAAGCAATTTATTTCCCCTTCTGTTAATCTAGGAAGCCTATATTTTTGGAGGAAGTCATCCATTTCACTGAAGTTATCAAATTTATTGGCATAAAGTTGGGCAAAGTAACTCCTTATTATTTCTCTAATTTCCTCTTCATTGGTGGAAAGATCCCCCTTTTCATTTGTAAGACTAACAATTTGATTTTCCTCTTTCTTTTTTCTGATCAGATTTACCAAAGGTTTATCTATTTTATTGGCTTTTTCATAAAACCAACTCTTGGTTTTATTTATTAATTCAATAATTTTTTTTACTTTCAATATTATTGATTTCTCCTTTTAATTTTTGTATTTCAAGTTTAATTTTTGGTTGGGGGGTTTTAATTTTGTCTTTTTCTAGCCTTTTAAGTTGCAAGCCCAATTCGTTAATCTTCTCTTTCTCTATTTTCTTCAAATAAGCCTCTAAAAATGTAAAATTTCCCCTTATTACTGCTTTAACTGCATCCCACAGATTTTGGTATGATGTCTCATCATTGTCATTATCTTGGGTGAAATTATTAATTGTTTCTATAATTTGCTCTTTCACCCAGTCATTCTTTAAGATGAGATTATTCAGTTTCCAATTACTTTTTGGTCTATTTATCCCTAACTTTTTACTGAATGTAGCTTTTATTGCATTGTGGTCTGAGAAGAAGGCATTTATTATTTCTGCCTTCCTACATTTAATTTTGAGATCTTTATGTCCTAATATATGGTCAATTTTTGTAGAGGATCCATGAACTGCTGAGAAGAAAGTATATTCCTTTCTACTGCCATTCAGTTTTCTCCAAAGGTCTATCATACCTAGTTTTTCTAATGTTCTATTTACTTTTTTAATTTCTTTCTTGTTTGTTTTGTGGTTTGATTTATTTAAATCTGAGAGTGCAAGGTTCAGATCTCCCACTATTATAGTTTTACTGTCTATTTCTTCTTGCAACTCTCTTAACTTTTCCTTTAGAAAGTTAGATGCTATACCACTTAGTGCATATATGTTTAGTATCGATATGGCTTCATTATTTATGCTACCTTTCAGCAGGATATAGTTTCCTTCCTTATCTCTTTTAATTAGATCAACTTCTGCTTTTGCTTGATCTGAGATAAGGATAGCTACCCCTGCTTTTTTGGCTTTACCTGAAGCATAATAGATTCTGCTCCAATCTTTTACCTTTACTCTATATGTATCTCCCTGCTTTAAGTGTGTTTCCTGTAAACAACATATTGTAGGATTCTGATTTTTGATCCAGTCTGCTATCCGTCTCCGTTTGATGGGAGCGTTCATCCCATTCACATTTACAGTTAAAATTACTAATTCTGTATTTCCTGCCATCATATTATCCCCAGATTATGCTTTTTCCCTTGATCCCCCTGAACCCCTTCCCCAATATTTTCTTAGAAACAAATGGAATTCCTCTCTTTCATTAAATGACCATCTTCTTCCATGGAAAAAGATGCTAAACTTAGCTGGGTAGTTTATTCTTGGTTGCAATCCTTGATCTTTTCCCTTTTGGAATATCAGGTTCCAGGTCCTTCTATCTTTTAATGTGGAGGCAGCCAGATCTTGTGTGACCCTTATTGCGGCACGTTGGTATTTAAATTGTTTTTTTCTAGCTGCTTCCAGGATTTTCTCCTTTGTGTGGTAATCCTGCAGCTTAGCCACAATATTCCGTGGTGTTCTTTTTTTAGGGTCTATTTCAGAAGGAGTTCGATGAATTCTTTCAACATCTACTTTCCCCTCTGTTTCTATTATCTCTGGACAGTTCTTTTGATAATTTTCTGTAAAATAGAATCTAGGCTCTTTTTTTGGTCATAGTTTTCAGGAAGTCCAATGATCATCAGATTATCTCTCCTAGATCTATTTTCCAGGTCTATAGATTTTCCCAGTAAGTATTTGACGTTATTCTCCAGCTTTTCATTTTTTTGTTTTGTTTGACTGATTCTTGGGTTCTCAATGAATCATTCATTTCTATTTGTTCCATCCTGAATTTTAAGGAGTTATTTTCTTCATTCACAGTTTTTAGTTCTTTTTGTAAATGCCCAATTTCATTTTTAAATGAGTTATTTAGCGCTATTGAATTTTTTTCCATTGCCCTAATTTTTTTTTTTTGAGAATTATTTTCTTTTTCCAATTCAGAAATCCTATTTTCTTGGGACTTTTTTATCTTCTCCAATTCAGAAATCCTATTTACTTGAGACTTTTTTATCTTCTCCAATTCAGAAATCCTACTTTCCTGTGATTTTTTTACCTTTTCTAATTCACTAATTTTGTTTCCCTGCATCTCCTGTGAATTCTTTATTTTTTCCAACTCCAATTTCATAGCTTCTCTTTCCTTTCCCCATTTTTCTTCAAACTCTCTTAACTTTTTAATAGTGTCTTCAAGTTATGTGATGGGGGGGGCAGGAATCATGCCCCTTTAGGTTGTTATCTGCTGACTCTCTGCTGTTAACTTCCTCGGGGTTGGATACCCCCTCTTTCTCTGTGTAGAAGGAATCTATAGTTTTTCTTGCTTTTTTGTTCATACTTAAAAAAATCTTTTGGGGTCTGTCCCTGGGTTAGGAAATTATTATTTACTTCTTTACCAGCTTCCTCCCAGACCAGATGGATGCAGCGGCTCCTGCACTTGAGCTAAGAGAGACAAAAATAAAGTCAGATTTTAAAAATTGGAAAAATATTAAGTGGTCTTGGATAGGCCAAGCGAATATAATCAAGATGACAATACTCCCTAAACTAATCTATTTATTTAGTGCTATACCAATCAGACTCCCAAGAAACTATTTTAATGACCTAGAAAAAATAACAACAAAATCCATATGGAAGAACAAAAGATTGAGAATTTCAAGGGAATTAATGAAAAAACAAAATTAAATGAAGGTGACCTAGCTATACCTGATCTAGAACTATATTACAAAGCAGCAGTCACCAAAACCATTTGGTATTGGCTAAGAAAGAGACTAGTTGATCAGTGGAATAGGTTAAGTTCACAGGACAAGATGATGAATAAAAATAGCAATCTAGTGTTTGACAAACCCAAAGATCCCAACTTTTGGGATAAGAATTCATTATTTGACAAAAACTGCTGGGAAAACTGGAAATTAGTATGTCAGAAACTAGGCACGGACCTACACTTAACACCACATACTAAGATAAGATCAAAATGGGTCCATGATTTAGGCATAAAAAATGAGATCATAAATAAATTAGAGGAACATAGGATAGTTTACCTCTCAGACTTGTGAGGAGGAAGGAATTTGTGACCAAAGGAGAACAAGAGATCATTATTGATCACAAAATAGAAAATTTTGATTACATAAAATTAAAAGGCTTTTGTACAAACAAAACTAATACAAACAAGATTAGAAGGGAAGTAACAAATTGGGAAAATGTTTTTACAGTTAAAGGTTCTGATAAAGGCCTCATCTCGAAAATGTACAGAGAATTGACTCTAATTTATACCAAAGCAAGTCAAATGATATGAAGAGATAATTTTCAGATGATGAAATTAAAATTATTTCTACTCATATGAAAAAGTGTTCCAAATCACTATTGATTAGAGAAATGCAAATTAAGACAACTCTGAGATACCACTACACACCTGTCAAATTGGCTAAGATGACAGGAACAAATAATGATGAATGTTGGAGGGCATGTGGGAAAACTGAGACACTGATGCCTTGTTGGTGGAGTTGTGAAAGAATCCAACCATTCTGGAGAGCAATCTGGAATTATGCCCAAAAAGTTATCAAACTCTGCATACCCTTTGATCCAGCAGTGCTACTACTGGGCTTATATCCCAAGGAAATACTAAAGAAGGGAAAGGGACTTATATGTGCCAAAATGTTTGTGGCAGTCCTTTTTGTAGTGGCTAGAACATGGAAAATGAATGGATGCCCATCAATTGGAGAATGGTTGGGTAAATTATGCTATATGAATATTATGGAATATTATTGTTCTGTGAGAAATGACCCTCAAGATGATTTCAGAAAGGCTTGGAGAGACTTACATCAACTGATGCTTAATGAAATGTGCAAAACTAGGAGATCATTATACACTTCAACAACAATACTGTATGAGGATGTATTCTGATGGAAGTGGATATCTTCAACATAGAGAAGATCTAATCCAGTTCCAATTGATCCATGATGGACAGAATCAGTTACCCCCAGAGAAGGAACACTGGGAAATGAATGTAAACTATTTGCATTTTTTGTTTTCTTCCCATTTTTTCTTTATTTTTACCTTCCAAATCCAATTCTTCCTTTGCAACAACAACAACAACAACAACAACAACAACAAAATTCGGTTCTGCACATATATATTGTATCTAGGATATACTATAACATATTTAATATGTATGGTAATGCCTGCCATCTAGGGGAGAGGGTGGAGGGAAGGAGGGGAAAATTCGGAACAGAAGGGAGTGCAAGGGATAATGCTGTAAAAAATTATCTATGTATATGTACTGTCAAAAAAATGTTATAATTAAAAAATTAATTTAAAAAATTTTAAAAATAGATTTATTATCAAAAAAATGAATAAGCATGTGGAACTCCTAGTTTCAAAGTACAAAGCATTTCATAATCCAGGCAAAAGCTTGAATACTAATAATTTGCAAAAAGGAGAAAATCTCATGTGAGGGGCAGTGAGCAATCCCCTCCCAATGGGAATAGTGTGGGAGGAAAAAGGAGCAGAAAAGAAAGGGGAATCCTTGGGAACTGCTAGACTATGAAGATATCATAGTCTTCTTATTTACTAAGGTCTCAGCAACACAAATAGTTTATCAGTTTGTTGCAGGCTGACAGGTACCTCTTTTGTAATTGGTTCAATCTCAAGAACACATTAAGAGTCCAGCTAAAGCTGCAAATAACAAATTGTATCAGCTTGGGAGGGAATTTCATCCTCAATTTGTTCAGAACCTCCTGCAAACTCAGGGTCCAGTTGTTTCTGGAAAATATGGCAAACAAAGAACAGAGCTTAAAGTTGACTTTAAGGCAATATTCCCCTCTTTGGTCAAGGGTGCCTGTGGGAATACCAGTGAATACATTTGTATTAACCTTGTTTTGGACTCCACCCAGGTGGACCCTCTAGAAAGGAGGGTAAAGAAACATTTAATAAGTTAGCAGACAGGAAGCTAACAAAAGCTCTAATCCCCAATGGATGACCCAAGCCAATCAGTCCAGGTCTCTCAGTAGTTAGAATTTCTAAGCTAAAATCAGAGACAAAGAATTGGGGCTTGAACAATTTACAATATATCAGGGTGATATGGAAGAGTTTCAACCATAAAGTCTGAGAAGGATCATCAAACAATCATAATACAAGCTATATATGACAATCCAAAATCAGGGACCTGATATATTGTAAACTTTATAAGCCCTGGGTTTTTGTATTTTTTTTCCCTTTAATTAAGCTATATGAATGAGTGCTAGGGGAAAAACTAACATGGAAAAATTAGAGAAGGGATGAGAGTTTGTAGTTCTGAAATCCTACTCACATGGAAAATGAGTTAAAGAGAGGACAATACCTACATACATATATCATACACACACACACACACACACACACACACACACACACACACACACATATTTATCAAGAAAAGTATGGCACCCTCCAAATCTATTGACAAAATAACAGGGGGAGGAAATACAATAAGTTGGATATAGAAGAGTGTATAGATTAATGGGAACAGGATAAAGAGGGACAGAAAAGTTGGGGGAGAAAATATATATATATATATATATATATGTGTGTGTATATAGGAGGGTTTCTTTGGGTGAAGTTAACAGCAAGGCAAATTCTTTTCTCGAGTTCAGATTTGTTTGAAAAAAAATTCTGAAACTCTGTTCATTGTATATCCATTTTTATTCAATATTATACTCATTTTCACCAAATATCATATTTTTGGCCACATTCTTAGTTCTCTGTTTTATTTTCTTCTGTGAGCATTTGCACTTCCTTTTCCATTTGTCCAACTCTACATTTAAGGAGTTTTGTTTTTTTTCCCTTCAGTGAATTTTTGTAATTTTGTAATTTGGCAAATTCTGCTGTTTAAGACATTCTTCTTGAATCTCACCATGGAAACATATTACAGGAATGTGGAAGACCAGAATTCACCTTCAGAGGAGGACACTTTAATAAAAGAAAGCTTCCCCAAAGAGTAATATGAAATGTTTCCCTACCCAGGGAGAATTTATAGAAGAACTCAAAAAAGTATTCAAAAATCAAATGAAAGATATAAAGAAAAACTAAAATAAATAAATACATAAAAAACACTCAAAGAAATCAAGAAACTTAAGAAGAAAAAAAAAAAGTTAAACAGACAGAAAAAGAGATAAAGATTCTCAAAGATGAAAATTAATTCTATGATAATTAGAATTGGGAAAGGAAGAGCTAGTGTATCTATGAGAAACCAAAAATAAACAAACAAACAAACAAAAAGACTATAAGGAATGAGAAAACAGAACAAAGTATGAAACATTTTATTAAAGAAAAAAACAGATCTGGAGAACAGAGCAAGAAGATAAAATAAGAATAATTTGATTGCTAGAAAGTTGTGACCAAAAAGAGAACTTTGACACAAAAGTGAAGGAAATAATCCAAGAAAACTGCCTTGGAATGATAGAACATGAGGGATCATCACCTCAAAGAGATCCTGTGTGGAAACTACAGGAATATTATTGCCAAATTTTGAACCCCACCCCAGAAGAAAGAAAAAATTTTGCAAGAAACAACACAAAAATAATTCAAATATGCAGAAGGTACTATTAGAATTATATCAGATTTATCAGCAGCTACAATAAAACACTGCATGTCCTATAATCATATCTATCAACAATCAAAAGAACTAGGCCTGAAGCTAAAAATATATCCAATAAAATTATCTATCATTCTGAATAAGAAAAAAATGCATATTCAACAGACTTGGAGATTTTCAGGATTTTCCATCAACCAAATCCAAACTTAACAGAAAATTTAACACATAAGTGCCAATATGAAAGATTAAATTTTAAAACTTAACATGGACAAACTGTTTAAACTTGGATAAATTTTTTCTTATATATATATGTGTGTATATTTATTATATTATTATATTATATATGTATATATAAACATACATAGGCATATATATAAGATTCACATCAATAGGGTAGCTCAAAAGAAAGACTGGGAGAGTGAAGGTAAAAATATCAATCATACTATACAAATGAGGTGCAGAGGAAGAATCAACACAGAGGCATTAGAGGGGGAAGGAGGGCTCACAGTTCTATAAACCTACTCACATCAGGAATGGGTTCAGTAGGCAACACTATCTATCTATCTATCTATCTATCTATCTATCTATCTATATATATATATAATGAAGGGTATTATAAAGAAATAAGGAGGGAGGGATGTGAGGATGGGGAAGCAAAGTGTGAGGGAATAAAAAAGGGTGGGATCCTTGGGTTGGAGGAGGTTAAGTACTACCAAGGCAAATTATGGAACAAAATTTAATTAAAGAGGCAGAAGGGATAGGAAAATGTGTGTGTATGTGGGGTATGTGGATGTGAGTATGTGGGTGTACCTATATATCTGTATATGTATACATAAATATATTTTTTCTTAAATGTAACTTGCTTGAAAGTGAGGGGGATAAAAGGGGGGAAAATAATAAAATAACTAAAGTGTGCAGCAGAGAATAAAAGAACAATTTATGAGAAAGTAAAGAAAAATGGTCATTCATGAATATAATTTCTTCTACTAATATATATACTTTGTTGATGTGGTAATTCATTGTTATATATTTTGAATCTTCCCTAATGTTCTGCTGGGCATAAGACAATGTTGTCTTTTGTTTTGCTATATTTATTTTGTATTTCTTTTTTGTTTTCCTTTTTTTCTTATTTTATTTTTGCAAATAAAAAATAGAAAAAGGTAAAAAGAAAAGAAATCTTAAAAAAAAAAAAAAAAAAAAAAAAAAAAGGCATCCTTCTCATTGGTTTATTGTTTCTTGGAAAACCAAACATGAATTTCCATTTTGAGGGAATAGAATAAGAGTAAGATGTGATAGAAGATGTCACCGGCAGGTAATGTCTAATTAAAATTGTTTCAAAGGATATTGTTCTTTCCCTGAATGTTTAATGGTCTTTGAGGTTAAGTATTTAGCTGATTGGAAATATATAAAATGAGTCTGTCTGCCTCAATTGGAGAACAATTTGAAACAGAAACTTCTATTACTTAATTCAGAATCAAACAAAGCAGGGAAGCATGACAACTGTCAGTAAATCTTTTGGATTTTTAATTAGATGACAGAGAGCATTGATGTTTATTCATTAGCAATGATCTTTAAAGAAATAAACCAATATATTCATTGCAATATTTGTGTATGGGTGTGGGTGAACAAAGAGCATTGATTAGAGAATCTCTCTCTCTCTCTCTCTCTCTCTCTCTCTCTCTCTCTCTCTCTCTCTCTCTCACACACACACACACACACACACACACACACACACACACACACACCACACACAGTAATTAATATAATGGAAGAGAACTGTGCCTTAAGAAATGATGAATAGTAAAGCTGCTAAGAAGCATGGCATGCAAAATGAAGGAAGAAGAACCTGAAAAATAATAGACGAATGACTAAAAAGTGAAGAGAAAACAAATCTGATTATTATGTGATTAGATAAAATTCAGTCCTGCTGAGAAAATATCATTCCTTTTTTGATTTGCAGAGGTGGAGTCTAATGGATGTGGAATATTACATATTTTGTTAGGCATTGTTAGTATGTTAATTATTTTTGATTAATTCCTTTTTTCTCTTTATTTTTAAATATTTTACAGAGGAGGGAAAGGAATAAAAAAACTAGAAAGTGACTTAAAAAAACCCATAGTACCTCTCACTTCCCTCTTCTTTTAGTGACCCTCTTTTTCTCACCCCTTAATTTTAATTTTTTAGATATTATCTAAGCAGTCACTTTTACCCTTACATTAGAATGCAACCCAAAAAATCACCACTAGAACTGAGTCATGCTGTTTTAAAAGCTGTGGATAGTTCCAGCTATAGATTAACTAAAAACTAACCAGGCATATAACCAGTCAGCCCAAACTGATTTAGAGCCAAAACTTTTCAGTAAAAAAATTTTCAGGAAAGAATTAAAAAAACAAAAAACAAAAAAAAAAAAAAAAAAAAAAAACCACTGCATATTAGGGCTTGAATTATTGCTTTGTTGATTATTTAGATTTAAGAAAAAAATGCAAAAGGTATTAATTTTGCATTCCATTTAATTTAAAAGCACATTGCATATAGACAGATATCTGTAGAGACAGACATAAATAGATAGGTGATAGATTGATAGGTAGTTGTAAATTTATTTTCCAGAGCTTGCTGTTAAATATCAGAACAGCAATGCCAACACAAAATGTCTTTGTATTCTCTCCCTAAAGTAGTTCTTTAGCATTGACCAGGTACATGACACTATTCACTTCACCAAAAGTTAAAATTGTGATGGATCTTGTAAAGTAGGTTGAGTAAAGCCCTAGCCCTGGAGTCAGAAGACCTGAGTTTAAATCCAGTTTTAGACACTTACTGTGTAACCCTAGATAAGTAACTTAATCCCAATTGCCTTCCCCCATGAAGGATGAAAAAGGAAGGAAGGAAGGAAGGAAGGAAGGAAGGAAGGAAGGAAGGAAGGAAGGAAGGAAGGAAGGAAGGAAGGAAGGAAGGAAGGAAGGAAGGAAGGAAGGAAGGAAGGAAGGAAGGAAGGAAGGAAGGAAGGAAGGAAGGAAGGAAGGAAGGAAGGAAAGAAAGGAGGGAGGGAGGGAGGGAGGGAGGGAGGAAGTCAAGCTAAAGAATCTACAATTAATTCTCCCTATTACCTTGTGAAGTTAAAGCTTTGTTTTTGTTGTTGTTGTTGTTGTTGTTGCTTTTTTTTTTTTTTTTTTTTTTTTTTTTGAGGAAAGGGCCAAGCATGGAAAAGAGGATTCTGGACATGAAATTTCACCAGTCCTTCCACTGATGACCTATTATAGTATTAGTTACCTGGAAGTCATTAGAGATTAAATATCTTGTGGATAATCATACAACTACTATGTGTTAGAAGCAACACTTCAATTCAAATTATCTTGACTCCAGGAACGATCTTTTATCCATAATCCAACTCCTCAACCTTCCAGAGTCCATATTTGATAGAGGAAAGTAGGTAAAGAGATGTAAAGCAAATTCTCAAACTGCTGACTCTGAGAGTTCTTGGAAAAGCTCAGAAGGATCTCAGAGGAATAATAGAATTCATGTTGTCCAGTTTCTACCTGCATTCCCTTCTAGAATGTCCCTTTTGCATGGCTACCACTAAGTGAGATAACTAAGATTTAAATTGAGATATTCTGAGGTCCCAAGTCAATATCCTTAATCTCATCCATACAATGATCACAGATTTTAGTCAATGTTAATTACAAAAAAAAAAAATTGTCAAGCTTCTAATATAGAAAGAAATATGGGTAAGGAAAGAGAAAGCAGGAAATGGCTAAACAATAGTGAAGAAAATTTTAGAGGACATCATTTTAAAATGCAAAGAAATAGCAGGAAAGTAACAAGCCTTTTTCCTTCTGCTACTAAGTGTTAAGGATCACTGCTCTAGTTTTTCATTAGGAGGCTACTGGGGACAAATGTGAACCACCACAGCATTCCACAGAACTGTCTTTATAAAGAAAAAAAATCTATTATTTCTCTGAGCAGTTGCCATGACAACAGTGGTTCCCATGAATACCTGCTGAAATAGGACTTTCCCTTCCCTTCCCTCTGTTTTCTTCTGTGTGACACTTTTTTATCCTAGATGACTATATTCCCTTGGTCATATTTATCTCACATCTATTATCTCAGGAACAATTATCCCTCCTTATTTGGATCTATTATATTATCAATCATCTCTCTCTCTCTCTCTCCCTCTCCCCCCATTCACTCCTTCTCGCTAGTAACTTTATCTTTGAATGAATTTTTCTGTGTTTAATTGGGCCAAGATTTATATATGTATGTATATATATATATATATATATATATATATATATATATATATATATATATTTGTGCTATGTGAGACTGTCAGACAAATATATATACATTACATACGTATACATAAACATATATAGACATATGGAAATATAATACATTAAAATTTAAATGTTATAGTTTTAAAATCATAACTATATAACATCAAATGATTATGCATGTGTTAATTAATCAAGGTTTTGGTTATTTTTAAAAATGGTTACCAAAAATCCACTTGATTTTTTTTATTTTACTCCAGAACTGAAGAAATTGTGATTAACTTTAGTCCATAATTAAGATTGGATCATGTCCTCTGGAGTTCCAATTAAGATAAGATATCATAAGAGGGGCTAAAAATTCACCTTCTACCCAAATGCTTTATTTTCAAACTTTAAATATCACTTTAAAATTAAAGAAAAAGTGTGCTCTTTAAGATAATCAATATATATTCTTTCAAAGAATCATCAATTTTGAGCTAGAAGGGATCTTAAAATCAATCTACATGTTTTTATTGTTTTTAGGCAATTGGGGTAAAGTGACTTGCCCAGGGTCACACATCTAGTGTTAAGTGTCTGAGGTCAGATTTGACTTCAGGTCCTCCTGATTCAGTGTTCTAGACACTAGCTGACACAAAAATAACCAAGAATTTTAAGTGATTTTTCTAAGATAAATACTAGAGGAAGTATTCAAGTCAGGTCCTCAGATTACAAAATCAGTGAAATATATATATATATATGTATATATATATATATATATATACATATATATATATATATTATGTGTGTATGTACATATCTATGTACACATATGTATATATAAACAGATAAAAAATAGATGACAGATACAAAACATATAATATATAGGTATAGATACATCTTTTTTTATTTTCTATATATTAAACTATTCATGTCAGGAACTTTTTTTTTGGCTTTATAATGTTTTTGTTTTTCAATCATTTCAGTGAGATCCAACTCTTTGTGATATTATTTGAGATTTTCAGGCAAAGAAACGGAGTGGTTTTCCATTTCCTTCTACAATTTGTTTTACAGATGAAGAAACTGAAGCAAACAAGATTAAATTATTGTCCAGGATCACATTGCTAGTAAATGTCTGACATCACATTTAAATTCAGGTCTTCCTGATTCCAGAACTACAGCTCTTTGTACTGGACCACATTGCTGTCCTTAAAATATCAAAAGCAATACCTACTAAATATATATATATATATATATATATATATATTATACATTTAGTAAATGCTTGTTTATTGAATGATTCATTATTGTGGCAATGGGTATTTTTATTAATCTCTCTCTTCCTTATCCTACATCTTATTACTATTTCTCAGTAAAATCAACAATTATTTATTAAGTGCTTATTATATGTCAAATACATGCTAACTTCCAAAGATACAAAGAAAAGTGAAAACATTATCACTAGTCTCAAAGAGATCAGAAGAAAATAGAGGACACAACAGACAACAACATGCATATGAAAGTGGGGGGGTGTATGTGTGCTTGTGTGTATACGTGTATGTATGTGCCTCATGTAAAAATTCGCTATATTAGTTCTTCCTTTAATATTTCACTTTTATAATTCCTCTTTTTAACCTTTTCTTACCCAAATTTCATTTTTTGAATCACCTACCTCTTCATAACAACTCATTGCCAACCTTACTTACAAAATTATGATATGTAATAAGTAAATAGTAGTACCTTAATTAGAGCTTTATAAATTGACTTTAATGAATTCCTTCTTCTGGATCTTCCACTGGATCTTTTCCATTGAGTTCTGTTTTTTTGTTAGAGATATGCTAACGTCCTTCAGTCCACCAAATATCCATTTTTTTAAAATTCAAGATTAAACTCAATTTGCTGAATAAGTTATTTTTGGATGTTACCCCAACTCCTTTGCTCTTTGAAATATAATGTTCCAAAATATATTGTCTTTTTGTGTAGAAGCTGCTAGATATCCTGAAATCCTGAGTGTTTTCTCACTACATTTAAATCTTTTTTCCCCATTGTTTGCAATATTTCTCTTTAACCTGGGAATTTTGAAATTTGGTTAGGATATTCCTGAAAGTTTTCTTCCTAGGATCTCTTTCAAAAGGTAATCAGTGAATTCTTTCTATTTCTATTTTACTTTCTTGTTTTAGAACTTAGGGCAATTTTCCTTAATAATTTCTTGTAATATTGTATGGTGATTCTTTTTTTAAAAAATGATAACTTTCAACTACCCCAGCAATTCTTTTATTGTCCTTTTTAGATCTGTTCAACAGATCAGTTGTTTTTCTAATGAGATGTTTCAGATTTCTTCTAGTTTTATTTATCTTGATGTCTTATAATTTCATTTGATTCCATTTGCCCAATTCTGGTTTTCCAAGAACCATTTTCTTCTTTAACATTTTGTATCTCCTTTTCTAACTATCTTTTCATAATTTTCCTAAATTGCTTTTTTTTTTTTTTTCTAATTTTGCTTCATTCTCTCTTCTTTGAGTTTTAAATTTCTTTTTAATTTCTTCCAAGGTTTCTTTTGGGGCTTGCAACCATTTGACATTATTCTTTAATATGAGTGATTTTTTTCAGCCTATCTTCTTCAGAATATGAACCAAAACTTCTTTTACACTAAATTATCTTTAAGTGGTTGTGTTCTTTTTCCTATGCTTACTTGTTATTTTTAATTTGTCTTATATTAATTTTAGCAGCTTAATATTATTATTATTATTATCAAATTTTACTTCTAAATTGTGGGTAATATTATTCTAGGCTTCAGGATCTTCTTGCTGTTGTTCTGAATTATTCTTTGGGGCAAACCTCAGGGACTCTTTTTTTCCTCCCCCAAACAAGAACAATGCTCTTGTTCTCTGTGGTATGGCAATCATTAGGCACATTCCTCCACAGATTCAGCTAGCAGCCACAGCCTGAGGTCAACTCTGATTAACACTCCTAGGCCAAGCTTCTGGAAAACAGAAAGGATTCCTTCAGTCTTACCTCACTAGATGTCTGCTATTCTTTATTTTTTTATTAAAGCTTTCTATTTTCAAAACAAATGCACAGATAATTTTCAACATTCACTCTTTGAAAACCTTGTATTTCAAATTTTTTTCCTTTTTTGCCCCATCCCTTTCCCTAGACAGTAAATAATTCAATATATATTAAACATGTGTAATTCTTCTATACATATTCCCACAATTATGCTGCACAAAGAAAATTAAATCAAAAAGGAAAAAAAATAGAACAAAAACAAAATGCAAGCAAACAATAACAAAAAAATTTGAAAATGCTATATTGTGATCCACACTCAGTTCCCACAATCCTCTCTCTGGGTTCAGATGATTCTCTTCATCACAAGATCATTGGAACTGGCCTAAATCATCTCACAGTTGAAATGACATCTGCTATTCTTTTATTTATTTACTTAGTTTTGCTGAGGGAATTGGAGTTAAATGACTTGCCCAGGGTCACACAGGTAGGAGGTGTTAAGTGTCTGAAATCAGATTTCAACTCAGGTCCTACTGAATTAAGGGCTGGTCCTCTAACCACTGTACTATCTAGCTGCTCTCTTTGCTATTTTTTAGAAGTAAATTTGCATGATAAAAGGTCATGAGATAAAATTTTTGAGGTCATGAATGAAATGAAAATTGAGGTAAAATTTCTTGAGGCCTCATCTTTGTTGACTAGTAGTGCTTGGCCTAGAGGTTTTTACACTCAGACCAAACAGCACCCCTGTAGTCTTCTCTAAGGTCTCCTCAAGATGTCTTAGGAGGACAACTGCTTTACCCCTTTATTTTTTCTACTCTATGTTCATTTCTTAGAAATTATTTGAAGAGGAAATATGGAGAGTCTGGAAATTTCTCATCTACTTTATCAACTTACCAGAACACAGTCTTATAACAATCACAATAAATTTCTTAGGTCAGTCATTAAATAAAAAATAATAATAATAATATAAACAGGAGTGGAAAAAACCCAAGTCAGCATATGAGGACTGAATGTCTGGTATGGAAATTTTGAAGGCCACGCACAGAAGTCCAAGATGTCATTTGCATTGATAGAGCCAGAAATCAAGAATAAGTCCACCTGGTATACACAGCCACTGAGGTTGAAAGGGAGACTGATGTTTGTAAGGTCTTTACAATCCCTCTGGCAAACCAAAGGAAGGGCTCTGATTTATGTTGTATGGCTTGGGACAGACCTTTCCAAGGTCCACATAGTACTTTACCTATGATAACCTGCTTTGATTTGACATTTTAAGTTTTATTATGCCTTTTGCAAATGAAAAAGTTAAGATTCAAGGTATATGACCCACTCCCACTAATGGAGCTAACAAGTAGTACTGGGATTTGAACTTGGGTCTTTTTACTCTTAACAAAGTATTCCTATAATTGCACAGCTTCCCTCTTTAAACCCTAAAGAATTGTGTACTATTTGGAGAAACAGAGTGAAAGAAAAGGGAAAAGTATAGATACTTTTTCTCTCCTCTGT
This sequence comes from Sminthopsis crassicaudata, assembly GCF_048593235.1. Classification (NCBI taxonomy): domain Eukaryota; kingdom Metazoa; phylum Chordata; class Mammalia; order Dasyuromorphia; family Dasyuridae; genus Sminthopsis; species Sminthopsis crassicaudata. The sequence goes on from NC_133619.1 coordinate 560,071,049, forward strand.
TAGAATGAGGTTAACCGATACAGAGATTGTTTCATTCTTTATACTTATAACTCCTGTGCCTAAAAGGCTTGTTACTTAGTAGATACCCATTAAACATTTATTGATTATTTTAATTGTGTCAATAAGCACATAATAAGTGCCTTCTAGTAGTCCAAGAACTGTGTTAAGTGACATGAATGCCAGAAACACACTTCCTGCCTCCAAAGCAACTTATATTCTTATGAGTTTAGGGGCTACAACACCTAAAGAAAAAAAAAAAAAAACTGATAAGAAAGGGCTAAAAGGAGGAAGGAAAGAAGATATTTAGCTCAGGAACATTTCAGATAAAGTAAAAAGGCCAAACTTTAGAGAAGAAGGAATTTGAGCATAACCCTGGTATTTTCCTTTTAAAAAACATTCTGAAAGGAACAGGACAATGAGAGAATGGGGCTTCCGCAAGAAGGATAGAACCAATGTATGAAGTTCAGAAGTACAGTCGTTTCCAAGGACAAAAAGATTTCTGGCACATTGTTAATAAAATACAAGAGAATCACTAATATAATCAAGAGAGGGATGAAGGATTGCTGATTTCTTTTTTCCTAAAAGAATTACGTGCACCCAGGAATCCAGGAGAAAAAAAAAGAGTGATAACAATGAAAAACCAGGAAGGAGAATCAGCCTTAGATTTTGCTAATAGAAAAGAAAAATAATAGCAACCTAACAGGTCCAGATTGCCCCTCAAATTCTACAGATCTTCCATTGTTTTAAAAGCTATATTGACACAGGATGTCTTAAAGATGTCAATGAAGTTTATAAGAAAGCATCCCCTTCTCACAAGGAATGGCCATAGCCTGTTGGATGGAACCTTCATAAAAGATTTGAGAAACACCTACTCAGAAGTTGCATAAGATGATGAAATAAAAAGTCCAATCCTTATCTGGAAAGGATATAAAAAGCTATTCACAATTAGAAGGTATGAGTAAATTAAAATATGCATGGTTTGAGGAAATACTCACAACAAAAGATCGTAGCTGTATATCAGTCCAATATGAGTTGAAGAAATAGCTCTTTTTGTGGTAGCAAAGAAATGGAAAATTAGTGGATACTCATCAATTTGGAATTGGCTGAATAATTTGTGGTATATGAAGGTATGGAATATTCTATCAAAAAATGATGAGCAAGCTGATTTTAGAAAGGCCTGGAAAGATTTAAATAAACTGATATTGAGTGAAACAGGCAGAACCAGAAATACATTGCACACAGTAACAGCAAGATTGTGCAATAATCAACCATGAAAGACATGGTTCTTCCCAGTGATCCAAGACAATCTCAATAAACTTTGAATAGAAAATGCCATCTGCATCCAGAAAAAGTACTATGGAGATTGAATGAAAATCAACTCATGCAATGTTCATTTTTTTCAAAGAAATTAACATTTAAACTGAGATGTTTTATTTTTCTTGATCATCTTATGGTTTCTTCGGTATTAGAAGCTTGAAAATCATGACATCACTTCCCCAGAGTCATGATCCTCTTCCAGAAGGAAGAACAAACAATAATGGCAAAGGACTCTGGTTTATCTGACAAGAGAGCAAGTTTAGAAGACAGGAAGATCTCTATAATCCAGGGAAGTAATTTATCGATTTGCCACTTCAAACAACTTTCTAAAACTTAAAGTTCAGAGAAGCTATTGATCTGCATTTCTAGGGAAAGTCTCTTTATCCAGGAGTTCCCTATGACAATTAAATCAAAAGTCCAATCAGTCCTATACTTACTGCTAGATATGCAAAAAGAAACAAAATATGATTCCTGCCCTCAAGGATCTTACAATCTAATGGGTGAAACAACCACAAAAAAGAAGTATATGCAACCAAGTTAAATAAAGGATTAATGGGTGAGACTCTTAAGATTAAGAGATTTGATAAAGGCTTTTTGTAGAAGGTGAAATTTTATTAAAGGACATCAAGAAAGTAAATAGTCAGAGGTGAAGATGGGCAACATTTCAGGAAAAAAGAATAGCCAGGAAAAATGCTATGAAAAGTGTCTGGTTGGTGGAACAGTTCAGAGGCCAGTATCACTGGATCAAAGAAAACATATGGGGAATAAGATATAAGAAGATGAGAAAGGCAGGAGAAGGCTAGATTATAAAGGACTTTGAACAGATTTTTTTGTTTGTTAGTTTTTGTTTTGTTTTATTTTTTGGTCCTGGAGATAATAGAAACAAAAGTTTGTTGGTCACAAGAGAGAGGGGATTAGACTGCACTTTAGGAAAATCACTTGAGTGGCTGAGTGGCCAATTGGTTGGACTGGGAAGAGACTTGAGACAGGCAAACCTATCAGCAGACTATTACAGCAGTCCAAGCATGAAGTAATGACTACCTGCACTTGAGTGGTAGCAATGTCAAATGAGAGAAGAGAACTATTTACCAAAAAAAAAAAAAAAAAAAAAAAAATGTTGCAGAGGTAAAATTGATAGACTTTGTCAACAGATTCACTGTGGATGGTGAGAAATCAAAATCGAGTACAATTATGAAATTGAAATCCTGAGGGACTAGGAAGATGTTGTACCCCTCTATAATAATGAATATAATAATGAAAAAGGTAGAAGGGGTAAAAATAAAAGAGATGTTTTGGACCTCAATTTAAGACATAAGTTTGACCTGTTTAAGATGTCTAAGAGATGTCTGGAAATCAGCAGAGAATTTGGGGAAAGACAGATAGATCTGAGACTCATCAGCATAGAATAGATAATTTAATCCATGGGAGCAGATGGGATCACAAAGTAGTGTAGGTAAGAGACAGAAGTGAAAAGGGCCCAGGACAGATAACTAGAACACTTACAATCAGAGGGCATGATCTTTAGAAGGATTTAACAAAGAAGCAAGAAATGGTGAGGATAATTAACATTCCAGGCTTATTACAAGGATTTCATCAGATAATATTTATTTTTTAAAAGGTACTAGCATGTACTGGGTTTGTATCCCAAAGATATCTTAAAGAAGAGAAAGGGACCTGTATGTGCAAGAATGTTTGTGGTAGTTCTCTTTGTGATGGCCAGAAACTGGAAACTACGTGGAAGCCCATCAATTGGAGATTGGTTGAATAAATTGTGGTATATGAATGTTATGGAATATTATTGTTCTGTAAGAAATGACCAACAGGATGATTTCAGAAAGGCCTGGAGAGACTTACATGAACTGATGCTGAGTGAAATGAGCAGGACCAGGAAATCATTGTATACTTCAACAACAATACTATATGATGATCAATTCTGATGGATGTGGCCATTTTCAACAATGAGATGAACTAAATCAGTTCCAATAGAGCAGTAATGAACTGAACCAGCTACATCTAGCAAAAGAACTCTAGGAGATTGTTATGAACCACTACATAGAATATCCAATCCCTCTAATTTGTCTGCCTGTATTTTGGATTTCCTTCACAGGTTAATTGTACACTATTTCAAAGTCCGATTCTTTTTGTACAGCAAAACAACTGTTTGGTCATGTATACATGTATTGTATTTAATTTATACTCTATCGTACTTAACATGTATTGGTCAACCTGCCATCTGGGGGGGGAGGGGGAGAAGGAAGGGAAAAATTAGAACAAAAGGTTTGGCAATTGTCAATGTTGTAAAATTTACCCATGCATATATCTGGTAAATAAAAACTATTAAAATACAAAATAAAAATTAAAAGTATGGAAATTTTTACTTTTTATTTCTTGTTTTGAACTTCACAAATAAATGAGAACAAAATTTAAAAAAAAAAAAAAGGTACTAGCATAGTGCCAGATACATAGTAGGCACTATATAATTGTGTATTCCTTTCTTTTCCTTCCCTCATCTTTATCTCTAGCTCTGTCCCTCTCTCTTAACAAAACTAACTAAATGGATCAAATAGTATGGTGTTGACATAGCCACCATTCTTTTCTCCTGTTTTTACAAGCAAACAAAACTGAATTGTTGAGAATTCATTTCAGTGACGATCAATAGAGACTGTTTCTGCAATAAAGATTAGTTTAAAAAATTATAGCCAAATTAAAAATAACTACGCAGAACAGACAGTATGAATGAATAATGTGTTAGGTTATGAATTAAGCAGAAGGTCTAGATCAAGCTGGATTGGTTTTAAGAAACTGAAAATCTTGTTTAATGATCCAAATTTTCTCCCAGAACTAAAGATCTATTCTTTTTTAATACTTATAATATATTAGCTTTGCTGTATAACTGTAAGACATTGAACACAATGTTCCTTGGAATTTCAAAAACAGACATCACACAAAGATTAATGAAAAGCATTGATGAATTTGAACACCCTGACACATTTAATAATCAGGAAGTCTGAAGAACAAAAATAAAACATATCATCAGGGAAATGATAAGAAAAGAAAAATGGGTTGCTCACATTATATAAATGAAGTATTGTAAGTAGATACTCCAAGTACTTCACCAATACCTGTATAATATTAAAAGAAAGTGATGAACAGGTTAGAGAATTAGGGCAATGATATGATCAATGTTCACTTTAAGAAAATCACTCCAGTGACTGAATGGAGGACGGATTGGACTAGGGAGAGACTTGAGATAGGCCGACCAACTATCAGGCTATTACAATAGTCTTGTATAATACTGTATCTTAAGGTTTTTTTTTTTTTGTTTGTTTTTGCTTTTTCCCCCTTTTTTATTTAGAGAGAATCATAGAATTGTCAGAGTTTTAAGGGCTCTGATATTCTAATTATCTCCTGAAGATGAGGAAACTAAGGTTCAAAAAAGAGAAGTGGCTGGCCCAAATAGAAGGACTAGAACTGAGTTTTATTTTTCAATTTTCACTCTTATGTTCCACTACACATGCCTAAAAAGGGAGTCTGACAAATAAGAAAGAAAATGTGTGTCATGAGCCTAGGCAATTCCTTTTCATTAAAATCATAATGAACTATATACTTAATGTTTTCATATATAATATCATTTTTTCAGTTCTGCTTTGTATATAGAAATAAACATTTTATCTGTGCTAAGTTCAGTATTTTTTTAAAAATTAAAAACTAAGGGAATTACACTTTGAAATGGATATCCTCATAGAGTATAGAAAATATATATTAAAATGTCCATAAAAGTTACAACATAAAGAAGATATTAAGTGTATTCTGCATAAGCAAGATTTTTGAACATTCAGTAATTTCTTCAATACAATAAATTATATCTTAGTGTGCATAAAAGCCTAATGGGCTTTTGCTAAGTGGTTCACCTCTTACCCAGGAGAAATTCAGGCAGTAGGATATGAGGTTCAGGACATTTTTCTCTTGGTTTGATTCAGATTGTTTGCTGCCATATGGGGTCTTTTTTTTTTCTTTTGGTATAGGCTGTCTACCCACTCTCACCCTCCCCATCCAAACTTCCATCTATCATAAGAATTACAATTTGTATGTTGACCCCAAAATACAGAACTAGAATTAATGAATGGGTATAATTTGACAAAAACAGACCTTCAATTAACATTAAAAAAAAAAAAACCCACCAAAAAACAAAAAACAAAAAAAAACTTTATAACAATTAAAGCCTCATCAAGTAGATTGGACTGCCTAATGACATAGTGGGGAATCTTCCAAAATAAATTACTTCTTTTGGTAGAAAGGATATTTCATGATTGGGAGATTTCCTTTTAAGATATACATGGTTCTAGATGGTTTCTTGAGTCCCTTCCACCTCTCTGTGCTGGCCCTAGAGTCAAAAGGACCTGAGTTCAAATATGGCCTTGGTAATTACAAGTTGTGTGATTCTGTGCATACAATTCCTAGCACACAGATTTTGTTTAGCCACTCAATATTGGACTATCTTTTATAAATATATATTTGCTCTAAATAGATAGCAAGAACAAACATACATTCCCCTTCCCCCCAGTACAATTTCCCTGTGCCTCTTGTGGAGAAAACAGGTACTGATCATTTTGGACTTGAATTTAGTAAGACTAATACTATGTAGGAACTGGATCATACCATTAGACTCATTAAATTCAAGTCCAAAATCAGTAGTGCCAGTTTCTGCTGAGCTGGAGACTTCTATTGGAATCCTGGACCCTTATTTTTTTATGTCTTTAGAAGTTTCTATAACATCTGTCTTGGATTTCTGGACTCCAAAATCCCCCTTAGCTCATATTCCTTGGCTAAATCAGAAACTTAGATTGGAAAAGAATAGTCACAAAGACCAAAGGCCTAGTCCTTTTTCTTTGGTCCATGTGGCCTGGGAGTGAATCAGGGGAGATAACATAATACTTAGGTCCCTTCTCTCATACCATATGATCTCACCAGCTGACAGTGAAGTGACTTTAACCCTTAGACACAAATGCAGCAAAAAACAAACTAACAAAAAACATTACAAATGCTGAATCAGGCAATTAAAGATACTGACAGTTCCAGTTACACCTCCAGTAGAGAAAAGGCTTTACATGTTAGATTAATGCAGAATGCACATGCATATTCTAGTCCTCCAGTCTCTATAAAGTAGTCCTTTACTATGTGGGGAATATCATTTTAGATGGTCAAAACCCCATTAATGTGAAAAATGGTTCATTTGGACTCCTACTTCATTCCAATCAATAATAATCAGTTAAGTGTGATTCCATAATTGGATATAATTATTAGAATAGTATTCATTTAATCAGTATCTAATAGTACAAGAAAAACTACTTATTCAGTGGAGATAACCTTTTTCTTGCCCATTTTGTGACCATCCATATTAATGCATAAATTTTGGCTTTCCTCGAGAGCTGAAATGAAGGTCTACCAACCAATAAGATTTTATAATTTGCCATGCCTCTTTTGCATGGTTGGGTATCAAACCCTATAAAAATAATACAATATGGAAAAGAGTCATCTCAGATCATGAGGAAACTCTGAGGTCCACTTCATTAGAGAAAGCCATGGACCTTTTGACAAAATTTCATTGGAACTTGGAGATTTTCCCCAGTGCTTTTTTTTTTTTTTTTTTTTTTTAATTTTTTATTTTATTTTATAATTATAACATTTTTTGACATTACATATGCATGGGTAATTTTTTACAACATTATCCCTTGCACTTACTTCTGTTCAGATTTTTTTCCCTTCCTCCCCCAACCCCCTCCCCCAGATGGCAAGCAGTCTTATATATGTTAAATATATTACAGTATATTCTAGATACAATATATGTGTGTAGAACCGAATTTTTTTTGTTGCACAGGAAGAATTGGATTCAGAAGGTAAAAATAACAGTTTACATTCATTTCCCAGTGTTCCTTTTCTGGATGTAGCTGGTTCTGTCCATCATTAATCAATTGGAATTGGATTAGCTCTTCTCTATGTTGAAGAAATCCACTTCCATCAGCATACATCCTCATACAGTATCATTGTTGAAGTGTATAAAGATCTTCTGGTTCTGCTCGTTTCACTCAGCATCAGTTGATGTAAGTCTCTCCAAGCCTCTCTGTATTTCTCCTGTTGGTCATTTCTTATAGAACAATAATATTCCATAACATTCATATACCATAGTTTACCCAACCATTCTCCAATTGATGGACATCCATTCATCTTCCAGTTTCTAGCCACTATGAAAAGGGCTGCCACAAACATTTTGGCACATACAGGACCCTTTCCCTTCTCTAGTAGTTCCTTGGGGTATAAGCCCAGTAGTAGTATGGCTGGGTCAAAGGGTATGCACATTTTGATAATTTTTTGGGCATAATTCCAGATTGCTCTCCAGAATGGTTGGATTCTTTCACAACTCCACCAACAATGCATCAGTGTCCCAGTTTTCCCACAGCCCCTCCAACATTCATCGTTATTTGTTCCTGTCATCTTAGCCAATCTGACAGGTGTGTAATGATACCTCAGAGTTGTCTTAATTTGCATTTCTCTGATCAATAGTGATTTGGAACACTCTTTCATATGAGTGGAAATAGTTTTAATTTCATCATCTGAAAATTGTCTGTTCATATCCTTTGACCATTTATCAATTGGAGAATGGCTTGATTTCTTATAAATTAAAGTCAATTCTCTGTATATTTTGGAGATGAGGCCTTTATCAGAACCTTTAACTGTAAAAATTTTTTCCCAATTTGTTACTTCCCTTCTAATCTTGTTTGCATTAGTTTTGTTTGTGCAGAAACTTTTTAATTTGGTGTAATCAAAATGTTCTATTTTGTGATCAATAATGGTCTCTAGTTCTCCCTTGGATACAAACTCCTTCCTCCTCCACAAGTCTGAGAGGTAAACCATCCCATGTTCCTCCAATTTATTTATGATTTCGTTCTTTATGCCTAAATCTTGGACCCATTTTGATCTAATCTTAGTATGTGGTGTTAAATGTGGGTCCATGCCTAGTTTCTGCCATACTAATTTCCAGTTTTCCCAGCAGTTTTTGTCAAATAATGAATTCTTATCCCAAAATTTGGGATCTTTGGGTTTGTCAAAGATTAGATTGCTATTTTTATTCACTATCTTGTCCTGTGAACCTAACCTATGCCACTGATCAACTAGTCTATTTCTTAGCCAATACCAAATGGTTTTGGTGACTGTTGCTTTATAATATAGCTTTAAATCAGGTACACTTAGACCACCTTCCTCTGACTTTTTTTTCATTAGTTCCCTTGCAATTCTCGACCTTTTATTCTTCCATATGAATTTTGTTGTTATTTTTTCTAGGTCATTAAGATAGTTTCTTGGGAGTCTGATTGGTATAGCACTAAATAAATAGATTAGTTTGGGGAGTATTGTCATCTTAATTATATTCGCTCGGCCTATCCAAGAACATTGAATGTCTTTCCAATGATTTAAATCTGACTTTATTTTTGTGGCAAGTGTTTTGTAATTTTGCTCATATAATTCCTGACTCTCCTTTGGTAGATATATACCCAAATATTTGATACTATCGACTGTTATTTTGAATGGAATTTCTCTTTGTATCTCTTGCTGTTGGATTGTGTTGGTAATGTATAAAAATCCTGAGGATTTATGTGGATTTATTTTGTATCCTGCGACTTTGCTAAAATTCTGAATTATTTCTAATAGCTTTTTAGCAGAGTCTTTGGGGTTCTCTAAGTATACCATCATGTCATCTGCGAAAAGTGACAATTTGATTTCTTCATTTCCTACTCTAATTCCTTGGATCTCTTTCTCGGCTCTTATTGCCAAGGCTAGAGTTTCTAGTACTATATTGAATAGTAATGGTGATAGTGGGCAACCTTGTTTCACTCCTGATCTTACAGGGAAAGGTTCTAGTTTATCACCATTACATATGATGTTTACTGAAGGTTTTAAATATATGCTCCTTATTATTTTAAGGAATAGTCCATTTATTCCTATACTCTCAAGCGTTTTTAGTAGGAATGGATGTTGGATTTTATCAAATGCCTTTTCTGCATCTATTGAGATGATCATATGGTTTTTATTAATTTGATTATTAATATGGTCAATTATACTAATAGTTTTCCTAATATTAAACCAGCCCTGCATTCCTGGTATAAATCCCACTTGGTCATAGTGTATTATCCTGGGGATGATTTTCTGAAGTCTATTTGCTAATATCTTATTTAAGATTTTAGCATCAATATTCATTAAGGAAATTGGTCTATAGTTTTCTTTCTCAGTTTTCGATCTACCTGGTTTAGGTATCAGTACCATGTCTGTGTCATAGAAGGAATTTGGTAGGACTCCTTCAATCCCTATTTTTTCAAATAGTTTACATAGCATTGGAGTTAGTTGTTCTTTAAATGTTTGGTAGAATTCACCTGTAAATCCATCTGGTCCTGGGGACTTTTTCTTAGGAAGTTGGTTAATAGCTTGGTCTATTTCTTTTTCTGAGATGGGACTATTTAGACTACTTACTTCTTCCTCTGTTAATCTGGGCAAGCTATATTTTTGAAGGTATTCTTCCATTTCATTTAAGTTATCGAATTTATCGGCATAAAGTTGAGCGAAGTAGCTCCTAACTATTGTTCTAATTTCCTCTTCATTAGTGGTGAGTTCACCCTTTTCATTTTCAAGACTATCAATTTGCTTTTTCTCTTTCCTTTTTTTAATCAGGTTTACTAAGGGTTTGTCTATTTTGTTGGTTTTTTCATAAAACCAACTCTTAGTTTTATTAATTAATTCGATAGTTTTTTTACTTTCAATTTTATTAATCTCACCTTTTATTTTTTGAATTTCAAGTTTTGTGTTTGTCTGAGGGTTTTTAATTTGTTCCTTTTCTAGCAATTTTAGTTGTAAACCCAATTCGTTGGCCCTCTCTTTCTCTATTTTATGCAAGTAGGCCTGTAGAGATATAAAACTTCCCCTAATTACTGCTTTGGCTGTATCCCACACATTTTGGTATGATGTCTCATTATTGTCATTTTCTTGGGTGAAGTTATTAATTATGTCTATGATTTGCTGTTTTACCCAATCATTCTTTAGTATAAGATTATTTAGTTTCCAATTATTTTTTGGTCTATTTTCCCCTGGCTTTTTATTAAATGTTATTTTGATTGCATTATGGTCTGAAAAGGATGCATTTACTATTTCTGCCTTACTGCATTTGATTTTGAGGTTTTTATGCCCTAGTATATGATCAATTTTTGTATAGGTTCCATGAACTGCTGAGAAGAAAGTATATTCCTTTCTGTCTCCATTTAGCTTTCGCCAAAGATCTATCATATCAAACTTTTCTAGTATTCTATTTACCTCTTTGACTTCTTTCTTATTTATTTTGTGGTTTGATTTATCTAATTCTGAGAGAGCAAGGTTGAGATCTCCCGCTATTATAGTTTTGCTATCTATTTCCTCTTGCAGCTCTCTTAATTTCTCTTTTAAGAATTTAGATGCTGCACCACTTGGTGCATACATGTTTAATATTGATACTGCTTCACTATTGATGCTTCCCTTTAGCAGGATATAATGCCCTTCCTTATCTCTTTTAATTAGATCAATTTTTGTTTTTGCTTGATCTGAGATGAGGATGGCTACTCCTGCTTTTTTGGTTTTGCCTGAAGCATAATAGATTCTGCTCCACCCTTTTACTTTTAGTTTGAATGTCTCATCCTGTTTCAGGTGTGTTTCCTGTAAACAACATATAGTAGGATCCCCAGTGCTTTTTTTTGTTTTTTGTTTTCTCCCAGAATGGACAATTTTGGGTCCCATATTATATAGGCATGAAAAATGACTTGTACTGAAAGTATTGAGTTAGGAGAGAGAATGTCAAATCCAGAGAAAAGCTAATAGTCCAGTTTGTCTAAAATGAAGAAAATATAAAGGGCAGAGGAGTGAAATGTGATTGTAGGATAATTTAGAAAGAGAATTATAAGATTCTTAAAGGCCAAACTATTTTATTTTAGAGGCAAGAAGTAACTATCAAGATTTTCAAGTAGAATAACATGAACATAGGTAGATCTGTGTTTTAGGAAAAGAATATTGAAAATTCTAAAGAATGAATTGGAAAGGAAGGGGAAAAGGTGAAAGAGAAGGAGAGAGAGGTAGAGAATAAGAGAGAGAGAGATATTCAATTTTATGTGTATATTCATATGCAAATTTTAAAGCATTATATAAATGAATTCCTATTTCTACCATTACTACTACTGCTTCTGCAGCTGCTACTACTACTATTTCTCACCAATATTTCAAGAGCTGGAATTTATTTGGCTTAATATAAGCTATCACTTCTCAATTATTCAGATAACAGAATATCCATGTATTAACAGATGGTTCATGAATTTATGAAAAAAAAAGCATCACCTGTTAGCCAAACATAAAGACTAGCTTTTCACCTTCATACCATGATGTGACTTCTTAGAAAGGGAAGTTTAGTTCTATTTACTTCACTTAAGAGAGATGGATTAAATTAATCTTAAAAGCACATTACTTTTCCCCAAATATGTTTTATTTTTATTTTTATTTTATTTTATTTCATTTTCTTCTACTGAGTTAGGAAGATAAATAACTATAGGGTATTAAAAGTACTGTTACCTATACATCTAATTAAGCTACTGTCAGTTTGGACATATATTTTAGAAAGATTTCAGATTCTAAGAGAGAAAAAAAGGTTACATAATGTTTCTCAAAGTATTGGTACACATCTCATTTAATTGGCACAGCAAACATAATCTTTCAATTTTAATGTAGACATTCTTATTCATATTTTAAAGATGAAGAAAATGAGGCTCAAAGAGAGGGGAAATTTACTATGACTACATAATTAATAAATGGTGGAACTTAGAGTTCTAAAGAAGTTTTTTTTTTAATTTCATGTTCATTTTTTTAAAAAAGAAGTCCATGTCAGATGTCATAAACCCAATTTTCTACTTCAATCACTTTCTTTTACTATACAAACAGATGTAACTATTTGGTAGCAGTAAAAGTAAGCTGCCTAAGATTTTACTGTTTTGAAAAAATGTACTTCTCTTTTTAAGAATTTCAAGTAGAGTCTCAGCTCATAGAGTATAGGGATAATAAACAATATGAGCTGGACAGGACTTAAGAACAAAAAATGTCACAGCTATATGGGCCATTAGTGCACACACTATAAGAACAAGAAGGAAACAGAACACACAATGGAACAACCAGGTGAAATCTAAGAGATAATCTAAGTGATTTCCTCCTCACTATTTCTATACCATCCTCCCTCAACACACACACACACACACACACACAATTTTATGGATCATAAAACAGGCAGAGGGAGAGTCAAGGTCATAAATCAAGTTAGTGACAGAGTTCACTAATCCTATCTCTGCCCTTTATGTTAACTGTTCAGATAAATCTTTTAATCAAAAGGTATTTTGTGTAGGTTATCTGTAGCCGATTAGAAGAATACAACACTCAGCAGTCCTTATGTAATGCAACAGAAGAAGGACCTCTGCTCCGTAACCCTGGAAACCATGATCGAGGGAGGACTCCAAGAATTCCCACATCAGCTGATGTGGAATCTTGCCTAAGCCTAACTCAATATGAAGCCGGTTCCATGGATCGAGCTGCTAATTTCAGCTTTAGAAACACACTGGAAGGTAATTCATTTCTGTTCATGTGTATAGTTGTACTTTAGATTCTGGAGTTGATCTAATCAACTAAGCACCAGAACCAGCACATTGGGTTCCCAGAAAGCAGCTGGCTAGATTTGTCTCCAGAGTTTTTAGAAGTAACCTGAAAGTTTGGGGATAATGTCTAGGACTGTAGCTTACAATTTTTCACCATTGTATATTCCTTATTCATTAACAATTAATATTAGCCAATTTTTATAACTTTTTGGTTACAAATATTTGGTAAGATAATATAGAAAAACAGTATTCTTTCAAATCAGAGGTGCACTCTCCCAGAAGCACAAACAGAGCTCAGAGTAAAGTAGACTTGAGTTTGGTGAACTAACAAGGACAGTGATTGGCAACTTCAGGAAATTATTTTACTAGAAGTACTCCCCTCCCAGTCTCCTTCTTGGAACACTCATGAAGTCCCCATAGATATATGCTACATTTCCACAAGGTACCTTGTAGAATCAGAGTTGCCTTTTCTCATCGTATCTAGTCTTTCTTTGGTTTCTCATGAAAGCACTACCACTAGTTAAATGCCCTTGTGACAACTAGAAAAAATGGTAAGATATAAAGAAAAATTAATTCCAATACAATGCAAGCTATTTGGAAAAATAGGGAAAGAAGGAATCTTAACAAATTATTTTTATGACACACATATGGTGCTGATACCGAAACAGGTGGGGTTAATACAAAAAAAAAGAAAATTATAGACCAATTGCCCTAATGAATATTGAGCAAAAATCTTAAATAAAATATTAACAAAGAGATTATAGCAAGTTATCACCAGGATAATACACCATCACCCAATTGTCCTAATGAATATTGAGCAAAAATCTTAAATAAAATACATGACCAAGTAGGATTTATACCAAGAATGCAGAGCTGGTTCAATATTAGAAAAACTATTAGCATACTTGACTATATCAATAACCAAACTAACAAAAATCACATGATTATCTCAATAGATGCAGAAAAGTATTTGATAAAATTCAGCATTCATTCTTATTAAAAACACCAGAGAATATAGGACTAAATGGAATTTTCCTTAAAATGATCAGTAGCATTCATTTAAAATCATCAACAAGCATTCTGTGTAAAAGGGATAAACTAAAATTATTCCCAGTAAGATAAAGGGTAAATCGAGATTGCTATCTATCACCATTACTATGTTTTTTAAAATATTAGCTTTAGTAATGAGAAGAAAAAAGTTGAGGAAACCAAATCATTACTCTTTGCAAATGATAAGAAGGTTTACTTAAAGAATCCTAGAGAATTGACTAAAAGCAAAAAGAAACAATGCACAAACTTTAGCAAATTTACAGGAGTCAAAATAAATCCACATAAATCTTCAGCATTTCTATACACCACCAACAAATCAGTAGCAAGAGATACAAAGGGAAATTCCATTTAAAAATACTGTAGATTGTTATGGGCCAGAACTCTGAACCGAGGATTCTTACAAGGTGTTAAGTCAGTGGAATTAATGAGACAATGGTTATGTAGTTTAGCATGGTACTTAATAGTTCTCTAGTTCAGTACATGTACTTAGTACTTAATTAGTTCCACAAGATTCATACCTATGATAATGGAGTATATAACAGCCATCAAGGACTGGACGAGATTCATTCCATCTTCATTTAGGTTCCTGGTGGCTCTCCTGGGGGACCAAGAGGCTAGGAGAGAGAGGCAGAGACAGATTTATTTGATCATCTACCTTTGTGGTGGCTGGAGGTTGAAGCACAAACCCTTAGATTCAGACTCACTTCATCTCACACCACCATGGTGGCCTATCCTGCATTCTCTCCACTGAAACCAAGTCCCCTTTGAATGCCATGGGAGAAAGCTGGTTGAGCACTAGGAGACAATAAGACTTTTGTAGTTTAACACTTGGCTATTCTTGTGGAGATTAGTCTACTGAAAGGAAGGCTTCCCAAGACTTCCAGAAAACCCAAATAAGAACATTACAATAGATGATATAAAATATATGGGAGTCTATCTGCCAAGACAAAATCAGGAATTATATCAACACAATTGCAAAGCACTTTCCATACAAATAAAATCAGATCTAATCAATTGGAAGAATATCAAGAGTTCATGATTTGGCCATGTTAATACAATAAAAATGACAATACTACCTATATTAATCTATTTATTCAGTGTCATACCAAAGTCTCAAGAAATGATTTTACAGAGATAGAAAAAATAATAACAAAGTTCACCTGGAAGAACAAAAGGTCGATAATTTCTAAGCAATTAATGAAAAAAATACAAATAAATGTCCCCTAGCTGTACAAGACTTGAAACTATATTATAAAGCAACAGTCATCAAAACCATTTGGAATTGTCTAAGAAATAGAGTACTCAATCAGCAGAATAGGTTAGGTTCATAAAACACAACAGTGACTATAATAATCTAGTGTCTGATAATCCCAAACTTCTGGGATAAGAACTCACTATTTAATAAAACCTGCCAGAAAATTTAGAAATTACTATGGCAGAAATTAGGCATTCATTGACTCACACCTAACACCATATACCAAGATAAAGTCATGATGTAGACATAACTAGTGATATTATAAGCAAAGTACAAGAATAAAAGATAATCTATCTCTCAGATCTGTGGAGAAGGAATGAATTTGTGGCCAAAGAAGAACTAAATTACATTAGGAAATGCAAAATAGATAATTTTGATTATATTAAGTTAAAAAGGTTTTGTACAAACAAAACCAAAGTAGACAAAATTAGAAGAGAGGCAGTAAACTGGGAAAAAAAAAATTTCACATACAAAGGTTCTGATAAAAGCCTTATTTCTAAAATGCATAGAGTTTACTCAAATTTATAAGAATACAAGCCATCCTCCAACTAATAAATGGTCAAAGAATATGAATAGACAATTTTCAGATGATGAAATTAAAATTATCTATACTTATATGAAAAAAAAATGCTCTAAATCACAATTGATTAGAGAATTGCATATTAACACAACTTTGAGGTACCATCTCACACATTTCAAATTGACTAAGATGACAGGAAAATATGAAGATGAATGTTGGAGGAAGTGTGAGAAAATTGGGACACTAATTCATTATTGGAGGAATTGTGAATCAATACAACCATTCTGAGAGCAATCTGGAACAATGCACAAGGAGCTATCAAACTGTGCATACTCTTTGATCCAGCAGTGCCTCTACTGGGCCTGTATCCCAAAGGGATTTTAAGGGAGGGGAAGGAACCCACATGTGCACAAATGGTTGTAGCAGCTCTTTCTATAGTGGCAAATAACTGGAAACTGAGTAGATGCCCATCAGTTGGAGATTGGTTGAACAAGTTAGGGCATATGAATGTTATGGAATATTATTGTTCTATAAGAAATGATCAGGAGGGTGATTTCAGAAAGACCTAGAGAAACTTACATGAACTGATGCTAAGTGAAGTGAATGGAACCAAAAGAAAATTGTACACATCAACAAGATTATGTGATGATCAATTCTGATGGATGTGACTCTTTTCAACACTGAAATTATTCATGCCATTTTTAATAGTCTTGTGATGGAGAGAGCCATCTGCAAGCAAAAAGAGGACTGTGAGAACTGAGTGTGGATCATAATATAATATTTTTTATTGTTTTCTTGCATTTAGTTTTCTTTCTCATTTTTTCCTTTTTGATATGATTTTTCTAGTGCAGCATGATATGTATAGAAGAATTGTACATGTTCAATATATATTGGATAACTTGCTATCTAGAGAAGTGGGTAGGGGGAAAGGAAGGAGAAAAAATTTGGAACACAAGATTTTGTAAGGGTGAATGTGGAAAACTATCTTTGCATATGTTTTGAAAATAAAAAAAAAGCTTTAAAAATAATTAGAATGCTAACTCCTGTAATTGCTTAAGATTCACAAAGTTATCCTCTGGTGAGGGGGACAGGATCTATGTGGGGTCAGGTTTTGGTAGATAAAAGCTCTTCTTGTCTCCCCAAAAGTGATTCCCTCCCGGGGGCTAGCCTGGAATTGCTAGTCTGATACCCAAATGCTGGGTTCTAATTGCTATTTTATATAATACCCAGTATTGTATGTGTGTATACATATACATATGCATTACACATATATACATACATGCATATGTATACACATGTGTTCATGCACACACACATATATACCCCAAGTCTCTTTAACCAATCTCAATATATTTATCATATAGTTTCACTCCTTCCAAATTGATCAACAAATTTTCTCACTGAAAAGAATGAAAGAATGTTTAATTCCACTTAATAAAGAACATAGATTCTTATTTGGTCAGTTGAAATGAGGGTGATTAATTGATTATTTGAATTATCATCACCTCACTTTGCCTTAAATGTTTTTTACACATTTCTTCTTGACAAATTGTTTTTTGCAATTTTTGTATTTATCCAAAAAACTTTTATCAAGGACCTAAACAATAATCAAAGCACATAAGTATTTGGGAAACAATGGAAAAATGATCAAGTCATCTCTCTTGGGGAGTACATAGAGTAGTGAGGATATATGCCATGAACACTGATAAGCATGATAAAAGGTAAAATAACATAAAAGAAACAAACTACTCTAAGAAAACTTTGAAGTAGGGGCAAATACTCTCCATTGAAGGCATAAGCAAAAGCTTCAAGAAGGAGGTTATGAGTATTGTGCTTAATGAATGGAGAAAAGAGGAATCTGACTATATAGGAAATAGTTATAATAGTTTCTCTTGCTAAGGGAATACATCTGCACAGTGTAGCAGAATGGGAAAATTGTGTTCTTACTCTTCTTGTAATTATTTATTTAACCTTAGTTATTAATGAGAATGTCAATGTACATATAAAGAACAAGAACATTTGTTTTTATAAACTACAAAAAGAAGATTGGAGCTTCTAAACTTTCTCATACAGAAAAAAATATCAAAATTGGCCTTGTAAGAAGATTCATCAGCAAGTTTTCATTAAAAAATAATGATAATAATAATATAAACACCTTCTGCTTTCATTCTTCCCTATTCATTATTAGAGAGTCACTCCTTTGGCATTTTAATGATTTCTTCATCAAAATGAAAACAAACCTGATAAAAGTAGCATATTTACTGGTAGATTGCTAGTTGATTTGAAATGGCTTAATTTTTATTTTATTTGATAAATATTTATCAGATACCCATTATGTTCTAGCCATTAATGCCAGATATAAAGCCTAGAGAAAAATGAGGTTTAGTTATTGCTTTCCATATTCCTAGGCCCTTTTCCCCTTTTATTACAAAACTTCTCAAATTAACAATACACACTTCTTAATAGTATATCTACTTGTCTCCTGAATACCTCTCCTGGATATTTGCAATCACCTCAAAACCACCATGTTTAAAACTAAATTTCCTTAATTATGTCAATTAAATAACTATTCCATTATCACTCTGGTCTAAGAATTCAAAATCACTTTCAATATTTTTCTCTTGGTTTCAAACATTTAAGCAATCACTAAAAGCTTTCAGCTCTCTTTACATTTCTATGTTTCCATCCTACTCTCTTTTTCAAGGTCTAGTTCAAATGTACCTCCTCTTTGAAGTTTTCCTAAATCTTTCTATTTGGAAGTAATTCTTCCATCATCTATATCATAGCATTTTAATACTCTTTTATTCCCTTATTATAATGTGATATTCATTGACATGAGTCTGTTATGTGTCTAAAATCTCCTAGATGATAAACACCTTCAGGCTAGGGAATATTTTTAAAAATTTTTTGTAACATGTTGTAAACATTTAGTAAATGTTAAAAAATGTTTAACAGATATTTTCCCTTAGCAAGCAGTATAATATTAAGCATTATGACATAGGACAGGTTACTTTTGAAGGGATGAGTGGGGCACCAGGAAGGGAAAGAAGAAAATAGGAAATAGCAAGATCATGGAATATTAATTTGGGAAGTGAAAGGACAGCCTTGCTGTGAGGGATCTGTAACACCTGAGAGATAACAAACAAATACTTGGGTGAACATATGCCAGATATCATAGAATCTTGGAGTTGAAAGAAATCATGTTAGTTTTTTTTTCCGTTTTTGTCAGATACAATTTTATATATTTATATTTATAGCAGCTAGGTAGCTCAATAAATTTAATGTCAGACCTAGAAATAGAAAGATCTTAATTCGAATCCAGTATTAAACACTTACAAAGTCTGTGACTCTTTGCAAGACATTTAATTTTTGTGAAACTCCCAGGAGATTTTTGTGAGAATCGAATGAAATATTATTTGAGGAAATAATTTGCTGTCATTATTATTTTTAATATATTTGTCAATAGTTTGTAATAATTTATCTGAATATTTGTCATCCTTCTCCCTTGAAATATAAATTCTTTGCATTATGAAGCTATTTTCATTTTTGTTTTTCTGTCCCAACTGACCTATCAAAGAAGGTCCAATATATTTTGGTTTATTAAAAAATGCAGACTGAATTGGATTGAATTGAATAATAGCTAATCAAGGACTTGGGAAAGTTGGATGATTCAATGGATAGAATGCTAGGCCAGGAGTCAGAAAGATTCATCTTCCTGAATTCAAATTTGGCCTGAGTTGTGTGTTGTTTTTTGTTAGTTTTGTTAGTTGTTAGTGTGACTTTGGGCAAATCATTTCATCCTGTTTACTTTGGTTTCCTCATCTACAAAATAACCTGGAGAAGGAAATGGTGAACCACTGTAGCATCTTTGCCAAAAAAATCCCAGAGTCACAAAGAGTTAGATCTGACCAAAAACAACTAAATAACCACCTGCATTTATCTAAAGCTGGAAGTCTCTGCATCTACATTTCTAATAATAAAAATGATAGAATCTTACTGGACAGTAATTCTGTTGCTTACTTTATACATGAGAAATGTGGGAAGAAATCAATTAGGAAAGCTGGGAGTCTGGGAATGATACTCAGTGTCTAGTGTTTAGTCGGCAATAGTCAACTATAGCCCCAGAACAGCTTTTGATATCAGCTTCCCAATAACAGACAGAGTCTTTAAAAAGGCTCATGTCGCCCAAAACAATTACAATAAAGTATGAACTATTCACTGTGGTCTTGCTAGGATTATAAAATCTTATTTGGTCTCATTACAGTGGAACTCTTTGTATTCTAAGTTTCTTAACAGGTCCAGAACAAACTAGGCTTGTAATAGTTTCACCAAATATTGAGGATATATGGAATATATTGGTTTAAGGCTTAGATAAGTTGATATATCTAAATATCACACCAGGTAGCTGCTTTACTGATTATTAAATCAATGGAAAACATTGACTCTGAGTTCTTGAACCCATCAAGAAAGTATCCAATCTTAAAAATGGCTCTGAAGTTCTAACCCTTTGAAATCCAAAATAATGATCCAAAGAAATAGTGAACTTCAAATTTACCGATCCTGTACAATGTCCTACTTTTTGCATTTTGCTGTTTGCAGATCTTAAAACAACAAAAACAAACAAAAAAAAAGTTGTTTTGTTTTGTTTTCTTTTCTTTGTTTGTTTTCTGAGCACAACTGTAAAATAACTCCTTACAACTTTCAGAGGGAAATGTGGTAAAATGGAAATAATTCTGGATTTGGATTTAGAAGTAAAATTTTGGCTCTTCATTTACTAAGAAATATCATTCTTTCTTAATAAGAATAGGTCTCTCAATACCTTGAAAATTGTGTTATATATAGCACAGATCTCCTTTGTGAATATTTCATCTCTCACAATTTCCCTTGTCTTCTTTGTTTTCCACAGAGGCATTTTTGCTTCTTTATACAACTTATCACACATAGCAGTTATGTCATGTCAGAGTCTAAATGTAGTAATGCCATTCTACTTGGTAATAGTTATGAAAATCATGAGATCTTTGGAGATTTTTTTTTTGCTATTTCTCATCTCTTGCTCTATGTCTAGCTAGTTTTATCCTTCAGGGTCATCAAGAAGCTTTGTGTTTAGATAATATTTTATCCATTTTTCTGGAAACTTGTGTTTCCCTCCAATGTTTCTCATTGTTTTATGAAGTGATATTGCTCATAGTTTTCCACTTAAAATTTAATGAAAAAAAGTTTATGCTCAAAACTAAAATTTTCCTTGTCATTCATATCTCTCTGCTTCACTAGGAAATCAATTATTTCCTGGCTGAGGCAATTTCAAGATTCATTTGCAAAAGTCACATCTTAAAGTAATTAATTTACATTAAACTTTAAAGAATGGCAATAGGCTGTGTCAATGTCTTGTATTTAGTTCTCTCCATCTCCCCCTTCTCTCTCTGCCTCTCCGTGTCTGTCTCTATCTCTCTCTATCTCTCTCGCTTTTGTCTCCTGACTGTCTTTCTCAATCTCTAACTCTGTCTCTCTCTCTCTTTCTCTCTCTCCTTGACTCTTTCTCTCTCTCTCTTTTTCTGTCTTTATGTGTCTTTATCTATCCCTGTCTCTGTTTGTTTCTTTCTCCCTCTCCCTCTCAACTCTCTCCTTCTCTCTGTCTTTCTGTCTCCCTTTCTCCCTCCTTCCTTCCCTCCCTGTCTCTCTCCCTCTACTTTCCTCCTTTTCTCTCTCTCTATCTCTCATTTCTCTTTCTCTCTCATCTATTTCTGTCTGTCTCTCTGTCACTGTCTGTCTCTCCATAATCATCATCATCATTTGTAGCTTGTTTAAATGTTCAAGGCTAAAATTGCTGAAATTAGGTTCATTAATCATTGAGCAAAAATCACAAATTTATAGTGCTAACTTCTAAGTTAATATTTGTAGGTGAACTAAAAATTACAATTCCTAGAATTACTCTTTTCCCCCTTTCTACCATTCTGGCACTTACATTAAAGAAGTGGAATGAGACTCCTTAGACTGAAGTTCACTTTGTATTTGTCTTTTTTAAATAAATATTTATGGACAGACTGCTATTTTATAATATCTCACCTATCTTGTACTTTTGAATCCTACACTTCAAGCCAAAATGTACTCTTACATTTATCCACAGTATAAATTTCATGCTGTTCAATTTTACACAATCTTAATCAAATTGGATTCTGAATCATTAATAAAATCAGTTATTCAATCAATAAACATACATTAAGCACTTACTATGTGATGGACACTGTGCAAAGTGTTGGGATAGAAATAAAATCTAATAAAAAATCTAATTGTAATGAGTACATTATAGTGGAAGAGATAATGTATAATACACATGTCAGTATATATAGAATTAAAATCAAGAGAATAAATCTAAAGTACTTAGATACAAAATAATTTGGGAGGATATTAAAAGTTAGGAGGTATTAGCAAAGGTTTTATACAGAAATATGTGTTTGAGCTGTACTTTGAAAAAGAGAGACTTTTTATGAAAAAGATGAGAAAGGAATGAATTTTTGGCATGGAAGGAGCTGTGAACACAATCATTGTGAAGGCACAAAGATGTAAGATATATTTTATGTAAGGAAAATAGTTTGCATTATATAATTTGGGACAGGGAATAATATATAATGAGCATGGAACTATAAGTTGGGGGAAAGAGCTAAACAAGGAAATTTATATTTTATCCTATAGGTAATAGGAAGAAAAGGGAATTACTGAATAGGAAAATCAGATTAATGCCTAATGAATATTTACTGTGGCAGAAGTACCTGGGAGAGAGAGAAAGAGAAAGAGAGATGAGGGAAGAAGAAGAAGAAGAAGAAGAAGAAGAAGAAGAAGAAGAAGAAGAAGAAGAAGAAGAAGAAGAAGAAGAAGAAGAAGAAGAAGAAGAAGAAGAAGAAGAAGAAGAAGAAGAAGAAGAAGAAGAAGAAGAAGAAGAAGAAGAAGAAGAAGAAGAAGAAGAAGAAGAAGAAGAAGAAGAAGAAGAAGAAGAAGAAGAAGAAGAAGAAGAAGAAGAAGAAGAAGAAGAAGAAGAAGAAGAAGAAGAAGAAGAAGAAGAAGAAGAAGAAGAAGAAGAAGAAAGAAGAAGAAGAAGAAGAAGAAGAAGAAGAAGAAGAAGAAGAAGAAGAAGAAGAAGAAGAAGAAGAAGAAGAAGAAGAAAGAAGAAGAAGAAGAAGAAGAAGAAGAAGAAGAAGAAGAAGAAGAAGAAGAAGAAGAAGAAGAAGAAGAAGAAGAAGAAGAAGAAGAAGAAGAAGAAGAAGAAGAAGAAGAAGAAGAAGAAGAAGGAGAAGGAGGAGGAGGAGGAGGAGGAGGAGGAGGAGGAGGAGGAGGAGGAGGAAGGAAGAAGGAAGGAAGGAAGAAGGAAGGAGGGAGGGAAGGAGGGAGGGAGGGAGAGAGGGAGGAGGGAAGGAGGGAGAGAGAGAGGAGGGAAGGAGGGAGAGAGAGAGAGAGTTTTAAACCCTACCCAACTCTACAATATCCTTGGATGATGGATGGATGATTATAAACTTTTATTTTAAGCAGTTCCGTTGAAAAGGAACTTATTATTTCATAAGACATTCTATTCCACTACTGGATAACTATTGAAAATCCTTCCTTCTTTAAAGAGGAAATCTGCTTCTAACTTCTAAATTTCTACCTATTGCTTTTCTACTCACAACCAAAAGAATACATGTGTTTATGTATTTGTCTTCCTTGTTACTGAAATATTTAAAGGCAGTTAACTTGTCATTTGTTTTCTTTTCTTTTTTTTTCCTATGATGAATCATCCTCAATTCCTTCAATCAATCATCATGCTCCATGATCTTCAGATAGAGCATTTATTTCCTTAGGAAAGCAGGCTAGCCAGTACTCTGACAATGATTTGAATCTTTGAAGTCTGCTGATGAAAGCAATGTACTAATGCTTAACAGAATGTTCAAAAGGGAATTTGATTAGAAAGTTCATATACAACTAAGAGGTGAGATAGACAGATGGATAGATAAATAGATAAATAGATAGATAAAGGTTTAGATTTTAATTCAACATAACCTGCCACAAAAATCAAGATTGTGATTTTTATGGATCGGGAAGAGGGCATATAAAACAATTTAAACAAAAATTGTACTCAAGAAAGCACTGAAGGTAAAGGTTGCATAACATTAAAAAAAAAAAAAAACACACACACACAACTACTTCTGATAACTCTATGGCCAAATACATTCCTAATCAATGTGTTTTCTAAATTTAATGTCATATGCTACAGGGCTACTGAGAGCTTTCCAGTTAACATCTGATAATTACCTGCTGAAGAAGGAATATGTTTTAACATTACATAGGGCATTTTAATTTGCATAATCACAGATTTTTTTTTTTAAAAAGAGCAATATTACTGAAATGTCTTATTGGGGAACACCCCATTGTTTTCTTTTGTTTCACATTCCTCAAAGAAAAAACTTATAACTGGATTATTCTAGAATTTTCAAATTTAATTAATGATTCTCAAACCATTCAGTGAGACATATTTAATATTGAGATATATAGGAAAAAAATCTACACACACACACACACACACACACACACACACACTGGAACATAGGATACACTTTCTTTTCCTGGTATACCCATGCATTCTACTTTATTTATTATATTACTTGAAATTTTCAAACATTTTTTTCTTAATTATGACTGCTTCTGCATAAAGGGGCTAGGAGAGGTGAGGGACAGAAGAGATATAGAATAAGGTGTTTTTTCCTTACTTTAAGGTTTTTGCTTGTTTGTTTTCTTTCTGGTCAAGATAGAAGAGACATAGGTATATTGTTAAGCATCAAGAAAGGAACAAATAGATAGGAATTGAAAATAAGTAATAGAATAATGATGACAGAAGGGACAATCTGTTCAAGGAGTTGCTTATGCACAAAGAAGGTTTATCCTTGAAAAGGAGAAAGACCATTTCTTTACATGAGACAAGGATGAAGAAAGAAATAGTCACAGACATTATTTGAATAACATGTCATGAGAAAAAGGGAAGTAAAGAAAACTCACAATAAATGTCCACAGTTATTTCTATATGTATATGTCATATATTCTATATTTCTATATGAAAAGTTCTTTGCTTAGAGAATGAGGAAAGAGAAATATGGAAGCTTTTAGGAGGGATCAAAAGGAGGCATTAGAAGAGTCATTGTAGAAAGTGGGAGAGTGAGTTGATAAGGGATGTATAGAAAAATTACCTAACAGCAGTGAGGGTTGAACAACAATCGGAGGTTGTATAGCATAAATTTGTAATAGAACATTTGTGTGCTTTTCTATACTTTTATCCAGCATCATGTGTATAGGGGTAAAGATAGCACATAATAGAAATAATGTGAGACTGAAGTTTGACAGAGTGCAATTGGTGATGTAAGAAAAGGGCCAGGGACTAAAACAGTGAAGTGAAGAATAAATCCTGGAAATTGAGTAGGCTGAGGAACTGAATTATTGGGGTACTTGGATGAGAGTCAAGATATATGTTCAAGTTTTCTCATATGAGGGGCAAGAATTAGGTAGGAGGGAAAAAATATAAGTTAATTACTGATCCCTTTGTGATCCAAAAGCCTCTAGACTATAGTTACAAGTATTTTAATTGAGTGAATTTCATGAGACAGGGAGACATAAAATGCTAAGTGAGGAAAAGCAATTGCCAATCAAGGAATAAAGAAGATTGCATGGAGGATATTTGAATTGAGTTTTAAATTTGATTCAGCTATCTTTAATTAGTTGATATTTCTGTAGAGTTTAAAGTCTTTCAAAGTGTCCTACAGACATTATCACATTTGAGCATCACAACTGTGATATAGTTTCTACTGGTATTGTTATCTTTGTTTCTTGTGATATAGTTTTACTGGTATTATCTTTGTTTCCTGTGATGTAGTTTCTACTGATATTGTTATCTTTGTTTCACAGACAAGAATTCTGTAATTCAAAAAGTTTGAGTTGTCTACATCATAGTAGTATGAATTGGAAATAAAATTTCAACCCAGTACTTCCTGTCTAGTTAAAAGGAAAACATTGCAGTCATGATGCCGCATGGCATCACATATCTATAATTTGTGATTATGATTTATCCAATACCACAATCTCAGAAAATTAAAATTGACAATAATGCTAAAAAGTGTGAGTAAATGCATATTGGGTACAACTAGGCTTTGATATATTACCAATGATGATTCATATACTAAAAGTGATTTAAAAAGTTGAATCAATCAACAGGTATTTAAGAAGTACCGAGTGCCAGACATTATTCTAGGTTTTGGGAACACAACTATAAAAATAAAATAGTTCCTCCTCATAAAAGCTTATATTGTAGTGGGAAAAACAAGCTCCTATATAAATAAATGCAGAGTGAATATAAAAAGAATATAAAAGTAGTTAAATACAAGATGGCTTTGGAAGAAGATCAATAGCATTTGAGGAAATCAGAAAATACTTCATGTACAAACAGAGAATTCTTAGCTCATACTGGTCTGATCAGGAACAGTCAGACACTTGATTCTAACAGTGATGCCATTTTGGTCCTCTTTGAGAATGAATATCACCAACCATGTTAATTTGAATGTGAAACAGAAAAAATTTTGTACTATCTTAGTAGTAGTAGAAAGCCAATGGAATTGACTGAGATATTGTTGAATATATTTATGAGTTTTAAAAGGAGGTGCCATGGTTCTTTATTAAAGATGAGAGATATTTGACACTACATTAAGTGCTACAAGGCTCCCCTGAGACATAAAAAGACAGAGAAGAAGCAGTGCTGTAGGTTGGGTGGGTGAGGATATATAGAAATACATGAACAGAAATAGCATGGGGTCAGCAGACATGGGAAAAAATGTTATATGAGTATTATCACCAATAAGATTTTAGAATCATTGAAATCTCAAAATATTTAAATGAGTGAGATTTCAGCAGAATGAGGCAGGAAAAGATATCATAGTCACAAGGAATATTGTTGGCAAAAGTGTTCAATGACAAATTGGAAAGCAAAACATTCTAAGAACACTAGGTTCTTTTCTCTGTGATTCTCTATTAATGAAAAAGAAAGGTGAGAGTTGAGGGAAGTTTTCTACATTAGGGTTCTGAATTTAACGAGAAAACCAGCATTTTAACTTTGTTTTTCATGTTTTTTTTTTTCCTTTTGAGCTGTTTCTTCTTTCTTAACTATGTCTAATACAGAAAAGTATTTTACATAATTTCACATATATAACCGATATCAAATTACCTGCCATTTTAGG
This sequence comes from Sminthopsis crassicaudata, assembly GCF_048593235.1. Lineage (NCBI taxonomy): Eukaryota > Metazoa > Chordata > Mammalia > Dasyuromorphia > Dasyuridae > Sminthopsis > Sminthopsis crassicaudata. The sequence continues at coordinate 560,098,133 of NC_133619.1, forward strand.
AGAAGGGGACAGAGGGAGAGAGAGAAAAATTGGAACTCAAAATCTTATAAAAAATGAATGCTAATATTTAACATGTATTGGACTACCTGCCATCTAGGGGAGGGAGTGGGAGGAAGGAGGGGAAAAGTTGGAACAGAAGGTTTTGCAAGGGTCAATGTAGAAAAATTATCCATGCATGTTTTGTAAATAAAAAGCTATAATAAAAAAAGAAAAAAATGAATGCTAAAAATTTTCTTGACATATACTTGGGGAAAAGGTGGGAAATGTAATTTATGTGAGACTAACCTTTTAACGGGCATTTGTTCATGACTTCCTCCCATCTCCTCAGAGTGGCAAAACATATGCTTTTTTTTTTTTTTTTTTTTTCATCTTAACGGAGCTGACCACTGTCTTTGAACTACCCTGAGGAGAGGAAAAAAATTTATCTTTCTTATATTAAGTCTTGCATCCTTTTATTCAGCCAGGCAGGAAATGATTTTATTATCTCCATTTAATAGAAAAATAACTACAAGATCTGAGTCTCCAATAAGTGACAATCCAAAGAAAAATAAAACTAGATCTCCTATTTTCTAATATCACTTACCTTTCTATATCTTACTTCCTCCTCTCCCCACCACTACACTATGCAGAATAGTATGAAAATAGTGTTTGTGGAAAGTTTGACTTTGAGATTTGGTCAACTGGATAGCCATTAAAAAGCCATTCAGTGGAACAAAAAAATGGGGACAAAGAAAAAAACAATAGTTAAAATTTGAAAAAAAAAAATAAGTCTGTGTTTTTATTGTGTTGTTTATTTTTAGTACACATAGCTTTATGAGTCATGTTGGGAGAGAAAAACCAGAACAAAAGGATGGGAGAGATAAAAAATACAGAAAAAAGAAGTGAACATGGCTTGTGTTGATTTACATTCATTATCCTTAGTTTTGGGTTTTGTTTTTTGTTTTTTGTTTTGTTTTGTTTTTTTTCTGGCTCTGATTATCATGTTGTGTGTATTGAATCTATTCTATTGATCCACCACTCTATTTCCTAGTCAGTACCAAATGATTTTGATTACTCCTGCTTTGTAATATAGTTTTAGGTTTAGTACTGCAAAGCCACTATCCTTTGTATTTTTTTCATTAATTACCTTAATACTCTTTTTTTGTCTTTTGTTCTTCTAGCTGAGTTTTGTTATTATTTTTTCTACTTCTACAAAATAAGGTTTGGCAGTTTGATCTATATGACATTGAATAAGTAGACCAATTTAGGCATAATTATTGGTTTTATTATATAAGCTTAGCATAGACATGAACAACTGATATTTTTTTCAATTGTGTAGATCTGATTTTATTTGTATGAAAAGTGTTTGTTCTTATAGTTCTTGGGTTTGTCTTAGCAGGTAGACTCCCATGTATTTTATTTTATCTATAGTAATTTTAAATGGAATTTCTCTTTCTATCACTTGCTGATGAGCTTTATCAGTAATATATAGAAATGCTGATGATTTGTGTGGATTTATTTTCTACCCTGAAGCTTTGCTAAAGCTGTTGTTTCCAGTATATTTTTGGATGATGTTCTAGGCTTCTTAAGTATATTATCATATCATCTGCAAAGAGTGATAATTTTATTTCTTCATTGGCTATCCTAATTCCTTTAATTTTCTTTTTTTTTTCTTATTGCTACAGTCAACATTTCTAGTACAATGTCAAATAATAGTGATGATAAATGGCATCCTTGTTTCATCCCTGATCTTTTTGCAAATACATCTAGCTTCTTTCCATTACAAAAAATTCTTGCTATAAGTTTTAGATAGATGTTGTGTATTATTTTAAGAAAAAATCTCTTTATCTTTATGCTCTCTAGTGTTTTTAATAGGAATTGATGATGTGTTTTGTCAAAAGCTTTTTCTGCATCTATTGAGGTTATCATATGATTTCTGTTGGCTTTGTTATTGATATAGTTGATTATGGTAATAGTTTTGCTGATATTGAACCAGCCCTGTATTCCTGGTATAAACCCCACTTGCTCATTATGTATGTCTTGTTGACAAATTGCAGTAATCTCTTCGATAATATTTTTTGTAAATTTTTTGCATCACTATTCAATAGGGAGATTAGTCTGTAATTTCCTTTCTATGTTTTGGCCCTTTCTGGTTTAGGTATCAGTGCAATACTAGTGTCATTGAAATAATTTGGTAGTACTCCTTCTTTATCTATTTTTCCAAACAGTTTACATAGTATTGGAATTAATTGTTCTTTAAATGTTTGGTAGAATTAACTTGTGAATCCATCTTATTCTTAAATTTTTTTTCTTAGGGAGTTCATTAATGATTTGTTTGATTTCTTTTTCTAAAATGGGACTATTTTTAAGTACTTTATTTCTTCTTCTGTTAACATGGGCAATTTACATTTTTGTAACTATTCATCCATTTCACTTAGATTGTGAGACTTGCTGCCATAGAGTTGGGCAAAATAACTCCTAATTATTGCTTAATTTCTTTTTCATTGATTTTTTTTTGTCTTTCCTTTTTCTGATCAACCTAACCAAATGTTTATTATTTTAGTTTTTTTTTTTCATAAAACCAACTCTTAGTTTTGTTTATTAGTTCAATAGTTTTCTTAGTCTCCATTTTATTTTTCTCTTCTTTCAGTTTCAAAATTTCTAATTTGGAATTATTTCATGCCTAATCCACTGATGTATTCTTTTTTCCATTTTATTTGTGTAACTATTTAGAGATATAAAATTTCCCCTAAGAACTATTTTGCTGCAACCCATAGATTTTGGTATGTTGACTCATTATTGTCATTTTGGTGGATGAAATTAAGGATTGTTTCTCTGATTTGTTGTATGACCCATTTATTCTTTAGAATGAGATTATTTAATTTTCAATTTGCTTTTAGTTTATTTTTCTCTGGCCCTTTATTGAATATAAATAAGGGCTATATAGTTAGCATTTACTATTTCTGCCTTTTTAAATTTGTAAGGATTTTATGCCCTCATACATGGTCAATTTTTGTGTAGATGCCATGAACTGCCAAGAAAAAGGTGTAGTCCTTTCTGTCCCTATTCAATTTTCTCCAGAGGTATATAATATTTAGGTTTCTTAACTTTGCTAGTTTCTTTTTTGTTTATTTTGTGGTTAGATTTATCTGAAAGGGGAAGGTTAAGGTCCCCACTAGAATAGTTTTGCTGTCTATTTCTTTCTGTAACTGGTTTAAAATCTGTAGGAATTTACCTGCTCTACCACTTGGTGCCTACAAATTTAGTATCATTACACTTCATTATTTATGTTACCTTTTGTCAAGATATACTTTCCCTCTTTATTTCTTTAATAAAATTTATTGTTACTTTTGCTTTATCTGAGATCAGAATTGTCACCCCTCCTTTTTTTTTGCTTCAACTGAAGAATATTAAATTCTGTTCCAGCCTTTTACCTTTACTCTATATGATTCTCTCTGTGTCAAATGTGTTTCTTGTAAACAACATACTGTAGGATCCTGTTTCTTAATCTGGTATTTGCTTCTGTTTTATGTGAGAGTTCAGCCCATTCACATTAACAGTTATGATTACCAGCTCTGTACTTTTTTCCATCCCAGTTTTTCTCCTGTATAAACATACTTTTTTCTCTTTCTACCCTACTCTCAGTAATGTGTTTTTTACGGACTTCAACCACTATTGTATCTCCTAACACCCCACCCTCCTTCTCTTAGTAAATTTTTTTTTTTTAAAGCACACTCCACACACTACTTTCTGTCATCCCTTTCTCTTTCTCTTACCTTTTCTCCTAATGTTTCTGCCCTCTCTTTTATCCTCTTTTATTTGCCTTTTGAAATCATCAGCATTTCCAAAATGCCTCTTTGGGCTTGAGACCAAATTACATCACTCTTTGAGATTTCTTCTGTGCACATTCTGTTCTCATTTGAGATTGTGTTTTGGTTTGCTCTGTCAACATAGTAGCTTTCTGTGGTCAAGATTCTTTTCTGTTTCTTGCTCATTTTCTTTTCTTTTCTTTTCTTTTTTTTTTTTATCAAATCAGAATCAGCTGTACCCAGAAAAGGAACACTGGGAAATGAGTGTAAACTGTTAGCATTTTTTGTTTTTCTCCCCAGATTATTTTTACCTTCCGAATCCAATTCTTCCTTTGCAACAACAGCAACAAAATTCGGTTCTGCACATATATATTGTATCTAGGATATACTATAACATATTTAATATATATGGGAATGCCTGGCATCTAGGGGAGGGGATAGAGGGAAGGAGGGGAAAAATTCGGAATAGAAGGGAGTACAAGGGATAATGTTGTAAAAAAAAATTACCTATGCATATGTACTGTCAAAAAAAATGTTATAATTATAAAATTAATTTTTAAAAAAGGGATAACCCTCTGTTCTTCCCACCTACCTCCCCCATATTGATTTTTTAAAAAGCTTATAAAGTCAATCAGTCACAGTCAAACCAAACAAACTTTCACAATGGCCATTTTTTTAAAAGTATGTTTTATTCTGTAACATCCATCACCTGTCTTTCAAAAGGTGAATAATAAGACTCCATCCTGAGTCAAACAAACAAACAAACAAACAAACAAAAAAACAACTTTTAAGGTGCAGCTTTGTTCTTAGGGTAAAGATGGCACCTTCTCAAGCTTCTTGTGCAACTCTGAGCCTTGGCTTTGAGTACCGGGGCACCTTATATTTGTAGGGAGTAGCTTTACCTGCTCTGTTCAGGAAATAGCCCGGTTTCTCAGAATTAGCTTTCTGAGCTGGGACTGAAAGCTGCTCCCCACCCCCTTATCTGTTCATCTATTGAGCTAGAACTGAGAGTCTTAGTTGCTGATTTGTTGTGATTAAGACCTTCTCCCTGGCTTTTTCAGAGTCTATCTGAGCTGGACTGAACACCCTTTTCACCTTGGTGGGACTGACCTTTCGTGAAGTTTTTTCAGTCTCTTTTATGCTGGAGAGTAGTTTCATTCCATCAGATTTACTCAGAAGCTTGATTTCATGTGGTTTTGAGGGAAGCTAGAAAAGCTCAAGTAGCTTCCTGACTTTACTCCTCCATCTTGGCTCTATCCCCAGAACTAGTTAAAATAATCAGGGTTTTGTATTTTTTTAAAGAATAAACAGAATGAGATAATTCAATATTCCAAATCTCATTTGAATCCAACAAGCACTAACTATATGATATCAATATATCAATAACCAACAAAAGATCCAGTTTGTGTTGTCATCTAAGATGATATCGCCATTATTGATTAACAATAGGTCTTAAGGTCTTTCTCATTATATAGATTTTATTTTAAACATGGAAATTCAATGATTCTTATATTTTATTTCTTACTTATATGAAGTGATTGAAAAACATTAATGCATATTAATCTTTTCTTTCAAGGTGAGCTAAAAAAATAGTAAAATTTGTCAATAGCAAGAAGACAGCTTCTCCCATACCTACTAAAGGTTGAAAAATAATTTTTTCAATTCACAAAACAATGTTGCTTTCCATTTTTATCATACTGGAAATCTCTCTAATCACAAAACTTTCACTAGTTTACAACATAGTTTTGAATAAACCATTTTACTCTCTGTTTCAGGTTCCATTTCAGTAAGTTCCTGGACAAGATGGCTCAATGTTGTTTTTAGCTCCAATATTCTGTAATTTTATAAATATGGAAATCAAATTTCTCTTCTTTTGCGTTTGTTCTAAAGAAATTTATCATAGTGATTCTATTATCATTTTTATTTTTTTCTTGAAATGTTTGTTTTTATACAAAAGTTATCATGATGTCTTTGTGTAATTATACTTCATTTATAACAACAAAAAAGAAAATTCAAGTAAAATAAACTCACATTGCCTATATACAACATTATATTATCCAATATTCTATAATCGTAGAGCCTTATCTCTTTACAGTAATGAGGGAGGTAAATTGTCTTATGCTTCTTTTGGCCTAAGATTAGTCATTACAAACAAAAAAGATTTAGTTCTATTTTAGTGCTCTCTTCATTTACTTTCTTTTGTCATGATGTGAATTATTTTCCAGGTTCTCATTTCCTCACTCTGTATCAGAATGTACAAATCTTTTCACATAACTCTAAATTGCTTATACCCATCAAATTCCCCCCCCCGCCCCCCAGGCTGGGGTTAAGTGACTTGCCCAGGGTCACACAGCTAGGAAGTGTTAAGTGTCTGAGATCATATTTGAACTCAGGTCCTCCTGAATTCAAGGCTGGTGCTCTATCCAGTGCACCACCTAGCTGCCCCCTACCCATCAATTTTTAACAGTATAGTAATCTTCCTTTAAGTTCAGAGAACACAATTTATTCAACCATTTTCCAATTTTGAGCACTTATTTTGCTTTCAATTTTTACTACCACAATAGATAATAATAACCATAAAGTTTCTACTGTGAAAATTTTGGTATACATGGAGCCATGTTTTCAGTTTTAATCTCCTTAAGATATAGAACCATATAGGAATTCCTATATTAAAGTAATTACTTTACTTGGAATTACTAGATTAAATCTGGAACAGACTACTTCTTTTTTTCCACAACATTTTAGTGTTAGATCATCTTTGTCAATGTCTTATATGTAAAGTACAATGTCAGGTTTTTTTTCAAATTTATTATTTTTAAATTGAAAGAATCTTTTATTTATTTATTGATAGTTTTCAATTCTTCTTTTGAAAACTTTCAATGACCTTTGAGCTCTTCTCTGTGAATTTAAGGTTTTATATCTTATTTTATGCATATACATATTTACATATAAATATGTATATATGTATATGTATATGCATGTATATAAATTAACATATATGTACTCAGACATTTGTCAGAGATTTTTGCTATAAAGATCTTTACTATATTTCCTCTGTCAATTTATTTTGTCTGTCTAATCCTTTTTAGAGCTAATTAGACACTCAACAAAGGAGCATAACAGAAAGATGATATTTTCTTTGACTTTCAATCAAGCATCAGTAGAACTTTTAGGAAAATAAAAACAAGGTAGACCATATGTTAGTACATTGTAGGAATAGACCCACTATCTCAAAAATATACAAACCTAAAGTAGGTAGATAGATTTAAGCTATTAATTTTTAAAATGCATGAAAATGTGATTGAATGGAAGTTATGAAAATGTACAGGTAGCCCAATACAAAACAACTAGAAAGAGAAATAATTTTGAGCAAAAGTTTTTGGACAAAATGATCTCATCCAAAATTTTAGGGTAGGGAAGTCAAGAGAGAGTCACATTAGGAGTCAGGAAACTGGTTAAATGAGAGGTTACAATAATCTTGTTCTTTGATGTTGTGCTTGGTGGTTCTATTAGTTACTTTATTCTATATTTCCTCCCTCAAAGACAAGCTGATCAACCTGTTTCTTGTTTAGTAAGCTTACAATTTAATATATATTTACACACATGGGAAAACTACAATATGATTGGATCAAGAAAACACAAGGTAGACCACATGGATTATACATAAGCATTGACAGAATGATGTGGTTTTGTTTGATGGCATTAGAAAAACCATTTCCTTTCTTTGGTCATCAGTTTTTTTTTTCTCTGTGATATAAGATAGTAGAAAATTCTTCTCAGAATTAGAAATGAGAAATAAAGAATTTCCAAGAATAATTGTTATATTAAATAAAGAAATAAAATCATATAATAAACACACAATAAAAAATTGTAGTTGGAATTTCCAAATTTATCTATAAGAATATTTAGAGATGGGTTTATTATTTTTCATATATTTAGGGGAAAATATTTATTATTTTATTTCAAATATAATTTTATATCAACTTCATTTCTGAATATATCCCTCCTCCCTTCCCTACTCAGAAAACCATCTTTTGTCATAAAGATTTAAAAAAAGAAAAGATAAGAACTGGCCAAAACCAATGACTTTATCTCCTGTATATAATATTTCACAACTATGGTTCCCCAACTTTTTAATGAAAGAAAAGGATACATGTATTTAACTACTTTATGAAGCCAATTTTGGCCATTATGACAATATTTATTGTCTTTTTTCCTTTTCTTTTTGTTATTTTTATGTTTATATAATCTTTGCATATAATGCTTTCCTGATTTCATTTACTTAGCTGTGCCTTACTTTGTATAAAAGTTTCTCATGCTTCTTTGAAGCACAGCTTTATATAAACATAAAAATAACAACAGGAAAAGGAAAAAAGACAAAAATAAAAGTATGGGGAGTTAGGAAAAGGTCATAAAGTATACTACAAACCTATTTCTAGATAAGATATGGCAAAAGTACACATTCAGATCTTTAGATAAGTTCCAGTGCAATATCCATGCCATGAATATGCATTAAATGCATGAAAATGTATTGGTTGGTTGATTTCAGCTTATGTCCATGTAAATATATGTATCTGTTTGTATATGCACACATAAAAATACATATGTATATGTGGGTATATATGTATATAATATATACTATTGGTTGATTATAGCTTAATATAATATATTCTAAAAGACGAGCATATGCTAGCTCAAGAAACTCTTTCTTATGCTTGAATTATAGGCATGAAAGAATTGATCTATACTATAGATCTTGCTTGTTTCCTGCCAAAGGTGTGTAGTTTAAATATGCACTATCATTCACTTATTCATAGTAATTTTTAATCAAAGGATAATATCGAATTTAAATGATTAGGCTTTTTAAAAATTGAGTTAGGATATTAATTCTATTAATGTTCTTACATAGTTTAAAAATTAAATAAATCTAGTGTTTTGAGGCAATATATCATCTGAATACTTATTATTTTTTGCACTTTTTTATAGAGAAAGAGGGAGAGAGAGAGAAAGGGAGAGAGAGAGAAAGGAAAAGGGGGGGGGGGAAGAAGGGAAGAATGGGATTCCTGCCAGTTCCAGTTAAAGGAACAGTATGATTTAGTTACAGTAGAAGAGACTTCATTGTGATAACAAGATATTAAACTGATTGTAAAGTCAGGGCCATGCCTAGTAATCTCTTTTCAAAATATTAGCATATCTCTCAATATCTCAGCTGGTCAGCACTCTGATCCACTCAGGTGGTACAATGGATCATTTAAGGGACGAGGAAGACTATTTTTATTGAGTTCAAATCTGACTCCTAACTCTGTGTGACCCTAGGAAAATTACTTCACCTTGTTTTCTTTATTTTCCTCATGTGTAAAATGAACTGAAGAAAGAATGGCAAATAATTCCTTTTTTTTTTTTTTCCCCAAGAAAACCCTAAATGGAGTCACAAAGCATTGGATATGACTGAATAACAAAGATTGAGTCATCAGGGAACAAAACTCTCCACTAAACAAACAAATTAACTACATCCTTTGGTCAGTCTATCAATAAATATTTAATAAGTGCTAACTATGGCATTAGCACTGTGCTAAGAACTGGAGAAGAAAAAAAAAAAGGACAAAAGACAATCTCTGCTCTCAAGGAGCTCATAATAATAGAGACAACACAAACATCCATATACAAACGAGCTATGCACAGAATAAATTCAAAATAATTAGCAAAGGACACTTAAATAAAAAAATAATAATTGGGAAAAGTATCCTATAGAAAGAGAGGGATATAGAGGAAAAGCATTCCAAGCACAGGGTTCACACAGTGAAAACAGCAAATAGGCCAGTGTTACTTAGAGGGGACAAGTGAGATAGATTTTAATATTGAATTGTAAGGACTGAAAGAGTAGGGGAAATGAAGGTTATGTAGGATTCTAAATACCTAATAAATGGTTTGTTTTATATTTGATTCTGGAGGTAATGGGAAATTACTGAATTTTTTTTTTTTGAGGAGGTAGGGTGAATTGTGAAGAATGGGTCAGATCCATGTTTTAGGAAGATCACCTTGATAGCTGAGCTGGAAATGGACTAGAGTTAGTGATAGTCATAGAAGGGATACTAAGCAATAGGATGCTGCAGTTGTCTGAATGTGAAATGATGAAGACTACACTAGAGTGGTAGCAGTTCCAGAGTAGTGAAGGGGGGAGTATGCAAAAAACATCTCAAAGTCAAATCAATAGGCCTTGAGAACAGAGTGATGGTAATATATATATATATATATATATATATATATATGTAAAGATGTGTGTGTATGTGTGTATATATATATGTAAAGATGTGTGTGTATGTGTGTGTATATATATATATGTAAAGATGTGTGTGTATATATATGTATATGTATATATAGATAGATTATATGTATTTATAGATATTATGTATGTAGGTATATACACATATCTTCCCATTATATATATGAGAGAGAGAGACAGAGAGAGAGAGAATGGGGAGAAAGTGAGGAGTGGCTGACATTGAGGTTGTAAGAAGCCTGGTTTATGGGGAGAATAGTAGTGCCCCTCATTAACAAAAAAATAAGTTAGGAATAAATAGGAAGGGTTTTTTTCAGGGGGGGTAGATCATGAACTCAGCTTTGGATCTATTGAGACTAAGAAATATGCAAGACATTGAGTTTAAGAGATATAATAGACTATTTGAACACAGATACTGGGAATAGATAGGATATTTGAGAATCATCAGATAGTGAGGATAATTCAACCCATGGTAGATGATTAGGCCACCAAGTGAAAAAGCACAGAGGGAGAAGAAAACAGAATGGCACAACTATGCTTGTGAAGAGACATAACTAGCATGCAGACCCAGCAAAGGAAACTGAGTAATAGTCAGTTATGTAAGAGGTGAACCAGAGAGAATAGTGTAACATAGCCTAGAGAGAAGAAAATGTGAAGAAGAGAGTGATCAATAATGTCAAAGACTAGCCAGAAGTCAAGAAGGTTGAAGATTAAGAAAAAGCCACTATATCTGCAATTAAGAGATCATGAACAATTTGGAAAGAACAATTTTAATTGATAGACAAGGTTGTAAGCCAGGTGGTAGAGAGTTAAGAAGAGAATAACTGGAAAAGAAGTTATAGCATCTATCATACTTGCCCTTAAAAGGAATTTATTCACAAAAGGGAGAAGATATATGGGAAGGATTATCTAGTAAGAACTTTTTAAAGATGTAGGAAGCATTGGCATGTTTGTAGGTAGTGCAGAAGCAGCTAGCAAGGAGATAAGCAAGAGTGTGAATGACAGAGAGGTCAATTTGTTGGAGGCAGAATGGAATGTGATTACTTATGCATATAGAGAATTTATCTTTGAAAAGGAGATGGACTACTTCATTTCAGACCTCTGTCTAAAAGAAGTATGTAAAGGAGTAAAGTTACAGAAAATTTCTTGAGGATGTGAAATGAGGAAAAGGAAAAAAGAGGGAGCTTTTGGTGAATAGCCTTACTCCTCCCCCCCCTAAAAAATATAAAGCAATAAAACATTTTGGTATTCAGGAAAATAAGAAGACAGTCTGAAGTTGAATTGGTTCACCAAAAAGTAATGATAATTTGTTTAAAAGCATATTCTTATATGTGGCTAAGTTGAAAGGAAAAGGAAATCATATGAAATTATTAAATTGAAAAATTGTGAGTTTAAAGTGTTTGGAGTATCAATATGTATTTTGAAATCCCCTAATAAAAGAGCATGAATTCAGGAACAAAGTAACACTTGAACCAGCCAATGAACTTACTGAAGAAAAAAGGGAAATGTCCTAAGGGTTGTTATACAATAGCTCCCAGAATTTTGATTGGGTGGTAGCTGTGAATTGACAAACTCAAAGGAGGAGGGGTTACTGAATAATGGTGGTAAAGGGAGACCCTAAAAGTGAGTATAAGGAATAGGAGCATTCTGATTCTCCCAACTTTGATGGATGAGTCAAGGGAAATTAGTAAAAGTGAAGCTGATATTGGAGGAGCCTATGTCTTCAGAAGAGAACCAAATGTCTTTGAGATTTAGAAGATAAAAGAAATTGGAAAGGAAAAGAATAAAAATGAAGACAACTTTGTTACCTATAGGGCAGACATTGAAGAGAACACAGTAGAAGGGATAAGTAATTTTAGAATGGGGCATTCAATGGTTGAGTTCAATAGAATCAGAATAAAGAATCCCCAGAGAGATCAGAGGGAAAAACTCACAAAGACTTCCCTTTGAATATGAGGGGACTGTGTGTCTTTCTCCTTTCCTTCATTGTAAATAGTATCTAGCAACTTATTCACAAAGAAGTTTGCTACACAGCAATGGTATCAAACTCAAATAGAAATGAAGACCACTTAACCATAATCAAGGATCCCTGCAAGCTGCATGTTGCTTTAGAAAACCATATATTAACATTTTTTTTTATTTTGTATTTTATTTTCATTTAATTTCTTAAGTATTTCCCAATTACATTTTTCCCCCCTGAGGCTGGGGTTAAGTGACTTGCCCAGGGTCACACAGCTAGGAAGTGTGTTAAGTGTCTGAGATCATATTTGAACTCAGGTCCTCCTGAATTCAAGGCTGGTGCTCTATCCACTGTGCCACCTAGCTGCCCCTCCCAATTACATTTTAATCTGGTTTGAGTATGAGACATTTGACACTTTTGTAATAAAACATTTTGAGAGTTTATGTTCAAGGGGATTCAAGGCACAATTGATGGAGCAGAGACATGCTCTAGGTAGGCACAGATATAGAAAGTCAATCACTATAGAGAAGAAATAGCTTCAAAGAATGAAATTGCTGGAAGAAAAAAAAAAAAAAAAGATTTGTACTCAAGAAAAAAAGTTAACCGTGATAATTGCTGATCAGTCATGTGCATCACTCTGTGACCCCATTTGGAGTTTTCTTGGTATAAAGCCTGGAGTGGTTTGCATTTTCTTCTCCAATTCATTTTAAAGATGAGGAAACTGAAGTAAATAGGGTTAAGTGACTTGCCCAAAGTCATGCACTGATATTTGAGGCCAGATTTAAACTCAGATCATCTTGATTCTAGGTCCACTGTTTTCTATTCATTATACTATCTAACTGTCCATCTCAATAGCATTGCTGGTCCACTTTTGAGAATGAAGGATAAACAACTGCCCTGATAATAGCAAATTAAGCTAAGTAAAATTCTGCACAAAAAAAGCAGTATTACTATCTTCTGCATTCCCTTGTTACTCTCACTATCCTTTCATTTTAATTTTGTACCCATTCTTCCCATAGACACAATTTGTGCAAGATTGGACTACTGTTTTAGAGGATAGTAGATGTTTTGTAACTACTCCTTTTATTATATAAATCTGGTAAATACTTTTGCATTTAGCTCATTGTGTCTACTGTTTTTTTTTTCCCAAGGGGATGAATACCCATGTAAACTTAGTAGCCACAAACTACCTTGCAGAACCCAAAATATGAGCCACCATCTAATTACTCATCTTGCAAGTGTAAGCACCAAGTATAAATTAGGGAATTGCTACATACAAAGAGGGTACCATCTGCATGTATTTGTATTTATGAATATATATGCATTTCCATGTAAATATATGTTTATATCTATATCTATATGTATATATACAGCTAGTATTTGCCTTAATCAAACTGAGAAATTGAAAACCCTAGCTTAAAAAGATCAAGATTTCCCACTGCATCCAGGGCTATCTCCAGTTGTCCTGATCTATATTTGGCCACTAGATCCAGATGGCTCTGGAGGGGAAAGTGAGGCAAATGACCTAGCATAACCCTCTGTCACTTAAATTCAATTTGAATCTCATGTCATAGCATCACTTCTTTGATGTCCTGATCTACTTTGAGAATGAAAGACAAACAACAACAATATAATTCTAAGATTGCAAGGCACTTTGCATATCCATGTACAGCAAATCCATGAAGTAGGTGCTATTATTTCCATTTTATGTATGTTGTATAATATACACACATATGTAGATCTAAATATATATATACATATGTCTATATGTTTATATAGAGTTGTTTTGCACTAATTTTGAAACTACAAATAAATAACTTTATGCAATTAAAAAGTGAAAAAGTAGTTTTATATAAGAAATTGGAATTCATTCAAAATACTTAATTGTAAAGCTCCTGTCTGCTCTAAGTTATAATCCTTCTCTGGGAGGAGATCTCTTTTCTGTAAAATCTTTTCCTCTGTGAGCAGGTTTCTTGGGAAGCTTCTGGAGCCTCCAAGTAGAATCTCAAATCCTCTTCTTCCTGAATCCTGGCTCTGAATGTCCTCGAGCTTCCCAGAAGTTCTCCTGGGAAGTCTTGTTCTTCTTCCAGTCTAGACTCTCCTTCCAGACTGCCGTCTAACTGTGCCAATCTAGACTTACTCCTTGCCCTCCTCTTTTATCCTAGCAGAGATTGGGCACTTGTGGGAACTCCTACAGCCAATGAATTTGCTTCTTTAAAGGTGTAAACTCCTTTAAATATGTAAACTCCTTTTCAGAAGTCTAAAGGTGTAAATTCCTAAAGGTGTGAAGTTTGAGCTAGAGAATTGTTTAAACCTCAGTTATCACCTTGTAATCCTAACACTTAATGATCTTAAGTACCATAAAAAATGAAATAATGAAGAAAAACAATCCAAAGCAGTCATGATTTATGGAACACTAGGTTTAACACTGATAATTAATGTTGATGTACTAGCAAAAATTTAGTATACCAGATGCAAGATACTGAATGTTCTAAGTGCTGTCAATTCAATCATAAATGAAAATAAGAGTAAAATGCTGCCTGAAGAAGCTTTTAACTTTTAAAACTTTGTGCTTGATTTACTGTTTGCAGGTTATTGAGCTCTCTGTTTCACAGAGTAATTCCCTACATCTGTCAATTGACAGATCATTGTTGCCATGTCTTCCCAAAGCCATATATCTAATCTGAATGTAGGTGGTTTTTGCCAAGCCTAAACATCCATAAAACTTTATTGATAATTTTTTTTTTCATAAAAGCTTAATATTAAGAGAAAGTGTGCAATAGAAGACTTCTTTAAGAGAACTTTAAGGGATGATCTATACATTACAGAAAAATAACAATCAAGGTGTTTTTTTTGAAAACTAATGGATGTTGGGAAAATAAAGTTTTGTGAGTTCCTACTGCTCTATGCTCATTGAGGAAGAAATCTCACAATATGGATGTCACAAGATTTCCTGAGCACCCTAGAGTTAAGTGCATCTGAATGGGGCATTTATCCCAGTTGATTTCCAGGACCTCCTTCTTTGGCCTCCCCTGATCTAAGAAGACAAGCAAAACTATTTCTTATTGCAGCCAGGGGGTGGCAGAAATGCCTTAATCTTTTGACAGTTCAAATTATAAAATACAAGAAAAAAAGCTTGTTGAATTCCTTTGGGGAGTCTATGGTGGTAATGAATAGAACTGACTCAAGGAGATTGTCAAACAAACAAGGAAATCAATTACAATATTCATGACACAAGCAATCTTCCAATAATTACACAGACCAAGAAACATCCACCCAGCATCGGATTTGCTTCAGTGTTTTGTTCCCTTGAATTGGGGAATGACTGGAACCAAATGAAAGAAACTTTGAAATAAATATAAATGCTAATGAGTCACATTCATGGCTTTAGGGTAAGTTTGTTATTTGAAAAAAAAAAAAAAAAAAAAGTAAGAATCAAGCTGAAAGTTACAGTTTCCATTGTCTCTGGGGATTTGGCTAGCTCCCAGATAGTTCTGATATGTAGTTTTTGAATTTCTGCTCTAAGCAGCTGAAATCAGTGTCTTAAGGGCTTACTGGTAGTAAGTAACCACCTAAAATCCTCAAGAGTGACCTTGTGATGTGCACTTCCTGTTTCCTAAATTAAGCCACATTTTACAAAAGCAAATTTGAGAGAGTTCTTTTATACCACCAGAGTTTTCCTGCTTTTCTTTTGGTTTTCTCTCCTCAGTGTTTCTTTGAAGTAATATGGTTGGTGATTTATTTAGAATTAAGAAATTTTTTTTTCTCTGTCTATTTGATATCTTATCTGTGGACTTTCACATTTTAGGATGCAATTTGGTATTTAAGCAGCTTAATAAATAGGGTGGGACCCTCTAGATGCCAACCTTTTTTGGCAGAAGAAGGGGTAAATATCTTACCAGATACGGTCTAGAGATTATAGTCTTGGTGTCTCAAGGCTTAGAAAAGAGGAAAGGAATGAATTTCCTGAATTCAAGAAATAGGGTTGGACCACCTCCATTTCTGGTATTCCAGTGACATGCTCTATGTATATGGTTTAAAAAAAAAAAAAAAAAAAAAAGTGACCATGAAAGGAATTTGAAAGAGCAGGGAGGGACACTGATGAGAAAGGCTAAGGGGGATGAGGAATTGACCTGATAGTGGCACTAAAACTCCTTGAAAGAAGGGACAATGGCTTTAACTTTTGAAGGGAAGTGAAAAGATTTCTTCAAACTAAGCAGTTGCCTGAATCAAGGAACAGTACAGCTTCTGGCCACTGGGGATAAGAGCTCAGGAAGTCAATCTGTAGAGGAGGATCACAATTCACTTTGAAGCTGGTATGTTCTAAATGGCAGGGAAAGTTTGAGGTAGAGGTAAAGTTATAATGTAAATCAGTAGTTGAACTTTAAAAAGGAAAGAAAATTACCTAGAGATTGTAGATAATAGCTACTTTGATCAAGTACTACATAACTTGAATTTAAAATCCTTTTTCAAAGAGTTATGTGCCAAATGTTGGACTAAGCATTGGATAATCAAAATGAAAACATAAGATACCATTATTAAGGAACATACATTCTAATAAGGATATGTATATTTAGGCATGGTAGCCAGAAAAGTTATTTTGACCATCAAAGCCATAGGAAATGAAATTACAGTGGAGATGTTAAGTAACTGCTTTCTTTTGTCCAGGAAGGGAAGGCTTTAAAAAAAAAAGAAAAAAAAGTTTTTATTTGTTTATTTTTAAAAAGCTTTTCACTTTCAAAACATATGCATAGATAATTTTCAACATTCACCCTTGTAAAACATTGTATTCCAATTTTTTTCTTCCCTCTCTTTTCTCCACTTGATGAGATCTAGATAAGGATAACTAAATTAAATTAGGAGTAATTGAGATCTAGTGTCAGGTTCTGGGTACAGGAAGTCAAATGGAGCTCCCCTGCAGCCCCTTTGGGTTCGGCGCAAAGATACAGAGTTAAATGAGGTCTAGTGGCAGCACAGAGTCCCCTGTAAAGGAATTTACAGGCTGGAAAACCTAGATTGATAAAAGAGGTTTATTATAGAGTTTAGCAGTAAAGTTAAAGTCTAGTTAGTAAAAGGTGGAAGGTAGAGCTAAGAGGGCACCAGAAATATTTCGGTGGGCAGAGTGTCCTTGGGGTACCAAGTATGGTGCTAGCATGTTTTGACCCTCTGCAAAGAGAGAACTCCAGCTTGGCTCTTTTATAAGAAGAGAGTTAGCTAAAGGGGCCTATGGATGCAGTCCCAAGTTGGTTCCTGGCTGGGTTTCAGCTAGGGCTAGAATTTGCTAGGTGGGGGTTGGGAAACCTGAGTAGAACATTAGAATGGGGGCTGGCACAGCCCAAGTTGGTTCAGATCCAATAGGGGCTGAGAGAGCCCAGATATCTCCTATTGGAATTCAAAAGGGTGCTTTTAACCAGGATTTGTGAATCAAAGGTCCTAGCTTCTTCAGCTATGAAGGGTTGGGAATCAGAAAGGAATAAATCAATCTGAAAGGATGAGTCTTAAAGAGACCACAACCCACATCACACTCACTCCCCAAACAGCAAGTAATCCAATATATGTTAAACATGTACAATTCTTCTATGAATATTTCCACAATTTTCATGCTACACAAGAAAAATCAGATCAAAAAGGTTAAAAAAAATGAGAAAGAAAACAAAATGCAAGGAAACAACAACAAAAAAGTGAAAATATTATGTTGTGAACCACACATAGTCCCCCTAGCAGATAGATCTCTTCATCATAAAATCATTTTAACTGGCCTGAATCATCTCATTATTGAAAAGAATAATGTCCATCAGAATTGCTCATCATATAATCTTACTGTTGTGTACAATGTTCTCTTGGTTCTATTCACTTCACTTAGTATCAGCACATTTAGGTCACTCCAGGCTCTCTGAAATGATCCTGTTGATCATTTCTTATAGAATAATAATATTTCATAACATTCATATAACGGCTTATTCAGCCATTCCCCAATTGATGGGCATCCACTCAGTTTCTAGTTCCTTACCACTACAAAAAGTGCTGCCACAAACATTTTTTGCACATATGGCTTCTTTTTCCTTTTTTATGATCTCTTTGGAATACAGGATCCATGGAGACACTATTGGATCAAAGGGTATATGCAATTTGATAGCCCTTTGGGAATAGTTCTCTCCAGAATGGTTGGATCAGTTCACAACTCCATCAACAATGTATTGTCCTAATTTTAGAAATGGTAATTTTAATTTTTGTTCTCAGAGAGCTAGAGGTGAAAAGTAGAAGTAAGAGGGGAATGGCATGAATATGGTCAAGAAGCCACAGCTTGAGGATCTGGTCTGAAATAAAAATGGTAATGCCTAAAGGATAACTCAAAAACCTAGGATACTGGTTCCAAGAGGGAGTCTGAAGAACAAGAATGTAAAAAGAAAATGTTCAGGAACTATTCATAATCTAGCTCCAGCCTATTTTTCCATATTTATTATACATTCATTACCTCTATGTCAAATTGGCCTACTTACTCTCTCCCAAGGTGGCTTTCCATGTCTTCACTGTGTTTTTGCCAAGTTTGTTTCTCATGTATGGAATGCAGTGTCTCCTCACCTCTATTAGAATTTAAGGCTCAGCTCAAGTACTATCTCAAATGAAAAACTTTTCCTGATTCCCCCTAATAATTAAGATTGTTTGGCTCCTCAAATTATCATATATTTAAATAAGGTTACAGTTGTCCACTTCTATCCCAGTTAATCTATCACAGAAAGTTCAAATAGCTTTGCTTAAAACAATCCACCCATCAAGCAAATGAAATATCATGTGTTCATTCCATGAAAATTTGAAAGGAATAAAATGCTTTGATTATTGAATAAAGACAGATCATATGCCGATGAGATATAGTATGATTGACATGTGCATGGTCTTGTATAAAACACACACACACACAAAAAAAAACAACAGTTTGGAATCATGAAGTCTAGTAGTGGGCCAATCTAGAGATAAAGGAGATGCAGTCAAATTATTTAGAGGAGATTGCTTCTCTCTCCCTCCCTCTTCTTCCCCACCTCTCTTCTTCTCTCTCTCTTTCTCTCTGTCTGTCTGTGTCTGTGTCTGTGTGTCTGTCTGTCTCTCTCTCTCTCTCCCCACCCTCAGCCAAAAACTAGCCGTGCTTACACTAATAGTTTTCATTTTTAAAAAAATGAACTGGCAAAGAAAAAAGAACCCCACCTTACAAACTTACCAGGGGGATAAGAAAAATTGGTTCGTCTTCAGAGAAGGATGGTTTAAAAAAAAAAAAAAAAGATACCCTAAAAGATACCCCTAAGATAGTTTATGTAATTTTAAATTTTAAATGTATACCTGAAGAATTCAAAAAAGGCATTAAAATCAAATAAAATGAGAGAAATTGAGGAAAACCATTAAAACAGAACCATCTAAGAAAAACAATAACAATATGAAAAAAAGTTAGCTAACAAGAAAAGGAGATACAGTCTTAAAAAAATAATAATAATAATTCTTTGAAAATTAGAATTGGAACCAGCTACACCCAGTGAAAGAACTCTGGGAGTTGACTATAAACCACTACATAGAATTCCCAATCCCTATATTTTTGTCTGCCTACATTTTTTATTTCCTTTACAGGCCAATTGTGCACTGTTTCAAAGTCTGATTCTTTTTGTACAGCAAAATAACTGTTTGGACATGTATACATATATTGTATTTAACTTATACTTTAACATATTTAACATGTATTGGTCAACCTGCCATCTGGGGCAAGGGGTGGGGGAAGGAGGGGAAAAGTTAAAACAAAAGGTTTTGCAATTGTCAATGCTGGAAAATTACCTATGCATAATTTTTGGTAAAAATTTAAAAAAATAAATAAAAAATAAAAACATTACATAAAAAAAAAAAAAGAAAGGACGATTCTAAGACTATGTCTAGGTAACTAGGGAAATATAATTAATAGAAATGTTAAGAAAAAATTTAGAAGGAAGAAAGAATGAGTCCTTTTTTTAGGCTAATTCAGTTATTGATATTAAGAAATAGAACTTTGACTTCAGAAGGTCATAAACATAGATCTAAAAGGGACATTAGATCTCTATTTCCATCCTCTCATTTAAAAAAAAAAAAAAAAAGAAAATTAGAATTGGACAAGGAAAAGCCAGTGAAATCTAAGAAAAATAAGAACAGTATGAAAAAAGTTAGACAACTAGAAAAGGAGATACAGTCTTTTAAAAAAATCAAATAATTCTTTGAAAATTAGAATAATGTGTGAAACATCTTGTAAGAAAAAAACAAAAGATCCAGAGAAGAGATCAAGAAGAAAAAACATAAGAATAATTGGACTACCTGAAAGCTGTGACCAAAAAAATAAAATAAAATAAAGAAGAAGAAGAAGAAAGTTGTCATAGAGATGCAACATGTGGGAAAGTAGAAATAGGAAAAAATCCACCAATCACCATCTCAAATAAAAAGAAATAATGAAAATATTATTGCTAAATTTTGAAACTCACAGATCAAAGAGAAATTTCTAAAATACAAAATAATTTCAAATATGCTAGAATTACAATTAGAATTATACAGGATTTATAAATAGCTATATATTATATAGCTATGAATAGCTATGTAAAGAAGACTGTAAGTCTTAAAATAATATATATTGACAAATCAAAACAACTAAACCTGTGGCCAAAATATCATATCCAACAGAACTAACCATAATATTGAATGGAAAAAAAAATGATATTCAATGGATTCAGAGACTTTCAGGATTTTGTCTCACCCAAACCTAAACTCAATAAAACTTTTAACAAATAATAGATAAGATCAAAAATTAATATCAAGGGACTTAATAAGGATAATTTTTTATGTTTTTTTTTTTACATTGAAATGTAAACCATATGTTTAAGATTGACATCAGAAATTGGGTAGTTCAAATGAAAGACTGAGAAAAAGCTGAGTATGATATAATTCTAAAAAGCAAAACTGGCTAGAAAAAGGTAAAAATTAGTAATTATGTTATACAAATGAGAGTCAGAGGAAAAACCAATTCAGAGACACCAGAGGGAAGAGCAGGGCTTATAATTCTAAAAACATATATGTAAATTTATGGCAGTGGAACAAGTTGTGTAAATTAATGGCAAAGGGATAAACAGGAGGGAAAAGGAGGCATAAGATGGGGTACAGAAGGGTATTTAGATTAACAGGAGTGGGATAAGGTGTGCAGATTAATGGGAGTGGATAAACAAGGAAGAAAAGGGTTGGGTGAGAAGATAAGGAAGGGATCCATGAGTGGAGGAAAGATTAATTAATAGTAAGGCAAATGAAGGAGTAGATTAATATAGAAGTTAGCAGAGAAAAGAAAAAAAAGAGATATATGTAAACACTATAACAAGGATTAGGAGTAGAATTTATTTTAAAAAAAGTAAGACTAGTAATCACTGATCTCAGACAAAGTCAAACTTAAAGATTCAATCAAAACCGAAATATCCATTATATGTCAGCCATATTGATATTGTTTAGATCCATGTCAACATATGTATAAATGCATATGTATTTATGTGTGTACTGTGTATATTATAGATATATGTAGTTGGGTATAGGTATGAATATGTATGTGCATATATATATGTATATATATGTATGTATGTGTATGTATATATTCCTGTGCTTAATAGTAACATACAGACAAACACATACATATATGCATATATATTAGTAAATATAAATATACCTGTGCTTAACTCTAGACTGCTTGGGGAAGGGGAGTGATGAAAAGGGAAAAAAGAATAAAGTAAAAAAATCTACAGCAGAAAATAAAAGAATAACCTTCAAGGAAGAAAAAAAAAATAGTTAATTAAATTGGGTGCATTTCATTTTATTCTAACTCTGAACATTGTCTAAATGTGGTGTGCTTTATTCTCTAATTAACCAGAATTCTACAACCACAAACAACAGTATTTCTGGGACTCAATTGTTCTATGTTTACTTTTTGAATTTTTTTCCTTCTTTTTGGGAAAGCTTTCAGTGTGTTCTTATATATTTGGTGCTTTTGTAATTTATACACCAAATGACTGCAGATTTAAATATAATACAATCCCCTCAGGGTAGGATTTGGATTTCTTTTTTCTAATTCTTTTATTTATCTGCCAGTCACTACATGTGAATAAAGGTTATCTTTGACATAGGTTCAATTATAACTCTACCCTTTAAATCAGTGATAATTCCTGTGAACTTCATCAAATTTGGTGAGAACACAACATATTTCTAATGAATCTTACATCACTTTGTTATTTCAAGCAAACATTCAGAATATCTCAACTGTTTCATCAGATTTTGAATATAGGTCCAGAGCTAAGTGGTGGGGGAGAGCAAGGATAGTAAAGTTGTTGATCACTCTGAACCTTTTGAACACTAAGATCTATATTTTCCAGAAATTTTTCTCCTTATACTAGCTCCAAAGATGATATAAACTCAGTATTGAAAGCTACTGAAATTAAATCATAAGCATGGCTTCTATGAGCAAAAAGTGATCCATGAAATTGTAAAACAAATTACTCATCAAGGAGATGCTTAATCTTAACACTTAATATGCATTACTTATATTTCTGATACCTACATATTTTTAGATATCAGAAACTGAAATTATTGTAAATATATATGTATATGTATGCATGTGTATATACACATACACATATATACTATGGTAAAGTTGAGTCCTTAGGAATGTGGATTCTTGAAAATTTGCCCCTTTCTAATTATCTCCCTTTCTAATCTGATTCAATTAATTTAAAAGTCACTGAATGTGCAAAATGAAATAATTGTGGCAAGCATTGTGTGAGGTAAATAGTGTAAGATTTAGCCCCTGATCTCCAATTGCTTTAAAATCAAATCTCAATTCTGAGGAATGCCACTTTTTAAAATATATAGTCTATTGGTAAAACAACTGGAGAAAACAGCATAGCCAAATCAGTAAATAATGTAGCAAGGAATAATGCTCTTCTTTTACCAGAATGTAAACATGGCACTTTATTAGAAAATCATCTAAGGTCCTGAGAGTTTCAAAACTTTATTCCTGATCATTTATGTCAGATGTAAAGCATAAAACCAGGCTGTCTTTACTCCTAGGTAGACTCTCATCAATATCCTGGCTGCCCTCCATGGTATAAGCATTTAATAAATATTTGCTAACATGAATTAGAATAAGGAATCACTTTCTAAAAGAGTGAGTATGATATATCAGCTATAGTTCAGGATGCACATCTGCTACTCAAATGATCTGAGACTACACTACATCTTTCTAGGAATTGTTAAGAGGCCTTATTATAACACAGTCACTGCCTTCCAATTCTTCATTACTTCAAAGAGCTTAAAATAGGATTCAATAATCAAGGTACTTTACCTTTACCTATGAAAAGTCAATTAATAATAACAAGTTTAAATAATTGTTAAAGGCAACAGTAGAAGAGATGTTGGATGAATAATGCCTAATGAGTGATACAGAATATAAATGTCCTTATTACTCAGAGAAGGGAGAATCTTTTTCAGGCTCAGTTCCAGCAAAAGTGCAAAAAACTACTGGCATCTTCCAAGAATAATGAATACATCTCCAATAAATTGGAGAATTAGGGAAGTTTTGAGGGGCATATCTTGCAAAGTATATATAGAGTGATAAGATATCAGAGTGGAGAATGATGCAGTTTAAAAATTCATTTGTGGAGCCAGAGTTCATAACATACATGTGCTATCTGAGGAAAATCCAAAGTGTACCCCAGGACCTGAAAACAATACCACCAACGACCAGAGAAAAGGAGATATTCTTGAATTGGGTATGGGGGACAAGGCAAGGGGCTCCTTTTAGAATGAAAATATTTGATAACTGGAAAAAATAGTCTGGGGTATGAGGTAAAAATAAAAAGTTTGAGAATTACCTCTAAAATACTTTTTCTAAATTATTTAAACTGATTTTTGCTACAAGAAAAGTTTTATTCAATAAGATGTAGTTGAATACCTCTAGTTTATCACATGTCTAACACAATCTTAATCCTAATGTAATGAAACTTTCACTTGTATTTTCAGAACTTTGTATAGGGCCTTGAACATAGTAGGCATGGATAACTGTTGATTGATTGATTACATTTTAATTTATTTTTTTTCACAATAGCATGACATCCCATTGCAAATGTCATAGAATCATAGATTTGGAAAGAGGTGGGGCCTCAAAAGTCAGATCCAGTCTCCTTCACCTCATAGATAAGGAAAATCATCCTGAGAGAAGATAAATTACTTTTGCAGTTGTTTCTTATCACAAAGTTAATAAGTGTTTGAGGCATATTTTGTGATCTTAAGCCCAACATTCTAATCAGTACTCCCAAATTGCCAATTCTTATTCTTTCTCATCCCCCCAAAGTGAGAATCCAAACTCTATTTGCAGACTTTCTAATTATTCTCACAGTTTCAGCCACTACTACTACCACCAGCTCCATGATATCCATTCCGCATTTCTGCTGTTTATTGTTACTCCCAGTTCAAATTCCTTATTCTGTATTGCCTGCCTATTGATTCTTTGGACGATTAGTTAATCAGTTGTCAAGTTCTTATTAGATGGAAAGTACTGTGAAAAGTTCTGGGCTACAAAGAAATGCAAAAGACAGTTCTTGTTCCAAGAACATATCCAATCTTGTATGGAAGACTATTAAAAAAAAAAAAAAAAAAAAAAAAAAAAAAGCCCTGTATACAAACAAGTTAGATATATCCTATGTTGGAGAAAATAAATGGAAGGTAATTATATTAAAAGATGAGGAGGGATATCAGAAAAGATTTCTTGTTAAAGATAGGATTTCAGCTAATATTTGAAGGAATTCTAGAAGCAGAGATGAGGAGACAGAAAATTCTAAGCACAAAAAATATCTAATGCACAGATTCAGGAGAAAGAATGTGTACAAGGAGTAGCATAAAAATCAATGTCACTGTATCACAGAGTGCATAAGGATTAATAAGGCATTAGAACATGGGAAAGACAAAAGAAGGCTCATTTATAGAAGTGATAGAGATTGATATAAAATGATGTCTCAAGATCTGAAAACTGATAACAAAATTTTCTGATTTTCTGTTGATTTTGATTATATTTGTTTTACTTATTAAAAAAGAAAACTTTCTAATTTGATGTAATTGGTGTTATCCCTTTTACATCTCACTTTGCTCTGTCTCTTGTATATTCATAAATTTATTAAAATAATTAAAGGGGGAAAATGACAAATGTTGGAGGGGATGTGGAAAAATTAGAAAATTAATTCATTTTTGGTAGAATTAAAAACTGATCCAACCATTTGGGAGAACAATTTGGAATTATGCCCAAAGAGTTATTAAGCTGCCTATATTCTTTAATCCAGAAATAACACTATCAGTTTTATTACCAAAGACGTTTAGGGGAAAAGGAAAAAAAAAATGTATGTTCTAAATTACTTAAAGCAGGTCTCTTTGTGGTGGAAAAGAACTGGAAATTTCAGGGATTTCTATAAAGTGGGGAATGATTGAACAAATTGTGATATGATTGTGAGGAATGCTTCTGTGCTGTAAGAAATGATGAGCTCAATGATTTTATAAAAACTTGGAAAGACTTACATGAAATAATGGAGTCAAATGAGCAGAACCAAGAGAACATTACATACAGTAAGAACAATATTGTTTTAAGAATGACTTTGAGCAATGTCATTTTGAGTATTATAAATAATCAAATTAAGTAGAAAAGACATATGAAGAAAAAACACTATCTGTATCCAGAGAAAATAATATACCTATTTGTGTTTCATGGTAGCCATCTCTGAGGTGAGGGGGGAAGAGAAAAAAGGGGGAATTAATTTTACATAACTGTGTTGTGTATTTAAAAGAAATAGCAAATTGTACATAGTGAATTTGTGTTTTCATATGCAATCATCTTTTTTATTGTACTATGTTGTGGAAATGTTTGTTTCATTCCAACAATTACAAATATTTGTATCTCTAAAAAAAAAAGTGATGGAGATTAAAAAAATAAATTTGAGCTTTTCCACTTAGAATAAAACTAAGAGTGCTTTCATTTTCATTTCATTCACAGGTTTTGCTAATCCACTTACTGGCATAGCAAATTCATCTCAGAGCAGCATGCATAATGCTTTACACATCTACATGAATGGCACAATGTCCCAGGTACAAGGATCTGCTAATGATCCCATCTTTATCCTTCACCATGCCTTTGTGGACAGGTCAGTTGACTATTACTCATAAGGGGATACTTCAAAAATGTTTCAATACTCTAACTGTAGCAACATGATATAATGAATAAAGTGTTGGATCTGGAATCAGGAATAGGGACGGGGACTAAATCTATGATATCTTTATGTAGGGAATTTCCATGTGAGAAAATGCTCACTACCCATGGAATCTGAACTTCCTCTTCCATTTTTTTTTTTTCATAGAAAGTTGATTAGAGATTAAGTAATTTGGCCAAGGTCATATAGATAGTATGTGAAGAATTTGAAGCAGTAATCTAAATATGGGATATTGTAAGGATGCAGTTCCCTCAAAACAAGAGAAAGGAATTGTAAGGATCCTTTAAATGGGCAGGCACAGCGCAACAGGAGATTTGAGTGGCCCAGAAGTAATCTCTGTGGACATAGGACTGCCCTGTGGGTTGGATCCTGGCCATATTGAGATAGCTTTGTAATGGGTGATGGATCTCTTGCTGGTTGGCTGTGTGTGTGACCTCACAGGCCCTTTATAAGCCCACTGCAGACAGCAGTCGCTCTCTTTAACCTGGCTCCCTAACCTGGGGTAGCTGAGCCAGCCTGATGGATAGCCGAGAGATAAGGAGTTTGGTAGTGAACACATGGGTCTTCAGATCATGTGTTCATTAAGGAGTTAACAAATCAGGGCACTATGTGAGTAGGTATAATAAAGGCTTTTAAGATTACACATGGCTGTTCTTGAGTGCGCTACCAGTTATTAAACTATAGATTCAAGAAATTGTGGCCAGAGACCTTTGAAGGCCTCAGAGGAGGTGAGCCAGGTAGAATTGACACTGCAAAGGTCAGTGGTCAAAGGTACTCTGTTGGGCCTAGGACAGACTGGTAATAGTTACTTCCAGGAGTGCATGTTACAGGATATAGTTTGAAATGGTAATGAAGTTCATCAAGATACTTCCTTGCTTTCCATTAATTCACAAAATTGTGCTGTTTTGGGGCAAAAGATACAAAGGTAAGAAATTTAGGCTTAATCTTCCGTGAAATTACCTTTTGGTCTTGGGATTTCCAAATTTTAAGATATAAATGGCACTGGAATTATTACCACTTTACAATTGAACCAAACACTTTAAAAAAAAAGATCCACCCTAGAAGAGATGATCCAAGGGTTAAATTCAGATAATGTATGAAACTTTCCCAGCTCTTCAACTACTCGTTTCTTTCCTTTCAGCCTACTTTGTATTTAAATATTTTGCATGGAATTTTTTTATGTATGTCTTTGTTAGAAGTCCAATATTAGAATGTGAGCATCTTATAAAGAGGAAAAGTATTATTGATAGTGTTTTGTATCCTCAGCACCTGACTTAGTGTTTGGCAATATTAGTCACTTTATAACTGCTTGTTGATTATTTGATTCATACAGCTAATATACTGAATCAATGAAAATACTATACTAATCATTTCATTGCTCCAAGTAATATACCAGTAAGTATTAAGCCTTGCTAATTCCAGCATGGTCAAGCATAATAGGTAAATTGGGCATTTATAATATATGAATTGTGTTAACAGAGATATACAAAATGAAGAAAAGACACCAATAATTCTGTAAAAAAAAAAAATCACTCTCTCCATTTCGTATCTAAAGAGGTCCCCTTAGACTTCTTCAACTGATCAGACAGTTAATTTGATATATATTAATGAGATAAATTGACAAAAAGTTAGAATTAACACATACATTCCTTCTGGAGAATGGCTTGGGCAAAGGTAGTGAATTATAACTTCAGAAAAACATCATGAAACAAAATTCCTCTGCACTAATAGCAATTAAGCATGAATTGAAATCATAAATTGAGAAATTGAATCATGTTGATTGCTAACTGACTTCTGAATGTTTTCAGGATTGGGGAATTGGCTGGAAGCTCTACAAAGTAATGCCCTTTCCCTGATTTAATGGAAAACTTAAGAAAAAACTCCTCCTACTCCTAGCCTATGATTCAGTTAAACTTAACAAACTTGTGTTAGTACCTTCTAAGAGAAGATCACTGTACTCAAAGGTAAAGGAAGATCTAAAGTATTCTACTTTGGGGATTCAGAGAAATCTCAATTTCTTTATTTTGTCTTCAAACAAGGGAACTGCAGCAGGTATTGTCTAAGATTATTTCTAAAATCATAATTCTCTACTTCTAAAAATAAATCTCTTCTGATGGAAGTGACAGTGTAATACATTGGTGCAATTATGGTTATTTAGAAGTCTTTGTGACAGATTAATCTTGCTTTTCATTATGATTAAGAAATGAGATAGATAGGTAAGTACAAAACATCAGATAAATTGTTTCAATCCTTTGCTACACCTAACTCTTAGCACGGAGAATTGAGTCAATGTGTTTCTTCACCAGAGTTGACATTTAAACCATAGTGACCTGACTAGGATAGGAGGTAAAGAATACTTTAAAAATAAACATACCAAGACTGTGTGTTTAAAAAAAAAATAATAATTTAATAAATTTACCCTTACCTCTCAAAGTTAGGCAGCTATGATTAATGTTGTTTGTTTCTTTCTTTCTTCTTATATTAACTAAGACTGATACTAAAGCTGGGCTTAAAGTCAGGGATACTTGAATTCAAATCCTGTCTGAAATACTCAATAACTGTATGACTGGACAATTCATTTACTTTCTGTTTGCCTCATTTTCCTCAAAATTAAAATAAAGATAATAAGATCATTTATTTCCCAGAGTTCTTGTGAGGATTAAATGAAATAATGTTTTTAAATTGCTTAACACAGTACCTGACACAGAATAAATGCTTAATAAATGTTATTGTTGTTATTACGATGTCTAAATACCAATGTTTGAATTCTGTGCTCTTTAAAGGAAGATAAGGTTGGCTACACAATTCAATCTTTCTTTTTCTTTTCTTTTCTTTTCTTTCTTTCTTTCTTTCTTTTTTTTTTTTTTTTTTTTTTTTTTTTTTTTTTTTTTTTTTTGGAAAGCTATCGGGGTTAAGTAACTTACCCAGGGACATATAACCAGTAAGTGTCTGAGACCAAATTTTAACTCAGGCTTCTAGACCTAGTGTTCTAACCATTGTACCACCCAGTTGCCTCACAATTCAGTCATGATGAAATTCTCAATGCTTTGTCCTTCTTTTTTCTAGATTGTTGTAGAAATTTTCTTTTACTTATTTTTACTACTTGTAATTATCTCTTAATTTTTAAAATTTATTTATATTAACTTCTCAATAGTATTTTATTTTTCCATGTGTTCTGAACTTTTCCCCCTCTTTCCCTTAGACAGCAAGCAATCTAAGTTAAATATAAGCAATTCTTTTATTTTTTTTATTTTTTGTTATTAATTTTTATAATTATAACATTTTTTGACAGTACATATGCATAGTTAAAATTTTTTTTTTACAACATTATACCTTGTCCTCCCTTCTGTTCCGAATTTTTTCCCCTCCTTCCCTCCATCCCCTCCCCTAGATGGCAGGCATTCCCATACATATTAAATATCTTACAATATATCCTTGGTATAATATATATGTGCAGAACCAAATTTTGTTGTTGTTGTTGTTGCAAAGGAAGAATTGTATTCAGAAGGTAAAAATAATCTGGGAAGAAAAACAAACAAACAAAAGCTCACAGTTTACACTCATTTCCCAGTGTTCCTTTTCTAGATGTAGCTGATTCTGTCCATTATTGATCAATTGGAATTGGATTAGCTCTTCTTTGTGTTGAAGATATCCACTTCCATCAGAATACATCCTCATACAGTATCATTGTTGAAGTGTATAATGATCTCCTAGTTCTTGAGCAATTCTTTTAAACATATTCCATATTCACACTGTGCTAGAAAAATCAGATCAGGGGAGAGGAGAGGCCCATGAGAAAAAGGAAAAAAAAAAAAAAAAAAAGATGAAATACTTTGTTTAGATCCATATTGAGTCTCCTTAGTTCTTTCTCTAAATGTGCATCATATTTTCCATTCCAAGTCTGTTAGAATTATCTCTAATCACCATATTATTGAAAAGAGCCAAGTCCATCACGTTGATCATTACATAATCTTGTTACTGCGTTTGATGTTCTCTTGGTTCTGCTCACTTCACTCATCATCAATCCATGTAAGCCTTTTCAGGATTTTCTAAAATCAGCCTGCTTATCATTTTTAGATAAATAATATTCCATTACATTCAAATACAATAACATATTCAGCCATTCCCCAACTGATGGGCATCCACTCAATTTCCAGTTCCTTGCCACTACAAAAAGTATTCCATATCCTTCTTAAGCTACTCATTTTACATCTGCATCTATTCTGTTTTGCTATACAACCTAAGCCTTTTTTTGTCATAGGGAATTGATCTAGGGGAATTTTGTACTCCCCGTGATTCTGAAGATTTTCAATTCCATCTGAGGGGATTCTCTTTGGGAGCATAGAATACTGGGTAGAGTGCTGGACTTAAAATCAGAAACTAAATTCAAATCCTACCTCAGTCATTTAAAGTTATGTGAACCCAAGTAAGTGACATGACTTCTCTTTGCTTCAATTTTCTCAAGTGTAATATGAGATTTGATTCAATATCATC
Organism: Sminthopsis crassicaudata; assembly: GCF_048593235.1. Lineage (NCBI taxonomy): Eukaryota > Metazoa > Chordata > Mammalia > Dasyuromorphia > Dasyuridae > Sminthopsis > Sminthopsis crassicaudata. The sequence goes on from NC_133619.1 coordinate 560,128,937, forward strand.
AAGGATCCCTTTGAGTTGTATATCTGAGATTCTTTTAAATCCACTATGAATTTACTATGAAACTCTAGAGTTGAAAGAACCATGAATGGTACAGTTTACTTTGAGTCCTTAGAACTAGGATTTAAAATAAAACCCCAAAAGACCCAGATTTTACTAAGCTAACAATCTTTGAGGAAAGATGGCATATCAACAATCATGTGCAGAGAGAATAAATGTACAATTAATGGTAAGTAAACTCAAAGAGAATACAGTAGTATTAATATGGATATAAAAAGAGTTGTTTTTTTTAATAATGGTATTCAATTTTTCCACATATGTGCAAAAATAGCTTTCAATATTCATCTCTGCAAAACCTTGTCTTTCAAAAAGTTCTTCCTCTCTCCATCCCTCTCCCCTTCCCTAGAGAATAAGTAATCTGATATAAGTTAAATATATGCAATTCTTCTAAACATATTTCCATATTCATCATGCTGTGCAAGAAAAAGAAAATCAAAAAGAAAAAAGAAAAAAACACAAAAAAGAAAAAACTAAACAACCAACCAAAAAAAGGTGAAAATACTATGCTTTGATCCACATTCAGTCTCCATAGTTTTTGCTGGATATGGATAGCTCTTTCAATCACAAGTTTATTTGGAACTGCTTTAATTGAATCATCTCATTGTTGAAAATAATCAACTTTATGACAGTTGTTCATTATGTAATCTTCTTGTTACAGTATACAATGTTTTCTGGGTTCTGCTCAATTCACTTAACATCAGTTCATGTAAATCTTTCCAGGCTTTTCTGAAATCATCCTGCTTGTCATTTCTCATAAAACAATAATATTCCATTATATTAATATACCAGAACTTATTCAACCATTGCCCAACTAATGGGCATCCATTCAATTCCCAGTTCCTTGCCACTACAAAAAAGGTTGCTACAAATATTTTTGCACATGGGTTTTTTCCCCTTTTTTATGAGCTCTTTTGGGGGAAATTGCAGTAGACACTGCTAGATCCAAGAATACGCACAGTTTTATAGTCCTTTGGGCATGGTTTCAAATTGTTCCCCAGAATGGTTTAATTATTTCACAACTCCACCAACAATGCATTAATGTCCCAGTTTTCCTACATTCCTTGCAACATCTATCATTATCTTTTATGAAAAGTCTTTTAACAGAAGATGAGATTTTTATTCAACACTTGAAAGAAATCAAGGAAAGCCAAGAGCAGAAGTGAGGAAGAACATCTTAGGTATCAGGGACTGCCAGGGAAAATGCCCCAAATCATGACATGGGATATCTAGTTCAAGGACAATAAGGATGTCAGTAGCATATGTATGTAAAGGATAATGAAATAAAAGGAGACTAAAAAGATAGATCAATTGGTTATAATAGGTCTTTAAAATTCAAAAAGAAAGTCATAATTTTTCCTGGTCACTTTTATGGCTTTGAGTCAATCAATGAAATAACCCAATCTGCCATTTAAAGTAACTGACAAGATTCTATACCCTGATATCTTTATTTCAGGTAAGAATATATCTCTATTCAATTAACTAATAATAGGCTTTAGAATATGAGAAAAGGTCATCAACCAATTCAGATGCTCTTGAATGCCATTGAGTAAGTTGGAATTATTTTGTGCAAGGAAAGGTATTCAAATGGATTAAAAAACTTAGTCCTGGTCTGTGGGATTTGCAAAATGCCAGGAAGCTAAATTAGAAATGAAGATTGGGCATCTGCAAGAGTAGAGGAAGTTTTGAATTAAGCCATTATTAAGTAAAAAAGAACTTTGATGGGAAGAAAAGAGCTCTTGACCTCACTCTCTGGTCAAAAGAGGACTTGATAAACTTAGAAGGATCATGACTTGTAATTTTTAATTGATATATTGGCTATGTCCCCCAAATAGCAGTATCTACTTAAGGAGACAAAGAGAGAGTGAACATGAAGAGAAAAAACAAATGCAAGACTACAATGAGCTTAGCCAAAAAGCTATACCATATCAAAGGGTTATATCTTAAGGATATCAACAACAACAAATTTTAAAAGGACTTCCAGAAGCTGTAGGTTACCTGTTTTGATATATTCACTACCTAAGCTTGAGCCCACTTTTCCCTGGACTCTATAGATACTAAAACAGTGTGTCACAAAACTTTGGAAAAAAAGCTATTTTTATCAATAATATCAGCAGAATAAGTGTCTCTTTCTAAAGGTTAGTTGTCTGCCTGACAAATTTATATAAACTGATAATATGGATAGAACCCACTAATGGGAAGTCATGAGTTTTAAATTAAGAAAAATAATTCATTCCCCTCCAAATTAGTTATAAAACCACAAGGGAAAATGTGTTGCCCTCAATGGATGTGAGTTGTCAGTGGAATTGGGAGTTGGGAGTTAGTTCCAGAGTAAGTACCATATTAGCAAACAACAACAGCAACAACAATAATTGAACATTTTAAACAATTTAACAATTTAAAGTATCTACATAATTGTATATGCATTATGAATTGAGACTAATGTTATATAATGGACACATACTAGCTCTTTGTCATTTTGTTCTGACAAAAATTTCACAAGAAAAAAGTAGATACAGATAGTGTAACTAGACAAATAATTGCTTATTATAAACTTAAAACAAACCTGTAATTAGAATTTGTGAGGTTACTTTAGTTTACCACCATTATGTCTTTCTCTTTTTTTTTTTTTTGAAAAGTAAACTATTTATCTGTCTTCAGTCCTCTCTTCCCTCCCCATTTTTCAAGATCTTGCAGAATTCATTTACATTGAGTCAGTGATCACACTAGCCACTTCTTTGTGTAATCTGGGATGTAATTCTTTTGATTATGGTGACTATAATTAGCTCAGTCCCTTTGTTATACTTCTCTCTTTACTATGGATTTCAGTTCCTTTTTAATTATATTTTTTTGTGATCTCAATGCAAAGGTTATTATTTCTGGGAGAGGGAGGAAAATTAGAAGAAATAAGAGATTGAGATTTCTGCACACCTGCTTCTCTCTTTCTGAATTCCTATAATTGTATCATTTGTAACCATTGAGCAATTCACCCAAATAGCAATTCCATTTACTCCTTGATATTCCCCTTCCCAATATGTTTTTAAACTTTTTTTGTCTCCTTAGCATTTACTACAAGCCCAGCCATTCAGAATATTTGTATTCATGGCAGTATCATTTATATTCAAACTCAGCTATCCATCCTTGCTTTTGTTTTCTAAAAGTATCTCTTTTAAAAATCAACATTTGATTAGTAAACTTTCTGGGCATCTATAGAATTGGCACATATTTGGGCATCAGGACCATTTAATGTCTTCAACTTGTTTTTCCCTATGTAATTATTTGAGATGTCAACAATGTAAATACTTGAATTATGCAAATTGTATTTACTAGTACTATAAACAAGTAAAAATGTATTTCTTGTCCTGGAAGATAAAATCTATTGAAAATTGGTTCCATAAAGAAAAAAAAAATGTCCCTTAGGCTGATTTTGTGCAATAATTGGGGCCATAGTTTCCAACCTCTGATCTATTTTAAATTTTCACAACCCAAATGTAGGGTACTGTAATGCTGCTGGTCAGTCTTTGTCTGGTTTCCTCCATTGCTAATCCTTTCATCTTCCTTAACTAGCTACTGTCGATTCCTATGAAATTTCTCATTTCTATTTCATCGACTCATTAGTCCTCATTGGTTAGAATCGCAAGTTCTTTTTGTTGTTTATTTTTTGAGAAATTAAACAAAGGGTCTATTTGTACCAAATGCTGTGAATGAATGCCATGAAGCTTGGTTTGGTCTGATTATGAATACCAAGAGGTATATTTAGCTTGATGCAACAGAATTACCAGGCAAAAGAACTATAGAATTCAGCTTTTTGAAAGGAGAGACCTTTATAAGTAATTATTTAGTTGAGGCAACTATGTTTTTTTAATTGTGTTTAATTATTATAAACTTGATGATCATCAATAAAAACAATGAAATAAACCTACTAGATGAAGATTAATAGCACATGCAAAAATATAAACCTGACACACTATTTTTCTCCTAGTATTAATTTTAAAGCTTTTTTATTTTCAAAACATATGCATAATTTTCAACATTCACTCTTGCAAAACCTTGTGTTCCAAATTTTTTCTCCCTCCTTCCCCCACACCCTCCCTTAGACAGCAAGTAATCCAACATATGTTAAACATGTCCAAATATTCCATATAAATTTCCACAATTATCATGCTGGACAAGAAAAAAATAGATCATAAAGGGAAAAATGAGAAAGAAAACAAAATGCAAACAAACAACAAAAAAGTGAAAATACTATGTTGTTATCTATACTTAGCCCCCACAATACTCTTTCTGGGTGCAGATGACTCTCTCCTTTACAAGACCATTAGAACTGGTTTCAATTCCTAAGTCTTTTAACAAAATAGAATTAACAAATTAAATTTTACCAAAGGTATTTTGTTCTATGTCCCTTTTTAAGATTGATCTGAATTTCCTTAAATCAATCTTTAATTTTCATTAAATTTTCTTTTACATGGCCTCAGTATTTAAAATTCTTCTAATTCTGATGAACTTCCTTTGAATCACCTCATATAGATGTTTCTATATTTGTTTTTAATATGCTTCTTGTCCTCAATCTGAAGCATTAATTTCATCAGTATAGATAACACCTGGTCCAGAAACGAAGATAATCACTAATTCAGGCAACTCTCTTATATTTTAGGGAATTAGAAACTTCTTTGGGGCTCTGTCCATGACTAATGGACCAGTGTTTTTAAAAAGCATATATTAAGTGCCTGCTATGTGCCAGACATTTTGCTCAGTACTTGAATGTTGAAGGCTGACCATGAGCACACGTTTTCCTCTAAGACTGGCAATTAATGTAGTCACCATACTACTTTTTCTTTATATTTGGCAATTTATAGCATTTTAATATTCCTTTGCAAATTAATACATTAAAGTGCATTCAAATATTCTTTATTAGAGAATACAGTTTTTTCTAGGGATGTTTTCCTCTACCTAGAAGGAGACAACTATTATTAATATAGTTGACTAGGTTACTCACAGGAAATTTTGAAGCCCCAACTAAGTCCACTTTAAGAAGATAAAACTAGTTTTGGACCTGCAGTTCAAAGCTCAGTCCCAAAGATCATTCCTTTTTTTTTTTTTTTTTTTTTCAGGAGATTAATATTTTACTAGACTGAATTCCTACCCTGAATTTCTGTGTTTCAATCAGCTGACCTTAGAAGCTCCCAAGATGGCTACTATATTCCCTTCACCTAAAAGGAAAAAGATCAAATGAAAAGGTCAAGAATTAATACTTATTATTCTGGGGCCGTATGGTTTTAGTAAGGGAGAAAACTGAGACTTTTCCCTTAAATCATAATCTCTCACCAGATACGTATCACTATATTTACCAAATAACAGAAACAGAGGCAAAGTTGATTAATCTATCTGAATGCCTTCACAGCTAATCAAAAAGATATAATGCACAAACTTTCTCCACCCCATTCCTTATATATCATCCTAAATTTCTCATATGTTCCACATAGAGAAATTGAATCAGCCAAGGAAGCTGAAGACATTTGTGCTTTTTAACTGAGATATTAAGTGACTTATTTGTGTCAAAGGCAGTATTTTAACCTAAGCCTTCCTGATTCTGTGACTAATATTATCCAGTATTTTAAAAAACACTTATTAAGTACCTAATACATACCAGGTATTTTGCTCAGCACTTGAGTGTCAAAGGCAAAGCATGACTCCAGACTCCCCATAACTATGCCTTACTGGCTCTCATATGTTTATATTATACTCCAAATATTGTAGAACTATGTACAATTGCACCAGTAGCATAATGTTGACAGTTATTTTTGTGTATGCATGCTTAAGGTATCTTTAGGTTGTATAAGAAAAAGAAGAAAAGGAAAATAGGGATATAGAAGAAGAGATTTTTAAAAATCAGATCTGGACAAGTGACAAATAGAATGAATGTAGCAATCAACAAAGCTTAGTAACATATAAAATCACATTATGGACAAAGATACATGGCTCTGGTATTATCACTCTCTGTTTCAATCAGTGGGGAGTGGGGTACAGACAGAAAAGAAGAAGAAGGGGTTGGAGAGATCTGTTTGCTCTATACTATGAACCTTTTTCTCAAGTTATGTAATTCAAGCATGTACTCTAGCTCCACTGTAGGTACTGAATAGTTGACTCTCCCAATGTGTGATAATTTCATATTAAAATTTAAAGCCCATCACAATTTGACTCCAATCCTTCACTTCAATGATGTTGGTTCTTACTAAGTGCTAATGAGATTAATGAGATACTTAGGTTCTTACTAAGTGCTAAGTTGGTACTTGGCAATTCTCTAGTTCCGGCCTTTACTGGGAGTTTTACATCTGTTGAACTCCTGGGGAGGAGCTTGCATGCATTAGGAGGAGCAAGTTCATTGGTTGAAGTGAATTTTTCCCAGAAGCCCTTCCGTTATCCCATGCCCATTCTCTGGGAGGTTAAAAGAGGGCGGCACTCAAGAGATAGAGTCTTGTCTGGACTAGATTTGAGGCGGCTCTCTGCAGGAGGGGAAGCCACTACTCTGGACCACAGTTGACAGCAACTGTCTGGAGACAATGGCTCTCTACAGGAAGAAGAATCTGTCTGAGAGATTTGAGTTGACATACCAGATCTCCTCCCAGAGAGCAATCGGCAGCTTCTGGAGACAACAGCTCATTACACAATATGATTTTACATTAGACTCTCTAATGCACTGTACATTCCAGCCAAACTATTCCCAGAACATTCTTTCTTCCTATTTGGTTTATTTGCCCAAAGTGGTTCTGATGTTTACCATATCCTCCTTGCTTATCTTCTCTTGGAACTCTTATCTACCTTCTAGAATCACCTTAAATGTATCTCTTACAAGAGACTGTTCCTGATACTGCCTAGTTATTAGTGCCCACTCTTATTTTATTTGGTCTATTTTGCATTTTTTTCATTCATTACATCTGTGCATGTTGCTTTTTCCCAGAAAAAAAAAAAAAGTGAATTTTTTGAGGGTAAGGAGGAGCTATTTTAATTTTTATCTTTTTTTCCCTAATGCCTAGCATAATACTTCGCACATAATAGATTCATAAGAAATTCTTGTTGAATTTAGTTGGATTTTAACTATGAAATCAAAACTATTTTAAAATCCCTTCCTAATACTGATGTGCATATCATTAGCACACTCACCAAGCCCAACTATAGTGTGTCTTTTGGATCCTCTGTCAGAGGAACAAGAATTTGATTTGGTAAGACAGGAATTAGTCAAAGTAGATCAGAATCTACCAAAGGCAACTAGGTGATATGGTAGATAGAGAACTGATATGGTAGATAGAGAGCTTAAGTCAAAAAGACCCAAGTTCAAATCCTGCCTCAGTCACTTACCCTGGACAAGTTATTTCACTTCTGTTTGCTTTGGTTTCCTAATTTGTAAATTAGGATAATAATAGCACCTGCCTCCTAAAGTTTTTATGAAGATCAGAGATAATAACTGTAAAGAGCTTAGCATAGTGCCTGGCAGAGAGCAAATGCCAAATACAAATGTTTAATTATCATTATTTTGACTGGTTGATTTTGAAACTTTTATCTTATAGCCAGGGGTATGCTGGTAAATGTTTAACAATCAGCTTATTGGGAATATATTCAGGACACTTATTTTTTAAAGTTTAATTTCTATTCTTAACATTTTTACCATCATTTTCAAAAATTTAGACAATCAACAAAACAATAAATCAAAAAATTGTTTTGCAGTATTTGCTGGTTTCTGAGGTGTAAATGTTAGTCCTAAATATTCAACTATCAACTCTGGCTCTGATTAAGTCCCATTTATAATTCTCTTCACTCATTTCTGTAGTCGCCCCTTAAACTAACTGAAATTACTCATGGGGAAGACAACATAACCAGAAGCACATTTCTGTTCTGGGTCCCCATTATCATCAATCATTCCCAATATCATCAATCATTCTCACAGAAGTATACTATTTAGTAAGGGAATCCTTAGAATCACATTTTTTAAATGTTCTTCTTTACTGACAAGTACTGTATCTGTTCTCCCCAGTCTTACTGTTCTGTAGCTGCATGTGAATCTTGAACAGGCACATACCCGATACAAAATATTCTAAGGATAGCTCCTTCTCTTCAGCTACAAATTAATTACATCTTCCAGTATGACTTTGCTGCTGCACTAGCTTGTCAGGTTTCCTCTCCCCCTGCCCCTTCTCTCCCAATCTATACTGTGATACCCATGCTGGGAAGCATCCTTGACATGCATACCAAGTATTCATCCAGCAGTAAACTCAGCAGCACAGAAATATGTCAAGCAGTGGGATGGCAACAAGGCAGGTCCTCAGGGGTGCTGGGAGGATTTGCAGATCGCTCAAGTCACAAAGGCAGAAAGCCCAATGAGATGGAACAAGGGAGGATCTCTTATTTCAGAAGCAAAGCAATGCCATGAGATCTGCTTGAAATATGAGATGGATCCTCTTTTTCTGTGTATCTGAAAGAATATTTCACTAAGAGGTTATTCTTACTCCTCCCACCACCAAAGCCTGATACTTGGAATGTGCATGGCACATAGTAAGTATTTAATAACATTTAATTATTGACTAAAAGTGTTTATTTATTAGAGGGATGTGAAACTCGGCACAGGGAGTCATGTACATCACATTATGTGATGTACAACCCTAAAGCACCTGTTAAAGAGATTCAAGATATATGTGTCTGGTTTTCTGAAACACAATTGAAAAATTCCATTTAACAATTTTAAGTGTTTACCATGTGTAAGGAACTATGGATTCCAGAAAACAGAAACCAAAACAAAAAAGCACTCCCCTCCCCCAAAAAACCACAACCTTCCCTGCCTTCAAGGAGAAAATATTCTTTAGGGAGGGGAGGGGAATTTTTTTTTTTTAATGTAGCAAAAAGGAAATTTAAATTATATGATAAATGAAAAATTTATTTTTGAAGGGAAGAATTATTAATAACTGTGGAACAGGGCTTGCCTCATATGGGAAGCACCACCTGAGCTGTGCTTAGCAGACATCTAAGGAGTCTGAGTCAGGTGAAAAAAGAATCATTTTCGGACATGGAGAACTACTCTATGAAGACATGGAGGTGGGAAATTGAATGCTGTTTGCGAGAAAGAGATTACATGTCAGCTTGATTAAGATATTGATTTTAATTATATCAGGACAATGAATATGCCTATGTAGCCTAAATAAATTTCACATATGATGCTTCCTTGTAAAAATTTTGTCCTTATTCAAATGGTATTAAAAATTAATTGCCATGATTCAAGTATATCGATGATTTAAAAGATTTATACTATTTTGTACTGATTCCTCAGTCCGAAATTGGTGACTCAATTTTAATAAGTATTAGAGAATGAGTTGATAGCTATGTAGTACAGTGATCAGAATACTAGATTTGGAGATAGGAAGACTTGAACCCAAATCTTGCCTCAGACTCTTACTAGCGGTCTGTCCTTGGGTAAGACATTTGAACTCTGTACTTCAGTTTCCATTTCTGAAAAATGAAGGTAGTTATAGCACTTACCTCATGTGGAGTACTGTGAGGATCAAGTATATATGTTTTACTTTGCAAATTTTATCTTTTTCTTTAGAAACAGTAACGAAATCAATGCTACCATTTTTAATGAAGTGTCATTCAAATCTCTATCAAGACTCACAATTCCCATGATTCCCCACATAAAAAGCACTTTTCCTTAATCACCACTTCTTTTTACATGTTCTTTTCCCCATTAGAATATAAGTTTCTAATAAGAGTTTTTAAGTCTTTCAAAGTTCTTCTTTAAAATGTTGATGTTACTGTATCAGATGTTCTGTCTGTTTACTTCATTTTGCATTTGCTTACACAAATGACTCTAGGTTTGTCTAAAATCATTCCTTTTATTATTTCTTTTGTCACAATAGTATTCAATTACATTTGTGTTTCATATATGACCAGAATAGGAATTTGTTTCACTTCACTGTGCATACTTATTACAAAGATTTTCTTTTTCTGTTTTCTAATAGGGTTGGGAAAATAAATGATTATTAATTGAAAAAAAAAAGTTTTTAAAGAATATAAGTTGTCCTAAGAGTTAGTGAGTTCCTTATCACTAATAATGACACTTAAAATATATATTTAGCATTTTTTTTGTAGTTCCATGTAAAAATAATTGTTAATGTTCATTTTTTAAAACTGAGTTTTAAATTTTCTCCCTTCCTCCCTCTCTGCCCTGCACCTTTGAGAAGGCAAGAAATTACATAAGTGTTTCATGCATAGTTATACAAAACATTTCCATAATAGTTATGTTTAGAAGAAAATAAGAAAAACTTCAAGAAAAGCAAAGATAGTAAAAAATAAATAAATAAAAATTAAAAAAATAAATAAATAAAAATTAAAAATTAAAAAATTAAAAAAAATAAAAAAATAAAAATAAAAAATATAGATATCATTTTCCATCATAAGTCCTTCAGAGTTGTCTTAGATCATTGTACTGCTGAGAATAGCCAAAATATTTACAGCTGATTATGCTACAAGATTGCTCTTACTTTGTACACAGTACATTTCTTTTTGCAACAGCACATGTGAAATTTGCAAGGTTTTCCGAGGGCATCTCATTCATCATTTTTATACCACAATATTATTCCATAATAATCACATATGCAAATTTGTTCAGCCCATCCCCAGTTGATGGGCATCCTCTCAATTTCCAATTATTTGTCCCCCAGAAAAGAACTAATATAATTGTTATTATTATTTGTTTTTGCTGAGGCAATTGGGGTTAAGTTTAGATTTGCTCAGGGTCACACAGGTAGGAAGTGTTAAGTGTCTGAGATCATATTTGAACTCAGGTCCTCCTGACTTCAAGGCTGGTGCTCTATCCACTGCACCACCTAGCTGCCCCTATAAATTATTTTTGTACATATAGTTCATTTTCCTTTTGCTTAAAATCTTTTAGGATACAAACCTAGTAGTGGTATTACTAGTCCAAGTCTATGCATAGTTCTATAGCCGTTTCAACATAGTTCCAAATTCCTCTACAGAATGTGAACCAGTTCATCATTCAAGCAGCAATGCATTAATTTTTCCCACATCCCCTCCACAATGTCATTTTTCTCACATCCCATCCACCATTTGTCATTATGATTTTCTGCCCTATTAGCTAGTTGAATAGGTATGAAGTAGTACTTCAGAATTATTTTAGTTTAATTTCTCCAATCAATAATAAATTAGAGCATTTTTATAAGACTATAAATAGTTTTGATTACTTCATTCAAAAAACTATTCATATCTTTTGATAATTTTTCAGCGGGAATTTCATTTTCTATAAATTTGATTCAGTTCTCTACATGTTTGAAAAATGATGTCTCTAAACAATTGTAAGAATATCAATAGCTCATGTGTAGACTAAGCTAATTTAATAAAAATTATAATTCTACCTAAACTGATCTACTTATTCAATGCCATACCAATCAAGCTGGAAAAAATACTTCTTAGAACTAGAAAATACCTCTGCAGAGCAAAAAGTCAAGAATATCAAGGTAATTAATTTTTCTTATTAATTATTTTATTTTTTCTGGTAAGACATATATTAACTTTTTATATTTCTTTATGAATCAGATTGGGAGAGAAAACTCAGAACAAAAGGGAAAAACCAAAGGAGAGAGGAAAAAAAGAGAAAAAAATGAACATAGCATCTATTGATTTATATTCAATCTCCATAGTTCTTTTTCTGGATGCAGATGGTATTTTCTATGTGAAGTTTATTGGGATTGCCTTAGATCACTGAAGCAATGAGAAGAACCAAGTCTTTCATTGTTAATCATTACATAATCTTGCTGTTACTGTGTACAATGTATTCCTGATTCTGCTTATTTTGCTCAGCATCAGTTCTTGTAAATCTTTCCAGCCCTTTCTAAAATAAGGTTGTTTATTATTTTTATACAAAATAATATTCCATTACCTTCATATACCACAACTTATTTAGCCATTCTCCCATTGATGGGCATCTACTCATTTTCCAATTTATTGCTATGACAAAAAAAAGAGCTGCTATAAACATTTTTGCATATGTGCATCCTTTTCCCTTCTTGGTGATTTCCTTGGGATACAGACCCAGCAGTTGCAGTGCTACATCAAAGAATATACACAGTTTTATAGCCCTTTGGGCAAAGTTCCAAATTATTCTCCAGACTGGTTTGATAATTTCACAACTCCATCAACAATGCATTAGTGTTCCAGTTTTCCCATATCCTCTCCAACAATTATCATTATCTTTTCCTGTTATCTTAGTGAATCTAAGAGGTATAAGGTGATACCTCAGAGATGTTTTAACTTGCTTTCTCTAGTCAGTAGTGATTTAGAGTATTTTTTCATATAACTGTAGATGGCTTGAATTGCATCATCTGAAAAATGTCTCTTCATATCCTTCGACCATTTATCAAATGGGAAATAACTTTTATTCTTATAAATTTGACACCATTTTTTATATATTTTAGAAATGAGACCTTTATCAGAAACACTTGCTGTAAAAAAAAAAAAAAAAAAAAAAATCCCAGCTTTGTACTTCTCTTTTAATCTTCTTTTTGTTGATTTTGTTTGTGTATAAACTGTTTAAGTTAAAGAAATCAAAGTTGTCCATTTTACTTTCATAATGTTATCTAGTTTTAATTTGGTCATAAATTCCTCCCTAATCCAAAGATTTTAGAGGTAAATTATCCCTTGCTCTCCCGATATGCTTATGGTATCACTCTTTATGCCCAAATAATGTACCCATTTTAATCTTATTTTGGTGGTACATCTCACAATGTAGGTCTATGCCATATCATTTTCCATTTTTCCCATAAATTTTTGTGAAGTAGTGAGTTCTTATCCCAGAAGGTGGAGGTTGAGAAGTTTATCAAATACTAGTTTACTATTGTCATTGACTATTATATCATATATATCTAACCTATTCCACTGATAACACCAGTCTATTTCTTAGCCAGTATTAAATTATTTTAATGACTGTTGCTTTACAATATGGTTTTAGGTCTGACATTTTTTTCATTAATTCTCAGGAAACTAAATTTTTAAAAATTCAAAAGAAGGTGGCCTAGGCATACCAGATTTAAAACTATATTATAATGCTACAGTCATTAAAACTATTTAGTAGTAGCTAAAAATTAGAATAATGGATCAGTAAAACAGGTGAATAGTCTACCTCTCAAATCTGTTGAGAATTAAGTGATTTATGGCCAGAGAACTACAGAGCAGTGTACTATGTTCTCTAAATGAATAATTCTGATCACATTAAATTCAAAAGATTTTGCACAAACAAAACCAATGAAGCCAAAATTTAGAAGGGAAGCAGAAAACTGGAGAGAATATTTTTTTTAGCCAGTGTTTCTGATAAGACCTCATTTCGAAAATATATAATTAACTCAAATTTATAAAAATACAAGTCATTCCACAGTTGATAAATGGTCAAAAGATATGAATAGATAGTTTTTAAAAGAAATTAAAGCAATTTCTAGTCATATGAAATGTTCTAAATCACTATTGATTAGAGAAATAAAAAAATTAAGACAATTCTGAGATATCACTTCATACTTCTCAGATTAGCTAAAATGACAGAAAAAGGTAATGATAAATTTTGGAAGGGATGTGAGAAAACTGGGACAGTAATGCATTGTTGGTCAAGTTATCTAATGATGCAATCATTTTAGAGAACAACTTGGAGCTATGTACAAAGGGCTTTAAAACTATTCATATTCTTTGATCCAGCAATGTCACTACTGGGTCTATATACCAAAGAGATCATAAAAGAAAGAAAAGGATTCTCACAAGTAAAAACATTTGCAGCAGTCCTTTTTGTAATGGGAAGAAACTGGACATTAGAGGGATATTCATTAGTTGGGCAATGGTTGAATAAGTTCTGGCATATGAATGTAAAGGAATATTATTGTTCTATAAAAATGATAAGCACATGGATTTCTAAAAATCCTGGAAAGACTTACATTACCTGATGCTGAATGAAATGAGCAGAACCAAGAGAACATTTTATATAGTAACAAAAGCAAGATTATATGATGATCAGCAATGATGGACTTGACTTTCTCAACAATGAGATGATTCAAGTCAATTCCAGTGAACTTGAGATGGAAAATACCATCTGCATCCAAAGAGAAACCTACGGAGAATAAATGTGGATGAAAGCATAGTATTTTTACTTTTTTGTTTGTTTATTTTTATTTTTCATGTTTTCCCCCTTTTGATCTGATTTTTCTTGCACAACATAACAGATATGGAAATTTATTTAAAAGAATTGAACATATTTAATTATATGAGATTACTTGATATTTGGGGGAGAGGAGATAAAGAAGGGAAGGAGAAAAATTTGGAACACAAAATCTTACAAAAATGAATAGCAAAAACTAAGAAAAATTTTAACAAAGACAAAGCTAACCAGAACAAGAAAAAAATGAAGAAAAAAATGAGATTCTTTATTAGAGAAACTTGTTTCATTTTTTTTTCACAGTTTCTAGAATAACAATTTATTGGGAACATTATAGAGGAGATTCATGTATAAGGCAAGCACATAGACCAAATGACTTTTTAAAATCTCTTCCAGTTCTAGGATTCTGTTGTATTTATTGACTCAAAATTCATTAATGTTTGAAAAACAAATGAATTAATTCTATAATATCCTTTTTCCCTACCTTTCCTAGTTTTTCCCCTCTCATGATAATCTGGGACAACATGCAGGTCCTTCAGTTAAGTAGCTAGAATCCTTTTTACTAGAGAAGATAAACAAATTAATTTTCAAAAATCAGACAAGTTTAAAAGTAGCAGTCAGATTCGAACTCAAGGATTTAAATTCCAAAGCTATTCATTTCTATGCTACACCTTCACATCTCTGTCCAATATTTATCTTGTTAAACCCACCACCTCATGAAGCAATCTAAGCTATTTTTGGACAATTATAATTGTGAAGAACATCTATTTTTCTTTCTCCTCTTCCCTATTTGTCCTTTGTCAAAGAGTCTAAGACAGATTCTCTGAGACTTCTACCTTTTTAGTTCTAGTGCTACTCTGTTATCAAATAAAATCAGTGTAATTATAGCTCCTCATCCACAATACTGCTCTTTAATTACTTGAAGACAGCTGGTATATTTCATTTTAGTCTTCCCTTTTGTGCATATTTATGTAGTTCTGCAAACACTACTTGTTTGTCATGGTCTCCTATTTCCATACATTTTATTCAACTTCATTTGGATATACTTTCATTTGTCAGTATTCTTCCTTGAAAGTGCTATTATGTTATTGGATTTAACATCTACTATGTTTAACATATATTGAACTACTTGCCATCTAGGGGAGAGAGTGGAGAAAGGGGAGGAAAAATTGGAACACAAGGTTTTGCAAGGGTAAATGTCAAAGAATTATCCATGCATATGATTTGAAAAATAAAAAGCTTTAATTAAAAATGAAAAAAAGAAACAATCAGCAAGTTGATTTCAGAAAGGCCTGGAAAGACATATATAAATTTATGCTAAATGAAGTGAGTAGAATGAGGAGACCATAGTATACAACAGCAGCAAGATTATATGATCATCAATTCTGACAGGCATGGCTCTTTTCAATAGCGAGATAATTCAGGTCAATTCCAATGGTCTTGAGAGAGCCATCTGCACATAGAGAGAGAACAGTGGGGACTTGGTGTAGATCACAACACCTTTTATATTGTTGTTGCTTTCATTTTGTTTTCTTTTTCATTTTTTTTTTTTTTTTACCTTTTTGATCTGATGTTTCTTGTGCACCATGATAATTGTGGAAACATGTATAGAAGAATTGCATATGTTTAACATATTGGATTACTTGCCATTTAGGGGAGAGGGTGGGAGAAAAGGAAGGGGAAAAAAAAATTGAGCACAAAGTATTGCAAAGGTTAATGTTAAAATTTATCTATGCATATTTTTTCTTAAAGCTTTTTATTATTCAAAACATATGTATGGATAATTCTTCAACATTAATACTTGCAAAACCTTGTGTTCCAATTTCCCCCCTTCTCCCATCCCCTCTCCTAAATGGTAAGTAGTCCAATATTTGTTAAATAGGTAGCAGTATATATTAAATCCGATATATGAACATTTTTTGAAAATAAACACAATAATACTAAACAAATAATAAAATTTTTAAAATGAAACAGTGCTACTTTGTGCCAGACACTGTGCTAATTATTATCTCATTTCATCCTCACAAAAATCCAGGGAACTAGGTGCTGTTCTCATTCTCATTTTATAGTTGAGACAACTAAGAAATATAAATGTTAAATGACTTGTCTAGAGTCAAATAGCTAACAATTTTTTAAGGTTGGATTTGAAGACAGGTATTCATTCAAAGCTCAGAAGTCTGGCCATTGAACCATCTAGCTGCTTTAGTAATAAAACTCTAGATAAAACTCTAGATCTCTTATCAATAACAATAAACAAACAAAGAAGTGAATGAATAGACAAAGAGAGAAGTAGACTAATAAATAGATGAATTAGACTAATAAAGAGATAAATAGATGAATAAATCCATGGATACATAAATAACCATAAATAAACTTTTTACATGCCTAACTAGAAATCAATTTTATGATAAAACTCCATGCAGATTGTCATACTAGAAATGTATTAAAAATGTTCTTCAATATGATTTATTTGTTCATTTGAATTTCCAGTTCTCTAAGTCTCAATGTCCTTATCTTAACAGAATGATACCTACACTATTTTCCTAACTGTGTTGTTATTAGGCAAGAGTATAATCAATATAATAGATTATATAAAATTGAGCTATGATTATTCTTTTAGAATACTTGTACCTGGTCTATATCCAAAAAAAGCAGTTTTGATTTTAAAGTCCATGAAAACTCATACTTTTTTTTTTCCAAGTAAAGGACTAGTTATCCCAACAACTCTATATTTGGACAATTTATTTTTTAAACAAATATAGAATTTTATATGAATTAAAATTGATTTTTGTTAGCAATTTCAGCAAATTAGAATCAATCAACAAATAGGCATTTATGAACTTCTTAGGTTCTAAACACCATGCTAAGTGTTGGGGTTACAAATACAAAATATAAACTATGTTTTTTCTCAAAGAGTTTATTCATTTTATCTATCTCTCCCAATTCAGTATAATCTTCGAAATGGAGAAACATATTATTTAAGTCAATATTAAAAAAAAAGAAAAAGCTGATCATCAAGTCAAAGGCAGATCTGCATAGCACCCCATAAGAATGTTAATATTCACTCATTCATTGTTCTATTTGGGAACCACCAATTCATATGACAGGAACATAAATTTCATTAAGAGAAGTATCTTAGAGATAACTTCATTAAATAGCTTCAATTTTTCAAATAAGATTAGAAGGGCAAAGAAATTAAGAGATTTGTCCCAGATTACACATCAAAGTGTGTGACATAGTAATACCACTAATAAGTAAGTAGTAGTAAGAAGTAGAAATATAAAATTCAAAATCCACCTAACCATATATAGATATAGATCTATACACACACACATATGCATGTGTGTATATATTCCTATGTCTGTATATATTTACATACATATACACATGACCTACATTTCTCAACCTTGTCCATTAGAATAGCATGACTTATTGTCAAATATCTGTTGAAACTTGGATACTCTATATAAATGCCCTACTAATCTAGTAATCCAGTCCAAAGAGGAAATTCAGTCAGGCTTATGTGACTACTAAAAGAATAATCATAGCTCAATTTTATATAATCTATTATATTGATTTCCCTTGCTTAACAACAATACTGTTAGGTAAATAGTGTAGGTATCATTCTCTAAATTTTACATAAGGAAACAGGCTTAGAGAGGTAAAAACTCAAATGAACAAATAATCTTAAAGTACATTTTAAATACATTTCAAGTATGGCAATTTGCATGGGGTTTTATCTTAAAATTGATTCCTAATTGAGCATTAAAAAAAAAAAAAAAGTTTAAGTTAAGAGACATCAGTCTATGTATAGATATCATTATGAAGTTCCATATGCTGCAAGGAAGTAAGGATGGCATTTCTCTCTGGGACCTAAGATGGTAGTTATTTGGAATCCATAAGAAATTCCCCAAATTGCTTCATTTTCCACTTTCACCAGTCTTAGCAACAGATATCCAAAAAGATTTATTTTAGTTTTCAGCTGTTCTCCTCCACAGGTGTTCTGTTCCTTTTCTTCAAACATGCTAATGAAGGGCAAATTTGCCCAAAGTTAGAGTAGAAAAAGATGAAAGAGAACATGAAAAATTAAGATTTTTACTAAGAAAAATAAATTTCTCTTCATCACCTTTACCATCTCAATCCACATTCCAATAAAGTATGATCTGGACTACTTAGAGAATGAGCCATTCTGGATAGTTAAAATTAACTAATTAATGAATGTGCTTTGATGTGATTTTTTTTTTTTTTTACTCACAATATTTTTTTTCAAATATCACACCTCTTAATACAAAGCATGGTGAAAATAATTCAACTTTTTCTTCATGGTTTGGAGTCATTATGGCAAATAATAGTTGTAACATACTAAAGATGGCTTACAGATAGAAATGGCCTGAGATATAAGGTTGAATGGGTAATTACCCCAACAATTGCCCTAATACTTATTTTTTAAAGATACTTTTTTCTTGTCCATTGCTTTTTAGACAAGTTTTTTATATAAAGATGAAGTAAAGTATGATCTTCAAAGCAATTTAATAAAAAATCATTAGCAAACTAATAACTGAGAGTAACCTTGTCCCAACTTATTCCAGAAAATCTTGTTCAGTGTTTCTATGAATGTCCTTTAACTAATTATCATCAATTAAACATTTGTTTATCAACTCTATATCACTAACACTGGGCCATGAGTGTGTCTTTATAAGATCAGAAGCACCTCACTTATATTATACTTACTCAGGAAATAAAGAATAGTTTTCATTTAAAAAAATAATAATTAACTATTGAATGGAATATTTATTTCTTAATCAACTGTGATGACTGCATTAGCACCATGGATATTTCTCTATCTCTAAAGTATTATTCACAGTGCTTTACCTATGTAATATTCCTGAAACATAGGTATGACCCCATTAAATGCCTGTTCACCATTAGTCAAGTCCATGGCATTTAGGATAAAAAATGCCTTCATGAGGCATTGAAAGTCATTCTCAATCTGTCTCCAGTCTAATTTCCCAGACATTTTATGCTATCATTCTCATCTGCTTTCATTTCTGTATAGCACAGGACTTTGGAAATAGTAGAGCTTAACAAATGTTTAATGAATTGAATTTGTTTGTTTAATGAGGCCAGACTATCATTTTCCAAATGTTCTCTCATATATTTGACTTTTAATAGAATTCTAAGCATGAACTGCAATAAAATTGCATATTCAATATTACAAGGAAATGAAAAGTCCCATTTGATGTTCTTTTTTGAGTGGTCAAATTTCTTATGAAATCTATTTTGTGAAAACATTTCATATTCAGAGTAATATTTTGGCCCATGGATTAAATTCTTCAGTAAGCATAAGAACACAGAATCTGAAACTGGAAAGGACCATACAGATAATCTAGCCCAATTCCTCCCATATTATTTGATAGGGTGCATCCCAAGGTCCAGCCACAATGACTTTGTCAAGTTTACTCAGGTAATAAAGAGAAGGCTAATGTAATAGGGTGGCTAGATGACACAGTGAATAAAGCACCAGCCATGGAGTCAGGAGGCCTGAGTTTAAATCTGGCCTCAGACACTTAACACTTACTATCTGTGTGATCCTGGGCAAGTCACTTAACCCCATATGCCTTGCCAAAAAAAAAAAAAAAAAGGCACTAGAATCTGTATGTGTGGGGATATAAACAATGGCTTCATTTAGAAGATCATTCTTGACCTGAACTTTGAAGACAGCACAGATTTCTGAGAAATGCAAATGGAGACAATGAAGAGAAATAGAAGATAGATCAATAGATAGCTAAGTAGATGACAGTACTTTTGTTCTTTTTCTTAGGACAGAATTTTTGTTAGACAGCCAAGTAACACAGTGAATAGTTTGCTGGGCCTGGAATCAATAAGAAATGCCTTCTTATGCTAGCTGTGTGATCTTGGGAAAATCTTTTCACCTCTGTCTACCTCAGTTTCCTCATCTATTAAAGGAAATAATTTATACAGTTTTCTGAGGATTAATGAAGATTTCATGTTTGTAAACATTAAAGCTCTAAATAAATAGTAGGTATTAATTTCCCAACTATTCCTAAGAGAGAGTACATTCCAAAGTTGAAGAGATAGCCAAGGCCAAGGTAAAGACTAGGACAAGATGGTATGTATGAGGAAATATAGGTCCAGTTTTGCTGAAATATATTGTGAATAGAATGAAGAATTGTGTGTAATAAGCCTGGAAAGTTAGGTTATGATAAGCTTTAAATGTCTAAAAAAAGGGTTTATCTTTGATATAGATATTCCTTCTCCTAGTCCCACAAAATAGATCATTGCCCTTCTCTGGCTTACTGTCCTAAGTAATTCTTGTTCATTTCTAACCATAAATCCTTCCTGGGGATACTCATCCAAAGAACTAGGGAGATTTTTTCAACCCTTTTTACTATCTCAGATTTTCCTTGGGCTGCTCCCAACTCTCCATCACTGATTAGGTCATTTACTTTGACAATCAACCAGGTTCTTGATGATGCCATCTATGCATTTTAATGACTAAAAACTAATATTTTCAACTTCAGAAGAAAAAATACTTGCAACACAAAACTTCACAAGCACTTCATGTAAAATTCTTGTGTCCATAACTACTTTTTTATTTCCTTTTAAATTAAGCATTGTGGTACTGCAGAGGAATTTTTTCTCCTGTCTGACAGTCTCCTCTACATTCCAGACACCCACTAGTTACTGATGACAGATGCTATGACATATTTTAACTATGGATGTGAAATGAAGGCAAATTAAAACTTTACCGAACGTTCATATTTCTCCTTGGCTTTATGTTAAACATTTCTCAGAAAAGGGATATCTCCCCCCATTAAAGTTTTTCATTTCTATTATCATCATGGTCCTTTTTCTTCCAAAAACAGTTATTTCCTGTGAAGGTCCTAATTTCTGGAGAGTTATTTTCCTTGAATCACTTATCTATTTATAATCAAAGATACTAGGAGGAAGTAA
This sequence comes from Sminthopsis crassicaudata, assembly GCF_048593235.1. Taxonomy (NCBI): domain Eukaryota; kingdom Metazoa; phylum Chordata; class Mammalia; order Dasyuromorphia; family Dasyuridae; genus Sminthopsis; species Sminthopsis crassicaudata. The sequence goes on from NC_133619.1 coordinate 560,150,160, forward strand.
CACATAGAAACTTTTTCCCCTTATCTGGTTCCTCATTTTTTTTTAAATCTCCATATTTTTGCACACCCATACAGTGGCCTACCACCACTGATATCTTAATTTGCACATCGTCTTTTTGGTCAACCTTGATGCATCAGATGATTGAAAATTATCCTCTCTCTTGCTGCTTAAATGAAAAAAAAAATTAATATCTATCAATTTTCTAACAAAGAAATCAATTTTCTTCATTTTCTTTTAATTGATTTGATACATACAACTAGTAGGAGAGTTTTTCTCTTCATTTTCTTTAAGATAGTAAATGTCATACTTTCTCAAGTTCTAAGTCCTTTAGGAAAAAATGGGAAACAAATCTTTTCTCAATTATCTATTCGTGCAGTTCCTGTTTTGGTAAAGGAAATGACCAGGGGGCAATCTTTCTATCTTCCCCAGAATGATTAAACCTGAGATTCAAAGAGACTGTCTGATCAACCTCTTGGGAAACCCAGATCCTTAGAACCACCACTATGTGATCTTAAATCAGTGACTCAGCTCCAGGGCTTTTTGATTCCCCTTCAGATTTATGAATAACAGAACTGAAGCTTTGATGAAGAATTTCACCCGAAGGATGTTTAAGCCTTGAGGAAACCATGTTTTCAGTTGATGCACTATACTTACATAATCCAAAAGGCATTGAATTCATAAATTAAAAGTTTTCTTTTATCATATAATAACATTGTAATGAAGCAGTCTTAAACTTTTGGGTCTTAGGTCCTCCATTAAAAATTGCTTTTGTTTATATGGATTATATCTATCTAGAAATTTAAAAATCAATTTTAATTTATTCCTATTGATTCATTTAATACAACAATGATAAACTCATTGCATCTTAAGATACAAGATTTATAGGGTAGCTAGGTGATGCAGTACATAGAGCACTGGTCTTGGAATCAGGAGGACCTGAGCTAAAATATGACTTTATACTCTTGACTCTTACTAGCTATGCATCCCTGGACAAATCACTAAACCCCAAGTGCCTCACAGGAAAAAAAAAAAAAAAAAAAAAAAAAAAATATATATATATATATATATATATATATATATATATATATATATATATATATATATACGTTTGGCAAATCTCTTTAATGTTTAGCTTAAAGAAATAACTGGATTTTCATAGCTGTTTCTACATTGAATATATTGCTTTGGTTAAAGTGGATGAAAATAATCTGGCCTTACTATGTGGTTGAAAAGGGAGCAGAATTTTAATAAGCAAATAATATCTTAGTTTAATAATAAAAATAGTTTTGATGTTGAAGATTCCTTAAAAGGGTGTCAGGAACATAAAAAAGTCTGATGGCACACTTTTTAAGTGGCATAGTATAAAGAATACTAAACTCATTACTTATTACTGTATGATCCAAGAAAAATTATCAACCTTTCTTTATGTAATCACTCATCTACAAAACGAGAAGAATAAATTAAATGAGCTTTGAAGTTCTATCACTTTATGCTATGAAAAATGGGACTAATAATATCTACCATACTTGACTCTCCAAATTACAAGGAAAAATATGTATAGCATCCTAATATTTGTATAGTGAATTGTAGCTTCATCTCACTTGAACCTCCCACCAATCTTATGAAGTTTTCTTTGTTTCTCCATTGCATAGCAAAATGCCTAGCACATAATAAACACTAAAATTTTATTTTTCACTTACTATAAGGTAATTATTTCAGACATTATCACCACCATTTTACAGAAATAGATGAAATGGAAGATCTAATGATCTAATGAGGATAAGTGACTAGTCTAAGGTCTTATAATCAGAAGCTATATTTAAAGCCAGAACTTCTAACTCCAAACCAGGACTTTTTAAAACTGTACTGTGATGGATTAATAATTAATATTTATATAGTAATGAAAGTAGAATGGCATAGTGGATAGAGGGGATCTCAAAGGCTAGAAAAACCTGGATTCAAGTCTCATCACTGGTATATCCTGACTGTATGGCCCAGAGATAAGATAAATGTACAATTAAATCATAGGTTTAGTCCATATCTTTATTACTATTTATATAGAATTTGTCAGTTTTAAAAAACTTAATATCCTATTTGTTTCTCAGAATAGGTCTGTGATGTAGATATCATATCATGTCCATCTAAGAGATAAGGAAAACATGTCTTAGAGTAATGACATCATGGGACCACAATTCCCACCTAAATTTTCTGATTTATTGTTCTTGATACATGACTTCTCTCTAACAGGAATCTTATCAGGCTAGTCAACGAAATAGAATCTGTGATATATAAGGAAAAGGAACATATAAAATAGTTTAATTTGTACTGAAATTTCAGGGGACTAAGTTTTAAAGATTACTAAAAACAAGATAGATAGAAACCCAAAGTTTGAGATTAAAAATCAAATCAGTTCAAGAAGGAGTGAAATCTCTCAAGAAGAATTTTTTTTTTTGCTGAATTCTGAATTAATTGAAAGGAAAAAAGAAGGGTAAAGAGAACAATGCAACTGAACAATAAAAACATCAATAAGACAAGTATATAAAATAAAGTTGAAATCAAAAAGTAAAGACAGCTTCCCAAGAATGGGAAAGTCCTATAAGAATACTCTCAGGAAGACTATAGTTTATTTTAAACTAATCCTTGTGCTAGATGTTAAAGATCATAAAATGGGCTTTTTTTTTAACTTAAAAAAAATTAAGTAGTAGAAGGGGCAAGGTATGGAATGGGACTGATAGAACAATAGGAATGGCTAACTTCAAGAGATAGAACTGTTCTTCAAAATAACTCTTATTTTCTTTATTTTCTTCTATAACAAGGAAAAAGATATTTAAACTGGGAAAGATAGGGGTAATATGGTTTACATGGAATTAGAACCTAAAATAAGTAAGAAGAGAATAGACACAGTTTCCCTCGAAGCCTTCAAATCACCAGGACTTGGCAAATTACATTTCAGAATAATGATAGAATTTGAAAATACATTAGCAAAATGACTATAACTGATTTTAGAAAATCACATATACTTGGGGGAAAAAAAATGTTATTAGATGGGATATTGGCAAATGTCCCAATGTTCAAAAAAGGAAAGAAGGCAAATTATCTTAACAACAGGCCAGTAATCAGATGGCTGCTGCTTCTGAAAATTCTAGAAAACATTATAAAAGGGGTGGTTTGTGAGTACTTAAAAAAGGAAATGATGATCACCAAACCTTGATGTGAACATATTAGGGAAAAAATATGCCAGAATAAACTCATTTCCTATTTTTCTAAGGAGTAAAAATTGCACTATTCTTACTTAGTTGCATTTTTAATACATGTCACTTAGGGAATTATGCTATGCTTTCAATAATTCTAAGTTGCTCTCCACTTTAAAGTTATGCTAAATTTCAAAAAATATATATTGGTAGTATTAGAATGTTATTATATGGTTATAAAATTTTAAAACCAATCTCTGCTGAATCAAAATTCTAAGTAATCTATAGAGCAATGAGAAGAAATGTAGTAGACATAAACAAATTACAGTATGTTAGTAAGAATGACTTGCTTTTAAGAAGAGGTATAAAATATATCATATAGTATATACATATATATATATATGTGTGTGTGTGTGTATAATATATATGGGATATATTTTACTAATAAATTAAATTAGTATTTTTGCCAACAAAAAAGAGAGAAGGAAAAGAAAGGAAAAAGAAGTGGCTAAGTAGAGAAAGAAAGGAAAGAAAAATAGATTGCTAATTCCAGAACTTCACTGATCCCACAAAATGTTAAAAGATGAAGAGGATCCCAGTGGGTGCATTTTTATTTTTGTATGAGAAACTGATAAGGCACCATGAGCAAGAATAGCACAGAATGAAAAAAGTATGAAGAAATTGCGAATAACAACAGCAAAGAAGGTATCTAGATCATTGATATAATGCATCCACTGAAGTAGATACACTATTGAAATAAATTAAAAGAATTCTATGGACATCTGGATTTGAGCAAAATTACTTCATATTGCTTTTAATGGCATTGTGGAAAAGGCAAAGAAATGTGGCCTGGATGAAAATAGAATTAGGGGGATTTGAATTTAATTGGTCAATTTAACCCAAACAACAGGGATTACTGGATGACTATCAAACTGAAAATAACTGGTAAATTTACATAGAATTATATATTAACTCCTGTTATTTTTAATTTTCTTATAAAGAACTTAGATGAAGAAATAGATAGCATTTTATTATATTTGTAGTTGACATAAAATTGAAAGTAATAATTAAGACATTGAATGATGAAATTTGGGTAGAAGTTTTGACAACCTGGCAGTCTGTTGATTGAAGCTAAAAAAATAAAAAAAAAAAATGAAATTCAACAAGAATAAATATAAAATCCTACATCTGATTTTTAAAATCTACTTCACAAATAGAGAATAGGCATGATGCAACTAGAAAACATTTTATGTGAAATAGACTCACAAATACCAGAGAATTTCAAATTCAACATGTGTAAGAAGGGCAAAGTGGGAACCACTCTAATGAGTTGATAGACTCTGTTAATGTAAGCATAGTTTCCCAATGGAGGATGGCAATAGTTTTCTTCAGTATTATTCTGATCAAATGCACATCTGGAGTCATGTGTTTGCTTCTAAGCAGTACATTATAGAAGGTAGTGAGTCCACAACATGGTAATGAGGATATGAAAACTTGAAAGTATAATACAGAAATAAAGTCAAATGAAATGAGGATATTGAGTTTGGATAAAAGAAAACTAAAGGTAAATGTTATAACTATCTTCAGCAGCTCAGCAGAAAGATTAGGGCTTAACTAGCTCTGTTTGAATGTAGAGGGAAAAAACAATGAAGGAAAGTTAGAAACAAAGATGTTTCTGCCCAACATAAGGAAAAATTCTTTATTGATTCATACTCTCAAAAATGGAATTGCCAAATCACAGGTTAGATAATTCATTGTAACTGAGATTTTTCAAAAGGAGGGTAGATAACCACTTCTTGGGATTGTGGAAGAGTCAGTCAATGAACTAGATAGTCTCTTATTCTTCCAATTCTAAAATTACTTGATATGTTAGAAGGTGTGTCATACATATATAAAAGGACTCCTATGGAGGAGTTTATATTCATCATTGAAAGTTTCCAACTAAAATCTCCAATAAGAAGAAACTCAGTTATGCCACTATAAATTGTACTATTACAAATCAGTCTCTAAATTGCCACTATTTTTTTCCAATATGACCTAGGAGTAGGTGAGAACTTTTATTGAGGGAGGTGGGAAGATGGCATGGAAGAAGATAGCACCTGGCAGCTAGTATTTGAAGACTGGAGACTTTAGAATGAACCTATCTCTTGCTGAAGAGATTCAGAAACCAATAAAATTTTTCTATAACCATTGTTAATAGTTGAATCAACTCTTCAATTCAAAGAGTGTTGCAGATAGTATATGGCAGAAGAGTTAGCTCTCATGAGATCTTAGTGAAGCCCATCTGTCCCCAGAACAATGAACCACCAGTTGAAACCCAGTAAACATCCTAACTGAAATGAAACTCAAATAGATATGACAATAGAAGTTAACCATGGCAAATATCTTTACCTTAATGGATCTCTATTGCTTAAGAAAAAATATACCTCCTTCCTGTGGGAGCAAAAGGTAGGATTGTGAGACTTCATATATCTTAAGTAACCTGAATTATGAGAATGAGAAAGATTTGAGAAAAAAAGTTGAAGGCAAAAGAAACTGGGTTCCTTTCTGCTAAAAAGAACAAAAAAATTATTTGGACAATACAACTATTGAAGTAGAGTCATCAATGTGCTTTGCCCATAGTAGGTACTCAATGAATGTTTAGTAAAATTATTGAATTGATGTTTTTGTATCCATTTGAAATGCATAAATAGCTCCACCTCCATATTGCTTTAAAAACTATGTTAACTGAAGAGTAAAGGTGCTGTATGTAGATGGGGGAGAGGGACTTATGGGATAATGTGATATTGTGGTTTTCTTCAACATCTTTAGGAGTTTCTTTGTAGATGATATGATGGTATATGGTATACTTAGAGAACCCCAGAGATTCTACTAAAAAGCTATTAGAAATAATTCACAACTTTAGCAAAGTTGCAGGATACAAAATAAATCCACATAAATCCTCAGCATTTTTATACATCACCAACAAAATCCAACATCAAGAGATACAAAGAAAAATTCCATTCAAAATAACTGTCGATAGTATAAAATATTTGGAAATCTATCTACCAAAGGAAAGGAATTATATGAGCAAAATTACAAAACACTTGCCACAATAATAAAGTCAGATTTAAATAATTGGAAAGACATTAAGTGCTCTTGGATAGGCCAAACAAATATAATAAAGATGACAATATTCCCTAAACTAATCTATTTATTTAGTACTATACCAATCAGACTCCCAAGAAACTATTTTAATGACCTAGAAAAAAATAACAACAAAATTCATATGGAAGAACAAAAGGTCGAGAATTTCAAGGGACTTGAAAAAAAAAAAATCAAATGAAGGTGGCCAAGCTGTACCTGATCTAAAACTATATTATAAAACAGCAGTCACCAAAACCATTTGGTATTGGCTAAGAAATAGACAAGTTGATCAGTGGAATAGATTAGGTTCTCAGGACAAAATAGTGAATAACTATAGCAATGTAGTGGTTGACAAGCCCAAAGATCCCAGCTTTTGGGATAAGAATTCATTATTTGACAAAAACTGCTGGGAAAACTGGAAATTAGTATGGCAAAATTTAGGCATGGACCCACATTTAACACTACATACCAAGATAAGATCAAAATGGGTCCATGATTTAGGCATAAAAAATGAGATCATGAATAAATTAGAGGAACATAGGATAGTTTACTTCTCAGACTTGTGGAGAAGGAAGGAATTTGTAACCAAAGGAGAACTAGAGATCATTATTAATCACAAAATAAAAAATTTTGATTACATCAAATTATAAAGCTTTTGTACAAACAAAATTAATGCAAACAAGATTAGAAGGGAAGGAACAAACTGGGAAAACATTTTTACAGTTAAAGGCTCTGATAAAGACCTCATTTCCAAAATATATAGAGAACTGACTCTAATTTATAAGAAATCAAGCCATTTTCCAATTGATAAATGGTCAAAGGATATCAACAATTTTCAGATAATGAAATTGAAATTATTTCTACTCATATGAAAGAGTGTTCCAAATTACTATTGATCAGAGAAATGCAAATTAAGACAACTCTGAGATACCACTACATAACATCAGATTGGCTAGGATGACAGGAAAAAATAATGATGAATGTTGGAGCGGATATCGGAAAACTGGGACACTGATTCATTGTTGGTGGAGTTGTGAAAGAATCCAACCATTCTGGAGAGCAATCTGGAATTATGCCCAAAAAGTTATCAAACTGTGCATACCCTTTGATCCAACAGTGCTACTACTGGGCTTATATCCCAAAGAAATACTAAAGAAGGGAAAGGGACCTTCATGTGCCAAAATGTTTGTGGCAGCCCTTTTTGTAGTGGCTAGAAACTAGAAAATGAATGGATGCCCATCAATTGGAGAATGGTTGGGTAAATTATGGTATATGAATATTAAGGAATATTATTGTTCTATAAGAAATGACCAGCAGGATGAATAGAGAGAGGCTTGGAGAGATTTACATCAACTGATGCTGAGTGAAATGAGCAGAACACTTCAACAACAATACTGTATGAGAATGTATTCTGATGGAAGAGGATATCTTCAACAAAGAAGATCTAATTCAGTTCCAACTGATCAATGATGGACAGAATCAGCTACACCCAGAGAAGGAACAGTGGAAAACGAGTGTAAACTGTATTTTAATTTTTCTTCCCAGGTTATTTTTACCTTCTGAATCCAATTCTTCCTGTGCAACAAGAGAACCATTGGTTCTGCACACATATGTTGCATCTAGGATATACTATAACATATTTAATATGTATGAGACTGCCTGCCATCTAGGGGAGGGGATGGAGGGAAGGAGGGGAAAAATTCGGAACAGAAGGATTACAAGGGATAATGTAAAAAAATAACCCATGCATACGTACTGTCAAAAAAAATTATAATTATAAAATTAATAAAAAAATCTTTAGGAGTTTATATTATTTATACTGCTACAACTGAAAAATACAGGTTGATTCTAGAATCATGTTTTACACAGGATATTTTTCAAAGTAATGATATATCTATTATAGCAAGAAACTGCTGCTCATTCCTTCTCTTTTGCTGATACCAACAAAAGAGAACTGATTGCTATTTTTCTAAACAAGATTCATTTCTCTTTTCCCTTTTATTCATTTTAGAGTTTCAAGCAAACAATTTTTAATCCTCCTGACCTTCCCCTTTGGGATCTATTATGATTGTTACCATCTTCCCTTCAAGTTGAATCTGTTCGTTTAATATATGTTTACTCTCTTCAAGCTTTATTGAGTTTTAAGTCAGCATTGAGTCCAGGGCTTTCTGGATAAGCAGGCCTCAGGGACCAACTAAATGTTTTCTTGGATGATTACTTTCAGTAATCATTTTTTTCAACAGTTATGAATTCTAAAATGTTCAAGGCACTAAAAGAAAATAGAGAATTAAAACAAGCTTATGACAGTCTTGGTGTCTTCTGGAAGAAAGATTAGAACTTAATGTGCCTTGTACCAGAGAAGGTAACTGAAACCACAGGATTGAAATTACAAAGTGTCAGTTTTCATATTAATGGAAGAAAGTGTTTTTTAGCAAATAGAGTTGCATGAAAATAGAATGCATGGCTATTGAAGTCTTTGAGATTTTCAAGTGGTATCTAAACAACAACTTTTGACTAAGATTTTGAAAAGGGAATTCACTCTTCAGGTAGCCAGTAGAAAGTATTTGCAGCTGAGATGGTATGATTCATTGATTCAATTAGGTCATCAACATCAAGAAACAAAGAAAAATTAAATAAAATTTGAGGAAAATGAGCAAAAAATGGTATTTTGGGGGTACTCAAAATTTTAGGGTGGTTTACAATAATTATCATACATAAAACCATTATAAAGTGGGATTGGACAAAGAAGGTAATTAGTCAGCTAGAAAGAGGGGAAATTTTTCAAAGTACATGATTCTAAATGAAAGGATAAAAAAGATTCTTATAAATATGGTGAAGAGTCATGGTGACAGTATTTCCTCAACTAAGCAAGGAAAATGGACACTCAACTATATTTTTTTTTTCTAAAGGTATCTCGAGGGAAGTCATCATTGTGCTCTTGATTCCATTTCTCATTTATTTTTTTGATCAAGTACAACCACTAATTGTGATTAAGTAATAAGCCTGTCTGTTACATTGAATTGACTATCTGAAAAATGCTTTGCAATATCTTTTTTTTGTTGTTCATCAGGCTAGATTTTAGAACATCATTTTTTCTCATTTAAATTTCCAATGATATTATTATTATTGCATAAATTATCTGTGTATTTTTCTCCCATGGTTCTATAATTGCACATCAAAAATATTCTTAGGCAGGATTGGGATATTTGCGATTCACTGCAAAGAAACATCAGAATAAGTTTTCATTCTTATCAGATGGCATCCCTGGTATTACAGCATTTGTAGAGAGGGGTATTTGTTTTAGTTTTTGGTTTTGGATTTGTTGTTTTTTGTATGTTTGTTTCTTTGCTCTACTATTTGAGCCACATTTATTACCACTAACTTTTTTTTTTCATTCACCATGAGCTCTAATTATAACACAGGGTACATATGCAGGTATCCTCTTCTCTCTCATGGGAAATCTAGAATTCTCTAGGAATTCATAAATGCACAACTATTTGTTCCCAAACTAAACATACTCAGATACTTGTCATTCTATCTAAAATTTCTCTCTGTCACTTTCCCTTCTTTTTCTCATTTTTCCTCCTTTCTCATGTTCTCTTCCCTCCTTTCTGGACTTCTCCTCTCCTCCCTACCCTTCCCTTCTCTTTCATTCTCTTCTTTTTTCTTTTCTTCTTTTCTTTTCTTTTCTTTTCTTTTCTCTTCTCTTCTCTTCCCTTCTCTTCTTTTCTTTTCTCTTCTTCTCTTTCTTCCCTTCCTAGAAACTTGGGCCCATTCTAATAACATTATTTGACCAAGGAGAAATGGAAAGTTTTAGCTTGTGCTCAAAAAAAAAAAAAATTTTAAATGGCCACCTTTTAAAATTGAATATAAAGAAAGCCTAGCTCCAAACACCTAATACTTAGAATATCGTCTAGCACATAATAGGTTCCAAATAAATGTTTATTGACTGAGTGATATAGAAGCTTGTGTGAAAAATTCCTAGGTATTTTAAATGCTCAAAATGAATCATTGATATGATATGGCTACGAGGGAAGCTAATAGAGTCTTGGTTTTAATTAAGAAAACCATGGTATGCAGGCCACGGGAGATAATGTTCCCTTTATTCTTTGCTCTAGTAATAACACATCTGTAGTATTAGACCTAGTTCTAGACACCATATTTTAATAAAGCCTTAAAAAAGCTAAAAAGAAGTCCAGAGAAGAACAATCAGATTTTGAAAGAGCTTCCAGATCATGCCATGTAGATAAACATTGAAAGAAATGTAATGGGAATATTGTTAGAATAGTTAAATTGTGATTGTGTGGATGTGTGTGCATGTGCACAAGCATATAAGAATGAGTACATAAGTGTGTATGTTTATATGCTTCTTCAAATAATAGAGAAGCTGTCATATGGAAGCAGGATTAGGCTTTTTCTACTGTGGCCCAGAGGGGAGATGAGCAATATGTGGAAATTTCAGGTAATAAGATGAAAGGAAACTAACTAAAATTAAAGCTATCTAAAATTAAATGGGCTACATCTAGAGGCATTGAAAGTTTTATCTGATGATCTATCATGAAGGACATTTCAACCTCAGATCACTAGTTTAATATGATATAGAAATGATCCCTTTTAAATTAAGCTAGATAGCCCTAAAAATTCCCACTGGTAGAAATACAATGATTATAAATATCCAAGATTTCAATGGATCTATAATCTTATATAAGTCAGTTACTCCCTCCAAAACTACAGACCATAATCTACCCATATCTACCCAACCTATGTAACTCTTATCCATGTCCTCCATAAAATCAACCACAGGCATTTTATACAATATGATAAGTGCCTTCTTCAAATAATGTTGACATTTAATGCTTAACTCTTTTTTGATTAACATTTTAGTAAATTATTTGAATGAAAACATAGATGATATATTTACAAAATCTGTAGATGATATAAAATCATAAAGGAATAGCATTACTGTTATTCAGTCATTTCAGTCATGTTCAACAATGACCCATTTAGATCATAGTTTAGGTCTTGTCAAAGAAACTTAAACTGTTTGCTTTTTTCAGCTCATTTTACAGATGAGAAAACTCAGGGTTAAATTATTTGCTTATGGTCACATTTAGTATCTAAGACTATATTTGAACTCCGATATCCCTGACTCCAGGTCCAGTACTACTAAATATTCATCCAACAGGAAGGATGATAATATAATGAGAAAGCACTTTATTTAAAGTAAGATGGTGTAAACTCAAACTCCAGTCCTGCTTTTTAAATTACATTTTATTTTTTCAATTAGCAAAAATTTGTCTTTTCTCCCTTCCACTCAAAACTTCCCCTCAAAAAAAATATCAAAAAAATAAAACACTTTTCATCAACATATACAGTCAAACAATTTCCCCATGCCCAAGTCCAAAATATTTATTTGTGTAATTCTATTCTCTGAGTCCTTTACTTTTCTATTAGAAGATTAGGTATCATCTTTCATCATTAGTCCTCTGAAGTCATAGCTGATGATTGTTTGTATTAGAGTCTCTAAATCCTTCAAATTTGCTTCTTTTTGTGTGTGCTTATTATTGTCATTGTTTAAATTGTTCTCCAGATTCTGTTCACTTCACTCTGAACTGATATTCATATAAACCTTTTCCTGATTCTTCTGAAGTCATCTCCTTCATGTTTCTTAAAGTAGAATCATTCAGCCATTCTTCAGATTATGGCCAACTCCTAATATTTCCATTCTTTGCTATTTTCTATCTTTACTATTAAATCCATATATAACCATTAAAAAGTTACTTTTTTTTAGTCTCAGTTTCCTCTTGTGACAATGTTATTTGCAACTCACAGGAGCAATCATATGAGATAATACATGAAAAGATTTTTTATAAACTGTGAAGCCCTACATTAATATGAGCAATAATTATGGATCAAGTTAACAAAATTAAACTTAAAAAGGACAAGTTTAAAGGTCTGAACATGAATTCCAAAATCTGCTACATAAATATAGTATGGAACGTAACTTGACAATAATTCCATGTTAAAAAAAAAAAAAAAAAAAAAAAAGAAAGAAAGAAAGAAAAAAAATTCAAACAGAAGTCCAATAGAAAAGAACAGTATTCTGTACTGCTCTTAGAGAATGAAGTTCCTTGGAATGGCAGAAGAAATTGTGATTTAAGAATTAAATGGAATAATGGTATATTGTAAGAAATGATGAATGTGAGCAATATGAAATGTGCAAAGATCTATATGAACCCCTACATAGTGAACTCAGCAGAGCCAAGATAAAACTATATTCAAAATGACTACAGCAATGTAAATGCAACTAACAACCACAAAAAAAGTGGCTTGTAAAATTACAAACAAAAATAAACCTCATAACAAAACAAAACAAACTAGCAAGGTTTAAAGGAGGGATGTGCCTACTCTATGTATACAAGCATCATAAACTACACATATTTTTGTATTTTTAAAAAATATATTAAACAATTATGCTGAACTTTTTTTCTTATGTTTAAGACTACTTTATGGCAGGGATGTTGAACCTTTTTTTCTACCAAAGGTCATTTGGATATTTTGAAAATTATTTGCAGGCCATATAAAATATCTACTTATAGAAATCAAGCAGTGAGAGATTATTATACCTAGTTTTCAGCTTGTCATCACTGTGGTTGTTTTAGCAAATGATTATTTGGCCTACAAGTCAGATATCCCCTATCCTTGCTTTATAGGATTGCTTTCTGGAAGAAGAAAGGATACCAGAGAAAATTATAGTGCTGTAAAAGAAAGGAAAGACATCAAAAACATTAATAAAAACATAATAAAATATATAAAGCTCTTCAAGGGCTGAAAGCTGCTAAATTTGCCAAATGCTAATCACAGTACTTAGAAAATTCTAAATCCTTAATAAATGTTTGTTGATTATTTATAAAATATTTAATAGAAGTATTATATATAATATATAATTAATATGTAATTCAGGGGCAATAATATTCCAATGTTCTCTACATATCTCAGACAACATGTAAAGAATTGTGCTATTACATTGACAATTGAGAGTGAACTCACTGTAGGACAATTCACAAAAGTAAAGACTCTGGTAATGGTGCTTAAAAAAAACCAATTAAAGGATCTGGGATTATTAGCCTGAAGAAGAGAAGACTTTAGCATTATGTGATAATTATCTTTCAACATGCAAGAAAATTTAAGCCTTTTTTTTTTCCTATGGGTTTCCAAAGAACAAATCTAAGAATTATGTTGCCTTCCTTTATGCCTTTATTTTCCCTGAATGATCTATTTTACTCCCAGAAACATGGCTACCATTTTTAGGGATATGACTCCTAAAATCTCCAGCTGGATCTGTTCCTCAAACTTCAGGTATTCATTTTGAGCTATCTTTACATCATTGTAACTCGTGAACCTTCAATTCAACGTAGCCTAGATTTATCTTACCTTCCCTCCAAAATTGTTCCACAGACACATGCCCCTATTTATATCATTTATTTATGTCATTCTTTCATTCTCTCACATCTCAAATCTTGATGCTTTCCTTGATTTTCTTCTCCTTCACCTTGAAAATTAATGATTTGTCAACCTCTGATGATTTTTTAAATTCTAGTATAATTCTTCTCATAGTACTCAATGCTATAATCAATCGATATTTTGACTTAACATAATTGATATAATTGGAAGCCAGATTTCCCTCAATTTAAGGAAAGAGATTGTTTCAAGAAGACATATATTTAGACAAGTTTTTTTTTTATATTACTTATAATTCAGATTCTTTCATGATTCCCAAATTAGTCAACAAGTTGTCACAGCCTCATTTTAAAGACCTTGCAAAAATGAAACTCGCCCTCTGATTTAGTGTCTATTCCATTTTTTGATTACTCAGATTATTAGAAAATTCTTTCTTAAATTGAGGAGTTTGATTATATGGCATTAAGTAAGTAAATTAATTTAAGTAAAATTGTAATTTGTATTGAATTGGTACTACTAATCAATGAACAACTGATAATTTTCCACTTCTTTGAATCTTTATTTTTGTGAAAACTGTTTTATAATTTTGTTTATATAGTCTTGGTTTGTCTTGCTAGGTAGACACTCAAGTATTTTACATTGTCTGCAGTTATTTTAAATGGAATTTCTCATTAGTTGGTTATTATGATAATTTATATATGTTTTATATCTTATAACTTTATTAAAGTTTTTAATTACTTCAACTAGTTTTTAATTGATTTTCTAGAAACTCTAAATATACTATTGTATCATACTATCTGCCAAAAGTGATAATTTTGTTTCCTCATTCCTATTTTTTCAATTTCTTTTTTTTCTATTATTATAAGTAGCATTTCTAATATAATATTGAATAATAATTGTGATAATGGACATCCTTGCTTCATTCCTGATCTTATTGAAAAAAGTTTCTAGGGAATTTCCATTGCAGATAATGCTCGTTGATTATTTTAGATAGCTATTACTTATTTAAAGGAAATCTTCATTTACATCTATGCTTCATACTATTTTTAATAGAAATGGGTTTATGTTTAATCAAATGCTTTTCAAGTATCTATTCATACAATAATACAATTTTATTGTTTTTGTTTTTGAAATGTTTCATTTTGCTTATAGTTTTCCTAATATTGAACCTGTATTCATATTGTAATTCTTATTGTATTCCCTGTATTCCTATTGTAAATAAGCCTGGTCAATATGTAATATTTTGTTGGTATATAATTATAATCTCCTTGTTAAATTTTTATTTAAATTTTTTACAATGATTCATTTTGGAAATTTAGCTATATATGTGTGTGTGTGTGTGTGTGTGTGTGTGTGTGTGTGTGTGTGTATGTATACATATATATACAGATACATACATATATATATATATATATATATATATACACACATATAGATATATATATAAAGAGAACCAATTTTTCTGTAATTATAGACAGAGAGAGATAAATTCCCATAATAAATATTGTAAAAAATTTTAAATATTATTTATGTATCAAAACCATATTTTTTTTTATTAAATGGATATGGTAGGACTCCTTGTCTACATTTTTTCCAAATAGTATGTATTTGATAGCATTCACTTATAAATCCAGCTGGTTCTTCAGATTTTTTTAGGGGGCTCATTTTTAGCTCATGCAATTTATTTTTCTAAGAGATGTTACTTTACTTCTAAGTTCTTTTCTTTCTAAGTGATATTACTTCTGGGCAATTGATATATGTATTTTAAATACTCATTCATTTGACTTAGATTGTTACTTTTAATAACATAATTGGTCATAGCTCCTAATAATTGCTTCAATTTCATTTTCATCAGTAGTAAATTCAGTCTTTTGCTTTTTATACTTTTAATTTGGCTTTTTTCTCTTTTTTGACAAAATTAGCCAACAAAAATTTAAAATAAAACACAAACACCTAGTTGTATTTTATTTGTTCAATGGATTTTACTTTTACTTCCCATTTTACTAACATCTTTAATTTTCAGAATTTCAATTTTGGTGATCAATTAAGACTTTTCAATTTATTATTTTCTAGTTTTGTACTACATCCTTATTTTGTTGATCTGCTCTTTCCATCTTTTATTGATATATGCTTTTATTTATTTTTATTAAAACTTTTTAGTTACAAAACATATGCATGGGTAATTGACCCTTGCAAAACCATCTTTTCCAAATTTTCCTCTCCTTCCCCCCATCCCCTCCCCTAGATGGCAGGTAGTACAATATATGTTACATATGTTAAAATATATGTTAAATTCAATATATGTATACATAGTTATACAGTCATCTTGCTGCACTAGAACAATCAGATCAAGAAGGAAAAAAAAAACTGAGAAAGAAAACAAAATGCAAGCAAGCAACAACAGAAAAAGTAAAAATGCTATGTTGTGGTCCACATTGAGTTCCCAAAGTCCTCTCTCTGGATGTAGATGGCTCTCTTCATCACTGAACAATTGGAACTGGTTTGAATCATCTCATTGTTGAAGAGAGCCACAAATGGATGCTTTTAGAGACATACATTTTCCTCCAAGTAATGTTTGCATGCATGATAAAAATTTTAGTATGTTGTTGCATTGTTGTCATGGAATTTTTTTATTGTTTCTATGATTTGGTCTTTGACTTATTCATTCTTTAGAATTATATTATTTCATTTCCAATTAATTTTATTTTTATTACATTATGACCTGACAATTTATTTTAGTATTTATGTTTTTCTGTATTTGGTTGTGAGGTTTTTATGTCCTAATACATGTCAATTTTTGTGAAGATGCAGTTCAGAAAAAAAGGTTCATTTCTTTCTATTCTCATTCACTCTTCTTGAGAGATCTATCATATCTAGCTTTTCTAATTCTATTTTATGTCCAGGTTGACTTAGCTCTGAGAAGGAAAAGTTGAGGTTCCTCACTAGTATAATTTTATCATCTATTTCCTCCTGAAATTAATTTAGCTCTTTTCCTTTAAGAATTTGGCTGTTATGCTATTTGGTGCATATGTTTAGAAATAATGTTACTTCATTATATATGTTGCCTTTTAGCAAATTGTAGTGTGTCTGATTATCACTTTTAATTAGATCCATTTTTGTTTCTTCTTTGTCTTAGATCATGATTGCTATGCTTGTTGTTTTATTTTGTTTTATTTTACTTCTGAATATGCATAACAGATTCTATTCTAACAGTAGATGGATCTCTGTTCCACATGTTTTGTTTTGTTTTGCTTTTTTTTTTTTTATAATATTATCCCTTGTATTCATTTTTCCAAATTATCCCCTCCCTCCCTCCACTCCCTCCCCCCATGACAGGCAATCCCATACATTTTACATGTGTTACAATATAACCTAGACACAATATATGTGTGTAAATACCTTTTTCTTGTTGCACATTAAGTATTAGCTTGCGAAGGTATAAGTAACCTGGGTAGATAGACAGTAGTGCTAACAATTTACATTCACTTCCCAGTGTTCCATCTCTGGGTGTAGTTATTTCTGTCCATCATTGATCAACTGGAAGTGAGTTGGATCTTCTTTATGTTGAAGATATCCACTTCCATCAGAATACCTCTTCATACAGCATTGAAGTGTATAGCGATCTTCTGGTTCTGTTCTTTTCACTCAGCATCAGTTGATGTAAGTCTCTCCAAGCCTCTCTGTATTCCTCCTGCTGGTCATTTCTTACAGAGCAATAATATTCCATTACCTTCATATACCATAATTTACCCAACCATTCTCCAATTGATGGGCATCCATTCAACTTCCAGTTTCTAGCTACAACAAAAAGAGCTGCCACAAACATTTTGGCACATACAGGTCCCTTTCCACTCTTTAGTATTTCTTTGGAATATAATCCCAATAACAGCAATGCTGGATCAAAGGGTATGCACAGTTTGATAACTTTTTGGACATAGTTCCAAATTGCTCTCCAGAATGGCTGGATTCTTTCACAACTCCACCAACAATGTATCAGTGTTCCAGTTTTCCCACATCCCCTCCAACATTCATTATTATTTGTTCCTGTCATCTTAGCTAATCTGACAGTTGTGTAGTGGTATCTCAGAGTTGTCTTAATTTGCATTTCTCTGATCAGTAGTGATTTGGAACACTCTTTCATATGAGTGGAAATAGTTTCAATTTCATCATCTGAGAATTGTCTGTTCATATCCTTTGACCATTTATCAATTGGAGAATGGTTTGATTTCTTATAAATTAGGGTCAGTTCTCTATATATTTTGGAAATGAGACCTTTGTCAGAACCTTTACTTTTAAAAATATTTTCCCAATTTGTTACTTACCTTCTAATCTTATTTGCATTAGTATTGTTTGTACAGAAACTTTTTAGTTTGATGTAATCAAAATCTTCTATTTTGTGATCAATAATGATCTCTAGTTCTCCTCTGGTCATAAATTCCTTCCTCCTCCACAGGTCTGAGAGGTAGACTATTTTCTGTTTCTCTAATCTATTTATTATCTCCCTCTTTATGTCTAAATCATGGACCCATTTTGATCTTATCTTGGTATATGGTGTTAAGTATGGATCCATATCTAATTTCTGCCATACTAATTTCTGTAATGTGCTCTCCTGGCAGTTACAATTACTAGTCTGTCCTAGACCCACCAGAGTACCTTTGACCACTGTCCTTTGCAGTGTGAGCTCTACCCGGCTCGCCTCCTCTGAGGCCTTCTAAGGTCTCTGGCCACAATCTCTTGAATCTATAGCTTAGTAACCGGTAGCGCACTCAAGAACAACCACGTGTAATCTTAAAAGCCTTTATTATACCTACTCACATAATGCCCTAACTGATGCCCTGACTTGTTGGTTCCCTGGTGAACACCTGGTCAGAAGACCCATGTGTTCACTACCAAAACCCTTACCTCTTTTGGCTACCCATCTTGGCTTGGCCACCCAGGCTAGGAAGCCAGGGTGAACAGCAGGAGGTTAAAGAGGGCGGTTGCTGCCTGCAGTGGGCTTATATAGGGCCTGTGAGGTCACACACACAGCCAATCAGCGAGAGAGTCACCCATTACAAAACTATCTCAATATGGCCAGGATCCCGCCCAAGGGCAGTCCTAATATCCACAGAAATTACTTCTGGGCCTCAATCCCGATGCACTGTGTCCGCCCATTTAAAGGGCCCTTACAATTCCCTTTCTCTTGTTTTGCGGGAACCGCACATCTCACCAAGCTAAACTTTTAGCACCAGCTATAGTTCACTTGGTCCATGAGATGACAGAGTGTTATGCCCAAGGAGGTACAAAGCAGCAGATCAGTAAACAGAAGTATGACAATGAGAACCAGGCTCAACAGTGGCCCAAATGTTCAACCCATTCATCAAAGTCATACTCGAGATAATAGGCCAAAGAGGTTGGATGCCAATGAGGTAGGATGTCAACACTGAGGTGGGAAGTCAACAAGGTAAAACATCACAATTCTAGTTAACAAATATCAGTAGGTAGGTTGTCATAATTCTAGTTACATTTATCACAGTTCTAGACCAATTCTAGTTTCTTACAATTTTCTGTTGCACTTTTCACACTCCTAGAACAATTCTAGCTTATCACAATTCTCAATTGCACTTGTCACAATCCTAGAGCAATTCTAGTTTATCACAATTCTCAATTGCACTTTTCACAATTCTAGAACAATTCTAGTTTCACAGGTGCACACAAGCAGTCATGTCCAGTAACATTGTCTCAATAACAATGGCAGGTGGGTGTGTTGGTTTTTCACCCACTAATTTAAAAGCATAGGGCAAAGCCTCTTCCCAGGCCACCATATGGCAAGTGGCTACGGGAGAAGCAAGCAGGCCCATTGTCCATTTACAGTCTTTATATCGCGTATCACCCAAAACAGTCCATTTCAGCTGCAACACTGGAACTGTGTCTGCTGTCTCTGGTGTCACGGTCAGGAGGGGCATCGCTGCCATCAGCGTCTGAAGGGCTGCGGACATCTGGCTGGTCTCTCTAGGCTGTTGTCTGGTCCTTCTCTTGGATCCCCAGGTTACAAATGTCTCTGGTGGGGATGAACTCTGCTGCTGGATCTGCACCTAGGAAGGAATGTCCCCGGGGCCCAACTTGGGCCTTTCCAAATGCCATCCAGGCCTTTCCACATCACAGTGGAAACAAAGTTGTTGTCAAAAAGATTAACAAAAGTCAGACAAAAGTTAGTCAGTCTGTCACTTAGCTGCACTTTCTGTGTATGCCCGAAGTGCATTGCTAAGGTAAAAGGCAAAGAATTTAAAAATGTAAAACCAAAATAGATTAAAAATATAAAACCAAAATAACTTTAAAATGTAAAATCAAAATACTTTGAAGATGTAAAATCAAAAATGTTTAAAAATGTAAAATCAAAATTTAAAAATTGTAAGCAATCACATATCCCAAAATTCCCTTCTCTTGTTTAGAAGAGAAGATCTTGGGGATAGTCTGTGCAGTAATGACTTTACTAGAACACTCGGCTATATCCCTGAATTCTTTTGCCTAAAAATCAAAGTTTGAGTTTCTGATACCGAATTGTACTCCAGGAGTGTGAATCAATAAATCTGATATTACTTTTCCTCCTGGGTCAAAGATCACACACTGTCTATTTATTCTAGTGATTAAAACAGCAATTTTCCAACCCATTCTAAACATAAACCCTGTTTTATAAGTACCCGTAGGGGGTTGGGAAATCAAGCTCACCTGTGGAAGTGGAAAATCCACGAGGTAAGAAAAGAGGAGTTTCAACTCTCCAAAGACGATCCTAGCAGTTTTACAAGTATAAAACTCCACTCTCTCTAACTGCAAGGTCTTATCCCTGTAAGGTTTCTTAGAAATTAACTGAACTGTATTTTTAAAACTTTTCTGATTATAGTCAATACCCCACAATTCCTTTTTGCCTTGGGGCATAAAGCCTACTCCGGTCCTTTGAAATGAAGACACAGGAGTTTTAAATGGATTAATGGGCAGTGCTGATGATATTATCGCCCTTCCTTTTCCTCCTCCCCCTTCTCCCTTGGCCCAAGAAGGTGAGGCAGAGGGAAGAAGAATTGGAAAATTCCCCAAAGGCTGATTTAAAATCAAACCTGAGCTTTGCACATAAAAAGAACTAAACTTCTTCTCAATGAAAGAGTAATCAATAAATTCCTTAAAACAACAATGCACAAGGTAAACCAACAAAACACTAAGAAGAATTTCTACAACTGAAGTCAATGTGATTCGTTTATTTCCTTCCTTAGTTTCAGCCACTGGTTTGAACTCTTCCTGTTCTATCTGTAGTAACCTAGCTTTTTCTTCTTTCTCTATCTCCATCTGTAGTTTAACCTGCAATTCCAGCAACTCTTGCTGTGGCATTTTATACTCTCTACTGTCATACAATCGCATTAGCTCTAGGTTGCTCCCTCTCCTAGCTCTATTTACTGGGTGTGGGGATAGCCTTTGTGGAGCTTGATTACAAGCTTCCTGCTGTTCTTCAGTGGTGATCTTTGTTAAAAGATCTTCCATCTGGCTCTTTAACCTCTTTATATAATAAGCATTATGTTCAGCTGTGTCCTTGAGCCTGATCCCAGATTTATCTGGGTCCATATTGCTTCTCTGTCTTCCCTCTTAAGTGGCGTTTCTACCGGATCTTTCAGAATCTTAATTCTGAATATTAAATATTTTCAAAACCTGATAATTCCTTATGTATCCACGTTGAGCGCCATTTGTAATGTGCTCTCCTGGCAGTTACAATTACTAGTCTGTCCTAGACCCACCAGAGTACCTTTGACCACTGTCCTTTGCAGTGTGAGCTCTACCCGGCTCGCCTCCTCTGAGGCCTTCTAAGGTCTCTGGCCACAATCTCTTGAATCTATAGTTTAGTAACCGGTAGCGCACTCAAGAACAACCACGTGTAATCTTAAAAGCCTTTATTATACCTACTCACATAATGCCCTAACTGATGCCCTGACTTGTTGGTTCCCTGGTGAACACCTGGTCAGAAGACCCATGTGTTCACTACCAAAACCCTTACCTCTTTTGGCTACCCATCTTGGCTTGGCCACCCAGGCTAGGAAGCCAGGGTGAACAGCAGGAGGTTAAAGAGGGCGGTTGCTGCCTGCAGTGGGCTTATATAGGGCCTGTGAGGTCACACACACAGCCAATCAGCGAGAGAGTCACCCATTACAAAACTATCTCAATATGGCCAGGATCCCGCCCAAGGGCAGTCCTAATATCCACAGAAATTACTTCTGGGCCTCAATCCCGATGCACTGTGTCCGCCCATTTAAAGGGCCCTTACAAATTTCCAGTTTTCCCAACAGTTTCTTCCGAATAATGAATTTTTGTCCCTAATGTTGGTATCTTTGGGTTTGTCAAAGATTAGATTGCTATAGATGTACCCTTTTTTGTCCTTTGTATCTAATCTATTCCACTGATCTACCAGTCTATTTCTTAGCCAGTACCAAATGGTTTTGGTGACTGCTGCTATATAATATAGCTTTAGATCAGGTACACTTAGACCACCTTCCTCTGAGTTTTTTTTCATTAGTTCCCTTGCAATTCTCGACCTTTTATTCTTCCATATGAATTTTGTTGTTATTTTTTCTAGGTCATTAAAATAGTTTCTTGGGAGTCTGATTGATATAGCACTAAATAAATAGATTAGTTTGGGGAGTATTGTCATCTTTATTATATTTGCTTGGCCTATCCAAGAGCACTGAATGTCTTTCCAATTATTTAAATCTGACTTTATTTTTGTGGCAAGTGTTTTGTAATTTTTCTCATATAATTCCTGACTATTCTTTGGTAGATGGATTCCGAAATACTTTATACTCTCAACATTTGTTTGGAATGGAATTTCTCTTTGTATCTCTTGCTGTTGCATTTTGTTGGTGATATATAAAAATGCTGAGGATTTATTCACATGTATTTCTTGTAAACAATATATTGTTGGAGTCTGATTTTTAAGCCATTCTGCTCTCTGCTTCTGTTTTATAGGTGAATCCATCCCATTCACATTCACCATTATCATTACTAATTATGCATTTCCCTCTATTATCCTTTGTTCTTTCATGTTATCCTTTTCTTCCTTTAATGTTTGTTCTACTTCTGATCATTGACTTCCTTTATATACCTTCCTTTTATCATTTTTCCCCTTTTCTCTTATCTTCCCTCGTTATTTCCCTATTGGGCAAGATAGATTTCTATTACAATTTAGTTTGTATACAAATATATATGTTTGTACATATTTAGATAAAAAGGATGTTCAAGTATTACTCATCCCCACCATTTTTCTTTTCATTATGACATCTCTTTCTTGTGGTCTCTTTTATATGAGTCAATCAACCTATTCTTCCTTTTACCTTGCCCTTTTTGAAATTCATTTTTCTTTGCCTCCATCCATTTTTTTTTATGTTATCTCAATACAGGTGACTTACTTTTGCTCTCTAACTCATATACTCCTTCTAACTGTCAAATAATGATAAATTTACATATATCAACTTTTCATGTAGGAATGTGAACAGTTTAGCCTTACTCAGTTCCTTGTGATTTCTCTTTCATATCTACTTTTCTATAATTCTCTTAAGTTTTGTATTTGAAAGACAAATTTTCTATTCACTTCTAGTCCTTTCATCAAGAATGATTGGAAATCCTCATTTCATATATATCTATTTTCCCCCTGATGGATCATACTCAGTTTTGCTGGGTGTTTGATTCTTGGTTGTAATCCCAGCACTTTGCTTTCTGGAATATCATATCCTAATCCCTTTACCCCTTTAATGTGATAACTTGCTAAATCTTTCATTATCTTAAATATGCCTTTATGATATTTGAAAGATTCCTTTCTAACTGCTTAAAGCATTTTCTATTTGACGTGAGGGCTCTGGAAATTAGATGTAATATTCCTGAAAACTTTTATTTTGGGATCTCTTTCAGGTGGTAATTGGTGACTTCTTATAATTTCTATTTTATCCTCTGGTTCCATGATATCATAACAGTTTTCTATTAAAATTCCTTGAAATATATTGACTATCTGGGTTCTTTTACCTTTCTTAAATCAGTCAATATACTCCATTTTCCAGATTTCTTTCTTACAACAAATACTGGGGAATTCTAAGGACTTAGAGAAGGTTGTAAGTGTCCTTGGTCAAGTTGTTCCTGTACTGTATTTAATAAGGCCTGAATTTTATTGATACCTAAGGGCCACTGTTCTATCCACACTGGTGTATCAGTTTTCCATTGGATAGGAACAGGTGAAAGTATTGGCAGGCCTTCAACAGCAGCCCTGCCCAAAAAAACAAAGTACTTATTTTTAATCTTAATTGTTGTAAAATGTCTTTCCCCCACAGATTGATAAGGATTTTTTCAAGTACAAAAGGAGTAAAAAATCCTGTTTTGCCTTCAAAAGTCCATCTCAAAGGGTTAGCACTAACTTCAGCTGCTATTGTTCCTCCTACACCAGAAATGTAGGTGTTTGCCTTAATCTTTGGCTATTGACTGGGCCAGTTGGCACTTCTAATGACTGTACAGTCTGCACCAGTGTCTACCAATCCTTCTAATGGTATGCCATTTATATAGATAGAGCATAGGTCAGTCAGCTGTCACAGCTGCTATCCAGTTATATTCCTGGATTTTGTTGCTTGGAGTCAGAATCTGGGTGACCATCACCAGATTGCTTATTAAGAGTCTGTATCAATAAACCTGATGCTACTACTTCTCCTGGTTCATAAGTCACACATTGTCTATCTGTATTAGTGACTGGGATATTATCTACACATTCCCCAGTTTCCCACATCAGTGTATGGATGGACACTGTTTTGTAAGTACTCTCAAGAGGTGAAATGGTCAAGGCCACTGTGTCTGGAGGCAAAGGATCCATAGGCTGGAGAGGAACAGATCTCACCTCTCCAGGAGGTATCACAATTGTCCCAGCTGCATACAAGTCTATTCTTCACAACTGTAATCCCTTTCTCCCATCAGGCTGCTTCCTGGCTGATTGATTTTGTAATTCCTTTCTCCCATCAGATGGCTTCCTGGCTGATTGGTCATGTTTAAGTACTGGACTTCTAGGCACTCTTTGAGTGTAGCATCGGCTGCCAACCTGCCCCAAGTGTTTTTTGCCTGGGGCCCCTCATCCCATTTCCCTGAATCAGTCTACACTCTGATGCCCAGTGGAGTCCTCTGTTGCATTTTGTACATGGGGCATTGGGTCTTGTCCTCCTCACTCTGTCTCTATGCCAACATTGAGCTTTCAGATGGCCTACTTTACCACATTGAAAGCATTGATGAGTCTCTCTGGAAGTCCCTTGCCAAAAGGGATCCTGTCTTCCCATGTTAGGATTTTGGGAAGTCTGCATCACAGCTTGGCTATAAAAGGTATTTGTGCCCACTGTGGCATAGCATCTTATGCTCTCTTCTAAAGGAGCATCCTTGCATAGTACTAATATAATTTTCTACAAACCTTATTAGCATTTTCTTTAGCAAGTTGCCTTATCAAAATGTTTGTTACTGAATTTTTACCATTAGTCCATATGATAGCTGTCTGCAAACATCCCACAAAATTAGCAAAGGGTTCATTTGGTCTTTGTGCAATTTTTGTAAAGGTTTCACCCTTGTCATTTTTACTGGGGAAAGAAGCCCATGCTTTGATAGCAGCAGCAGCAATCTGCTCATATACTGCTATGGAGCAATTAATCTGTACTGAAATGTCTGCATAAGAACCTATACCTGTTAATTGGTCATAGGTGATTGGACTATTAACTCCACTTTGACTATTTTATTGGTCTTATATCCTACAGAGCTCATATATTCAGAAAGTCACAAGTTTTGTCCAAGTTCTAAGCATATCCTTGCTATAGATTTCCAGTCACTAGGAGTTAAGACTTCATAAGCCAAATTCTGTAATAATACCTTAACATAAGCTGATGTAGACCCATAAAGAGTGGGTCTTTTTCAGGTCTTTAAAGATTTCTATATCAAAAGGAGTGTATCTTCTACTTTCTTGACCTGAAGAGGTAAACTGTTGAATCACCAGATACATACCTATTTTCAAATTACCTATATCAGTGGTCCTCAAACTTTTTAAATAGGTGGCCAGTTCACTGTCCATCAGACTGTTGGAGTGTCTCACACTGTCTCCATCACCTTAGCCCAGTGCTGGAAGTGTGCGTTGCTAATGCTAGTTTAGGTAGAACTTCATTTCAGGTCTGATTTTGCCATAACCTGGTGGGCCGCATAAATGTCCTCAGTGGGCCACATCTGGCCCACATCTGGCCCACGGGCTGTAGTTTGAGGACCTCTGCCCTATATCCTTCCTTTCCACTGTGGCTTTAAATACTGCCTTTTGCAATCTAGTCATAGGAGGGGGTGATTGCTAGGAGAAAGGTGCTGGTGGCATCACTGCCCCTCCCACTTCTCCTCCTCCCTCTGTCCTGGAAGGTGGAATTGAGGCATGTCAATAATCTGCTCTATAGGCAGGGTTAAAGCTGCCTGGTGAGAGAGAGAATCACCACCACCCTAGAACTTCATTTAAGTCCCCATGCCCTCTTGCAATATAGTCATTAAACTGTTCTTTGTCTTCCTCTTTTTCCTCACACTTCCTCATCTGGCTGCTCTGAAAACTTTTCTTTTTTCTATAACTTGCAGGATTTTTTAAGACCAATTGTATTATGTTGTATATATAGAATGTTTCTTTGGAAATTGAATCAGAACCATTATCATTATAATATTCACATAGTTGATCTCCTACTAGTTTCCAATTATCTTCCCCTATATCTTCTTTACAGAAGAACCAAGGGGACATATGTTCTAATGTATCCATAAATCCATCAATATGCTCCCAAGTCATAATTAAACCCTGCCTCTTTATCAGTCTGAGTATGATTCCTGTAGATCTCCTTTGGGGTGGGGTTGGGGGTGGGGGTGGGGGTGAGAGAGAATCTTTTCCTAATATCTGCCCCATTTCAGATAGAAAATGTTACTAGTTTAGACCTTGACAAAGTAAGTTCCTGTTTGTCTATTAAAATACTCACCTAATTTCCTGGTCCTCGGGGGACTTCTTCAGTGAAAGTAGGGTCCTTGGTCCATACCTTGGGTGCCAAATTTGAAGACCGAGTTAGCACCCTGAATACTTTAGAATCAGCCAGCATCAGGAGAAGCAAAAGTCCTAGATCTTTATTCTTTGTCTTTTGGGGTAGCAGTCAAGGGAATGGACATAGGAATCTCCACATCTTCTTTCTCTAAACAGCCAAAAAGTGACTCCTGCTTGTCTTACTCCACCCTCTGAACCCTCTTACAATTCTCTGTCTACACCCACAGATTGAGCCAGCACAAAATAGTTAGGCAGGGCCATTCTCCAAGCATATGTTAATAGAGTATTGTCCAATTGGTTATTAGCCTTAAGTGCTCAGATCTAAGTACATCAACTCAGTTTCAGCTCTTTATAATATCTAATGTACTAAAAGACAAAGGGAAAGTACAAAAAGTTCTTGATTGGATGGAACACCTAACTGAATCTAATGTGAAATTTACTAGGGGTAAATATGAAATTTTTCTTATATTTAGGACCAAAAAAAACCCAAAAAAACTTTAGAGGTACAATATTGGGAGATGCCTTGTTATATCATAATTTATATGGAAAAGTTCTGAGGATATTGGGATTTTCAAAGATATAAAGTCAATATTGTGATCTTACAGCCAGAAAATGGACATTTTCAAGAATAACAAGGTGATAATACAATTATATTTTGCTCTTGTCACATCATATCTTGAATATTGTTTTGAGTTCTGGAAATCACAGAAAGATATTGTGAATTGGAAAATACCAGAGAAAGATAATTAGAATGATGAAGGGCCATAAGTCTAAAGACCACAAAGCAAAAATCATACTAGGGCAATTAAAAGGAACTGAGGATATTTTACCTAAAGAAAAGAATATTTATGATGACTCATGATATTTCTCTTTTAGAGATTTTTAGAATTTTATTTTAGAAGGATTCCTTTTTTTTGTCTGGACCCAAAGAGTAGAATAAGGAAGAACACGCACTGAAGTTACATATAGAAAAATTTAGACTTGATGGAAATAAAATCTCACCCAGTTAAATGCACAAAAATATATCATGGACTACATCAGGAGGCAGTGTGTTTCTCCTCGATGAATATCTTTAATCTAAGATTGGATGACTGGATATTTTGTTGCAAGCATTTTCTTTCAATTAGTCTTTAGCTAGACTGTAGCTAAGATTTCTACCACTTCTAAAATATATTACTTTATGTTGCTGTGTTGTAAGTTGTATCTGATTCCCTGTAACTCCATTTAGGTTGTTTTTGTTAGTTTATGTGTTTTTAGCAAAAAAACTAAAGTAGTTTTGTTGGGGATTTCCACGCTTATGGTACATGAGACCAGGCTGGGGTGAAGTAAAAAAAGAATTTACTCAATTAAAAGTAAAAAGTAAAAGTTTATTTTAAATCACAGAAAGATCTCAGTGGACTAGAACTCCGAGATGGGATTAGAGAGTTCAGTCAGTTCTGCCCACCTTGGTTCAGTCAGAGTACTTAGTCATATTATGTTAGGTCTTGAGGGCTTTTGAGACAATAGAGAGGTTTGGGGTTTGAATAAGCTTCAGTAAAGTGATAGAAAGTTTGATTAGTGATAGTTCAAATTATAGAAAGCTTAAGTGGTGGTACTTAACCTTAATTCAGTTCTATTGGAAGTTAAGTAGGAGTACTTAGCTTTAGTTCAGCTCTATAGAAAACTTGGTAGTGTCTGCTGAACTCTATAGAAAGGCTAATTAGTCGTACTTAACAGAAGTGAGATTGGCTTCTAGATAGATCTAAGGTTAACTTTTAGGGTCTCTGACCTCAGTTTCCCTCATCAGTTTTTCATTTCCTTCTCTAGTTCACTTTACAAGTGAGGAAACTGAGGCAAATAGGATTAAGTAACTTGCCTAGTGTTACACAGTATGACTGAGGCTAGATTTGAATTCAAGTATTGTTGATTCCAGGTTCAGAGTCTGGAATCAATTATACAATGAGTCACTTAATTGCCAATGATTCCATGTTCAACAAGCTAAAAAATAAAAAGGAGGAAGGAGGGAAGGAGGGAAGGAGGGAAGGAGGGAAGGAGGGAAGGAGGGAAGGAGGGAAGGAGGGAAGGAGGGAAGGAGGGAAGGAGGGAAGGAGGGAAGGAGGGAAGGAGGGAAGGAGGGAAGGAGGGAAGGAGGGAAGGAGGGAAGGAGGGAAGGAGGGAAGGAGGGAAGGAGGGAAGGAGGGAAGGAGGGAAGGAAGGAAGGAAGGAAGGAAGGAAGGAAGGAAGGAAGGAAGGAAGGAAGGAAGGAAGGAAGGAAGGAAGGAAGGAAGGAAGGAAGGAAGGAAGGAAGGAAGGAAGGAAGGAAGGAAGGAAGGAAGGAAGGAAGGAAGGAAGGAAGGAAGGAAGGAAGGAAGGAAGGAAGGAAGGAAGGAAGAAAGAAAAGAACTTCCCAGGAATTTTCATTTTGAGTAACCTTTAACAAACTAAGGATATTTAATCTCAATGAGTTAAAAACTTATTAGTACATAATATTCTCTTCATATATTTTAAGAACCATTATATAGAAGGGGAATAAAATTTTTATTGCTTGGCTCCAAAGGGGAAAAATTTAAGAAAAGAATGGAAATTAAATATAGAACAACTTTTTAAAGCATAATATGTCATCAGAAGTGAGGGTTCTTTTTTCAGGGATAGAAAAATATAACCAAAAAATTATAAAGAGGAAACATAAAAATGAAAATTCATTAGAAAATTTAGAGCTGAAAGTGTTAATTCATTTTTCTGAATGGGAACATTAAAGAATGTACATAGTTCTTCACACCATATAATACTTTCATGAGGATAAAGATATTTTAGGGTACAAGTATTATAAATACATGGTAAAATAGTATACATGTGGTTTAAAGATCATTGTACAATAAAATAATAATTAATATAGGGGCAATAAGCAAAAGATATAGCATTAAATGGAAACT
The DNA here is from genome assembly GCF_048593235.1 of Sminthopsis crassicaudata. Lineage (NCBI taxonomy): Eukaryota > Metazoa > Chordata > Mammalia > Dasyuromorphia > Dasyuridae > Sminthopsis > Sminthopsis crassicaudata. The sequence continues at coordinate 560,179,925 of NC_133619.1, forward strand.
TGATAAAGTTAACCTAAATGATAAATGGGTCAACGAATAAATATAGAAACAAAAATCATGTAATATTCATAGATATGGATAATGTTGATAAAGGATATCAAATTATAATCTGAAAGACTTCCAAGAACACTGTGAAGTTAATTTCCTCATAAACAAAATATCAGTATATGTCAGAGGCAGAATTTGAAGTGAAGTATTGTGATTCTGAGACTGACTTTCCATCTACTATAGTAGTAGTATAGTATATACTATACTATAGTATAGTCTCTCAATAAATGTGACTTAAAAACCAGAAAACCAATAAATAAAGGCCAAGTACAAATACAAGAGAAAAACACACACACACATACATACATACATATATATATATATATATATATATATATATATATAGTAATCAATATATGGGCAAATAAACTATTAAATATACAAGGAAAGAAACTCAAATGATTAAACTAAATGTTAAGCAAGTGAAAAGATAAGCAAAAACAACAACAATAACAAAAACAACCCATAGAAAAAAGACATAGCAGAACCTACTATACAAAATTACATTCTAGCAAATTGAGATTTAAAAGAAATAGAGAATTATCTCCAAAAATAGGAAATGCCCAAATTAAAACAATAGCTAGAAATATTTTAATTCAATTTTTTTTTTAAAAAAGGAAATTGAAGTAGCTGTAAAGGAACTTCCAAGAAATTTTAAAACACACACACACACAAACTTGTTCTAGACAGAATTGTAGAATTCTCTTTCATTTTTAAAGAATTATCACAATGTATGTTAACACATCAAACTATTCTCAGAAACTGAAGAAAAAACCCATTTCACCAAACTTCTTTTATGCTATAGATAGAGCTCTAATATCCAAATCATGAAAGGACAAGGAAGAACTTTCTGAATGATTAGGGATGTCTAAAAATAGAGTGGATTGCTTAATGAGATAATGAGTTAAATTGTTCAAACAGGAATAGTGCAATCCACTTGTCAGTAAAGGCAAGAAATAGATACTTTGCTTTTAATAAGACTTTGAAAGAAAATTTTTAATTTTCCTTGTGATTCTGAGATTCTTTGATTTGAAATGGGGTAGAAGGGTTAATGCCATTTTCTTTCTTTTTCTTTTTCTTTCCCTCTTTTCTGTTCATTGCCTCTAATCATTGGAGTGAAGTGGAATGGAATCTCTAAACAGCACAGATTAAGGAATTTGAGTCCCTGGTTCCTAATAAATACCCAATTTTTCTTCAACTTTACTTCTTCATTTCTCATCTTTTTGTATATGTATGATTGTTAAGTAAATACTTTTCTGGAAAACTCCTTTTGCCATTTTGTGTGCTTGCTCACACTTCATTAGTTCTGTTAAATTAAAATGACTATAAGGAATCCATGAAAACAAAATTAAATGAAAGTAGAAACCCTACTGAATTGGACTTGGAATTCATCAAGTTTATTTTCCCCTTAGTTCTATTATAGTTTTAGTATTATTTACATCTTTATTCAACAAAAGTCAGTATCTTTTTCTTATAATACACTATGTCCAAGAGACATAAATATGAATACACAGTCTATCCTCAAGAAGTTGAGAGTTTATTTTGGGTAAATTATATATATGTATGCATATATATATATATCTGTATATGCAGATTTGGGTAAATTATATGTATGTATGCATGTATATCTGTATGTGCATATATATCCACTTGTATATGTTTGTATTATAGTATATAGATGTATGTGCTTTTGTATGCACATGTATATGTTGTGTGTCTGTGTATGTGTGTATCAGCTAGCTGGTGGATAGAGCACTGGACTTGAAATCAGGAAGATTCATGTTTAAGAGTTTAAATCCAGCCACAGGCACTCACTTAATCCTGTTTGCCTCAATTCCCCATCTGTAAAATGAACTGGAGAAGGAAGTGTCAAACTATTCCCATATTATTGCTACGAAAACAGCCAATTGGATCACAGAGTTGAACTTGACTGAAAGAACTGAAAAACTATTACAATATATATATATATATATATATATGTGTGTGTTTATACATACAAGTATATTATAAACTGAGATACCTCTCTCACTATGTACATTCTGTGCTTTTATGTGATTGCTTATATGGCTCAATGATGATTATAAATAGAAAGACCTGAATGTAATCAGAAGGCTCTGTCTTCACTCTCCATTCCATCTCCTCTTGATCAAATCCCTCTATTCCCATTCTCTCCTACTCCGCTTCAATCACACTTTAAGGCAACTTGTCCTTTTGAAGATTCATTCACAAAAATTATTTGAAATCATGATAAGACTCAATGATACAACCAGTTATGCCATATTTGATTTACAACAAATAGTGCCTAAGTAAATGAATCCTTCCTTCCTATAGGTTCTTTGCATATCTCTCTCTCTGTCTCTCTCTCTCTCTGTCTCTCTCTCTCTCTCTCTGTCTCTCTCTCTCTCTCTCTCTCTCTCTCTCTCTCTTTTTTAACCATTCATTCTTTAAATTGAATTACAAATTCTATCCCTGTCTCTAGCTCCTCCCTTATTCATTGAGAAGGCAAGCAATATGATACCTATTATACATGTGAAGTATGACTTCTTATTTATGGATAGTCTTGTACTAAATGAATCACTGTTTCATCTTTCTACCATCTCTTTGTTATTTAAACTGTCATTATAAAGAATCAGAATCTTACCTCTAAGAGAGATTGCTTTTGTAGAATGAATTTTAAGAGTTAGGGGATGACTTCCTTCTAAACAGCCCCCTTCAGAATCACAGAACGGTGGATGAAATTCATCAAATAACTGTATCAAAAAACTATAACATTTGCTAGGTTTTGTAGCTACAAAACTAAAAGCAAAGTAGCCCTCTGCCCTAGAGGTACTTGCATTCTACTAAGGTTCCACTTCACTTAAAAGTTCAAACTACCTAAAATATTTGCACAGAGTGGCATGTTGGCAGATTTGGGTCTTCTGAATCCCCAGTTCAGTATTCTTTCCATTCCTTTGAGGTCTTTGCATCCTCACTCTTAGGGAGACTTACACGAAATAATGAATGAACAAAAAATCCTATAAATAGCTACTATATTCCAGGCACTGTGCTAAGTTGATGTAAACACAAAAATGATACAATCTCTATCCTCAAATATTGGCAGTTAGTGGGGACAGTAATGACTTGGAGAATGCAGTTTTTTGTTTATGTTTTGGTTTTTGGGTTTCTTTTTTTTGTTTTGGTTTTTGTTTCTTGTCTGGGGAATCAGAGTACTGATTAGTAGGGTTATAGGGTAACAGATTGTGTTTCTTCCAGAAGTACTGGTGTATTAGAGCTAGCAAAGGAAGAAGACATAACTATCATTAGGAGGAAGGTGCCTAACATTCTAGGTGAGGGGAACAAAACAACAGAGAAGCATAGAATGAAAGTACTATGGAATGTAGAGAATACTGAGTATATTATTGACAGTTTTCAAAAATGTTACACAAACTTGCTACATTGAAAGATATATTTCAAATAAATAAAACAAAAAATACTATGGTCAAAAGAATTAGAGAAAACAATAATTTTGAAGAGATGTCTTACCAAAAATGTCATGAATCATGTATTTTATAGATGAGGCTAAGAACTTGAGATGTCATCCAAGGTCACATAGTAATTTTGTCAGTGTCAAAGCCCAAGATTTCTCCTATTACAAAGTCAATATTCTCTATCACACTACAGGTGTCTTAGTCCTCATTTTATAAAAGAGGAAGGAGGCCCAAAGAGGGTAACTGGCTTATACCACATCACACAAATAATAAATAGAAATAGCAAGACTCAAATTCAGCAACTCTGGCATAAAATCCACTGTTCTCCCCAATACACCACAATACATTAGCAATGTAATGTAACATCCCAGTGGTTTTGGGGGGTTTTTTTGTTTGTTTGTTTTGTTGGGTTTTTTTTTTTTTACTTCTGCTGCTAAAATATATTTTCAACTGCTTATTAGCTTGGATTTTTAAGTTCTTTTTCACTCAGTTTCCGCCAGCATTTTTGCCTCTTACTGTGGGTTCAGGTTCTACTTCAAGTATCATTAGGTGCTTAAGCAATTGCAATTTGCCATGAACTCCCTCCTGCTTGTCCACTCCCACAGAATTTTCTCACCATCCATCTACCCACACCAAGGAGATTCTGAGTGTAGGCTTGAAATCCTCAACAATTCCAGTTGGCTGTGTTTGAATTGTTGAGGCATTTATAACTGAGCTCATTCTTTGCAGACACTTAACAGTGAAAATTTGTGATCTCAAAGTGTTTTGGTTTGTTTGTTTGTTTTTTTAACTCAAATTCTGAACTGTTGCTACAGAAATGATTTCATTATTTCTCAGAACTATGCAGATAAATAGCACCCAGTATGTTTCCATTTTGCCTGTAAAGAGAAGGTCTATAGCTTGCCTAAAATTATCTGCTAAGAGATGTAGAATAATACTTTGGATAGAGTAAGACCTAGGTTTAAAGCCTGGTCCTGACATGTAAAGGGCTGAAACTCATGAGTTAATGTACTGAGGTGGGACAATCGAGTACTTGAGGCTATTTTTTTTTCTTTTTTCTGAGGCTGGGGTTAAGTGACTTGCCCAGGGTCACACAACTAGGAAGGGTTAAGTGTCTGAGATCACATTTGAACTCTGGTCCTCCGGAATTCAGAGCTGGTGCTCTATCTACTGCACCACCTAGCTGCCTCCCCTCCACCCCCCCACGAGGCTAATTACCAATTGGACAATACTCTATAAGAATATGCTTGGAAAATGGCCCTTCCCCCTATCCTGTGCTGACCCAATCATTTGGTGTATACAGAGAATTGTAGGAGGGACTAGGAGGTGGAGGCATACTAGCCAGGGTTACTTCTGGTCAGAAACGAAGAGGTGAGGTCACAGAGATCCTACATCCATTCTCTTCACTTCTATGCTAAAGACCAAGAATAAAGACTTTTCCTTATTCTGACTCCAGCTGATTCTAAGGTACCCAGGGTGCTAATGTGATTATCTTACAAACAGACATTTGTTATGTGATCTTAGACAACTCACTTAACCTCTCAGTATTCAAGCAATTCTCTTAAGATGGTTGGTTGTCATTTTCAGTCATGTCTGGGTCTTTGTGACTCTCCATCTGGTGTTTTGACAGAGATGCTATAGTGGTTTGCCATTTCGTTCTCCAACTCATACAGATTAGGAAACTGAGGAAAACATGATTAAGTGATTTGCCAAAGATCACATAGCTGATAAGTGTCTGAGACTAGATTTGAAGTTAGGTATTCATGATTCCAAGGTTCAATGCTCTATCTACTGCAAACCAGTTGTGGAGAAGGTGAAATAGGTATAATTGCTAACTGTTACAGCTAAGAAACCTAGCCATGCACAAGGAAAATACTGAAGGATAAAAATTTAATGTCTAAAGGATGGGAACAAAGCTAAATGTGAAAATTTGGGTTCAGTTCATTTAAGAAAAGCCCAGGGAGAGACAATGAAACTAACTGAGAAAGATAAAAAGATAAATAGAAACTGGAAACTTCCAGGTTCAAGGTCATAAAGTCACATGGGGACATCAAAACAAGGTGTATAAGATATAAATAAAACAAAGTCTCTAGGCTTAACACATAAAAGAGGTGTTCTACCCAGAATCCCCACATATTATAATTTGCCATCTATGAATAATAGCAGAAGGGGGGAGGAGGTATTTTTAAATGGCAAAGGGGCATTAAATTTATTTGTATAGTTGGTTGAGTTTTATATTTCCCAAAATAACTGAATTAGACCAGAGGGAAACAGGTGGGACTAAGGTAATAACCAAAGATATATAAAAAGTGAACCAGAATAAGTAGAGCCAATTTACAACACCCATAGGATACATTTTTTCTAATACACTCACACCCAACATGGTTAGGTACATTTTCAACTAGCTGACTAAGGATCTTAAGATAAATGAGGTCATCTTTTCATTCACTTCTTATCCAGCCCTTAATCACTGAAAGGGTGTTACCTCAGACAAAATGAAACCTGGAAAGACTTTAGCTTAAAAAGATGAAGGTCTCCCACTCCATCCAGGGACATCATCAGTCTCTTGATTTATGTCTTGCCACTAGATTCAGATGACACTTAAGGAAAGAGTGAGGCTAATAACTTTGCACATCCCTGCCTTGCTTAAATCCAGTATACTCCAGATAGCACTCTTAGAGAATGAAGGATGAACAATAAGCAACAAAAACAACAATAATGACAGTAGTCAACCAGAGGAAGACCTGGTTCAAGGTCTCTCCTTAATACATGTTGTGTTCCCAAAGTTAAATCATTTAACAAGTGTTCAGTCATTTGTCAATCATATTTTATTCTTCATAATCCCATTTGAGGTTTTCTTGGCAAGATACTAGAGTGTCTTGCCATTCCCATCTTAAACCTTTTTACAGATGAGGAAACTGAGGCAAAAAAAGGTAAATTACAAACTAAGGGTCACAGCTAGTAAGAATCTGAAGCCAAGGAATATGACTTTTCCTGACACCAGGACCGGCACTGTAATCATTGCACTTCATAGATACCTCCAATTTTTCAGTGCCTCTAAGCAATTTGAGACTACTTCAGGTAATTCTTCTTTATTATTGAAAGGAAATTCCATATTAAGAATTGCCTATGCTAACAAAATTACAACTGGCTTCTTTCCAATTAAAAAGAAAATAATTTATTTTTTAAAAAATATAATGCTTTATACTTATAAAATATTTCCATGTATATCAAATTCTGACTTTGTCTTACTGATTGCCAGTCACCTTTCAGAGCATCATTAATAGAAAGATAGATAGATAGATGTCATTTATTAAGCACTCATTATATACCAGAAATTGTGATAAAAACTGGGGATATAAATACAATTAAGGATGATAGTACTTTCTCTAAAAGAGGTTATATTCTTCTAAAAATGATTTTATTATTTTTCTTTATATTCCCTGTCTAGATTTTTCCTTGTATCCAGTCCCTTCCTTTTCCCCTGTAGGGAATCATTCTTTTAAACAAAGAATTTCTTTAAAAAGGAAAAGAGAGGGACAGCTAGATGGCACAGTGAATAGTGGATAGTGGATAGTAGATTGCATTGTCTTATGTGTTATGTATAATGTTTTTCTGCCTCTACTTACTTATTTTCCATGAACTTTTTCATTCTTTCCTATATTCATCATGGTCATTATTTATTACATGCTTAAACTATTCTGTTGCATTGATGTTTCGCATTTTGTTTGGATATTCCCCAATTGATAGGCATCTACTTGGTTTCCAATATTTTGCTACCACAAAGTGTTGAGACATGAGACCTTTCTTTTTATCTGTCATAGTAGTTTATGTTCTAATTGGGAAAGAGGAAAAAAATAATATAACAGATGTAGGAAAATTAAAATTATGGATGGCTTATAAGTAGCATGGAGAGAAGATATCAAACCAAATCAAGTCAGCATTTAAAAGGACTTATTATGTGCCAGGCACTGTGTAAAACATCAAGAAAGCAAAGAAAGGAAAACAAAACAAAACAAAACACACAATCATTGCCCACAGGGATATCACAATCACTTGATGGAAACATCTTATAAAATAACTATAAGCAAATAAGATATATGTAAAATAATTTAGAGATTATCTCAAAAGGGAGGCAGAGACATAAAGAAGAATCCAGAAAGACTTCTTGCTAAAGTTAGCAAGGACTTCAAAGAAGACAGGAAAGGTAGGACACAGAGATAAAAAAGGAAAATGTCTGGCCATTAGGAACAGCCAGGAAAAATCACCTCAGTTGGAAAAGGTACTGTCTTATGAGAGAGAGCAAGGAGACAAGTGTTACTAAATCATAGTGTACGTGGAGGGAAATAAAGACAAGAAAAGTAGGAAGGGGCCAAACTGTAAATGGCTTTAAAAAAAAAGTCAAACAAAGAAATTTATGTTCAGTCCTGGGGCATAGGGAGCCACTAAAATTGAATGAATATCACCTCCTTATTCAATCAATCCAATGGCACCCTATTAAATACAAGATCACATATAAAATCCTATCTTTTAAAGTTCTTCCCAACCTAGTCCCTTCCTAATTTTCTATTCTTCTTCCCATTACTCCCTTCTGTGTTCTATATTCTTTCATCTTATTTTAGTTTTTTAATGTTTTTAACTTAAAACTTAAATAGAAAAAATTTTAAAAATGAAATAAAAAAGAAAAAAAGGCAAAAAATAAAACAGTATCATATTCACAGCAGAACATATGAGAGGATTCAAAAATGTAAATTATATTTCCACTTCAAGAAAGCATATATAATAAAACACATTGTAATTAAAACTGACCATCTTTTATTTTCTTCTTTGTAGCTTTTCTTTTGTTCTCTGCTGTGCACTTTTTACTTTATTCTTTTTTTCCCCTTTTCTTCCCCACCACCTCCCCAAGCATGCTATAGTTAAATATGAATATATTTACATACACACACATACATATAAACACATACATTTACATTTGTATATATACATATATGCATATATACACATTATCTCTTGTTTCCAATCCCTGCTAACTCTTCTAATTTACTTTTGCTGGATATAATATTTTTGTCATAACCCCAATTCTTTTGATTGTCAATATAGGATATTTCAGTACCTGTGATATTTCATTGTAGCTGTAGACAGATTTTATGTGATTCTAATTGTAGCTCCAGCATATTTGTTGTTGTTTCTTATAAGATTTTCTCTTATCTAAAGGTTTGAAATTTGGCAATGATGTTCCTATGTTTTCCCTGTAGGATTTTTTTCAGCTGGTGATTAGTGGATTCTTTTTTCCCCTCAAATTCTACTTTCTCCTCTTCCTCTATCACTTCAGGACAAGTTGATTATTTCAAAGATTCTTTTATATTATTGTATTATTATTATATCAAGGGGGTTTTGTTGGACATAGTTTTCAGATAGTGCAATTATTGTTATGTTTTCTCTAATTGATCTGTTCTCTAGGTCAATGGCTTTTCTTATGAGATGTAACATTCTCTTCTTTTTTTCTTTCTTTATATTTTGTTTTATTATTTATTATTTCATGGTCTCATAACTTCACTGTCTTCCCCATGCCTAATTCTAATTTTCAAAGAGTTTTTTTGTTTGTGTGTTTTTCTTGGATTATTTTTTTTTAGTTTTTTCTCAATCTCTTGATTTCAAAAGTCTTTTTTAGAGTTCTAAGAATTATTTTTGGGTAAGTAGCCATTTAATGTTACTTTTTGGGGTAGGAGAAAATTTTTTTCACTAATATCCTCCTATGAAGATGAACCCCAGTTTTCCAGAAACTTCCTGTTAAACTTTCTATAATTAGGTTCTTTCTCCTTTGCCTGATCTTTTTTAAATAATGGCTTGCTAGTAAAATCCCCTCTAATCCTAGGGGTGAGGGTGTGTGGAAAAAGATGGTATCTCTGACATCAGATTTTCCTTAACTTCTCCCCTCTAGCCTGGTACCCCAAACCAAAAACTCATTTTCTTCTCATTGCCCACAGCTTTCCTGCCCCACTTCTACATTAATCAGGCATGTGTTGATTTCTTCTTGACTAGGGCACTGTCTCAGCAGCACAGCTGGGCCTGACATTCCTTTTCAAAAGAAGTTTTCTCAGTCTTCCTGGACTCAAAACCCAAACTCCCCATATGGTCTGGGAGGTAAAAGTTCTTGTGGTTGGGACTGAGGCTATCTTCAAAATCAGCTATCCTCAAGGCTTCTCACTCTGTTTCAGCAGAACTAATCTGGAGATATTTACATTCCATAACTAGCCAAACCTCTGTCCTAAGGTCTTTCTTTGAGTCTTCTCATGTTTGTCCCAGGAGGATTCTAGGTTTGCTCCAAATCTTATCTTTTTTTTACCAGTTTACATTCATTCTGAGTTACAATTTTATTCTGTTTGTGAGGGAAATCTGGAAAAAATTGTAATTTTCTGACTTACTCTATCATTTTTCCAAAATCCTTTCTTTCTTCAACTTCTAACAGAAGCCTCCTTGCTGAGTTTGATATTGTTGTTGTTGTTTGTTTGTTTGGTAAAAGACATTCCATTTAAATGAACAGAGTGATTTCAGAAAAATCCAGAAAGATTTACAGAAACTAATGCAAAGTGAAATGAGCAAAACCAGGAAAACATTGTACATGGTGATATTGTACTTAATAATATTATGCAATGATCAATTGTAAATGACTTAGCTATTTTCAACAATGCAATGATTCAAGACAACTCTAGAGTTCTCATGATCAATAATGTTCTACCCACTTAGAGAAATAATTGAGGGAGTCTGAAGGAATATTGAAGCATACTATTTTTTACTTTATTTTGCTGTTGTTGTTTTTGGTGTGTGTCTTCTTTTACAACAATACTAATTTGTACATGTTTTGCATAATTGTACATAAATGCCTATATAAAATTATTTATTGTTTCAGGAATGAAGAGAGGAGGGAGGGAGAGAATTTCATTCTTAAAATTTGAGAAAGAATTGTTAACAATTATCTTTACATGTTAAAGGGAGAAAACATTATTTCTTAAAAAGACACTCTATTTCTCAACTTAGGCCATTTTTATTGTCTATTTTTTTGTAGATCTGGACTGGAAGTCTTTCCTTCATCATTTCTACCTTCTAGTTTCCCTTCAACTTTAGCTAACTTCTCAAGAATCTTTTTTTTTTTTTTTTAATCTTACCATCTTCCTTTTGAGATTATCTCCAATATATCTTATTTATATATAGGTGTTTATAAATATTTCCCCCATTTGATTTTTAGCTCCTTGAAAACAGAAAACATGTGTGACTCTTCTTTATGTTTCCAGCATTTAACATAGAACATATTAGCACCTTAATAAATGATAACTGATTGACTGATAATCAGATTTGGGATTTGGAAAGTTTTTCCTTTTGACAGCTGTATGTTCAATGGGCCAAAAAGGAGAGAGACTTGAGTCTTTTGAAAATTAGGTAATCATATAAAAGAAAAAGGGAATTATAAAAACTGAAAATAGTCATGATATTTGCCACTGTATGCCTGTGTATATAGGTTCTTTGAACAATATTAATCCCAATAATAGACTCCAGATTAGAGAACACAAAAACTGGGTGTTGTGTATCTCTTTCACTTCTGTGCACTCTCAGAAGTAATAGCCCAAAGTCATGCCAATGAGTCAGGGCCCCTTCTGTGACCTTTTATCTTTAGACATGTTGAAACTGTGTTTTGCCGATTTCCCAGATTTCTCTGCAGGACTGTGAGCACAGCAGGATATGTGCTTCCTTCCTCAGCTCTATTTTTCACTGAATGTGGGCCACCTTTGTAACACTCAGCACATTCTGAAGCACTTCACAGGTATTGACCTTACTCCCCTGGGGAAGATTTTCTGGGCCTGCTGTTAGAGACAAGTCAAGCAACACACATCCAAAAGTCCATTTTAATGTTGTTTCTCTCTGGAACACTTCACAGCAGCTGGCTGCCTCCTCCCTGCTGAGTCTGACTTGAGAACAGCATGATGGAGTTAAACAGATTTTTGTCAAAGCTCTTCCCCAAGTCTATAGACTAAGAATCCTTTTTTCTTGTGATGGAAAATCCTTTCAATTTCATTAAAGAAATATAAATGTGTAGAGTCTTTAGGATAGGAAGGATTTTGCATATATAATTGTCCTTATTTTTTTAATCCATACATGTAAAACCAAAATATCAGCCATTTTTCAGAGGAGAGAGAGAACTAAGATGCAGAAAGGTAAGTAGGTGCCACTGATAATGTCTCACTCCCAGTTCTATAAGAGGCAGGGTTTCTCAATAACTAGTCTGAAATAATTTCCCACCATAGTTTTCAGATTTCAGTTTTCAGATTCAGAACAGCAATTTGTAAGAGGTTTTTAAATCAATACTATAAAATAAACATTTATTAAACACCTACTATGTGCCAGTTACTTTGCTAAGCTGAGTACACAAATAAGACAGTCACTGCCATAAAGTAGTTACTCCTAATGGAGGAAGATAAGTTTTAACTTTTTTTAATATATATCATGCAACATGTGGAGATGTGTGTGTGTGTGTGTGTGTGTGTGTGTGTGTGTGTGTGTGTGTGTGTGTGAGAGAGAGAGAGAGAGAGAGAGAGAGAGAGAGAGAGAGAGAGAGAGAGAGAGGGAGGGAGGGAGAGAGAGAGTGTATGTGTGTGTGTGTGTCCATTTCATCCTTTTACCAGAATATGATCTCAATAAGTACAGGAAATGTATTTATCTGAGTTTTATGGCTTCCCAATGCGTAACAAGGTACCATACACATAGTAAACACTTAATAAATATTTGCTATATTAGTTGTCAATTAATAGTTATGTTACTTTGGCAAAGTCTCTGTTTTTCTCTGAATCTAAATACTGTCAGCTAGAAAATGAGGTGGGGTTTTGGAAAGGAGCAATGCTTAACAAATTTCTTCAGAAAGTTGTTGAGAAGGAAGTGGTAGTATGACATAGAGAGTAGAATGGACTTTAAAGTTTGAGAAAGGGTGAGAAAATAGCTGTGGGACATCAGGACAAATGACAAGATGATCAAAGTGGAGAATCAGATGATTTTATATGGGATTTAATTTCAGCTAGATGTAAGGGGCAAAGCAAGCCACACTCACTAAGTCTCCAGTCAAAGTGGCTCATGCCATTCCAAAAGTGAATGTATCAGCCTCCCCCAAAATGGGGCATGGATATTATAAGTCCAGTACAAATAGTTATAGGGAAGAAAATAATATCTGTAATATATAAAGAATTTTTAAAAATTAAAGTTCTATATAAAATATCAGCTATTCACATACTTTGGTCATATGATCTATAACATTGTCTTTCAGTTATTTTTCAATTGTGCCTAACTCTTCATGTTTTTTTGGGACAAAAATATTAAAATGATTAGCCATTTTCTTCTACAGCTTATTTTTGAGATGAAGAAATTAGATAAATGTCTCATTTGTTTAGCAGTTTCTGAATTTCCACATTATTTTCATCAACTTAATCTTGATGTTTATGCATATTCTGGTTTAGAAAAATAAATGTGCTATACAGCAAGTTCCTGAAAGTTGCCCATATTTTTTCTTCTCCATTCTCTATCCATACCTTTCTCATGTCAATCACTGAAACAAATTGTTCTCATACAAAGTTATTAAAAGTCTTCTAACCCAATTTCCCAGGATCAAACAGTTAGTAAGTATGAGACCAGATTTGGACTCATGAAGATGAGTCTTTTTGACTCCAGGTCCACCACTCTATCTACTGTACCACCTAGCTGCCCGATGATCTATGATGCTATGATGCAAAAAGGAATATGATAAGAAAAGGGAGAGTCCAGGAAAATATTGGGACAGAGAAATTCCTTTCACTTGTTTTTGTTTTTGTTTTGTTTTGTTTTGTTTTCTAAGAAGGAGTTAACACTAGATTCATGCCTTGATAGAAAGGATATTTGTAAAAAGAGAAATGGAGGTATAGATAAGGGAAGTTTTTTTTTTTTTTTTTTTTTTTTGTTTTTGTTTTTGTTTTTACAAACATCATTCTGAAAGCTGAAATCTTCACTGAGATTAAGAGGTAAATCCTAATATCAACTCAGTTACCAATTATCCGTTGGACTCTGAATTAATCATTTGAACTTTCTAACATTTAGTTTCCGTCTTTTAAATAACAGCTAATCACATGGTAACACCCTTGCCAAACTGAAAAACCTTGAAGGCCATGCCCAGTGAAAGTCTTTCTGTTTCATTTTAGGATGTGCTTACTAACTTTGGAGATTGTCACTAGAATATTAATTTCCAAGCATGATACTTTTTGGCTACATCAATTAATTAGAATGTAAGCTACTTGAGAGTAGGAATTATTTTTTTCTTTTTACTTACACTTATAGTCCCAGTAATTAATAAGGTGTTGGGAATGTGCTAAGTCCCTAACAAATGCTGGTTGACTTGCAAAATAAAGCCCACACAAATAAAATAAAATATAAATTATTAATATGGAATTACTTTCAACTGCTAAACTATTATAGAAATTAAAATTATTATTATTATATGCTATCAAAGATACTAACATACTAATAGCAGAATATTTAGGAGATGATTAAGAAGACATTTACAACATGAAAGTATGGAATATATAAGATGGAATTAGAATGCATTTTTTGTAACAAATAAACATAGAATAACTATAAATTTCTGATCCCAAATAATTTGCTGATATTGTATATTTACGTCTCTAAAACTTTCACCTGAACCTGTCCAAACATACTCATTTCTGCCTAACTCATTCACTTGATCGTTATAAACCTTTTCCAAGATTGCTAGATGCTAGAATCATGTCCTCCCTCCGTTTTTTTTATCTTTTGAGGTCTTCTCATAGAACTAAATTATATCAAGTGACTCTTTTGGATAAAATTCATTGAAAAGACAAAAGGAAGTTGCAGTGAAAGGAAGGATGGCTTATTAATTATCCCTTAAGAAGGAATTCTAAAAAATGTGTAAGAAAGTGGTGCATGAGTTAGAAAAAAGTAATGACAACCACCTAGAAGTCTCAGGCTTATATAATATGAATACTTTTTTTGAGAATAAAATGGGATTTGGAGAGCAACGAATAATAAAAGTGAAGTTGATTTTATCTGAATGGAGTAGAAGGGACTTATTGTAAATATAGAAGTCATTCCTAATTAACTGTCTATGTACAATCAGTAAGAAAAAAAAAAATTACCATTTAGAGGGACTCCAGCTTTGACCATTATATGAGGTATTAACATTGAAATGTGGGGAGTTGATGGAATAACATATGTTGAGCCATTTATAATAAACACCTCTAATATGAGGGTTTTCCAATGCCTTTACAATTATGTTCATCTACCTTTAATATTACATTTTCATTCAAATCTCACCTATGGCTCCAAGAAGCTATAGCATGTGGACATTCTGGCAAAACCATTTCAGCAGACAAACTAAACTAGGTTGAGGGTAACCAACAGATCTTACACATATCTACAAGTTAGGGAGATGGTCTATCCCAAGCATATGAAGACTTCTAATTACATTGAATATATGAGAACAATTTGTTCCAATGATTGACTTGAGAAAGGTATGGATAGAGAATGGAGAAGAAAAAATATGGGCAACTTTCAGGAACTTGTTGTATAGCACATTTATTTGTCTAAACCAGAATATGCACAAACATCAAGATTAGGTTGAAAATAATGTGAAAATTCAGAAACTGCTAAACAAATAATGAGAACCACAGGTGTCCCAGCATGATAGCTCATTCATTTCTAGGAAGGTGGCATTTCATTCCATCAAAAATAAAATGCAGGTGAAGCTTAGAGAGATGTAGTATTCTTGACTTAATTAGAAGCCAGATGAAATGTAGTTTTATACTGATAGTAATAAGTTAAAATGTTTTTATTGTCTTCTGAAGGTTATTTGTGGACAAAAGAATATGATGCATCTCAATTATTCAGTGCTAATGGAGCCATACTGATTAATGATAAAAACATTATCCTGGAGAGTTAGGCTGAACATTTTCATAGTTTTCTCAACAGACATAATTAATCAATGTTAAAGTCATTGACAGTGAATCTAAGGTTGGAGTCAGTCTCTCTCAAGCCAAAATACTAATTGAAGAAGAGATTTTGAATGTTATTTGCTTCCTTTCATGTGGTAAAGTGACTTGTACTGATTTAGAAGCTGAGGTTTAGAAGGCAGGAATCCACTCTTCATATAAAAGCTGACATAAACTTCCTAGGTTATATGGCAAGAGAAGATCATCCCCTAACAGTTCAAGGATGACTCTATTATTTATCTCTATACAGAGAAACAAAGCAAACTGTCCATTGAAAATCACAGGGGTAAACCCCCAATTAAATACCAAATTGGAAATTCTGAAACTCAAAGTAAAAATTAATAAAATAGAAACTAAGAAAACTATTCAGTTCATAAATAAAATTGGGTTGACTTTATGAAAAAACCAACAAAATAGATAAACTTTTAGTTAATTTGACAAGCAAAAGGAAAGAATAAAACTAAATCACCAGCATCAAAAATGAAAAGGGTGAACTTATCAACAATGAAAAAGAAATTAAAGCCACAATGAAGAGCTTTTTGCCCAATTGTATGGCAGCAAGTCTGATAATCTAACCCAAATGCATGAATTTTTACAAATATTTACAAAAATATGAATTGTCCAGTGTTAGGTTCTAAGTGCTAATGAGATAATGAGATATTAGTGAATGAGATGAGGTGAGATCTTTCAAGACAGTTGTGAAAATTGAGTAAGGCTTCATCTACTTCAGAGTTCGAGTAGGCCTGAAGGACTCTGAAGGGCATTGCCTTCCCCTCCTATGACATCTCCCTATTTCATCCAAATATGGGCAACTATGTACTTATTGGTCAAGTTCAATTTCATGGGTAGATCTCGCGTTTAGAATGTAAGACTCTCAGCCAATGAGGATGAGGGTCAGTGGTGGGAGGGGGCGTTTTGCGTTAGGGATTAAAGGTGCTGTCCTGCCCACAGGAGGCGCTTCCTCTCTTCGATAGTCTACTCGAAGAGTGGGACGCCCTTCTCGCGAGAATGTACAATAAACTTTGCTTTTCTCTAGAGCTCTCTCCAGCTTTTTTATTAAATGGTGTTCCCTCACCATTTCCGTACCACACATTAGGTTTATGTTTAGATGTTTAGAGAGCATCATCAAGGTTATGAAAAGCCAAGAATTGATTATAATTAAGGAGGAGATTACTGAACTTTTAAAAACGGTGAAGGTCATATGTCCTTGTTTTTCTCTGGAAAAAGAATTGGATAGATGAATGGGAATTAGTAGGAAAGCAATTAGGTGAACACTACAATTGCCTTTGTAACATTTTGCCCTTTGGTTCCAGACCAAACTCAATTTCCAAAGATACATTTCATACCTACAATTTAATCCAAATGGCTTTAAAAAATGTTATTCTAAAGGAAGAGAAGAAGGAGCAAAATGGGGAAGTGTCAAATAAACTAGATGAAAAGGATGAATCAGATAACAATGAAGTTAAGTACAATTCTGAGCAACAGGAGCATTTCCCATCTCCTCCCTCAATTAACCCTTCAGGGGTGGAGCAAGAAGGAGGAGGGGAAGAGGCAGAAACACAAACAGACTAGGCAGTGAAGCAGCCTAAGCCTATAACAAGATTAGAAAAAGCATTGGTTAAAGCTAAGAGAGAAGGACAGGATATAAGTGATTTTATACATGCATATCCTGTGATTGAAGATATTGACTCTGTAGGTCAAAAAAGAAGATAAGCACCTTTAGATTTGAATAAAGTTAAAGATTTGAAAAAAGGTTGTACCCTTTATGGGGCTACATCAGCTTTTGTTAAAATGTTACTAGATGGTTTGTCTTATGAAGTCCTAACCCCAAATGATTGGAAATCCATAGCAAGGACATGCCTAGAACCTGGACAACATTTGTTATGGGTTGCGGAGTTTCATGAATTATGTAAAATCCAAGTCAGATGCAATTTGGAAATAGGAGTTAACACACAATTCACTTTTGAGCACTTAGCTGGGGAAGGTCGATATGGAGAGAATTCAGAACAGATTAATTATACCATGACAATATATGAGCAAATTGCTAAGGCTGCAATAAAAGCTTGGGTTGTCCTCCCTGGACAGAAAAATCGGGAGAGGCTTTCACTAAAATAGAGCAAGGTCCCAATGAACCTTTTGCAGATTTTGTGGGATGTTTGCAAACTGCTGTCAAAAGAACTATTGGAGAAAATGCAGCTATAGAAATAATGACCAGACATCTGGCTAAGGAAAATGCCAATGAGATTTGCAAAAGAATTATATGGGGATTAGACAAAGATGCTCCTTTAGAGGAGATCATAAGACGCTGTACTACAGTGGGAACAAATGCTTTTTACACCCGGACTATGATGAACGTGGAAAGACAGGGTCCCTCCTGGCAAGGGACTTCTAGAGAAATTCGTCAATGTTTCCAATGTGGAAAAATTGGACATCTAAGAGCTCATTGTAGATATGGAGATACAGTGAGAAGACAGGGTAAAAGAAGACCTAAAACCCCATGTCCAAAATGCAACAGAGGACTCCATTGGGCATCAGAATGTAGAATAATTCAGGGAAAGGAGATGAGGGGCCCAGGTCCAGGGCCCCAGGCAAAAAAGACTTGGGGCATGATGGCAGCTGATGTTACACCCAAAGAGCCTTTAGAAGGTCAGGACTCTGATTTGATCAACCAGCAGAAAAGCAATCACATGGCAGAAAGGGATTACCTGATAAGTCAGCCAAAAGGCAATCAGATAGCAAAAATGGATTTCACTTGGGGAGAATACAGGCCTTTTAATCCAACAGGGCTGTGTCCAATGCAAACAACTCCAATGTAAATGCCAGATGATGAGAAGAGATTTAGAAAGTGGTAAATAGAAGGAAATTAGATAGGTTAACTGCCTGGGGGAGAGGGTTTGCTTGTATTTCTTCAGATGGAAAAGGAATCAAATGGGTCCCAACAAGTCTTATTCGCCTTGTCCATCAGAGAGAAACAGAAAAAAAGAAAGACCTCAAAACAAAGGAGAAAATCTAAGAAACATCTGACACTGAAAGAGCATGGCTAATAAGAAGACTGTTAAAGAACTTTCAAAACCAGCAGGAATCATTGGATTTCCTAACACAAGAGACTAATGGACAATGGACTTATGGACATTTATAAATTCTCAATTTATGATTATTTGATCATGTTATTTGTTACATACTTCTAGCATGTGTTATGTTACTATGTTACTATGTTACCATGTGTTTATGGAATCTATGTAATTATGTGTAATGCCTCCCATATTGATGGATTTATGTTTCAAGGTCATGACCACCCTATGTTCTAAATTAAAAGAAAAGGGGAGATGTTAGGTTCTTACTAAGTGCTAATGAGATAATGAGATATTAGGTTCTTACTAAGTGCTAAGTCGGTACTTGACAATTATCTAGTTCTGGCCTTTACTGGGAGTTTTTACTTGTGAATTCCTAGGGAAGAGCTTGCATGCTTAGGAGGAGCAAGTTCATTGGTTGAAGTAATTTTTCCCAGAAGCCCTTGCATTATCCCATGCCCATTCTCTGGGAGGATAAAAGAGGGAAGTCACTACTCTGGACCAGAGTTAGTGGCAACTGTCTGGAGACAGCAGTTCTCTACAGGAAGAAGAATCTGTCCGAGAGATTTGAGTTGACACAGCAGATCTCCTCCCAAAGAGCAATCGGCAGCTTCTGGAGACAACAGCACATTACAGTCCAGATTAAAGAAGAGGGGAAAATTACTTAATCCCATTTTAGAAAAAAACATTTAACAAATCAAAAATTGAACAAAAAAAAATTGAACTCCCTAAGAAAAAAATCTCAAGGGCAGGATGGATTCACAAGTGAATTCTACCAAACATTTAAAGAACAATTAATTCTAATATTATGTAAACTATGTGGAAAAATAGGTAAAGAAAGTACAGCCAAATTCCTTCTATGACAGACGCAACTATGGCACAGGTAACTAAATCAGGAAGAGCCAAAACAGAGAAAGAAAATTATAGACCAATCTCCCTAATGATTATTGATGCAAAACTTTTAAATAAAATATTAGCAGAGATTACAGCAACTTATTAGCAAGATAACACATTAAGACCAAGTGAGATTTATACCAGGAATTCAGGGCTGGTTCAGAATAAGGAAAACTATTATCATAATCAACCATATCCATAACAACACCAACAGAAATCATGATCATCTTAATAGAACTGAGAAAAAGCTTCTAACAAAATATAATACCTATTCTTAATTAAAAAAAAAAAAAAATTGGAGAGAATAGGGATAAAGGAAGCTTTCCTTAAAATAATAACCAATATCTATCTAAAACCTATAGCAACATTATTTATAATGGAGAGAAGTTGGACACATTCCAATAAGATCAGGGATGAAATGTTAGCTTTAGCAATAAGAAGAGAAAAAGAAATTAAAAGAATTAGAATAGGCAATGAGGAAATAAAACTATAATTCTTTGCAGATGATATGAAAGATATTAAAGAATCTTAAAAAATCATCCAAAAACCTATTGGAAACAATTCATAGCTTTAGTAAAATTTCAAGATATAAAATAAAACAACACAAATCATCAGCCTTTCTATACGTTACTGACAAAAGCCCATCACCAAGATCTAACAAGAGACATTCCATTTGAAATTACTATAAATAAAAATAAAATACTTGAAGGTCTCCTTGCCAAGACAAACCCAAAAAGTATATTAATACAATTACAAAATGCTTTTCATACAAATAAAGTCAGATCTAAACAACTGGAAAAATATAAATTGCTCATGAATATGCCAAGATAATATGATAAAAATAACAATTCTGCCTAAATTAATCTACTTTTTCAGTGTTATACCAAAGTTCCAAAAAAGTATTTTGTAGAGCAAGAAACAATAATAACAAAATTCATCTTGAAGAACAAATAGTCAAAAATATCAAGGGAATTAATGAAAAAAATACGATTTTTAGATGACAAAATTACTCATCTATAATTATATTAAAAAAATGCTCTAAATCACTATTGATTAGAGAAATGCAAATTAAAACTACTCTGAGGTACCACCTCACATCTCTCAGATTGGTTAAGATGATAAGAAAAAATAATGATTAATATTAGAGGGGATGTGGGAAAACCAGGACACTGATGCATTTTTGTTGCAGTTATGAAATGATCCAATCATTCTGGGCAGCAATTTGGAACTATGCCCAAAGGGCTAAAAAACTGTGCATAACCTTTGACCTAGCAGTGCCCTTACTGAGTCTATATCATAAGGAAATCATAAAGGAGGGAAAAGGATCCATATGTGCAAGAATGTTTGGAACAGCTCTTTTTGTGGTAGCAAAGACTTGGAAAATGAGTAGATGCCCATCTTTTGGGGAATGGCTAAATAAGATGTGCTATATGAAGGTAATAATAATGAAATATTATTATTCTATAAAAATGATGAACAAGTTGATTTTAGAAAAGTCTGGAAGGATTTACAGGAACTGATACTGAGCAAAACAAGCAGAACCAGGAGTACATTGTACACAATAACTGCAATAATGTGTAAAGACTTAGTTCTTTTCAGAGTTCAGTGATCCAAAGCAATCCCAATAGATTTTTGGATAGAAAATGCCATCTGCATTCAGAAAAAGAACTACGGAGACTAAATATAAATCAGTACATGTTATATTCATTTTTTTAAAATCTCTTCCTTGTTTTGTTTCCCTTTTGTTTTTATTTTTCTCTCCCAACATGATTCATAAAACAATGTGCATTAAAAATAAAAATAAAAACTTACAGAAAAATAAATAAATAAATGAAAACATGAATAAATTAATGAATAAATAAAGAGAGAGAGAAGGAGGAAAGAAGGAAAAGAGGGAAGGAGGGAGGGAGGAAAGGAGAGAAGGAGATAGGAAGGAAGGAAGGAAGGAAGGAAGGAAGGAAGGAAGGAAGGAAGGAAGGAAGGAAGGAAGGAAGGAAGGAAGGAAGGAAGGAAGAAAGGAAGGAAGAAAGGAAGGAAGAGAAAAAGAGAGGATGATGTTTTTAGCAATATTGTCAAACATTTTCAATAAGGCTGAAAATCAGCTTCATCACTGAAAATAAATTTTTTACTTCAAAAGATTATAAGCTAAAACTATAATGGAGAAAGTGTTGGGATGTTTTGTTTGTAGATGACTATGGACTCAATATGGCCTTTGAAACTGAGATGCAACAAAATATGTATCAATTTTCCACTGCTCCACTGCTTTGACCTACACCAGCCATCACCACATCATTTGTGTGTGGAATCATCAGTTACACCAAATGGAGAAATATTCAATATTGTGATAAGTTCTTTTACCATGGCAGTATACTTACTAGGAATATACACATAGATAATGAGGCTTTGAAGGGAATTCTGGGAGAAAAGAGGTATTAGACTGTTTACCAAATTGAAGGTCTATAGAACTATTGTGCTGACCTCATTGATCTATCTGTGAAACTGAATCACTTCCATTTGAATCATTTTAGGAAGATTCTGAAAATCATCTGGCAAGATAAGGTACCAGATTCTGAGGTTCTTTCTCTCTCTCTCTTTTTTTTTTTTTTTTCCTCCTGAGGCTGGGGTTAAGTGACTTGCCCAGGGTCACACAGCTAGGAAGTATTAAGTGTCTGAGACCAGATTTGAACTTGGGTCGTCCTGAATTCAGGGCTGGTGCTCTATCCACTGCACCACCTAGCTGCCCCTGGGGTTCTTTCTCAAGCTAAACTGTCAAGCATTCAAACTTTCCTACAGAGAATATATTTCCAATGGGCTGTTCACATTGTTCAGATATCAAAAGTACATTTGCTTAAAAACTATTTTACTGGAGGATTCTGGGAAGATGGAAGTGTAAATTATTCGTAAATTTCAAGCTCTCCAGATTCCCCCCACAAATAGAACAAATTTGCACTTCAGAATGAACGTAGATTGATGAAAAATCAAAAAAATTTGGTGCAGAACTGGGGTCCTCCTGATACAACCCAAGAAGATCTGCAGAAAGATGCTGCACTAGGGATTAATCTTTCTGAAATGCAGACATTTCCAGGCTAGTTTAGCAAAAATATCAAGTGTGGATCCCTCAGGCTAGCTAGGTATGGCTGGATCCTCAGCAGGAACTACAGAGAATTTCACTGTTTCACCCAGTCAGGCTTTAAGTTCAGTAAGATAGAAGGAACCTAGGCTGATTAGGAACACCAGGCCCAGTTATACAGCTGAGATGCATCCTTGAAAGAGAAGGAACACTTAGCATCAGGTGAGTTCAAAGGCAGTGAAGCAGAGATGCTGCTGGCTGTGGGCACTTGCAGGAGGGTGGAATTTTTAATTTGGAGTTCCTAGTCAGAGTAGAGAGCTGAAAAGAAGCTTGAGACATCATCCCCCATCCCACAATTAAAAGTCCTTACACTGAAACCTCTTATTAAAAAAAAAAAATAAAAAAATCAGCAAAGAATAATCCCACCATTGAAACATATTATGGAAACAGGGAAGACTATGGTTCATCTTCAGAAGAGAACGCTTTAGTTAAAAAAAACAAAACAACAACAAAAAAAACCAAACAAACCCTAAAGAGTAATATGAAATGGCGTTCTGCCCAAAGAGAATTTATAGAAGAACTCAAAAAAAAATTTTTTTTAAATAAGAAGCTTATAAAAAAAGAGATAATCAACTAGAAAAAAGATACCGAGTTTCAAAAATTAAAATAGTTCTTTGAAAATTTTGAGCAAAGGGAAGCCAATGAAGTTCTGAAAGACCAAGAAATAACAAAACATTATAAAGAATATAAAAAATGAGAAAATAAAACAGAATGTGAAACATCTTATAAGAAAAATTATAGATATTGAGAACAGATCAGCAAAACATAAAATAATTGGACTTCAAGAAAGTTGTGACCAAAAAGATATCCTTGACACAATAATGCAGGAAATAATCCAAGAAAATTGTCCTGGAGTGATAAAATGTGAGAGAAAGTAGAAAAAGAAATCACCTATGACCATCTCAAAGAGATCCTTTATGGAAAACACAGAATTATTATTGCCAAATTTCAAAAACCACCAACAATGCATCAGTGTCCCAGTTTTCCCACAGCCCCTCCCACATTCATCGTTATTTGTTCCTGTCATCTTAGCCAATCTGACAGGTGTGTAATGATACCTCAGAGTTGTCTTAATTTGCATTTCTCTGATCAATAGTGATTTGGAACACTCTTTCATATGAGTGGAAATAGTTTTAATTTCATCATCTGAAAATTGTCTGTTCATATCCTTTGACCATTTATCAATTGGAGAATGGCTTGATTTCTTATAAATTAAAGTCAATTCTCTGTATATTTTGGAGATGAGGCCTTTATCAGAACCTTTAACTGTAAAAATTTTTTCCCAATTTGTTACTTCCCTTCTAATCTTGTTTGCATTAGTTTTGTTTGTGCAGAAACTTTTTAATTTGGTGTAATCAAAATGTTCTATTTTGTGATCAATAATGGTCTCTAGTTCTCCCTTGGACACAAACTCCTTCCTCCTCCACAAGTCTGAGAGGTAAACCATCCCATGTTCCTCCAATTTATTTATGATTTCGTTCTTTATGCCTAAATCTTGGACCCATTTTGATCTAATCTTAGTATGTGGTGTTAAATGTGGGTCCATGCCTAGTTTCTGCCATACTAATTTCCAGTTTTCCCAGCAGTTTTTGTCAAATAATGAATTCTTATCCCAAAATTTGGGATCTTTGGGTTAAGTAAAGCTGAACTTAAGAGAAAATTTAACATATGAGTCAATATTATTATGCCACAGTCCCCTTGAATTGTTCTACCTCAGTTTCCCTGCATTAGTTTCCCTAATTATAACATATCTCAATTTCCTTGAGTTAGTATACAAACCTCCCCCCTTTTTTTAGTCCATTAGGACTGAGCTAATTAGGGCTGTACTAGCCTAACATTCCAAAAGATAAGACCAAAAGACAAAAAGATTAGGTATCTGAGATTACCTAATTGACATCTTTACCTCTATTTCTTCAGACTTCCTGTCTCTAGAAACTGTCTTCTACTAACTCCTAGTTAGTAAGAATTTATAGTTCTCACCCCCAATCTGTGAGAACCGAATTAATGGTCCATCCCTGAAAATCTCTGCTCTTTGCCTTCTGCCTTTGTTTCTCTTCTCACTGAAGTCATAAAAACAAAACAAAACAAAAAACAAACAAACAAACAAAAAAACCTTGGAGTCTCACATTCGGTACTTTGAGATAAGAGTCTGATCCAGTCAATCAAATAAGCTCTCCAATAATAAAATATTAAAAACTCCCTGATCTCTATCTTGCCTCAGTTTCTCCAGCATTACAATATGAAAGATCAATTTTAAGGAACTTAATATGGACAAACTATTTCAACAAGGACAAATTGTTTAATTTTTTTTAAATGGGAAAAGGTATATTATATGTTTAAGATTCACGTCACCAATAGGATAGCTCAAAAGAAAGATGGGCAGAGTCAAGTAAAAATAGTAATTAGGTTATACAAATGTAGTGCAAAGGAAGAGTAGACACAGACATTAGATTGAAGAAGAGGGAGCATAGTTCTGAAAACCTATTCATATCAGGAATCGGTTCAATAGGCAACACTACATATATACCATGAAGGGTATAGCACCCTCCAAAATCTATAAAGAAATAAGAGGGAAGGGATGCGCAGATGAGGAAGCAAAGGATGAGGGAAGAAGACAAAGGAGGGATCCTTGGGTGGGGGGGAGGTTAAGCAATAGCAAGGCAAGTTATGGAACAGAATTTAATCAAAGAGGCAGAAAGGATAGGAATGTGTGTATGTGGGAGGAATAAGTGTCTACTAATGTATATATAAATATATCTTTTCTTAACTGTAGCTTGCTTTTGGGGGGAATGAAGGGGAGAAAAAAGAATAAAATAAATAAAGTGCATAACAGAAAATCAAAGAATAATTTATAAAGAAGTAAAGAAAAAAATGGATATTCATGAATATATATATGTATTACATATATATATTATGTTATATATATTATTATATATAATATATAATTATATATCTATTATTATTATATAATATATATATTATATGTGTTATATAATATATATATATTATATTTATATGAACATTGCAGTAGCTCAAAAGAACCATGAGTTGAACAAATTTAAAGACACCTCCATTTGAAATGCTCCTATGAACTATTTGTGCCCAACTTGTGGTAGAGCCTCTGAAGTTTGTATTGGCCTGATCAGTCATAGTTGGACACTGTACCCTGACTCCAGCATAGTGATGTCCCTTTGTTCCTCTTTGAGAACAAAGGCTATGTATACATATGCACATATATATGACACACAGAGAGATACCATTTTAAATATATAAAAGTTAAAGTGATTATACTAGTGGGGCTGTATTTCATGGAAGACCTAATCTAATGATGCCAACTGAGCTTTGGACTTTCTAACTCCACAGAAAATAATTGTTTGGGGGAAAGACCTGAAGTTAGCATTAGAAATTCTGATAGGTAGCAGCCTACAGAATTCTGATAGGTTTCAATTTTTACTTGGCCAAGTTGATACATCACAGATCCTTTCTATTCACACAGAGCTTTCCCTTGCAACAAAGAGGCAGAAATTGACACTGTGTACCTTAAATCTGGTAAGTTTAGGGGATCCAACTATGTAGTGGTTGCTATAAAAATATTTTATTCAATAGAACAAAATGATGCTTTAGTGAACCTGTATACAAAGTGTCTGCCATTTTTAGATCAAAATTGTACAAGATTTCTTGAAAAAAAGAAATCTGACATTTTTCAAGTACCTTTTGATTACTTATATTAAAAAAAAGGCATAAAACTAGAATATGTAGTCAAAAGCATTTGTCAGTTACTTCAAAGAACTTCACCATAAATTTAAAATAGAAAAAAGATCCTTTCACATGAAGAGGTGATCTACTTCTCCTAGTTGAGAATAACAGTGTGGTGCTATTTACATCAATGCCTTGAATAAGCATTATTGATTATATAGAGGGATATTTTCTAGTTATCCAAACAGGATAATAAAAACTGATGAGTGATACCTTTTATTCAGGTTATGATATAGAAATCAATGCACAATCCATATTTAGTCTATTGGTACATGTATCTTGGAAAGACAGCAATTATGTGTAACTGGAATTGAACTGGAGGAAATCAGGTTGGATTGCTGTTTGGAAGTTATATAGTTGTTTTCTAAATGACTCTAAACTTTTCCATGAAATGAGCATCATCTCAATTCAAATATTTATTCAATGATTCTGTAAGCCTAAGTGTTATGGTTTGTCATATTTTTCAGTTAATTGAAGTTAGCCAAAAGGCATTGAGAAGGCATATGGTAGAGCTTATACCACATTAAAAATAATGACTGTAGTAAAACAAGAGGAGTAAAGAATAAAATCACAGAAGCAAGAGTGATATATAATTGGAGCAAAGTCCCCAGAAATTCATGTGGATCTTTTCTTGATTTGTAGAAGAGAATAAAGGAGTCACACAGGGTGACTAGGTATGGATATGTTGAGAATATAGAAGTGAATATACATGATGATGAGATAATGATTGTAATATTAAAGCATTATATGAAATCCAGCTCACTAGCCATCCTCTCCTTTGATTTTGAAAATTGGCAAATATACCTCCCCACCAGGCTTGAAGGACTTTTATCATTACCTGTATTATTGCAAAGATCAATGATATCCGAGCAATAATATTTGCCACTTCTTGCAGGGACATAGTTATTAAATAATTTGTACTCATTTAGAACAACTAAATAATTTCTTTCTATCTCTTCATCATCTTGAGTTTCTATTCCCTATTGACTGTTTGTTTTTTGTTTTTTGTTTTTTTCCCCCTCTAGTAAACACTCCAACGATCATTCTTTAGGGAACAGAAATCAATCACAGAATCTCAAATTTGGAAGGGATCAATGACTATTTACTATACCTTATACTAAAAACAATACAAACCGACCCCTATATAACAAATATAAATAAGAGGAAAATCAAATAGATTAGCCTCCTTGTGATTTTTTATTATCACTTGTGTGTTAAAATGAAGAAATGAAATAAATATTATATAGACAGATCTATGTCACCAGAATTTTTCTTTTAATGTTGGATTTTGTCCCTTTTAAGCTAATTACTAATAATTTGTTTCTATGTTGAAAATGAGTTGATAACACAGATTGAATTCAGGTACTTATGCAACTTTAAACCCACAAATTGCCCAGTCACTCATTAAACACTATTTTTTTTTTTTTTTTTTTTTTTTTGCTGAGAAGAATATATAAATATGGACCCATTTCTTTAGTTAGCTATTCAATGATATCCATTTCTGCATTTCAGTTTCCTTCCAGATTTTTAAAAAAAAAATGGGTTTCAATAATTTTCAAATTATGATGAATATATGACATTGAATAAATTCCTTTACCTTTCTGAATCCCAGCTATCTGATCTTTAAAATCAGATTAGATTTTTCTCAATTCAATTTAATTAAAATTATTTTATTATTGTGCATGATACTGTGAAAGATACAAAATTTAGATTTAAATATTAATAGGCAATTCTGAAATTTTTTTTTTCTGATTCCATTCAATAAAAACAAGGAACTGGAAATGTGATTCTCAAAGAGTTTTGTGTTTATCCAACTTCAGAAGATCTTAAAGGTTAATAATGTCAAACTTTGATTTTTTTAAGATTTAGTTATCTTAGTTTCCTGACTCTGCCCTTTTTAAAAAATGATAGTATGTGTCTCCTTAGTTTAGGGATATAGACTGTGTATCTTTATTCCTTTACACACATATACACATAAGTGTGTATGTGTGTGTGTGTGTGTGTGTGTTTCTCAAACATTTCCAGGAACATCATATAAAAGCTTAAACTCACCTTCTTAAAAGCTCCTTCCTCTGGGAGCTAGCACCTCCTAAAAGTCAATATCCAGTTAGTTAAGGAACTGCAAGTTTCTCATTTCTTCTTCAGTCACTTTTTTCTTCCTATTTGTGACTCTGCAGCTTTCAGAAACCTCATTTTTTCCCCCCATCATACAGACTGTATAAATTAGTCTGTTCATTTGTAACAGTAAGTCAAGGGCAGGTCTCAGCCTCAAGAAAGAAACCTTTTACAACAGCTTTCTCTCTCTTATCTGTGAATATGGACTCATTTCACAACAAATATATTAGCCTCCCATTTTCTAGGCCCACTCTCACCACAGATTCTGCCACCTGAGTGCACAGATAGATCTTGTGTCCAGTAGAAGCCTTCATAGGAGGACATAATGCCAAGACAAACCAAATCAACAAAACTTTATTAAGGCTCTAATATGTCCCAGACTTGTGTTACTACTAGGGATAAAAAGAAAGACAAAAAAAAAAAAAAATTCTCTGACCTCAATAAGCTCAAAATCTACTGACAACTTAGTGAAGGAGACTTACACCAAGACAGGGTCTTTGTCTTATTGTAACTTGTAATCTAACAAGAAGATATGACATATCCATAAATAAATATAATATTTAAAAAGTAATGAAAGGATTCATAAAAGAAGCTCAAATAAAGTTCTACATGAGATCCAAAGGAATGAAAGTTTATTTTATTTATAAGAAAAGGGCTGGAGATCAAGATAGGCATCTTGTTAGATGTGATCTATAAAATGCTCTTTAAATATGGATTAGAATTCAGATAAGATAAAATGGAGAAGACATAAAAAAAAAAAAAAGAAGTTGGATAGCATGGAACATGTACAGGAAAGGTTAAATAATATGTCTGAAATGGGACCCAAATGCAAATGTTCCTATCTGTGACTCTATCCATACTGAAACAATGCAGATAGATAGATGCATACATAGATATATAAATTGATTATAGATGTACCAGATGATTGTTGAAAATCTTGAATGCCAGGCCAAAATTACAATTCCTTCCAGCATTTGCATTAATCCATATATTATACATGTGTATTGAATGTATATATATATACATGCATACATCATATACATGTATATTGCATGGGTGGATTGTATGTGCAATACCATATATACCATATATTGTGCATATATATGAATATGGTATGTGTGTGTATTCTATACATGCACATCTATATGTGTACATGGCTGAAAATACATGTGTATAAGTATGTATGCATATATATATATATATACATATATACATATATATGTGTGTGTGTGTATATAGATATATTCCTTTTCTCCATTCTATATTTTGCCTTATGCTAAAGTTTAAAATTTTAGTGACCATTTAGTTTGGTATAAATTAATTTTATTCTTGGAAATAATTTTCCTAACATGTCATTCTAATTACCTTAGCTGGGCATTGTATTCTGACAAGCACCATTCTAGACACAGGTTGTTGAAATTAACTAAAGATGAGAGCCACCAATGAAGAATTTAATCAAGATTAATTCCTTCACTTTAGAAGGTTGATTAGATGGGTGAGCACATTAATGTTTTCATCCATTAAATCTCTAGATGCTATGAATTGATATTCTTGGCTTCCCTAGGTAAAGGACTTTAATTTTTTGGCAGACTGTCTCATTTGGACCCTCCCGATAATGTTTTCTCCACTGACAAGATACAACTTGTACCTAGACCTTTAGTGTATTCATTATATGAAAAAACATTTCTAGGTCACTTTCTAAATTTAACATTATTGTTATTTAGTCATGTCTGATTTTTTTATAATCCCATATGGAGTTTTCTTGGCAAGGGTAATGGAGTGGTTTGAGACTTCCTTCTCTAGTTGATTAAGAAAAACAAAGGTCAAGTGACTTGTTTGGTGTTCTATCCATGGAGCAAACTAGTTGCCTTCTAGCAGAGTAACTTGAGAAGATTGGGAGTTATGATAAAATCAAAGATACCAAAGCTAGAGCCCTAGAAATCATCAATCCAATCCAATTAAATAGATGGAAAAATGGAGGCTCACGAGAGACAACTATTTTGCCCATAGTCAGAGACCTAGTTGGTAACTATTTTCTCCCAGAAACTAATCATCTTCACTCCTAATCCAAGATTCTCTTCATTGTATATGTATATATATAAAACAATTTAAGAAGTGGTGTTCAAATTCATATAATTAAAACTTACATCAATACAAGCCACTTTATGATGAACAGAGGTCTTCTACATACATAGGTATTTATTTGAATTTATTAATAAGTGGTTAGAATGTTGCGCCTGGAGTTAAGAAAACTTCAATTCAAATTCAATTCAATCACTAGTTGTATGAACCCAGCTGTTTTGCAAGCTCATTGTTTTATGAACTTGGAATAAGCATTTAGATAGTACCTAATATGTGCTAGGCTCTGTGTCAAATTCCAATTATTATTTATGAGAGCTAGATAAGGAATACCTAAATGAAATTAGGCTTAATTGAGGTCTAGTGGCAGATTTGGGGTACAAGGAGTCAAATAGAGCTCCCCTGCAACCCCTTTGGATTCTGTGCAAGGATACAGAGTTAAATGAAGTCTAGTAGCAGTGCAAGAGTCCTCTGTAAAAGAATTTACAGACCCGAAAATCTAGATTGATAAAAGAGGTTTATTATGGGGTTTGGAAGTAAGGTTAAAAGGTAGGGAAACACCAGAGCCCAGGATTGGACTTCAGTTTGGCCCTTTTTATAATAGAGGCTTTAGATAATCTGAAGGGGCTTGTGGGTGGAGTCCCAGGTTGGCTTCTGGCTTGAGTTCCAGCCAGGGTTAGAATTTGAATAGAATTCAATGGGTTTTTAGATAAGAAGGAAACTGTTTGTGCTTGGGGTGGGGTGGGAAGAGTCCCTGAGGCAGAGTCCAAGGAGATATTTTTTTTTCTTTTTTCTGAGGCTGGGGTTAAGTGACTTGCCCAGGGTCACACAGCTAGGAAGGGTTAAATGTCTGAGATCAGATATGAACTACTGTCCTGAATTTAGGGCTGATGCTCTATCCACTGCGCCACCTAGCTGCCCCCAGTCCAAGGAGATATTAAGAGTTTTGGGGTTTCTTCATCATTATCTCAATTGATCCTCACCACAATCCTGTATTGTAAATATTATTATCCCCATTTTGGAATTGAAGATGGATATTAAATTACTTTGCCCAGAACACCTAGGAAGTGCTTGAGAATGAACTTTAATTAAGTTCTTCCTGACTCTGGGACCAGTTCTCTATCCCTTTCACCCCTAAATCCTCATTTTCTTCACCTGTAAAATTGGGATAATAAAAGTACTTATCTTCTAGGGTTATTGTGATTATCAAATGAAATAGTATTTATAAAGTGCTTAAAACAGTGCCTAGCATATATTAGGCACTTAATAAGTGATTCTTTCCTTCTTGTTTCTTCCTTGGAATACAAGTTCTTCATGGACAAGAAGTTGTTGTTTTTTGTTTGTTTGTTTTTTGCCTATTTTTAACCTAGTGCTTAGCAAAATACCTAGCATATATTAAACTTTAAATAAATGTCTATTGACTTGATTTGTTGCTATTCAACTTGTCTTGAGTTTTGGAGATACAGGAGTAGAGGATCATCTAAGCAGAATTTCAAAGATGGAAAAGACTACAGAATTTAGTCCAATGAGATTTTTTCTCTACATCCTCAGCAAGTGATCTTCTAGCCTTTCCATGAAAATCTCTAATGTGGGGAACCCACAAAGTGTCCTTTATTTGGGAATTCCTGAGTATGGAAACCTCCTCAAATGATGTAATTCTGCACCTCTTTGTCCCTTACAGTCTTAAGGCATTTGCTTAAAGCATTGAGAGATAAAGTGACTTGATTAAATCCACATAATCAATAAGTTGTGAAGTGCTTCTGCACCAAAAACAAACAAACCAACCTTAAATCTGCCTCTTTATAAGTCCTACTCTTTGCTTATGGTTCTTCAACTTAATATTATCATTGTTCTCTTCTAAATCCCATCCAGTTTGTTGATGTATTTCCTAAAATGTGGCATCCAAAACTGAAAACATTAATTGGAAAACCTAAATAAATCCAAGAAAATTTCTTAAGGAAGATCTTTTTAAATTAAATTTTGAAGAGTATAATAATAAAGATTTTGTATTGTGCTTTTAACTTTTCAAAATTCAGTGGCATTTCATCTTATTTTATCCTCTCCACCATCATGTGCAGGAGGTAGACATTGTCATCTTACTTTTTAGAGATGGAGAAACTGAGATGAAGAAGGCTTGTGATTTATACAGGGAGCTAAACACAAAGCAACAGCTAGAACTCAAGATTTCTGAAATCTAAACCAGTTTTAGGAGAGTGAGAAGTTAAAAAAAAAAAAAAGCCTCCTAAGGGACTTTTAGTTTTATGGAATTACCAGGGAGCACAAAGATATGTAAATGAATGTCAATAATCATTTTGTATGGGGAGAATATACACAGGAGTAATGAGGTTGATGGATGACAAAGGAAGGAGAAATAAATTGTTTATTAGTCGGGCTAGTTCCCCAAAATTTAGGGATGGGATGTGGAAAGAAAGTTAAGGAAAAACTAGTTATATATGAAGATCATAGAAATTGATTGATTTTGATCCTTACAGGATATAAGGGTGTTAAGGACCTTAGAGATCTAATCCAGCTCACTCCAAAGATGAGGTCCTTGGTAGCTTGAAGAGAGTAAACAGAAAAGCTTAAATTACAGTAAACAATATGGAAGCCTAGCTACTCCCTGAGGCAAGCATGGAAGAGCGCTAATAGATTAGGCCTTTTGTCTTTAAGTGGGCTATATTATAGCCCTGCTTCTGGTGGAGACCTCTGGTAGAATTCTTAGTTGAATGCTTAGTTTAGACAAAAATCAGCATTACTATTACTGTATCCAGTCAGAAAACCAAGTTATGATGTCAACTCAAAGGTTCTAGTTCCCCTCTTAAAAAAAAACCTACTTATATTGTAAAGCCTTGCTAAATTTCTTTAGGAATTTAGCTCACTAGTCAATGGCATAATCCCTTATATGCCATAATTTAATGGCTTCTCCACTAATGGAATCTTTCCCTTGTTAAGTGCTAAAAACCTCTTTTCTTTGCTAAAATTCTTATGGATTTAGCCCACTCTTAGATCTTAACAAAATATTTTCTTTTTGATTTGGAGAAAGTCTAAGCCTACAAATTCTTTTGAGACAACCTGCAACATAGATCCATAACCCCAATATACTTTTGGGATAACACTTCTTTTACTCTATCATTCTAGTCTTTGTATGGAAAGATTCAGACTGTATCCTGTAAGTCCAATACTATGATTTGGGGTTTTCCCCCAAATGATGGCAGGCATGCGAAGTTGGGGTTCAATCATGTGAAGAATTCCCAATGCCCATTCTTTTTGGCAAAAGGCAGATTAGGAGAATAGGTTACAGACAAAATGAAGAAATACAATAGAGTGGAAAAATATAAGAAAGACAAGTTCCTTAGTGTTACTCACGATTACCCATTAGAAAGGGAGCACCCCATGAGGTTGGGGTCATGCTCTTACCTGGCAGGATAAATCCTGAAAGGGATTTAGTACCCTAAAAGAGTTAGGTGTAAAGAGAAGTGGGGTAGGAAAGCATGGTGGAGTCAGGGGAGACATCATGTGGTGTGGGGGAGAGGATTTAAGGAGAAAGACATCCCAAGACAGAGTTCAGTGGCTGGATGACCCAAAGGGAGGTAGCAGCAAAACCACAGGCCATAAAATGTTTTCTAGGGAAATTTTAGCCTCAGGGTCTTGACATAACTTGGATTTCTGATTGGATTACCTTTAGAGGGTGGGACCAAGGAACTAAACTGATATCAATCCAAGCCTTCTGCCTCCGGGATCCATTCTATAGTTTCTCTTGGTCCAAAACAATAGTCAGAGTCTCATCAACCATAGCACCCCAATTTCCTTAGGCTGCTTTAATTCTGAGTGGTAAAATAAGTTGTCCCCTGAAATATTAAGTAGCAGAGCTAAAATTTGAATTTCTAGATCTTTTGATTGAAATCTAGAGATTATTTCATCATATGATGAAGATTTATAGATGACCCAGGACTAAGGGACTTTGCAAATCATTCCTTAAAGTAAGTATATTCTGCTGGGGAACTCAGAGAGACAGATTCCCTTATGAATCTAAAATGGAAGAAACGTATTCATTCATTTAAATAACTAAATTACAGTCTGACACCAGGCTATGCCTGGCACAATGAACAATACAAAGGATAAAATATGGTCTCTGCCTGTAGGAGGAGTGATCTTCCAGCAAATGGTCTTTTGTTTGAAGAGTTTTAATAAGGGAGAATCCAGCTCCTCTTGATAGATCCCATCCTACTTTTACATAATAATAGGGGGAAAAAAAAAACTGGATGTAGGATATTCTAGGAGTTGGGAAGTCTGCATGAAGAAAACTACCTCTAAATTTCAGGTCAGTTCCTTCTTTGCAACTTGTGGTTTTAAGGAGATGGTTAAAGCTTTGGGAAGTTAAGTAATCTGCCATCTAGTTTATCTGGTTAATATACATCTTTATTAAATAAAGGTACAAGATAATGATTGAAGAGAGAACATAAGGACACATATTGGAACATGTAAGAAAAAAAAAATTAGTCCTAACCCTTAAAGAAACTAGAATGTATACAGATTAATATGATCAGGCTAATTTGCGGAATATGAGGTAAATTGTGCTACTCAAGTAAGTTGTGTTTGTCCATATGTGTTACCTAAATGAAGGTTGGAGGCATTGATAGATATATTTGGAATTTTGCCATTACTTTCCAAGGGAGACTTTGATTCCTGTTGTAATAATGGAGAAACTGAGGCAAGATAGAGATTAGAGAGTTTTTATATTTTATTTGGATTTCTGAGAGGGAGAGATTGTGCTGGGAACATTTTGCCCCCAGGACTGATGTCCAAAGCATCCAGCAGCAAATGTGAGTTCTCAATGATATATAACCAAGCTCAGATAGCTAAACAAAGGCAGGGGAGGTTGGAGTCCAAACTCTGGTGAGCAGGAATCTTCTTCAGGCAGGGACTATCAATTCAGTTCTGACAGGGTGGGGAGGTAGGACCATAAATTCTTCATGACTTAGGAGTAAAGAGCCAGAAGTGTGAACTCCCCCTTATCTTGATTTTACACATTTACAATTTATAACCTTAGAGTAACTAGCCCTAAGTCATATCAGTCCTAATGATCAGGAAGGGGATTGTAAACCAGGGGGATTAAGGTAGAACAATTTAGGGAAATTGAGACAGGAAAATTAGGGAAACTGAGGTTTATTAAAAAGGGAATTGTGCCACAACACTGTCTGGAGAAATCAGGAGATGAGGACATGTGATTGGTCCTTATGTTTTCCCCTTAATGGGAGGAAGCTTCTAAGGAAAATGTGGCAATAATCCTGAAGGCACAGGGCCTTAACCTTGGCATCGACAAGCAATGCTGGCTGTCAGACAACAACACCAACAGGTCAGTAATAACAAAGTTTCTGAGACAATAATGAGGTGCATACGAAACCACTCTTCAACTCCACCTCTAAGACCACTCCTCGATTCCAAATCTAAGCCATAAAATTAGAGTATCAGTGACATGAAGCACCTCATCTCTCTTTTTCCTATAATTTATCTTCTTGCTACTGATTCTATGCTAAATTATTTTGGAACTTAAACCCACTTCAATTGGCTTTATAATTACAATAAACTCTGCCCCTTGACTTGGAGATGGGTTCAAGCCTGCAAATTTTTTTTAAGATATCTTGCAACACCAGTCTGCAACCTCAACCTTTTGGGGGCTCTTTTTGAACCTCAATACTCTGAGAGGGGAGTAATCTCTCATAATTATGGTGGTACTTTAATTAGTTCCAGAAGGTATGCCAAGTGGTGAAAATGAGAAGTGCATCTCCAGTCTGCAGTCTAAGCATCCCTTCTCACCAATTCTCAAAGGGGCAAGTGAAGCTTCTAGCTGAAAAGTAATAAACCAACCCAGCCCAAACCAGCCCAGCTCCTTCCTTCTTGACCCAACTTACTTTCTGAGAGAAACCATAACCTTGATACTTTCCTCATACCCCATACCATCTAAGCTTCCTTGGGGGAAGAAGAGGAAGCAGGGAGAGCAGCTGTGTGTAGAAGTGTAATGGGCCAGAGCTCTGAACTTGAAACAAAGGATTCTTACAAGGTGCTAAATCAGTAGAATTGATAGAAACAATAGTTATCTAATTTAGCATGGTTCAGTATGATTGATTTACTCCTACTAGGAGATGTTATGGGCCAGAACTTGAAACAAAGTACTAAGTGGAATTGAGGAAACAATGATTAAATCTAGTTTAGCACTGATTTAATCCTACAACAAATAATGGTTTCCTAGTGATATAATGATTGGTTTGTGGAGCATATAAGCCGGAACTCATAGCCACATTCATTCATCCCATTTCACATCATCTTGGTGGCAGACTCTCCTCCTTCACTTCTCCACTGAAACCGTGACTCCAGAAGGCTCTCCAGAAAGCTGCCCAGCCCCAGGAAGGAGATAATAAAGGATCTGGACGATAAGAAAACTAGCGGAGCCCCAAGTGAAAGAGACAAGACTTTGAAGGAGACAATTACTGAACTGAAACGAAGGCTGCCTCCAGAGACCCCAAGAAAACCTCAACAGAGAATATGACATTTTAGAGAGAATATTACATACAAGTGATGAGGTTAGCAGAGCAGGAATGAAATATAGATAGAACTGTTCCCAGGGAAAAAGCACTGGTGGGAATCAGGTTAGCTTTGTGATCCCTGTGGAGGTTGTCCCTTTTCTGGACCCATCTTGCTGGATCTAGAAAAAAAATCCCAATCACATCCCTGAGGTTAAATTTCCTCTATAAATCTGCTTATTGCCCATGCTATCTTTGCTATACTCCTTTGGGTCAGTCAGTCACAACCCCCTAGCTGGTGATATCTTTCTTTTCACCTTTCTCCCACGCCATATGGTGTCTTTCCTTTCTTTTTGTTTTTTTCTCCATCCACCATGCTACCTGGTATCTCTCCTCTCAAAGCCCACTATACCTTATGGTGTTTATCTCCCCATTACAGTAAACTAATTCTAAAAGAGTGCTAAATTCCTTTTTAGGATTTAATCTACCAGGTAAGAATATGCACCAAACTCTTGAGGTACTAATTTTCTCCTGGCTAATTATGAGTTCCACTAGGGAACTTGTCTTTTCCATATTAATTATTAAAACCCCTTTCTTGCATATACTCTCCCACTCTTGTATATACTCTCCCACTCTCATATTTACCATTCCTAGTGTGTATTTTATCCCTTAATTTTACCTATAACTTTGACTAAATAAACCTACCTTTTGCCAGAGAGAATGGCCATTGTGAATTCTTTACATGACCAAACCCCAACATTTGGTGCATCTGGCTTTAGAGTTGACAGAAATCCTAGGTCCTCTACTGCTGCTGCTTCTACTCCTGTAGCTTCTCCTGTCATGCTAGCCATTCCATGGGCCTCCAATACTATTCTTTTAGGAACCAAGAAACTATATGGTGTAGTCATATTATCTTCTAGGAATTTCCCTGTGACCTGCCCCTGCCCCTTCCCCCCAACACCCATGCACAGAACCTCAGTATTTTGGGCTACAACATAGCAGTCCTGTGCATTGCTGCTGCCTTCACTGGGGAAGCATTGTGTATGGTGGAAGGCAATAGCAACAGTAGTGGAAGTTGGACAGTATGCCTGGCCAACCTTACATTCTTACTGCTCAAGCAAGACAACTCCAGTAGGATGAGTACCAAGCAACTGTCAAGTGCTAAAACATTTTCTTTTCCTCTCTAAAATCCATGGAATACTAAATTCAAGGAGTTTCGAAGCAGATGTTGCTGGCCCATGTTGCTGTTCTAGAGGCTTGCTTTCTTCCTCTCTCTCTTTCTCTTTCCATATTTTTTCTTTCTTTCCTTATAGTATTGAAAATGAAATATGAAGCCAATAAGTAGAGCAAAAGGACTGCTGATCAAGCCAATAACAATATCTCAAACCTATTCTTTCTCTCCTTAAAGGTGAAAAAAAATTTATTTTACCTCTGGGTTGGTTTTTTCAATTTTCTTCTTGAGACTCATCTTTTGAGTGTCATTTGCAGAAATTTTTCTAATGTTTTCTTTTATTCCTCTTTCCATATAAATATAATAGAATATTACTGAAGTGTAAGAAATTATGATTATAATTAATGTAGAAAAGCATGAAAAAAAATTGAACTAATGCAAAGTGAATAAAGGGGTGCCAGGAAAACATTGTATACAATGTAAAATGAAAGATCAACAACCACAAAACATTTGAATTCAATAGCATTCTACTTCATTCAGAATCAAACCTTTGTGGTAGGATTTTTATTCATCATTTGTGGAGCCCTTTTCATCAAAGTTGTCACATTTGTTTCTTGACAATGCATGAGCATTTTAAAATCTGATTATTGTGCTTAGCTGTCTAATAATTTTTAAAGATGTGGTCAATGTACATGAAATTTTCCAGAGTAAAAAAGATATTCAAGAAAAACAATAGAGTTTGAAATTTTGCATTTTTTTTTTTTTTACTTTAAAATCTATAAACATCCCTTTGTCAAACAATGATAAATAACATATTGGACACATTAGTATGGTTGATTTTCTGTTTTCTCTTCAGTATTTTTGAACAGTGGCTCCGAAGACATCGTCCATTACAAGAAGTTTATCCAGCAGCAAATGCACCCATTGGACACAACCGTGAATCCTACATGGTTCCTTTCATCCCTGTGTACACAAATGGAGAGTTTTTTGTTTCATCCAGAGACTTGGGATATGATTATGCCTACCTAGCTGAGCCAGGTAATGTTTTGTTCTCCTCATATGCTGGTTTGGGGTCAGTATATTTTAAGAGGTGGGGGGAGAATATCATCTTCAATAATATTTTTGATATAATCCTTGATGACTACATGCTGAACTATGCTAAAGTAGTTCCCACTTAATAAAACCAAGGTCATAATGCCTTACTCCCATTTCTGAAAATACAAATAGTTACACAATAGACCTCACAGTTGTGAGGTGCTACTGTGCTTACTATTAAGGACACTGCCATGAAATCATAGGATTGAAAACCAGTCAAACATCAAATTATTCCTTCTCTATCTTGCATAGGATTGTCTCATAACTATACCAAGAGAAGAGTGTTTACTAACAGAGGGGAAAATGTGTTCTATGTTCATGCCTTATTAGTAGGAAGTACTAAATATTTGTTTCATGAATGGAAGAATTTATGAGTTCATCATACTGTATGTATTTCAAGACAAGGGCTCCCTTAAAATGATACTGCCCTTTTAATTTTATTCCTCACCATATCAACTTCTTTCCATCAGTTGGTTATGAAGTCAAGTACCCTGAGTTTGTATCCTGCTTTATAACTAGGGAAAAATTACTTCACCTTTCTAAATCTTGATTTTCTTATATTAAAAAAACAGATAATATAATATGCACAGTAACTACATCACAAGATTGTTTAAAAAAAAAAACTTTATAAACCTAAAAGTGCTGTGGAAATATATATTATTTTTCATAGGATATTAGAACTGAAAGGAATGTTTGAAATAAACTAGTTTCATGAAGAAGGAAACTCAAGCTCAAACTGTTTATTCCAGTACCATGAGCATTACTTAAGTATCTACTATATGTGAAGTACAAGATAGAATGAAAAGTTGAATAAGAGGAAAATAACAATAAATAGAATCCCTGGAGTCAGAAAATCCTGAGTTCAAATGTGGCCTCAGACACTTAATAGCTGTGTGACCCTGGATAAGTCAGTTAATCTTTATTTACCTCAGTTTCCTCATCTGTAAAATGAAGTTAATAATAGCACCTGCCTCCCAGGGTTATTGTGGGCATTAAAAGAGGTAATTAGTACCTGACATATAAGTTCTTTACAAATGTTAACTCTAGTGAAATGTAATAAAGTAAATGAAAAGTAAATGAGGAGTAATAAATAGGCAATCAAGGCTTTCTATAACTAGCAACAGCACATAGATCAATAAAGATTCCAAACCAGGATTCATGTCCCCATCACCCCCCAAGTTAATGTCATTTCCATGATAGGGGGTTTCAAGTGATCAGATTTTTAAGTGCAGTGTGGGGAAGACATGACTAGACAGCAAATTCTTTTGAAGAAACTTAAGGCTTTTATTAGACTCCAATCTTAGTCAACAATCTGAGATAATAGCAATTAAAGTGAAAACAAATTTAGACTTCTTTGAGAGGCAGAGCAGGTAACAATGTTGCTGTATCCTGACTTGCCTGCTCCGGTAATGATTGGAGTATTAGTTTCAGTTCTGACCATCACTTTCTTTATGGGCCTGCTAGTTCAAAGAATTACCAAGGTAATATGACAGTCACAAGAACAAACTTTTTTTTTTTTTTTAAGGGAAAAAAATAAAAATAAGTAATATGATTGGGCAGTGCATTAAAAATGTATAGCTCCCAGGCTACACATAGT
Organism: Sminthopsis crassicaudata; assembly: GCF_048593235.1. Classification (NCBI taxonomy): domain Eukaryota; kingdom Metazoa; phylum Chordata; class Mammalia; order Dasyuromorphia; family Dasyuridae; genus Sminthopsis; species Sminthopsis crassicaudata. Next base: position 560,220,907 of record NC_133619.1, read on the forward strand.
ATAGTGTGATAGGCTCACTGAACTCTGCCATCCTCAGACCTCTTTTTCAAGTATTGCAATCATTCTGAATTTTGGTTTTACAGAAAACACTGATGATCATGAGTATAATAGTTATAAAACACTTAACACAGTTCTTGGCACACACTAAGTAGCTAATAAATGTTTGTTTCCTTATTTCCTTCCTTCTCTCCTCCTTCCTTCCTATGATCTTAGCTATGAACTAGTAAACTATTCTCTTCACCTTAGATTTTGCAAATTAAATTGAGATGAGAGTTAATTCCTTTGAAAATACTGTTAACTTGTTCATGTGTTTCTATTCACCTATAACCTTAAATTTTCTTCCTTCTTAGGGTAGGTCCACTCCAAAACTTCACTTACTCAGATGTAGATTAAAAGCATATTTTACCATGAAAACAAAAGCAAAATATGATAGCATTAAGCTAAAAAATGAAAGATTGAATGTCCAACTTCTCATTCTATCTTCTCCATCTTTCCCTTTATTTGCACTGTAGCAACATATGCCTAATATTTATAGGCAAGAACTTTGAAGCATTCTTGATCTCAAAGATCAGTGTGGAGATCAGAATGGAATTGTCACCTTACCTCACCTCTCACTTATTTGCTCAGTATTAACACAGAGGTCAGTCAATCAGTAAACATTGATTCCAGATGGCTCTGGAAGAGAAAGTGAGACTGGCAACTTTGCACAGCCCACTCTCACTTAAATCCATCTCACTTTCATGCCCTGATATCTACTCCCTGAGAATCACCCTTTTTAAGAACTAAGGACAAGCATCAACAATTTTAGTGAGTTTATTAAGGGCTTATTGGACAGGTAGGTGATACAATAGAGAGAGTATCCAGCTTGGAATCAAGAAGACTCATCTTCCTGAGTTCAAAACTAATCTCAGAAACTTAGTAGCTATTTGAGCCCGACACTTAATTTAATTATATTTGCATCAGTTTCCTCCTCTGTAAAATGAGTTGGAGAAGGAAATGTAAAACAACTCTAATATTTTTGCCAAGAAATCCCCAAATGAGATCTGATAAAGAGTCAGGCACAACTAAAATCAAAAGAGCTTATTATATACCAAACACTGTAGTAAGACCTGGAAATACAAAGAAAGAGAAAATATAGTCTCTGTCTTCAAGGAGCTTATAATCTAATGAGGGAGGGACATAAGAGGAAATTAAATAAGTACAAGCAAGGTGTATGGTGGGGGCAAGGGATAGATAAGAGAGAATAGACACTAAATTTAGTTTTAGTTAAGAATGTGGGAAGGGTCCCCCCTACCCCTTTTTGTGAGTGATCTGATCTGCTTGGATTCCAGCAGAATCAAGAATTTGGAATGAGCTACCACTGCCCAATGCTTTCCTGATTATAAATCTAAAGGAGATAGCTCCTTAGCAGTCACAATTTTACATACTGAAACACAAATTAGCTAAGTGTGAGGAAGAAGGTGTTTACTAGAATTCTTACAAGAAGGGGATGTATCTAATTGGAACTATCACTTACAAAAAAATGGAGAAGTATCCCCAATTTTCCAATTCTTCCTTGTCCAAAAGGCAACCTCCCCCTCCTCAGGACCTTATTTCATTCCCTGGGGTATCTACCCTTCCTCAAGCACACTTGTGGAAGCAAAATTAAGATGTGCAAAATCCTGTTTCTTACAAAACTAAAGCCAGGGAAGCCAGGAAAGCCAAGAATCAGAGAAAAGATATTAGATCATCCCTGAAATAGGAGATAGTAAAAAGAAAAAATTCCTGAATATAAGAGGTGGAGTGTCTTGTTTGCAGAATGACCAGGAGATCAAAGTCACTGAACTCAGGAGTATATATTGAAGAGTAAGGTATAAAGATTGGAAAGGTAAGAGGGAGCTAGGTCATGAAGGATTTTAAAGGAGATAATGTTTTATTTGATCCTAGAAGTGATAGGATGTTTATTTATTAGGAAAGTGCCACAATGAGAGAGAGGGGAGGTATGGGAAGGAAAAGAGGGAGGGAAGAAGAGAGACAGAGACACAGAGAAAGAGACAGAGACAGAGACAAAGAGAATATCCCTAAAAGAAACAAAGAAGCACATGCAAAGAGACAAAAAACAGATATATTTAATGGGCCACATGTTGGTTTCATATACAGAGGGTCTGAGGCCTTCACCTCTTACATGATTGTCTCTCTATTTCAAACACTTTCTGGGCTAGAAAAATGAACATGGGCTCAGTTTTGCTGGTCATTATCTTTGGAATGTACTTCATTTTCAGCTACAGAATCAATCAACAATCTGCTTCTTTATCATATGGTTAACAAACAGAACAGAATCAGTGAATGAGTCAATCAACAAACATTTATCAGGTACCCACTATGTGCCAGGAATTGTGCTAAGCATTAGATTAAAGAAAGAATCCTTCCAGTTGAAGAGTTCACAAAATGTCTGTGCATGCTAGAAATGGAGAGCGATGATCACTGGGCACTTCCATTACACATCATTGTGCCTTTCCAAAAGTAGACTCTCCAGCCTCTTTTACGTGGGAATTGTTCCACCCCCAACCCATTACACATCTTTTGACTCTGTAACAGCATATAAAAGCATAGATACATCTTAGAAATGTGGCTACTTTCATATAGTTGAGTAACACAGGATAGTTGTGCTTCAGCTCAAGAGAAATGATGTTCATTGTAGCTAATTAGCATTCTAGCTGTGACTTAGATAGGTTCTGTTCAGGAAATTCCATGTATGATTGAACAGTGCTAATCCATTTTTCCCAGGGGCCAGCAGTTCATTCAGAAGACTTACCTCATTGGTACAAAAGTATCTTATCCCTAAGCAATTAATAAATCCAGATGTCTGCTAGAACTGTTTATATCCCATTTGGGAAGGATTTAAATCAAAGAGGGTGATAGTGGCAGATTCGAGTTCAGGGAACCAAACAAAGATGTTTGGCTCCCCTAGATTCCTCTAGGATCCGGCACATGGCAGGGAGTTGTGGGAACCCCCTTCTGGCGGGGCAGAGGTTCTTCATAAAGGAATTTGCAAACCTGAAAAGCTAGATAGACTGGCAAAAAAATTTTATTATTGACATTGGGAAGTCAGTTTTTGCTATGCATGAACAGAAAGACTGAATTTCTTGGGTGACAAGGTCCTGACAAGTTTCTAGCAGAGAAATCCCAATAGAGAGGTATAAAGTCTTGTTAGGGAAATAGGTAAGAAAGATAAAGAGAGGGTAATGCTGAAAAAGAATATCATGTTGGGTCCTCTGCAAGGACTGAGTTTCAAGTTGCCTCTTTATAGAAGCCTATAAAGAGTTCTTGATGGGGGCTGGATGCAGCCTGAGCTGGAATCAGAACGGAAAATCTTGGAACTGAATGTCTCTGGGCTAATCTTCACCTCAATAGGAAGCTTAATCAGTTGTGAGTGTTATCAATGGGGGTGGTGCCTGTCTCTCAGGATAACAGAAGGAAGCTGTTTATCCTGTCTCCTTCAGGTGGAGTCTTTTACAGAGGCCAGGATTCAAGGAGACTTTCTCCTTGAAGGAGTTTCAGAGTTTTGGGGTCCCCCTTCAGTTTCAGGCAACCCTCGTCAAGGGAATGATCCAGGTGGGAAAATTTGTCCTATCAAAACAGTCCTTGCACCAGTTCTATGGCAACTTAAAAAAGATGCACTAAAAGTTGTATTACAGCCACAGATTTATCAATCGAAAGTGCTCCAGATTCACTTTGAAAAGTAAACCACTGATCCAAACCACTGATCCACTGGGGAGTGAACTAATGAAAAAAGGGATAGAAAGACAGAGAGAAGAGAGAGAGAGAATGAGAGAGAGAGAGAGAGAGAGAGAGAGAGAGAGAGAGAGAGAGAGAGAGAGAGAGGACAGAGGGAGAGAACAGCAAATCAGAAGGTTTTCTGCCTCATTGTCTAACAGGGTTCAATACACCAATTCATTGAATAAGTAGCAGGTAGTAGAAGGTATGACAAACTCATAATGGGAACACAAGGAAGAATACAAGAAAATCATCTCCTCCAACCTTCTAGGGTTCAAAGTAGTCATCCATATTCTATTTGATTATCCCATTGGTGTACTCACTACTTAAGAAGGCAATCCATTCCATTATTCACATGTCATTGTTTAATTTTTTTCCTCATATGGAGATGAATTCCTGCCCTTTCACTCATTATTCTACTCCTACTCTAGAATCCAATAAAACAACTTTATTTCACACTCATTTCTTTACATTCATTCAACAAATATTTATTCCTATGCATTATGTTCAAATATTTGAAGAGATGTACAGGAAATAACCCATGCATAAACTAATCATATCCATCTCATATACCTAGGTTAAAAAAATTCTCATTGTCTGAGACAATGAAACATACTGATAATTGCTTTATCAACATAGATGACCCTATTGTCATAGTTATTTTTACATAATTCCTATACCCTAGTCAGTATTGAAAGCCAGAAATGTGAGAATTAGTGTCAGGAGTCTGCTTTACACAGACTAGGACTCCTGTTAGAAGCAGATGATCTGCTTTCTGGGGAAGCGAGAGAGGGAGGAGAGAGAAGATATTGCTTAAATAGATTCACCAGCCAAAAAAACCACGTACTAAGGAGATTTAACTCAAGCTCTGCCATGCCCCTCAGAGTGTTTTTCATACTCAGAGTTGTTTCTCTGCTGTACAATTAAGTACCGCCCAAATTTCCAGGGCCAGAATGATACATAACAGGCTCAAGGAAGTTTTAACAGTTCCTTGAATGTTTATCTCAACAATAATCCCACTAAGTCTCTTTCTTTTCAGGGCAAACATCTCCAGTTTGTTCAAGTAACCCAACATATCAGTTGTCCTCTGCTTGCCTACTACCAGACAGAAAAACACTGTCTGATACAGTCCCCCTCAGTTGTTGCTACTGTTACCGACTGTAGCAAATGTATATGATCATAAGTTACAGAAGTTAAATTCAGATATAAGTGACTTCAAAATTAACATCTAGGAAACTTTTGCAAAATTCAAACTTATACTTCTGGGATTTTGCTTCTGGAAGACATTTGACTTTAGCAACACAAATACAGGTAGTAAGACTGGAAGTAGTACTTGAATTAAGATTCTCAGGAGCACTTTGAGAAAAGTTCTAAAATTAACTTTATTCACATTTGATCTTTTTTTTTTTAATCTTTTTTTTTTAATTTTTTTATTCATTTTTCCAAATTATCCCGTCCCTGCCTCCACTCCCTCCTCCCCCCCCCCCATGACAGGTAATCCCATACATTTTACATGTGTTACAATATAACCTAGATACAATATATGTGTGTAAATTGCATTTTCTTGTTGCACAATAAGTATTAGCTTCCAAAGGTATAAGTAACCTGGGTAGAGAGACAATAGTGCTAACAATTTACATTCGCTTCCCAGTGTTCCTTCTCTGGGTGTAGTTATTTCTGTCCATCATTGATCAACTGGAAGTGAGTTGGATCTTCTTTATGTTGAAGATATCCACTTCCATCAGAATACCTCTTCATACAGCACTGAAGTGTACAGCGATCTTCTGGTTCTGTTCTTTTCACTCAGCATCAGTTGATCACATCTGATCTTTAAACTCATTCTAAAAAAATGTTTTTTCAATACTTTCCCAGCAAAATGTAGTTCATTATTCATCAGCCACAGCTTTCATAATTAATTACTCAAGTGTGTTCTAAGAAAAAATTCCAACATCTTACATTTTGGCAAATGTTTTTTCTTCTAATATGAAGGTTTTTTTTTTTTTTTTTTTTTTTTTTTTTTTTTAATGAGGGTGCCAGTTACTTTTGATTTATACATGACCATTTTTTATGAGGATTTAGGAAATAAAAAAGTAAGTCCTATGGAAAACTGAATCTTGTTTCCATGGATGACATCTCTAATGGGCAGTTTTCAGTTTATATCAGTTTCCTGCTTGCCAAGAAAACTATTAATTGAAAGAGCCCAAGAAGGTTACAATGGGATAATGGTTACTATAATTGTAATTTTTTTTTTTTACACTTTGGAAAAGCCCTACTCATTCATTTAAAAAAGTATTTCTTGACTACCTGTTGAGTTTGAAGCATCATGATAATAATGGGGAAAAAGTGCTGGATGCAGAGTCAGAAAGAACAAGTTCAACTGCCATCTCTTTCATTTATTACTTAGAAACTATGAGCAAGTTACTTCTCTTTGACTCTTATATTCCTTGAGAGACTTGTTTTTAGATGACTTTTTGTGTTTTGCCTTTCTCAGTATCTCCAGCACTTAATCATGCCTGGCCAGTAATAAGCACATAATAAATCCTGGTTGACTGATTGATTTACTGACTGGATGACCTTGAAGATCCCATCAACACTAAATTTATGATTCTATTTTACAGATGAACAGGATTAACAATATAAAATCCATGTCCTTTAAGTGTCTGCAACATAACAATAGAGAGAAGATAATTCATAAATAATTTTAAAAATAATACACAATGTACTAAAGCATAGGAGGGAAATAAATTCAATGCAACCAACATTTATTAAGCTTTTATTTTTTCCTGTGTTGGGTATTTTGTTAGACATTAGGGATAAAAACGTTGCTTTTTATATGGCACATTGTGTATTTGGAGTGAAGAAGACCAGACTTCAAATCCAGTCTCAGACAGCTGCCCCATGAGATTTTCTTTCCTTTCTAATTTTCAAACTTGTTTTTACTTTAATAGTATTTTATTTTCCCAAATACATGCAAAGATAGTTTTCAACATTCACCTTTGCAAAATCTTGTGCTCCAAAATTTTCTGCCTTTCCTTCCCTTTACCCCCTCTCTATGACAACAAGCAATCTTATATGTTAAACATGCAATTCTTTTAAACATATTTTCATATTCATCACACTATACAAAAAAATCAGATTAAGAGGGAGAAAAAACACACAAGCAAACAAAGAATAACAACAAAAGATAAAAATACTATGCTTGGATCCACATTCAGTCTCCATAGTTTATTTTTTTGCATGCAGATGGCATTTTCTATCCAAATTTTATTGGCATTGCCTAGGATCTTTGAGCCACTGAGAAGGATCAAGTCTTTCACAGTTAATCAAAACACAATCTTGTGAACAATTTATTGCTGGTTTAACTTGTTTGGTCAGCATCAGCTCCTATAAATCTTTCCAGACCTTTCTAAAATCACTTGTTTATCAATTTTTATACAATAATATTCCATTATCTTCATATATCATAATTTATTCAGCCATTCCCCAATTGATGGGAATCTACTCATTTTCTAATTCTTTGCTACCACAAAAAGAGCTGCTATAAATATTTTTGCATATGTGGGTCCTTTCCCCCACTTTGTGATTTCTTTGGGATACAGAATCAATAGTAGCACTGCTAGATCAAAGGTTATGCACATGGACAGTTTTATAGCCCTTTGATCATAGTTTCAAGTTATTTTCTGGAATGGTAGATAATTTTCCAACTCCACTAACAAGGATTAATGTTCCAGTTTTCCCACATCCCCTCATCATTTATCATTAGCTTTTCCTGACATCTTAGCTAATTTGAAAGGTGTGAGGTGGTATCTAAGAGATGTTTTAACTTGCATTTCTCTAATCAATAGTTATTTAGAGCATTTTTATATGACTAGAAATGACTATTTATTTTATTGTCTATTCATAAATTAGTAAATGGCTTGTATTCTTGTAAATATGAGTCAATTCTCTATATAATTTAGAAATGAGACCTTTATCCAAAATACTGAATGTAAATCTCTCCCCATTCTCCCCCTAGCTTTCTGCTTCCCTTCTAATCTTGGCTGCATTGGTTTTGTTTATGCAAAAACTTTTTTTTAAATCTAACATAATCAAAATTATGAATTTCAAAAATTTCATAAATTTTATAGTGTTCTCTAATTTTTCTTTGGACATATATTTTTTCCTTCACCACAGATCTGAGAGGTAGACTATCCCTTGTTCTCCTCATTTGCTTATAGTATCACTCTTTATATCTAAATCATGAACCCATTTCAATGTTATCTTGCTATGGAGTATTAGATGTTGGTCTATGGAATTTCTGTCATACTACTTTCCAGTTTTCCATTTGAGGTTTTTTGTCAGATACTGGAATGGTTTGCCATTTCCTTCTCTAGCTCAATTTGTTGAGATATGAGGATTGAAGGTAAGAGATCCCTTCTGGTTGATGTCAAAGATTCAAACCTAAAGTTTGTGGCAAAAAGGGATTTATTCACACTAAGAAAACAGCTTTCTTAATGGGCAAAGAATCCCTTTAGGATACTTTTCGCAAAGATGGGTTTACACTGAGAAGAAAATATCTTCATCAGTGAGCTAAATCCAGAAGGGCATTTAGCAAAGATATATTGACAAACCCTTGATTATATTGGATTAGTATAAGCCTAGAGCTGAGGAGCAGTTTGAGTGACTATGTGCCAGGCATAGATTTCCATTGAATGAGATTATTTATCTGGGAGTTGTCAGGAAAGGGTGTGCCCTTCCTAGAGGCTGGGAGGGTTTGAGGGTCAGGAACATCCTTCCCCCCAAAGATTAAAGAGGACACACAATTTACATAAAATTTACAGGTGAAGAAACTCAGGCTGGCTATCAGGTTTAAGTAACTTGCTAAGGGTCACACACCTAGTCAATATCTGAGGATGGATTTGAACTGAAATTCAGTTAGACTCCAGGCTCAGTGGTAGCTGCCTCTTGATGTCTGGAATAAAGAATACCTGGGTTTGCCTTCTTTGTGACTTTGAACAAGGATTAAGCTTAGTGAACCTCCATTTCGTATCTGTAAAATGAGGGAAATAATCTCACCTCACATAGTGGTTTTGAAAATTAAAAAAAAAGATCACAGATTTAATGCATGCTATATTTTTAAATGCTGTGCAATGTGAGCAGTTGTTCAGAATAGGATCATTGAATGAACCCCAGAATTCATGTAAATCGACCCATACACCAAAGGAGTCCCCATTAAAACATATTCAGCAAATAGTTGTCCTTTTGGAAAATTTTTAAGGAGGTAGAAGTCTCCAAAGAGACTGGGTGGCCAGGAGATCTATGCATCTCTAGCCCAGGTGAAAATGACAGAAGAGCTCAGGGCCATTGTTTATATAGAGTGAGAGGAAATTGTTGAGTATTAAAAAAAAAATGTTTTAATTGGAATTGTGTGGGATGGATGCTAGACCTCCTTTCCCAAATTAACTAATCAGAGACATATTCAGTACAAAAAGAAAGCATTTACTTAATCATTGCAGGCAGATGCCAAAACATACCTGGGAGCCATCCCAACTTGTCATGTGTTCCTGAACCTGATCAGTCAGAAGTAGAACAGCCAGTTAAATGGGAAAAGACACAAAACTTTTCATTGGATAGGCCAAAAGGATGGAACCTTCCTTGACCAATGGACACCAATGTTGTCTGCCTACCACAGGTCATGTCATTTCCTGTAACTTCCTGTCACCTCCTGAAACCCAGGGCCTGACCCTTCAGAGATCATATAACTCCCCAGGGTGCCTCCCAGATCCAGAGTCCAAAGCCCAATCACCCAGCTCTAGGAACAGGCATCATGCTGTAATGCCAGAGAAACTGAGGCAAGTAAGAGATCAGAGAGTTTTTTTAATATTTTATTAATTGGAGAGTTTAATTGACTGGACAGGACTCTCATCTCAAAGTATCCAGTAATGAATGGGGGAATGATAAACACTTTTATAGCTCTTCAGACAAAGGAAAGGAAAAAGAGTGGGAAATTAGAAGCCTTGTCAGGATGGGGGGAAGTTATAAATTTTTTTACTAAAAGCCAGAGTCAGGATATTTGAATAACAGAAGTAAAGATGTCAGTGAAGTATCCGAGATAGTCTTATCTTTTGGAATATTTTAGAGGGGCAGTGTCATAAATTCTTGGGGGCAGAAGGAGCTAGGAGTCAGGAAGTCTGATCTGCTCCTCATCTCCCACTGACAATTTATAACCTTAGAGCAAATGGTCCTCAGTTTTAATGAACCAGGGGGGTTTTATGACTTAGGGGACTGAGGCAGAACAGTTAAGGAAACTTAGATAGAACAATTCAGGGAAACTCAGTCAGACAATGAGGGAAACTAGTGCAGGGAAACTGAGGTAGAACAGCTCAAGGAGACTGTGGCATAACAATGTGACTCAATACTGAGAAATACTTCATCCAATCAGTCCCATTCAGAATAAAATAAAAAATACATAGAGAGAGCCAAAGAGAAGTAGATTGATACAAATAAGATCTTCACTGCTTTCTTCCATATAGGCTAAAATAGAAATGGAGGCAGTACAGGAAATAGATATAGATATAGATATATCAATATCTTTATCCCAAAGCCAGACTTTGCAAGAATACAAGAAGAAAGTGATACGCCTGATGTAACAAATGATGAGGCCCAAGGTAATAGGCTTTAGAAGCACCGAATGTTGGGGTTCAGTCATGTGAAGAATTCACAATGGCCATTCTCTTTGGCAAAATGTAGATTTATTTAGAAGAGGTTACAGACAAAAATGAAGGGATATAATACACACCAGGAATGGTCAAATGTGAAATATGAATATTTCAAATATGAAATAAAGAGGGAGAGCATATAAAAAAACCTTAGTTCCTCAGTAGAATACACAATTACCCATTAGAAAGGGAGCATCCCATGAGGTTGGGGCATGCCTTTAGCTGGCAGGCTAAATTCTTAAAGATATTAGCTCTCTAAAAGAGTTAGTTATTAGGAGAAATGAGTTTGAAGTGTAATGGGATTAGGAGAGATATCAACTAGCATGGGGGAGGGGCAAAAGGAAAGATACCAAGAGACACTGTGCAGTGGCAGACTGACCCAAAGGAGTTTTACTTCTCTTTGGCTCTCTCTATGTATTTTTTATTTTATTCTGAATGGGACTGATTGGATGAAGATTGGGCTTTGGACTTTATTATGTGCCAGGCAAAGGGGAGATAGAGAACTATATGTCAACCCAGAAAAACAATGTTCAAGCCTGGTTCTGCCATTTTCTAACTATGTAGGTGTGGTTGAGGTTAGCACAAAAAAAAGGGGGGGGGGAGGGCTTATTGACAATGACCAATTCTCTCTCAGTGAATTAGGATTCTAATTAGGAAGACTGCAAAAACTGGAGAGACAGGGTTTAATTTTATTTAGCTTCTGGAAGCCCAAGGCTAGGGAGCAAGGTCCAAATGAATTGAGGGAGTAATCTTCAGGTGAATAATGAGTGGTGATTATTCACAAGGCCAAGTAAAAGGGTGGGGAGAGGTTGTTAGGAGATTCAGAATTTTCTGACCCACCCCTCCCCCCCACAAAGATCAGGGGACTAAAGGTCTATTATTATCAATCTGACTTCATTTTTTGACTATTTTAATTTTAAATTATTAAACTTTAATTATTACTATCATTGTAAATTAATCATTTGAGATAACTGGATAACACAGTATGTAGATTGCTGGACTCAGTCAGGAAAACTTGCTTTTGAATCTTGACTTAGACAATTACTTTGTGGCCCTGTAGAAGTCTCTTAAGCATTATCAATGTTGGGAAGTGGTGGGAAGCAAGTTTGATTCTGAGATATTGATTTCTGTGAGGCTTTGAAAGCTAATGACAAACTCCTGTTGCTGAATTTCTAGGCTGCTCTTCATTGCTCAAGAACCAGATACCAAAACCAGAGTAGAGACTGTAATGCCAGAGAAACTGAGCAAGATCGCGATTAGAAAACAATTTAATAATTTAATGGAAAGATTGACTGGGAACAAATGGGTCCATGGGTTGGTCCCAGGGCTGAATGAGAATATGGTCTCAAAGAATCCAGCAGTGAATGTCAGATACAAGATTCTTTTATATAGTTATAAGAACAATGACATAATGGGGGAGGTACCTGGATGGGGATGACCTAATGGGGGGAAGAACCTAGGATGAGGATGACTTAATGGAGGCAGGCACCTAGGAGGGAGGTACTGGAGAGGCTCCTGATATTCTAATGATGTCTAAAATGAATAAAGACCTTTATCCCATCAAACATTAAGAGGGAATGATTATAGCCTAAGGTCTAAGATATAAAAGCTTTATCCTAACATTAAGAGGGAATGGTTATAATCCAAGGCAGAGTAACTGAATAGGGCAATTAAGGAAACTGAGTCTGGACATTAAAAGGGAACTGTGGCACACAACAAGACAAATCATCAAAGATAAGCCAGTGAATACTTTTTTCCCCCTTTGTTGTCCCCTAAGCCTTCAGTAACAGCTTTATACTTTAAAAGCCCCTTAAAAACCTAAACAAAACAAAACAAAACAAAAACTCTAGGAAATCACCTCAGTTCAAAGCCTTCCCATTGAGAAGGTCTGAAGCCTGTTTTAAGCCTGTTTTATTGATGAAGCTTGAAATATCTTAAATAGAAAGTAATGGAAGTGAGGTAAAATTAAATAATAGGTTAATGAAATATAATTAACACTTCTAGAGCCCCTTAAACTTTTTTCAGTGAGAGGCAGGTTGAATCTAGTGGGGGAGTGGGGGGTGGGGATGGGAGTGGAGAAGTACTGAAGGAAAGATCTGACAGAAAATAAAATATAGATCAATTTTAAGTCTTGAAAATTTTCCTCTGGCAGTGAAAATGTAAATTGAGAAAGAAGGAAAGCAAGAGACTTATGCAGAAGCTAGAAAGGAAACATTTTGAATAAAGGAAGTGTGCCTTTAAAAAAAAAAAAGAGCCTACTGTTTTCCCCTATGTTCTTTAAATTTAATGAATTTTTGTTTCAAATTCAGTAAAACTCATCCTTCTTTTTTTTTTTTTTTAATGAATTGAAATGTTGAATAGGATTTATTATATTGTTTTCCATTTCCCATTGCTTGCCCATCCTTTGTGGGAGGTATCAACAATGCTTCTTACAATTTCTTGTCCTAACTGCCCATGAATAGGCAATCATGGAGACTGAGAATACCCAAATAGAGTTGTCAGTGATACTAAGGTAAAACAGGAAGAATACTACTTGGAATTCTGAATGAACATGAGCACATAGCTAGTAAGTGTAATGTTTTGATTAACTGAACTCCATTTTATCTTTAGTTTTGAGATAGCCCAGGCAAAAAAATTCAGGACAGCCAAGGTGTTTGTAATTTTAGAAAGCATTTATTACTGGCTGGGATGGACCTCTCAGTAGAGTTCTGCCCTGAACAGAAGTAGAGACAGGCTTATAAGCATTCTTGTTCAGCCTTGTGATTTATATTTGATGTTAAACAGTGACTCAATTTTCCACTTACAGGGGAAAAAATAGGGGGCTTACAAGATGTAAGGAGAATAATGGCAGATATTGACATAGATTATTAGAATAGGTCAGGGTTAACTGACATTGTAGGGCAAGCATTCTATAGAACAAATACTTCTCTGAACATACTTGAGCAAGCACTTTGTAAAACACTTCCCTTAATTTAGTTAAGCAACATTTTCGTATAAGCCTGAGGCCCCCTCTGACTCAGGACTGAGGAGGAGCCAATCTTTTGTCCATTTCAGTTTCTTCATATGTGATGCAGGAATAATACTTACACTATAGGAAACATTGATCTGATAATCCAGCTAATAAAGAATAAATTCCCTGCTCAGGGTAAGGCTAATCCAAAATTAATCTGGGGATACAGCTTAAATGAGTATTCCACAATTGAGTTTCAAGAAACAGACCTGGATCTAAAATCAATCAAATGAGTCACAAAACAATCTTGATTAAATGAATAAAAAGAATAAAATTTGGTCTCAGAAAAAAAAAATTCACTTAGAGGACAAAAGGAGAAGAAGACACTGGATGGAGCAATATGATGCTGTAAGATCCTTCTGAAGACACCCAAACTTATTTCCATTTAGGTCACTAAGAAGACCTCTTTGCTCTCAGATACTTCATTAATACAACCTGAACTCTACTAAAAGAAATATTTTATGAATAAAATTCTTTAGAAAGCAACTTTCTCTAAAGGGATTTACAAGATGCCTCAGTTTTTCTAGAGGCAATGTCATGTAGTACAGTTATCAAATACTGTCTAACCAACAGCATTGCAATTTTCAGAGTAGAGAGACCCAAAACACATTTATATGAAACTGGAACTATGATAGAGTAAAATATAATGGGAAAGTATTTAACAAAATACAAATATAGACACATCTCATTTTATTGAGCTTTGCTTTGTTGCACCTCAAAGAGATTATATTTTTTACTAATTGGAGACTTATGGCAACTCTATATTGAACAAGTCTATTAACACCATTTTTCCAACAGCACATAATCACATGTCACCTTTTGATAATTCTTGCAATATTTGAAAAGGTTGCATTATTATATCTGTTAGGGTTATCTGTGATGGGTGATCTTTGATGTTATTATTATAATTATTTGCAGGCATTATAAACCCAACTCATATAAGATAGCAAACTTAATTGACAAAAGTTGCAGGTGTTTTAATTGTTCTACCAGTTGGCCATTTCCCATCTATCTTCCTCTCCTCAGGCTTTTCTATTCCCTGTGATACAACAATATTGAAATTGACCCTCCACCAGAAAAAGGATTAGAACTCACTGAAGGCTCAGATGATGGTTAGCATTTTAAAAAATAATACAATATATTTAATTAAGATAGATGAATTATAATTTTTAGACATTACAAACTAGAGTATGATTTAAAAATAACTTTTATATATATTGTGAAACAAAAAAATTCATGTGGCTTTCTTATTGTGGTATTCAGTATATTGAGATCATCTAGAACCAAGTCCACAATTTATCTGAGGTATGCCTGTACAAATATGCTAATCTGCGATTTTCTAAGTCAATATGTGGCCTGCAGAGATAGTCATTTATAGTTTAATGGTCCCCATTTCTATATGAGTTTGACACTATTGATGTAATAGATAAAGAAACTACCTCCTCCAATAAATTTTTGGTTCAAGCTCTAACCCAGAATATACTGGCTGTGTAACTCATGTAATTCATTTAACCTATCAATGCTCTAAACAACTCTCTACAATTGCAAATTGTAAAAACATTGCCAAACTGCATAGAAGATAGATTTATCTCTAGTAATTGATTAAGCAAACATTTGTTTATTCATTCAATAGATCTTTAAACCTTGCAAAGTTTCATTTCAGTTCCTTTCAGAAAATTGCATTTGAGTCTCAACTCTGTAAATTGTCTATATAACTATTACTAATCCCATTTTACACATCACTATACTGAAGTTCAGGCAAATTAAATGACATACTTGTCATCATACAGTGTCTAAGAAAGGATTCAAACTTGGGTCTCTAAGTCTCTCTCTTGATCCCAAGATAGAAAGAAAATAACAATCATTTTGATCATTTTCAGAAATTTTCTTTCAAGTAAAAGGAGATTGAAGTTGATAATTTAATTAACTACATCCAACTAATATTGGTAATAAAGAGAAGACAGGTCTCCCTTACTTTCCAACATAACATTGATTTTTCTTTAAGAGTTAATCAGAAAATAGAATTCAACCTAGAATGACCAGTTCTATCTTATTTCAGCATGTGCTATGCTTTTGGCAACAAGGTAAAGTTTTGGAGGGATAGAAGAAGACTTCAGTTTTCCTTAGTTCACCCATACTTAGGATGCTAATTAATCATATTCTAGAACTTAAAAGAAAAAAAAACCTAGACTCCTCGCTTTCCCCCATAACTCTGATATTTCCATTCTCTGTGCCTAGAACATTCTTCTTTCCACCATTTAAGGGTCACCTAAATGATATTCTCAATTATATAGGATACTTGGTAGATTTCAGGACTAAGAAACATTTGACTCTGAATCCTGGTTCTTAGTTGTGTAATTTGGTGCAAATTACTTACCCACTCTTGGTATCAGTTTTTTTTTTTTTTTTTTCTAAAATTAAAAATGGGGAAAATAATAATTTTTTCCTAACAAGGATTTTGTATCCAGTGGAGTAATATGTGTAAAATGCTATACACATAAATCAACAAATATTTATTAAGAATCTATTATGTACCAGGCAAATGATCAGTAACAGTGCTATTTATATCATCAATAAAGAAAAATTTATTAAGCACCTATTATGTGGCAGGTAAGTAATAGGCACTAAAGAAAAAAAAAAAATGAAGCAATACCTATATAGAAGAGACTTGCATTTTGATTATCATTGTTATTGTTCTCAAGAATAATGATAACAAATATATCACAAATAATAAAGTCTTCTTTGATCTGCCAAACCAAAAGTGATTTCTTCTCTCTCTGCCATTTCTTAGAACTTTATACCTACATAGAGTATCCTTACTATTCTATTTTTGTATTATGTTTACTTATGTAAATATTTGCTGTCTCCTGCCATGTTATAAGTTCACTGACTTATTTATTTTCAAGACTCCACAGGGTTTTGTACAAAGGCATCAATCAATATTTTGATGAAGAGGACTTGGGGATAATCTTTCAGTTGAAGATAAAACCTTACATTTTCACATTAATAAAACACTTTCATCATAAAAGCTCTGGGGGGGAAGAGATTTATTATTTAAAAAAAATATTTCATTATGATTTATTATTTTATAGATTTTTCCAAATGGTTTTACTACAATAAACTTGTGAAAGTGGTATTACAAATTTTGCATATGTCTATACATGTTTACATATACTTAAATTTACACATGCATATTTCTATATAAATTTTTATAGATGAGAAAGCTGAAATACAGAGGCCTAATTCAATTTATTCAGCATCACATAGTTAATGAAAATGAGAACCAAGATTTGACCTTACACCAATTCAAGTGCCTTTCCTTTCCTGTAACTTACCTTTGTCCCCTTCCATCAATAGATAAATAGATTGTTGTAAAATGTCCAGATTTTACAGCATGCAATACAGCAACTCATTCTATATACAGCCTCTCCTGATCCCCAGGCTGCCATTACCAGCTCTCTCCACTACATTATTGTATTTATTTTGCATATATATTCATCCCATACAGATTTTAAGCTTCATTTCTTTCATTGCAATCTAAAAACCTAGTACAATAACTGGTAAAAGGTGGACTCAATAATTTTTTATTGATAAATTTATTGATTCTAGATGTCTTCTTTTTTCAGCACCTGACTTCTTTCAAGAATTTGTTAGGCCTTATTTGGAGCAAGCAAGCCAGATCTGGCAATGGCTTGTTGCAGCTGCTGCCTTTGGAGGGGTGATTACTGCAATCATCATAGGGCTTTCCAGCCTCAAGTGCCGAAAGAAGAAAAAGAAGTTCTCAGAAGAAGAACAACCTCTGCTCACAGAGAAAGAAATCCACCTTAGTGGGGCTTATCATACTAACTTTTAGAAGCCTCGGGGCAGGAGATAGCGAGTGGTATAAAGGCCTTTCACTATAGTCTCTAAGTCAAGGACAAAATGTTACATGGTTATAGAGGGGTGTGACCCTGACAAATCATTTTGGTTGTCTTGGGACATGCTCAGCATGAGAATATAGGATGCAATATGGTACCACATCTGTTCAAAAACATTAGCCTACAAATGTATTTTCATGATTTCCCCTGGAAGATTCCTGGGAGTTAAATATTCTTCAGGAAAGCTTGATAATATGAACTGTGTAACTGCTTGGTATAGACATATTAAAGACTCCCTTGAAACCACTATGATTTTGTTTTCATTTTCCCCCCTCATCTGCTACTTTAATGGCAGATTTGGTTTCCAATAACAGCTCCCACTTGCATAGTATTATAAATGTGACAAAGCAACTTTTATTGCAATACCCATATGAGAATAGGCTAACAATTAGGATACTGAGGCTGGAAACTTTATATATGGGAAATGAAAATAATTTGATAGATTTATTAATTATAGATGTTATCTTTGGAGTGACAGACTCTGAGTTTAAATTTCATATCTGTCACATACTAGCTATGTTGAATTTCTGGGCACCTGTATTCTCATTTTTTAAATAAAGAGGTTGTTATAGAAAGAATTTAAGTTTTCTTTAAGCTCTGGGATATTTATGCCAAGGATCATGTGGTTTGATAGGAGAAGAGCTAGGATTTAGATCTGAATCTTCCAATTAAAAGACCAGAATCTTTTTCCGTTTCATTGTGGAGACTATTGCTGCCTTTTCTCCTAAAGATTTCTGATATTAATACAAAAAGAGCAAATCAGGTACCATTGAAATCTTAGACAGGGAGGTTTTTGGTTTTGCTTTTTTTTTTTTTTTTTTTAATTAGAAAGGCATCCTATAACTGAATTTCTGAAATTTATAGTTGAAAGAGACTTCAGTAGCCATTTACTCTGACCCATACCTGAAAAAGAATCTAGATTACCACATAAATGACAAATGGTTTTCTAGCCTTGGCTTGAAAACCCCCCAGTGACAGGGAAGTCATTACCTTTAAATGCAGTCTATTCCACTTTGAGATCACTCTAAAAGTCAGGAAAATCTTCCTAACAACAACAGCAAATTCAAATGGTCTTAATTTCTGCCCATTGTTCTTAGTTCTATAAGCTGGAAACCAAATCAAATTATTCTTGCAGACGATGGCCCCTAAAAAAATGTAACATCTTCTCACCGAGTAACATCTTCCCCATATTAGGCATCCTATGTTCTTTCTATTTTACTTTGGTTTATTTTTTGTTTTAACAGTTTTATTTTCATCAGTTACTTTGATTTTCAGATTCTCTCCCTTCCTCCCCATTCCATCCCTACTGAGAAAGCACATGTGAAGTTATACACCACATTTCCATAAAAGTCACACTACAAAAGAAAATATAAATCTCCCCTTTACAACTCCCTCCAAAAAAATCCTTAAGAAAAAAAAAAGTTTAAAACAAGTATGCTTCAGTCTGTATTCATATACTGATTTTTCTTTGGGTATGAATAACATTTTTCATCATAAGTCCTTCAGAGTAGTTGTGGATCATTGTACTGCTAAGAATAGCAAAGTTATTCACAGCTAATCATCCCACAACTTTGCTATTACTATGTACACCATACATTTCACTCTGCTTGAGCTCATGGAAGATTTTCCATGTTTTTCAGGTAGTATCCTACATATTATTTCTTATACTACAATAATATTTCATCATAACCACATATCAAAGTTTATTCAATTATTTCCCAATTGATGGGCATTTCTAATTTTTTTGCCCTAAGAAAAGAGCTGTTATAAATTTTTACATTTAGATCCTTTTCCTTTAAAAAAAAAAAATATATATATATATATATATATATATATATATATATATATATATATATATATATATATATATATATATATATATACCTTTTGGAATTCATGCCTAGTAGTGGTGTTGTTAGGATAAAGGATATACATGATTTTATAACCCTTTGAGCACAGTTCATCTCTTCATTTTTTGTCATTTGAAGAATGTTTTTTTTTTAAATAAATTTGACTTAATTCTCTATATATTTGAGAAATGAGGCCATCCTCAGAGAAACTTTCTTCAAAATTATTTTCATAATTACTATTGCTAACTATATTTTTCTGCCCCGTTTATTCTATTCTGTCTTTCCTTTCATCCTATCCCTCTTCAAAAGTGTTTTGCTTCTGACCACCCCATCTCCAATATGCTCTATGTTCTGTCATCCATATTGAGTGTGTATGTTCCTTCCTTCCTTCCTTCCTTCCTTCCTTCCTTCCTTCCTTCTTTCCTTCCTTCCTTCCTTCCTTCCTTCCTTCCTTCCTTCCTTCCTTCCTTCCTTCCTTCCTTCCTTCCTTCCTTCCTTCCTTCCTTCCTTCCTTCCTTCCTTCCTTCCTTCCTTCCTTCCTTTCTTTCTTTCTTTCTTTCTTTCTTTCTTTCTTTCTTTCTTTCTTTCTTTCTTTCTTTCTTTCTTTCTTTCTTTCTTTCTTTCTTTCTTTCTTTCTTAGCAACTGGGGTTAAGTGACTTGCCCAGGGTCACACAGCTAGGAGGTGTTAATTATCTGAGGTCAGATTTGAACTTAGATCCTCCTGATTTCAGGGCTGGTGCTCTATCCACTGTGCCATCTAGCTGCCCTGTTACTTCCTTTTTTGAGCCAATTCTGATGAAAGTAAAGTTCATTCACTTCCCTCCCCTTGCCCTCTTCTGCTCCCCTGTAAAAAGTTTTATTTCTTGCCTCTTTTGTGGCAGATAATTGACATCATTCCATCTCTCCCTCTCCCTATCTCCCAGTACATTACACTCATCCCTTAATTACATTTTTTGTTGATACTATCCCTTCATGATGAATGTTGGAGGAGATGTGGGAAAACTGGGACACTGATACATTGTTTTTGGAGTTGTGAAAGAATCCAGCCATTCTGGAGAGCAATTTGGAACTATGCCCAAAAAGTTGTCAAACTGTGCATACCCTTTGACCCAGCATTGCTGTTATTGGGATTATATCCCAAAGAAATACTAAAGAGTGGAAAGGGACCTGTATGTGCCAAAATGTTTGTGGCAGCTCTTTTTGTTGTAGCTAGAATCTGGAAGATGAATGGATGTCCATCAATTGGAGAATGGTTGGGTAAATTGTGGTATATGAACGTTATGGAATATTATTGCTCTGTAAGAAATGACCAGCAGGAGGAATACAGAGAGGCTTGGAGAGACTTAAATCAACTGTTGCTGAGTGAAATGAGCAGAACCAGAAGATCACTATACACTTCAACAACAATACTCTATGAGGATGTATTCTGATGGAAGTGGAAATCTTCAACATAAAGAAGATCCAACTCACTTCCAGTTGATCAATGATGGACAGAAATAACTACACCCAGAGAAGGAATACTGGGAAGCGAATGTAAATTGTTAGCACTACTGTCTATCTACCCAGGTTACTTATACCTTCGGAAGCTAATAATTAATGTGCAACAAGAAAAAGGTATTTACACACATATATTGTATCTAGGTTATATTGTAACACATGTAAAATGTATGGGATTACCTGCCATTGGGGGGAGGGAGTGGAGGGAGGGAGGGGATAATTTGGAAAAATGAATAAAAAAAAAAAAAAGATACTATCCCTTCATAATCAACTCATACCTGTACCTTTGAATCATCTCATAATTGAAGAGACACATGTCTATCAGAATTGATCATCATATAGTCTTCTCATGTAGGAATGTAAATGCATAAACCTTGTTAATTATTTTATAATTTCCTTTGCTGATTTTCTCCTTATGCTTCTCCTGAGTTATATATTTGAATATCAAATTTTCTATTTAGCTCTCGTCTTTTCATCATGAATTCTTTAAAGTCTTTTATTTCATTGAATATCTACCTTTTCCCCTGAAGAGTTATACTTATTTTTGCTAGTAGGTAACTTTTTATTGTAATTCTAGCTCTATTATTCTCTGGAAAATCATATTACAAGGATGCCAGTCCTTTAATGTTGAAGCTGCTAAATCTTGTGTTATCTTGACTGTGGTTCCACTACGCTTGAATTGTTTTTTTTCTGGATACTTGCAATATTTTTTTCCTTAACCTGGAAGTTCTGAAATTTGACTATAATATTCCTGGGAGTTATCATGTTGGAATCTCTTTCAGGAGGTGATCAGTGGATAATATTTATATTTTATCCTCTGGTTTTAAAATATCAGGACATATTTTTTTGATAATTTCTTGAAAGATGATGTCCAGGATATCTTTTTGATGATGGCTTTCAGACAGACTAATATTTTAAAAAATCTCTCTCCTGGATCTATTTTCCATATCAGTTGTCTTTCCAATGAGATATTTCTAATTTTTCCAATTTTTTTTTCATTCTTTTGACTTTATTTTATTGTATCTTGATTTCTCATATTTAGTTTACATTTGCTCAGTGAGTTTTGGTACTTCATTTCCCATTGGCCAATTTTTCTTTTTATGCAATTGTTCTCCTCATTAGCTTTTTGTATTTTCTTTTGCATCACTCTCATTTTTCTTCCCAATTTTTCCCTACCTCTCTTTATTTTCAAAATTCATTTTGAGTTCTTCCATGGCCTGAGATTCAGGCATTATATAGCTGTTTTCAGAAATACTTCTAGGGACCTGTAATATAAGTCAGCACTGTTCCCAGCTCTGCAAATGAACAAAACAACAGAGTCCTGTCACAATGCAGTAAAGTGCCCCTCCAATCACCCTGTGATTGGCCCTTCTATCTGTGTGCTGAGGTCTCCCAAAGCTGCTGCTCTCTCTGCCACAGTCACTGTTTCTGCTGATGATGCTGCTGTTGAAAACCTGACCTTCCAAGTTGTCCTTGGTGCCTGTAGGCTGAGAAGTCTGGAGATCACTATCCCTGCCCTGATTCAGAGGACCCACCACCTGCCCTGGTTTCCTGGGATCTGACTCTGATTTCATCGTCTGAGTTGTGATTGGGCTGTATATCTAACCTGTCTTTGGTTAAAAAAAAAAAAATTCCATTCTATTTTGGGGGGTTCTGAAATTTCAAAATCTGTTCAGAATTTAAAGGTATTTTAGGAGTCTACTGAAGACCTAGGAGGACCCCTGCCTTCATTCTGCCATCTTGGCTTTGCCTCCATCCTCTGTTCTTTCAAACAATTATCAAGTGTTCCATAAAATTAGTGAAGTGCCTTAATTGTTTTACTCAACCAACCACACTAAAGTCTTTTAGAGTATTCGAACATTTGATAAACATTTTAAAATTTGAGTTCAAAGGGATATTAAGAGTTATGTAGCTTAGCCATTTCCTTTCAATGATTAAGAATCTGAGGACCACAAAACAGCTTAAAGCTATGTAGCTTGGTAGCAGAACTGAGATTTGAACCTGGGTCAGCACTAAATTTGTAACAAGAAGGATAAGCAATTATTAGCATTTCAGGAATGTAACAAACACTTCTATTCTTTCCCAAAGTAGCTTATTGACTTCTGGATATATCATGTGCATGTATGGTTTAAATTACTGTTAGAAAGTGTGTGAAATGTAAAATCAGTATTCCTGATGCAGAGACTATGATATACAGTGCAATTTGCAATCTGATGAATTCATAACAGAGAATATTTATGTTTACCCAGGGCAAGAGTTTGCTTCCTTGTGCAATATCTACAGTGAAATTACCAACATACTGCTTTTTTGACTCCTTCAGTAAAACAGAAATCAGGTGGTTCTCAGGATAAGATACCTGGCATTCTCTTGAAGCTCCAATCAGGACTGTATTCTGTTACATTACCATCTGAGGGGCTTTTTGTGAATGGCTTCATTTCTGGTCCTGCTATTCCTATACTGCTATCCTTACCAAACAAAGTTCATCTCAGAGGGAAAATGAGCAGCTGTCACTCTTTTTGTTCTTCTTTCCGGCCTTTGTCTAAAGAGTATTTATAGTGCCCACCCTCTTCAACCAGTCAAATATATTATTCACCATCTGTGAGAACAAATGAGTGACGGGTATAAGATATTTCATACAATGCCTTTAGCAGGCTGACAACTGACATTGAGGGAGACAGACACATATTTTTTTTGTCATTGCCTTTTTGTTTTTTTTTTTTTGTTATTGCCTTTTTGTTTTTTTGTCATTGCCTTTTTTTTTTTTTTCCCCTTGATGTTGATTGATAGAAATGGCTTCCTTTGTAAAGACAGAAAGGGGCCTTATTTTGGTCACTCATTGAGTTTTCTAGGCTAATTTCTGGATCTTTCTGTAGAACCAGGTTCTCTCTCTTTTTTTTTTTTTTTTTTTTTTTTTTTTTTTTTTTTGATATGTCTGAATTTGCAGTTGGCTTTAAAAAAAAAAAAACCCAAACAAAGAGTCAGACAAAGACCACAGAAAAATGACTTGACATGAAATCAAATGACCTGGGCTATATATTGGCTTTTGAACAACTTTTGTAGCCTTGAGTTATTAACTTGTCCTCTCTGGACCTTAGTTCCTTCATCTGAAAAATGAAAGGCTTGAATTAGATTACCTCTAAAGCTTTCTTCTTGTTTTAAATCTATGATTTTCTCTGTAGGTAAAGATTTATGCATGTGCACATGTTGCATATGTGTATGTGGGCACACATATGTACATATGTGTATATATGTATAGATTGTGTCTGTATGTATACACACATATTATAAAACATAGAGCAAAGGAAATAGAAGATAAAAGTCTGTATGGAAAAGTTATAGGTCTAGGAACATCCAGGAAACTAACGTTTTGATGGAAAATAAAATTCCTAACTGTCATTTAGAACTTAAAATTTTCAAACTGGAAGACAGATATATAGCTATTTCTAAATCTTCTAATAGTATTTGAAAACTTTCCTTTTTTAATGGTTTTTGTTTTTGTTTTTGTTTTTGTTTTTTTGACATCAGAGTTGTATAATACCCAACTTGTTATAAACCCCAAGTGTGAGCATGAGTATAATTGGAAAATATTTGACAAAAATCATAAAACTAATAAAATGCAGATAGCATTGCATGCATTTTAAAACAAAATCAATATGTGTCCTGCAGGGATCCTTATGTACCAAATGACCCCATTTCTGTTTGAATTTGACACCATTGTATCATACTCATGCACCTAATACATAATGCATACATAATCATATACCTAAAGTTTGTATGATTAACTGATCAGAGGATGAGACAATTAATCCCATCCTACTGTTTCAATCATGGTTTTTTCTCCAACACAACTTAACTATCCTTTGCCACTCTGTTTCTTTGTCAGTATCAGATTCTTTAAGGTTCTCTAAGCATACCATAATATCATTTGCAAAAGAAATTTTGTTTCCTTATTGATTATTCTAATTCCTTCAATTTATTTTTCTTCTCTTATAAGTTTATAAGCTAACATTTATAGTACAATGTTGAAAAATAGTAGTTATAATTGGCATTGAACTTACTGAGATGGCTTTTAGCTTATTCCCATTATAAATGATGTTTCCTAATGAATTTAGATGCAAAGTACTTCATTCTTTTAAGGAAAATTAAATTTATTCCTCTGTTTGTTAGTGGTTTTAAAAGGAATAGGTATTCTATTTTTGTCAAAAACTTTTTCTGCATTTGTAAAGATAATCGTATGATTTCTGATGGTTTTATTATTGATAGGATCAATTATTCTGATAGTTTTCCTGATATTAAAGCAGCTTTGCATTCTTTTTTTTTATGTTAAATATATTACAGTATATTCTAGATACAATATATGTGTATAGAACTGAATTTTTTGTTGCACAGGAAGAATTGGATTCAGAAGGTAAAAATAACAGTTTACATTCATTTCCCAGTGTTCCTTTTCTGGATGTAGCTGGTTCTGTCCATCATTAATCAATTGGAATTGGATTAGCTCTTCTCTATGTTGAAGAAATCCACTTCCATCAGCATACATCCTCGTACAGTATCATTGTTGAAGTGTATAATGATCTTCTGGTTCTGCTCGTTTCACTCAGCATCAGTTGATGTAAGTCTCTCCAAGCCTCTCTGTATTTCTCCTG
The DNA here is from genome assembly GCF_048593235.1 of Sminthopsis crassicaudata. Lineage (NCBI taxonomy): Eukaryota > Metazoa > Chordata > Mammalia > Dasyuromorphia > Dasyuridae > Sminthopsis > Sminthopsis crassicaudata. The sequence goes on from NC_133619.1 coordinate 560,246,282, forward strand.
TTGGTCATTTCTTATAGAACAATAATATTCCATAACATTCATATACCATAGTTTACCCAACCATTCTCCAATTGATGGACATCCATTCATCTTCCAGCTTCTAGCCACTATGAAAAGGGCTGCCACAAACATTTTGGCACATACAGGACCCTTTCCTTTCTTTAGTAGTTCCTTGGGGTATAAGCCCAGTAGTAGTATGGCTGGGTCAAAGGGTATGCACATTTTGATAACTTTTTGGGCATAATTCCAGATTGCTCTCCAGAATGGTTGGATTCTTTCACAATTCCACCAACAATGCATCAGTGTCCCAGTTTTCCCACAGCCCCTCCAACATTCATTGTTATTTATTCCTGTCATCTTAGCCAATCTGACAGGTGTGTAATGATACCTCAGAGTTGTCTTAATTTGCATTTCTCTGATCAATAGTGATTTGGAACACTCTTTCATATGAGTGGAAATAGTTTTAATTTCATCATCTGAAAATTGTCTGTTCATATCCTTTGACCATTTATCAATTGGAGAATGGCTTGATTTCTTATAAATTAAAGTCAATTCTCTGTATATTTTGGAGATGAGGCCTTTATCAGAACCTTTAACTGTAAAAATTTTTTCCCAATTTGTTACTTCCCTTCTAATCTTGTTTGCGTTAGTTTTGTTTGTGCAGAAACTTTTAAATTTGGTGTAATCAAAATGTTCTATTTTGTGATCAATAATGGTCTCTAGTTCTCCCTTGGACACAAACTCCTTCCTCCTCCACAAGTCTGAGAGGTAAACCATCCCATGTTCCTCCAATTTATTTATGATTTCGTTCTTTATGCCTAAATCTTGGACCCATTTTGATCTAATCTTAGTATGTGGTGTTAAATGTGGGTCCATGCCTAGTTTCTGCCATACTAATTTCCAGTTTTCCCAGCAGTTTTTGTCAAATAATGAATTCTTATCCCAAAATTTGGGATCTTTGGGTTTGTCAAAGATTAGATTGCTATTTTTATTCACTATCTTGCCCTGTGAACCTAACCTATGCCACTGATCAACTAGTCTATTTCTTAGCCAATACCAAATGGTTTTGGTGACTGTTGCTTTGTAATATAGCTTTAAATCAGGTACACTTAGACCACCTTCCTCTGACTTTTTTTTTCATTAGTTCCCTTGCAATTCTCGACCTTTTATTCTTCCATATGAATTTTGTTGTTATTTTTTCTAGGTCATTAAAATAGTTTCTTGGGAGTCTGATTGGTATAGCACTAAATAAACAGATTAGTTTGGGGAGTATTGTCATCTTTATTATATTCGCTCGGCCTATCCAAGAACACTGAATGTCTTTCCAATTATTTAAATCTGACTTTATTTTTGTGGCAAGTGTTTTGTAATTTTGCTCATATAATTCCTGACTCTCCTTTGGTAGATATATTCCCAAATATTTTATACTATCGACTGTTATTTTGAATGGAATTTCTCTTTGTATCTCTTGCTGTTGGGTTGTGTTGGTAATGTATAAAAATCCTGAAGATTTATGTGGATTTATTTTGTATCCTGCAACTTTGCTAAAATTCTGAATTATTTCTAATAGCTTTTTAGCAGAGTCTTTGGGGTTCTCTAAGTATACCATCATGTCATCTGCGAAAAGTGACAATTTGATTTCTTCATTTCCTACTCTAATTCCTTGAATCTCTTTCTCGGCTCTTATTGCCAAGGCTAGAGTTTCTAGTACTATATTGAATAGTAATGGTGATAGTGGGCAACCTTGTTTCACTCCTGATCTTACAGGGAAAGGTTCTAGTTTATCACCATTACATATGATGTTTACTGAAGGTTTTAAATATATGCTCCTTATTATTTTAAGGAATAGTCCATTTATTCCTATACTCTCAAGCGTTTTTAGTAGGAATGGATGTTGGATTTTATCAAATGCCTTTTCTGCATCTATTGAGATGATCATATGGTTTTTATTAATTTGATTATTAATATGGTCAATTATACTAATAGTTTTCCTAATATTAAACCAGCCCTGCATTCCTGGTATAAATCCCACTTGGTCATAGTGTATTATCCTGGGGATGATTTTCTGAAGTCTATTTGCTAATATCTTATTTAAGATTTTAGCATCAATATTCATTAAGGAAATTGGTCTATAGTTTTCTTTCTCAGTTTTTGATCTACCTGGTTTAGGTATCAGTACCATGTCTGTGTCATAGAAGGAATTTGGTAGGACTCCTTCAATCCCTATTTTTTCAAATAGTTTACATAGCATTGGAGTTAGTTGTTCTTTAATTGTTTGGTAGAATTCACCTGTAAATCCATCTGGTCCTGGGGACTTTTTCTTAGGAAGTTGGTTAATAGCTTGGTCTATTTCTTTTTCTGAGATGGGACTATTTAGACTACTTACTTCTTCCTCTGTTAATCTGGGCAAGCTATATTTTTGAAGGTATTCTTCCATTTCATTTAAGTTATCAAATTTATCAGCATAAAGTTGAGCAAAGTAGCTCCTAACTGTTGTCCTAATTTCCTCTTCATTAGTGGTGAGTTCATACTTTTCATTTTCAAGACTATCAATTTGCTTTTTCTCTTTCCTTTTTTTAATCAGGTTTACTAAGGGTTTGTCTATTTTGTTGGTTTTTTCATAAAACCAACTCTTAGTTTTATTAATTAGTTCAATAGTTTTTTTACTTTCAATTTTATTAATCTCACCTTTTATTTTTTGAATTTCAAGTTTTGTATTTGTCTGGGGGTTTTTAATTTGTTCCTTTTCTAGCAATTTTAGTTGTAAGCCCAATTCGTTGGCCCTCTCTTTCTCTATTTTATGCAAGTAGGCCTGTAGAGATATAAAACTTCCCCTTATTACTGCTTTGGCTGTATCCCACACATTTTGGTATGATGTCTCATTATTGTCATTTTCTTGGGTGAAGTTATTAATTATGTCTATGATTTGCTGTTTTACCCAATCATTCTTTAGTATAAGATTATTTAGTTTCCAATTATTTTTTGGTCTATTTTCCCCTGGCTTTTTATTAAATGTTATTTTGATTGCATTATGGTCTGAAAAGGATGCATTTACTATTTCTGCCTTACTGCATTTGATTTTGAGGTTTTTATGCCCTAGTATATGATCAATTTTTGTATAGGTTCCATGAACTGCTGAGAAGAAAGTATATTCCTTTCTGTCTCCATTTAGCTTTCGCCAAAGATCTATCATATCAAACTTTTCTAGTATTCTATTTACCTCTTTGACTTCTTTCTTATTTATTTTGCGGTTTGATTTATCTAATTCTGAGAGTGCAAGGTTGAGATCTCCCGCTATTATAGTTTTGCTATCTATTTCCTCTTGCAGCTCTCTTAATTTCTCTTTTAAGAATTTAGATGCTGCACCACTTGGTGCATACATGTTTAATATTGATACTGCTTCACTATTGATGCTTCCCTTTAGCAGGATATAATGCCCTTCCTTATCTCTTTTAATTAGATCAATTTTTGTTTTTGCTTGATCTGAGATGAGGATGGCTACTCCTGCTTTTTTGGTTTTGCCTGAAGCATAATAGATTCTGCTTCACTCTTTTACTTTTAGTTTGAATGTCTCATCCTGTTTCAGGTGTGTTTCCTGTAAACAACATATAGTAGGATTCTGACTTCTAATCCAGTCTGCTAACTGCTTCCTCTTTATGAGGCAGTTTGCCCCATTCACATTTATGGTTAGAAGGACTAATTCTATATTGCTTGCCATCCTATTAACCCCTGCTTATGCTTTTCCCCTTTCCTTCCCTTTTACCCTCCTATCCAGTATTAAACTGGTGAACACCACTTGCTTTTCACAGCCCTCCCTTTTTAGGATCCCTCCCCCACCTTAAATATCCTCCCCTTCTTTTACCCCGTTTCCTCGAAATTTCTGTATTCCCTTCCCCTTAGCTTACTCCTTCCCTTTCACTTTTCAATGAAGTGGAAGAAGTTTCACCATAAATCGAATATGTCTATTGATACACGCTATGTTCATCTCCCTCCTTTCTTTCTCTCAGATATAATAGGTTACCTTTGCCTCTTCATGAGATGTAGTACCACCACTTTACACTTTTTTATGATATAATTTCCTTTCCACCACTAGTTTCTAAGACAAATTGTACATATGTTCTTTACATATATTTTTGACAGAAGTATAGTTCTCAAGATTTCTTTTTACCTTTTTAGAAATCTCTTGAGTTCTGTATTTGAAGATCAAACCTTTTATGTAGGTCTGGTTTTTTCATCAAAAATAGATGGAATTCATTTATTTCGTTAAATGTCCATCTTCTTCCCTGGAAAACGATGCTCATTCTTGCTGGGTAAGTTATTCTTGGCTGCATACCAAGTTCCTTAGCCTTTCGGAATATCATGTTCCAGGCCCTGTGTTCTTTTAATGTGGACGCTGCTAGATCCTGTGTTATTCTTATTGTGGATCCTCCATATCTGAATTGTTTTTTTCTAGCAGCTTCCAATATCTTTTCCTTTGTCTGATGGTTCTTGAACTTGGCCACTATATTTCTTGGAGTTTTGATTTTAGGGTCCCTTTCAGTAGGTGGCAGCTTTGCATTCTTAGCATAAATTCTACCTGATCATAGTGCTTGCTCTCTCTTTTTCTCACTCTCTCTAAATAGGATATTACTGAAATATCCTTACTTCTATTTGACTGATTTTTCATAAATATTCATTAGGGAAACTTGTCTACTATTTTTCTTTTTGTGTTTTTGCTCTTCCTAGTTTAGGTATCAATACCATATTTGTATTGTAAAATGAATTTGGAAGAACTTCCTTGCTTATTTTTTTATTCAAACTGTATATACAGTATTGGAATTAATTGTTTTTTAAATGTCTGGTGAATTCATTTGTGAATTCACTGGGGATTATTTTTTCTTCCTTAGGGAACTCATTGATGGCTTGTTAAATTTAATTTTCTAAGATAGGGTTATTTAAATATTTAAATTTTGGGGTTAATTGTGGTGACTGCACTAGCACCCTAGGTATCTTAGAATCAGCCGGAGTCAGGATAAGCAAAAGTTTTTATTTTTGGTCTTTAGTGGCAGAAGTGAAGAGAATGGACACATAATATCTCTGAGGCCTCACCGCCTTGTCATGGCCTTTAGTTTCCTCCTCTGTAAAAATAGGTACTAAAAAAAGGGAGAGAGGACTAATACCTCTGGTGTGAGGATATGTCAAGACCTTTTCAAGGCTGTACATCTATCTTTGGTGTCCACTTTTTCCCTAACTCTCACCTGTGTCTCAGCATGCACAGCAGCCACATCCTGGTAAACTATTTTAGCAAGTAGACTAAGTGAGTTTGAGGTAACTGAACAAATTATTCCTATAATTATGAAAGAGGCTGGAGCCTGCAGTGTGGAGAACTTAGAACTCAGTCAGGCATCAAAGACATCCAGGATCATCCATTGCATCCTGAGCCATTGCCACTATTGCCAGTCATCCTAACTTTTATTCTTTGTCTCTCTCTGTCTCTCTCTCTCTGTTTCTCTTTACATATATGTAGATAAAGATATAGATATAGATATATAGATATAATTATTCCTTCTCTCTTTTTCTTTCCATGTTTTTTTCTGTCTGTCCCTGTCTCCCTGTTTCTCTCTGAAATTTCTTTTATTTCCATAACTTCATACTATCTCTCCATGCTTAACTGTTCCCCCATGCACAAATCTCTATCTAGAGGCCAATTTGACTTGTATTCTCCACTTGCACCTAAAACTCAAGAAATCATTTTCCTTCTTTGGGTCCTAGTCATTCCTGAGGAGATGAAGGTGGGGTTGACTCAGTGATCTCTAAATTTTATATCCTGTGAATCTACATCCAAAACAGATTGGGTGTTTTTATCTGCTTCTATCTCTCCAAATAAGACCTCCCTTAGGATTTCCCAGTTTCTGCCATTGCTATCAGTTATCTCTTATCCTCCAAAGTCTGCCACTTAATTCTATCTTTTCAGTATCTGTTACATCTGGAGTGGGCTCTGCAATATTGAATCTAAAGTGAAATCTAAAATGCATCTCATTTTTAAAAGGCTCATTAGGCATATTACAGGCTGCATTAAAAGCAGGATCATCTGAGAATAGGCTTGGCATAAAGATGAAGCCATATGAGAAGTTGGGAGGTAGGTAGAGATTTTGTGTGCAGGTGAATAACTTGCCTTGCCCTTTCCCTCAAATGGTGCATTTTATTCTGGAACGTGATTTCTTTCCTACTCTTATATTTGGGACTTTCTTTTGGGACTATTGGTAACCTTTTCAAATTTGGTTCCTATGTTTGGTCACAGAAAATTGAATGAGAGAGGTAAGAATGGAAATTTGTTGGGGGGTAATGAAGTAGGAAGACAGCTACCTAGCATTGTTATTGCTTTGTCAGCTGCGACACTACCTGCTGTGATTAGGGCCTCCCAGTGCTGAGATCCAGAACTAGAATGGAAATGCAGGCTGCCAGTCAAGATTGCAGGAAACATAACTATTGGTGAATGTATTAGAATATCTGTGATGGCTAGCTATAATGAGGTAAAGAAGTGACAAGCCGTGTGATAGAAAGAGGGATTTTTAAAAGTGCTTAAATGCAAAGTCCAAAATATGCTATTCCTTCCTCAAATCCTACTCCCCACAGTTCAGGAGTCATAAAGATATTTAAGAAGATCATTGGGAGGAAATTGGCTTGAGTGCTCTATCAAGTAGCTCCCAAATAATTCTTATTTCAAAGTCTTTGTGTTTTTTTTTTTTTTTTGGTGGTTTTTTATTTTTTTGTTTTTTGTTTTTTGTTTGTTTTTGTTTGCTTGTTTGTTCGTTTTTTAAAGGCACTGATTGCAATACACCATCTGAGTAAAACAAAATATAAAGGGATGGATGGATGAAAATTTCCTAAACACATCAAGACAACAGATAAATCCAAATGAAAATTTCCAAAATTATCTCATTTCAGAGAAATATTCCATTTTTAAATCACTGATTTATGCTGTCTTTTATAACTTTAAATGCAATTTTGTTTTAATGAACTTAAAACATGATTCTTAGAAGAATCCTTAAGCTTTGCCTAGTTGTCCAAGGATTCCAAGATCCAAAAAAAGAGTAAGAAAGCCTGCCCTCTTTTAATACTGAATTCAAACCAGTATACTCATGAGAAGTTGGAGGCACAATGAATAGATAGAACACTGGTCTTAAAGAATGACCTGAATTTAAATCTACCTAGTTGAACAGACAGAAAATATAACAGAATCAATAAAAGAATAAATTAATTCTGTAAAAATAAAAGTTATACAAATATATAGCACATTCCAAGGCTATGGATTCTTAAAATGAGAAGCTTGATGTCTTTCATCAACACATTTTTACATGTTTTTATTTTTTAAAATATCATTTATTATACTTTTTTTTTTTAGATTTTGAGTTCCAAATGTATTTATTCCTTCTATATCCCCCCCAGCCATGCAGAAGACATCAAATATTATACCAATTATATATGAGAAATCATGCAAATCGTATTTCTATATTATACATGTCACAAGAAAAATAGGGAAAGTTATACTTTAATTTACACTGAGAGCTCATCAATTTTCTCTTTGAAATTTAATAGCATTTTTCTTCATAGGTCCTTTGAAATTTTCTTGGATTAATGTCTTGATCAGAATAGTCAAATCTTTCACAGTTGAGCATTTTACAATGTTGTTATTACTGTATAATGATCTGATTCTGATCACTTCACTTTGCATCAGTCCACATAGGTCTTCCCAGGATTTTCTGAAATCACTCTCCTTGTCAAGATAATATATATATGACAATCACATACCTTAGCTTGTTCAACCTTTCCCCACTAGTCTGGCAGCTCATTTTTCCAAATGTTTCAAGGCCTATGTAGTATAATGTAGTGTAGTGTAGAAACTGCTATGTCTTGTGAAATCTTGTTTTCCTGCACTTTAGGCTTTTTTAAAAAATAGGTAGAACAATGGATTACAGTAGATATACAATTTACAGCTGCAATTGAACATAAAACCTTGCATTTGATCACTGTAAAGACTTATGATTTGGGGATAACAATTCATAATTTAATAAAAATTGTTGGGAAAACTGGAAAGCAGTATAGCAGAAACTGGGCATAGACCAATATCTTATACCATTTACCAAGATAGAGTCAAAATGAATATATGACCTAGATATTAAGAGATTTTAAAAGATAATGTATTCCATGTCCTTCCCATTTTCTTTTAAATCTCTTTATTCTTTTCTACTCTCCTACCCAGTAATAAGAGTAATAAAAGTAAAACAGTCCAGTAAAAGTAGTTGACACATAATCAAGTAAGACTATGCTTTTATGGAATATCGCTCATATTCCCTTTTGTATCATCAGAAGAGGTGATAAGTAAGTAGATCAGTCTCCTTAAACAGGAATATCACCACAGCTAAGATGTTCTTTTCCTTCATGGTTCTTCCATAGGGTTTTGTGTTGATAATTATAAATATCCAAATTAATATAAAGGACATAAGAAGAAAGACACTATCTGCTTCTAAAGAAAGAACTGGAATAGAAATATGTACAGAATAATTTCACATATATATGCACATATATGAAAATATATGTGTATGCATGTGTACATATGTAGATGTGTGTATATTCATATACACAAATATACCTATTTGTGTCTAATAGTATCTATCTTAAGGTTGGCAGGAAGGATAAAAAGGAAAATTATTTATATGACAAATGTATATTTGAAAGGAATATCCTATGTAATGCATTGTAGCAGTTATAGTTTTAAAGTCTGTGACATACTCAATTAGACAATATCTAATGTTTTTTATCTAGTTCTGCTTCCCTCAATTCAGGTGGGACAAGTTGGAGGGTATGCAGAAATAAACTATTCAAAAAAATGAAGAATATGTAAAACATATCTTATGAGAAATAGTTGAAAGAAACCATAATGTAAAAAGAACATAAGATGCACAGAAGTGAAATTGAGATATGACAGAATCATAGACGTTTAGGATGAAATACATTTGCTTTTGATCCTTCCCTCTATTCCCCTTCCACAAACTTTTTGATGTAGTCAGGTAAACATCAGTGTTTTCTGCTTTTCCAGTGAAAAAATAGTCTTAATGTGTGGATCACCCAAACGTGGAACTAAGAATTACAACACATTCATTATCACCCATTCTTATGTTTTCCAGTTCACACAAATGAAAGAAAAATTCTGAGATTCCCCTTATTTTGTACAAGACGTATCTTATTATTTTTTGTAAAAAACCTTTTAAAAAATCAGTCAATTAGGATTAGGCATTTAATAAGCTTGAAAAATTAGAAAATAAACTTCATCACCAAGGTGCTTTGTTAAATAGCATAAATTTAGAATTGTAGTTAACAAAACTTCCCCATTTTTCTGAGATACACAGATACTTACTTAAAAATAACCATGATTTTTGATTCATCAACATCCATAGTTAAAAGAAGCCGTCATATATTATCAGTCAGTCCAATGTGAACTGAAATATAAAAATGCCTCTGCAGTGTACAAAGCCACAACTTAATCATACATTCATCACCAAGCTGGAATGAAACCCTATGAATCAAGATAGAACATTCTAAAAATATTTCTTGTAAATTTCATTACCTTATGATGCCTGATCGTGCCTGATGAGAAAATTTTATTGTCATACATTTTCATACCTTTGTAGATTTGGCAAAAAACTTCCCTCAAACCAGGGTCGTCAATATGAATAAGGCAAGATATTTTTCCTATCCAGTTAATCCAGGAACTGAGATGCAGAAAACTTTTCTGGACTAGAATATCAATACAATGTTGACTTATTCATCTTTTGTTTTCCTCCATCCAGAGGCTGCATAGGATTTTGTTTTTGTTTTTTAAATAGTAATGCTAGTAGTCCACATTACTACCATTTTATAAAATTAAACAGTAATGCCCCAGGTAGAATTTAAGAATAGAAAATCTGATAAAATTTCCTTTTAAAGACATTTATAATTGATCTACCAAAACCCCTATTTACAAAATGAATTTTCATTTCAAAATATGTACAATTCTAAGGCACTATGCTGTCCACTCCAGAAAACTGTTTCTTTAGAAAGGAATTTGATACCCATGGACAGAGCACAGGAGACTGACAATGAAATTAAAAAAAGGACTGCATAAGTGTAAGCTAGTTTAATTTTAACAGATATTTATAATTAAATTTTTTTTTTATTTAAAAGGTTAACATTTTTCCTACCCCCCTTTTTTTTTTTTGATTCTCTCTCTCTCTCTCTCTCTCTCTCTTTTTTTTTTTTTATTAATTTTATAATTATAACTTTTTTTTGATAGTACATTGTAAGGATGCGGTTCTTACAAAATAAGAGAAGGGAATTGTAAGAGTCCTTTAAATGGGTGGCCATAGTGCAACAGGAGATTTGAGTGGCCCAGAAGTAATCTTCCCTGTGGGTGGGATCCTGGCCATATTGAGATAGCTTTGGAATGGGTGACGGCTCTCTTGCTGGTTGGCTGTGTGTGTGACCTCACAGGCCTTTTATAAGCCCACTATTTGCAACCAGTAGCTCTCTTTAACCTGGATCCCTAGCCTAGGGTAGCTGAGCCAAGCTGATAGATAGCCAAGAGAGGTAAGGAGTTTGGTAGTGAACACATGGGTCTTCAGACCAGGTGTTCACTAGGGAGCTAACAAGTCAGGACATTAAGTCAGGGCATTATGTGAGTAGGTAAAATAAAGGCTTTTAAGATTACACATGGCTGTTCTTGAGCATGCTACTGGTTATTAAACTATAGATTGAAGAAATCATGACCAGAGACCTTTGAAGGCCTCAAGAGGAGGCGAGCCGGGTAGAGTTGACACTGCAAAGGTGAGTGGTCAAAGGTACTCTGTTGGGCATAGGATAGACTAGTAATTGTAACTGCCAGGAGGGCATATTACAGTGCATATGCATAGGTAATTTTTTACAACATTATCCCTTGTACTCCCTTCTGTTCTGAATTTTTCCCCTCCTTCCCTCCACCCTCTCCCCTAGATAGCAGGCATTCCCATACATATTAAATATCTTATAGTATATCCTAGGTACAATATATATGTGCAGAACTGAATTTTGTTGTTGTTGTTATTGTTGCAAAGAAGTGGATTCGGAAGGTAAAAATAACCTGGGGAAGAAAATAAAAAATGCTCACAGTTTACACTTATTTCCCAGTGTTCCTTTTCTGGGTGTAGCTGATTCTGTCCATCATTGATCAATTGGAATTGGATTAGCTCTTCTCTATGTTGAAGATATCCACTTCCATCAGAATACATCCTCATACAGTATCATTGTTGAAGTGTATAATGATTAAACTTTGAGAATTATTTCTCATAGTCATGCACACACATAAATATATACATACATACATGCATGTAGTTGCTCAGCCTTCCTGGGCCCAAAGCCTGTTTTTTGTTCACTAATATGAATCACTAAACTCTACTATTGAAAGACATTGATTTACTAGTGATTATGCAAATTGCAACATAGGTTCGAGATAGAGACCTATAAGTATGTATACATGCATATATATGTATATAATATGATGTATAGATATTATATGAATACTATAAATACTACATATCTATATATCTATCTACATATAAATAACATTGATTTTGGACTTTATTAGCAATGTACTATAATAGGAAGGGTGTTGTTTTTAGAGTCAAAGAACCAATGTTTTAATTCTTCCACTTACTATTGCCTCTATTACTTCAGGGAAAGCCCTTTACTGCTGACTTCAGGGAAATTCTTTTATTGCTGCAATCTCAGTTACCCATTCTTTAAAATAAATGGTTGAAGCGAGTCCCTTCTATTACTAAAACTATGATCCTCCAAATATCTTTAAGGATCAGTTTGTTCATTTATTGTATAGAAATAAATCAAATGAAATAATGTACATAAAGTGTTTTGTAAATTATATAGCACTATACTAACATAAGTACCCGCTCTATTATTTTTAATGTGATTTGAGTTTCTTAGGAAATAAACACACTTTATGATCATAAGTCAACAAAAAGCTTTTTCTCAAAAACTTTCACATAGATAACACAGCTCTTATTCCTTCTTTCTTTTTTAATGCTGGAACACTTTAATGTTGGAATGTTCACATTTAGTGAGATCTTCTCAAGTTGAAGGTCTGGACAAAGTTTGCTGGATAGTCTGAATGAAACCTGGGACTCAAAAGTTGGTATTCAGATTCAGAATCAATTCCTCTTACTTCTTTATCAAGCTCTTCTCCCACCCTTGATGATATACATAAAATGACATATTCTTTGTAGCATCAAAGTTTCAAATATTAATACATCTTCACAATCTTGGATATTGAGTCAGCAGGACTCATCTGGACTAAAAGGAACTTCCAGCCTGTTTAGGCTCATGCAGTCAGGGAAGCCTGCTTAACTGTAAGAGACTGGAAGATGTGATATCCCTGTAAGTAGCAGACTTCTTTGAAGTACTAAGATACAAAAATCATGAGCAAACCCTTTTTAATCAGGTGTCCTTCCAAAAGAAATTCTCTCACCTTGGAAGGGAAAGCCTCAAATTTTGCTTCCTCTGACCTTAGAGGTTCCTAAACTTTGAAATTCCCCAAAATTGTCTTGTAAGTCAATTAATTAACTAGGAACTGACTGGGTTAAAAGAGGAGGTAGCCCTAGACTGAGGAGTTGGAAAGGCACTAAAGATAGATTTTCCTTATCTCATACTTTTGTAGGTGGGTCCTGTTGATGAAATAATAATAAAAAAAACAACTCTATGCATTTTAGAAATTATATTTATTTGACAGTATCTAGGAATTCACAAGGTCAAATGCTTTGTTTTATTTTTAAAACATTTGATACTTTTCTCTTTTTGTATCACCTTTATTTATTTATTCATTCACTTATTTATTTGTTTATTGCTGAGGCAATTGGAGTTAAGTGACTTGCCTAGAGTCACACAGCGAATCATTAAGTGTCTGAGGCTGGATTTGAACTCAGATTCTCCTGACTTCAGGAGTGGCACTCTATCCACTGTGCTATCTAGCTGCTCCACCTTTATTTCTAAATATATTTCTCCCCATTCGCCTACCCAGGGAGCCATCTCTTTTAACAAGAGTAATAAAAGAAAGAAAGAAAAAAAAATAATAGTCCAGCAAAAGTAATTGACACATAATCAAGTAAAAATAAGCTTTTATGGAGTATCTTTCGTATTCCCTTTTGTATCATCAGAAGAATTGATAAATAGACCAATCTCCTTAAGCACGAATATGACCATAACTAAGATGATCTTTTCCTTCATATTTTCCAAAGGTTTTTATGTTGAATCTCTTTTGTGTACTTAGCATGTATTATTACATATTACACTTATTTATCTGCATTTACTAAACTGAAGCACCTCCCTATACAGTGAAGGCCACATCTTGACTGAACTTTGTATATTCCTTAGCACTTAACACAACTGTATATAGTAGGCACTGAATGTTTGCTGAAATGAATTACATTCAATGGCATTTTGATGACACCACAGCTTTGCTGTGGGATATGAAAGGTTAATGGCCAGAACCTATGCTCTAGGTTAGGATAGGATAAATATCTGCTAGCAGAGTTCAGTGAAGACCTAGAGAAGGAGAAAGCATAAATACGAAGTTGGAAAAGGAATTGAAATATGAAATTCAAGGGAGACAATCCAGAAAGTGGATATAAATTTGTGAAATAAAATTGAAATGGAATTCATGGGAGTGGAGAGACAGAAAGACAGAGACAGAAACAGAAGAGAGAAGAGAGAGATAGACAAAGAGAGACAAAGTGACAGAGAGACAGAGAAACACAGACACACATAGATAAAGAGAGAGAGACAGAGAGGGAAAAGTCCATCAAGTTATGAGAGAATAATGAAGAAAGCCGAAATTTGGAAGACAAGTAAAAATTATCATGACAGAGACACCTTGAAGCTAGGTTCTCACTACAGACATTTGGTGAGTTGTGCTAGTCTCTAGCCTCCTTTGTACAGGGAGCTCAGGCAGTGCAGCAACATTAAAAGAAATATTTTCAAAAAACTACTGTGTTGAAAAGTACTATCTTGACATATAATTTAATAAACAACTACATTTAACCTATATTTCAAGCTTTAAATTAAAAAACTATCAACAAATACTCTTATTCTGTGAAATCATTATGTTCTCAAGATAATAGCTGTAGCTTTTAATAGTATTTTAGAAAGTTTGTGTTTCAATCACCATATGAAGGAGTGTCACAGGAAAAATTTTCTCCTGTTTCCTCGATGAGAAAATTTAAGTTGAGAGAGATATTGCTACATGGAAATTAAGTATTAAAGGACAGATTTGAATCAAGTGGCTTTCCATCTTCTAATCTGTTAAATCTTCCAATGTCATTCCCTCTCTCTTAAACAAATGTTGATGTAATGAATGTGTATTAGAACCAAAATGGATTGACTTCATAATTTGAAGTCTTGATTCAAAATATACATCTTTTAAAGTGAGCAGATTTTGATGATAAAATTAAAAATATGAAGATTCCTTTTATTTTTTTGGGGGGGGAATATTATTCAAGGAAGTGTTTGAACATATTTTTATCTCCATCAAAAGCTTTTACCTTATTTTTACCATAGGTTGCTTTTATCCTTCTCATTTAAAAGATATGCATATTGAGGTATGCATCTCAAATTGTGAGTTCAGATATTTTGCAAACTAATAGCTTATCTAAGCCTATAACTCTTTTTTATTTATTCTATTTCACCTTCCATTAGATGACATTATCTGTCTTGTCCTCCTCCTCCCTTCTTCGTTTTTCTTGTTCTCTCTCTCTCTCTCTCTCTCTCTCTCTCTCTCTCTCTCTCTCTTATATATATATGTCTCCTCCATATATGTGTGTATGTGTGTGTATGTATGTGTGTATGTATGTTTGCATTCATATATGTGTATACACATGCCTGGGTATTTAAGAAACATGTATGTAGTTATATGTTGGCATGCATCATTAATTTATTCCATAAAGCCAATATAATTGTGAATATTAGGGTGATTATTATAAATGTCATTATTGGCTGAAGAACACTAGTACAGTTTCATAAAAATAGTGTAGATTGTATACTATTAGACTAGCTCCATGAATATAGAATCCAGAGATGGCCCCCCAAACAAATGCTATATGTACAGCTATGCATTTATACTAAATATATTTATATACATCATATGTATATACACACACTTATACAAATATATATAAAGCATATCAAAGAATCTTAGTACAACTTCAATAATCTTCTCTTTTTCTTTCTCTCTTTGTCTTCTCTCCTCCCTACACATACACACACACACACATACACACACACATATATATACAATTTAATCTCCTTCATAATTTTAAATATTTTATTATATCCATTTAAAAATATTTTGAGATGAGATCCATACACTTCAGATTGCCAGCCCTTAGCATAGTGTTCTCATACTTGGTAAAAATAAGTACTTGTTGCCTTTAAAGGATCCAAGATACAAAATAAGTAGCCTTCATTTAACTCTTATCTGTTCTAATGTGGAATTCATGTTAACTTGTCTTATATATCTGGACCATTAGCTTGTGTCATCTCAAAGCATCCTGAGGACTCCACTTAGTAAAACTGAAAAAAACAAACAAACAAACAAACAAAAAAACCTTGGATGAGAGTAATCATTTTAATTCTTATAATCCCTGCAAATCAGCTAAAAAGAGTCAAGTAAACAAGCAAAATTTGTTCTATTCCTTATCACTAATCAGATAATATTAGCCAAAAAAAAAAAAAAAGGAGAGAGAGGATGGAGATGGAAGGGAGCTTAGAGAACATGTAGTCTAGATACCTCAAGGTACAGGTGAGTACCAGAAAAAGTCACATAACTTGTGCAGCATAGGTAAAAATTAGTATTTGGGAACCAAATATGGGTTATTTGACTTTACATTCAGTATTCTTTCCACTATATTTAAGGCAACATCATCTGAGGTATGTCCATGAAATTTCTTGGAATGTTAAGAAAGAGAAATAAACAGGCTAAATGCTTGAGAAATAAACAGGCCCATAAATGCTTAGTAATCATCATCATGCTATATAAAACCATAAGATATTTCTAACAAAAACGTCAGACAATGAATACTTCAGAAATTAGTGTTTTATTAGCTTTTATTTTGCAAAAAGACACTTTTAAAAACAATTTTCAAAAATTATATAAATACATGAACATTTTAAGTTTTATGACAGCAAACCATTTACACTTGAGAATTTTACAAAGACCAGCATTTTAAAAACACTAGATCAGAATTCTATGGCTTCTAATTACTGATTTGCAAGAATGCCAATTACAAAAATGCTTGAGAAGCTCAGCAATTAAACTATTTTCAATGTGAAATGTTCCTGAAATATCATTTAGTTCTCAACTCCAAGTTTCAGTTTGGTGCATTGGTTTGCAATTCATTAGGATAGGGAAATGGAGATAGGATGGGGGAACCAACTCTGGTTCTCAAAGAAGCAACTACAGAATTATCTCTAGCACCTCTTGCATAACTGGATTCTGCAGTTGAAGAATTATTATTATAAGGGCTTTTGCCTGTTGTTCTGGGCTTAGTCCTGAACTAGGAGGTTATACTTTAAATTTGTGAAGGTATCCACCAGTATGTACATAAAAGACGATCCAGTGATATAGTTACATGGAAAACAAATTCAGACTGTCTTTTCAAATATTTCATAAAATTAAATGTCCCTTGAGGCTTTTTTGCCAAAATTCTATGACCTTATATTGTCAAATTTAACCAGAAAATAGGACCTGCATGTCAAAATGCTTTGACTATGGAGTCCATCAATATCCTGCAATCTTTGTGTATTTCTCATTCCAAGTTGACTTTTGTTTTATCTTTGATATACATCAAGAGAAAGAATAATAACCAATAATAACCATGAGTAACATCATCTTTTTAGAGGGGGAAATTTCACTCATAACTATTATCCTTAGGAAAACAAATCCCCAAAGAACCTTGAGCAGTATTCAGGAAGAAAACTCTACCTTTTTATTCCTATCTATCAAAAAAAAAAAGTGTTTTATAGTTAGCTAGAATAGAGATAGATAGGTACCATTTCCAAATTTTATATGGTAGATTTTCTCATAAATATTTTTTCTTATCTACAAAGCCCAAATAAGCTCTTTTTTGCACTGATCTAACTTTTCCTTATCTCTAGTTATTTTTGTATATGTACGCTCCTTACACTTTCCTCATCCCTTATTTGATTACAAATTTCTTTAAAAGCAAACACTATTAAATCTTTTATCACCCATAGTCATACTATACCACCTTGAACAAACAACATGATTAAAACACTTTAAATAAACTGAAATGATATAGAATAATACATTCTCCAGCAATTGAGGTGCTAGTCTAACTCAGATATATTCTTATGACTGTCACCCCAGAGTTGACCTGGGGTGATTTAAAGTTATTCTGAGGACCTGTGAACTAAATGTTTTTAGGATTGTTTTTAGGAATCAGAAACTGATGATGGCAAATGGTGCTAGAAATTTGATATTTGGTAATTGTATATTTCTCCAGAAAATTGAATCAAAACCTTTAAACTTCATTTGCTGAGCACTGGATAAAAATGGTTTTGAATCTGTTTCCACTGTGTGATAGTAGATTGCTGTTTGATTTTTATCAGAAAAAATACCAAATAAAATTTCAACACCAAAATAATACATTTGTCTTAAATTTCGTTGTTTTGTTTTGTTTTTTCTTTTCCATTGCTCTATTTGTCCTCATCAAATCTTTGTGAGAGAAAGGTAACTTATCTAGAATCACTGAAAATGAACAATTTAACACCAGCAACAAAACAAAAAAAAAACCCAATTCAACAAACAGGATTTAAACTCAGGTAATAAATGCAATTATATTCTTTCCTCTAAACACCATGTATGCACACAAACACACAGAGAAATATACTCAGAAGAACAGATTTCTCTTTAGAATATTTTCCAAAAGAGAAATCAATTAGAAAGATAGTTATCATCAACTTTGATTTGTGTTTACCTTCACTTATATGTACTTATTCTAAACCTTATCTTGTTTTATTTACATGTGAACCTTGCTTACCTCTCCACACTCACCCAATCACCCCTGGAAAGAGTAAACTGTTTGATGGTTATAAGATGTCTCCATCTGTCCAAAGTCCAGTATTGTGCCTCATACAAAGTCATCATTTGGGTTTCTGTATGTGTACATATGTATGCTGTGTATATATGTATACATTTATATAAGAATATATGCATTATATATATATATATACATATACATATACATATATAGATATGTACCACTCTCTTGATAATCTGAATTTGAATTCCGTACTCCTATTGAATTGCTTGCTATTTATTATGCAGATGGTGTGATCTGTTCCACTCTGGTTTAAGACAGTAGCTAGGATCCTAGAAAGGAAGCTACTGACATGTTTAATTTCCCTGCTTACATAGAGAACCACTCAGGTCCCATTCCTGTAAGGTTCAGGCTGAGAAGGAAAGCCTGAAAAATTAAGCTGACATTTCTTTAACCAAAGCTTTGGCTTTTCTGTATTAGTGAGCAGAAAGGAACATGTGAGGCACTGCAGAGGGGTTTTCTTGCCTAGAAAATAAATTACACAATCTTCCTAAATCAATAAATTGTCTCAAAATAAATATCCAATGCAGATGAACAGTGATGTTCAGTTATGTTACTACAGGATAAGTTTCTGTCTCTTACAATTTTTTTAAAGCTTTCCTCTCCTGGGGTAGAAAAATAGAAAACTAAGAATATGACCTTGCAATGACAGAATTTTAATGTGCTATGGATGCCACAGAGGAAGTTCCAGGGCTGCCTCTCTCTGACATATTGCAGTGTACATTAGACATTTATGGAATGCAGTTTTTCCTCATAAAATCTGGCCTTACCTAGAGGTCAAACAGCAAATCACTGAAGCTTTCTTTCTCAAACCCTCAGATATCATTACAATCAAAGGGGAGCTTGTGCTAAAACATTTAAATCAGACATGGCAGGAATGACTTCCAAAGAACAAAAAAAGTAACCAATCCTTTGACACTAGGATGAACCAGAGGAATAACTCATCAGACTGCCTTTAACTCCCCGGATTTATCTGGTTTATAAGGGGACCACCACCATACAATCCTACATTGGCCAAGTGCTTTTTGTTTTCACTGATTTATTTTGACCCACCAAGGATTTCTATTCAAGAGGCATGCCATTCCCTGATAGTAGGGTATTCCCAGGCTGCTGCTGAAAGCCATAGTTAGTCTGTCATTTTCTGGAATAGTGACTTACCTGGTTTGGCATTTCAAAGGGAGGTCATTGGCTTTTTTTTTATATAGATAATCTTCCCTGTTAATTTATAATTATAGCCTTGCAACTTTTGTCTTACTCCAAATGTCCCCCTGTACTCCTTTTGCTCCTAATCTTTTGTTGTTGTTCACTCATTTCAGTTGTTTAATTCTTAATAACCCTATTTGGGATTATCCTGGCAAAGATACTAATGTGATTCCCCATTTCCTTCTCGAGATTCAAAGATGTCGGAGACTGGATTTGAACTCAGGTCTTGGTGATTCCAGGGCTGATACTCGAATCAATTATGCCAACTAGCTGTCCTTCCTAACTTCATCTATGGCTTTCAGATTTCTGAATTTCTCTTCCTATTTGAAATTAGAAAGGAAAGGCTGGTTGGGCTTTGGGGAAGGAGAAAATACAGAGTCTTTGTTGTACATTTATGCTTGCCATTTGTAGTAAAAATCAATCTCTTTAAATATTATATTTACTTCATTTTTTACTAGCTTAGATAACAGTTTCCTTTTTTTCCATTGCACCCAGTAACAATTCAAGGTTGGGGGAGCATAAAAATGATGCTGACTTCACTTTATTATTTTTCTACCTCTCTTGTAGAAATGGGAGCAAGAAATTTTGATATTTTAGTGTAAAGTTATATTTCTAACATTGGAGTAATTCAGTGAAATTTAAGTCATTCAATATAACAAGCATTCATCAAGCAATTGCTCTCTGCCAGACATTTTATTAGCTGCTAGGGATACAGGGAAGGGAAGTGATGCATTTCTGTTATCAAAAGTTTATAATGTATTGGTGTCTGGAATAATAAGCTCTCAATATGAAACTCATCCTCATCACCATCATCGTTATAACTAGAATTTATGTAGCTCTTTAAGATCTGCAAAACATTTTATTTTACATGTTATCTCACGTGATCCTCAAAATGACCCTGTGAGATACACATGGTGCTATTACTTCCATTTAACAAATGAGGAATCTGTACCTGTAAGATATTAAGTGGCTTCCCTAGGATCACATAGCTAGTAAGTATCTGAAGAGGAATTCAAATTCAGGTTTTCCTGACCATCATGAGGGATGGATTTAAATTAGATGGTGATATTTCAAAATAAATGCTTATTTGGGAGCTATAGAGTTTGTAGTTCAACAGATCGGATCATCAAACTGCATCATACTGGATAAATCACCAACATTTTGTATGTGTGTGTGTGTGTGTGTGTGTGTGTGTGTGTGTGTGTGTGTGTGTGTGTGTGTATATGCATGCGCATGTTTAAATAAACAAATTGAAAACTAAATGAATTGTTATATGTTTCCAGATATATAGGACCCAACAATAAGTCACCAAGCAAACAACATGAAACAATTAGGGGTTTTATTTCAACTAGAGAGATTTCCATCTTCGACATACAAAATACAGAAATATTTTCTTCCACAGAAACCTTTCATCAAAGATGGACATGCTTCTCAAGGAAGGCAAAAACTCTGGTAGAAAGATTCTTTTGGAAGTGTCTTTATATTGTAGATGAATTAAACAGAGAATTTAGGCTTTCTTTTTGCTTCCACTAAATTAATTTCTTAATATAATACCAACAATTAATCTAATAAAGACATTATCTAGAATTTTAGATCCAAAAGAGATGAGATTATATAGTTTGAATCCTGAATTTTGCAGTTGTGGGAACTAAGGACTAAGGAGATAAAAATCACTGTTGCCAATTGTTAGAAGAAAGATTTGCCCAAGTCTAAATAGGGACAGGGTCAAGTTTAAAATTCAATTTTTGTGACTCTCAGTCTACACTAATATATCTAAAACTAGCCACTGCAAAAAAAAGATTGATTTTATTCTGAAATTTGGTAAAACTTTCACTAAAAACTTGTTTACTTTTCCAATAGAAAATTAAAAAAAAAAATTAGAGCACACTTTCAATTCAGTAATTGTAGATAGTTAAATAACAATTAAGAACCACCAGAGAGGGGCAGCTAGGTGGTATAGTAGTGAGAGCACCAGCCCTGAAGTCAGGAGGACCTGAGTTCAAATATGATCTCAGACACTTAATACTTTTTAGCTGTGTGACCCTGGGAAAGTCACTTAACCCCAAATGCCTCAGCAAAAAAAAAAAAAAGAACCACCAAAGAAAGCAACTTTAAGGGAGACTAAATCTATTAAGTCATTCACTATTTAAGCTTATGACTCACCTAATGAGCTTTTATACAATCCACAAATGTATGACTTTAGCTTTGAAAGATGCTAGGATGGCCAATAAACCAAACTGTTTCCTGAATTTAACACACCATGAAGAGAATCTATAGGGGTTGAACATGCTATATCTTTGGTATAAAAAACTGTCAGATAATTGCATTGCAACTATGCTGAAGTATATCTTAGCAAGTTGCGTAGAGTACTGATAGGTTAAGTGACTTAACTGTGCAGAGTCATGCAATCAGCATGTCTGAGGTAGTGCTGAAACTCAGTTCTTGATCCTAAGGATTGATTACCTTCTTTCCTCTGTAGGAAAAGTTATTAACCAAGATTCTATATTTTTTTAAAGAAAGATTTTGATAACTGTATTTCAATATACTTGGTTTTCTTTATAATCCTTCATGTTTTATTTTGTATATTTAAAGACATCACTCCAAGGAGTCCATTGGTTTCATCAGACTGCTATAAGGGTTCATGAAATGCAAAAAGATTTAAGATACTATTGTACTATCCCAATATATGTCTCAACTCATAATAACACTGTAAATAGGCACAGTACATCATTGGGCAAAATAATTTTACAGTCAATTACTATCTTAAGTAAAACATCTTTCCTAACACGATCGTTTTCTCTCCCTCCCCAGTTGTTAATACTCCCAACAGGGAAAAATGTATTTATTTTGTATAAATTTATGGATAATTTTTTATGGACATGTTGTTGTACCTGATATAATGAATGCTCCTTGAGGGTACTAATTTTTGTTCTTTGTGTAGGCCTAGTACAATGCTTAACACATAGGAGGAGTTTAATAAATATGTGTTTAGCAAGGCTGAGTAATAAAATTAATAAAAATAATAACTTCTCTAAGTCATCTAAATTGCATCAATTCAATCAGTAAGCTCTAAATAATTTTAGAGCAAGCTTTGATGAAATCAT
The DNA here is from genome assembly GCF_048593235.1 of Sminthopsis crassicaudata. NCBI lineage: Eukaryota > Metazoa > Chordata > Mammalia > Dasyuromorphia > Dasyuridae > Sminthopsis > Sminthopsis crassicaudata. Next base: position 560,268,765 of record NC_133619.1, read on the forward strand.
TATTGGTGAATCTGAGTCTGGCTGATAGTGACTGAAGATTGTAAGATCTCTTCCATCATTAATAGCTTCCTTTCCCTACCCTAATCTTGAAAATAATCTATCCTTCTTTGAAATTCTCATGGCACTTTAAACTTCTCCTTTGTATCCATAATATTCTTCAGGGAGTTTCTATTTGAATATGTATCAAATCCCTCTATTCACTCCACAATACACTAGAAACAACAGCATCTTTGTTTAACCCATCCTAAATCCACTCTCCCCTTCTAGTATCTTAATAGTACATACATACACACATATACATAAATATACATTTAGAGACATCTTACATATACATAGTTTGCATATATTAAAGGGAAGGTATTAGAAGTATGTATGTGTATATGTATATATGTATAAATAAATATACTATGTGGGTATATGGATCTATACATATGCATATACATACAAAATATATGTCTTATACATACAGAGTTTTTTGCATATTAATCTTCCCATCAAGATGTAAATTCATTGAGTGCAGGGACTAGTTTATTTTTTCCTTTCTTTGTATTTCTAGTTCCTAGCAAATATGGAATAAATGCTGGTTAAGTGACTACTTGATTTTTAATCTTTGTATCTTCAGCATATTTCAAAAATGTTTATTGAATGACATTGAATTATGTCATGGAACATGCCTGCCAAGCCCTCCTGATTAAACCATTGCACCGGTTTGTGAGTATTTGAGAGACATACACACATTTAAATAGCACAGATTTGATTTTGCAGTGAAACAAACTTATCCCTTTCTGAGTTAAAGAATTCCATGGTTCCTTAACTGGAGTATTAGCAATAGTTTAAAAAAAACAGTAGTAGGAAGAAAAAATTTGAGAACATTTTTGAGAATATTTATTACATATCACTGCTGAAACTCAAAATATTAGATACTGGAAAGATGCACTTTTAATATTGGAGTTATTAGCTCTGTTAACCTTTAATAATTGATTCTTTATGCCATAGTTAATTCCCAAAATGCTAGTGGCATCTGCCTGATATAATAGGTACTTCCTGCTTGTGTAAAGTGACTGTACTCAGTGATCTCAGAGAGCTCCCCAGCCAAGGAATGCCCAGGAATATCTTATTTCTGTGGAAGCTAAAAACAGAAGTGAACTCTTTTATTCTCCAAGTGAATATTATTAAGTAGATCTTTAACTAAGAAGAGCTCTACCATAAGAAAATGCAAAGAACAGAACAGTTCAAAGGGAGGGAGTGACAGTCACCTAAGATTGTGTAGATTAGACACAGCATCCTATCCCTCGCAATTTTTTTAAAGAAGGTTCATAAATTCATGAAATTTTAAGAGAAAAGTGCTTTGATGCCATACATACCAACTTTCTTATTTTACAAATGAAGAAACAGGTCCAGAGAGGTCAAATGACCTCTAATGCTAAAACAACTATATAGCTAAGTGCTGGTAAAGCCTCTCTGATTCTCAGGCTAGTATTTGTTTATAATCCTTTTCTCCAAAGACCAAAAAAATTAAGGATAGGCCTATGAAGATTAGGCACTTGGTTCAGCCTCTATCAGAGAACAATATTAATCTTTGAATTGAAGAGAATGTTAACATTAAAACATAAAAATATATATCCCACATCCATACTCACACAAACTTCCATTCCAGAGTCTAGAAATTGTAAGCATTAAATGGAGGTATCAGCATCAGTAGTGAAGTGGTTAGATGTTGATGGAATACCCGTATCAATAAAAAGTCCTAGGTTACTGTGTATAAAGTATAATGCATTTGCATGGATTTTTTTTCAAATTAAAGCTATTTTTTTTTTTGTATGAAAAGAAAAGAAGGTAGTATGACTTGATATATGCATTTTTAATTTTGATCAACGTGGAACCTGTTCAACCAAAAATAACTGAAGAATAACAAAGGCAATCAGCCTCATATGGAGAAAGTTCAGCCATGCAATGGGAAGCTCTTCAATTAGCCATAAAATCAACAATGTGCATCTATTGGCTTTCTTTTTAATGCAAGCATTGAACACCAAATCATGGTTATCCACATTTTGCTGATCCTCTTGGGTCCCAGATTAAACCTATAATATGGATGGACAATCATCTTGCCATCTCCCCTACATTTCCATTTTAAATAATCATAAATAAGAAAACCTCATTATTCTTGGGCACTTGTTATCTGTTGACTGTGGCTAACTTTAAAAGTCTCAAAAATTGCACTAGATCCTTTTGAAGTGACCATTTGTCCCTGTATGTCCCCAAGTGCTTTCAGCTGAAAGATTCCTTATTGTATTCAAATCTTGTCCCATAAGCATTGTTCTGGTTACTCAGTTGATGAAGAGTCTTGGAAATTGAACTGGGCCCACAGCAGAAAACACCAACTGTTTTCCTGGTAAGAATTAGGAAGAAAAAGGAAGTAGAAAACCACAGAGATAATTCAATACATGAAATTAAATATATTACATGAATTATGTATGTCAAAATGGTTAGTAAAAGTTTCCCTGATAGTTGCATATAATAAATTAGAAATACCTCATCCTTCTGTCACTATCAGCATATATTTGATTCTAGTTGATAAAATCAGAAATTGAGTTTTATAAGACTTTTCCATAATGAATAACCAGCATCAATCTGGGACAGCTAATTCCCAATCCAGGGGATTTTCTTTATTCTTTCTCTTCTAAATGAACCACCTCATTACAGTCTCATTGATTTCTCATATTTACATGAAAAAAGAAAATGAAGAAAGAACTTTTCCATGTCAAGAGGTCTCTTTAAAACTACTAATTTCTATTCAGATTCAAAATAAAAAACTTTCAATGGGTATATGAAATCAATCATTTCACATACATGTGAACATCAAGCGTTTTCCTATTATTCACTAATTCACATTTGTTCTCAAAACATTGTCTAAACAAACTAAACAAACCCTCTCCCTGACTCCTTAATTCAGATATTTAGCTGAAAAATTAGGCAATGCACCTAATAATGAAGTGGGAACCCCAAAACTGAAAATCCTGAAAGAAGAAAACCTCCTTCAATTCTGCCTCAGTGAGGAGACTCCACCCTAAGCACAGTTTCATCTTTGTTATCTGGGTGGGGTCAGCATGCTTTAGCTAAACTTTCTGTCTATACTAAGATCCAACTTACTGCTCTCTATTCAAAAGGAACATGATAAATGTTCCTTGAGTGAAATAACAGCAATGATAGCAATTGCAATAATAACTTGTATTCCACCTATATAAGTGGGGGGTAAGGAGGGAAAGAATCTTGAGTATGGAGTCTGTATTCAAGTCCTGGCCCTGACAATAATTATTTGTTGATCTTTGAGCAAGTTTCTTACTTCAGAATACATAAAATATACTACTAAAAAAATCATCCTTGACCAGGAACTGATTTTTATTTAATTTAGTATATATAGCAAGATTCTACTCTTTATGAAATACGGGTATAGTGAATATTTGCTTACATATTGACTAAAAGAATATAATATCTCTCTAATACAAAAGCTAGAAATTATGGGAAAATGAGAAGCAAAAGTCTACTCCTTTATTTTTTTTTCATTTGAATAAGTCTTAAATCTTTTTAGCTAGATTGTCAACACTTCTTAATTTTTTCCTATTTGTTAATCCCCATTTTGAAATCTGAATATGATTTTGGAATTTTGAACATGAATATAATTTATATTAAGTTGCTGCATAGAGTAGTATGAACAAATATGTTTGTTCAAATTTCTTTCTTTTCTTTCTATTTCTTTCAATTTATGTGACATTTTTTGTCCAAAAGTGACATGCATCAAAAAGTTGTACTGATCTTTCTTCAAATATTTTGTTTGAAAATATAGTATAAATAATATTTTAATTTGTAAATAAAGATAGATTGCTAGAATCAGAGAGGAAGATGTAAGTTTAAATTCTAGCTCCTATACTTACTGTGTGTCCTGACCAAATTGCTTAATTTCTCTACATCTTAGCTTCCTCATTGGACTTTATGACCTGTAAGATCCCTTCCAGCTCTAAATCAATGAACTTTTAAAGAATGTTTCCACAACAGAGAACAGACAATAATGGTGTAATACAAAATGTCAGCAGCAGATGGTGCACATCAGCTCCTCTGAGGCAGTTTAAAAAAAACAGCCTGGTTTCTGAGTTATTGGCCAAGGGTTGTTAATTTTTTCCCCCCTTCTTCAATTAAAACAACAAGAACTAAAAAACCCCAAAAAAATGAGTCAATAAAAATAGCAAAAAAACAATTCAGTGATTTCAGATGAATTAGCTATAAATGACTCTTTATTCTTTGGGGAACTTTGATTTTTTAATTAAGCAACTGTAAGAAAGGAGAAATGTCAGGAATCTATATCTGCTCGGAATGCAAATATCATCAGAAGTTGGTTCTAAAAGCAACAAGATGGTTCATACTATAACTAAGTAGGATTTTCCAGATAGGATAAGATGGAAGTCTTATCTCACCTAATTTCTGCTCCCACACTTACAGAAGCCAAATGGAACTTATGCAAAGACTTGCTCCCCTTGCTTGGGAAGACATGCATGGGACACATTGTTGGAGGGAGTACACACAATTATTCCTTAAGGTCAGGGAATGTTTCATTTATATTTTTGTGTCCCAATGCCTAGTAGAATGGTTGGCACAAAGTAGGTACTTATTACATGTTGATAGACTGAGTAACTAGATGAAATATTGACAATGTAAGATTAGAGAGCCTGAGAATTCTTAGAGGAGTATCTAAGAAGGAATTATATTTTCTTTTGGGGATGTCTAAAGTGGAGCCAAAGTTTAGAGTTAAGTCTGGTTGGTTGGCAATAACTTTTCATCATTACTTTTTTTTTTTTTTTTTTTACATAATATGCTTTCATGTCATGAATACCTTTTTCTCCTCCCCCTTTATGGAGCCATATCACAAACATTCCTTTTTTCAAAAAGTATTTTCAAGTATTTACACAAGTTAGTTTTTAACTAACTTCTTATGTACTTAGGATCCACTGTCTGACTTCTGGGTCTGAATTATTTTCTGGATACAGGAATAACTTCTTTGGGTTGGATGTGATCAGTTGCTATTATCACTTGCAGAAGAGATTTATAATGAAATCATGTCTCTATTTAATATATTTTGAATATATTTATAAAATCACCTTTGGAGAATGTTCTATAAAAGTTCTATTAAGATGTCTCATTGTGGCATAGAAGTGATTCTTGCATTTTGAATGCTAAGGCAATGGAACAAAAACTCTAACTTAAAGTCCCACCATGCTGGAATGGCTTGAATTTTAGCCTTTGGAATAGGCTGACTATTTTTTGAGAAATAACTTAGCTAATTACAAAGAGATAGATATACCAGGAGATTGAGCTCTTGATAATATATTTTTTTTTCATGACAAATCATCAAACAAAGGAAAAAAAATCTCAGTCTTAGGGAGCAAACTTCCATCTATGAAGTGAAGGTAGAATAATAAGAAAGGAAGCAGGACATTTTATGAAACATATAGTTTGTAAGCATCTACAAAGTTCAAATTCACTACTGGTGATCAAACTTTGGGAAGCACATGGATGAGACTTGCATAGGCTGGGTGGGTATATTCTATTGTGATGTCTAGAGGTAACTTCTAAATTTATGAAATTACAGAGATAAGAAATCTCTTTTCAAGGCTCATTTCAGGTGCTACTTTCAAATCCCTCATAATTAATACTCCATTCTTCTTTATTCTATTTTATTATATTTCTACATCTGTTTTAATGCCATATGCAGCATTAGAATACAGGACCCTCAAACACCAGGAAATATTGTATTTGTGTCTTTATATTCTCCATGCCTTTGAAGTTTAATCATTTAAAAATTAATTTTCCTATTTTTAAACTTAATTTTTAACAGCAAAAAAAAAGCAAGTTTCATCAGCAAAAGAAGTAAAGTTCATATCATGCTAAACTTGGAATATTAAAGTGAGTATTTAGATAGCCTCTTTGCCACAGAGGTGGAAGGAAAAAGCAATGTTATATACTGTTTGATAGACATATATCAAATTGAAAGATGGAGGTCTATACCACCCTCCAATTTTTAGTTTTCTCTGTCTAGATTTAAAGAAAAGAAATTATTCACAGAAAACTGATCCTGGTATTCCTCAATGAATTTTAGACAGAAGCAGTGGATAGTTAAGAATTTAAAAAATATTTTTCTCTCTCTTCTGTTGTATCAATAATATTCACACACTTATGGTAATAACTACCAGTATGAATAGCCTCAGAATGAAGTTCCCATTGAAATTCTGTTGCTAAAAAACAGTTGAGAAAGTGTAGGAAGTTTTAATGTAATTTCTAAGATAGCTGTAAATTAAGCTGGGAGAACTCCAGTATTTACTAAGAGAACAACTGAAAAAAAAAATGCAGTTAAAGAAGAGTTCGAGACACGTATCAACTCATTCTAGATAATATGGGACCTTCATAACCTTACTTCAACTGAGATATCTTGGTTGTACATAAACTTCCATTCTGTTAGAACTGGAAATAGCTTTGGAACATATCTAGTCCAACCTGCTAATGTTCAAAATGACAAAATAGATCTAAAGTAGTTAAGTGACTTTTCAGATAGAGTATTAAGTGGAGGAGATAGGACTAGAATGTAGAATTTGTGACTTTCAAGGTAGCAATCTTATAATTATAGAGCCAATATAGTAATTATATAGCCATAATGTGTTCATTTTTTTTTTTCATTTAAAGAAATGTATGATAACCTTGGAATCAGAGGTCTTGAATGTAGATGCTATTTCTCATACTACTTCCATAGCCTTTGTACATAATTTAACCTTTCTGGGCTTCAGTTATAATATGAGGGGGTTGTATTACATGGCTCCTTGGGTCCCTTCCAGATGCAAATCCATGATTCTATGATCATATTTATCAGAAGAAAAAGTCAGCTAGTCTATCCTAGGTAATAATCATATTGTAATCAAAACAGTATTAGCATTAAGTAAGTGCATATGAATGAGTCACTTACATTATGTGAGCTTTAGTTTTCTCATCTACAAAATGAGGATAACAGTACTTACCTGAAAAGGTCTGATGATGTTCAATGAACTACTATATGTAAAGAGCTTTTCAAACATTAAATTGCTATATAAATCAACTGAGGTATATTTCCATAGAGGTAGGTGGATAGCAGAGGACAGAGTATTAAAGTCAAGAAGACCTGGATTCAAATCAGACTCAGATATATACTAGCTGTGTGATTCTGGGCTAAATACTTAACAATCTCTCTACCTCAAATGGAAAATGAAAAAAAAAAAATAATAGCAACAATTACCCAGTGATGTTAGAAAGACAGAATGAAAGAATATTTGTCAAGTTTAGCACAATGTAGCTGTTTAATAAATTCTTGTTCCCTTGCCTTCCCCTGCTAAATAAGGAAGCATCTCCTTTGGTAGTGACCCAAAAGCAAATACATGATCTTTAATCAAGGAATATTTAGGTACAGTGAAGCTAGTCTAGTGTACCTAATAAAGTCCAGCAATGTGTTAACAAATATTGACAATGACAAAATTCAGACAGCTTGTGAAATATTAGAAGACTATCTAGTAAAAAAAATTGGGGGGGATACATAGAGAGGGGTGAGAGTATAGTAGTCAAATCTAGTTAGCCAGCATTAATTTTCCATCATTCCTATTTTGATAAGGATATTTTATGAAAGTATAATGTCACAGACATGACATTTTAAAGACATTCAAGTATTTGTATAAGTTGGTTTTTAAGTAACTTCCTTTTTTTGGTCTGAATTCTTTTCAGGCTATAGGAATAATATTGGGGCAGATGTGATCACTTTCATCCAACTCAGTGACATAACTGGACTTGAGACATCATATGAAAAAATAAGATCTACATTTTACTAAAGAAGAGATATAATTCTATGTCTTCTTCATGAAAATGCTTTTTTATGAGAAAAAAAGAGAGAAGAGAGGACAGGGCAGGGCAGGAGAAGGAAGGAGGAAAGAGAAAAGGAGAGAGGAGGGGAGGAGAGGAAGAAGAGAGGAGCAGAGGGGAGGAGAAAGAAAGAAAGGGGAAAGGAGGAGAAAGAAGAGAGAGGAGGGGAGGGGAAGGGAGGAAAGGAGAGTAGAAGGGAGAAAAGGAGAAGAGATAGGAGGGGATAAAAGAAAAGGAGAAAAAAGGGAAGGGAGGGCAGGAGAGAGGAGGGCAGGGGAAGGAAGGAGAGAAGAAAACAAAGAAGGAAGTGGGGAGGGGAAAAGTGAGGGGAAAAATGTGTTCACTAAGCCACTGACCAAGAAGGAATTGTTGGCTCAATTGAACAGTAAACAGAAACGAAACAAAGAATTTCATCTGGGTAGGAAAATGGAAATTATAAGTAGAAAAAAAAAAAAAAGAAACCATTGATATTCACAGAGAGTGTTAGAACTAATGTCTAGATTGGGACATTTTGACATAGGGAGGCAGGGAGGTAAAGAAATAATTACCTTAAATAAAGGAAGCTATGTTAATAGAATCTTTATGGAAGTTGGTGGCTGGTGGCTAAGTGAGCTCAGGAAAGCTGAAACATCAATGCATGTTGAAATCTGAGAAGCAATAAGAATTAGGAATCAAAAAGCAGACAGCTCATAGAAGCAGGCAGAGGAAAACTATACACACACACACACACACACACACACACACATGCACACACACACACAGTTGGGGAATATATAGATAGATATAGATCTACATACACAAATATATGTGTGTGTACATATTTTGTAATGAGGAGTGATTCAGGAGATGAGAAAGAAGAGGAGATATTCCTGAAAAAGCCTCAAGGAAGTAGCCTTAATCATAGCAGTGAAATAAAGATGAGCACTTAAAAATCAGCAGTAAAAGGCTATGTGACTTTGGATACCTCCCTTGATTCTACACCTGAGTAGAATCTATTCATCTGTTATATGAGAGAATTAGCTTAGATTCAATTCATTTCAATTTAACAAACATTTATTAAGCACCTACAATACACAAAGCACTGTGCTAGGTACTAAGATACAAAGATGAAAACTATCACTTTATCTAACATCAAGATCCTTATAACATATTTGAGGTGAAAGGAGAGATGTAACATGCATGTAAGTATGACTCGAGGTAGAGTGTAAGAAGCAAACTATTCTAACAAAAAATTTAAAAATAGAGTATTTTTTTAAAAAAATTAATTTAATTAAAAAATTTTGAGAATTAATTTCAATTAAAAAAAGGGGCATGGGGAGTTATCAGAAAAGGCTTCATGGATGAGGTAGGACCTGAGTTGAGTTTACATGAATGCTAGGTAGCTATAGATAATAGGAGCCATTTAGTATACCTGTTTGAAATGTAGAGGAAAATGTGGGCAAAACTATTAAATAATGGTATAAAGGTAGATTAAAATCAGGTTATAAAGAGCTTTAGTTTTAATAACATGTATTTTATTCTATAAGCTATAACAGGGGGACAGAGAAGCTTTTTCAGAAGGAAAGTTATATGTCAAACTTGCACAAAAGAAAGATGATTTTGGTGATTCTTTGAAAGACAATCTGGAGAGGAAAAGACTGGAGTACAAGAAACCAATTAGAAGGCTTTTACAATAATCTAGGATCTCTACTGTTATGAATTTATAGAATCCACAGTCTTTTCCTTGACATGATGAGATATAAAGGGATTATACTATTTTTGCTTATTTAGGTCAGTCCTCCACTGAGGTAGATAACTACATCACTTTATGTGCAGGTTTTCAGTCATTCTTTAATACTAATAATATTTACATAAAGCTTTAAATTTTGCAAAGCACTTTGTACATGTTATCTGATATTATCCTCACAACAATCCTGGGGAATAGGTGCTATTATTGTCTCCATTTCACATTTGAGGAAATTGAAGTAGATAAAGATTATGTCACACAGCTGGATAAAGTCCAAGGTCAGAATTCCAATCAAGAATTCCATTCTCCAGATCTAGTGTTCTACCATCTCTACTACCTAGTTCCCATCTAAAGTTCATCTAAAAATAATCTAATAATGCATCCTAAAACATTTTACCATTGTATTTACACCAACTATTATGGTACCTTAGAAAAGCAAGTAAACAAAGGATGCTATTAAATTAATCACTAGCCACATTTCAAAATCCTATAGACTTAGTACTTACCCTCTATTACATTTGGCTATTTCATCAAAGAGAAGTTTCCATCGAGGTCTTCCAATAAAAAGTCTAGAATTCAGTGCCTGATACTTTTCACCAATTATTTTCTGCCAAAAATAAAATGTTCCATTCTGTATGACTTAACAGATAATCAAGATAACCCATTGCTCTGACATTATTGCTACAAACACCATGGCTCTCTACCAAAACACTGGAATGAAGAACATTTAAGAATTAAATGGCAAAGAATTAATAGTTACTTTTAGATATTATTCATTTTCTTTTTTCCTCTTTAATTCCTGTAATTGTTTTGCAAGTATTTCTTATAAAATAAAATTCTGATTATTCTTTGACTTGTTTCCACAGTTTTTTTTTAAATAACCATGGTATGTGACAAAGAATAGGATCTAATTACTCATTCTCAGCATAGATATTTTATAGTTGCTGTTATAATACAAAGACTACTATTATAGCTAATTCATCATACAAGTGAAATACTGCAAATGAGCACCACAAATTTAGAACTATATTCACAATCACCACAAGTTTAATATAGAATGCCTTGGTACAATACTTACATATGCAATGGTTTCTCAAGACTAAGTTTTGACTAAATGATACTTAAAAACACTCCCTCCAAAAGTTCGAATAGGGGAGTTGGAGTGGAAAGGGACCTAATGCTAGCAGTTAAGATACTAGACTGGGAGTTGAGGCATAAATCAGGATTTTAACTGTGGTAGAATGGTAACTAGTCATATCTAGTGTGTAGGATAATATATCAATGAAAGAGAAAAAATTCTAAAGTCAAAAAATAACTAGTGAACTAAGTCAACTATAAAGCACTATATGAAGATGAATTGTTGCAGTTATCATTATTATTGCTGTTATTAATGCCTAATTAGAAATGTCTGAGTCATTCTTCAATGCTAGATTTTTCTGTAAAGAAATTAGGTCAAATGTACATTTGTTTTCTCTCTCCACTGCTAGTACCTCCCCAATCCAGTACAGAGATACTTCATGAAAGCATGCCTAACTATAGACCATGGAAGGCATTGATGGCTTTAAGGATAATCAAAGGAATTTAAGCACAGGATTCTGAAGACAATGCTCTTGGGAGAGATTGTCTTTTTTTTTTTTTTTTCCCCCTGAGGCTGGGGTTAAGTGACTTGCCCAGGGTCACACAGCTAGGAAGTGTTAAGTGTCTGAGACAAGATTTGAATTCAGGACCTCCTGAATTCAGGGCTGGTGCTCTATCCACTGGGCCACCTAGCTGCCCCAACAGATTGTCTTTTAAAAATGCCTTCAGAGACAGCTTTTTGCTTGATGTCTTCCTGTTTAAATTACCCGAGGGCTTCTGCTACACCCAATCTCCCCCTATGAGATATGATAAACCTCCTACAGTTTCAGACAATCTTAATCACATACCTGTATTCCATCTGTTTGACTGAGGTACAGCTGGATGTTCACGTAGTCAGGTCGGTTCTCCTGCCAAAGCTGGGAGGATACCAGCACATTGTTTTAGTTTTTCCTATACACATTATTTCCTACCAATTTCTATGTTTCTATGATTCTGAATTCTGCCAATACTTGAGACTTACACATCACATATCCAATTCTATACAAAATACTGTTCTAGGTACTGAGGAATATATAAAAGTTAGAGAAGATATATATAATCAAGGCCTTTGGGAGCATGTAATTTGTAAGCATATAACAGAAAAGTACAAAGATTGCATGTGATGTCCGAAAACAGATCAGAATTCAAAGAATGAAATAAGTATAGATAATGGAATTGAGATCATCTAAGTAGAGTATTAAAGTATGGGAGAGAAGGATGAGAAAGAACATTCCAGAGATAGGGAACAATGTGAGCAAAGATAAAATTAGGAAATCACAAATCACAGAGGATTGAGGGGATTGCCAGAGCAGTTTGAGATTACCTTTTTTGTATATATTTCATTTATCTCATTCATTAAAATGTGAGCTCCTTGAGGGCAGAGATTATGGGGTTTTTTTTAACTTTTTTTTTTTTTTTTTTTTTTTTTTTACATCTCTAGTGCTTAGTATATTTTTTGAGACACTGTAAACATTGACTGACAGATAACAATGGAGGGATATGATTATACTTTTTTATAAAGGAAAATGAGTCAGACAATAGTAAAGGATAAGATGAATGGCAAAGAGAATGGAGATGTTTAGCTTTCCATTTTCACTAATCCAGATGGTTTGCAATGTCTTATTGAGGGTTGGTGACAGTAGAAAGAAAGAAAAGGAAACATTTAAGAGATATTGCTGAAGTAGACTTAATGGAACATAACACTGATTGCATTTTGAGTAAGCGTAGGAGCCAAAAAGAACCTCAAGATTTTATACACACACACACACACACACACACACACAGCCTATTGATTCTAAACCCTGTACTTTATTCACTGCACTATCTGCTTCTAGAACTGAAAAATAAGCATTAAAAATAAGTTGTAAAAGAATATTGTAGACTTTTAAGGAAGATATTTCATTAAGAGTGGTAGGCAAAAATAGTCAAATTGCAAAGGATTAAAGAGAGAATAAATAATGAAAAAGTACAATAATTCAGTCAATCAACAAGCATTTATTAGATACTAACTACATGCCAAGAACCAGGGTACAGACTGGGAATGTGAAGGAAAAAATTAAAATCCCGGCACATACATACACACATACACACACACACACACATACACACACACACACACACATACACACACACACACACAAACACACACACACACACACACACACACACACACTATGTGTCTGTGTCTGTGTATGTCTGTGTGTGTGAAATATATATGAGGTAGGCGATTAAGCAGGCACCACCGTATGGGAGCATCAAGAAAGGTCTCATGGTAGATATTGCACTTGAGCAGGGTCTTAAAAGCAGGTATGCTTTCTAAGAGACAGAGGTAAGGAAAGAATACATTCCAGACATAGTATATAATTTGTGGGTAGACCCAGATATAGGAGACAGCATGGCATGTATGAGAAACAGCAAGAAAAACAGTTTGGTTTGCCAGTAAAATAGAAGTAGAGAAAAGTAGAATTCTAGAAAGTAAGTTGAAGTTAGAATGATTTTTAAATGTCAAAGAAAATTTTGTATTTGATCCTAGAAGTTATAGGAAACCAATGAATTTTATCTGAGAACAATTAGATCTATATTTTAGGAAAATCACTTTGACAGATGTAAAGAACAGTTTGAAAAAAGAAAGTAACTTGGGAAATTAGACCAATTAGGAGCTAATTGCAAGAGTCAGGAGAGAAAATCAGCTTCTGAACCAGGAGGGAAGTATATAAGAAATCTATGGATATTTTTAAAAAGTTACAAATTTGATATATTCTTAATTATCAGTAACAAAGTCTAAAAACTAATCTGGTTCTATGCTTTTATCCATTCAATTGGGAACTGCTAAGTTGCAACTCAGAAAATGGTGTACAAATTACTTTGCAATTTTCAATTCCTACCTTTAGTTAAAAACTAATTTAAGTGCCACCTCCTCCAAGAAATTTTGCTTGCTACCCCAGAGTAGTAACAACCTGACCCTCATATTACACATTCGTTATGTTCCTTTATCACACTTACCATGTATTATTTGTTATGCATTGTAATTGCACATGCTTGCACTTTCTCTTTTTATTAAACTTTAAGTTTAAAAGACAACTTTATCTGGTTTGAACTTTGAATCTTTCTAAGAACCAGGGATAGCATTCAGTATTCAGTAGGTTCATAGCACAGGACTTTGAACAAAACAGAACCTTAATACATTTGTACTGAATGATGACAATGAAGAATCTCAAAAATTTTGCAATTAGAACAAAGATGGAAAAGCTGTTCCCTTTTCTCTATTCTAAGATGTTGTCTTGAGCATAAAGCGGGGGGAGGGAAAGAGAAGGGGGCAGAGGAGGAGGAGGAGTATCATCAATTTAGAACTGGAATATGATCTTATAGATGATTTAGTCTTCATTTTGTAAACAACGAAATTGAAAAGCAAAGAGGTCTTACCGGAGAGAATGGCTAAACTCCAATGTGAGATCCCACACCCTCTGCTTCTCAATCCACTATTTTATATATTTAACAACTGTTCTTCCCAGATAAAGCTAACATCTCGGCTCTCCCTACCCTTTCACCCCCATACCTCTATTTTTCTTTGTGTGTATTTTTTTTTTTATAGTGCTTCATAGCATATTGGTTGTTATTGACAACAATCCAATTGATTCTTTTAAACAGCCCACTAAAAGGCTTAAATGAAAGCCCAGTATCAAAAAGAGCTGGCATTTATGCCCTGGGATAAAAAACAAAACAAAACAAAACAAAAAAGCTCCATCAATTCTTACTAGATCAAATTACCTTGTTATGTAGCACACAGAGTAAATCTGCAAACCAATGAAAGGATTGGATATCTCTGCACACCCAGATGAAGTACAGTCTTCTGAGCTTGTATGGTCTCCAATCATCCCTTTAAAATCAAATGCTATGTTAGGGAATAAGGCAGCAAAAAAGCAATTAAAGATTTGTCTTGGAAAATCTACTTGCTATTAGAAAACAATCAATAAGTAGAGCAGCCTATTTTCATCTCAGTGTCTGAAGATGTAACAGTGAATGAAGCCCCTACATTAATTTAAAACAAAACATTGGTACCAAACCTCCATGTAATGAGCCATGATTCCCAGGAGTATAATATTTATACCTAAATGTTGCTACTATGTATCCCCATATCACCTATCTAATAAATCAATGCAAAAGAACAAATACACAAAACTGACACACATCAGAATACCAGTCCTAAACTCTTAGGGGGGAAACACAACAAACTGGATTTCCTTGCATCATAGGCTGGAGAGATCTTGCTCCAAAGTTCAATGGATCTTGACTTGTCTTCCCAGAAATCCCGCCCAAGATTCATTCCAGAAAATGGGTTGTTTACCCTACTTTAAAAAATCTTCAGGGGAGATTGCACAATGCCCCTATGTAATGGATTCCATTGTCATACATTCCAAGAGTCTGTGTTCCTTTTTATTATGATGATGAACTAGTTCTGAGGTTAAGAATTTGTTCTCCTAACAAAGGAGGTGTCCAAATAGTTTCTAATGTGTATTGAAAACAAATTACTTTGACTTGGAAAATATGGTTACTTTTCTAAATATCCCTCATGTTCCCAAATTTACACAATGCATCTAATGTATGGAGAGGAGAGAAAAACATAACATAAATGAATACATTTTTCTTGTTTATTCTCTATTTTTACATACCTCAAAGAAAGAGGTAGGAAGAGCCATTTTTTTTTTGGGGGGGGTAATTTTCTCCTGACATTTTTCTTTGGAGTTGAATGCCAAATAAGACCATTCAGTGAACAACTTTTTTTTTTTTTTTTTTTTTTTTTTTTTTTTTTTTCATTCACTGAACTTCTGCTGACAGTCTCCAATTTAAAACACCTGATAGCAGAACACTCTCCTTAAGAGATCTTATCTTTGTATCCTCTCCATTTTGGTCTGGTTGAATCACTAAATATATTTATTAACTGATTACATAACATTAATACATTTATTAGTTGGATGACCCTTATAGCAAGGCTCAAAAGCTAGCTTTGTTTTTATTTTCCTTGTCATAATTTTGTTTTTAAGCAATCATAGCATAATGTAAACAGGAATTTTGTTATTAAATAATAGAACTAAATCCCTTTGTTATTTTATGGCATTTTGTAGCCTTTCACTTATTTTGCCACTTTAAATTACAATCCTTGTATTGGCCCAAAAGAGGAATATTAATATTCTAATATCAGTGTTTGTCTCTGTCTCTTTCTCTTTTCTCTTTCTTTCCTTCCCTCTCTTCTTCCCTCTCAAAGTTAATTTCAAGTAGCTATTGTACTGTTCACTCACCTAGCCTAACACCATCTTTAATAAAAATGTATGAGAGAGATTGCATCATAGAATGCCAAAAAGAAAATAAAATTTAAAAAGAGGTTTCTGTTTTGTACTGATCGTCATTCCCTCATTGACTATTCCATTTCATTGGAATTTTAAAAGAATTGATCATAAAACCTTGCTAAATTGTTGAAAGGGGGTCAAACCACATATTAAGTTCAATTTGATGTACAGACTTCCATTAGAAGCAATGGTTAATAAAAGTTTCCAAATGGGTATATTATCTCTAATTTTAAATAGATTTCAATTAAAATTATACAAGTAGAAGTTACAGATATAAGGGGTCATACTCTGTGTGGGATGTTAATATACAAAACTATTAACGAAAATAAAAAAACAAACATTTCCGATGGAAGAAATCTGATTTTTTTTCTTAGCTATAAAATTTTCTTTTAAAAATACTTACTTTTAACATTCATTTAAAAAAAAAATTGACTCCCAAATTCTTTCCCTCCCTCCAGATTTTCCCTATCCATTGACAGGGCAAATAATATGTCAATCATATATGTGACATCATGCAACACATTTTCATATTAGCCATATTGAAAAAAATAGTAAAACAAAGTGGGAAAAAAGTCTACTTCAATTTATATTTGAAATTCATCAATTTTCTCTCTGGAGGTAGATAGCATTTTTTCATCATGAGTTCTTTAGAATTATCTTGGACCAATACGAAAATATTAGCTATGCTTTGATATTAAGGCTGAGATATGTGCTTTTAAAAAGTCATCACATATTAAACATTGTATCTGCACTGACAATAATCTATTTCTAATTCTAGACATTTGGAGAGGGCCAGTTTTCAAAAAAATTGATGTGTTTCAGGTAATATTTTATGAACAATAAACTTTCTTCTACAGCATGACTGAGGACTCATTTGGTTCTTGCTTATATTTTATTCTTATAAAAAGACTAATGATGCTTCCTTGAAATCAGGTTGTTCATTGAATGAGATTTTCTCAATACTAACTAATATAAAAAAGAAAATGCAGAAAATCATCAGAACCAGGATAAGTGAATTATAAACAAACATTTGAAAACTAGATCCCCATAAGTTACTGTGGTCTTTAGTCTTTATCATAACAAAAGGAACTTAAAAACATCTATATCCTTAGGACTGCAATTGATTTTGTTGTAAAAAAGTCAAAGTATCTCAACTCCATCATTTCCCAACTCTCTTTCTCCTAAAAAATAAAATAAAATAAAATACAATTCAAAGAAGTTCTAACCACCAACATCTTATGGTGATGCCCATATTTATTATAATCACATTATTTTTCAGGGTATGGAATGAAACTTTTTATTTTTTTTCTACTTGCCAATGTACCAGAGGGAGAAAAACAGAGAATTATTAAATCTTGGAGTTAAGAAAAGGTCATCTACTCTAAGTCTCTAAGTCATAAAAACAGATCTGAGAAATGGCCGTTTTGTTTGAATATTTACAGTGACAAGAAACTCACAAGTTCTCAAAATAGTTTATTCCAATTTTGGTATCTCAAATTAATGGATTTAAAAAAAATATTTAGGATAGAGTCAAAATAGAGACTGAATAATCCTGCTTTCTATTACTTAGTAATAATACATTATGGACCTATTTATTTCTTTATCCTACTTGGTTTTCACAGTAAACAACGTTTCTTCACTTTTTTTTGGGAGGTGGGTTATAAAAGTAAAGGAGAATGCACAAGCCTCAGAGGAAACTTCCTTTCCCAGGAGATCCCTATAACAGAGAAATCACAGGTCCCATCCTTTCTCTATGTCCCATCCCTAAATGTATACAAAGGAAACCTAAAATTTCTGATCTTGCCTAAAGTCCAAAAAATGTTAGATGGGCAATTTTAGGCTAAGTTAGGGTGAAGAGGGAAAACATTTTTAACCATGGTTATTAATTATAATACATCTTCCAGGAAACTGGCATACAGCTCTGTACCTGTTAGAATTTCTTTAAAAATGGAAATGACTAGATACTGTCAGCATGTATCAAATGCCATCATGTATTTTGACCACCAGGAGAGAAGTAGTACAGTCAGATTCAGAATAACTGCTATGGGGTTATGAAATCAAAATGAGATTATAAGTGGGAGACTATGTCCAAAAAATAATAACTAAAGTAATTATTTGGAAAAATAGGTAGTTATTTTGTAGGTGGAAAAAGGAAATTGCAGCTGGAGTCATCTTCCTTCCTTCCTTCCTTCCTTCCTTCCTTCCTTCCTTCCTTCCTTCCTTCCTTCTTCTTCCTTCCTTCCTTCCTTCCTTCCCTTCCTTCCTTCTTTCCTTCCTTCCTCCTTCCTTCCATTTCTTATCTGTGTCTATATTTCTCTGTGTACCTATCTCTCTGTCTCTGTTTCTCCCTCCTTCCCTTTTCCTCCCTCCCCCTCTCTCTCTCTCTCTCTCCTCTCTCTTTCCTCTCTCTCTCTCCTCTCTCTCTCTCTCTCTCTCTCTCTCTCTCTCTCTCTTTCTCTCTTCTCTGTCTCTCTCTCTCTCTTTCTCTCTCTCTCTCTCTCTCTCTCTCTCTCTCTCTCTCTCTCTCTCTCTTCTTTCTCCTGTCTCTCTCCTCTCTCTTTCTCTCTCTCTCTCTCTTCTCTCTTTCTCCTGTCTCTCTCTCTCTCTTTCTCCTGTCTCTCTCTCTCTCCCTCTCTCTCTCTCTCTTCTCTCCTTGTCTCTCTCTCTCTTTCTCTCTCTTTCTCTCTCTCTCTCTGTCTCTCTCTCTCTCTTTCTCCTGTCTCTCTCTCTCTCTTCTCTCTCTCTCTCTCTTTCTCTCCTGTCTCTCTCTCTCTCTCTCTCTCTCTCTCTCTCTCTCTCTCTCTCTCTTCTCCTGTCTCCTCTCTCTCTCTCCTCTCTCTCTCTCTCTCTCTCTCTCTCTCTCTCTCTCTCTCTCTCTCTCTCTCTCTCTCTCTCTCTCTCCTCTTCTCTCTCTCTCTCTCTCTCTCTCTCTCTCTCTCTCTCTCTCTCTCTTCTCTCTCTCTCTCTCTCTCTCTCTTCTCTTTCTCCTGTCTCTTTCTCTCTCTTCTCTTTCTCCTGTCTCTCTCTTCTCTCTCTTCTCTCTCTCTCTCTCGTCTCTCTCTCTCTTCTCTCTCTCTCTCTCTCTCTCTCTCTCTCTCTCTCTCTCTCTCTCTCTCTCTCTCTCTCTCTCTCTCTCTCTCCCCCCTTTCTCTTTTTCTCCCCCTCTCTCTCTCTTTTGGCCTATATCTATGATTTCATTAGTTTTGGGATACATCAGTATGCAAGCTCCCCACATCAATAAGCATGTGCCACTTGACTGTGATTTATACTCTCTGATAATTCCCTAGAGTATTGTTAAGTGAGTTGTCCATAGCCACAAAGCCATTATATCTTAGAGCAAGATCCAAGTCTTTCTGACACCAAAATTGTCATTACACCATGTGGCCTCTCATTCTTTTTATAGCCAGAATACTGTTGTCTGAATAGAGTTTGGCCAGCCAGCACAATGTTTCAGAAAAGAGTATGTGATGAATAAATTTTGCTTTATTATTTGTAGGCTAAAATGTTAGGCTTTATACTAAAAACGATGGAATGTTTTTGACATTATCTACTATTTTTTTTCTTATTATTTTCTATTTCTATTATTTTCTTTTTTTCCCTTCTCATACCTATGACATGAGGGAATCATAGGACTTTGAGATGAAATGAATCTTTGAATCTTAGTTCTCTAATATCATCCACCATCCTCAATATTTTATAAATGAACAATAGGAGGTTCAAGAAGTTATGTTACTTTCCCAAGCATGTACAATTCATGAGTAGGAAAGCTGGAAATCCAACTTATGACCTCTTCAAATCCAAAATACTACTTCTACTTCACTATGATGCCTTTCCCCAGCAAATTATGTATTGATTGAAGTAGAATTTAAATATTATAGGGGACAATAAATTGGACTGGCATCTTATAATAATTGCTATTTTCTTAGATTTCTGGCTCACTGTGCCAGAGTTTGACTTCTCTCTTTTAGCTATTACTGTATGTATGTTCAGTTATTTTTATGTTTGGAGCCACAATTTATTTGTAAAACATGGGAATAAATATTCTCTAATTTCCCATCCAGCTCAAAATACTATGATCCCATGATTACTAGAGCCCTAGTTTTGTCTCAAGAGTAGTCTAAGAGGAAGTTTATAAGACTAGAAGACAAAGGAACAGGGCCCCAAATTTTACTCTTTCACTCATAATTAGTAAAACTGTAAATCAGGATAGACCTCCTAGCTACCCCTAAAATAAGAAGGGATCCTCTTCTCATTTGCTCCCTTATTAAAATGAATATGATTTTATTGAATTAGCAAAGTGGCACACTGGAATGAATATGAAATTTGGAATTGAAAGTTCTGGGTTCAAATTAGATAAAGTATATGGAATTTCTAAGGCCCTTTTCATGTGAAGCAGTTCAATATGACAATTAAAGAAAAGATACATTTGTATAAAGGAAGATTTTACATATATATATTCATTGGCAAATATCTAAGATATTGCCAAGTATTAAGAAGGCCATCAATCTGATATATAATGAGTAGAAAAATAAATTTTGTTTTTGCTATAATGCTAGCATATACTTATGAAGCACAATAACTTTCATACAGGATCTCAACAGTCTGAGATAAAAAAAACGATATGGTATAGATACAAAGACAAAGTCCCCCTTTAAAACAATGGAGAATGATGACTTATTTCAACAGTTTGCTTAATAAAAAGGCAAATGTATATAATTAATTTATTAAAAACTAGATAAAAATGAATATAAAGAAATACTATTTCAATGGCACCAAAGAGACAGACTGAAGTTTTTATAGCTTTAAATATGATGACTAACTCAGATCATTTGCATATATATGGTTTATGACTGAGGAGAATTTTTTTAAACAGAGAAATCATACAAACATTCAGAATCTGAGGTATGATTTGAAAAAAGGACCATTGATATGAAATGGGAAACTTCAGTGCTCTGACTTGTTAAGTGAAAGACAAATCATTGAGACTCAGGAGACAAATCAAGTAATGATAATGGTTTCACAGGTAAATGAAACAAAAAGTTAATGAATCTAACATGATATAGGAACATAAGTGGAAAAAATGGAATGGGATGGGGAATGGGTTTCAGTGTGTTGATTGTTAGAAGCTGCTGAGTGTGTACTGTGGCAGTTGAAAACAATTCATGAACAGAATGCTTCCCCTGAGTGATTCTCGATTGGTAGCCAGAGAATTGATTTTATGGTCAAGAGCTTCGGAGATAGCTATAGTCCTTCAGCATGACCTAAAGTTGGAGGCAGATGTAGCTGTTGTCTTTATAGGACTTTAAGCTATTACATTAGACTTGAAAGCAAAATGTGAGGGGGAATTTGTAGTTGTTTTGATATACTGATGAGGAAGACTAAAAAGTTGTCTTTAACTATGCTAATTCCAACTAATTAATATAAAATTTAAGTGAGTGAATAACTGACTGGTCTGTATAGTGTAGAGATAGCCAATTTGATGTACTTTATAGACTTTTAACTTAAAGAGAACTATTAGTCATATTAAAAAACACACTTTCTAGATGCCATTTTAATGATAATGTATAACTAAAAGAGCTTGTAAATGCTGTGTTTGAAAAAAAAAAAAGAGTACCAACTGAAGAGTAGTGAGAATCAATAGTCAAGCAAGGAGCAGAGAAGCATTTTTATGTGAAACAGATATTCCTAAATAGATTGATGGTATTAAAGTTTGCAATTCAAAATTGTGGCTAACCCCAAGCCCATGAGTTTTCATCCTTTATGAATTTCCTTACCAGATTTCTGTAAGCATATGGCCACTCACTTGAGACTAGTGTTTGTAGAGTATATTAGAGGTTTATATGTGTAGTGTACTATATTTTATCTTTAATTTATTATATTACATTCTATTATTAATGTACTTTCTTTGATATATTCATATATTTAATATTATTTATTTTCCCTTAAGTAAATGGTTATATTTAAGATCTAAAAGTGTCATTACTGTGAAAGGCAAGAAACATAAATATCACACAGTGTATAAATATCTTATGAATAGGTGGTTGTTCAGTACAAAATGCTGTGAATGGGGGTTTGCGAGTTAAGGATGGTAAGCAGAAGTATAGTTCTTCTATATAGGGTTATCCCTTGAGAGAGAGGAAATATAACATGGTGGTGATCTATTTCCAATCACTTAGATATTTATGGTGTGAGAGTGGGTTGGAGGGTATGAACCAGACCCAAAGACATATGATATTGTAGAGTATGTTTATACCTCCACTTTGTCTGCAACCCTGGTACAATACCACTTACTGCATTACCTTTGGGTTGAATCAATCATGTAATGCTAAACCCTCCAGGGATAAGCCTTCACCATTTTTAAAAAAACACCATATATATCACATCAGTAATCACTAAATTAGACTACAATTCCCTCCTTGACTAGCAACTTTGGTTATTTATACTGCTAGAGGCTGAAGTCTTAAAGGCATTACATATGGTAAAGAGATAATCTCTTAAAACAGTAACAGCATTCCATTTAACTAAACATTGATTAAGAGGCTTATACAATATATCAAAGTGACATACAGCAATGTGTTGAGTATTGATGCAAAAGGAGTCACTCCGATGCCTCCAGCCACACACAAGCTGACCTCATAATTCAAGGATTCCTCAAAGGGACTCCCAAAAGGCCCATCGATGTACAGCCTGCAGAAAAGAAAGAGATATAGAAGATATAAACTATGGAAATTAAATTTAAATGCAAATGTGAATGACATATACAGAATCAAACATTTTATTCCTACACCTGAAGACAGTATTTGTCTAATACTTAGAAAGCAGATCAACCTACAGAAGAGATACTATTTCCAAATTTGAAAAAGATCTTTAAAAATAGGGAAAGAGTTAAGGTAAAAGAGGTAATAAAATATGGCTAAAGATAAGATAAAGCTCTTTGAATCGAATGCTTTTATCTTTCATGACAATAAAATATTTAATAAAAAAGATATTTCCTGCTCTGGAATCTCTTTCATTGCATATTATATTGAAAATTTTTTTTTTTTTTTTTTTTTTTGGTATGTACACACTTTCAGTCCTTGAGAAGGGCATAAGACTGGAAAATTTGGGCAAGGAAAGCACAGAAACAAAGAAAGGTTTATAGCATAATCTCAGACTTTTATTGGAATGATCTGAAGAAATGGGTTAAAAAAAACCCTTCTCTATAAAGTTATCCTGTTGTGTATACACTATTAAAATAATACCTTGTACTTATATAGAACTTTTCAATTTGCAAGGGTATAGAAATATCTCATTGGTTTTTATAACAACCTTGGCAGGTTGATACCATTATCATCCTCATTTTATAAAATGAGGCAACTAAAGCAGAAAGAACTCAAACAACTTGCCCTGGGTCATTTGGTTAGTAGTTTTCTGAGGCTCAGCTTATACTTAGGTCTTTCTGAAACCAACTGTAGGGTATAGTCACTGAACCACCTAACTGCTTTAAGTATTGGTATCTCAAGTTTATGAGACTGGCAATAGACTATCTGAATGTCTTCAAGAAGACACCAATTATATCCTCTTAAGCATGACTTTATGACTACAAATTTTCTGTGTCTTTTTCTGTCTTATACATAACACACACACACATATATACTCACACACATACACACACATAAATATATATATATATACACATACACACACCACTTTACATACCACTATTGAACTATCTGGTCTTTGGGGATCTCATAAAACTAATACATGCTAAATTGCTTCTAACATGAGAATTTCAATTGTGAAAATTCTCCCTTCATGGATTATTACCATATGGTATTGAAGCTGTCAAAGCAACCGGTTGTATGAAATAGTGGTCCAACTGTTAATGAAATTTTTGAATTAGCTAAATATTTTCCAGGTATCAATACTAACAGGGAAAGAAATTAAGATAGATAATTGAAATTAAGTAAGCTAAGCAAAAAGCAAAAGATATAGAAGAAATTAAAAATATTAAATGATGGTACTTGAGTTAAAGTAATGTTGCTTCTCAAATGTTGTTCTATGCATTTACATCCAAAATATAAATTACCTATACTAGGGGATGGAACTGTTCTCAGAAAAGCATTTCTCTGGATCATTGTTTTCTCATTTGATATATAAAATATCTCAGTGCTAAACTCATTCCCAACTCTAAAATTAGTGTTCATACAATTATAGATTTAGACCTAGATTTGAAATTAGAGACCACCCCAAAGGTGAAGTCGATGAACTTGTGAGTTTTTAAATATATTTTGATATATATTTAAGCATAATTGGTTTTATGTGTAATACTGTGCTTTTAATTTTACACATTTCAAAACATTATTCTGCTAAGGAATCCATAGGCTTCAGCACAATGCCAAAGGGGTCTATGACAACAACAAACAGTTAAGAAAAGCACCCCCTCATTATGTCAGCACCCATATAATGTTCTCTCTATTGGATAATTTTTTTAGAAGTCTATAAAGAAAACTTCAAGGCTTATGTAATTTTATACTGCATTAATAGAGCAGTTGGATTTTCCCATCATTGAAAGCCAAAAAACAAAAACTAGAAGACCAACTGTCAACCTGTGGATTTTGTAGAAAGAAACAGGTCTTTACTTTGAACACAAAAATCGTGTGATTCAGTGTTCATATTTCTATTTTGCAGATATCTTTTATAACATCTACTGTAGTTCTATAGACCAAATCTGTGACTCATTGTTGTAGGGAATTCCCAGTGAGAAAAATCCTTTTGACAATGTATCTCAACTTTGGCTCTGCAATTTAAAATCTTAGAGCGTGAACTAGGAACAATAAGTAATTAAGTGATTTTTTTTTTTAGGGTCACCAAGCCAGCACAGATCAGTGATAGCTCTTGAGCATAAACCTTCCTAATTCTAAGTTTGGACCTCTCTGAATAATGTAAAGATTCTTTAGATGCTTGGTATTTGAGACATAAAAAGTCAATTGTGATCTCTGAATCCTAGGTGACCACAATTTAAAAAGTAAATAATCCTTCCTAAACAAAAAACACACTCAATATAAGTATCCAGTTGATGAGCATATGTGGCAGCTGGGTGGGGCATAGTGGATAAAGCATTAAGTTTGGAAACAGGAAGACTTATCCATAAGTTCAAATCAGGCTTCAGACACTGACTAGCTCTGAGTAAGTCACTTAACCTATTTGCCTCAGTTCCTCAATGTGTAAAATAGTAAATGGTAAGGAAGGAAATGGTAAACCACTCTAGTATTTTTGGCAAGAAAACTCTAAATAGGATCACAAAGAGTTGCATATGACTGAAAGAAATGAACAACAAAAATGAATGTATGCAAGGGTTCTTTCTTGGAACTGACTGTTTTCAATTCTATGAAGAATTGCTAAAATCAGACAATATGCAAATATTAAGTAAAGATTGTCTTGTGTGAAACCAGTTGTTGATCAAAGAATGGAACTAACTCCAAAAATAAGGAAAGGGGACACACAAGTGATTTGGATTCAAAGTATCTTAGAGGAGGGAAGTTGGTTGTTCTTTTTTGAAATGCTCTTGGGCATGAAGTGAGTCACTGCAATTTTCCATTAGGGTGGTAATGACAGCTGCACAACGACTGGCATGTGACTGCTCAGCAACATCTGGAAATGTCTTAGAGAGCCATATGAGAGTACTTTTCAAACTACACTTTACATATTTTAAGCAGCTTAATATAAAAATATAATGCCTTTAAGCTATGAATGGTGACAACTTTTAACTCATCCTTACCTCTTAGTATCTTTTAAAGAATAATATGTTATCCTCATTATGCATATGGTCGAGGTACAGAAATTTAATGTTTCTGTCCAAGGTCAGACAGCAAATCAGTGAAGGTGAGAGCAACTCCACACTTTGTTAACCTGAGCCAGTGTGTGTATACCACAGATAGTGTTCCTTTGTCTGTAACCTTATACATCCTAGAAAAGGATAACAGGAGTCCCTACCTTCTTCACTATGGTTTGAATCCATTAATTCTGCAATGGAATTATACAAGATTAGATTTTTCTGAAAGCAGTGACCATTCACAGTCCATCTTCATTTTGATTTCTATTTCACTTATAAGTAAAATGACGTTAATTCTATCTCAATAGGTACCCTAAATTTTTTTGGAAACAGATTCTTTCAAATCTAGAAATGTAGTCTCCTCCTATATGGAAGAGATTGTCCTCTTCCTTTTCTGGAAACTTCACACTAAAAACTTTTATTTAATCTCATTATTTGATATCTTCTTGTCTATACTATCCTAAGTGTGAAACTATAAAATGTGTTGAAATAAGAATCCTCTCCTACTTAAAATTACACATGACCTGAGAGAACTGCCCCAAAGTCTGGAATTGTTAGGATTACCAGGTGAGAACTCAGGTTGTCTGGACAATTACAAGGTGAGAACTCAGGTTGACTTGACAGTTCTCTAGCTCAGACCTTTGGTTTGGCCTTTAAAGGGAGTTTACACCTTAGGAATTCTAAGAGGAACAAGTTCATTGGTGGAAGTATTTCACCACGCCCCATTGAGTTCTCACCTGCCTATTCTCTGGGAGGATAAAAGAAGGGCAGCATTGAATGGTCTAAGAGAATCGATTCTGGGATAGAGTTTTGACGCCAGGCAGGCTGAAAGGAGACCAGTCTGATTTGAGAAAGGACAAGAGCTGGAGGAGATTCAGAGCTCCCAAGAAACCTGCGCACAGAGGAAAAGATTTTACAGATCTCCTCCCAGAGAAGGATTATAATTGAGCAGACAGACCCTCACAATTCAAGAACATTACATGGAATAAAATGAGTATCAGGATAGAAAGATGTTCTTGACTTGGATGATCAATATTCTTCCTCCTCCTGTTGGAAATTCAATAAAGACATTGGGCACAATGCCCCCTCTCAAGGTATAGCTGTAGTTTTATCACAGAGATAAAGATAATATTTCTGTATCTTTGCTTCTCTACTCCATGCTGGATTACCTAAAATCAAGTATGTTCCCTGTATAAGATAAAATATAATTAAATAAATAAGCTTAACACCTTTGGCATCATGGGTTGGTTTGCTTCCCAAAATGTGTAAGTAAAACCTGTCTATATAAGAGAAAAGGAAAAAGAAAAGAAGAAGGAAGAAGATATGATGGGGGAGGTGAAATATATGCACTCTATATAATGTATCACTCTATATATTAGAGATATATGCTCTCAAATAATTTTTTTTATCTAAAGAAGATAAATGTGATGAATACATTAAATAAGTATCATAAACTTAAAACAATTCAAGTACATCAGAATTCCACAAACAGTGGTAGCAAAAATTTTGAGGAAAAAAATCTTTTATTACTGACAGAAAAAATGGGTGTTACAGAGGATCTGGAACTTGAGCTCAAACTTGAGTGAAAGAAAGGATTTAAATATGTCAAGATGTGGGGAGGCAGCATTCCAGGAATAAGAGGAGAGATGTGTGCAAACACATGATGAGATGAAAAAAGGCCATGTGTTTGAGTAGTGGCAAGTGATCCTGGCTGACCAGGATATTATTGTGTAACAAAGTAAGTAAGACTACAAAGTAGGGCATTGAGGTAAGCGATATGCATTCATGGCTGAATGAACAGAACTTAAAAACTGACTGGTTGAGAAAAGGAGAGGAAAGAGTCAATAAACTTTCAAGTTTGGACCACTAGAGAAATAGAGTACCAATAACAGATATGATGAAATTAGGTTAAGAAGATTTTTTTTTTTTTAGAGGGGGATTGTAAGCAAAAATTAAACGAAATAGTAAACTAAAAATATAAAGATTACTAAAGAAAATGAATGAGAAAAGTTTTATCAATATTTATCAATAAGGTGACGAGAATGTTTTAATCAACTTGAAAGCAAGACTTAGCATAGATAAGGTATACAGAAGCATTTCCCAACAAACTAATATTTCTCATGACAATCTAGGCAATCACTTAATTGTAAAAACAAAACAAAAATAAAACAAGCAAACAAAAACACCTTTCAATAGTCTTCTGTTGATCATTTCGTAAAGTCCAAATTCTCTAGCTTTACATTAAGGACCTTAAATATCATTATTTCCTATCATTTGCTATTTGTCCATATCAAACAAAATTATCACCCTTTCCTCAGCAATCTTTCACATATGTGCATTTGTGTTATACTTTTCAATTCTCTCTCTAACCTACTGATTATTCTTTTTTCAAAGGATAGTTCAAATCCAGTTTCTCTATGAAATCTTCCCTTGTATGTAATTAATAAATATTTATATAATAATTGAAAAACTTTATTGTAAATCTACTTTATGCAAAACACAAGAGGGAAAATGAAGGGAACAGAAAGAAAAGGGCAAATAGGAGGAAGCAAGGATGTTGAGTGTACATGATGGCCCAGGAATTCTGCTAAATGCATTACAGATATCATATTTGATCCTCTCAACAATCTTGGGAATTAGGCATCATTAATAACCACACTTTACTGTCAAGGAAACTGAAGTAGACAAAGGTTAGATAAACTCATTCAGGGTTATGCAACTGCTAAGTGTCTATGATATCCAGAGCCAAAACAAATGAAATAACAAAATTATCAGTCAAAGTTAAACAAAGGTTGACCTAGAAACACACTAAGTACTGTGACCAATGTCCAGTAGTCAGTTCTTGTTAAGTTGTACTCTTGTTGCATAAAATAGCCAAAATTAATGCATTTCTTCACACCCCCTACTAGGTCAGAACAAAACAGAAAAGAAAATTTGAGAATTTTAACATGGTAATTAAATATAATCATTACCTAACCCCCCAAGCTGATTTCTACAACAACAACAAAAAAATTGGGAAATATTTTACAAAAAGGCTGGTATTGCAGTGGATTCTCAGAGAAGACAAATACTCTCAAGTCAGACATAACATGGTGTAACAAACAGGATGTTGGTGTGGACTTAGAAGAACCCAAGTTCAAATCCCAACTCACTTACTAGATGTGCTCCTTTGGGTAAGCTTATCTTGTGCTCAATTTCTTTATTTTTCTATTGCATGAAATTATATCACCTATTTCACAGCTCTGTTGGAAGGATTAAACAAAATAATGGATCTAAAGGCATTAAAAATGTTTAAAACAATATATACTTTTGATTTATTTATTTGTGATATATTTAATATTAAAAATCAAAGACTTCAGATGTAGAACTAAAAGAGATCTTTTTTTATTTTTAAAATTAATTTTATAATTATAATTTTTTTGACAATACATGTGCATGGGTAATTTTTTACAACATTATCACTTGTACTCACTTCTGTTCTGAATTTTCCCCTCCTTCCCTCCACCTCCTCCCCTAGATGGCAGGCACTAAAAGAGATCTTAAAAGTCATCTCTTCCAATCCCAGATTTTTAGATGAGGAAACTAAGGCCCAGAAAGATTTAGCCAAGTTCATGCATATGATAAATGGCAGAGTCAGAATTTAAGCTTGTTACTCCCAGTTATGAATCTTTCCATCAAATCACATTACCTCTCAGAAGGGGGAGAGTAATTCCAAAGGTCTTTGAGGTTGTTTTTGTTTTTGTTTTTTAAATTTAATTTAATTATTTTATTATAATAGTTTTTATTTACCAGATAAATGCATGGGTAATTTTACAACATTGAGAATTGCCAAACCTTTTGTTCTAATTTTTCCCCTCCTTCCTGCCCCCCGCCCTTCCCCATGGCAGGTTGACCAATACATGTTAAATATGTTAAAGTATAAATTAAACACAATATATGTATACATGTTCAAACAGTTATTTTGCTGTACAAAAAGAATCAAACTTTGAAATAGTGCACAATTAGCCTGTGAAGAAAACCAAAAATGCCGGTGAACAAAAAACAGAGGGATTGGGAATTCTATGTAGTGGCTCATAGTCATTTTCCAGAGTTCTTTTGCTGGGTGTAGCTGGTTCAGTTCGTTACTGCTCTATTGGAAATGATTTGGTTCATCTCATTGTTGAAAATGGCCACATCCATCAGAATTGATCATCATATAGTATTATTGTTGAAGTATACAACAATCTCCTGGTCCTGCTCATTTCACTCAACATCAGTTCATGTAAGTCTCTCCAGGCCTTTCTGAAATCATCCTGTTGGTCATTTCTTACAGAAGAATAGTATTCCATAATATTCATATACCACAATTTATTCAGCCATTCTCCAATTGATGGGCATCCACTTAATTTCCAGTTTCTGTCCACTACAAAGAGGGCTGCCGCAAACATTCTTGCACATACAGGGACTGTCCCTTTTTTTTTTTTTTTTTAAATTTTATTTATTTATTTTTTTTCCCCTGAGGCTGGGGTTAAGTGACTTGCCCAGGATCATACAGCTAGGAAGTGTCAAGTGTCTGAGACCAGATTTGAACTCCTGTCTTCCTGAATTCAAGGCTGGTGCTCTATCCACTGCGCCACCTAGCTGCCCCAACTTTCCCTTCTTTACAATCTCTTTGGGATATAAGTCCAGTAGTAACACTGCTGATCAAAGTGTATGCACAGTTTGATCACTTTTTGTGCATAGTTCCAAATTGCTCTCCAGAATGGCTGGATGTATTCACAATTCCACCAACAATGTATCAGTGTCCCTGCTTTAATTTATTTATTGTTTGTTTGTTTTTGTTTTTTTAATAGCTTTTTATTTTTCAAAATACATGCAAAGATAGTTTTTTTTTTTTTTTTTATATTCACCCTTGTTAAACATTATGCTACACATTTTTTTCCTTCCCTTTTTCCTCCCTCACCTAGATAGCAAATAATGGTCTTTGAGCTTTTTAAAAGTATCTTTTATGCTTTGAAAAGTACATTTAAAGAAATGCTAAATCACTGTTTCAGCTAAAATGGTAGACTTTTTGGAGAAGGGGTATTAGGAAATGAACAAAATGTACTGCTTCAAAAATAGCTTGAAAGATTGGAACATAAGAACAAATACATTTGAATAAAAAGGCTCAATTATTATATAATTTAACTATATGTCAAGTTAAAAATTTGTGAAAAATATTTGACAATGTTGGTTACTCCCAGTGGAAAAACTTAGATTATAACTCCCAATTCAAAGTTAAGAAATATTTATTCAATTTCTTGTAACCTCTTCCAAAGAATATAAGGCTAATGTTATTCTATCATACTTTATAGATATATTTTAAGAGATATTGCAAGGTATGTGAGTGTTGGCTCATATTCAATATAAACTTTGTACCTTACAATTACCCTCTCCGTAAATTTCCTGTTACAGGTAAAATCATGGTAACTTTTCTTTGCTATGAATTAAATTGTATTATTTGATATTCATGAGTTATAATAGTTTTCCTCATTCTCATCATTTCATCAGCCTATCTTCTTTTTCAATTAAGTATTTCTTTGATGATATTATTTATAATATTTCTTCTTTGTAGTTCCTTTTTAATGCCTGCTGCAGTCTATTCATACTCATTATATATTTCTTCATTGCCTACTGAGTGATAATGATCAGGATCAGGTTTATGGATTTCATTGGTACTGGGGACTTCTAGAAAAGGCAATTTCTTGCACCAGTCGTGGTTTGTGATCATGGTTTTTTCCCAAACATTTTACTAGATGAGTATTCCAGGACATTTTGAGGTCCATAGTTATTATATAGATAAATCACTATGTATCCATCTATTAAAAATAGCAACCTTCTGTGTCAAGGGCTACAAATGAGCAGATGTAAGGTAACATAGCACGTGAGGCTAATTACCAATTGGACAATTCTCTATTACTACATGTTTGGAAGATGACCCTCCCCAACTATTCTGTTCTGGCTGGATCTGTGGGTGTGGACAAAGAAGGGGAAGTGAGATCAGTGGGTGAAGTAGGAGGAGGAGATTGATGCATTGATGCATGGGGTGGAGAGACAGGAAGGAGGTGTGGAGATTGCTAGATCTAATCCCCTGACCAACAGCAAAAGACCAAGAATAAAGACTTTTGCTTATCCTGACTCCTGCTGATTCTAAGAGATCCAGGGTCACTACATTTGGCCCCAACACTTCTGTAGTATAAATCCAGCTATAAGGTCATTTATGATTATTTTTTCTTTTTATTGTTTCACTTTCATTTGCTTATTTTCAACTTAAATATAAAATAGGAAAAGAAAAAAATTGCTGTGTGCACAGAACATGAGAAGATTAAAAAATATATAAAGCAATAAATTTCCATTTCAAGAAAGCCTATATAATAAATACTATTCATTGTGCTCAAAGCTGTCCATCTTTTCTTTTCTTCCCTGTAAATTTTCTTTTTTTTCTCTTGTAAAATTTTTACTTTATTCCTCCTGCCCCAAGAAAGCTACAATTAAGCTTGGATACACAACCATACACACACACATAAATGTATACATACACACATTCAAACACACATACATACACATAGATACTATTGTCATACATTTATATAACATGTTAGGTTCTTACTAAGTGCTAAATCGGTACTTAACAATTCTCAAGTTCTGGCCTTTACAGGGAGTTTTACCCCTTCGAACTTCTGGGGAGGAGCTTACATGTTTAAGAGGAGCAAGTTCATTGGTGGAAGTATTTTTTCCCAGAAGCCCCTGAGTTATTCCACGCCCATTCTCTGGGAGGATAAAAGAAGCAACATTGAGCCAGGGGGAAGAGTCTCTACTCTAGGTCAGAGTTGGGACAGCTCTCTACAGGAAGAAGAATCTGGCCAAGAGATTGAGTTGAGACAGCAGATCTCCTCCCAGAGAGCGATTGGTAGTTTCTAGAGACAACAGAACTTTACATATACATATATATATATGTATGACAATAGTATCTATGTATATGCATGTTTGTATATGTATGTGTACATATACATTCACATATATCTCTGTAAGACCATATTGTGCTTGTTTGTCCTGTTTCTCCTAAAGGTAGATAACATCTTCCTTCATAAGTTCAAGTCTTTCCATATTTTTCTAACTCTACCAACACAATATTCTAAGCTTATACTGTCTAATTATTTCAAATAGTCTAATGTAATATTGATTAATGTGGCTGACATATAGTGTAGTTTCCCTATTTTCATGTTTGGATTAAATCTATTTTAGCTTTAACTTCATGAGGAATCATGGTTATTACCCATGCTTTTTTACATAATAAATTCTACTCTTGATCTTTATTTTATGTTTGTATGTTTCTCTATATTTGTGTGGGAGGATTAGGAAACCCTCCTTTTTCTCTTCTTGTTTGTGATTTCCTTTTTATCCCATTCATATTAATGTACATACCTTATTACATTCCTATTAATCTACACACCCTTTTATACTCTCCCTTATCCTATTCCCTCACCTCTCATTTCTCTACAAATTTAGGAGACTTTTATTCACTTCCAGATGTCTAGGTTGTTTTCTCTTTAACCTAGGTTTTATCTGTATAGGGTTCCCTCAAAAAATCCTTCCCTTTTCTTCCATATCACTGTATCTGCATTTCTTTATGAATTTAAAAGACTTTGGTGCATACATATACATACATACAATACACACACACACACACACACACACACACACACACACACACATACACAACAGAGTGTACACACAATAGGGTATCCAGAAACACCAGTCCTCCTTCATTATCTAATTCTTCTGTGTCAGTTCTTCCTTTCCCACTTCATTTGTATAAACACTCTTTTCAACTTTTCCCACATGGTTCTGCTTTTTAGAATCACATCATACTCAGCTCTATCCTAATCTTCCTTTCAAACTACTCTATTACTAATGACAATTGTAGACATATGGTTTACATTTTCATGTATAAAAATTAAATTGTTTCTTATTGAATCCTTTGTAATTAGTCTTTGATGTTTACCTTATATTTCTTTTGGATCTCATATGTCAAATTTTCTATTAAGTGCAGGTCGTTTGCAACATAATCTTGACAATATAGCAATTCATTGAATATCTTTTTTTGTTTGTTTGTTTGTTTCATTCATGATTATGCTTAGCTTTGCTGGGTATATTTTCTGTTACAACCCAAGTTCTTTTGCTCTTTGATACATAGTGTTCCAAGTCCCATAATCTCTTATTGTAGCCACTGATAAATCTTGTATGAGTCTAACTGTGGCTCCCATTAACTTTGATTTTTTTTTTTCTTTGTTGCTAATGATATTTTCTCTTTGAGCTGGGAATTTCAGAATTTGGCTCTGACATACTTGTAAGTTTTCCTTATAGGATTTCTTTCAGATAGTGATGTATACATTTGTCTATTTCTACCTTCCCCTTTTGTTCTCACACTTCAAGGCAATTTTCTTTAATTATTCTTGTATTGAGTCCTTTTTTTTTTAAACAATAGCTTTCAGACAGTCCTATTATTTTTGTTTCCTCAATCTGTTCTCCATATCAGTTATTTTTATTATAGGATATATTGCATTCACTCCAATTTTTTCATTCTTCATATTTTGTTTTATTATTTCTTAGTCTCTTGTAATTTCACTGGCATTGCCTTGCCCAATTATAATTTTTAAGGTGTCATTTTCTTCCTTAAGATTTTGTATCTCCTTCTCTAGTTGTTTTACTTTCTTTTCATAATCTTCTTATTTTTCTTGGATTGTTCTTATCTATCTATCTAAGCTTGTTGGTATAGTTACCTCTGGTCCTATAGTATGGGAGATAGTGCCTCCCCTCTGGCCTAAAAGAGAAACTAAGATCTTTGCCATCCTGTAAGTGTTCACACTCAGCAGCAAGCCTGCCCCCTGCTTCTGCTTTCACCAGGTGTATTCTGCTTTTTCCTAGCTCAAGGTCTTGTCTAAGTAAAACAACTGGACCTGGGCTCTCTTATCAAGAAAGGTTCCCTCAATCTTCCCTGTCATCCATACCCAACTTCCCACACTATCAGAGAAGTGAAAATTCCTATGACTAGGGGCAAAGCTAACTCCTAACCAAGCAAGTTCCAGGAGTCACCGGTTCAGTGGAGCTAATCTAGAGGTATTTATGCTTCATAGGGTCCAAATCTCTGTTCTGTGATCTTTTTTTAGCTCTGCTACTTTTGAAGAATCCTCCCAGGTCTTTTCATATTAAGTATTTATTAGGTATTTAATTTTTATAGTCTCAATTTATATTATATAACTCAATCAGTTTCTCTAAATAATCTATACTAATTTCTAAGGTTAGGATCCTTAAAGATAAACTTTTTGGAGTTATTGATGGAAATGACCTGTTCAACTAAGACATATCATAAACATATAAATAAATCAACATGGATCACCTATTTATTTCACATTCCTCATTTGATTTAAAACTGGTTAAAATTGGTGGTTTGCCAAACATTTATTCCATAGGTTTCAACTGGAGCTAAGAAACCTTCAATTATACGTGACAAATCCAATGAGAAATATTTGTAATTAGCTTTCACCTTTGCTCTGAGTAGGGATATATTCCAAAAGTATTTGTTTATATTGTGCTTTATGAATATCTATCAATTTATTCCTCCCTTTTATGCTATATACATGCCAAAATTTATCATGCTTTATTATGAAGGACTAAGTTTTGTTAACAACAGAATTTTTAATAGGATACTTTCCAAATCAGTTAAATTTTGTGTTACAACACCAACAGCATACATTCATCCTGGCTGGCATTGCATAAGTGCTAATTGCTTTAAATATATTCTTCATAATCAGTTTTGATTTTAGAAAACTATTAAGTCTTTTAATCAATCCAGTCAATCCTAGTGTGTAAGTTGATTGGTTCACTTCAGTTTCCTGTGAATCTAATTGGTCTCACCAAACAAATCCATTTTTTTTTTCTCATTGAAATTTTCCTTTTGGTCTTCAAAATCTTCTGTCTCTTCTGGGATAAAATTTCCTGTAGAAGTTTAGTTCACGATAACTTTTCTCAGAACATCTTGAAATCTGACTTTCTAAAATTTAGAATACATGCTAGACTGTGAATATTTAAATTTGTTCTTCTTTTCTAACACAAACGCTAGAAAATAGTGGCCATTTCTGAATAGAGTTCCCATCCTTTCTCCCCATAAATCAGTTTCTCTTTTATTCATGAAAATCCAGTGTTAGTAGAATTTTCTTAGTTAATTTTTCCTACCTTTTAGAGGATAAGATTATCAGTAAGGTAGGTAAAGAGATTATTAAAATTTGATGTGTGCATCTGTGTGTGTGTGTGGGGGGGAGTGTCAGCATGTCTAGATAATATCAGCTGTATCATGGTTCTGTGCCAGACCTGCCTGTGATTTATTTCTAATGTTCTCTTTTATTGTCCTGACTCAGTCTTCCTAAATTGTCCTGCCTCGGTTTCTAATTGTTCTGCTCATTCCTGCAAAACCATCCCTCCCTCTTAATCATCAGAATATTTGATAAGGATAAAAGATCTTATGTTTTAAAATATCAGAATGCCTCTCCCCATCTCAAGCTATCAGAATATCAGATACTGTCTTATCAAGATGCCTCTCCCCATCTCCAGGATGCCTCCCCCCATTATGTCATCCTATCTCTGGTGGCTCACCCCACCCTGTCAGAGTCCCGTTCCCACTCTCAGCAGCCTGACTCCATCCCTGCTTCAGTCTACCCCCTCTGTCTGAGCCATGTGTATATAGGAACATTGAGAACTTGATTCTTGGAGACGATGGTCTCATTCAGCCCTGGGACCAAACCATGGATCCATTTGGTCCCAGTAAATCTCTCCCTTTCAAATAAAATATTAAATACTCTCTAATCTCTATCTTGCTTCAATTTCTTCAGCATTACACTCATAGTCTTTTTTGTTGTTGTTTGTTTCATCTTTATCTCATGGTCTATATAATACTTCAATGAAAAAATCATTTATTGTCCTCTCTTCATTTAACTTCAACCACATACCAAGTACCATGCATAAGCATAAATTCCTCTGGTTCCTAGGTTTTCTTACACACATACACTTAGATCTTGAATGCTTCTCTTCTCCCCCAATTTGAGCTATCTCATTTCTTTTGAAGATCCAGAAGTGTGGTATAATCATATATTTTGTCTCACCAAATCTCACCAATTTCTACGAGGTCAACTTTGGCTCCTTACAAAATTAATACTTTAACTCCTTCTGTGTGTTGTTTAATTTATATTAGATATAGTTGAGATTGTAGGTTTTTACCACTGATTCCATTCTTTCTTGCTTTATCTCAAACATATATATATATATATATATATACACATATATATATGACAGTTGAAACATATGTAATATATATATATATATACACATATATATGACAGTTGAACATATGTAATATATATATATATATATATATATATATACATATATATGTTCTAAGACATTATCATTATCTACTATCATTATCATTATCCACTACATTATTATCTACTATCTAAGACATTATCTACTGCATAATTAATTATTGGATGAATTCACTACAAAAACCTATAGGTAAGTAGGTTGAAAAAGCTCTCTAAAGTTTCTTTCCAGCTATGACATTCTATGATTTTATAAACATCTATATATTGAATCAGAATTAAAATTAGCTATATCATAGATCCCCCATTTCTGTCATTAAAAAAATTTCAACAAAGCAACATCTGCAGCCAATTCCCTTTCAACTAATGGGTTTCATTTCCTTGCTCAAAGCAAAAGAATGATGACTAGGAAGGCAAGAGAATTTGAAAAGCTGAGAATGAGGGAGGAGAAAGAGCAAATGAAAATGAATGACCACTGATTAAGTATCCGGGACATTTGAGGAGTTTAACTTACTCCCAAGAAAATGACTTTAAATGATAACTATATGAAGTTGATAGGACAGGCTTCCTCTTTATTTAAAATATGGAAAAAGTTGTAGAATGCTAACCTGGAGTCAGGAGACTTATTCCTGTGAATTCAAATGTGATTTCAGATATTTACTAGCTGTGTGACCTTAGGCAGGTTATTTAGCCTTATTTGCTGCAGTTCCTCATCTGTAAAATGAGCTGGAGAAGGAAATGGTGAACACCATTCCAGTATCTCTGCCAAGGAAATCTCAAATGTGGTAATGGTGAGTCAGATCCAACTGAAAAACTATTTAACAGAAACAACAACAAAGACCAATAGCTTAGCCTGGTTAGAAACACAGTCCAGGATTTTATCATGGCATTTTTGAATTAGATAATTTATGAGTTAATGTTAATTTATTTTGAGTATATCTAAGGATAGATGCTTTAAAAGACCTACTTTGTAAATATATATATATATATATATATATTTCTATTTGGTATGTTATTAGATGTCAATAAATGTTTGCTAAATGAATAAATCATCTTATCCAATCTCTCATTTCATAAATAATAAAGACATTGACTTGTCCAATTTAGTTCATCCAGTCAGTGGCAAAATTTTGGTTAAGACCTGTATTTCTAAATCATTTTGGGGTTACTTTTGTCTTTCTCTAACAACCAGCTATCTAACAAAGGCAATGTGATTCTTGGTTTTACCACACCCCAAGAAAGCAAGTGAGACTGGAATAATATCAGGTTCTCACTTTTTTTAATTATCAGTGTAACAAACAGAAAAACAAAGATCTTTGTGCTCACCACTGGGAAAGCTCAAAGTTCAGATATGAAGAATCAGAGTAAAAACAAGTTAAACAACATGGGGTATCCAAGCATAAAGGAGAGTTCTTCTGAGTTCATTTAAATCCCCTCTCAGTGCAATGCAGCACCTCTTCTCATTTAAGTTCACTCACAAAAATGAAACAGGAAAAACAAAACAAAAAAACAGCAACGGAACCTTGAGGTTTTTTAAGAATCTCCTAAAGCCTTAATTAAACAACTGATATGTTTTCCAGCAAACCAGCTCCAGATGGCTGAAGCAAAAAACACTGCCTCATCATTTTGCAAATGGAGGCAAGAAAGATGCAATGACTAGAACAATGGAAATGGGCTAAACAAAAACCACAAAGGAATCTAAACCAAATTGCAAGATTTTAAAGAAAAATCTGGGCATTAAAGAAAAAAAATGAAAAAAAAATATATTTCTTACCATTGATTTGCAAAGGTTGGGTTACACAGGTATGAAACATTATCTACAAAAAGTTAGAATTTATTTTTATGTGTTTATTGGTTTTACATAATTTTTCTTCTTTTTATTTTTAGTTTCAATTTATTTTTTCCCAATTGCATGTCAAGAAAATTTTTAGAATTCATTTTCATAAGATTTTTACAGTTTTTTCCTTCTTTCTTCTTCTTCTTTTTTTAGTTTTAATTGCACTTTATTTTCCCCCAATTGCATGCCAAGAAAATTTTTTAGAATTCATTTTCACAAAATTTTTATTTTCCTTATTTTTTCTTGTTTTTATTTTAATTGCACTTTATTATTCCTAATTACATGTCAAGACAATTTTTAGAATGTGTAATACCTCCCATATTGATGGATTTATGTATACCTGTTTTAAGAGTGAGCCCCTTCAGAAACCCCCTAATCTGATTTGTTGTTTTCATCTCCCTTCCTGAGATGTCAGGGAGGGTGTGATCATCTCTTTTTATGGTGTTTTCACTCTTTTTTTGAGCAGTCAGGGAAGGCATGATCAAGCTTCTTTTTGGGGGGTTCTCACCTCCTTGAGAAGTCAGGGAGGTCATGACCACCTATGTTCTAAATCAAAAAAAAGCAGGAGATGTTATGATTCTTTGAAGGTACTAAGACAGTGGAATTGATAGCGACAATAATTATTTAATTTAACATGGTTTAGTATGATTGATCTGATGCTACAAGGAGAATGGGCCAGAATTTGAAACAAGAATTGAGGAGACAATGGTTAAATCTAATTTAGCATTGATTTAATCCTATAACAAATAATGGTTTCTTAGTGATGTAATGATTGGAGTATGCTCAGTGTACAACATATAAGCAAGATGCTCTCAGGGCTAGATACAAGCCCACTCTTGGAGGTAGAGACAGATTCATTCCATATTCCACCTTTGTGCTGGCTGGAGGCTTTGGATTCAGAGGGAGCTTAGAGGCAGAAGCTGGAAGTGACAAAGGACTAGCATCAAGAGCTCTCAGAACTAAGGAGAGAGATAGGTCTCTAAGAAAGCTAACTGGGCTATTTTGAAGGAGACAATAAAGAATCTGAACTTTTAGCTCCTGGCTGCATTTGGGGTGATTATTGAACTGAACTGAAACTAAGGCTGCTCCCAGAAGTTCCCCAAGAAACATGCTCCCAAAGAATATTATAGAACATTTAGAGAAGAACATTAGGATGGTTTACTGCTTATTCTGCTTTTTTGGCTCCCAGAAGTCCCACCTCAATTTTTAAATTTTCTGTTAAATAAGATGCGACTCACTAGGAGAGATGAAGGAAAGGATACAGGAAATCCCAATGACAAAAGAGAAAAAAAAATCAATAAAATCTATTTTTTTTTTTAAGAAAGAAAGCTGAACAACAGAAAAGTTGGGCCACATATTTAAAATATGGATAAACATTTTACCACTCATTTCACAGATAAGGAAGGTGAGCTTAAAATAAATTAAATAATTTTCTCAAAGTCCCCAAAGTAGTAACGGATTAAGCTAAGATTTGAAATTGGATCCTCTTAATTCAATGCTTTATAGGTATCATAAGTTGTTTCAATTTTTCAAAAATGTCCAGATGAAAACACATATACACACATACCACATGCATACACAAACACTTGTATGAACACAGAATATACACACATATAAAGATATGTATATATGTGTATGTATATATATATGCATATATATATATATACACATGCACAAATCCATAGACTTGTCAACACTTGTCTATGAATCTTCATAGAAATTTAAAAACATTTTGCATGAAAGAAGCACTAAGATGGGCAATTTAAAAGAGGGCTCATTTAAAAGGAAAATGCTTAAGAATAATCATGTGCCATGGGCAGAGGAAGCACCTGGGTTTGAAGATGAGCTTAATGAGAAAAATGAATGGATCACACTGAAGGGCAAAAGGAAATTTTCCACCTGTTCTAAAGTCTAAACACAAAATGAGCAGAATGAAATGTATTTAGGCTATAAAGATTATTCGTAGATATATGATTGAAACAATAACCATATTCCTAAATTGAGCAAGCTTCATTGTTACAATCTCCATATATTCCATTGGCACATGCATGTCTACATACATACATACATACACACACACACACAAAATGACTCAAGGTAACCATTTATCTAGAATTTAAGGAACTGGAATTTATTTCTTACCACTTGTAAATAAATTCCTCAGATAAATGCAAATAATTAAGTTATTTCTTTCTTCCTGGGAAAGTTATATATATTTTTAAAAAGCTTCAGCCTAAGCTACTTATTCCATAAAATCCTTTTTACAATAAGATTCATTAATTTGTTTTTCTCTCATCAGAACTATTGAAACATTTATTGTCTGAACCACCTAATTTAGTAATAAATTACACACACATATGCATATTTGTGTATCCATGTGTTACAGTTTCAGGATTTTCCAATTCCTCTGTAATGGAGATTAGTTTTCTCTAAAAGGCAACAACCATCTTGGGGACTCGATAGGCCATGATCTTTTGAGCTTCCTGGTTACCTAAGTTTATAAATAGTCACATGTATGTGAATCTGGGGCCTTCCTTACTAGGCAGAATTATGGAAATCACCTCAGTGATCACACTGTCCAGCTGATGAGACATATGAAGATGATGATAGAATGGGCAGTGAGAGAGGAGCATAAAAGAAAGAGAGTCTAAGTGTCATTGTATCTCTTTTTTATATCCTTTGTATATTAAGGCAAATTAAACCTCCTTTTGTTAACTGTTCAATGACTTGTGAATGTCCTGTTTTGTCCCAAAATTGAAAATAAATTAACAGGGTGCTGAACACACCCAAACCTGTCACTTGGCAATGTTTGCTATAATTTCATGTGTATTAGTATCATCACAAATATAGAACAAGTAAAGTACTTAAAGTCTTGGGCTATATCTTATTTTTATATATCTTTACAATATCTACAAAATGGAAACAAAAAAATGGAAAAACATGAAATACTTGCTTCTCAAACAAAATGACTAAAGTAATCCAGTTCAGTAGTTATTCTAAGCAGGTATGTGCAAAGGGGAGTAAGGGATCAAAATCAAATAGCTTAAAAAAATTCATGATTTTTTTTTATATCAATCCTCTTCTCCTCTGATGCAGCATTGACTCTGGAGTAAATTATGTTTTTGGTACATTATCCTAGACAAATCACTTAACTTCCCTGGGCCTCAGTTTACCTATTTGTCAAAATGAAGGATTTATACTCTGATGTAACTCACAATTCTAGATCAATGATCCTATGTGACCTCTATAACATTGTTGTTGCTATTAGGCCTGTAAACTCATTTTACAGAAGAGGAAACTGAGGCAAACATGATTAAGTGACTTGTCCAAACTATTAAGCTTATATTTAACTGGGTTAGGCTAAAAAAATGATGCCTTGAGTATGAAAAAAACAAATTAACTATAATGGTAGCTAACAAAAATACCTCCTAATTTATTGATTCATTTGACAAACTCTAAGAATAACTCTAAAACATGTGTTTGAGTTGAACACAGAAGTAAGAAATAACTCAT
The DNA here is from genome assembly GCF_048593235.1 of Sminthopsis crassicaudata. NCBI lineage: Eukaryota > Metazoa > Chordata > Mammalia > Dasyuromorphia > Dasyuridae > Sminthopsis > Sminthopsis crassicaudata. The sequence continues at coordinate 560,311,435 of NC_133619.1, forward strand.
GAACTACAACTAACTCATTTAGAGATCTGAATGCTTCTTCAAAACTTAAATTAAAGAGAATGTTCTAGTTAAGAGTATTCATGATAAATATTTTTAAACTTTATAGAATAAGATGTTTATTACCACATAGTCCAAAAATATATAAATATTAAACTAATCTATCTGGAAAAAGAAGACTAAAAAGCAGATGTGACAACTAAAATATTACATAGGGATTTTTATTTGGGGACGCTAAATCCTAGCAACAGGAATGTAATGCAATATATGGTTAAAATTTTACTCCTACCAGTTCCGATGATCTTGTGATGAAGAGAGCTATCTACATTCAGAGAGAGGACTGTGGGAACTGAGTGTGGATCATGACATAGCATTTTCACTCTTTTTGTTGCTGTTTGCTTGCATTTTGTTTTCTTTCTCATTTTTTTCCTTTTTGATATGATTTTTCTTGTGCATTATGATAATTGCTTAAGTACGTATACATATATCAGATTTAACAGATATTTTTAATATGTTTAACATATATTGGATTATTTGCCATCTAGGGGAGGGAGTGGGAAAACAAGGAGAAAAACTGGAGCACAAGGTTTTGCAAGGATCAGTGTTATTATCCATGCATGTTTTGAAAATAAAAAGCTTTAATTAAAAAAAGAAAAAAATACCCCTACTCCTATAAAAATACTCCTAGTCCTATAAAGATAGGAAGCCTGGTAGGATTGATTTTAAAAAATGACACTGATACCAGCTCTGTGTGCCTGTAGACACCATTTGGTTCCTTCAAGCCTCAGTTTTTGGAGGATGATTGTAGCACTTAATGAGTGAGAATCAAATAAAATAATGTATAAAAAGTGTCAGAGAATAGAAGAGGCTGATAGCAGGCAACTAAATATGACAATGGTTCTCAAAGTGGAGTCTGTGAGGTCCAAACTATTTTCAAAATAATTATGTCATTTTAATTTCTAATATGGTAAATATTGATAAATAAAATGCACATAAGCAAAAGATATTTGAAGTATCCTTAGTAATTATTGAAAATATAAAAATAGCCTCAAGCCAAAAAAGTTTGAGAACCAGTATATCAGAGTACATCAATAAAAATCATTACAGCTAGGGATTCCCTCTAACAATCCATAACATGGTGAGGTCCAACACTTAGCCAATGTACATATTCTCATCCTAAATCTTTAGAGAATGGCAATCCAGCTTCTGCTTTGTTGTGGTTTAGTCATTTTATGCATGTCTGAGTCTTTGTGACTCTATATGGGGTTTTCTAAGCCAAGATAATAAAAAGGTTCACCATTTCCTTTTCCAACTCATTTTACCAAAGAGGAAATTGAGGCAACAAAGCTTGGTAAATGATTTGTCCAGGGTCATTCATGGTTAAGTGATTTGGTCAGGGTCACATTTGAACTCACCAGAACAGGCCTTCTATTCACTGCATTACCGAGCTGTCCCTACGTTCTACTACTTGGTACCTCCATCACTAAGGACTTACCAACTCCTAAAACACTTCCCACTTGTATACAACTTGAATCATGGGAAAGTTCTTCCTTAAATGGAGCTAAAATCTCTCTTCATGTAAATCCCATCCATTAGTCCTACTTTTGTCCTCTGGAGTTAGGCAGAATAATTCCAACACCCCTTCCAGGTGCATCCTCTCAAGACTGTTTTTTCTCATGCCTGGCAGCTCTTTCATCCAATAAGGGAAAGATGGTACATCCTCTTGTCTTTAAGATCCATGGAGTTACAACCAAGGACATTCTATTAGTAATATATTGGATCAGAAAAAGTATAATCACCATTTTAGGTATCCTTTTAATTGGAGACTAGGAATAGATGCTGGATAAGCAAAATCAAAAGGAAAAAAAAAACAGAATAAGGTGGGGGAAATGTAATGGGAAGAATTTGTAAATACAGGAAGTTCTATGAGCCAAGTGCAATTAATCAGTCAACACATATTTATTAAACACGCTTTATACTAGGCAACAATGTAGTTTAATAAATATCTATTTATACATAGGCAGCTGCATAGTATAATAGATAGAGTACTAACCCTGGAGTCAGAAAGACTCATTTTCCTGAGTCCAAATGTGGCCTAGATACTAATTATGTGATCCTGGGCAAGTCACTGCACTTTGTTTATCTCAGTTTTCTCATCTATAAAATGAGCTAAAGGAGAAAATGGCAAACTGCTTCACTATCTTTGTTAAGAAAATTCCAAATGAGTTCATGAAGAGTCAGATACAAATGAAAAACAACTTAGCAACATGTATACATAGTATTATATGCTTAATTATTTGTGGGCCATCCAGATAGAAAGAGCAATAGGATGCTGGAAATATGAATAAGAAGAATGATTTGGAGTTGCATGTGGTAGTGAGGTTGTGTGTGTGTGTTTGTGTGTATTAATCACTTGATCTTTTTTCTGATAGCACAAGTAATATTTTGATAATCTGGGTATGATATTGTTATAGGTACTGAGGCCTAGACTTGAATCTCTTAGTTTTAATCTAATTTTAATAATTTAATTTCTTTGTTATCTGCATAAGGAGGGAAATTCATCATCACAATCTTCCTCAATACAACATAATAATAAAGCTAAGAATTGGAATGATTATTAAATGTCACCTAGTACAATATTCCTCAATTTATAGAGCGGAAACTGATAAATAACAAGAAATAATGGAATGTTCTAAGGAATCAAACCCAGGTTCCTTGACTTCAAATTCATTGTTTTTTCTATTCCCACTGGTACCTACAAAAACTTGGGTTGGCCATGGATTTTACAATTAATGGTCTATCTCTAAATTCTCTTTTCATTTTAATTGTGTCAAATAGAAATCTATTCTGTGTGACTCCAGAAGGTTCACTCAACCACACTCAGCCTCAGTTTTATTTTTTTTATAAATTGGGATTAATAATAGGACATGAAAGGTATTTTGCAAAATTTTAATCTCTAGAGAAATGCAAGCTATTCTTCTTATTATTATTATCAGTGACCAGCTGGAATGCTACCTCAATTTTGAGACTTCATTATGTTTCTTACAATGAGATTCCCCCCTTTCTGCACTGCTTCACTGAACTGAGATGGCAAAGCAGATGTCAGGAGTGGCTTCAGGACATTGGCAAGTAAAAGGGTGCCCAAACCAGTTCTTTAATCTTTAGGTACATAAAAATTGTAAGTATGGGAATAAGACTATTGCCAACTCTCTCAAAGCTCATTAGAAGCCTAAATCTATCACGGTTGATGATGAGTAACATCCTCAAGGGATGGGCAACAAGTTCAAGATCCCTCTGCTCTAGTTCTTTGTGCCAAGCATAGAATCAGTGCATGCATTCTTTCTTGAATGCACAGTTTCTCTTTTCCTCCTCATTATACTTCTCTTTTTGCCCCTTATTATATTGATATTCTTCACAGAGCACTGTCAATGGCTAAATACTGATGAGAATGAATGTGGCTGCCTTCCACAATGGGTCAAATGCAAGTTCAGGGCTGGAAGAACATGATTAATGCACATAATTATTCTTCTCTTAGGAATAATATTCCCCAGCTCTGCTGCAATGACCAATTATTTTATTTAAGATTTTCATATTAAAAAAAAAACATCTGGCACTTGGAAAATTTGTCATCTCTGTCCCTGTTAAGACTTCTTCCCATTGGAAAAAAGAAATCAGCTTCTTTATATAAGTTCTTATTTTTAATCTTCAGTATGTGTCCAACACTGGCAGGGTGCTTAGCATAGCAGGACATATTAAATCGCCACAGTAGTAGGAGGTTTCCTTCATCAATTTTGAGATGGAGCCAAAATCATGGCTAGTGTAGTACTAGTCCAAAAGACAAAGACTAGAATAAATAGTCTGGCAAATATCTGACAAATTTAAAATTATAAGACTAGGTTTATATCATTCTCTATGATATTAAGACACCTCATTTTTTTTGTTTTGTTTTGTTTTTATCAAAACTATAACTGATACAGGTTGTACCTCTGAGATACTAAAATGAAAGTCAAGTCAATGGGAAAATTCTCTTAAGAGAGGTATTTGATATTGGGAAACAAAGAAATAAAAACATTCCAGTTCTCTGCACTTTTGACATATGAATGAGTATTTCAATGTATTAGACAGATAAATATAGAGATAACCAATGATTCATCATCTATATGCTATTTATAAAGGTAATTTTAAAAACCATAGACAATGGCAAAGTAATTTCCAACTCAATGTAGAATGCCACCATAATCATGTAGAGAAAGAAAATTGCTCTCTCTTTTTATCAGTGATTTTGACTTTGATGTTGCCTCAAATAATATTTAAAAACCAAATGAAGGAAAGGCAGCCTCAGATAGTCTAAAATAATGAGGTAATCAGCAGATAACCAAGACTTTTATGGCAGAAACACTCTATAAAGCAATGCCAAGGATATTTTTTATTGATTGATTGCTGAGGCAATTGGAGTTAAGTGACTTGCCCTGGGTCACACAGCCAGGAAATGTTAAGTGTCTGAGGCCAGACTTATAAAACACACCTCTGTTGTTAATTTTTCTCTCCTAAGAGTGTTATAAGGCTATGCCAAGATTCTGTATTTTTTTTTTTTATTATCTGCCTTTGCTTCCATCTGCTATACATGATTTTTTCTTTTACAATTACTTTCCTGTAAATCCCTTTTGGGTTTTTTTTAAGACCTCTTTTTTGTCCTCATCAGAACTATTTATCTGCATCATCAGAGTTTTCTATTCCTCCTGGTATGATTTTCTCTATAAAATTTTAATCTGGGATTTTACCTAGCCTTTCTCTGAACTAATATGTTCTCTACAAATACTGGGGCTACTTGTCAGGATATTCTTAGTTTTTCTCACTTCTATAAGAAACTCTTAGAAGAAACAATGAATTTCCCAACCTTCACCCAAAACAAATCCCATGATTCCCAGCCCCCTATCCTTAACAATTAATTTATTCTAAAGGCTTTAATTAATTTATTAATAATTAATTTATTCTAATTTCTCCTCCTCCTTTTCCTCCTCCTCCTCCTCGGCAAGTGGGGTTAAGTGACTTGCCCAGCTAGGGAGTGTTAAGTGTCTGAGACTACATTTGAACTCATGTCCTCCTATCTTCAGGGCTGGTGTTCTATCCACTGTACCACCTAGCTGCCCAGTTCTTCCATTTTTTTTTAAAGGATTTAAAGGATTAAATTTTCATTAAAGCAAATCAAGAAATCATCTGCAATTCTTTTTTTTCCTGATAAAGAGAATTACATTAGATGTCTACATGATTGAAACTGTCATCAATACTCCATCATTCTTCTGTTCCAAATTTGTGATATGTTTCTAGGATTCCCCATGTATGATTATTGTTTTTCTCTCTCTGTCCATATTTACATACATGCATTGTGTGTGTGTGTGTGTGTGTGTGTGTGTGTGTGTGTGTGTGTGTATGAACGGGAGATATAACCTTACTTTATCCTAGTAACAAAATTACAAAGTACCTATTATCACTATTGACAATTTAAAAATAAGGACTAGGCTAACAGAGGTTAGCTTGGCTCTTGAAGATTCAGATATGACTCAAAATGACTAAACAACAAACCTACTTTCTCCATTAACTATCTGATATACATGAGTTTTCTTCATTATTTTCAGTTTAAAACCCATTTGATTTAATTTATATAACTATATTTAAAATTATTCTCAACAGGGGACAGTCAAGATGATGGAGAGGCCACAGGTTTCTTTATGACCTTCTCTTACTATCCTCACACAAATTACAAAATCCAGCCTCTGAATTATCTTTGGACTGGCAGAATATACGAATATTAGAAATGTAACAAATTACCAGCAGAAGAAAATTTCAAAGATCTCTAGAAAAGGTCTATTTCAATCAGGCATGAAGGGTGGCAGGCCAAGCACAAGTAGGCTGAGCACAGACATCAGTGCAGAAGTGCAGACAGAATGGTGGGAGCTCTGCATAACAGAGAACCTACGGGGAGGAATCTACAGTAGTGTTGGCTCCTCTACTCTGGTTATAGGCCAGTAGATCAGTAGAGAAGTTATAAAACACCCAACACAAACACAAAAAGTAAATAGATTTACTACTAAACACCAGAAACACCTCAGCCAATGAGCCTGCTCCTTCCATCAAGTCAACCTGAGTTCTCACCTTGTAATTGTCCAACCTGAATTCTCACCTTGTCACTATCCAGACAACCCGAGTTCTCATCTAGTAATCCCAACAGGACCTGGCCATGCACACCCAGTACTGGAAGTGAATCAGCGTGGACTCAGCACAGGCACTGCAGCTTGTAGAGGAAGCTTGGATAATCTCCCTTACCATAAAAATAGATTTCAACTTTAAAATAAAATGAATGAAAATGCAAAAATAACTCTGACCATAGACAGTTTTTTGTTTGTTTGTTTTTATGGTGAAGGAGAACAGATTTCAAACTCTGAAGAAAATAAAAGCAGGTCATCTCCAAATGAAGCCCCAAAGGGTGATATAAATTGGTTCCCATTTTACAATGCTCTCCTAGAAGAAACTATAAAAGATCTTAAAAGAGAGCTGATAGAAAGATGGGAAAAGGAAATGAGAACTTTACAAGAGGGTTTGGAAAAGGTGACAGAAATTATATGAAGAAAATTCACTACAAAACAGTGAAATGGAAAAAGCATATAACTTCTTAAAAATAGATTTGACAAAATGGAAAAAGAAAACAACTCCCTGAAAAACAGAATTTTTGAAATGTAAAAAGAAAATAATTTAATGTCTCAATGAGATATCAAGACCAATCTCCCAAATGAATATTGATGCAAAAATCTTAAAAAGAATATTAGCAAAGAGTTTATACAAAATCATCACCAGGATAATACACCATGAGCAAATAGAATTTATACCAGTAATGCAGGGCTGGTTCAATATTAGTAAAACTATTAGCATAATTGACTATATCAATAACCAAATTAAGAAAAAAAATTTGATTATCTCAACAGATGCAGAAAAAGCATTTGATAAAATCCAACATCCATTCCTATATATTGCTAAAGGATTGGTCTTGATATCTCATTGAGACATTAATTTCCATTTATTCATTCTGATTTTTAATGAATTGTTTTCTTCATTTTCTTTTTTTAACTTTTTTTTTATTTGTTGAATTTTTAAATGAGTTGTTTTGTTGTATGGATTTTTTTCCATTTCACAAATTCTGTTTTTTAAGAAGTTATTTTCTTTTTACATTTCAAAAATTCTGTTTTTCAGGGAGTTGTTTTCATGTCATCTGCAAAAAATGATAATTTGGTTTACTCATTACCTATTAAAAAACACTAGAGAGTAGAGGAATGAATGGAATTTTCCTTAAAATAGTCAGTAGCATCTATTTAAAAGCATCTTCAACCATCATATGTAATGGGGATTGACTGAACATCTATTTAAAACCATCAGCAACCATCATATATAATGAGGATAAACCGGAACCATTCCTAATAAGATCAGGGGAAAAACAAGCTTGCTCACTATCACCATTATTATTCAATATTGTATTAGAAATGCTAGCTTTGGCAATAAGAAATAAAAAGAGATTAAAGGAATTAGAGTAGGTAATGAGTAAACCAAATTATCACTTTTTGCAGATGACATGATGGTATACTTAGAGAATCCTAGAGAATTGTTGGGCTTATATCCCAAAGAAATACTAAAGAAGGGAAAGGGACCTGTATGTGCCAAAATGTTTGTGGCAGCTCTTTTTCTAGCCAGTGGCTAGAAACTGGAAAATGAATGGATGCCCATCAATTGGAGAATGGTTGGGTAAATTATGGTATATGAATGTTATGGAATATTATTGCTCTGTAAGAAATGACCAGCAGGATGAATAGAGAGAGGCTTGGAGAGACTTACATGAATTGATGCTGAGTGAAATGAGCAGGACCAGGAGATCACTATACACTTCAACAATGATACTGTATGAAGATATATTCTAATTGAAGTGGATATCTTCAACATAGAGAAGATCCAATTCAGTTCCAGTTGATCAATGATAGACAGAAACAGCTATACCCAGAGAAGGAACACTGGGAAATGAGTGTAAAATGTTTGCACTATTGTCTTTCCACCTAGGTTACTTATATACCTTCGGAATCCAATTCTTACTGTGCAACAAGAAATTTAGTTTTACACACATATATTGTATCTAGGTTATACTGTAACACATTTAATATGTATGGGATTGCCTGTCATCTAGAAGAGGGAGTGAGGGAGGGAGGGGAAAATTTAGAAAAGTGAATACAAGGGATAATATTGTAAAAAAAATTACCCATGCATATGTACTTTCAAAAATTATAATTATAAAATTAATAAATAAAAAACAAAAAATAAATATTTATACATATATTTAATTTAACATATATTTTAACATATTTAACATTAGTACTGGACTACTTGCTAGCTAGGGGATGGGATGGGATAAAGGAGGAGCAATTTAAAACAGAAGGTTTTGCAAGGGTCATTGTTGAAAATTATTGATGTATATGTTTTGTAAATAAAAAGCTTTAATAAAAAAATAAAATTATTCTTAACAGATCTTGTTAGATGTCCTCTATTCTTAACCAGAAAAGTATCATTCCTGTCTCTTAAATGATCTTCCAAAAATGATAGGAAACTTTTTATTTTCCAAGAGAGTGTATTGCACTTGTAGACAGAACTATTTTTCATGAAGTCCTTTTTCATATGAGCTGATATCTGCCTAAAAGTGCCATAGAATACGACCCTCTGGAGCCATAAAGAGTAAGTCAAATTTCTCTTCTGTACTAAGAAACAGTTATCATACTTCTTTCCCCAGTGTATTAATCAAGATTATAGTTTCAAAATTAATGATAAATCCTCAAATTAAGTTGAATTAAGGATTTACCAAGCTCTTTCAACATCTTATTTTCACAAAAATCCTAAGAAGTAGATGCTTATTATTTCCACTTTACTGATGAAAAAGCTAAGGTATAAGTGACTAACTTCAGGCGGTTAGTAAATTTTGGAAGCAGGATTTATAGAATGAACAATATGAGTTTCTTTTGTTATTGGCTAGATAAGTGATTAGGATTTTGATCCTTTAAATAGCTTTTTTTTCCCCCTGAGATAATTGGGGTTAAGTGACTTGCCAGGGTCACACAACTAGGAAATGTTAAGTGTTTGAGGCTAGAATTTGAACTCAGGTCTTCCTGAGCAGGTTTGGTGCTCTATCTACTACATCAACTAGCTGCCCCCTAAACAGCTTCTTTTTTAATGATCATAATGAGTTGTTTATTTTTTCAATTAGGAAGATCTGATTTGTTCAAGTTTTATTCCAACTATTTCCCAAATTAGTTATGATAAACATATCATTTAAACAAACTGGACCTCTTTCTTAGGCCATAAAATAAAATAATTGTGTAGATATCCTTTATGTGTCAGTTTTAGCTAGGCCGTGAGTGGACAGAGCACTAGATCTAAAAGTAGAAACACCGCAGTTCTAACCTGGCCTCAAAAACTTCCTATTTGATCTTGTGTAAGTCATTTCACCTCTATCTGCTTCAGGTTCCTCATTTATAAAATGAGAGTAACAGTAACACTCACTGCTCAGGATTGTTGGAAGAATAGAGATATTTGCAGAGAGTATTACAAATCTTAAAGTACCATAACTATCTAGCTGTGAATCTATGACTGTCACAAAAGGAGGGGTGGAGTTGGGAACATATTTATGTAATCTCAGTCCCAGAAGTCTTTGGCATGGGATTCTATTCTTATTGATAAAGATCAGATGCCCTACACCTGTAAGAGAGGTAGGGAAGAGTAGGAGAGAGCAGGAAAGGTTCTTTTAGTCTCCAAGTTTCTTGAATTTCATTGTGTTCTACAGTTTTTTGGGGATGCTTCTGGCTTCCAATTTCAAGAGAGACGATACCAATCTCAGTTCCATTTCATTTTCTCTGGATGCTAGAATGTACCATCTTTTTGCAGGCTCACCTGCAGTCCTCATTTAAAGGTTCTTATCCAGTGAAAATATTTGCTCCTTGACTTTGTCTGGTTCAAGGACATGGAACCATATCCATACTGTTTGGAAGTGAGCAGCACTCAGATAACAGATCTATCAACAGATGGCCTGTGGCTGTTAGGAGTTATGTGATTTTATAATGAGGCAAAAACACATACTGAGAATCAATTACAACTTTATTAATCTATCCCAAAGGTTCTTTACTTCAGGTATATAGGTTTCATTAAAGTATCAAAAGGGGTTGATGACACAAAAAAAAAGGTGAAGAAGGAGGATAAGATGACTCAGTTACTTTGGAAAGCAACTATCATGATTAGGTCAAATAAGACAAAATACAAGGGTTTGTGGAATTGTTTTAAAGCCAGAAGCTACTATCTTGGAGATTCATCAGTTCTTCCAACATTGCTCTTCTTGTGGTAAGGGTCCACATCTAACTTTTCTAAATCATCCATTTTGAATGTCTTCTTTTATCTAGCTACATATCCCCAGTCCTCCAAATTAATATAATATGCCTCTTCATTATCCTTTCATTAGATTTTTAAAAAATGTCCAGTTGCAATTATATACTAAAAAAAACATACTTTTTTTTTGTTTGTTTTTGTTTTGTTTTGTTTTTCCCCCCTGAGGCTGGGGTTAAGTAACTTGCCCAGGGTCACACAGCTAGGAAGTGTTAAGTGTCTGAACCACATTTGAACTCAGGTCCTCCTGAATTCAGGGCTGGCACCACCTAGCTGCGCCTAAAAGAAACTATTCTTAACTTATTGTATTTGGAAATGATCAGCCTTTGCAGAAGGAGACTACATCTCTAATGGAAATAACATTTTTAAATACAAAGGAGATCTATTGCCCCACATAGCTGATGAGTCCAGGAAAATAGGAAAATAATCATAGAAGAATGATCATCTGCTTTGAAATAATCAGAGAAGTGACTCTTTTTAAACAAAGGTATCAAAACTGCTTTAGTCTCTGGGAAATAGATCTGGATAACAGATACTCCTCTAAATAGCACTGTGGCAACTACGACACTATAGAAATAGATGAAGGTCACTTATTCCTTTTATAGGCAAAGGCACAATGATCCATCTGTATCATATTATTCACATAGTGTACTTATTCTAATAAGTCCCATAAGAGCACCTCATGTTTATATTGCATAGTCCTCAGCAGCTAACGAGCTCTTAGTGTTGGATTTGATTGCAGTGGATGATAGTACATGAATAAATATGATGAACCAGAGAGAGCCAGCAGGGTATAGTGGAAAGAGTCCTGACTCTGAAGTCTGGGGACCCGAGTTAAAATCCTTCCTCTAACAAGTATTGCTTGTGTGACCTCAGGCAAGTTACAAGTATTCTGGACTCAAGTTTCATCATCTATAAAATAAGGCAAGATAATCCTCCAATGTCTCTTTCAACATTATATCTATATTTCTTTGTATGTGTTAGTGGTATTGAAGGAGAAAAAGAAAGTCTAGCATTGCAGTCATAGCTAAAGATCAAAAGTTGTGTGATATATATTGAATAATAGGAAATTCACAATTATGGTTAAATTACATTAATATTATGAAGATTAAGTATGCATCTTTTAGAAAAGAAGTCAGTAAAACATATTTAAGTATTCACAAATCTTGATTTTTTCCCTAAGGAAATAAAATCAATGAATTCTTTCATGTTCTAATAAAGTAGAAAATTAAAATGTACCCAAAATTATCTTGACTAAAAAAGAGAGAGACAGAGAGATAGTGAGAGGCAGAGGAAAAGATGGATGTTGTTATAATTTATCAATTTGATCATGGTTATCTTCCATTTCATGGAATTAAACTATTGCTTAATTGATAAGAATAAATCAATGAGCAAATATTTCTTAATTTCCTATTGCCAGCCACTAAAACATTAACTATTTGTATGATACTTAATGCTTTACATAAACTATCTCATTTGAGCCTCAAAAGAGCCATTCAAGGTAAACAGGGCAAGTATCACTCCTCTCCTTTTACATATGAGGAAACCAAGATTCAGAAATATGTGAGCTGGAACAAAAATCATCAAACAGTATGCTATGACACTTTTATGATTTTAGGGCATTTGTTTTAGGAATAAAACACTAAATTGGAGGTGGGAAAGTAATACAAATTTCTCTTCTCTCTTAGTATAATGTACTTTAAATTGGACACTAGAACCAGCTTGTCTGTTACTTCTCATTGTCCACTCCTGAATCTCTAATAAGATCATTAAATTCATTTTTAACATGTGCTTGCTTCCAGGGGCAGCTTGTTAAAATCCAAATGAATCCATCAGCATGAATGAGAGACCCACAAGACAAGAGTAGGGATTAGCCTGACAAAATATCTGCCTGTATCAACACAAAGTGTCAAAGAAATGAAGCTCCAGGAGACACTGATCCAGACGGCTTATCTTCTGAACTCTCCCAACAACTCCCTAATGACAGAAAGGCTATACTCACAAGTTCTTTCCTTTTGACATGGATATTAAGAGCTCAAAATCTATTTTATGGAGTTTACTCTGCCTGGAGGGTTTATCCCCAAAGTATTTTTAGGGTTATGAGATTTGTGATTCCCTATTCAGAAATCTTAAGCAAAAATCAAAGAGTTTCCCTACTTTCTTAGGAAAGTCATTTCAGATTTCTCTTCACCCCCAGCCTAATCTCTAGAGAATTGTATCACTTACTTGGGATAGTTCCTTGGCTGGATGAAGGGCAGAATCTCTGAATCTTGTCCAGATGGAGGGAGTAGCAAATCTCGAAATCTTTCTGCCAAAAATTAAAAAAAAAACACAAACCTGATATTAAATTGTAGAAAGTCAAGGCAATGCTTTAAAAATAGAATCATTTCCTTAAGATAGTGTTTTTAGTGGAATAGGGAGAGAAGTCACATAGGATATCCCACCACATCATTCCATAGATCATTTACTGAAGAGCAAAACTGACTTGGAATCAGGAAAACCTGAGTTTAAATCCTGCATAAAGCACTATTTACAAATGCTAAGTAAAACATGTAATTTCTCTAAGTTTCTGTTTCTTCATCTGTAAAATGGGAACAACAACAATAATAAATGTCTATTTCACAGGATTATTGTGAAGATCATGTGTGTGTCTAAAGTATGTTATAAACTTTAAAGTATTACATAAATGACATTATTATTTTACTAGATACCTATTTTTATATCATAGGCCTTTTTGAATATTTTTTATTTTAGCAATGCCACAAAATTAACTTTCACCTTCTATTTTTTAATAATAATTTCTTATTTTGAAGAATAAAGAAGCAACACAGAAGCTCAGAGTTAGAGGGAACCTTATAGATCATAAGAACCAATTCACATTTGAACAAGAATTCCTTTGACATCATACTCAGCCAATTGACATATAATTTTTGTTGAAGGCCTTCAAAAAAAGAAACTAACAACATTTTGAAGAAATCTATTTTAGTTTTAAATAGTTCTATTTGATGGGAAGTTTCTTTTTCTTTTTTTAAAAGACATCAATTCAATTTTCCTTACTCATCAATCATTCCTAACCTATACATCAGGGCTTAAGAAGAATAAGCTTAATTTCTTTTCCCCTTTTAATCAATATCTTAAAATATTTTAACAAAATCTGAATTTAATAAGATAAAATTTAATAAAGATCAATATAAAGTTTGGCACTTGTATTGAAAAAAGCTAATTTCACAAGAACAAGGGAAGGGATAACATGATTAGACAACAATTTGTAAGAAAATCTTTTGATTGCTTTAGAATACAAACTTAACCTGAATAAAAACTATAATAGCTAAAGAGAATTTAAGGTATAATAAAAGGGGCATTATTTTTCTAAGTAAAAAAAATGACAGTGCCATTGCTGGTCAAATGACATCTGAAACAATGTGTACAAATTAGGGGTGCTATAGTTTAAGACTATCATTAACTTAGTGCCAGCTGAAGGACAAATAAGATAGTAAAGGACCCATATTCCATGTTACCAGACAGTCCATCAGAGTGACTGGGGATGTAAAGTCTGGAGAAGAAAAGACTAAGGGTGTCTCATTATAGATATCTTTACGTATTTGAAAAGCTAACTTGTAAAGGATAAAAATGACACGATCATAATGGAAGATTACTGTTATATAAGAAATGACAAGCCTGATGATCTTAGAAAAACATGGAAAAACGTGAAGCAAATAATGAAGAGCAAAATGAACAGAAGCAAGAGAGCATTATATACAGTAACAACAGTATTTTTCTTTTTTTTTTTAAACTAAATACAAAATGAGAAAAAAAAAAGAAAAAGAAAGAAAAAGGAAAAAATAAACCAACAAGATAATGTCATGTGCCTAGCAGAATATTAGGGAAAATTCAAAATATGTAATAAATTTCCACTGCAAAAAAGTATATATAATAACAGAAAACATTATATTCATAACTGTCAATCTTTCCTCTGCTTTCCTGCAGATTATTCTTTGCTATGTACTTATTTAAGTTTGACTTTAAGATCAATGATTACTAGACCTACTTTTTTCCCCTAATAAATTATACTCCTGATTCTTGTTATTGTGCTCATATATCTTATTTCCTATCCCTGCTCACTCTTCTATTTTAATTCTACTCCTTACCTAGCCTTACTTAACCTCCCTTTTCCTTTCCTTCTTTCTTTATTTCATTCTCATTAATCTATATATCTTATTCCAACTCCCACAATCTAAACATCCTTCTCTACCCCCACCTTATCCTATTCCCTCCCCCCTTTTATTTCTATATGGATTTTGGATGATGTTATACCTTCCATGTAAAATTCTCAATGTAAATTCCCATTATAAATTTCTGGAATTACCAGCCTCCTTTCCCCTTTTAATACCTCTCTGTTGGTTTTTCCTCTGCACTTCATTTCTACAGCAAAATTACTATTTTTTCCTAGATTTTTTTTCTTTTTTTTTTTTTAGAGCCAGATCATACTCAGCTCTGCCCCAATATTTTTGGATTACTGATGTCAATCTTAGACATATAGTTTACATTTCTACGTATAAAACATGAATAGTTTGCCCTTACTGAGTCCCTTGAAATTAGTCTTTTATGTTAGCTTTTATTTGTTAAATTTTCTACTGAGTTTAGATTTGGTTGAGACAATATTCTTAAAATCTAGCAGTTCACTGAATGTTCATTTTTTCATTCGATGATATGCTTAATTTTTCTGGACATAATAGTTTCAGTCACAAGCCTGTTTTGATTGTCAATATATAATATTCCAGCACCTGTGATCTTTTAATATGGCTGCTGATAAATCCTGAAAAATTTTAAGTGTAGCTCCAGTATATTGGAATTGTTTTTTTTTTTTTTTGGTTTGTTGTAAAATTTTCTCTTTGATTTTGGAGATTTCAAAATCTGGCAATAATATTCCTATGTATTTTCCACAAAGAATCTCTTAAAGGTGATAATCATTACTTTTTGTCTATTTCTATTTTCCATTCTAACATTGCAGGACAATTTTCTTTGATTGTTACTTGTACTAACTATTATATCAACTTTTTGTTTTTGTTTTTGTTTTTCACAGTTTTTAAGTAGCCCCCTTATTCTTTTCTTTTCTTTTCTTTTCTTGATCTGTTCTCTAGATCTGCTGTTTTTCTTACAATATGTTTTACATTTTCTTCTATTTTTTTCATTTTTAATATTTTGTTTTATTACTTCTTGGTCTCTTACAGCTTTGCTAGCTTCCCCTCACCCAATTCTAATTTTCAAAGAATTATTTTCTTTTTTGAGACTTTGGATCTTCTTTCCTAGTTGGTTGACTTTCTTTTCATAATCTGCTTGCTTTACCTAGATTTTTTTTTATTATTGCTGCTATTGTTTTTCTTTTTCTTTTAGTTTTTCTTGTCTCTCTCATTTGATTTTTGAGTTCTTCAATAAATTCTTTGAGTTAAGAAAAGCTTTTTTACTTCAGTGTTCTCCTCTGAAGATGAACCCCAGTTTTATGTATTCCCATAGTAAGATTCTATGGTTAGGTTCTTTCTCCTTTGCCTGTTGTTGTTTTTCTAATGAGAGCTTATTAGTGTATCCATCTTTAATTCTAGGAGGAAATACATGGTGCTTCCTACTTCAATTTAGTTTTCTTCTCTAGCCTAGAACCTCAAAACAAGAACTCCAAGCTTCTTTTATGTGTCAATAGCCAGCAGCTTCCTTGCCCCATTCTTTGTATGTGTTCCTTCTCACCTAGGGTGGTATTTCAGCAGCATAGCTGGGCATGGTATTCTTTATCAGCCATGTTTCCCTTAATATTCTCAGATTCAGATTGAGTCCCCATGCTGTCCCAGAGGTGAAAGTTCCTGTGGTTCACCTGGGGTTACCTCTGGACCCCACTAGCCCCATGGATCCCTGCTCACTGTTTAAGGGGAGCTAATCTAAAAGTGTTTACACTTCATGTGGGTTAAACCTTCCTCCTAGAGTCTTTCTTCAGTGGTGTCCCAGGAGGATGCTTAGTTCAGCCTCAGTAGTATTTGTTTTTTTACCTATTTCATCCTGAAGCACAATTTTGTTTTGTTTGTAGGGAAAATTTGGAGAGCTTGAAATTTCCTGATCTACTCTGTCATCTTCCCATAATCTCCTTCTTAGAGTATTGTTTTAAGAATAACTTTGAGTGACTAAGTCATTTTGATTATTATAAATATCCAAATTGACTACAAGGGACATTTGAAGGAAGATGCTGTGCATCTAGAGAAAAAAAGGTGATGAATAGAAGTATGTATAGAATTTTAGATATATGTACATACACATACATATTTGTGTCTAATGGTAGTTATGTCTAGGGAGGGAAGATTATATGATAATTTTATATGTTTAAAAGGAATAGCAAGATATATATAATAGACTTGTAGTTTCATTATAATCACCTTTTCCCTCCTATTCTGTATTATGGAGATGTTTTATGTTATTTAAATTAAGAATAAAATAAATATATATTTTTAGAAAAAATGACATGAAAAAAGAATATATCCAGTGAGCAAAATCAGGAGGTAGGCTGAATTTGAAAAGAAGCAAATTTAGGCTTAATATCAAGGGGATAATATCTTAATCATCATGAAGTGGATTGAGCTGCTAAATGAGGCAGGGGCTTCCCTCCACTTCTGGAGACCTTCAGAGTATAAATGACCATTTCTCAGATATGCTATAGATTCCTAAATGTCTAAAGATTAGGCACTACTGCTGAGATCACTTCCAAATTTAGGATTTTGTAGGCACACACATATTGACTTGCTCCTGTCTATGCATATCACTATATATTTAGTATATACATAAATGTGAATGTATGCACATATATATCCATGCATTTATAGACACAGTTGTATATGTTTATATATGCATGTGCACATATATGTAAACATATTCATACACACAAAACCACATATATGTATGTGTTTAAAAGATAAATCCTACTCTGATACCACATCATGGCATAGAGTAAGCTAAGTTCTCAAAGGCTACAATAACAGTATTTAGGAGATTCTGATTCTATGGTCTAAGTCAGTCAACTCATTAAATCCAGACAATTCCTGTTGGCTCTCTACTGAGCAATGAAATTTTATTTAATTTTTTTTTACCATGGAAAAATGTAAAACAGTGGAAATGGAAAATGACCTTTCATTTTGTATGGTTACTTTCTGCTTTTATAATGATAGTGACAGAATAATCAGAAGGGAAACATAAAGTATTAAAGAACATAAAGTTTTTATATTATAAAGTAATTTTAATTTTGACTACTTGCCAAACTGTTCCCACTTATAATGGCCAAATATTATAACCAACAAATCAAATGATCAATGAATGGACATATTCCTAGAGCATCTGAATCATGTCAATATTGATATTCTTGCTATGAATGGTATTAGAAGAAATGAATAACTTGTAGCCTCATGGAAGGATGGCTTACAAGTACTTTCTTGAAAAAACAACAAAATGAATGCATTGGGTTTTATCATATGTCCAAAGAGTACAAAGCAATGATATTTAATGCCATATCTGGTTATCACATATTGCAATATCAATGATGAGTGTTTGTAAAAGAACACAATGAAAATAATTGGAGCTTATGCAACAATCTTCATTGTAGAGGTCAAAGTGGTAGAGGAATTATATGAAAAACTTGATAGATTCTTATTAAAAGATCATACATTGATACTTGATATTTAAGACCTAACAATAATAATAGAGCATTAATGTTTGCAAATTACTTTACAAATATGTCATCTTCACAATAACTTGGTGAGGAGGGTATTATTATTATTATTTCCATTGTTCAACTGAGGTAGACACAGCTTATGTGATTCACATAGAGTTAAATAGCTAGTAAGCATATAACAATAAAGCTTCACCCATAACAATTAAAACAGAGAAGTAGAAAAGTTGAGGATGGTGAGAGGTGAGATTCAAATAATTGTTTGGAAAAAAAAAAAGATATTTAGAAGGCTAAAACTTCAAAATTTTACAAAAAATCTCATCCACCTACATATATTTTTTCCTTCAAAAAAGTACTGGTAGATACTGGTCTATGGAGAATAAAACTGAATATTTTAACATAAAATGATTTTACTGATATAGGATTTATCCCTGAATCAGTGCATAGATCAAAACTCATTATAGCTAATATCAGAATTTGTAAAGATTAAAAAGAAAGAATAATAATGAGAAGAAGAAATGATGTTCAATTAAAATAATCAACCCTTAATTATTTAAATGAAATAAAAAATGAAAATGAACAATAGAATTGCCTATAATAATTTTATATATAAGTTTAAATAATTGAGTAATTGCAAGTAATTTGAAAGCCAAGATGGTAAAGTAAAGGCAGGTTCTTGGATAAGCCCTTCCAAATTAATGTCCTAACAATATTCAAAATAATGCCTCAAAACAGTAAGTGGAGTGAGAGAACCAACAAAAGAGAGAATGAAACAATTTTTCAGCTCAAGACAGCTTAGAAGGTTGGCAGGCAAAGTCTGTCTCATTGAGGTGAAAGTGGAGAAGACTGGCACAAACCAAGCTTCATCAAGACAGCAACAGGTCTTAGAGGCAACTGAATTAGTGGTAGCAGTGGCTTTTGGTGCTTTTAACTCACAAATAGTAAGGAGATCTGACAAATAGTCAGAAAGGGATTACAGAGGATCTTTTTCTAGCTCTGGAAACAGGATACTATTGAATTTCTCATACACAATTCAAGATTATAGTCCCAGGGTGAGGAGAAGCACTAGCAGGAGCAGGGACCTTCTGATAATAAATATCAGACATATCATTTAAAAGACACACTTTTGCCTCAGATTTTCTCCATTGTGATGGAAAAGATACAATGAAATGTACAGATCAAAGAAGATATTGTGTGGATGATGATATCTTTTAGATGCCCCAATTTGTGAATGATATTGTGTTTATTATATCAAGCCTCAAGGCAATGCAGATCTTCTAGGAAGAGGGCTATAATCACTTAAAGCAATTTAGCTTTCCAATGCCACAGAGCAGGTGGATGAACAATGTCTATTACCCACATTCCAACATGTCATGTATTTGAATGGAAACAATGTAGAGCATGTCCAAACATGTATAATGGAAAAAAAAAACAATATAAATGGACAATATTCTGTGTATGAAGTTAAAAGGGGGAACTAAATGGATTGTTTTAGAAAAATTGCCCAAGTAAATTCTAGTGAAAGTAAACATGGATCTTTTCATAACATTAGTTATTGTTGATGTTCTTATTTTTTCAAAATATAAAATAGCAATGCTTCTCAAAGTCACAAAAATTTCAGTTGAGAACGTATAAGTAGTTGTGACTATTTAATGCATAGAATATATATGATACAACGTATAATTAATGAGGAACTGAAGAATAGGAATAAAAGAAATAATCAAATAATTTTTGGTCTGATGAAACAGACTTGGTTAGACTGATACAATTGTAGTGCCCCATTTCATCCTCTAGCTCAAATGGTACTGCTGGAGTAAACTTTATTCCATTATTTTCCCTCTGTTTAGCATTCCTTCTTTCTTAATAAGACTGTATAGAAAATACCTTCAATTTTGTAAGCTTTTTAGATGATAGAGCATTCTCCCACTGGTAACTAAACATTTTCTAAATTTTGTCTAAAACAATATAGAAGGTTGAACCTCTAGGACTTTTGTGCAGATTCTCCCTCTCACCTGACCCACTCATGTGCTGCTCACTGAATGGATGGAGATTGTACACTGCATCCCTGCTCTAGCAGCTATTTTTCTTTTTCCCTTGGGTCTAGAAATAAACTCTGGTGAAGCTAGTCTGTGAGGGATGACACTAATCTTTATTCCCCTGAACTACAGAATTGTATATGAGGAAGAGAAGTTGATTTGTTTCCATAGTAAATGTGACAGATGACAAATGGATTTCCAGAGTTCTTCAGTGACACCCTTGCAATTTCAGGAGAAAAAAAGGTCTCCAACATGTTGGGTAGATTCCATATAATGAACTTTTGAGATAAGAAGAGCTACATAATATGGATAGGAATAATAGGTTGCCATCTAAATCACTGGAAGGAATGGCCAAATTGAGATGATCAGAAATCCTCAGTATTTAAGATGAAATCATTTCTTAAGTGTCACATGGCCCTTCAAATTCCTATCAACATAGTGACAAGGGAGTTCTACCTTATAAATGCACTGTGTTCCAAAAATTCCATTTACATCATTTTTTTCCTCTACAAGTAAAATATGCTACAAATTATGATAATTTCTTCCTATTGTTTATAAAAACAAGTACAACCTATAAGATTGATCTTAAAAATACTGTATAAATGTAGTAAGATGAGATAGAAATATTATGGAATTGATTTTTTTTCTAAAAACAAACCCACTAAATTTATTATAAAATTAATAAATATAAGTATAATATAAATTAATAATAATTCTATAAAATTAATTTAAACATAACTAGCAGGATTCTCCATGAAATTAGCATAGCTATAAATTCTAATCTCTATGGCAGGTCCCTGATCTTGTCTAAAATATGATAGACAGCTGAAGGAGATTAAGTGCCTCTATGTCTAAGGAGATAATTTTTTATGATTTATGGTTTTAATTGTGAACAGGATTGTAGAAAGAGGTGCTTTAAAACTATTAAATTATATATTAATCAGCTAAAAAAGGGATTCTGGACTCCCTGATAAAGAGTCATTCTTTGTGTGTATGAGACACACATGCATATTTTTGCTTTGGGAGTGAGGCTCAAGCAATTCTTAATAGGTAACAGAAGAGTAAGGAAGTGCTAAAAGAATTCCTATAAGTTAGCAGCATCAGAGGGAACAAGAGACCTGTATTATGACATTTTCTATAACAACAGTAAGGTTAGGAAAATGATCAGAAACAAACATTATAGCATTAGAAATTGGGAGCTAGAAAGGACCTCAGAGGGCATCTAATACAAGCCCTTCATTTCATAGATTAGAAACTGAGGCCCAGAGAAGTTAAATATTGTTTCTAAAACTAAAGAAATATATAACAAAGCCAAGATTTTAATTTAAGTTCTCAGACACAGAGAAATGGGATTGTCTCTGGCAACATCTGAGAAAAAAAATGAATTTTGAACTTATATGGATTGAGTATCTAAGCAAGTGACCATGCAGAGTATACTTTTATTTCTAACTGTTATCAATATAACATATACTATGGAACATTACCAGGAATATTGGATTCTGAATAATTCGTAATATCGTAGGAGAAAGACCAACTGTTTAAAACCACCGTAGAGGCACACCTCAAAGGGCAATGTAATACTCTAGTCTGACTGCATCACAACAGAATGTAGATGAAATGACAAGAATGACAAGGCAGGAGGTAGTTAACTTTTCACTTACTGAAAAATTGAACACTTCTCCCAAAGAGCTAGAAAGTTAAGCTTTATAGCAATTGACATTTGCCAGTTACGGGTGAATATTAAATCATTGATGGGCAGAAAGCTTATAAAGAAGGACAGAGAGAAAAATATTCATTTTATTTATATTAATATTATCATAAGAGTACATAAAATACACATCTGTTTATACTACCTATAATCCATCCAATATGCTCAAAGTCTAAGACTAAAGGTAACTGTATGGTAGAGCCCACAATCCCAGGAAGGCTTTACTCATTTTTAATTATTCCTCTTTCCTACTTCTAAATTACACCCTCTAACTTAGCTAAAAGTATAATATTGACTAGCACTCTGCTAATGTAAATTATTATGAAGAATGTCTCTTTCAAAGATTAAATGCCCAGGAAATTATTCCCATGATAAACTGTTCTTAATTTCCAATGAAACTCCCCAGCTATCAAGCAAGCCTGCTCAAATGTAGCACTTTATGATATGGTTTATCTTTTTCCAAAATATATTATTCTCTTACATTTTTCTTGGAGTAGTCACCAACATATTAGCCAATCCACAAAATAATTACTACTATCAAAATTTTTAAAAATAATCCCAAAGAAAGGAAAATGATTTGGGGATTGAATAATTATTTTGAGAACTCAACTTTTCTTGGGATGTTGCACAAGTAGTATATTCATAAATATTGTTCTATAGAAGCAATAAACAATTCTTAGGTTTTATTTTTAAAAGTCACTAAGAGACTATTTGCAAGAATAAACACCTGTGATTTAATCCCTTTGGTAATTCCCATGGGATGATATAGATCAGCAGCTCTGATCCATACATTTAGAGCTGGGAGGGAACTTGGCAGTTATGTAGGCATATCTCCTCATTTTCCACATGTGGACTTGAAAAGATAAGTGACTTTCCTAGGGTCACAAAGATGGGAAGTGACAGAGGAAGGATTTGAATCTAGGTCCTTTGCAAATTTAATGCTTTTTCCATTATCCATCATGCTTCTCTATATATCAAATAGCTAGGGCACTAAGAGATTCACTGACTTGCCTCTGGTCAAAGAGGCATCAAAAATAAGACTTGAATCCAAGTGTTCCCAAATTCAAAAGTAGCTCTCTCTCCACTAAGTATGCTGTCTCTTTACCATTATCATACTTAATATTATATTTGTGTGTTTGCATATATATGTGTAACAATTTATAATAGAGTGATGAAAATATAATCATGTGAAAAGTTTAAATACTGATTGCAATGCAAATGAAATGAATGCTAAAGGATATTAGAATACACTTTAAATGCAATGATCTTGATGAAAATGGATTTAAAATGAAATAAGGTTCCCTTCTTTCAGAAGAACACTAGACTACAGATCTAGAATGTTGCATAAACTACCAGATAGTTTCTATGTTACTTTTTTGCTTTACTGATAATTCTAGATAGGCAAAAGTACTGGGAGAAGTCCATAGTGTAAAAAGCAATAGACAACAATAAACATTTAAAATAACAAGCCATTACAAAATAATGTGTATATTTAGTAACATTTGATTAGGATGCTGGCTACATTTAGATTTATGACCATTTTTTTTTCTCAACTGTTTTTTTCCTCTTTTTAAAATCTTTGTTGAAAAATGTGTCTCAAAGATGGGTTAAGAAAGGAGTAATATATTCAGAAATGAATGAGTTGCACTAGTCAATAATTGTAGTAATCTACTGTTTGAAAAATCCAAAAACTTTAGCTTCTGGGATGGTAACCCACTATTTGACAAAAATTGTTGAGGAAACTAGAAAACAGTATGGCAAAAATTAGGTATAGCCCAAAATCTCATACGGTATGCCAAGATAATTTCAAAATGTGTTCATAGTTAATATAAAAAGGATGATACTATAAGCAAATAAGAAGAACACTGGATAGTCTACGTGTCAGATGTTTGGAGTCTTTCTCTAAACTTATGATCAAACATGAAACAGAGAACATTATGAAATGCAAAATTTTGATTACATTAAATTAAAAAGGGTTTTCACAAACAAGATCAATGCAGTCAAAATTAGAAGGGAAAAAGAAAAGCTCTAGATAAAAAGAAAAGTGCAAGATGTTTTTTATTGCCAGTGTTTCCAATAAAAGCCTCAATTCTCAAATATATAGATAAATGACTTAAATTTGTAAGAACAGAAGTCATTCCCCAATTGATAAATGGTCAAAATGTTATGAACAATTTTCAGATGAAGAAATTAAAGTCATCTATAGTTATATGAAATGCTCTAAATCACTATTGTTTAGAGAAAGGCAGCTCTGAAGTAGCACACCTTACACCTAATTGTTGGGTCATACTACAGGAAAAGATGATAGTTATTGAAAGGGATGGGGAGAAACTTATCCAGCCATCATGGAGACCAATTGGAACTGTGCCCAAAGAGACATGAAACAGTATGCTCTTTGATTTGCAGTATCACTATTAGGTCTGTGTCCCAAAGAGATAAAAAAGGAGGAAAAAGGCTTCACATGTGCAAAAATGTTTGTAGCAGATCTGTTTGTGGTAGCAAGGAATTGGAAAATGAATAGATGCCCATCAGTTGAGGAATGAATGAATAAGTTATAATATGTGAATCAAATGGAATATTATTGTTCTATAAGAAATAATGTGCAAACTGATTTCAAAAAAGCCTAGAAAGACTTAGATGAATTGTTGCTGAGTGAAGTAAGAACAAGAATATTGTACTCAATAACAGCAATAGTATGTGATGATCAATGATGATAGACTTAGCATTTCTCAGGAATGCAGTGATTAAAGACAATTTCAATAGACTTGGGATGAAAATACCATCTGCATCCAGAGAAAAAATTAAGGAAACTGAATGCTGATACATCATTTTCACCTTTATTTGGTTGCTTTTTGTTCCTCATGGTTTCCCCCTTTTGTTCTGATCTTTATTTCATAAATAACTAATATGAAAATATGTTTAAAATAATTATACATGTATAACCTATATCAGATTGCTTGCTGCCTTGAGGAGGGGGAAAGGAAGGGAAAAAAATGAAACTCAAAAATCTTATAAAAATTAATGTTGAAAATAATCTTTACATATAATTAGAAAATAAAATACTAATGAAAAGAAAAAATGAATGTGCTATAAAAACAAAAGGTATCAACATAAAATTTAAATTCAATTAATTTTTTAGAGTTGATCATGCATTCTATTCTTCCTCTTTCAAAATAAGACATTTATTTATATTTTTGTCAAAAAATATCAGTTAATTTCCAATACATCTGCCTCCTACTAAGATTTTATTTATATTAAGAATGACATTATACTTAAACTAGTTTAAAAGATATTAGAAAAGAAATTACATGGCTAGTCAATCTGAGTAGCCCAGTACTTGATATTAATGAAGTTGAAGCAGTACTTGACTTGACAATCATCAATAAAATTTAAGCAAACGAAAGAGTGAGAAGAAAATAGCCTGACAACGTAGTTTATCCTTAGAAAGAAGGCATTCACACAAAGCAATTCTTTCCAAACATAATTTAAAAGTGTTTCCCACCCTATTCTATCAAATTATTCCTCATTTCTTCATTAAATTCACAAAATAGAAAAGGTACATAAAAATTCATCTCATTTATTAAGTACCTACTACATACTACCTACTACATACCTACAAACAGTGTGCTGACAGCATATATTTATTTTCTTAAGACAAAAAAAGCAAAAGAATACTATGTGCATGGACCTCTTATAAGATATCACAACTGCACGAGAAAAAAATTTTTTTTTTTCCTATACATTATCTCTTCATTTGTGTACTACATTTTGATATTTCTTCTTTTTATTGCTCATCATAAAAATAATGAGAAGTGTTAGATTTGGAGTGAAAACTAGGTGAGGCACTTATCTAGCCATATGTTTATGGAAAAAACTACTTTACTTAGCCTGGTTTTCTAATCTGTAAAATGGCAATAATAATAATGAAATGACTAACCTCACCAAACTGTTGTAAGTAATGTAATTTCTAAACTTTAAGTGGATTTAAAAATATGACCTTTTTGTTGATGAGCATAGGGAAGTACAACTCCCTCTTTCATCACAGTAGCTCCAGATATAGAAACTCATTTAGCTAAAGTTGATCAGCAACCAATTTTATATAGTCTTGGAGTAAGTATGGTTAGTTGGTTTGGAGTCATGACAGCCAGATTCAAATTTCACCTTCAAACCTATTTTCTATCACTGGGAAAATATCTTTATTTTTTGGACCTTTGTTTTCTTATCTGTTAAAAATATAGACAGATAGATAGATACTTAGATAGAGAAATAGATAATTATATGTATAAGATCTACCTCATGGAATTATTTTGAGTTTCAAAAGAACCATTAATCAATCAATCAACAAATATTTATTAAACACCTATTATGTGCAAGGCATTGTGCTAATGTAAAGTACTTTGTAAGCATAAAATATAGATATACATTATTATGATTAGCAGCATGGTTTTAAACATCAAACATTAAATACAATATAAATATAAATTATTATTATTATCATTTTACTGATAGATATGATGGCACAATGGATATCAAGCTAGCCTTGAAGATAAGAATACCTCTGATACATAAGATGTGACCTAGGTAAATCCCTCAGCTCCTCAACAATCTAGGCAATACTCAAAGATTTTACATTTTAATGTAGGTACCAGCATGTACTAAAAGAATATTTTTTCACTTGAGAGATCTCTATACTAATAAAAAAAAATACAAGTCTAGTCCCTAAACTTATAATTTTTTAAATAATAGCTAACATGTATATGTATTTCTTAGACATTTCACAATTAATTTTTCATTTGATCCTTAGAACAACTTTGAGAGACAGGAGTTGTTATTATCCCTATTTTATAGCTATGGAAACTGAAACATAGAGAGATTAAGTGAGTTGCCTATGGTCACATAGCTAATCAGTGTCTGAGCTTACTTGAATTTAGATCTTCTTGACTACAGGTCTAGCACTTAATTTTATTGTGCCAACTAGCTTCCTGGTAATTCTATAATTATTAGATGTTAGACAATTTTCTGGGACCTTACCCAGGGTCACATGGCTTACATATATTAGAAGCAAAACCTGAACTCAGTTCTGCTAAATTCCAAGGCTGACCCTTGATCCAGTATACCATGATGCTTAGTATAATCATCATCATCATCATCACCATCAATTATTTGAGAATAGGGAGATAGATAGAAGTAATAAATTGAAATTAAATTATCATAATTAATTTTAAAAATTACTTTCAATTCTTCATTATACTAGGCAAAAAACCAATGGAGATAATTAACTGCTTATTACTTATAGTTTCTATTTGATTAGATGCAGTAGTACATAGAACACCATGCACATTCATGTTTGTTTACATATTGAGAAACTGCTCTAATTGGCTTAATCTTTTAGTTGCCATCTTCATGCCTTACATTAGGAGTCCTCAAACTAGGGCCCACAGGCCAGATGCAGCCTGCTGAGGACATTTATGCCGCCCGCCCGGTTATGGCAAAATCAGATTGGAAGTGATGTTCAACCTAAACTCGTGTTAGCAATGCACACTTCTGGCACTGGGCTGAGGCGGCAGAAGCAGAGTGTGAGGCGATACTGAGGTGAGGTGAATTCCCAGGCCGGGGTATATGGTGTGGGGAAGGGAGAGAAATGCAGAAGGTGGAGAACTACCACAACAGACAAGTGCAAAAGATGTACAGTGCATGCTCATGGCAGGGGGAATATATGGGCTGTGTCTGGTGCGCGGGTATAGTAACAGTTAGTACCACAAGTCCCAGCTTGACTCTACCATTGTCATTATAATGTAATGACAATGTAATGGCTTTTTCTCTAGTGCATGTTGCGGTACTGACTGCTATTGTCGCCCAAAGTGAGGCTCTTGGTACCAGGCCATGGCCCTGTATCCATAGTGACTTCATATCTGGCTGTTGTGGCCATCAGTTTTATCATTGTGTGTATGTTCTGTAGTTTCATAAAGAGATGCAATATTACTAATATATGAATCACTGGGGGTCTGATCTTAGTGCCCCCCCACTTATCCTGAGTATGAGGGGGTAAAGAGCTGGTGTACTATTACATCCCCCTCCATATTATTTTTTTAATTTATTAATTTTATAATTATAATTTTTTTGACAGTACATATGCATGGGTAATTTCTTTTTACAGTATTATCCCTTGTATTCACTTTTCCAAATTTCCCCCTCCTTCCCTTTACTCCCTCCCCTAGATGACAGGCAATCCCATATATATTAAATGTGTTACAGTATAACCTAGATACAATATATGTGTGTAAAACCAAATTTCTTGTCACACGGTTAAGAATTGGATTTGGAAGGTATAAGTAACCTGGGTAGAAAGACAATAGTGCAAACATTTTACACCCTTTTCCTTCTCTGGGTGTAGCTGTTTCTGTCCATCATTAATCAACTGGAACTGAATTAGATCTTCTTTACGTTGAAGATATCCACTTCAATCAGAATATATCTTCATACAGTATTGTTGTTGAAGTGTATAGTGATCTCCTGGTCATGTTCATTTCACTCAGCATCAGTTCATGTAGGTCTCTCCAAGCCTCTCTGTATTCATCCTGCTGGTCATTTCTTACAGAGCAATAATATTCCATAACCTTCATATACCATAATTTACTCAACCATTCTCCAATTGATAGACATCCATTCATTTTCCAGTTTCTATCCACTACAAAAAGAGCTGCCACAAACATTTTGGCATCATACAAGTCCCTTTCCCTTCTTTAGTATTTCTTTGGGATATAAGCTTAGTAGTAGCACTGCTGGATCAAAGTTTGCACAGTTTGATAACTTTTGGGCATAATTCCAAATTGCTCTCCAGAATGGCTGGGTTCTTTCACAACTCCACCAACAATGCATCAGTGTCCCAGTTTTCCCACATCCCCTCCAACATTTATCATTATCTTTTCCTGTCATCTTAGCCAATCTGACAGGTGTGTAGTGGTATCTCAGAGTTGTCTTAATTTGCATTTCTCTGATCAGTAGTGATTTGGAACACTCTTTCATATGAGTGGATATAGTTTCGATTTCCTCATCTGAAAATTGTCTGTTCATATCATTTGACCATTTACCAATTGGAGAATGGTTTGATTTCTTATAAATTAGAGTCAGTTCTCTATATATTTTGGAAATTAGGCCTTTATCAGAGCCTTTAAATGTAAAAATGTTTTCCCAGTTTGTCACTTCCCTTCTAATCTTGTTTGCATTTGTTTTGTTTGTACAAAAGCTTTTTAATTTGATGTAATCAAAATCTTCTATTTTGTGATCAATAATGATTTCTAGCTCTCCTTTGGTCATAAATTCCTTCCTCCTCCACAAATCTGAGAGGTAGATTATCCTCTGTTCCTCTAATCTATTTATGATCTCATTCTTTATATCTAAATCATGGACCCATTTTGATCTTATCTTGGTATATGGCGTTAAGTGTGGGTCCATATCTAATTTTTGCCATACTATTTTCCAGTTTTCCCAACAGTTTTTTTCAAATAATGAATTTTTATCCCAAAAGTTGGTATCTTTGAGTTTGTCAAACACTAGATTGCTATATTTGTACCCTATTTTGTCCTGTGTACCTAATCTGTTCCACTGATTGACTAGTCTATTTCTTAGCCAATACCAAATGGTTTTGGTGACTGCTGCTTCATAATACAGCTTTAGATCAGGTACAACTAGACTACTTTCATCTGACTTTTTTTTTTCATTAATTCCCTTTAAATTCTTGACCTTTTGTTCTTCCATATGAATTTTGTTGTTATTTTTTCTAGGTCATTAAAATAGTTCCCCTCCAGACTCTTAAGGTCCTCATATACTTGTGCTGCTTCAAGTCACATGATGACCTACTCAGAAGCTCCAGTGTACTATTTGTCACTGAAGCTCATTCTGCACATACAATATATCATATAGTTATATACATATATGCACAGTCTTGCCTGCAATTATGATAAATTACAAGTGTAGCACGTATGATAATGCAGCGCTGGATCATGAGAACTGATCCTAGTATTCAGAGGAAGCCAGGGCATTTGGGAGGGCCTCCTGAGCGGTGACTTGTGTGCAGTGAAGGTCTGAAACAGGAGAGAGAGTGTGGGAAATGGAGGCATCACAGCGTAGAGGCAGCTTGGAGGAAGTTGGGCATTGCAGTCTGTATGTCTCTGAGTGGGCAAAGTTATTGCTGGTGTATTATTTTTGTAGCACTGTATATATTGGTATTTTACTAATAGCAACTTGAAATCCCTTAGAAATAATGATGTCAAGAAAAAGAAAAATTGACTTGGAGTGTAGGATATTCAAAGAACAATGGACTTATGATTATTTTTTCATGCAGTACAAGGAAAGAGCTATATGTCTGATATGCCAGAATATAGTGTCTGTGTTAAAAGAATATAATTTGTATCGACTCTATGAAACTCAACATAAAGATAAATATGATTGTTTGTTGGAGAAGTGAGAAAACATAAAATATTAAAACTGAAAACATTGACAACTCAGCAAAATATTTTTGTGAAGCAGAAGCAGCTAAATATTTCATCACTGTGAGCAAGTTTTCAAGTTGCCAAGCTAATAGCACATACTGGAAGACCATCTGTGGAAGGAGAATTTGTTAAAGAATGCCTTCTTCCTGTTGCCAAAGAGATGTGTCCAGAAAAGGCCGATTTATTTAGTACAGTGCGTCTTTCAGGACCTACAATTACATGGAGGATTGAATAAATGGGAGACAATCTGCATCAGCATTTGCAAAACTCCACAAAAAAAATTCATATTTTTCCTTGGCACTCGATGAAAGCAATGATGTTCATGATTCTGCACAACTTTTAATTTTTATTAGTAGAATGAATGATTATTTTGAAGTCATAGAAAAGCTTGCTGCACTGCAAACCATCAAAGGAACATCTATAGGAGAGGATTTCTATGAAAAAGTTTGCCAAACTATGAATGGTTTGGAGCTGGACTGGGGTAAACTAGCCATGTGACAACTGATGGTACCCCTAGCATGATGGCGTCTAAGAAAGGAGTAACTGCTCACATTAACCAAGAGATGGACAAACATAATCATTCTCATCCAATAGTCATATAATGCCTCATCCACCAACAAGCAATGTGTAGTAAATCACTGAAGTTGGACTCTGTTATGAAAATTGTGGTATCTTGTGTTAACTTCATTAGAGCTAATGTAATAAATCACAGACAATTTCAGGAATTTCTGTCTGAGCTAAATGTTGAGTATGAAGATATTCTATATCATAAAGAAGTCCGTTGGCTGAGTCGAGGGAGAGTTTTGAAATGTTTCTATGACTTACTTCCACAGATTACAACTTTTCTGCTTTCAAACAAAAAAAGAAGTGCCAGAGCTCAGTGATGCAGAATGGCAATGGTACCTTGCTTTTCTAACAGATGTAACAGAGCTACCCAACAATTTCAATATGCAACTTCAAGGAAACGGGAAGCTCATCTGTGATATGCAATCACATGTCAAAGCATTTGAAGTAAAATTAGGCCTCCTCATCAAACAAGTGAAAGAGGAAAACTTCAGCCATCTCCTCACAACTCAAAATCTGTTAGCAGAAAAACCATTGATTGCATTCCCAAACAAAACATGTGTAGATTCATTGGAAAAACTGCAAAAGGAGTTCCAATTTAGATTTAAAGAGCTTCATCTCCATGAACAGGGCATACAGCTTTTCCGTAACCTATTTTCTATTGACATTGAAAATGTGGATACAATTTAACAAATGGAACTGGCTGAACTGCAGAATTGTCACTCTCTGAAAGACGCATTCAAGTCACGCAGCCTTCATAATTTCTATGCATCTCTCCCCTCTGCGACATATCCTCATCTCAGGAACCATGCACTCAAAATGGCAACCATCTTTGGCAGCACTTATGTCTGTGAACAGACTTTTTTCTAGAATGAAATATTTGAAATCTCCAACTAGATCAAGACTAGTGGATGCATACTTGCATCACTTGTTACGACTAGCAGTGACAAATATGGAACCAGACATTGACCATCTCATTAGCCAAAAACAGGCCCATAGTTTCCAATGAAATACTGGTAAGTTTGTTGATTTAACTTTACTTCATTTTAAATATTGTATTTGTTCCCATTTTGTTTCTTCACTTCAAAATAAGATATATGCAGCATGCATAGGAATTTGTTTATAGTTTTTGTTTTTACTATAATCTGGCCCTCCAACAGTCTGAAGGACAGTGAACTGGCCCCCTATTTAAAAAGTTTGAGGACCACTGCCTTACATCAAAACTACATAGTTTAAGCTCCGTGTCAGATTGCCAATCACCATTTCATTAATGTGGCTGAAAAGGGCCAGCAGATTTATTCTGTAATCTGATAGAGTGATGAGTTGACTAATAACATGATAATCTCTTAACATGATTTTCTACAGTACGGAATTTACCTTAATTATTAACACATGCCTCCTCAGATTTTGATTCCCTCTTCTCCTCCTCTTTTTAAATTGCAATTAGAACTGAGCAAGTGGAAGCTAGTAACTCCATGCCATTTCAGGAAATAATAAAATAAAGTCAAAAGAATGAAAAAAATTGAATAAAATGTAAAATATTTCATTGGAAAAACAACTGATGTAGAAAATAGATCTAGGAGAAAGACATGATAAAAAAACTGACTAGCCATCACATTTTTTTTTTTTTTTTTGCTGAAGCAACTGAGGTTAAGTGAATTGCCTGGGATCACATAGCTAGGAAGTATTGTCTGAGGAACCCATCATAGGTTCAAGAAATGATAAATGCCATAATATATTAGATCTAGAGTGAAAAATAAAAATTGAAAGAATCTACTAATAACTTCCTGAAATAGGTATCAAAATAAAAACTCAAAGGATTATTATAGCCAAATTCCAGAGGCCAAGGAGAAAATGCTGAAAGCAGACAGAAAAAAAATCTTTGAAACATCATGGAGTCACATTCAGGATCACACAACATATAGCATCAGCCACTGTGAAGGAGTTGGAGGTCTTGGAATATGAAATGCTTGAAAGCAAAGGAGCCAGGATTATTCATCAAAGCTGAGGATAATCTTTTGGGGGAAAATAGAGATCAATGGAATAGAAAATTTCCAAGCATTCCTGATTAAAAGACCAAATCTGAACAGAAAATTTGGCATTCAAACACAAGAATAAAGAGAAGCACAAAAAGATAAATATGAAAGAAAAATCATAAGAGATTTAATAAGGTAAAACTATATGTATTCCTATATAGCAAGATGACATGTGTAACTATTAATAATTTTATTATTATTAGGATGCTTAGGAGAATTCCACATAGAGAAATAGCATGGTGGATTGTGTTAGGATAATCTCTAAAAATGGAGTGATAAGAAAAAGGGGTGCAGTAAGAATAAGGAGAAGAAAGATGAAGAATGTGGAAATTATCTCACATACAATACTTTTTACAATGGAACAGAACCGGAGAGAATATTTGAATTTTACTGTCATCTCAATTGGTTCAATGATGGAAAATATGCACACAAGCACATATGTAGACATACATTCATCCATTTCTTTCTTATTTGAACACACACATCATTCATATGATCATGGAAATCTGTCTTATCCAACAAGAAATTAAGAGGGGGGAATAAATGGGTAACTAAAAAGAGGAGGCAGTGGTTAGGAGCAAAATTAATTTTTGAAAAGGGACAGTATGAAAAAGAGAGAAGGAAAAATAGAATAAAATAGGATGGAGAGAAATGTACAGTTATTAATTATAACTACAAATATCAATGGGATAAATTCACTCTAAAATGGAAGGAGATAGTAGAATGGATTAGAAACCAGAATTTTACAATATATGTTAAAATGAGGGGCTAAAGCAGATTCTATTTTGCTTCAGTTGAAATAAAAATAAAGGCAAGGATAGCAATCATGATATCAGATAAAACAAAAGGAAAAAAATGTAATGGTATCAATAAACATTAAATTAAAGCAGTTATTACAAGCAATTTGGCCCAATTATATGCCAGTGAAACTGACAATCTATTATCCAGATTAAGAGAAGAGGAAATAGAATACTTAAATAACTCTACATTGAAAAAAAGAAATTTAACATGCCATAAATGAGTTCTCTAACAAAAAGTCCCTAGGATCAGAAAGATTTGCAAGTGAACTCTACCAAGCCTTTTGAAAAATTAATTATATTATATAATTTTTTAAAAAAGAGTAAATGAAAGTCCTACCAACTTCTTTCTATGTCACAAGTACAGTTTTCATAACTTAACCAGAGAAAATAAAATGGAGAAAGAAAATATAGTGCAATTCCCCTAATGAATATCAATGTAAAAATTTTAAAAATATACTAACGAGGAGACTAGATAAAAATCATATATTATAACCAGGTAAGATTTATATCAAGAATAGAAGACTACTTCAATATCAAGAAAACCATAACTATAACTGACTATCAATAACAAATATTAAAAAATTATATAATTATATCAATAGATGCAGAAAATTTTGAGAAAATACAATATCCATTCCTTTATTATTTTTTTAAATAGAAAGCATATTAACAGTCACAATAAAAGATTTCAGGTCTTGGAATCTTCTCTTCTGACAATCAAAAGAACTATGTTTGTGGCCAAAAATATCATATCCAGCAAAATTATCTATAATATTTAATGAGAAAAAAATGGACATCCAATGAACTTGAAGATTTTCAGGACTTTTTATCAAATCAAAATTGACATATAAGAGCCAATCTCAAAGATCAGTTTCAAGGACCTCAACATGGACAAATTGTTTATATTCTTTTTACATGAAAAATATATACCATATGTTTAAGATTGGCATCAACAATAGGGTAGCTAGAGAGAAATACTGGGGCAGAATTAAGGTAAAAATAGTAATTATGGTATTTGTATGAAGTGCAGAGGAAGAATAGAAATAGAGGTATTAGAGAGGAAAGGAGGGCTCACAGCTCTGAAAACTTACTCACATTGGGAATGGGGTAAATAGACAACACAACATATATACCATAAAGGGTATAGCACTCTCCAAAATTTATAAAGAAATAAGGGAAAAGGAATTGGTGAATAGGGAAGTAAAGGGTGGGGGAAGAAGTCAAAGGAGGGATTCTTGGGAGGGGGAGGTTAAGTAATAAAAAGGCAAGTTAAGGAACAGAATTAAAGCAGAGTCAGCAGGGATAGGAAAGATATGTGTATATGTGGGGGATGTATGTATGCATATGTATCTTTATATCTACATATGTATACATAAATATATATATTTTTAAGAAAATCAACAAAATCCTTCTAAGACCAAGAGTGAGCATTATCTGTAATGAGGGTAAACATAATAACATCAGGGGGTGAAGCAAGACTGTCCATTATCACCATGATTAGTCAAAATTGTACCAGAAGTACTTGTTATAGGAATGAGACAAGTAAAAGAAATTGAAGAGGGAAAAAAAAAAAGCAACGAGGAAATAAAACTTTAACTCTTTGTAGATAATATAATGGTACAATTTAGAAAACCCTGAAGTGGAGGGGAGAGCCAAGAAGACAGAGTAAAGGCAGGAACTAATCTAAGCTCTCTCCCAAACCACTTCAAATTCATTTAAATAATGATTCTAAACAAATTTTATGACATCAGAACACCCCAAAAGATGGAATAGAACATTTTGCAACAATGGAAAATGTTCTTAGAGTTTAACAGAAAAATTCTTTAATATCAGAGTTGGAGTCTAGCCTGCAGCCCTGGTCCCCAGCTCCAGCTCCACACCAGTAAAGCAGGAATGAATCTAGGGACTTCTAAATCAACATCAGTAATAATGGCTTTCAGATCTCTCAGCCCAGATACACCAAAGAAGACTTGAAAGGTCAGCAGAAAAGACCCTGGTCCTGGCAAAGCAAGATCTCCAAATATGAAGCAGCACTGGCAGTTTCTAAACCTCTCAGCCCAGAAACATCAAAGATTAATTGGAAGGTATATAAGAAAGTTTTATCATTAGGGTGAGAGGACCTTGGGAAACCAGCAAAAAAAGAGTGGGCATGAGCAGTGGTGGCAGTGACAGCTTCCTGAGGCATCAGCCCACAAGAGCTCTCTTCATCAGCAATGAGGAAGGACTCCATTGCTTTGACATACTAAATCTTACAACTAGTGAGGCAGGCACATCTAACAGTTCCAGGGAAGAAAAGAGAGCTTATAGTCAGATCCTTAGAAGGATTCCTGAAAACAGCTGTACAAAACTATTGAAGTTCAGGAGAGTGCACTCTCCCTCCTGCAAACAGACCCCTACTTTAACAAACAGTTACAACCTGATTAATAGGTTAGGAAAAATGAGCAAGAAACAGAAAACATTTCTGACCATAGAAAGTTACTGTGGTGACAAAGAAGATCAAAACACACTCAGAGGAGAATTGCAAAGTTAAAGCTCTTACATCCAAAGCTTCAAAGAAAAAGAAGGATTGCTATCAGGTTACAGAACCTTTGTTTTGAAAATCAAATAAGAGAGATAGAGGGAAAATTTGGAAAAGAATTGAAAGAGGTGCAAAAGAAATTACAAAAAGCTAAGGAGGAGAATTCCTAAAAAACAAATTGGCCAAATGGAAAAAGAAGCACAAAAGCTTACAGAAGAAAATAATTTCTTAAAAATTAGAATTGAACAAATGAAAGCTAATGACTTTATGACAAATCAAGGCACAGTAAAGCAAAACACACACACAAAAAAGGAAAAAAGTGAAATACCTTATTGGAGAAACAACTGACCTAGAAAATAGATCCAGGAATTTTAAAATTTATAGTCAGGATTTAAAAATTAATGGTCTACCTGAAAGCCATAATAAAAAAAAGACCCTGGACATCATCTTTCAAAAAATATTGAGGAAAATTGCCCCATATTCTAGAACCAGAGGATAAAACAGAAATTGAAAGAATTCATTGATCACCTCCTGAAGGACATTCCAAAATGAAAATTACCAGGAATATTATAACCAAATTCTAGAATTCCCAAGTCAAATATTACAAGCATTCAGAAATAAACAATTCTTTATCATTATAGTGTGGCCACATTGAGGCTAACACAAGATCTAGCAGCTTATATATTAAAATACCAAACCAGAGGGCTTGGAATATGATATTTTGAAGAATAGTGGAGCTGGGATTATAATCAAGAATCACCTTCTCAGCAAATGCTTTAGAAGAAAAGGTGGAAATTCAATGAAATGAGGATTTTAAAGCATTCATGATTTAAAAAAACAACATAGCTTAAGAGAAAATTTGATTTCAAATGGGACTCAGGAGAAGTATAAGGTGATAATCAGGAAAGCGATATCTTAAGGGAATTAATAACGTTTTTCTGTTTTCACTCCTACATGGAAAAATAATAGTTGTATGCCATTAGAAATTTCTAATTATTATGGCAGTTAAAGGAAGTATATATAGACAGAGGGCACACAAGTTGAATATGAAGGGATAACATCTAAAAAAAGTTAAATTAAGGGGTGAGAGAGCAATGTATTTAGTGAAAGGAAAGGGGAGAAAAAGAGTAGTGTCAATTATCTGCCATAAAGAGACAAGAAAAAAGTGGAGGGGAAGAAGGAGAGGAGAGTGAACCTTACTCTCATCAGAATTGACTCAAAAAAAAAATACACTCAATATGGATATAGAAATTTATCTTTCCCTAATGGAAGATAAGAGCGGAATGGAATATGGGAACCATCAGCATTTCTACACATTACTAACAAAACTCAGAAGGAAGATATAAAAAGAGAAATCCCACTTAATATTGTTATTGTTCAATCATTTCAATTGTGCCTGACCCTTCATGATACTATTTGAGACTTTCTTAGCAAAAAATACTGGAGTAGTTTGCCATTTCTTTTTCTAGCACAGATGAGAAACTGAGGCAAACTGTTACGTGGATTGCCTAAGATCACATAGCTACCAAATTTGAGCAAAGAGAGTTGACAATCCCTGACTCCAGACCTGACATTTTATCCATTATAACACCAAACTCCTCAAAAAGAACTAGCTGAATCCTGGCTCTGAATCTCCTCCAGCTCTTGTCCTTCTCCAGTCCAGACTGCTTCTTCCTGACTGCCATCTAAACTCAATCTCCCAGTCAGACTAGACCTCTCAAACCCAATGCTGCCCTCTTTTATCCTAGCAGAGATTGGGCTAGTGAGAACTCTTACAGCCAATGAACTTGCTCCTTTTAAAGGTGTGAACTCCTTTAAATATGTAAACTCCTCTAAATATGCAAAACTCCTCTTCAGAAGTCCAAAGGTGTAAACTCCTCTTAAAGGCCCCAACCAAAGGTGTGAATTGTGAGCTAGAGAATTGCCCAGACAACCTGAGTTATCACCTTGTAATCCTAACAAATTACAAAGCACTTCTTACACAAAGATAGATCTAAACAATTAGATAACTATTAATTATTAATGAGTATACTGAGCTAATATAAGAAAAAATTCTACCTACGTTAATTTATTCAGCTCCATACCAATCAAATTTCCAAAAATCATTTTATAAATCTAGAAAAATAATGGCAAAATTCATCTAGCAAAACAAAAGATCGAGAACATCAAAGGAATCACTTTTTAAAATTGAAAAAAGTAATCTAACAATAACAGATTTTAAACTATATTACAAACAAATAGCCATCAAAATTATCTGGTATGTGCTAAAGAATAAAACAGTGGATCAATGGAATAGATTAGGTACACAATATATAGTAGAAAATGACCAGCACTATTGCTTTTGATATACCTAGAAATATAAGATTTGGAGCAAGAACTCATTATCTGATTTTAAAAATGGAAAATATAGAAAGCATTCTGGCAGAAGCTAGTCATAGATCAAGCCCTCTCATCAAATATCAAAATAATGTCACAAAGGTACAGGCTTCAAATATAAAGGGGGTTGTCACAAGCAAATTAAAGAAACATGGAAAAATTTACCTGCCAAATCCATGAATAAGAAAGAGAAGGCTTTATGACCAACCATGAGATTGAAAGAATCACAGAAAATAAAATTGATAATATTATTAGATGAAAATTCAATGCAAACAAAATTAGAAAAAAAATAAATGGGAGGGGGGCTTATATAGCAAGTTTATGTACAAAGAATTCACTTCCCAAATGTATAAGGAATAGAACAAAATTTATAGAAATAAGAACCACTTCCTAATTGACCAATATTATAAAAATGTAAATGATAAATGTTGGAGAGCATGTGAAAAAACAGAGACATCAATGCACCTTTAGTAGAGCTGTCTCTACTATTCCATAAAATATTCCATAAAACAATTTGGAACAATACACCAAAAGCCATACAACTGTGCATACACTTTTACCCAGAAATAGTACTACAAGGTATATATCCAAAAGAAATCAAAGAAAAAGGAAAAGTATCTACATGTATACAAATATTTATAGAAGTTCTTTTGGTGGTGGCAAAGAATCAAAAATTGAGGGCATTCCATCAATTGGGGAATAGCTGCAAAAGTTGTGTAACATTAATTGTGATAGAATACTTGTATTATAAAAAATAATGAGAGGAACTGTTTCAGAAAAAGCTGAGAAAACATAAATAAATTGAGTTAAAAGAGCAAAACCAGGGGAACATTGCATAGAATAACAACAATATTGTAAAAAATGAATGACTGAAAGAACAACTACTCTGATCAAAACAATGATCCAAGACAATAACAAAGGACTCATAGTAAAAAATACTGTTCACCTTTTAAGAGAGAAGTAATACATTCTAAGTGAAGATTGAAACATATTGTTTTGGGAACTCAATGTTTTAAAAATAATATCATTAATAAATAATTTAAAAAGATTTTTTAGCATGAAATTGATTGGTTTAGCCTTTGAAAAAACAATTCCCCCCACTATACATCTCTTCACTGGCTAAGATGACAAAAGAACAAATGATAAATGTTGGAGGGGATGTAGGAAAACTGGGATATTAATACATTATTGATGGAGTTGTGAACTGGTCCAACTATTATGGAGAGTACTATGGAACTATGTCCAAAGGGCTATCAAATTGTTCATACCTTTTGATACAACAATTTCTCTATTGGGCCTATATCCCAAAGAAATCACAAAAAAGGAAAAAGGACCCATATGTGCAAAAATGTTTATAGTACTCTTTTTTGTAGTGGCAAGGAACTGGAAACTATAGGTGAATGGCTGAATAAGTTATGGTATATGTATGTTATGGAATATTGTTGTTCTATAAGAAATGATTAGCAGGATGATTTCAGAAAGGTCTGGAGAGACTTATATGAACTGATACTATGCACTTATTCATGAAAGGCATATTATATTTATTCTCCAATGATACTATGATGAATATTTTATAGAGATAATGTTCAATTTTAATTTTTCTTAGAAAAATACAAAGCTATAACTATGAGCTGCTTAAAGAATACAAATAAATTGACATGTTGCATTTATTAATGTTGTAAAAACAGTATTTCTTGCACTTTAATAACATGTTAGCATTTTCATTTTTTTATTCTTGATGTATATTTTTTATTCTATTGATGTAAACTTCATGGGATTGTTCAGGTTGATTTATAATTCAGGTTGAATACTTCATCATGGAATGGAGGAGAATCTGGGTTCTCAAAGTATATGGCTATTCAAGTCTAAATTATAAAAGGTTCTAAGCTTCTGGAAAGAGTGAATATAGTCCTGACAACAACATGTCTGCTCTATGAAAGTCAGCTTAAAAGTAAAGAGCTGTTTATCACTAGTAGATTGGCCAATTGATGACAAATGTATTGTGCATGGCACTGCATAAATTTAATCCTTAGCTAATAGAACCCATAAGTCATAATATTTTAGAGCAGTGTGCAAATGAATTTAGGGGACTGAGTAATATATAAAACATAAAAATACAGATGAAGCTGCAACTATTCAAATATTCACTTTACCTCTTCCAACCCCACATCCTTTGAGTTGAGAATGATAGTCATCATCATCAAAGCTAGACCTCAAAGTCAAAATTTTTTACCCGGAATTTGGTATTATTTCAAGTGTTTCTTCATTATTGTTAATAACTTCCTTAGTTCCTTTATAGTAGCATGGAAAACACTTAGACAGAAAATAGACTTAGACCATGAATTTATACTACATGCCAAAATAAACATCCAATGGATATGAGATATAAATAGAAAAAGTTCCTAATGCTTTTATTTAAGAAAAGAGAAAAGATCTGAAGGAAGTATAAGAGAAGTGATCATAAATAAAAAAATAAACAATTTTGATTACATAACCTAAAAATTATTTACATGAATAAAATCAATATTATTTTAATATAAAAATATATTTGTATCATATATCTGACAAACATCATATCCATGGTACAAAAGCAATCAATACAATTGTAAAAGCTCAAGCATAGCATTACCCTCTAATGCATATATATTTTTTTCATCACTTATTTATAATATATGTAAAGTTTTATGAAAGAAGTGGGAAATATTAACAGTATAAAATCAAATCACTAATGAGAAAAGCAAATTCAAACAAATCTGAAGTTTTCCTTTACACCCATAAAAGCAATAAAGCTGATAAAGTAAGTAATGCTGATTATGTTATGAGCACACTAACAAATTTTTCAGAGCTGTGAATTGGTCCAACTATTAATTCAATAAAAAGGTAAGAATTATGAAAGAAAAGACAAATGTTCCCACCACTTGCTCTGGTGATCCTAAAGTGTCAAAAGGAGAAATCACAGCAGCACTTATTGTGGCAGCAAAAAAAAAAACAAAAAAAAATTTTAGAAATTGTCCCTTGATTGTAGAATGGATAAATAAAGTGTAATTATAATTGAATACTAATTGTATTAGTAAAAATGAAGAATGCAAATATAATTTTAAAATGGGAAAACATAGAATTCAGTGAAAAGCAAGCAAAACTACAAGTTAATAGATTAAAATGATTACAATATTTTAAAGGAAAATAATAATAAAAGTCAATTATTCAGTACCTTTCAAATCACAAGTGTTGACATCTTATTCTAACTTCACATAAAAATGATCTGTTTATAATAAAGAAATGCTAGTAGGACAAAGAACACTACATTCTTTATGTAATTCTTTGAAATGGGATATGACCCAATCATAAAATCACAAGGAAGGAAACAGTTTGTTTCCCTTTAGATATTAAATGAAATTAATAGAGAATTGATGTTTTATTTTAGCATTGAAGAGAAGTACATATACACATCAGGAAAAATCAGAAACAAATTATTTCAGCAGCCCAAAAAATAGATGTCATCTTAGAAAAGAGGTCATTAGAAGCAAATAAAACAAAAAATGGAGGGGAAAAGCCTTAACTTTTCTTTCTGAACAACTTTCCTTGAATTCATTTTTAGACATTTCTTCCCCATGAGCAAATGTTTCTTATTACCATAGCAACCATATATATTGAATGACAACAGTTGCTATGAAAACATTGCTTTCAAAGGTGACATCAAAGGTTTTCAGATTAACACTGCTTAGCACAAACCAGGATATTTGGTTGCATATTAATAAAGCTACTCCTTGAGGTTAGAGTCAATGCCAGGTTGATAAAATTCAAGCTGCATAGGAAAATATGTACAAGAATGGCATGAGATCAAAAATAAAACAAAAAAAATATTCTTTAGCAACA
The DNA here is from genome assembly GCF_048593235.1 of Sminthopsis crassicaudata. Classification (NCBI taxonomy): domain Eukaryota; kingdom Metazoa; phylum Chordata; class Mammalia; order Dasyuromorphia; family Dasyuridae; genus Sminthopsis; species Sminthopsis crassicaudata. The sequence goes on from NC_133619.1 coordinate 560,353,998, forward strand.
AAACCACTCCCACCCTAATGAAATTGTATCCTTACAAGATGAACACAAAACCATCAATCTAATTCACAGAGGAAGAGAAGAATTCAGGTACCATATTCAGTATGAATTGTACCTTAAAATATTCTGCTCAGTGATTAATACTAAAAAACAAAACAAAACAGAGCAATCCTTCACAATTATATAACACTTTTTAAAAAGCATATATGTATTTGTGTGTGCATGTGTATGTATATTTATGTGCTCATTGGATCTTTCTTACAATAAAAAATCTACTATATAGCAAAGGTTAAGTGAAATGACATGTCCAGAGCCATGGAGGGAGTTAATGGCAAATGCAAAACTAGAATCCAAGTCTTCCAACTTATAGCCCTGTAGTCTCTTGCAGGAAAGACAGAAGCCTAGAAACAGAGCACTGGAAATAGCCTCATGAAATCATTTAGTTTAACCCCTTCATTTTATAGATGAGAAAAACTGAGCCAAAAAAAATAAAGTTACTGATCCATAGTAACAATTAGTTCCTGACTGAATAGGAATTAGAACCCAGAGCTCCTCATTTTAAATTAACTGTTATAGTCTCTTCTTCATTAGAGAGAAAAGGGACATCCTCATTTTTTCTTCTTCTATCCCCAATTTTTCCTTACCTAGAAATTGCTTCATTATAGAAAATTTAAGCCAGTAACATACACAATATATGTGCTCTTACATGTGCCATTTTAAAATAGTTCCACCAAGTTATAACTTAAATAACAGAACATTTCACAAATGAAAATACTTTAATAGACTCATTTCTGATTCAAAAGAAAGCACAATTATGATTGTCTTTTTCTGAGGAGAGCATTATTCTGGATAGTGCTTGTTAAATATAATATTAAAAAGCAAAAGCATCCATTGAAAAAATGAGAGGAGGGAGTATTCTTGTTCTTAAAAGACATCAACAAATCAAGGTTTGTGGCCAAATTTTCTATAAAACACAAACTTCTTTCAACAGCCCCTGAGTTGGTTCTAAAAAAATAAGCAACAAAAAGCATAGAGAAAAAAAAAACACAAAAGTTCACAGGAAGCCAGAATAAATAACAGAGACATTTCACAGGGAAAAAGCACATTACCTCCACTGAGCTTTCAGCAATCAACCTTTTAAGGAAAATGCTATACTTCCATTTGTCATGGCAAATGCATTTCTAACAATGTCTATGCTCACCATGCAAAATTCTAGTGTAATTGAGACTCAGCTTGATCCTAATTCAACTCTTGCTTTCTTTACAAGCTCTAAACACCCACTGGGAATGGTTAGAGAAGGGAACATACAACTTTTCCCAAGCCCCAAACAAACTTGAGTTTCCTTTCACATCTTGTACAATACAATCTGAAATGTGTATTTATAGAAAGTCATTTGAATGACAGATAAATCTGTCATCTCTCAAATTCTGTTCATTAACCCACATTCTGTGATATGAAGCAGAACAGCCTATTTTCTCTTCCATAAAATAAAATGCATCATGGTTCGAGATCAATGGAGCCAAACTGTAGAAAATGTAGTGTTAATAATAGTATTAGAATGGCACTTTAAGATTTCAAAGTACTTTCTCAAATATTATCTTTTTGATCCTCACATCAGCCCTGGGAGATTGGTCCTATTATGATCACTGTTTTACAGATTAAGAAACCAAGGCTAATAGTGCATGTATCTAATCTTGGGTCAAACAACTAATAAGAGCCTTACACTAGATTTGAACTCAGATCTTCCTGATAAGTGCCAAGTGCTTAGCACAGTATTAATCTCATTAACTGACTTTGGGTCCAATAATTTATACAATGTGTGACCTAAAGGGATTGATGAGTGTACCTTAAAAGTACCAACTTGGATTTTACCTCTATTTCAAAAACGTCTTTCATGATGTCTCTGATTTGTTTTCCTTGATGATGTAGCACTGCAACATCTTGACACTTCTCCCAACCCTTTAATTAGAGATTGACACTTAAATCCCACTTAATCTGTGAAGTCTACTCTGAGCCACAGAACTCTCTCCTCTTTACTTCTACTTCATTGGATCACACCTTTAGAATTGAAAAGATCATTTTGAGATATCTTCAAGTCTATCCCTTCATCTTTTAAAAGAAGAAATAGGTTCAGGGAGATTAAATGATTCATCCAGGATCAAACCACTAATTAATGGTGATGCTAAGATTTTAATCCAGGTTTTCTGCTTTTAAATCCAGTGCACTTTGGATCCAGTGTGCTTTATCCTGTAAAACACTTACTTTTATGTAAACCATATATACTTTTATGTAAAACATGCATAAACTGAGATTTTTATTTCATGACTTGAAAGCACACACATACATACACACAAACACATTCTCACACACTCATATACACATTCACAGACAGATACACACTACTTCTGTTTTACAGTATAATACACTTCTACTTCATAGAAACATTGAAGGGAACAATCTTTAGACATGATTAAGTCCAACGTATGGCTGATGCATAAGTTATCTCTATAATATCCTTGATAAAGGATTATCCAGATTCCACTTGAAGACATTAAGTGATTGGAAACTCACTGAATCATCTAATTACTCCACATTTATTAATTACATTTAAAAGGCCTAGATAGCAAAGACTATTTCATATTTTTCCATCTTAATATAATTCAATATACAGAGAATACTCAGTAAACACCCATTTATTAAATGACTATCTCTATTCAAGATAGTGGGAAGCTTGAGGTTTCTTTTAGCACCACAGATTTGTTTTATTATTCAAATAATAATATAACAAGACTAAAAGTCATCAGAACTCTGATTGATGTAGACTGACCAAGTCTGACTACATAGAACTGATGGAAAAGCATGTTTCTCTCCTATTGGCAGAAAAACAGTATAGAAGGAAGCATACATTGTCAAGCATACTCTCATGAGTTAATTTATATTGCTTAACCATTCTTTTTCCCCTGTAGGGGTAATGCTACTATGGGATTTTAGTGTGGAAGATTCAATGGGAATGGAGAGACTGAAAAAAAGGATCAATAAAACCCATTAATTTATAAAAATATATGTGATATATACTTTCTTAATGAATCATTTCTGTTAAGTAACAATTAGTAATTGATCCAGTTCTTGAGGGTACTATTTAACATTGCAATTCATGGCCCATGAAATATGATCTCACAAAGAAGAGAAAGTTTGGGGAAGAAGTGTTGGGAATAAACTCTAATATTTAAAGTAACCTTAACTAAGCTCTGATTAGATCACTTAACAGAAAATAATCTGAATAATGCATATTAAAAATCTATAAAAATTGCTTATGCTATCAGTTTTTTATGGATGAATTTGAAGGAAAAATAAATAATAGAAATTTTCACCTTATTGAGAGGTAAGGAAACAGTTCAAGAACTATTGTAGGAATCTTTTGAATTAAAGTATTTTTTGGAGTCTTCAAACCAGCTCTATGGTCATTAATGAATATTCTAGTTCTCTGAGAAAGAGGAATAGACTTCTTACATTTAACAGTAATACACTCTCATTTAAAGACATCTAGATAATTCTGATATTCAGCAATCCCTCAGAATTGTAGAAGAACCCCTAGACAGTAGATCTTTTAGCATAGTCATTCAAGTTTCTTTTCTATCTTAAGGGGCTTGATGAACCCTGAACATCTAAGATGAAGAAGAGATATCTCCTTCCCTTAGATTTAGACCCCTTAAAAGGCTTGGTGTAGGGCAAGCTCCAATAATGTTATCATAATCTTTGTAACAGACTTTATTGCTGTCTTATTCCTCAAGACAGAATAGAGTAAGACCTGCCAAAATAGTAACAGGGGCTAGAAGAAACTAGAGTCATGAGATGTCATTCGTGAGAAATTCAAATGTCAGGGATAAATGATACTATTTGTATGAACCTTGTATGAACCTATTTGTATAGTTGTCTTTATGGAGTAAATAGTAAAAAGAAAAAAAGGAAAGAAAAAAAACACTGAATGTTATGAGGAAGATAAAATTGTTCAAGCATTGATCACTGCAGAAAGTAATTCCTACTTGCATTTAATACTACTAGCTAATAAAGTTTAATCATTATAGATACAAATAAGCATCAATGATAATTAACTGAAAACAGAGTTTCTCTTCACAATTCTGCATCCCAGTACTCAGGAGAAAAATGAGGCTACCTACATTCAGTAGGCACATTTTTCAGTTACTGCTCAATGGCTCCAACTATATTACAAATCAAACATTTTTTCTTTACTACCTAAATTGTAGAATTAGAAAGGTTCATATCCCTAGGATTTATCTGATTTATTTGGCACAAAGTAAGACTTAATAAATGTCTATTGATTGATTGAATAGGATTGCAAATTCCACCTGAAAATCTCTAGTAATAGGAAATTTACTATCTCTTAAGTTAACCTGTTCTACTTTTTTCAATGATTATAATTAAGAAGTTGAGTTCTCACCCTCTCCCCCAAAAATTGAGTCAAATTTGGTAGCCTGAATTTGTAAAACTTATTTATTTTAATATATATTGCTTTATTAATTGTTTTGGGAGAGAAAAATCAAACAAAAGGGAAAAACCATAGGAAAGGGAAAAAAAGCAGAAAAAAGAAGCGAATGTAGCATGTATTGATTTATATTCAATCTTCATAATTCAATCCATACTGTCTGGATGCAGATCATTTTCTGTCCAAAATCTATTGGGATTACTTTGGATCCCTGAACCACCAAGAAGAACCAAGTCTTTCAGAGCTGATCAACAGATTCTTGTTGTTATGGTGTACAATGTATTCCTGGTTCTGCTTGTTTTGCTCAGCATCAGTTCATAAAAATCTTTCCAAGTTTTCTTAAAATAAGTTTGTTCACCATTTTTATAGAACAATGATATTCAGTTATTTTCAAATACCACAGCTTATTCAGCAATTGATCAATTGATGGGCATCTACTCATTTTCCAGTTCTTTGTTACCATAAAAAGAACTGGGTTATCTGCATTTTTAACTAAATTTCTTAGTTGTCTTCTAGGACCAAACAAAAGAAATTCTCCTTCTATATTATATCTCTTAAATACTTGAAGACAAGTCATATCTCTCATAAATTTTCTTTCTGAAGCTAAACAGTTTCATTTCCTATGAAACGTAAGGCTGTATTAACAGAGCCAGAGTATCCAGAAAGAGGTAGATGGCAATCCAACTGTATTCTGCCCTGATCAAATGTGCTTTGATCTATTTCTTATTTCTATTCTTATTTTCACTTGTGGGAAACACACTTTAAGGAAGATATTGACAAGCCAGAGGGCAACCAGAATAATGAAGGACTGTAAGATAATATCAAATTAAGGCAACTTTAAGGAATGGAAGCTTTTTAGCCTGAAGAAGAGATGACTTGAGGGAGAAAAAAGAACTCTCCGAAAGTATCTGAAGGACTACATGAAAAAGAACAGAATTATTCTACTTGATCCAAAAATAGAGAGCTAATAACAAAGTTACAAGGAGATAAATTTAAACATGATGGAGGGAAACAAATTTCTAACAAAATGGAATTATCTATAATTGGAAGGGAAAGCCAGTAGCTTGACCTTCATTGTAAGTCAAGATTCCTTATCCATATTATTCAGTCAATTAAAACTATATCTTAAGTAATATATATCAGACCCTGTCCTAAATACTGGAAATACAAATATCACATTTCAATGAGCTAACATTCTATATGATGGAAAGGGGATTCTTTTCAGGTATGGATAGCAATACAAGAGTTCCCTTGATTCTGAGATTATAGAGGGAGAGGAATTTAAATATCTTTGAAGGATGGGTAAGATTTAGATAGATGGATAAAATACAAAGGGAAGCAGCATTCCAGGAGGGGAGAGAATATAAAGAGGTTCATTCAGTTCAAGGCTACAGATCTAAAATTCCAGTATATTGATAACAGACAGTCAGCAGATCATTTTGCCTATAAAAGAGATGGTTTGGCAAGAAGAAGTAAGAAAAAGTTAAGAACAGATAAATGAAAGAATTTGAATTCAAGACCAAAGCATTTAAATTTTAGTCTATAGGAAATCTGAGAAATTGTAAAGAGAATAAGAGAGAGGAGGAGAAAAGGAAAAGAGAAAGAGAGAAGGAAGAAAGAATTTCTTTGCTTTTTCATTCCATTCTTGAGTTTTCAATAGGCTCCACTGAAATAAAAGCTTCTTGCAAAGCTATGGAAGTACTCTCATGTATGAAGTTTAGGACTTCAGGAAGTTGAGCCAGCTTCCTTTTTTACTACCTTAAACAATTTTAGTATTCAAGACTTTCCATTATGTAGTATAATAATGGTACAGATTTATTAGAGAAAGGTAAAACTATTACCTATTCTTATTTGTTATTTTTTTCCTAGTAGTAGAAAGAGATTTATAATGATCCATCCATACTTCTCTTCTTGCCCTACATTTGACATCAGATATGACTACAGGATGTTTGGATTTACTGGTCCAATAGTAAGACTGGATTCAGGAACAAACACATCTGGTTTGTGCTATGCTCCAATGAACTGAACTAACCAACCATTGACAATAAGCTATAATTATTATTTTATGATGTTTCATGGTACAGAAAAAAGAACAATGGCTACTAAACAAGAAACTAGACATAGAGAATCAATATATTAACAACAATAATATTTAACTATCATATGGTATTCAATATGTAACCATGCATAGTGTTAACTGCTCAATAGTCATTATCTCATTTGATCCTTACAGCAACCTAGGAATCAGATGGTATTCTCCTCATCTCCATTTTACAGCCAAGAAAACTAAGGCAATCAGAGTTTAAGTGACTTGCCTAGGGTCACACAGTTAGCACGTTATCTGAAGTCAGATTTAAACTCATCTTCCTGTCTCCAGGACTGGCATTGCATCACCCAATGCTCTTGTACTTTGTGATTTCAGGTAGCCATTTCAACTTTCTAACATACAATCTCTAGGATCTCTTTCTAATTCTCAAATCCAGTGCTTCAGGGATATAAATATCGAGAATCTCAGTTCTCTTCCAACATTTCTCTGACTACAACAAAAACTATGAAAGTAAGTTTCCTTACAGCAGAAACAAGAGGATATTAATTTTTGTATTCAAAATTATAAGTCCAAAGATATTTGTTCCTACTGGGCATTCATGGAGCCATGGCAAAGGCTTAGAGAGACGTTCTTCTTTGAAGAGATATTTAATGCTAGTGCATTTATCTGTCTGTGAGTAATCTGAATTTTTTCCACCTTTTGTTGAGAACATCAGGCAACCTAATGGTGCAATAATACAATTGCCTGAATTTTCCTGATTCCAAAAAAGTACCAGAAAAATTAACCTTCAAAACTATTTTTCTTGCTTTTCTTGTTTATTATATAGGCTATTTATCTTTTCTGAACTAATAAAGAAATGTTGCTAATGAGTGAGATTGAAGAATTCATGTTCAAAGAATACCTCACAATGAAAAAAGACATCCTGGTCAAAGAAAAACAAGATTAAGCCATGATCCTCCCTTGAAAAAGACAGTTAGATGGCACAGTGGATAGAGTGCCAGTTTTGGAATAAGGAATATTCTTCCTGAGTTTAAGTCTAGCCTGACAGTAGCTGTGTGACTCTGGACAAATCATCTTAACCTGTTTTCCTCAAATTCTTCATTTGTTAAATTATTTGGAGGAGGAAATGTCAAAACATTCCAGTTTCTTTGCCAAGAAAACTCTAAAGAGGGTCAGAAAGAATCAGGCATGACTGAAATGTCTGAAGAACCAGCAAGTCACTAAAAATGTAATTTTAAATTCATATCATAATAGATGCAATATTTTTAACCAGAGGGTTTGAATCATACAAATGTTTCTTACTTTTAATGTGATCTAGATCACCGAGATTGAGTCATCTCTAAAGTATTTTTCAGCTTAACATTCACTATCTTGTGAGTAAATCAGACATTTTTAAAGCTATTAATTCCTGGCACAAAATATTATATGCTAGGAACTAAATGGTCATTTGATAAATGCTTGTTCTTATAACATGATTATAATAGAATACTATTGTATTATAAAATGATGAGCAGGCAGATTTCAGAAAAATCTGAAAACATATATATGAATTAAGGGTAAGTTATATGAGCAGAACCAGGAAAACACTATACAAAGTAACAGTAACATTGTGTGATGATTCTTGTTGACAGACTTTGCTCTTTTCAGCAAAATGATGCAAGACAACTCCAAAAGACCCATGATAGAAAATGCCATCCACATGTAGAGAAGGAACAATGAAGTCTGAATGCATACCATAGCATACTATTTTACTCCTTAAATTTATTTTTCTTTTTCATGGTTTTCCCTTTTGTTCTGACTTCTTTCACAATATGACTAACATGGAAATATGTTTAACATGATTCTACATATATAGCCTATTATCAGATGGCTTGTTGTCTTTGGGAGGAGAAAGAGAAGGGAGAGAGAAAGAAAAATATTGGAATTCTAAATCTCACAAAAATGATTGTTAAAAACTAACTTTGCACGGAAAAAATACAATATAATTAAGATTTTTAAAAAAATATCCATTCCCTGTCTTCCTCCTCCATTTATAGCAGCAAACTCTTCAGTGGTGGTTGGGATTATGCTGGTATCCTAGCGAGTCCCTTAAACCACCAAAGGACAACCATCAATGGCACTATATAAATATAAGGTAGCTTTCATAAGAGAACTAAGTCTAAAAACACAAAGCTTATAAAACCACCAGTATGTCAGCAACATATTCCTTGCTAAGAGGAGCAAGTTATTTATTTTGTTCTTTTCTCCTAGCTTGTTTGTTCCACATGAAGTGATCTTTTATATTGGAAGGTAAATCATGTGGATATAATCGTTTTTATCACTTTCCCCCCTCATCCTCCTAGTTGTCTTTCTAATAATATTAATGTTAGAGGTCATTGGGGACAACACCCTTATTTTTCAGATAAGGAAATAGAGATGCAAAGATTTTGGATGTTTGATCCAACATCTAATGATATAGCACCTATTTTCCCTGAGTGCAGAGCTCTTTTCCTTACAAATACCATACTATCTTTGTATTTTCTTGAACCTAGAGAGTCTACGACATATTAAAACAAATTTTAGAAAGTGGGAGTATGGTAATAATTTTTTAAAACAAATGTCTGTGAGAATTACTTTACTGTTGTCACAAAATGGGCAAATGGTTCCACATTGTCTGTATTTAGCATAGACATGAGAATTTGAAATTAAAACCAGAGCAGCTGCATTCCCTCCTTAGAACAAAAATCAAATAAACAAAACAAAATAAAACAAAAAAGCCACCTAACATACGCTTGCAATTTGGAATTTTACATCTGTAAAAATGAAGGGTTTTTTTTTAGGTTAAACATGTACTATTCCCCTAAACACATTTCCATATTCATCATGCTGCACACACACAAAAAAGAAGACACAAAATGGGAAAAAAAATCAAGCAAATATACAAACAACAAGGGTAAAAATACTAAACTTTGATCTACATTCAGTCTCCATAGTTCTCTCTCTTTCTCTCTAGATGTAGATGGCATTTTCCCTAATAAGTTTTTTGGAATTGCTTTGAATCACCTCATTGTTGAAAAGGGCCAAATCTGTGAGGGTCCAGACTAGCTCCTCTGAAGAGCTCAGAATAAGTCCTTGCCCCATGTTGGGCGCCAAATTGTAAAGTTCTGTCATCTCTCAATTGTAATCCTTCTCTGGGAGGAGGTTTCTTTTCTGTATAATCCTTTCCTCTATGAGCAGGTTTCTTTGGGAGGCTTCTGGAGCCTTTCCTTCCAAAAGGGTAGGATGGCTGGACTTGCAAATCCATGGGACGTCTTCTCTTTGACTCAATCCAGACTGCTGTCCCAACTCAATGTCCCAGTCTAGACTGTTCTTCAGATTCAATGTTGCTTTCTTTTATCCTCACAGAGAATGGGCTTGTGAGAACTCCTACAGCCAATGAACTTGTTCCTTTTAAAGGTGTAAACTCCTTATCAGAAGTCTAAAGGTATAAACTCCTTTTAAAGGTTTAAACTAAAGGTGTTAATTCTGAACTAGAGAATTGTTTAGACAACCTGAGTTAGCACCTTGTAATCCTAACACAAATCCATCACAGTTGATTATCACATAAACTTGTTGTTATTAAATACAGTTTTCTCTTAGTTCTGCTCACTTCAGTTAAGACTTCATTTCATGTAAGTCTAAAAACAAGTTTCAAAGAAAAAAAATTATTGTTTAGGCCTAAGTATCTTTATTAATGTTCTCTTAGATCATCTCTCAAATTTACAAATTTATTCTTACCACAGCAAGGTACAATGATGTCACAAAATAGCTTATATTTTTGCTTGTAGTTTATTCTTTGGTGAAATCTAGTTAGTAGTGTAGAATTTCATAGTCTCTGCCAGTTCAAATGATATAATAGTGACATTTTCAGTATGTTTTGCAGATCAGTCTAAGCAAAAATTATGTGCAGATTAGATCTCACTATAACAAATTTTATTGCAATAAAGACCTTCACCAGCCAAAAATAGTTCCATATCCCAAGCAAGAGGATACAACTTGGAACAGCTGATACAAAATTATTAATATCTAAGAAAGAATGTAGATGGTTGCATGGAATCCACTAAAAGGGAATTTATTTTTAAAAAGTTAAATTGAGGCAAAAATGAAGAAACTTCATTTAGAAGATCTGGCACAGAAAAATGAACTTATGCAAGACTGTCAGCAACACAAAAAGAATTTCACAGAATATGAAAATTCTATTAGTGTGAGCCTTTTAAAAATGAAATCACAGAGTATGGATTTAGCATTAACCCCACATTAAAACCAGAGATACTACAAACATAGACATCAAGCAACAAAAAATGTTTAAAGAATTCCAAAGTTATTTTACATTTTTTTTCAATAATTGCTCTATGGTGAAATTCGGCTCAGAATGGCCACCCAAAAGTATATTTCCTGATTTTTTTCCCCTCTACTTTTGACTCATCACTCCTTAAAATCAGGAATTCCTCTTCAAAAGATCTTATCACTGCATCCACAGACCTCCCTACTGCACTTTTTCATCAGTTAACAGTAAGACTCCTTCCAAGAATAAATTTTAAGAAATTAGCAAGTGAACAGGAAGTAGAGTTAGTCTTTGTAAACCATTGCTCAGAGAAATGTGTTGATAAAAGGGAAGGGAAGGTAATAAGCACTTATTAAGTGCTGACTATGTACTAGGCACTATGTTATGACTTTACTAATGTTATATCATTTGATCCTGACAACAACCCTGGGAGGTAGGTGCTATTATTACACTCATTTTACAAGAGGGAAATGAAGCAGACAGAGGTTAAAACAGTAGACATCTGAAATTATATTGGAATTCAGATCTTCCTGAATCCTTATCTGTGCATAAGGGACTACCAACTAAAAAGGAGAAAAAGAAGATGGTAAGTCAGAATCAACAGACATGAGAGAAGTATACTACCTGGGAACAATTGGATGAACACTGTTGTTGTTAGATTGATTGGATTTAAGTTTGAATGACAGTTATCCTTCTTATTCTGTAAACTAAGATAAGTCATTTTGCCTCTCTAGAACTCAGGTTGTTGATTTGCTTTTTATTTGCTTTTTTCACCTGTAAAATCTCTAAATCCACTACCCTATTAAACTAAAAGGCTTTTATTCTACTCCAAACAAGCAAAAACTTTAAAGAGCACAGATTATTCTAAATGGAATAAGAAAATCTCAGAGTATAAACTATAAAGAAATGTGCTAATTATACCCATCAGTAAGGGTTCACTTCTTGCCTCGGGCCAAAACTCTTATTTTTTCCTCCATTAGTGTCTGAAAAAGAAAGGGTACAAAGTTGGACATGTTTAGGAAGAATGTGATTTCTGTTTTCAGACATCTGAAGAACTGCTATGAGGAATTAAACCTGTTCTACCAGACTGCCAAATAACAGTGGATTATAAATGTCAATAAGGCAGCAAGCTGTGGCCCAGTGGCTAGAGTAATAGGCTTGAAGTCAGGAAGATTCATCTTCTTGAGTTTGAATCTGGCCTCAGATATTTACTAGTTGTATGACCCAAGGCAAGTCACTTAACCCTGTCTGCCTAAATTATTTATCTACAAATTGAGCTGGAGAAGGAAATGGTAAACCATTCCAGTATCTTTGCCAAGAAAATTCCAATTGTAGTCATGAGAGTTGGACACAATACAAACAAGCGAACAACAAATTTCAGTTGCCTAAATAGAAAAATATTTCTCCTCTTCTCTACTCTCCTTTCCCACCAAAACAATCGTCCTTCTCTTTTCTTATATCTATAAAATAAGGAGACAGGTTCAAGGTGGAATGAGGGATATAGTGAGGAGCATAGGAGTGGTGAAGAATGTAGGTACAGGGTCTGCAATAAAAAGTAGATACCAATACTAGAGAAGCAAATGACACTTCTTATACATCTCAGTTTAGATTCTCTTTATATGGGAATTACACATAGAATAGAAAATGTCTTTAAGCTTCTGATAATTATTTAGACATCATATTTTACTCTTATTCTTAGGTCCAAGAGGAATAGTAAAAAGCACTCAACTTGGATTCAAGACCTAAAAAAGTACTGAATTTGGATCAAGAGACCTGTAGACAAATCTTGCTCTGACATGACCTCTATGACCATGGACAGTAACTGGCAGCCTACATCTCAGATCCATGAAGAAAGAGGAATATAATCCCTTAAAACATTTAATAAATATTTCATGAGACATTTGAGGAAGGAAGAGAGGCAATTGTCACAGGGATGCAAAAGACATAGTAAGAACGCTATCATGAAGAAGGGAAGAAAAGACATGTTTAGAAATCATTACAGTAAAAGGAAGCTTGGAATAGTACCATATAAACGCTGCCCACCTAAAGTACTAAGACCTTTAGAAGGAGGGACCAGCAGTCCATAAGTTAAACCCAGGATCTAAAGAGGCAGCAAAACAGAAAGAGAGTAGAAAGAGTATTGATTCTAGAGTCAGAAAACCTAAATTCAAATTCCAGCCCTGATGCTTAACCTGCATAAGTCTCAGGATCTTCATATATAAAACAAGGGGATTGGATTAAAAAGCCTTTGAATACCTTTTCTGGGCCTCTTAGATTATGTCAAAAAGAACCTGTATAAATCTTTTTTGTGCATTGCTTTTTGCATGTTGTTTCTCCAATTAGGCTGTGAATTCCTTGAGATCAGGGACTAACTTTTACCTTTTTTAGAATCCCCAGTATTTAGCAGACTACCTGGCACATAGTAAGTGTTTAGTAGATGGTAACTGAATAAGGGACTAAATTTAAATCTATAATTTTATGTAAGATATTGGCACCTCTTGTAGAATGAAATAAAAGTCATTAATTTCCTCTTTCATCACTAAAACATTGAAATCTGATTTTTTGAAATTAGGTATTGCTAATAAAATATCTGGTTGAAGGCAATACATTAATAGACTAGAAATCTATTTCTTTATTTATACTAAATTCCCATTTCATATCTACCTGTGCTAATTTCTTTTACCAGGGCTTCTTCCACAAATCAAATTGGTGAAGACAACAGAATATAGGTTTTTCAGATTTACAAAGGATTTCAATAACCACCTAAATGAACTCAGAAAATGAGTCCTTTTCACTGATGAAAATAGTGAATGTTAGAAGAGCTATGGAGATGAGTCTAATATAGTTTTGGGGGGCTTCTAAACATTTCAAACCATTTGGGAAAACAATTTGCAATCATATAAGAAAAATTGCTTGAAAGTTCAAAGCCAAGATTCCACTAAAGGACATAATACAAGGTGATCAATGATAGAAAGGAAGACCACATAAATCCTCAAAAGAGCAATAACATCACTTTCTATGGTAGAAAACAAAACAAAACAAAACAAAAAATGGAAAACAAGTGTCCACTGGATAACAGCTGAAGAAATTATGGTATAAGAATGTAATGGAATACTGATGAGCTGTAACAAATAATAAATAAAAGAAAGTCAGAAATATACAACAAGGTTCATGAGCCAATCTAAAGTTAAGAAAACAAGAAAAAAATTCACAATAAACACAATAAAATATGTGAAGACAAAATCAGATTCAACTTATAAATAAAGTATTTGCATACATTAGAAATAAAAATATTGACATTAGAATACACGTTTCTCATTTCCCTGAAGAGGTAATGGTCTCTAATGAGTAAAGGATGTTAAATATATATTTTAAAGTCACCATCTTGAAATGCTTTGTTTACCTTTTCTTTCTTCTTTTCTCCCTTTTCTCCACATAGTTCCCTATCATAACAAGTTAAAAAAAATGGATACAGGAATGTAATGTGGAATACAGGGGAATGATTATAGTATAAAAACACATTAATAAAACATTTCTAGAGTATTCATACATTCTTACTTATCTTCATCTCTTCCTAACCAATCCCTCTAGTGCTTCCAGGCAATTATCTCCAAGCTTCCATTTATCTCATTTCCATCTTCAAGTCTCTCCTAATCTGCATTCCTAGAAGGTCTGCTTTACCTACTCCACTCTGTCTCTACTTCTTCCTCCAGTCATTCAATCAGTTCTGAAATCCCACCTCATTTCCTATAAGAAGAAAGTGACAATTAATCCTGACTTAAGGCTCCTATTCTTTTAGAAGCAATTACTTTCTGAATCACATTTCAATGCCTTCAGCTAAAAAGGGGGAGGAGGAAGGAGTACTAAAAAATTTAGAGGTTCCAGCTATAGTCATCCTAAAATGAAGCTGCTGTGTGTAAAAAAATTATCATGAGAAGAATTTGCTCCTGCCTCATTTTCTTTTGTTTTGATTTTTTTTCTGACCTCTGTGGTGAGGAGCTACATGCATTCTTCCCAGCATGAACGCATGCACATGTCCACACACACACACACACACACACACACACACACACACACACACACATAAATTTGGCCTCAGACCTTTTGCTTCCAGACCCAGACAGTTTCTTGTCTAGTCTCTAGGATTTGTGGCTTTGGTATTTGGCATATTTAATGGTTGCTCTTTGATCTCTGTTTAAGAGCATAATAATGTTTGGCTCAGTTTTTTTTTAACTTCCTTGATTCTCTCCGCATGTTAATCACCTACCTCACCTATTTTAAAAAAATACTTTTTTGAAGGTACAAAATAAAAACACCTTACTTGCAAATTACTTTGAACCAACAGTGTGGCATTTTTTCTCCATTAGTGTGTCCAACAGCTTGATGGGCACCTTTATTTTCAGTCCTATTTGGATACTATATCCATTTAACTTGGTTTGTGTCCAAATTTAACTATAGAACTGTGGGAGGGAGGGGGAGATTGTTGAAAAGAAGAGGTGATGGGAATTGTGATAATAGTTTTTGTATTTGTTTCTAAAGGAATAGGAGCCTTAAGTCAGGATTAAATTGTCACTTTCTTCTTGTAGTTATTTCTAAGTAGAAAGAGAGAAGGTAGGATTTCAGAACTGATTCAATGACAGGAGGAAGAAATAGAGTAGAAGTGGAGTAGGTAATTAAGTCAGTGTCAAGAAGACCTGCATTCAAGTTTTGCCTGAGAAACTTTTGTTATTTCCTTCTTCAGCTTATTTTACCAATGAGGAAACTGAGACAAATAGGGTTGTTCAGGGTTCCATGGCTACTAAGTATCTAAAGCCAGATTTGAAATCATAAGTCTTCCTAATTCCAAATCCACTGCTCTAACCACTGTCACCTAGTTGTAACCATGGGAAAGTCATTTAACCTTGACTGACTCCGTTTTAGCAACTCTAAAATGGGAATAATAACATTAAGTACCTTGTATTTTTTTTTTCGAAGGTCAAATAAAAATGTTTGTAAAGCACTTAGCACAGTATATGTTCTATAAATGTATATTCCTCTTTTGGACAAGATGTGGAATTTAATTTGTATAGGAATTTCCTGATGAGAAAACTTTTTAGATCAAATATTCTTCACCTGAGATCCATAAAACCTCAAGGAATAGGTGATAATTGTCAAGGTTATATGTGAATTTAGATTGAAAAATATTGTCATTATTTCACTAACCTCTAACTGAAAATTAATATTTCCTCCAAATATTAATTTTTAAAAATTATATATTCTGAGATAGAATCCAAAAGCTTTACCACACTGTCAAAGAAATCCACACATAAAAAGGTTGAGGAATGTTGCCCTACAATCAAGCATTTTAACAACTGTTTTATAATTTATAAATTTAGGCTAGTTTTTTGTTTGTTTTCCTGAGGGTGGAGAAGGCAATTGGGAGGACAACTGATTTTAGATTCATTCAGTCAGTATACATAAAATGTCACCTAGACTCAGAAATCAACTCTCTATTCATTTTGTTATGGTACCTTCAAATAGGAACCTACTGCTCTCCATAATTATAATCTGGCACGAAATTCTTGCCTTTGACTTTTTAAAACATTAATTCATGTTTTATAAAGTATTATCCCAAATTCATGCAATATCTAAAATGTAGCATTTATTTTTGACAATGATTAAGATGTGTTGCTGAAGAAAATACTTATAAGCCCTATTTCTTATTAGTGTATATATAAATATCAGAAGATAAAAAAAACCTGACCAATTATGTATTTGACATTTATAAGCTACCTAAAAGATTAATTAAAATGATTTTAAATCTTCATTTCACAGACATGCATGTACACACACATACACAAATCATTCTGGGTACATCAAATACTAAATCTGTTTAGTTTTTATTTTTAGACTTTGAGATTTCTGATTAAACAGAACATTCCTCAGTCTCTTTCCATCTCCATTGCTTTTTTTCTGAGTCTATTAAAGGTAGCCAATGGGGAGAAAATGCCCTGACAAGTAGAGCATTATAGTCACTTGCTAATCAGCCACTATATCTTCTCAGCCCTATTATAAGTGAGCTGTCAGCTACTTAAAAAAATGGCAGCATGAGTTTCACATTCATAAACCGAGAACCAAGGGAAAAACAATCTATCCTCTCTCCTGAAAACAGATGGGCATTTAAATGGCAATGTTCACACAAGGCACATCTCATTTCCCTGATGAAGTAAGTCAGTAAGTTCTTTGAGAAGTATGTCTCTGGTTTCTTCAGCTATGATTAAATCCAGCTTACATTCATTAGGGATTAATTGCAATATGACAGTTCTTTGATGGATCTGAGATGTCATTGGGATGGGTATTCTCTCCACTAGCAGAGATGAAATCCTAGCTGAAAGGCTTAAATAAAATGGATGCATTCCTCCTCTTCTTGTATGATTTTGTTTTATCCATATCCTTCAATGAATCATAAACAAATGTTTAGGGGTGGTTTAAAAGATGTCATTCTTAGCATTTCTATTCCCTTTTACATCACTCTACCTTCATTACTGTGAAAGATAACCACAAAAGCTTGAGGATTCTTAGAATTTTGTCCAGTTTATGGGTAATTTTCTCAAATACATACACAGAGAGATGTGCATACATAAATATAAACATAAAGATATGCATGTCTCACATACCTCAAACATAATATAATCTCTAGGAGTAGAATTGTGTCTCTCTACACAAGCCTCTAATGTGGAATATATAGATAAGTTTTTTTATGTATGCATATATATGTAAGTGGATCCAAGTATGATTCTTAGTATATGAATGTACTATTTAATTGGTACAAGGAGCATCTATTGAGTAACTCCACTACTAAATTATGTCAGTAACAACTTTATAATTTAAAATATTAGTACATTTCCTGGAGAAGTGTAAAAATGCTCTAAAATATAATAGTAAAGTGTTTAATAAAACAAAAAACACAATAGAACATAATGTTAATATATGGTTTTGTAAATCAAGAATGTACAGGGAGTGACACCATTGAGTCTGACACCATTTTCACTGAGAAATTAAGTGCTTTGTGGAGGGTCACACAGTCATTGTATAAAACTAAATCTGAATTCAGGTCTTCCTGACTCCATGACCAAATCTCTTATGTATGTGTGATACAAGCATGTATTTAACAACTTTTTGGCAATTAGTATTTTGGCATTAAGGTATACTGATCCTCATTTAGTAGACATTGGATGGTACAGGATGCATATACAAAGTCTCTAAATTGATACACATATACACACCACATACATACACAAAATAGGGAATTCACTGGAATAAGCTTTGAAGACTGAGGGTCAAATCTATAGTCTGATGAGGTATTAAAGTACCACTTTGGGATAAGTAGGAATTATGTGTCATAATGTCTTTCAATGATACTATATTCTATAAAATTAGCTGAACAATATTTTCAGTGAGACTCAAAGTGAATTGTTTTTGTACTGAAGAAATTAGGGGGGGAAAGTAGTTCTATTGGAAATAGGTTCACTCATTGAGTAATTTTAAAGCAGCTGTTTCAATAGCACCAAATATTAGCTAATAAAACTGTTCTTAATTGCTTTATTTTTTCTTAACTTGAAGTTATGAAATATAGTAATGAGACTAATACTTTCCCTGCAGCTCTAAATCTGTAACAACTATAATCGATTTATTAAAAATAGCAGAACTCATAAAGCTAAATTATTATTTACTCCTCAAAGTAGTCCCTCAGGGAAGTTAGATACTCATTACAACAAAACTGTCTCTCAAACTAACTCTAAAGATAATTCCAAAAAAGGAGGTAAAATCCCAAAGGATTTCATATTGAGAAACCTATTGCCCCTTTCCTATTTCCTCCTCACCTACAGCCTCCACGATCTCTGACTCAGAAAAAGAAACTAGTAATGTTGTCCTGGCTAACTGTTATTGCAATAGGCTTTTTAAAAAGTTACCTTCCTTCTCCCTAAATACTGAGATAAACCCTCACCTAATAGATTCAAATGATAAACAAGGGCATGAGAGAATGACAAAAATGTGTTCCTATTAAATGGAATGGAGTGTCAGAAGAAATTTTCAGGAAATCATTCCCAGATTGTAGAAAGCCTTTTCTGACAAGATATACTGGGAAAGGTACAAGATGTGGCTTCAAAGGATCCATGTTCAAATCTTAGCTAACTCCAAACCAATTATTCTTTATACCACAACATGTTGGAATCCACTTTCAACTTTGAGTTGAAGTCCCATCTATGGTTCATCTATGGTTCTGGACACATTTCTAATCTACTTTGGCCTTCCATTTTTTCATCAGTAAAATTATAGGGTTTGTTGGATGGCTTCTGAAGTACCTTACAGCTCAAAATCAATGTTCCTACATTCGAAAACTGTCTTGTACTCATTCTGATCATTAAATGTTGCACTAATAGATATGTTTCTGATAGGAAAAAATGCATATCAGACATACATCAGTCTCAGGTGCAGGGGGAGCCTAAGTGGTAATGCTTATCATTGATACAGCTACAGTGAATTTCTCGACATACTTACCATTCGGGCGCCACTGGATCACGAGAGGCAGCGAGAGCAGGGCTCTCTCTGCTCTCTCTCAGATCTCTCTCTCTCTCTCTCTCTCTCTCTCTCTCTCTTCTCTCTCTCTCTCTCTCTCTCTCTCTCTCTCTCTCTCTCTGTCTCTGTCTCTCTCTCTCTCTCCCTCCCTCCCTCCCTCCCTCTCTTTTACACAACACACATATTCACACAGATAAATAAATAACATATGTTTTCATATTTTGATTAACTGCCTTTATAAAGCCATCTAGTAAAGACCATTAAAATATCATCATATGACATGATCAGAAAAGAATAAATTAATCCAAGAAATAGACTGATAGGAATTTTGGATGAATAAAAATATAATTAAGCCAAAATTAAAAATGCACCAAGTGGTTTCATTTCAAGGGAATGATAAATTATGAAATAATAACAAGATTTTATTTCAACAGAAATATCTTCTTGGAGAGATAACAAGAAATAATGTAGACAGACATTATAGAATCCAGAAATTTGGCAATTAAATATAAATCCCATATAAAAAAAAAACTGAACACTCACCAAGAGTTTGATTTAATATTATGGTAGTATAAATATAAGCTCCATGTTCCTTCACATTGTTCCTGTTTAAAATGTTCTTAAAATTTATCTTTCATCTTATATGTAAAAACTTCTCATTCTTTCAAATACATCCTCTTTGGTAGAATAAATAAAATAAAATTAATCTATTAGGTGGGACCTAGATGGATTTGTAAAGTATAAGCAATGCACATACTTATAAAATTCTAAGTCCTTCATCTTGCAAAAAGTATTCTGGTTCTGACTTTATCTTACAATGAGGGAAAATAGTCTTCAACACACTTTTAATCAAAATACATAGACACTGATCCGAAAGCCAGTGGCTCAAAAGAGTAGGTATTTAGGAACTCGTAACATATTCGCAAGAAGAGTAACACAGAAGATAGAATGCTGACTCTGGAGAACCTGAATTCAAATTCACCTCAGATACTTGCTAGCTATGTGATCATGGGGAAGTCACTTTATCCAGTTTGCTTTATGTACTCATCTGTAAAATGAACAGGAGAAGGAAATGGCAAATCACTTTAGTATTTTTGCCACAAACCCTAAATTAAGTAAAAAAAGAGTTGAATGTGAATGAAAGTCCACCCCAAGATACTAGCATAATGTCATAGTGATGAGGAGTAAACTGAGGTCTAAACTGAGATGGGTCAGTTCCTTTTCTCTCTCTCCTTCCTTTCCCAAAGTAACCAAGGGCGGGTTCGGCAGCAAAGGAATTTGCTACTTAATGTTGTATGGAAACAAAGTCTTTATTGATAGTAAAGGGATAGACAGGTATTTGGCCTTCAGGAAGACCCAAAATGCCTGAAAAGGGGGACGTCAATTGATGGGCATTTGGCTGGTATATACCAAATGCAAAGATTTCATTTTTCAGCCTTCCTCATATACATACATGATGACTAGAGTCATCAAAGCAATGTTTGCACAGAGATGTTATCAAGAGGTTCCGGAACAGATTAGATACAAAGGACAAAAAAGGGTACATCTATAGCAAACTAATTTTTGACAAACCCAAAGATACCAACATTAGGGACAAAAATTCATTATTCGGAAGAAACTGTTGGGAAAACTGGAAATTAGTATGGCAGAAATTAGATATGGACCCACACTTAACACCATATACCAAGATAAGATCAAAATGGGTCCATGATTTAGGCATAAAGAATGAGATCATAAATAGATTAGAGGAACAGAGAATAGTCTACCTCTCAGACCTGTGGAGGAGGAAGGAATTTATGACCAGAGGAGAATTAGAGATCATTATTGATCACAAAATAGAAGATTTTGATTACATCAAACTAAAAAGTTTCTGTACAAACAATACGAATGCAAACAAGATTAGAAGGGAAGTTACAAATTGGGAAAATATTTTTAAAAGGAAAGGTTCTGACAAAGGTCTCATTTCCAAAATATATAGAGAACTGACCCTGATTTATAGGAAGCCAAACCATTCTCCAATTGATAAATGGTCAAGGGATATGAACAGACAATTCTCAGATGATGAAATTGAAACTATTTCCACTCATATGAAAGAGTGTTCCAAATCACTACTGATCAGAGAAATGCAAATTAAGACAACTCTGAGATACCACTACACACCTGTCAGATTGGCTAAGATGACAGGAACAAATAATGATGAATGTTGGAGGGGATGTGGGAAAACTGGGACACTGATACATTGTTGGTGGAGTTGTGAAAGAATCCAGGCATTCTGGAGAGCAATTTGGAACTATGCCCAAAAAGTTGTCAAACTGTGCATACCCTTTGACCCAGCATTGCTGTTATTGGGATTATATCCCAAAGAAATACTAAAGAGTGGAAAGGGACCTGTATGTGCCAAAATGTTTGTGGCAGCTCTTTTGTTGTAGCTAGAAACTGGAAGTTGAATGTATGTCCATCAATTGGAGAATGATTGGGTAAATTGTGGTATATGAAGGTTATGGAATATTATTGCTCTGTAAGAAATGACCAGCAGGAGGAATACAGAGAGGCTTGGAGAGACTTAAATCAACTGTTGCTGAGTGAAATGAGCAGAACCAGAAGATCACTGTACACTTCAACAACAATGCTGTATGAGGATGTATTCTGATGGAAGTGGAAATCTTCAACATAAAGAAGATCCAACTCACTTCCAGTTGATCAATGATGGACAGAAATAACTATACCCAGAGAAGGAACACTGGGAAGCGAATGTAAATTGTTAGCACTACTGTCTATCTACCCAGGTTACTTATACCTTCGGAAGCTAATAATTAATGTGCAACAAGAAAATGGTATTTACACACATATATTGTATCTAGGTTATATTGTAACACATGTAAAATGTATGGGATTACCTGCCATCGGGGGGAGGGAGTGGAGGGAGTGGAGGGAGGGAGGGGATAATTTGGAAAAATGAATTAAAAAAAAAAAAAAGAGGTTCCGGAGATATTTGTCAATAATACAAGAATTCTCTGTTGTTGTAAATAAAACAGGAATTTTCTTATTATTGTAAATAAGACAAAAATTCTCTATTGTTATCTCCTTCAGTCTCTCCCAAAAAAAGGAATTTCCTGTTGGTATTTTTGATCTTAAGCTATCTCCTTTCCAAATCTCATCAATAGCATAATGTCCAATCTTCCAAAAGCCGCTCCTAGAATTCAGTGATTCACTTCCAAAGAGCAGATATGATGGGCTTTGCCTAAGAAGATGTGACTATTTTGTTAATAAAAGAATGAATTCTGGGTAACTTTTAAACCCAAAGGAAGGAGAATAACTGAAATGTATTTAATACTTTAAAGTTTCCAAAATATTTTACCTCTCACAACGACCTTTTATGTAGATATTTGCTGTTTCTGTCTGTACCACCAGACCCTTACAGGTATTTAGATACTCCTAAAATATTAGCATGAGACACTTGGGGAGCACAATGAATAGAATGGAGAATTGAGCTGAATGACATTGAGTGATGATTCCTATCTTGAGCCTCCTGGGAGCTTTTTGTTAGTCTTACACTTATCAGCAAGGCTGTCCTTAGGTCAGCTTCTCCATGGTACTAATAGAGTCATTAAGAAGGTAACATTGGAAATCAAAGAGTTTTGCAGAGAAGAACATTCATAGAATTTAGAGGCATGAAGGAACTTTTAGGTCATATAATTCACAGAAAGCTGACATTGAAAGGTGAGGTAGAGGCAGAATCAGGACTAGAATCTTTGCCTCCTGCTCTTAATCTTATACTTCCCTATTGGTAGCTCACAATGAGTAAAATTGCCTACCTACTTTTCAGTGTTGGAGGACCGAATATAATAGTGCATAAACTGTCAGACTCCAGTGTTGGCTAGTATTACAATTGCTTTTTACCTCCTCTTATTCTTTCAGTCTTTACCATATAAGGAATCTTGTTGAGAGGTGGAGAAGTGGAAAGAGAGGG
The DNA here is from genome assembly GCF_048593235.1 of Sminthopsis crassicaudata. Classification (NCBI taxonomy): domain Eukaryota; kingdom Metazoa; phylum Chordata; class Mammalia; order Dasyuromorphia; family Dasyuridae; genus Sminthopsis; species Sminthopsis crassicaudata. The sequence continues at coordinate 560,377,378 of NC_133619.1, forward strand.
GAAGAGAAGGAGTAGGGATGAGGTTTTTTCCAGAAACAAAAGTGATAAATCATTAATCAAATTTTAATTTATGCTAAACTCCATTCCCAATATCCAATTATTCAAAGAGAAATCCTTTGCCCAGTAATTTATGTTTGGGGACTTATTAAATATTATGATTCAAAAAAAGAAAATAGAAGTGATTATAAAACAAAATATATAAATAAATTAATTAAAAATTTAAAAGATTTGTAGAGTGATTTGCATTTTATAAAAAATGCAATGAAAAATGGATGAAGATCCATAGCACCCTTGAAAGTAATTTGAGAAATTATTTGTAGTATTTTGCATATATGGAAAACTGAGGCCCCAAAAAGCTAGGATTCATCTTCTGTCACACATTCAGGAAATGATGGAGGCAGATTCAAGCTTGGCTTTCTTATTTCAAATATAGTAAACTTTCTAGTAAAACAGGCCATAGCATCCATATTCCTCCCATCCTAGTCTTCACAATCTTATGTTTTTTGGGGGGGCATTGAGAATAAATTGAGCTAAAGCAAAGAGAATTTGACCACAAGGAGAAATCCCCATGTCTAATAAAAGTAGGAAAGAATATAAATGGGCATATACCTACATTAGCTTATTGGAAAGCAATTCTCCTTTTTAGAGGTGATAGCCAGGTTCTCAAATGTCATTAGTAGGGGAAATTAAAGAGAAAAGATAAAAATAAGGATTGAACCTAAATGAAAAATAGAATCGAATCCCTTTTTATCTTGTGGGGTTGCTTCTAAAATATTTTGTTACCATTAAGTACTATTCCAGGACATGGGAGAATAAACCTAGGTATAACATTTGCCATCTTAATATTCTCCATGAGATCTAAAATATTAACTACTTTGAGACAATTCATAAGAAAAAATAATATTTGATTAAAAAAATCAATAAATATTTGATGTAGAAAAACAAGATATTATGTAATCCTTTTTAGCTCTAAAATTCTACAATCCTTCAAAATTAATTGTATAATCTTTGATTTTTTTAAAAGAACAAAAAGAATTACTGTATTCCTTTGATCTTAGTCACTCTACATAATCTTATCCACTTCTATTTAATAAATTTTATTAGGGTAAAAAATTAGTGAACCATAATGTCAAAAGTAAAATTTATTTTTTCTTTTCATAATCTTAAATCTATTTTTTATGCATTAGACTAAAAGGTAAATTGCTATCTCCAAAGGAGTATTTAATTATGTCTAAAAAGTAACCTGAAAAAAAACATTTCTTATGAATTATAACACATGGAATTCATATGTAGCATTTTAAATGATAGTTTGACATGTATGCTCAAGCAACAAGGAAATATCTAATAGAAAAACCCTGAATAAATATCAAACACTTTGAGCAGCATCATACAGTTTCCAAGATACCTTTACTCCATGGCATTTTTCAATAAGAAAGATATAAAAGAAAATGAGAACATTAAGCATTATTAAGATTAAGCTAAAGTGGGAGATGATGAAGTTACTAGAATTATTTTAGCATACTTTTTATGAATTGAATAACATTAAGATTTTTTAAAAAATAATTTAGTGACTGGTAACTAGGTATAGAATAGGGTAGGATTAGAAAAAGGTAGTATACTATGAGACTTTGCTTTTATAATCTGATATCTTTGATATTTTATTGACTTATGAAATTCTTTGTATATATTTCTTGAACCCAAGTATTTTTTATACCCAAGTATTTTTCTTATTCTTTATATTTAAGCCTATATGAAAATGTTCAGGTTGTTCTCATTTGGCTTTTAGTAATAGCTGTAGTTTAGTCATTTTTCAGTCACATCCAAGTCTTCATGACCTCATTTGGCATTTTTGTAGCAAAAATACTGGAGTGGTATGCCATTTCCTTCTTCAGCTCATTTTATAAATGAGGAAACTGAGGCAAAAAGTGTTAAGTGAGTTGTCTTGGGTCACACAGCTATAAAGTGTCTGAGGCTAGATCTGAATTTGGAAAGGAGCCTTCCTGATTCTAAGTCCACTGTTCACTGTGAACTAGCTATTCATTGATTTGACTTATGTATAACAATAAATATATGATTAATATTATATATAAATATATTTTAAAATATATAAATATATTTAAATATCATCTTCTAGATTCTTTTGTGATGGTAGAAATCAGTCGGTGCTTTATGTAATTGTACTATTTTGTAATCTAGCTATCATTCAGAAGACTAATGAATCAAGTTTTGTTAAAAAAAAAAAGTGAAAGTAGTTATTGATATGTTCAAAACTCTATTTTTGGTAATAATAAACCAACAAGAATTGATTAAACAAATATTATATGTCAATAATGCACTGGGGATGCAAAAGCAAAAGTGGCTAAATAGTTTCTGCCTTCAAGTAGTTTACGTTCTAATGGAAGATACAATATATTCATTTTTAAATGTTCTTACTATTCCTTTATGAAATACTACTATATCTTTTCAAACTCTGGGGGAATTTTTTTTCTAAATTCACTATTTTCAATGCCTCTTCTCTTACCAATTCTTTAATCTTCATCAATCTGCTTTCCTATTTCCCTTTTCAATCTCATCTCTCCAAAATTACTAACATCTCTTTAATTGTCAAACCTAATGGTCTTTTCTCATTCCTTAGCCTTAATATTCCATCTACCGAATTTTACACTACTGAACACATTCTTGTACTGGATATTCTCTTTCTTCAAGCAGATGTTTCTCTGCTCTTCTACAACTAGCTCCTTTGTACTTGCGGTTTGGATTCCATCTCTTTTCCCTTTTTTTTTTTTTACTATCTCTTTCTCTCCTCTGAACTCTAACAGCACTTGTTATCTGGATCATTAGTTTAGGAATAATTACAAATTCCCTTATGTTGTTATTTAACTAGATTTTAAACTCAAAGGTAAGCCTCATGTCTCATGACTTTTTGAGTCCACCAAAGCATCTAGGCAATAAACATTTGTTGAAGTTTAATGGCATAATGGCATACAATAATCCCCATTAAGTAATGTGGAAACAGTACAGAAAGATTCATCTGTTAGATGAATAAGGAAATAAAGGAATAAATGGATTAATACATTAACAAATAATTAAATCAATGAGTAAATAAATAAATGAATGATTTAACTAATTACTTAATGAGTGACTGAGTGAATAAGATGAATTGGTTATTCTTTACTGTGAAGTGAAAATTCTTGTTTCCAAATGCCATAAATTCTGGGCCCCAAAGTACATTTTGTACATACCTGTCCAGTCTCCAACTATTTTCAGATGAACCCCAAATATTGCTTTGGTTGCAGTTGGACACTAAAAAAAATAAGTAAAGCATCAATCTATTCTGAATAATGGAATATTCAATTAAGATTCAAACATAATTTTCTTTATTCCTGAATCAATAAAAAAAGAAAAAAAGGGAAAACATTAAATTCTAAACAAATTCTTTTATAAAAAATAAATAGCAAAGTAAACAAATGAAAAATACAATTACCTAAAATATGTTTATTTTGTATTCCAAAAGAAAAACTAAGCATTTTCCTTTCCAAAAGCGTAAGTAGTGATATAATATTAAGAAATTTCTGAATAGTGGTTATGAATCTTCTTTTTAAAAATAACATTATTTGCTAACAGTATGACCAGAGGCCTAAATAAGTATTTTGTAACACACATTCTTCTGACTTCTTCTCCTTGACACCATTCTTTTTCAGGACTCCTGAAATGTTGCCTGTTGATATAGTTGCTTTCACTTCTACTTCTAAAAATGTTGAAAAGGAACTAATGGTGCTTTGGGTTTGTTGATGATGATGATGATTATGATTTTAGGATGGAGATAAAAAAGGAAAGAGGAAACAGGAAATTTAATAGAAACAGAAAGCCAAGAATGTGATTCAAGAGAAAACTTGTTACTAAGAAACCTCAAGCAAATTGAGGAATAGAGGCACAGATAAGGAAGAAAAATTCACAGAAATGAACAGTGCTTCTGAAGATCATCATCATAATGAGAGAGAGTACAAAATGAGAAAGGGCACACAAAACTAACAATAATAATAGAATTAGATTAAGGTAGAGAGCAGCAAACAGATAAAAAGAAAGATGGAAAGATAAAGGTGGGATCAACTAATTGATACTATATTGAAATATCATTTAGAAGAACAATTTAGGAGAGGAAAATATTGTATTAATGACTAGTTGTCAAAGAAAGTTTGATAACTAAACTTCCTATTATTTTCCCATTTTAAGAATCAGAATTAGTAAACAGATTTCAAAATTTGTGCTTGTTTTTATTAAGGGTTTTTCTAATAGTGAAAAATAATAAACCTCAATAGGAAATTAAAAAAAAACTTTAAACCAATTATTCTTTTTCTTATTTAACTGCATAATAATAATAGTCCATTATTTTTATATTTATTTAGTTATTTAGTTGCAGATTAAATTAAATTAAATCAAATGAAATTTCAGGACAGTTTAATCTCATTTGCTAAATTAACATTCCAAATATTAATTTTGCCCAAAACCATTTTTATCCTCTCCACATGCAAATTGTATAATTTCTGTTTTTTTTTTTTTAAAGGGACTGTCTCATTTGTGAATAGATATTTCCTAGTATCTAGTTCATGTGGATTAGTGTAATATTTGAATTATTCCATTTGCTTTCTGGTGCTATCATAAAATGCTTGGTTTAAAACAAGAAAGACCAGCATTCAGATCTGCAGTCTTCCCACAAATGCCATCCTCTATACACTTATTAGTTGTGGAACCATGTGCAAATTTCTGAATCTATTTCCTTTCCTCTTATGAAACAGTATGAATTATATGCCATGCTGGATTGTGGCAAAATCTCAAATGATGTAACATACCTAAAGAGATTGGCAAATCCTTTATTTGAAGTAATATAAATATATTTTTATTTACTATTCCTCTAAGAGAGGCAGCAAAGTAAAGTAGATAGAGGACTGGTCTCCAAATCAGAATAGCTGGTCTTTCATGTAGAGGGCCAATATTGAATAAGTGCATGTACAGGAAGAGGCCAGTCCAAGTATTACTTGAGATCTATTCTTTTCAAGGGCAAATAATTCAAAGCATTGGCTCACCATCTCCCTTGCTTTTTGAAAAATATACTCACAACAAATTTAGAATAATCTTGATGGAGAATGCAAGTGATAGGAACAAGGCATCACAACTATGTCATTTACAACTCTGTTTTGACAAATACCCTCTTATTGATAATTTCTGTTAAGGACACCCTTGTTACAATAGATATCTTGTTATTGGTAGTTAAGGTGAATTGGAATATCAAAATATGGTATATAGATTAATCCTAGAAGGCATATAGTATCACCTAGAGGTAGCTGTTATTAATGTAACATTAGTTTAAAGAATATATATTAATAAACAGAGATTGCAAAGCCTATCTTCCACCTGATCTCAGATATTCATTCACACTTTTGGTATTCATTGGAGCTGGACTCCAACACTTTTCCCTGACTTATGCTAATTATGTGACCTTGGACAAGTCATTTAACCTCTGAATACTATAAGCAACTCTCTAAGATAAGTCAATATTAAGATGCTCACCTACATGAATAGAGGGAATTTCCTCACTAGATATGAAGAAAATCTGGTCTGAGATACTTTTTACATGTGTGATCCTTGGCAAATCACTTAAGTCTCTTAATTTCAATTTCTTCATCTGAAAAATGAGCTGGAGAAGGAAAAGGCAAACCACTCCCACTCTTTCATGAAAACTCCTAATGGTACCAGGAGACTGAAACATGGGTGAAAAGACATTGGCCACATTAATATTCCCTAATTCTCTCACGGAGTGTTTTAGAAGGAAAATGGCATCCAAATCTTCAAATATCACAGAGATGAGCATTTTTTTGCTATTATTACCACTGTTGTTGTTGTTATTATCTCATTCTCTATTTTTTCCATAGGGTTCAGACTTGTGTCCATGGCACAAGTCACCTTTCTGCCAATATACTTTTGTACATAATGATCAACAGGCTATTGGACAAGGGGTTGAAATATTGGCTTCTTTTTAAGAAATAAAAGCATTGGGATGAAAATTGCCTTTGTAGACTCACTGAAATATTTACAAAACAAGTAGCAAACAGTTCAATAAGTATGATACAGTAAAATACTTCATCCTGTTCCTATATGTTTCGGATCTCCTCTAGTAAGTGTTTATTTTTTGAAACACTTTCATTTCATGTAGTTTGCAGATTATAATTATTTGGGATGATAAGGTGTATTAAAAATTATAGTGATATAAAACCAAAAAGTATTAATAATTTTAATTGTTAAGTACAAAATAAATAGTGGTTTTTTTTTAATGGATCAATGTCTCCAATTGATAAATGGTCAAAGGATATGAACAGACAATTTTCAGATGATGAAATTGAAACTATATCTACTCATATGAAAGAGTGTTCCAAATCACTATTGATCAGAGAAATGCAAATTAAGACAACTCTGAGATACCACTACACACCTGTCAGATTGGCTAAGATGACAGGAAAAGATAATGATGAATGTTGGAGGGGATGTGGGAAAATTGGGACACTGATGTATTGTTGGTGGAGTTGTGAAAGAATCCAATTTCTGGAGAGCAATTTGGAACTATGCCCAAAAAGTTATCAAACTATGCATACCCTTTAATCCAGCAGTGCTACTACTGGGATTATATCCCAAAGAAATACTAAAGAAGGGAAAGGGACCTGTATGTGCCAAAATGTTTGTGGCAGCTCTTTTTCTAGCCAGTGGCTAGAAACTGGAAAATGAATGGATGCCCATCAATTGGAGAATGGTTGGATAAATTATGGTATATGAATGTTATGGAATATTATTGCTCTGTAAGAAATGACCCACAGGATGAATACAGAGAGGCTTGGAGAGACTTACATGAACTAATGCTGAGTGAAATGAGCAAAACCAGGAGATCACTATACACTTCAACAATGATATTGTATGAAGATATATTCTAATTGAAGTGGATATCTTCAACATAGAGAAGATCCAGTTCAGTTCCAGTTGATCAATGATGGACAGAAACAGCTACACCCAGAGAAGGAACACTGGGAAATGAGTGTAAAATGTTTGCACTATTGTCTTTCCACCCAGGTTACTTATCCCTTCGGAATCCAATTCTTACCGTGCAACAAGAAATTTGGTTTTACACACATATGTTGTATCTAGGATATACTGTAACACATTTATTATGTATGGGATTGCCTGTCATCTAGAGGAGGGAGTAGAGGAAGGGAGGGGAAAATTTGGAAAAGTGAATACAAGAGATAATGTTGTAAAAAAATTATCCATGCATGTGTACTGTCAAAAAAATTATAATTATAAAATTAATAAATAAATTAATTAATTAAATTAAATGGATCAATGTTATGGCCATGCTATTGTAGACAAAATTTATTCTTTAACAATGCTCCAGCACAGTTTATTGCTTGGGTTCTCCAAGATACTTTCAAATCACATTTTCTGTATAGAGATTTGTCAACTATCAGGCTAATAAAGAGAGTGAACAGCTTCTGTTTTATAATGTTAGCCATCAGGGCATATCTTTTCAGTAGATGCTAAATGTTTATAATCTGCAGTGATACAGCAGCATTTCTATCATTTATTTGGACAATCTACATTGATCACTAAGTCTGGACTCTTTAAACATAAATCTTTTAGACTTCTTACTAAAATGATTTAGAGCATCATTTTGCTAAGCGGGCCAAGGCTATAGCCAAAACTTAGAATGGTGGCTGATGTATATTCAGTGCTGAATAAAGGTTCAAGTTTTTGTTGTTGATAATGATGAAAATGATAATAATGAAGATGACATGGTTTCACTCACTCATTTTCCCCTTGCTCTTCATAATTTCAAAGAAAGTTCTCTCTAATGGTGGAATCAAGAGTGATGATTAGGGAAAAGGAATTGCTTAATGGGAAGAAAAAATATAGAGCTGTTCATATGAAATATAGTGTTGTGTATTAAGAGTGTATTAACACAGAGAGTTTATTAAACACAAAAGTAAAAACAGTCTTCCTGCTATAACTGAGTGTCCCTGCAACTAAAGTCTATTTGAGGATACTATAAAGTGAAACATATTCTTTTTTCCAATCTCCACATTTAATCTTCTCTCTATTGATAAAGATAAGTTGAATATGATGACTGGATAAGTAGGCAATAAAGTAGAGTGCTGAGCCTGCAATCAGGAAGGCATGAATTCAAATCTATATCAGACAGCCTGTAGCTGTATAACCCTGGGCAAGCCATTTACCCTGTTCACTTCAGTTTCTTCATTTGCAATATCAGCTAGAGAAGGAAATGGCAAACCACTCCAGTATCTCTGCCAAGAAAACCTCAAATATGGTCATGAAGAGTTGGTTATAACTGCAAAGACACTATCTGTCTGTCCATCTATCCATCTACACACACACACACACACATATACACACATGCACGCACATATATACACATACATGTGTGTGTATATGTAATGGATTTAAAGACACAAGACCATAGTGTGAGTCCTGGCTCCGCTATTTACAATCTAGGTGGCTTTAGCTGAATCATTTAAATTTGCAGCTTCAATTTTAAAACAGGGATAATCTCCCCTAACAGGGGTGCTTATAAATTGAAATGAGGAAATTCATAGGAAAACTTTACCTGAAAGTTGTCATATAAATGTAGCCATTATTACTAGAGTCCATAGCTTTGTCTATCTGAAATTCTTAATAGAAAAGATCACTGGACTTACTACCTGTTCAAACATCTCATTTTACAAGTAAGGAAATTGAGGCCTAGGAATATTAAGTAAATTGTCCATGGTCACACAAGTAGTATGATGAATATGAAGACATATTCTCTAACTATAGAGCTAGTTGCCATATCAGGTTCCATTCTTTCTCCCTCCTTTCCTTCTTTCCTTCTTCCTTCCTTCCTTCCATACTTCTTTCCTCCCTCCCTTCTTTCCCTGACTTAAAAAGAAAAAAAAAAAAACTAGATAACTGAAAGACATACTTCCAAATGCTCTTAAATAAACTGCAGAAAAGTTGCTAGTTCCTCTCTAAGAAAACTGCTGGGGGAGGAGGGAATGCTATCAGTAGCCAATTTGAAGGGCCTACTATGTGAATAACACAAAGAAAGTCCTTAGCATGATGTTTTCTTTGAAAAAGTAATCAAAGAAAATTAAAGGAAATGCTTAAATGGTTCCCCCAACAAATAATGTTAAGATTCACTGATTTATTTTAAAACATAATCAAGTAACTTAATTACTCTTTCACGGTTTCCAAATCTGCTTTCCATTAGGATTTAGAAAGCTATCCAAGAGAAAAATGCCAATGCTGTTAATTTCTAAACTTTGCTTGGAGAGAAGGGGGGAAGGGTATATTACATGAAGGAGGTAGAGGAGATCTTCAACACAGTTTCCCTCTAGTTTCCTAGGAAACAGAAAATATAGTTTGGGCCTTGTTATCCTTCAAGTAAATTCTAAAATACCTCTGGCCTCTGGTAGAGGTAAAAGAAATAGTGAATGGGAAATAATTATTATGTAACCATAGACCAGGAAGAAAAGATTCTCAGATATTCTAGAGAAAGTAATTCATTCTCTGATTGTTTCATGTGCTGCTTTGTTCTAAATGTGTTCAATGACTCATAATTTTATAAGACTGCACATAAAAATACAGTTTGATTGAGGAGGCTGACCAAATAAAGAAGTTGCTTAATACTACTGGTATCTGAACATTCCATGAAAGGATGACACTGATATGAAAGATGAAAAAGCACTTTAAAAAGCCCAAATGTTTGTTTTTCACATAAAAACATTTTCATTAATAAATAGCTGACATTTATTATGTGTCCCTGTTTTAATGAACATTTTTTTATCAGTGAGTTGAATGAGAGCATTGTTAGTAGGCTCATCCATTTTTCAGAGGACTACAAAATTGGGGTACGTTAATAACATATGGGATCTTGCCAGGTTAGAATATTAGGTTGGATAGAATAAAATAAAATTTAGTAGGGTTAAATATTAAGTCTTATTTTTTTTTCCTGGGCAGAAACACAAAATCAGTTCTAGTGTTATACAATAACACACTTGGAACTCAATATAAAATTAGGTCATGTTTTTTCTTAAATAGTGGTAAAAATACAATAATGAGTACAGTTTTAGATTGTCTAAAACCTAGCTGTGTTACTGATGGTAGAGATTCTTTTCTCCCATTAATGTTGACATTAATTTTAGAAGATTTTAAGAGACTTCAAGCAGCAAAGTAGCTACTATATTTTTGATAAAGTTACCTCTTCTCTCCAAATATTTGCCCATAAGGTCCTAGCCTTTGAACTAGATCAATCATCTAGAAGAAAGGGGGTTTTTTGGTTGATTTTTTTTTTGGTTTTATTTTGTTTGATCAATCATTGCCCTCATCCTAGAGTTAATTTCTAGATTCCTACAATCTACCCTCTAACTTTTGGCATCCAAAGACCTGGACGGGCAAGATCATATTAGTGTTCATGAATAACACTAAATTTTTAGAAGGTCATAACCCTTTCTGGGATAGATTTTTTTTTTAAATATCATTTCCATAGGATAACAACTCCAATGCTTTTGGCCTACTGGGTCTTCAAGCAAGTATTAGTCTAGGGTCCCTCTTCTACTCCTTCCTTTTCTAGATACTTCAAGGCTAAATATTTACTGCAGGGTCAAATACAAAGCACTATACTATAAGCAAAGTGAAAGGCCCATATTAGTTTCAAATGACAAACACTAAGCCCATTACAATGGGGCTATACACCACTGTCCCATGCTACATAGACTTTATTGTGAATATTGATGCTTGTTGGTAGGCTTTTCTTCTTCTTTATAACTGATCTGGCAACCATATGGAGCCAACTTGGCCAAGGTAAGATGATCTTTCTTAATGATTATGCCGATTGTTTCCTCCCCAGACTCAAAATCTGTTTCAATTCTGATGCCATAATGAACTTGGGTCTTACATTTACAATCAAGGGACTATTTATTTTAATAGAAGCAGATGTTTAGCGACTAGAATTTTTGGAAATATATTTTACTTTTATCAGATATGAGAATCTCCCTAAGGACAAGCAGGAAAGCTACTATATGTTCTTTAGAAAAGGCTTTCCTCTCCAGATGAACACCTTCAATTCAAAGGTCTGCACCTGTGCCCAGATCATTCCTATGAAAGGAATGCCAGTATTGCCAGGTTTAAATCAAACCTCAGATTACTAGAACTTTAAAAAACACAAGTAAAAAATAGTGGAATTGTGGTTAGACAGAATTTTTTCTAAATGTCTGAGTTTAGGTGATGATGTAGCAAACAATAAAAGCTAATTCCTTCCTGGACTATATTAAATGAAGTATAACTTCCAAAAATAACAAATTCAGAGTCCCACTGTCCTTTGTCATACCTCATGCGAATACTGGACACCACTGTTAAAGAAGAATGTTAAATAAACTAAAGAAATTCTAGAAGAAGAAAGCAGAATAGTAAACTCTACATTTACATAGTATTTTTTCATATATGCTTAATAATTGAGTGATTATTCAGTTGAAGGACCTGGATATGTTTAATCTGGAGAAGAGAAGACTCAGGGGAGGACTTGATAACTAAGGTATTTGGAGGGCTGGGCTTGAAAGAAAGGTTAGACTTGTTGCATTTGGCTTAATGGTCAGATGTTAAGAAGTCATAATTCTGGGAATCTGACCTTCCCTCTCCCACCTTTGTGGCTTCACACAAGCTGTCATGCATGTCTGGAATGTACTTCCTAATCATCTCCACCTCTCAGAATTCCTTGCTTCCTTTCTGGCTGTTCTTATGTTCCACCTCTTACTGGAATCTTTTCCTGATCCTCCTGCTTTAGTTCTCTCTCAATTTACTATATCTATAACTTGTTTATTTACATGCTGTAGGCTCCCAATAGAATATAAACTCTTTAAAAATGTTATTTTATACCTATAGCTCCCAAATGAAGCTTTCTTAGACTGGCTCTATTACCAACTTCATGGTCTTCAAAATCCTGCTTCTATTGCAGTCTTATCCTGTAATGTCTTTCTGAACTTGGAGCCTCCTCATCTTGGGACCTCTAATCATCCCTCACTTTTACAACTGGTGAGTTCCTCCTGTGGGCTCCATTTTGTGAAGGGGTCAAGACTTCCAGCTACCTAATTCCACAGGCACCTTTAAGTTCCTTTGTATATGTTGTTTCACCATTGAAATTCACACTCCTTCTGAGTGGGGACTTCTCTTTTGTCTTTAGCCTTTTGAATTCCTGTATCTGATATGTAATATAGTTAATAAATATTTGCTTTTTTTCTTCCTAACATAATCCCTGGAAGGCAGCTGGTGCTTAATAACAGTTTGTTGGATTGCAAACTGATAGTAGGTATGATAAAAGTAGTACACCCTTATTTTATAGATCAGAAAATCATATTTCTGAGCATTTAATGTTCAGAGAGTGACTTGCCTGAGATTACATGGCTGTAAAATATCAGAGGTAAAATTCAAACATTGTTTTTTGTTTTTTTTAATTTCCATCTCAGAGGTATTGACCCTATATTACTTTGTATATATTTGTTAGACTTTTTGTCTCACTAATTACATTGTAAGCTCCTTGAGCTTACTGCCTTTTACCTTTCCTGTATCCCTAGTGCTTAACACAATGCCTAATACAGGAGGCATTTAATAAAATTTTATTAACTAATTGAGAAATTCAGTTTTAGAAAGTGAAGTTTCCTGCTACTTGCATGTTACTGTATGCTACATTAAAAACATGTAATGTTTTTCTGATTTTCAATTTAACTAAAATAAGCATGCATAATTCAAAGGAATAACAATGAATTAAATTTGCCCATCAATATCACAGTTAAACTGAAAAATGCTGGAACTCTGTCTTCCCAGAAATCAGCTGGAGTCAGGATCACTAAATGTCTTTATTCTTGATCTTTTACGGTCAAGGTCAAGGGGTTAGGCCTAGCAACCTCACACACACTTTCCTCCCTCAAACGCTGGGAGAGACTGAGTCAGCTTCTGCGTCTCAATTCCTCTTCCTCCTCCTACTCCTCCCACACACGTCACTTCCCCCTCTTTGTCCCACTGATCAAGTCAGCACAGGACAGCTGGGGAGGGTCAACCTTCAAACAAGTTAATAGGGAACCTTCCAATTGGCAATTAGTCTCACGTGTTTCATTATCCAAGTGCATTGCTCAGTTCTAGCTCTTTACAGAAAAATAAGATGGATTTCAAATTAGGGTAATCAAAGCAAAAATCAAGGCAATCTAAAGGTCAAAGGACTTCATTCTCAAATTATATTTGTGTTCCAGATCTCATTAAGTAGGAGAATGCCAAAGCGACCAAGTATGGACTATCCCAATTGAACATCCATTTAAATTTTACTATATACTCAGTGCTGTTGATTCAACAAGAAGCTCCAAATGGTCCCTGACATTCAAGAATTTATATTTTAGTAAAGAAGATGCTTATATGCATATATAAGCACAAATATTATAAATATATATACATACATATATATTAATAAATACAAAGTAATTTAGAAAGGCAGAACATTGGAAGGCAAGGATCAAAAAAAAAATCTTAATACACAAGGTGACAAAGAAAACTAGGACTTCTCAGAGGTTGGGGTGAAAAGAATATGCATTCAAGGCATGGAAGACAATCTATGTAAGAGCAGAAAGATAAGAGATAAGAGTTCATGTGTATAGAATAGAAAGTATGGCAGTATGGCTAAAACCAAGAGTGAGATTGGGCAAGAAGTTTACAAAGATAGGAAGTGGCCAATATTGAAAGAATTTTAAATATCTTAGAATCAATAGGAAACAACAGAAACTTATTGAAGGGGAAGTTAATATGATCATATTCTCACCACTGGAAAATCACTTTAATAGAACTGAAAATTAAGGATGTGCCCATTAAATGGAGAATGGTTGAATAAGCTGTGGAATTTAAATGTAATGGAATACTTGTGCTATAAAAATAGTGAGTAGGCAGATTTCAGAAAAACCTGGAAGGACTTATAAGGACTGATGCTGAGTGAAGTGAGCAGAACAAGGAGAAAATTATATACAGTAATGGCAACCCTGTGAGATGATGGCCTATGACTGACTTAGCTCCTCTCAGCAATACAATGATCCCAGACAATTCTAATAGACTCACGAAAGAAGATGCTATCCACATCCAGTGAAAGAACTGATGGAGTCTGAATACAGATTGAAGCATACAATTTTCACTTTATTTTTTCATAATTTTTTCCTTTTTTCTATTTATTCTTTCACAATATAACTAAAATGGAAATATGTTTTACATGATTGCATGTATATAACCTATATCAAATTGCTTGTCTTAAGAATGAAGAAAGGAAGAAAACATTGGAACTCATAATCTTACCAAAAAATGAATGTTTAAAAAAATCACTTTGATCAGAATGCATAGAATGTGTTAGAAAAAGGAAAGGCTGGAATTAGGAAGACTACAGAACAGACAGGTGAAATAGGCTAGAGAAGAAGTGATGAGCTCCTGAACTAGAATGGTGGCTATGTGAGTGGAGAAAAGAAGGTGTACTTAAGAGATAGAAATGACAAAATTTGGCAATAGTTTGGATACATAGAGTGAGTAAAAGTGAGGGATTGAGGATAGCACTAAAGTTAGCTAATATAGTGATGGTGATACAAGTTACAATAATAGGAAGTTCAGAAGGGGAAGGTTTGGAAACAAAGAAGTCTATTTTGGTAATGTTAAATTTGAAAAGTTGATGGGATATCTAATAGCAAATGTCTAACAGGCAATTAAATTGACAGTTTTGGAAGGAAATTAGGAGAGAGACATGAGCTAGAACCCAGTACCACTGGACTCACTAACTTCTAACAATGCCCAAAATAATAACCACTATCACTAAAGAGTTAAAAAGGTTCAGTTTTGAGACAGACACTTTGAAAATGATGTCTATTGTTTAATTTAATAAATATCAAGTGCCTACTATCTACACATTGCTGAGCTGGCCCCTAGGTATATAGAAATTTTAAAAGTCATAGGGATACATAAGTTCACTAAGTGAGAGAAAAGACAAAAATTGTAGAAGACTAAGAACAGAGCAGACATTTGGGGATATGGAATAGTTTGTTGTTTCCTTCTCCAGTTAATTTTATAGATTAAGGAAATGAAGCAAAGAGAATTAAGTGACTTGACCAGCTAGATTATGCCACAGCTATTAAGTATCTAAGGCCAGATTTGAACTCAAGTAGATGTCTTCTTACCTTTAGGCCCAGGATTCCGTAACATTATGCCACCTAACTGCCCTGAGTATTGAAATTTACTGAAATTCTTTACAATTTATGTCACTTTTAGTATTGGCTATAATGCATATATATATATTTAATATTATTATGAATATTGATAATTTAAATAACACAGAAAATAGTTTATAAATGTCATAGTAATATAATAGGGATTACTGAAGAAGTTCTGTAGTTTCAAGCTTTGATCATTTTTATTTCAAAGATTCTTTTATGACATCTGCTGATTATGTTCTCCAACTACTGATAAATTCTCAAAGTATAGATTATTCTGAGTTGTATTAAGTGGTACAAGAGGTGATCAAACATAGTAGAAAAAACACTATACTGAGACACAGGAGATTGCTGAATTTGCTATTAACTTGTTCTGTGACTGGAGATGTTACTTTCATGGCCTCAGTTTTCTCATTCTATAAAATGAGAGGATTGGTTAAATTGATCTCTAAGATCCTTTCCAAATTTATCATCCTATGCTTTAGTGAGCCTTGAAATTGTTTTAATGTTTCAAGGAAATTTTTCCTAATTGATACAATCAGCAATGTCATTTTGAATGAATCCACTACACATCCAGGATTATACTAGTCACTCAATTACAAAGGCCAAAACTATATAGTTCCTTCACTAACAGAGGCTACTTCCTCCCAAAGAACAACAAGCAAAAATGTAAGCATATGTAAAATATATACAAGAAAAATATAAATTAATTTGGAGAGAGAAGCACCAGAAGAGATCAATAAAGCTTTGTGTAGATGGTAGCACTTGATTTGAAATTTCAAAGGAAACTAAAAATCCTGAGAAGCAGAAGTGAAGCATTCCAGTTATAAGAAAGAGCTGGGACAAAATTATGAAAATGAAAGATGGGACAAAAAGGGTGAGATATGATAAGAAGGTCAGTCTTACTTAATTATAGAGTTTATTCAAGAGAGTGACCACTAATAAATAATAGCAGTAATAATAACTGTCAAGGATTTTTAAAAAACAGTTTCATGCCCTATAATGATGGTTGAACTTGGGGATGTTTAATGTTCCTTCTAAATCACAGATCCTAAATCACAGAAAAAAAAAAGATGAATTTTAGTGCTCTTAAAATCCAGATATCTTGCCAATGTATTATGAAAATTAACAAATTTCTAATGTGAAATCTATTACTATGTCTCATCTAGGTCTAAATTACATGTTCTAGATGTATTTATTATATGTATTCTAGCTGGGTTTCTAACATACTAATAAGTGAAGATTTATGAACTTATAAACATCAACAGTAAATTGTAATAAAAGCAAATATCTGTCTTCATCCTAACTGATGTACATTTCCTGAGAGTTACAGGTCTTGGTAGTGGATACAGATAGCATTTTCTAACCAAATGCCTTGGATCACTGAATCTCTGAGAAGAACCAAGTCTTTCATAGTTGATCAATGTAAATTCTTGCTTGTACAATGTATTCCTTATTCTGCTTGCTTCCTCAGCATCAGTTCATATAAATCTTTCCAGCTCTTTCTAAAATTAGCTTGTTCATCATTTTTTTATAGAATAAGAATATTCCATTACTTTCATATATCATAACTTGTTCAGCCTTTCCCCAATTGATGGGCATCTACTCATTTTCAAATTCTTTGCTATCACAAAAAGAGCTGCTACAAACATTTTTATGCACATGTTTGTTTTTTTTTTTTTTTTTTTTTGCTCTCTCCTTTATGGTTTTCTTGGAACATAAACCCAAGAGTGGCACTGCTGAGTCAAAGGGTATGCACAATTTTATAGCCCTTTGGGCATAGTTCCAAATTGCTCCTCAGAATGGGTGGATCATTTCATAACTCCATAATAAGTGTCCCTGTTTTCCCATGTCCCCTCCAACATTGACCATTATTTTTTCCTGTCATCTTAGCCAATCTGAGAGGTGTGAGGTGATATTTCAGAGTTGTTTTAATTTGCATTTCTCTAATCAATAATGATTTAGAGGATTTTTTCATATGACTATAGCTGGCTTTAATTTCATCATCTGTAAATTATTCAAATCCTTTGATTATTAATTGAGGAATGATTTGTAATCTCATAAATTTGACACAATTCTTTATATATTTTAGAAATGAGATCTTTAATACTGGCTATAAATTTTTTCCTCAACTTTTTACTTCTCTAATTTTAATCTTGTTTCTGTTGCTTTTGTTTGTGCAAAACCTTTATCATTTAATAAAACCAAAGTTGTGCATTTTGCCTTTCATAATGTTCTTTATTTCTTCTTTGGTCACAAATTCCAACTTTAAAGATCTGATAGGTAAGCTGTCCCTTACTCTTCTAATTTGTCTATGTATCACCTTTTATGCCCAAATCATGTACCCAATTTGATCAAGAACTGAAAATTTAAATAACAGTTTAATTAATAGTTTACTTCACAAATCATAAAAATAGTTGTTTAACTATTTGATCATCACAGAATGTGGGGGTGAGACATAAGGAAGGTATGTCCAATGAGTTTGAAATGATAGCTTGGAGTCAGGCTGTGCAGGTCTTTAAAAACTAAGCAAAACAGTTTATATTTTATACTAGAATGAAAAGAAAATAACCATACTTAGTTAATCATATAGTTATATGAATCACATGGTCAAAACATCTTGTGCAAGGCATAGGAAAAAAGAACAGAGGTCTTTAGTGGACCAGTCAGGCATCACATGTCTTTGTCCACACAGTGCCCTAATTCCATCTTCAAGAAGGATAGTGCTCCCCTTGAATTTTCACTTAGTGTGTCAAAACAAAGTAGTCAGAGTTTGCTAGAGGGGACAAGGAATTTAGAAAAGGGTGTTATTAAAAATGGATAGTTAAATAATGACTGGTTAAGTTTTTTCATTCATATTAATCCAAAAACTATAGGCTAGTGTCTTGAATATACTTTCTTAATATTTCCAAGGAATGGATGAGAGACATCTAACTACGTTTTCACAACACATTTAATGTAAGTAAGCAAAAATATAAAAAAATTATAGGAGAAAATTATATTCCTATAGGTTGAAAGCCAATTAGGAAGCAAATTGAATGCCTTCTATAAGAACCTTGAGGGGAGAAATTAATTTGTTTTTTTGTTTTTATAAAAACTGATATGTCATACATGTAATCTTAATAAATGTCAGTTGAATTGAATTAATTGTCACAGGCTATACTTTTTCTCACTTCTGAAAGTAGTAAAAATAAATCCCTCAGTCTTCATAGTTTTGTCTCCTAATCCTTAAAAGTTTTTTATTCCTAAACTTTCTCATTAGTATATTTTTCCATTTATAATTCATTTGGATTTAGGAGTATTGTCAAAGCCAAGTCTGGATTGTCAATAAATGAACCATAAGCCTCATGTGTAGATGAGTAACTCTGTCTTAGTTGTAATTACTTTCCCTTTAATTATACTATCCTTTTCTAACTTTTTTTTCTCATATGATGGTACAATGAATTGAGTGCTAATTCTAGAGTTAGGAATACTTGAGTTCAAAGATGGTATGACACACGTTAACTGTGTGACCCTCGACAAGGCATTTAGCCTCTGTTTGCTTCAGTTTCCTCAATTGTAAAATGAGAATAATAATTGCAACCTATCTCTTAAGATTTTTTTTGAAGATCAAATGAGATAATATTTGGGAAAAAACACTTAGCATCTTGCCTGGCACATAGTAATGCTGTATAAATGCTTATTTTAACTTCTCTCAATCTTTCTTTCCTCTTCCACCTCTTGTTCCTTTCTCTTTTCTTCATTCCTTCCTTTCACTTCCTCTTCTCCTCTCTTGTATTCCTCTCTCCTTTCTTTCTTTCTCCTTGGCTTCCTCTTCCATACTCTTCCCTCCCTTACTTTGCCCTCTCCCTTCCATATTTTCAATTTCTCATTTTCTATGGCTCCATCCCTAGTGCCAACAAACATTCCTAAGTCTCCTCTATGCCTAAAAATGTCAGTAGTCCTACCATTCTCTGTAGAGTTTTTCTCTCTTCCATTTCTCAAACAAACTCAAAGAAAATGCTATGGTCAAGATACTGTTAGGAGATACCCTGTTTTCTAGAGCTTAGGCACAGCAAATAAGCTGTTCTTGAGCTTGACATAACAACAATCCCTTGCGCTCACCTTCTGGATGATATTAGTCATACAAAACCTCCAGAATTGTCTCACATAATTATTATATTGTTCTGACCAGCACCAGATGTTTTCTGAAGTTGGACAAGCACCTGTAGCAGCAATAAGTCAGGCATATATCTTGGTGGGGTTTTTTTGTTTGTTTGCTTTTTGTTTTTCCCCTAGAGCTACAAATAAGAAGTATGATTCAATCTCTCCATGGTTAGCTAGCGCATGATTAGAGATCCATCCTAATGAGACAAAGATCCTAAGTTTCATCCTTTTGTGGGTATTTTAGCATTGCTTTTGTGTCATAGCAACCAAAGGCCCCTTTGACCCTGGCTAGAAAACTCACAAATTGGTGCCAAAAATTACAACAAATTACAAAATACATCAGAGTATGGGCATATCCTACTGTTTTTAAATTCCTGCTGGAAAGGAAAATGGATGTGCTGGACTGGCTAATGGTAGGCTGATAATTACAAATTAAAGAATATTATCCCACATAAACTCCTGGATGTCTTCCTTAATTCATTAATAATGAAATTTCTCATGAAACTGAAATATAAAACAGAAAAATCTTGGCCTAGATTCTTTAGAAATCCTATGGATATAATTTAAATTTTATATACTCTAGGTAAAATGGTTTATGATTTGTAATAGGCTTAAAACTGAATTTTTTGTTTTATATACACAATTTATCGACAATCATTGGAAGCAGAAAATGTTCAGAAACACTGAACAGGCTCAGCTCAAAAGTTGCCTCCTAAACAAATCCTTTCCTGTAACTCAAGTGCCCTCTTTCATTCTCTCCTCTCCCTCCTCCCTCCCGTTCCCTCTCCCTCCCTTTCTTTCATTCCTTCCTTCTCTTTGCCTCTCATTTTCCGACTTTCTCTACCCCTCTCTGTATGTGTGTGTATACATATAATGTAATTTTTATGTGTATACATTCTTTATCCAATCAAAATCTAAGCTCATTGAGGGTAAGAACTGGTTTTTGTTTTGTCTTTGGTTCCCTAGTGACTAGCAACAAGAGTAATTAGGTAAAAAATACTTGTTGAATTTAAGAGAATAAAAGTCAACTTAAAGAGATTTTGGAATAACTTACCTTACACAAGCCAGAAATCTAAAAGGTATTTTAATTCTTAGCCTTACTGACATATCAGATGAAAGAAATCAACTACAATTATACTCATGTCCAGATATATAAACAAATATACCCTAAACTATTAATATTAATAATTCTAATTTATTAAATTAGCAACATAATTTAGTCCAAGACTGGTTAATCATCTAATGATGATTTTCTCTAAGAAAACAGAATATAAGAAGTGAAAAATTCTTACCATTGTGAGAGTAAAAGGATGGTTTTCTAGTGCAGACACTTGTGGACAGTGAAGAATAATATACTGAAAAGGAAGTAATGCAACAGTGAAAGAAGAAAAAAGTAAGTTCAAATCTCCCAATATTTTCAAAAATAAAGTTACAACAACATTCTTGATAGACTATTTTGGAATAACTCACTTGGCCAGGTCTGGCTTTAAAGTTTTCCTTGATCATTCGAACTTCCATGACATCTGATGGATGGCTGATTACTGAAATGATTGTCACAGGCTTATTACTTCTAACGCACCTGTAAAGCCTTTCAGCACAATAGAGGCACAATGGTAATGAAATCCAAAGCCAAGTCTAAATAAAAATTTAAAAAAGAAGGAAAACCACTTCAGAATACTCATGTTTATGTTTCCTTAAAAACATTTGTAAAATGTTTTAAATTGTGAATATAGAGAATCTGAAAATTATATGAAATAAAATTAATCCATTAATCTTAATTATAAAATATTAGCTGCTCCCAAAAGGACTTATTTTAATGGCAACTCTCTAACATCTTTAAGTAGAACATCTGTACTATGTTAAGCCATTTGACATTTATTACCTAATTTGAGCCTTACAAATACTCTGTGAGGTAGATATTACCAATATTACTATCCCAGTTTTAAAGTTATGGACTCAGACTCACATAAGTTGTTTCTTGCTTGTAATCACCAAAATAGTAAATGTAAGAAGGGTTTGAACCGACTTTTCATATGTTTGTAAGCTCTTCCATTATGTTTTATACTGCCTTCCACATTCCTTTTTTTCCCCTATTGATCCCTCTTTCTTAACTTTTTCAACATCCCAAATAAGAATGTCTTTTATAATGCACAATACCTTTTACATAAAAACTGTTCCAATGACCTAATTCACTATCAAAGAGTCCTCAAATACAACCAGGTTTCACAGCATATTGTTAATAAATACTAAACAATATCCTTGGTATAGATTTTAAAACATTACATGCAAATATGTTTTAAGGAAATACTTTATGTACAAATCATGAGATATTGGGCTTAAAAATGCCAACAGGCATAAAAGAAGTTTTAGAAATGTTTATTGCTTGATGAAATAGGTATGTGTATATATATATATATATATATATGTTTATGTATAGACATAATATATGTAGTATTTTGTTCATGTGAATATATTTATCTTGTGTCTGTTACACACATACACACACACACACACACACACATTTTGTGTTTTTTCTTTATCCCTCATTTTTGAAGAGGATCAATGATATATCATGGATAATTTTGACTTGTATATGAATTGAATTTAAGTGAAACAGAATTGCACAAAATCCTTCTCTTCTTACACACATACACACACATACATATATATATTATAGATATCAAACATATAGCTAGATATAGATATAGATTTATATGAGATTAAGATGGAGATAGATAAATATCCTTTACAAAGGCAAATTTCATCTTGTCTTAAATCCCTGGAAATTATTTTCACAAACACAGTTTAAGTAATTCAATGGTATTTCCTTGAGTAATGGAATAAAATGTAAACATTTATCCTGATTTCTTATAATTCCAAAGCATGGGTCTGGCAAAATTTATTTCACTTATAGTTCTGAAACAGAAATTATGACTGATAATGGCTCAAAAATTTACAAGGAAAAATATAAATAAAAACAGTGGCAAATACTAGTATATAGAGAAAATATACATGTTAGAATTTACAGAAACCAAAGAAGGTAAATATGGTAAAGGCCAAGAAAGTGGAAGTCAATGGAGGCATGATTATTATGGAAGTGGATGGCACATATACATAGACAGAAAAAATAGAAGAGGGTTCTAAGAAATAAGTCATAAATTTGATATGGCTTCATTATACCAAAATGTGGAACTTTAATTATTTGATATCTTCCAAAAGTTTTTCCAAAAGTGGAGAGGCTGAAAAAAATCATTATTTTCCTTGAAGAACTATTCAAAAGATGAAGGAACTAATAAGAATAACTTCTGGATTTTAATCTGGCTAGTTTGCTAACATACAAATGAAGAGAATTTAGAAGGCAAATAAGCACTTACAGAAAATTTCAGAGCAAAAAAGCAGAATTTCAATGGCAATCTGGCATCTATTCTAGATTTCTTGATATCAGATTTAAAAGGGGACAAAAAGGAATAAGTTGGATATGATGACTTAATAAATTCTGGAAAGAACTTTGGCCCAAATAAGATGAGAAGTTCTCAAAAAAAGTCTGAAGAAACATAGAATTTATTCCAATGACAAGAAGGAATTAGATTAAATGTCTGATGTGACTGTACACATCAAGTCAACTTAATGTTTTACAGGGAATAGTGAATAATATGGAATTAGGTGAAATATCACAGTACAAATACAAATGTGTAGCATTTTCTTCTAGGAACAATATAAGGGGGGCAACTAGGTGGCACAGTGGATAGTGCACCAGCCTTGGAGTCAGGAGAACCTGAATTCAAATGTAATCTCAGACACTTGACACTAGCTTACAACCCTGGGCAAGTCACAACCTCAATGCTCTAGCCAAAACAAACAAAAAAGCCCCACAATATTAAAAGGAGTAATAATGCTCAAGATTGAACTACTTTGTATCTTTTTTGCCCCTCTTTTTTCTTTCAAAGATAATGATCTTTGATCTGGAAAACATGAACAGTAGTGTTTGATAGTTGGTAGGAATCTAGAATATGTAAAGAAAAGGCATCTTGTTGTGCTTTATGAATCAAAATCACTAGGCACAAAATAATTACATTTCAAGGAAATGAATATCAGATATGATTGCTGAATTAGTGATCACAGAACTATCTTAAAGAAAGTAGTCATGATGTATGAGTGCAGAAGAACAAATGAGCCAATTAAAAAAAAATCAAAAAATTCAAAAACATAAGGGTGTATGAGATGTAAATTGTAAATCAATGATACTGACTTAAATACTTGGAACATATTATTAAGCAGATTGCTTATAATTATTTAGAAAAAGAACTTAGTAGTCACTAATTGCTGCCCAGATATTTATCTTCCTCTCTTCTCTAATGACCTTCTAACATTTTGACCTGGCTACCACTATCAAAGAGTCAGATAAGTGGCACAACAGACAAAATGCTGGACCTAAAATAAGAAAAACGGAGTTCAAATCTGGTTTCAGATATTTATAAACTATGTTACCCTTGATAAGTAATTCAGTTTCTGGCTGCCAAAGTTTTTAAAATGTGAAATGGAAACAATAATAGAATCTGCGCCACATGGTTTTTCTGAGAATCAAATGAAATAACATTAGTAAAATACTTTGCACGATGTCTATCATATAGTAGGCACTTAATAAATCCTTATTCCATTCACCTAGTCCCCTTTTCCACAAAAGGGCTAGTGGCAGAGTAAGATATTTGAGCAAGAACTGATGACTCTCCTGATGTCCATATTCAACAGAATTGCTACCTTTCCATAATCTCTTCAAATAATTTGTGACCTGATAGAAAGCAAAGTTAAGTAAATAAAGATATACAGTATAAACTCTCTACATAATTTTCCAGTTCTTATCGTTGTAATACTCTGATTTTCAAGTTTGTCATACTCTGTTACCATCTTTGTATCATAGACTGTTACTTTTCTTCCGATGCCTTCTTTTCTTGTTAAAAAAAAAAAATCACCAGTCTTATCTGCATTATTTATATTGATATATAAATAAATTTAGCCTAAAAGAAAATAAAGTAAAATAAAAGTAATCCTTTTTGGACACTAATTAGGTTAGGAGACTAGGCAAATATTAAATAGTCAGTAAGCACAAATTACAGCAAAGCACATTCTTCTGAATAAAACAGATTAAAAAGATGACTAAAACCAAAAACTTAGGGAAAAGTCTATTGTAGAATGACCTAGAAATCTTCCCTGTCTCTGGGAAATTAAAGGTACCTGCTAATGACATTAGTAGAGTAGAATACAGTATAGTATAATATAGCATTTTACAGTATAATATAATGTAGTACAATAAGACTCAAATTTACAATAAAACAAATTTGTAAACAGTAGTTTACAAGTTGAATGACACCATCAAATCCTAAAATCCTGACCCACTTTTAAAATTTAATTAAACATATAATAATGCCCCATTATGTATTTGTATGAGACTATGCTAGAAAATGGAATCGGGGCCAAATTAAAATAATTTCTGACTTTGAGAACCTTA
The DNA here is from genome assembly GCF_048593235.1 of Sminthopsis crassicaudata. NCBI lineage: Eukaryota > Metazoa > Chordata > Mammalia > Dasyuromorphia > Dasyuridae > Sminthopsis > Sminthopsis crassicaudata. The sequence goes on from NC_133619.1 coordinate 560,402,347, forward strand.
TGTCTTACTAGGTCAGGGAGGGGGTGAGGAAAAGTACAGAATATGCAAAAGAATACAGTTAAACAAGTCCAGAGTGATTTGAAGAGAAAGAAAATATTAACTTGAAGAGACCAAAAGATTATCTTGTAATATTTGATACCTGAGCTTCAGGAAAGATAAAAATTTGGAAGGTAAAATTCCAGATTTGTACCAATTCTCTAATGAATATAGAAGATAAAATCCAAAGTAAAAAGAGTAAGTCAATTTCAATGTATTGTAGAGTACTTAAAGAAAAGTTATATGAGATACGTTTAAAAGAGTAGGTTAGAATTAAATTGTGGAGAGCCTTAAGCACTGTGTTGAAAAGTTTCTGTTTTATTTTAATGCAAATAGGAAGTCAGGAAAGGATTATAAGTATGCACCCCTGCCATATCTGTACCTTGAAAGTATTATTTTAGTTGTTATGTGAGGATGAATTAGAGAGAAGACAAAGTGAGGTAAGAGAATCAAGAAAGAGGTAGTCATCAGAATACAGAAGATAGGTAATAAGTGCATTAATTAGGATAAAGAACATGGAAAAATAAAGGAAGAAAATTATGCAAACTATGGTATGGCACAGAATCAACAATGCTTGGCAACTGAGTTAATGTTGGAATTGAGAGATAAAAAGGAGTTAAGAATAATTTTACAGTTATATACCCTGATGACAAAAAGGATAGTATAATCTGCCATAGGAATTGGGAAATTTAGAAGAGGGACAGATATAAGAATGAAAGAAGAATCCATGTTTTGTATATATTGACTTTGAAGTTCCAGTGAGATATTCAGATGAAAATTTCACTTAATTTTTATTTCATTTTTTCCTCAATTACATGTAAACAAAATATTTGACTATTTTTTTAAAATTTTTGATCTCCAAATTTTCTCCTTTATACCCTCTTTTCCCCTTCTCTTTTGTTCTCTTCTCCTTGAAAAGACAAGTAATTTGGTATAGATTACAACTATGTAGTCACGCAAAACATGTCTATGTTAGTCATGTTGCAAAAGAAAACATAGATAAAAAAACCCAAGAATAATAAAGTTAAAATAAAATGCTTCAATCTTTATTTAGATTCCACATGGGAATTTCAATAAGTAGTTGGCAATGCAGAAGAAAGATGAATATTGATCAGTACATGTTAGAGTCACCTCAGTAGGATTTTTTCTTGAAACAATGGATCTAATGGTTTCAAGAGAGAAGGTACAAAATATGTTGGAGAAAAATCCAGGAAAAAGCCTTTGGAGAAATTCATTCCTAGAGAATATATTTTATTTTATTAATGAGCAAAGATGAAAGAAATGAATTAGTCTGATAGTTATAAAAACTAGAGGACAATATGATAGAAGCTGAGGGAGGAGTAAGTATCCATGAGTAAAAACTGATTATGTGGTACAATTGGCAGAAAGATCAAGATGCATGAAAACTAAGATAAGGCCATTGGATTTAGCAGATTATTAGCAGCCTAGGAGACAGCAGACTAGGTAGAGTGTTACAGATGAAAAGCCGATAATAAAGACCAAAATGAGGAAGAAGTAAGAAAGAACAGAACAGGGAAAATAATTAAACATATGGGATAAATATCTAGGACTGCATTCAACATGAGTTGAAAATCCTAAATGTCAGTAAATGTAGCTATGCTCATTATCTTAGGTGATTGTTGAAAATACACCATACACTAACCTGCTGAATTCACATCTTGAATACTATAGTCAGTTATGGACAGAGTATTTTCACATAGGTAAAGACATTCTGGAACACATTTAAAAAGAGTGTTATCAGAAAGGTGAGAGAACTGGAACTTCACGAGTTTCTATGGAAAGAACTGGCTTTATCCTAAATAAGAGACTTTCTTCTTCAAGTACAAGAATGGCTGTCATGGGAAAAAAAAGTTAGGTGATTTTTCTGCTTGTCTTCAAGGGGCAAGGAGCAATGAGAATAAGTTGCAGAGAAACAGAATTAATTTTGTTGCATGTAAGGAGTTCAGAAAACCTTCTAGACTATTAGAACTGTCCAAATATATAAAGCTATGCCTTAAAATATAAGTTCTCCCTCACTCTTGGCCTTCAAGCAGAAGGTGGATAAGTACTATAAAACTTTTTTGTATAATGGATTCTTAGAAAAATATCACTTGTATAAAGTGGCCCCCACATTCCCCTTTAATTCGGAAATTCTACTCTGTGAATGATTTGTAGTCAAAGGTTTTAAAAGTTATTGAAGGACAAAAGAAGATGAATAATTGTTGCTACAGGAGAGGAACCTTTAGATTATGAAAGAAATGGAGAAATAATTATTTATACATTGCCTACTACTTATCAGGCACAATGCTGAGCTCTTTATAAATATTATATCATTTAAAGCTTACAATAACTTGAGAGATAAGTGTTTCATTAACACAATTTTACAATTGAGGAAATTGAATCACAGAAGCCAAAGTCATGCAGCTAATACATGTGTAAGGTTGTATTTAAATGCAGATATTCCTAATTCCAACATCAGCAGAGTAGCCTCTGAAACCCCTATCTGCCTTAAAGATTAAATTATTAGTAAATCATCAGTGAGCTTTGACAGAATAGTTTCAGTAAAGAAATGGAGAAAGTTATCAAAATGCAGTGGAATGAGGAAAGAATAGGTGTTGAGGAAATAGATAACTAGTATAGAAACAAAATTTAAATTTTGGCAGCAAAAGAGAAGAGAGAGAGGAGGCAATAACAAAATGGAATATTGGTTAAAGGGAAAAACTTTTTAACTGAATAGTTTTGAGCAGTTTTATACATGGATAGGAGCCAGTAGAAAAAGATAAAAATGAAATGGAGCTAATAGAGAGAGAAATCAGTGTGTATGTCTGACTGTTTGTCTGTGAATGAGAAACAGGGAGAGAGACAGAGAGAGAGAGAGAGAGAGAGAGAGAGAGAGAGAGAGAGAGAGAGAGAGAGAGAGAGAGAGAGAGAGACAGAGAGAGAGAGAGAGAGAGAGACAGAGAGACAGAGAGACAGAGAGAGAGGTTGAGAGAGAGACAGAGAGAGAAAGAGAGAGAGATGGAAATCTTGTCTTTCAGTTCTAAAACTATAGTAGAGATTGTATTTTTGTATTCTCCCTATTAGCATAGTCTAGCACATAATATTTATATGTCTGTGTGTATACACACACACACATATATACATATATACACACACACTATATAATATATATATATATATTTTATATAGTGTGTGTATATGTGTATAGGTTGTTGTCCATTCTGTAAGAGAACCAAAATGACATCACTATGAACCTATGTTCAGATTACAGTGTGTCCAACTATGGCTGATCAACCCAATGAGCTCGAAATGCTCTGCCACAGTCAGACACAAATAGTCCTTCTAAACATTTGGGATGACTTCTCTAACTTTGTGCATCTTGTATTTGTTCTAAGATAAGTGCAATTCCACTTTGCTTATAGAGAACAGTACTTTCTCTGATGAGGGCATTCCATGTTGAATGCCCCAGGCCACTGTCTCTCATGTCATACAATCAATTCTAAAGTTTTTAAAAGAGAACTTGAAAGTATCTTTGTATTGCTTTTTCTGACCACCTTGTAAGTGATTGCCCTGTGTGAATTTTCCATAAAAGTCTTTTTTGGTAAGCATATATTTGGCATTCGAACAATGTGGTCAGACCAATGGAGTCGTTTTTGTAGTAGAATTGGAATGCTTGGCAATTTAGTTCAAGAAAGCACCTCAGTGTCTGGTATCTCATTCTTCCACATAATCTTCAGAATCTTCCTAAGACAATTCAAATGGAAGCGATGGTGCTGGTACACTGTCTGGGCTTCACAGACACATAGTGATCATCAGCACAATGGCTCTGTAGACATTCAGTTTTGTAGTCAGTTTAAACTCTCCTCTCTCACACTTTCCCTCAGAGCTTCCCAAACACTGACCCAGCTCTGGCAATGCATGTGATGATTTCATTATCTATATGGACATTCCTGGAAAAAATACTGCCAAAGTAAGTAAACTTATCCACAGTATTTAGAACTTCTCCATGTGAATACATACACACATACAGAGACATACACATATATAAATGTGTGTGTGTGTGTGTGTGTGTGTGTGTGTGTGTGAGAGAGAGAGAGAGAGAGAGAGAGAGAGAGAGAGAGAGAGAGAGAAAATACAAAGTTAATTTGCAGAGGGATATAAAGTTGGGATTTAAGAATTATTAAGAGTGAGAGATGAATCAAGGTTATATTCCAAGCAAGGGAGATAGCCTAAGCAAAGGGATAGAGGTAGTGAATACCAGAAATTGCAGTGGATGAAATAATCTTGATTTTGTGACTCTTTTCAGCTGTGATTAGCAGACCCAGAAAAACAGAACAGATGTGAATGTTGACACTGAGGAGAAAAGGTCACTCAGAAGTTATATTAGCAGTTTGATTAACAGAAGCAAGAGATTGAAAGTTGGGGACCTTGTGAAACATTAAACTGACAGATCATGGGATCAAGACTGAATATTGAGATAATGAAGCCAGAATTGGAAGACAGAAAATAAAGTTAAAAGACCAAGAGAAACTGAACATGATGACCTTTGAGATTCCTTCAAGTTATAGTCATGAAAATGTGCACACATCAGCCAAATGAGGAGAGGAAAAGATTCTGTCTTCCTAGTTATCCTCCAGACAATTCTCAGGGGCTTTAGAACTGGTTTAAACAGCAAAGACACAATCATCTTTGCTTTAGAGATGGCACTACATGGTAACACTCAACCTTGAAGTAATTCTGTTTAAGCTGGAGTCATGAAGCACAAGAGCAGGTAAAATGGACCAAGGGCTGCAAATATTCAGAAAAAATTTAATTCTGTTTCCAGAGGAAAGTATTAAAAATAATTTAGTACATATAATAACATGATATATGGAAGATAGTTTATATTTGTCAAAGAAATCAGAGAGCAAATGTTTAGGTTTTAGCCAGAAAAGGAGTTGAGATGGAGTCGACATACAATACAAGAACTGAGATATAGTAAAGAGTTGCACTATTTGTAATGATGCTGAAATAGGCCATACTGAAAAATATCACCATTCCATCATCTCTGTCCCCAGACAAGCACATTTTCCCATAATTTCATTTGCCAAAAATAAAGTAAAAGTGGGGGAAACTAAATTCCAATGAAGGAATATATGTATAGTAAAAGAAATAGGCTAGAAACTGAAAGTTGCCTTTGAAACTCTTTGTTTATAATAGTCACCTATGCACAATCCTATCAGTTTTATTCACTAATTTTAAAAGATATATGCTAAAGATGCCACGTAGTCTTATAATCAGCACAGTATAAACAATGCAAAACATTACAAAAACACATGTATTACTTAAATATGACAAAGTAATCAGTACAATCTGGTCACAACCTTGAGCACCGTCCATGGCCAGAAATGTTGACATGACCAAAATCATAGGATTGAGCTGACCTGAGGAAAATTTGCTTGGAACTTGGGCTCCTCTGCACAGATTTTCACAAACTCGTTCTGTATAAACAGCTCGGAATTTACAAATCCTCCAGGGAAGGGTTCAGGAACGTGGTCCGAGAAATATTCTGGCAGGGGAATATTCAGTTGGCGAGTTCTATTAGGACTGAGGCAGCCAGGAGGGTGTGCATCGAGATTAGTTTGATATTTCAGGAGCCCTCTAAAATGAAAATACAAGTAAGGGCAGGTGGGAGAGAAGAAACAAAGATCAGATGCAAGAATAATGGTAATCAACCCTCAGTCTCCTGAATAAATCTTTGAAAATTAAAGATGAATGGAGGCAACAAAATGCAGGGGTCCCACTTTAAGCCTCAGCTATGACATTTACTCGCCATGTGATCTTATAAAGTGATCTAGGCCTCAGTTAAATTAGGGGTTAGGAATTTGGATTATGTGACTTCTAAGATCCCTTTTACCTCTGAACTATGATAGTTCTAAGACTTTAGGTAAGTGCAGCACAACATTTTATTCTGGATAATGAGAAAACTATATATCCCAATGAACACTATCCCCAAGAACTTGTCTAAAATTCTTGTAATATGTCTAAAATTCAAGTCACATTATGCACAAAATGACATAAAATTATGACATAACCCTTTATAGTATACTTGGACTTGTCCTTTGGGTACACGGATACATATGACCCAACATGATAGAATTTCAGAAAAAGCAAGAGAAAATAAAAAACCCCTTCTAATTTTAAAAGATAAAATAATATTCATAATTCAGTTTACTATCTGTGAATAATATTGATTAAAAGCAGACATTACTGATTTACAAAGAAATATCAAAGATTTTTAGAAAATGGCTCTTCCATGGTCTGATCACAATGTATAAACAATAAGGTTTCAATAAGATATATTTGCTACTCATTTTCCCTATAAGTACACAGGGAGGGATGGAGGGAAGGAGAGAGGGAGACAAAGACAGAGAAATAAAGAGAAAGAGAGAGCAAGTAGAAAAGGAAAGGCCAGTATTCCAGAAATTTGCAAAATATGTAACATTTTACTACATCTGCCATTCTCAAATAGAATCAATGTATCCACAACAAGCAACTTGGCCTCTGAACTAGAGAAGAGGAAAACTGCATCTTTTCAGGTACCCCAGGAGAATGAACAGTCCCTTAAAAGAAATGAATGTGCCAATTCAAGTAGAATATAAAGAAGACAAAAGGTGAAAAGTGCCAGAGAGCAATATTAACATAGTAGAAGGTTGGAAGGTGTAATAATGTGATGTCAAGAAGAAAGAGAAAAGTCAGAAGGGCCTTCTTGTAGAGAGGAAAACTAAACCCTCTGAACAGAAAACATTCTCTTATAAAGCAAGGCATTATAGTACAAATACATAGAAGCTATGACCAGATAGGATAGGAAGAAGAGATGAGTAATTTTGCTGGAGATGAGATGTCTAGTCAGGTAGGAATTGGAATAAATGGCCTGTAAGTCCATGTATTACTTACAGTTTCCACAACCCTTTTCTACTGATTCAATTTTAACTTTAGTCACGAAAGAAATATGAATGATATAAAAGGACAAAAGATGTGTGAAGAGAGCCAAAGATTAAACATCTAAAGAGGCTTTTCAAAAAATGTTAAATCTAAGATTATTTTTTTACAAAGGACATTCATTTAAGCATTTAAGATACTGAAGGTCAGAGTAAAGCTTCTGTAGGGTATACCAGAAGTGAAGTTAGCTCAACACAATAGATGATTTTACTGATATATATGGAAAGGGTTTAGTAATAACTCTAGATTTAGAAAAGTATGTCTAAATTTTGTATTTTATTTTGGATCCTAATCTGTGATTTCTTTTGTTTAGGAATCTCTCAGTCTGAAGACTCTCTCTACTAAAGCATATCAATAAGTCATATATGTATATATATATATGATGTATTACATATATATATATTATAGCACTAAAAAGTTATCTAAGGATACTAAGAGTTCTTTAATTTGCCTATGTCACAGAGAAAATAGGTATCAGAGGCTTCAATATCAGTCTTCTGGATTCAATTGCTGGGTCTCTATTTACTATAACACACACATCTGCAATTAATATTGAGGTTTATTTTTTTTTCCCAAGCTGACATAAACACAATGAACCATTCTATTTCATGTTTCTTACTCATTGTAATAATATGGAAACACTTAATTCCATATTAAAGAATAGTCTGAACAATATTGAGCAAAACACCATAATTAGCCAAAATATATAAACTAAGATCATATTAGAAATAAAATAATTATGAGAAAGTTCATGAATTAGACACAACACAGAAGGGGAAAAAAAGCAAGAAAGAAACTGAACTGGAAGTCAGAAGACATGGAGTCAAATCCAGATTTTCGTTCCTTGAGGTTAAAAAAAAAACTCTTTGGATCTTAGTTTCCTTAACTTTAAAATAGAAAAATAACAGTTTGATTACCCTAATTTACTCCTTCATAAAGAAAAGTGCTTTGTAAACTATAGAGTACTATACAAATGTGAACGTTGTTTTTTATATTTGATCTTGTTTATATATGCATTACTCTGTCCCCAGTGGAACATAAACTCCTCAAGAGTAAGAATTGTTTTGGTTTTTAGATTTGAATTCCCAATATTTATCACAGGATCGATCTTCAAAACTTCAGTACTTTAATGGATTTGTGACAAGAATACTTTCTTGATTAGTGTAAATTGAATTTTACCTAGCTAGCCTCAATCTGTACAACTCTTAAACTCCTACATCCTTCTCAGGGAACGCATCCAACAAAGTGAGGATCTTCCACTAGCTTTTGAAATTGACTGCATATCAATGTAGCACACAAGCTGTCCATCAATTATTCCTTGCTTTTGCTATGTGATCCCAGTAATCCTATCAACTTATCATAAATCTCTTTAATGATAACTCTTATGCTATCTCCTGCATAATTATCATTAATAATATGCTCAGAATCACCATATACCTTTTCATTACCCTATTGAATACCCTTTTTCTATGATGGTGGTATTACCTGAATCATAATAATGCAGCATTATTACAAAAACATTTATATTATAAACATCTTTGTTCCATGTGTAAATTGGAGCCTTTATGAGTCCTGCAAAACTTCACAAAATCAATCAAAGCTGTTCCCTCCCCTTTCCAGTCCCTCCTATTCTTTTCTGGACATATTTAATTGTCTATATGAGGGGTCTTTCCAAGATATATGTAATGATGAGATAAATGATCTATAGGTTGCCCATCTAAAAATAATCAGAAATTTGAACAAATGGCATTCTTTGTCAACTTGGTCTTTTCCATAGTACAAGTGATTAATGATTGTATTTTCAAAGATTCTTCAGGATTTTAGGGCTTGACATAGTTGATACAATATCAATTGGAAAAGAATACCCAGGTAAGCTCTTATTATAAGGAATGCCCCTACCATATTAGATATCTTCATGAGAATGGCAAATACCTTTAGTGAAATGTAGCTCCCTATTTTATTACTTTTATGATAATAATTAGAGAACTAATCAACAAAAAATCCACTGTTATTCCACTTTCAAAAATTTTGCATTATTTCAATGTATGCACTATATTTTATGCTATATTTGCTCAAATTATTCAAATACTTTATTTTTAAAAGTTAATTTTTAAATTAACTCCCTGCATGTGCTAACCAATTGTAAAACTGAAAAGATGTCATCTGCCTAAGAATACAGTTTATAAAACTTCCCTGTTCCCTTGTCAAAGACATCTTCAATATTTTCGTAGATTATTTTCATAAGTAATTAATATATATTAGAAAGATGGCATACATTTCAGTTGTTACTGATATATTATTGTTTGTCTTTTTCCAACAATGTTATATGTATTATCTGATCATAGCCATCTACTCCTTTACCACAAAATAGTGTCACCTTTAATCCAGACCTCTTCTGTGAATATTTGGCATCTTCTTTTCTCATTTTTATGTACCATTTATGCCTCTTTATTTAAATATAAGAGGCAAAAGTCTTTAAACCACTATGGATCAATGAAAATTAAGACAACACTGAGATACCATTACACACTTTTCAGATTAGCTTGGATGACAAGAAGAGAGAATGATAAATGTTGGAGAGCATGTGGAAAAACTGGGACACTAATACATTGCTGGTGGAACTGTGAACTTATCCAACCATTCTAGAGAGCAATATGAAACTATGCCCAAAGGAACTTTGCATTCTGCATAACCTTTGATCTAGCAGTGTTTCTATAGGGCCTGTATTCCAAAAGAGATCATATAAAAGGGGAAAAAAGGGTGCACGTGTGCAAAAATGTTTGTAGCAGTCCTTTTTATTATGGCAAGGAACTGGAAACTGAGTGGATGGATGCTCATCAGTTGGAGAATGGCTGCATAAGTTATGGTATATGAATGTTAATAGAATATTATTGTTCTATAAGAAACGATCAGCAGGATGATTTCAGAGAGGCCTAAAGACACTTACATGAAATGAGTAGAACCAAAAGTACTTAGTATCAACAAGATTATACAATGATCAATTCTGACAGAAAAGGCTTTTTTTCAACAGTGAGGTGATTCAGGGTAATTCCAATGGTCTTGTGATGGAAATGCACCCAGAAAGAGGTATGGGAACTCAGTGTGGATCACAATATAATATTTTCACATTTTTGTTGTTCTTTGCTTGCATTTTGTTTTCTTTCTTATTTTTTCTTTTTGATATGATTTTTCTTATGCAGCGTGATAATATGAAAATATGTGTAGAAGAATTGCAAATGTTTAACATATGTTGCATTATTTGCTGGACATGGGGTGGGGGGAAGGGAGAGAAAAAATTGGAATATAAGGTTTTGCAAGAGTGAATGTTAAAATATATTTGCATATATTTTGAAAATAAAAAAATATTATTTAAAAATATAAGAGACAGCTAGGTATCTCAATGGATAGAGAACTGAGACTAGAGTCAAGAAGACAAGTTCAAATCTAGCCTCAGACAAGAGCTATATGACCCTGGGAAAAATAATTTAACCTCTTCTTGTCTTAATCAACTGCACAAGGAAATGGCAAACCACCATACTTGCCAAGAAAACCCCTTGAACAGTATTAGCATGCTATGATTTGTGTGGTTAGGAAGAGCTGGTGCCTGAACAATGAAATAAATATAAATATGATTTGAATTCTTGTACTTATATTATTTTTAATACAGTGGTAGTCAAATTTCCTTTGCCAAGAAAATGGGTTTGATATAGAAATCTTGATAATTTTTACAGGTTCCATCTAAATGAGCCTCCAAGTGTGTTGCATACTTAAATATCCTCTGAACAACAGCTAATATTTCACCTTATGTAGCGAGAGCCCAGGCCTCTGTGGTATTGCCCTGGTAACTATTCAACAAAACACAAACCCCTATAAGAAAGTTAGATTCCATCTTTGAATTCACTAGCTTTTACATATGATCTTTTGCCTTATCTTGGTAGGTCTCAGGGCTCCTCATCATGACCCATTATAAGTACTCTTCTTCCTTCTGTCATGTTGTTTTCCATTATTAAAATATAAGTTCCTTCACACATAAAACTGTCACATTTGAATTGTGTTTATTCAATAATTTATAAATCTATCTGTCTTTCAGGTCTCTCACCAATTTATCTAAAATTTTATTATTCTTATTGCTTCTTACTACCTTATCAGATGATAGTACTCAGAATCTTTTTTTTTTTTTTTTTTTTACCATATCCTTCTATAAGATTTAACATATAAATCTATACTCTAAATTAGTATTATCTAGGCTACCATTGCATGGATTGGTTTAGACAAGTCCCAGGGTCTGTTTTTTGTTTTGTTTTGTTTTTGTTTTGTTTTGTATTTTGTTCTTTAATTTGTTTTCCTGTTCATTGTGAAAAACAGTAATCAAAATGCCCTAAATTATGCAGTCTATGTCAATGTTGTTTTCTTTATTCGTTTAATATTGTTTAATAATGACAATTTGTTTAAATATATTGGACTGGCATTGCCGCAGTTGGATAGGATAGCTTTTTATTCTTTTATAGTTTTTCTTTAGCTTGCTATTGCTATTGATCTTTGTTCTAACAAGTACATGATTGATGGCATAGAACCAAACACAATAGAAATGCTATATTGCTTAATTTTTTTTCCTATGCCTGTCAATAAGTAGGAAGAAAAGAAAAAAATAAGCATTTATTAAGTATCTACTTTGGGCCAAGAACTATACCAAGCATTTTATAATTATCATCTCATTTAATCCTTACAACTCTGAGAGATAGGTACTTTTATTATTCTCATTTTATCATAGAAGAACTGAGGCAGGTTGTGATGGCTACAAGAGTCTGAGACCATATGCAAATTCAGATTTTTGTAACTCCGAAACAAGGAGTCCATCCATTGAGGCACCTAGCTGTCTTTTTAATTAAACACTCATTAGTTACTTATTGGTCATTAATGAATAAGAATTTCTATAAGTGACAACTTTATGCGAGTCACTATGTAAAGCACTGGTTATACATAAACAAAAGTAAAAGTGACTTCAAGGAGCTTCATTCTAAATAAGACAAATAAATATATAAGTATATAGAGAAGATATATACAAGCCAAATAAAAGGAAACCATCCAACAAAAAGCAATAGAAACTGTGGAATCAAGAAAGGCCACTCATATCATGTTAACTGCTCAAGGGGAGTTTTAAGAGAACCAGGAATTCCACAAGGCTGACTTATGAGTGTGTAACATTTCAGGAATAAGGGATGCTCTCAGAGCAAAAAGTCATAGAGACATGTGAGGAATGTCAAGTGAGTCAGTATGGAGAGTAGTATGAAGAATTAAATGAACAAACAAGTGTCTACTGTGTACCAGTCACTGTGATAAGTGTTAAAGATACAAAGAATATGCAGGAAAACAATCTTTACCCTCAATTAGGACATTGAAATGCCAAAAAAGTACTATTTTGTGAAAAGTCTTAGATGGCATAAAGAGAAGTTAATATTTGTTATTGCAATAACTGACTTGATTGATTATAAGTATAAAATATTTTTACTTTTGTGTAATGTCATTTGGTACTTAGCATTTCCAATAAATCCTAATTTTATCTTCAGAAAAAGTAGCACAATATATAGGCAAAAGTATATTCTATAGCCTACAAGGCTCAGCATCTCTTATTTCTTAGTCTTGAATGATTTTTTTCCAATATAGTATATACCATCCTGTCCTATGCCCATCTTTATGTTGAAATTACTCATCTATTATTAAATGAATTAAATTTTGATATAATTTGAGGGTCCTGATTAAATTCTTTATAAAATTCATCTATGAGGTCATCTTCTGAAACAAGTGCAAGCATATAAGAGATAATTATCTTAAGAGTTTGGATTTTTGTAAATGTTTATAAAAAGCACTTCAATTCAAGAGAAATTTTATTTGTGGAATATCTAATGTTATTCTATCATGGATAAATTTTCTTTTAAATTTAGAGTAAAAAGTTTATTTTTTAATCATTCATTAGAAAGTAATAAAATTATCTTAAAATATATTATGTAAAAACTTTTGAATATTATAAAGTAAATGTTATTATAATGTAAAACATTTAATATATAAAATATGATGTATATGACATTTTATAAGATTTATTCTCATAGTATATATAACAGCAAAAATGTTTTCTTATAATTTATGTTGGAGGCATTTTTTTTTATTTTTCTCTTACTGTTGTGCGTTTCCATGCATTAATTGTGTAATATAACTTTGAAAACTGAAATCTAACATGAAATTAGTTTAAAATATTAAAATAATGCCTGAGTGGAGAGAGGAACAATTCTAATATATTCTTTACTGGTCAGATTATATCAAGAGTTTTATGTTTCATTTGGGGTAGCACATTTTAAAAGGAAGGTATAGAAAATGCAATACTCCTAGTCAAAGTAGAATTCAACCACTAAAGATGACAGAACACATAAGTTTTCATTCCAGTCTGACATGTAGACTTGTCTAACCTAGGCAACTTATTTCAATTTTTTTTCCCTCAATTTGCTCATTGGCAAAATAGGATAACTGGGCTAAATAATCTATGAGGACCCATCCAGATCAAAGTCTTATGTTTTATATTATATGAAATACTTCTGACTAAATTCAATGATATTATGATCCTATACTTAGTTTCAGAAAAAAAGATTTTAAAATATTTCTAACAATTTGAATTGTCCAAAAATGAAATGAGCCATAATATAAAGTATTTAATTCCATAATTTTGTTGATGTGTGAGCAGGGGTTGAATGACCATTTGTCAGAAATGTTGAAAGCTATCATATCAAATTAAATTGAATAAATAAATCAAAGTTAAAATAAATCACATAAAAAGGACCTGACTTCCATGACCTTAATGTTGCTTCCAACTCTGAATCTAAAAACTCAATTATGTTTCAATACATGAGGAATGTTTTTAATATTATTATGATTTTGTTTTTCATTTCTTTTCTTCAATTGGTGCCATAGTTTTCTAGATTTTATTTTAAACTAGTCTAACCTTAAATACCTAGAAGAGAAGATAAATATTTTATAATGGTAGTGATAGTAGTAGTATAGTATTGCTATTATAATATGGTATTATAGTTGATAAAAATAGTTATCACATGATATTATTGTATATTAAATATACATATAAACATTTCAGTGAATGCAATATAAACTATGTTCTTTTGTTCATATGATTCTTAATGATATTTAAAGGAGAAAATTGCCTATGCTTCTTGAAAATAAAAATTTGTTATCCATAAAATGTTATGATATACTCCACAATTTTCCTTTAAAAATGTAACTTTTTTGATATTTTAATTTGCTTTATCTATATCATAAACACTTTTTTTTCTATAAAGAATTTAGAACTAAATTTCACTTCTCAAATCCCATAAGAATAGCTCCATTTTTACATAAATATATAAGGTATTTTACTTGTTGGGAGACATTACTGAGTTGTCATCTGATCTCACCAAACTCAGAATAGTTTTTTTTTTCTCTTCCAAACAGATCCATACTTAAAATACACACATACTTGGATACAAGTAGTTCTCTAAGACTGTAAGTTAAAGATAATTGGCCTACCTATATTTGTAGAAAGACATTTTCACACTGAACATTCCCAAAATAGACGGATCTACAAGTGTGGGCTAAAAACATGACAAAATCTGTCATTTTAGTGAGGTCATGTCCAAAAAATGTAATAATCTAATGTTATTAAAAAAAAAAGCTTCAGGTTAATACTTTATAGATCTATCCCAAAGTCTTGGATTTGCCAGGAATGAGGATGTAAGTTCCAAAAAGCTGAGTCCTTCAGCTCGCCATGCATACGATACCTATCCCTTTCTACTTCAAAAGACAAATGTGATGGGGCAAAAATTCAGTCATCATCTTGGGAAGAACAAAGGATGATTATATTATGTTATTATATTATTCAGAATTCTATATCAGCCCAGGATTAAATCAAAATCAATATCAAAGACTTAGATGTAAAAGGAACCTCAAAAGTCATAACTTGTAAAACCTCATTTTACAGATAAGGACTCTAAGGACTTGAGAGGTTGTGATTAGCCCAAATTCATTCAGATATTAAGAATTAGAAAACAAAGCCTATTATTCAATCCACACATATAGCAGGTCTCAAACATCAAAAAGTTTTTAATTATTAAAATTTAAAACTGTACTAAGACATTCAGCACACCCTGTAATAATATTGTGGTTTCTTGGAAAAGTGGAAAAACAGAGGAAGAAAACATTCCTGTGTTCCTCAAACAACCAAAAATGTCTGTGCATATAAAAAGTCCTACCCTGAAATAATTTATATATAACATAACTACATTTTTATAGAATTGAAAAATATAATAGATGAAATTAATTACACAATATATTAAACTTATATATATGTTTACACCTGTGACTTCATTGGGGTAGGGAACTCAAAATTTAAAAATTATCATTTTAAAATGGTTTAAGTGATAGTTTTGGGTAACTTAAGAGAGCTGTCTGTAGCAATGAAAGGTGAAGTGATTTTTCTGAGTTTATATCACATATAAGTGTCTGTAAGAATTTGAATCCATACCTTCCTAATCCCAATACCATATCTCTATTTATTTTAGTATACTACTCTCAGATTCTCAGTACAAGAATGAAGGGGTGAACATATATGTGTGTGTGCGTGCATATGTATGTATATTTGTGTATTATGTAGGTATGTGCATTTATAATTCAATAGAAAAGTGATAGGTTCAGGAGGAAGCAACACCTTAAGTTTGGAAACTCTGTATGAATACGTATATCTATACACACACTGTAGTTTATAGTTTCCCCTACTAAACTCCTTGAAGAAATACTGTTTCATTTTCAAATTTATAATTAATACCCAGAATAATGCCTCACATTTGTAAAATGTGGGAGTTGAACTGAATAGTCTCATGTTAGATACAGATCTAAAATTTTATGAATCCAAGACATGTTCCACCAGAAAACACAGAATTAAATAATTTCAGAATTTTATAAGATCTTGTCAGTCATTTCATCCCATTCATGCCTGAAAAAAGAATCCCTCCTAAACCAAGTCCAACAAATATTCAATTATCCTGTCTTTAATATCTCCAAAGAAGAGAATCTATTATTTTACTAAGGCAGCTCATTTCACTTTGAGACAGATGTATCTGTTTTAGATCAAGCTTACATTTGCCACTTTGCCACAAATCACCCATAGCTTTTAGTTTTCCACATTACACTGAGACCCAATAGAACAAGTCTTTTATGACAGCCCTTCAAACACTTGAAGACAACTGTCACACCTTTCATAACTCTCCAATTTTCTATATTTGCTGTCCTCTGCTACATTAACTGAGCTTCAGATAAGGACTTAAGGTGCTTCACCATTATGGCTTCCTGATGCTGGACCATCCTCAGCTCAACAATATTCTTTCTGAATAATGAGGTAAAAAACCCCAAACCTGAACAAAGAATTCCATATGTAGAACATCATACTTAATTGATGTGTTACACTTAATAAATATTTACTTAACTGAATTATCAAATTAGTAAAAATAAAAAAATAGCTTTAGCCACTGGCACTGATTAAATTTAAGGTACCAGAACAAATTAATCACTTTTCAGAGCCACTGGTGTCATCTCTACTTTTAGTTTTATTTAAGTTTCATCTAACATCTACAAGAAGTCTATCTTTAACAGTCTTCATTCTAATGTCTTCTTTCTGTTAGTTATCTCCAATTTATTCAGTGACTATCTTGTCTGTGAGTAGTTGTTTATATGTTTTCTCTGCCATTAGATTGTGAACTTCATGAGAAGAGGGACTACTGTCTCTCTTTGTATTCATACTATTTAGAACAGTATTTGACATATAGTAGGTGTTCAATAAAATTTTATTGAGTAACTTCTCTAAAAGTTAATAAAAGCAACATGCCACAAATGTAACTTCTCTGTCAATTTTTCATATTCCTTGAACATGCTTTCACATTTCAGTCTAAGACTGAAGGATCTGAAGCTTGACAGGCAACTCGTTCTACAACTTCATTAAGATTCATTGAAATTTAAAGATTTGTAGCCTTAATATCTTCTATTATCTGCTGATTTATTGTGGGGTGAACAAAATAGCTTTATTACTACTTTATTTTGCTTGTCACAATCTCTTTATAACTATGTTCTTCAGTGAAAACAAGGTCATGGAAATTTTCTGCTTTCTAATGTACTTTTATGACAGATGTCTAGTTTGGGAATTTGTTATTTTTTAAAGTCTTATGGACATGTTTTGGAAGTAAAACTATCATGTAAATGAAACTATTTGATTGATTAGTTCCAAAGACACAAATTTTAAAAAATATGAATTTCAAAACAAAAATTGTGAAGTACTTTTTTACCTCATTTTTATTTTGTCTTAATTTTCATGATCAAAACCAAAGAACTGACTCAATTTCAAGAAAACTAAATCTGACATTAAAAAAACCTCATTAACTAAATTAAACCATAAACTAGAAAATAAAAGGAAACAAAGAAGAAAACAAGGAAGGAAGGAAGGAAGGAAGGAAGGAAGGAAGGAAGGAAGGAAGGAAGGAAGGAAGGAAGGAAGGAAGGAAGGAAGGAAGGAAGGAAGGAAGGAAGGAAAGAAGGACAATTAATTTTATATAGATCTTTAAAGACAAAACACATCACATATATAATTTCATTTGAACCCAGTAACTAAAAAAAACTCTCAATCATATATCACTAGCCATTTTTTTATCTTTTCTGTACACATTATAGAGATGTTTTAATTTAAAGAAAATAGATAACATTTTAAATTTTAAGTCTTTGAATCACTGGTAAGACCCAGAATTGGGAACCTCTAGTGAATGGGATTTTTAGCTTATGTGAACTTTTTAAAAAATACATATTTTGGCAACTATAGCATTTTAATATAATTTCCTATATAATCCCATGTATTTTACTTTATCCTTTAAAAATTAATATTCTAAGAAAGAACTCAGAGACTTCACCAATTGCCAAAGGGATCTACAACAGAAAAATAGCTAAGAATCCCTTATCTTATGAGTATCAGGTAGGATTTTGTGACAAGAAAACCAGATTCTTATGAGCTCATCCTCATATCCATTTTTGCTCAGACTTAGAATAAAAACATTATATCCAAATGAGAGAATTATGAATATTTACAAACCATGGTATCTAAATAATTTTCCCTTCTAAAACTGTATTTTCTATTTTCAATTTAGCTGAGCTTAGTACATTTCCTAACCCAATTTCACCTCCCAAACCCTTCAGTTTGACAGACCAATACTATGTGTGTTTTCATAATGCTTTTGTTTACAAGAGCTGTCCACACAATGAAACCATCTGTTTTAGGATTTCTATTGCATTCCTGCTGGCTAAAAGGCTGAGCTTAGAAACATGCTAACAAATACAATACCCCTTCCTTTTAGAAAAAAAAATTCAACTAGAATATGAATTATACTTCATAAGGAATTCTTTCTAATAGTCATTCTAAGAGAAAAGGGAAGCTGCTTGAAAATTGTCATCCTACAATGACAGAATCCACAAAGACCAAGAGAATCTGCATAAGAAATGACCAAAATGCTACCTAGCACTGTTGAGTACTTCTCAGTCAAACCTTTTGCATTTCTCTATCCAGAACTGTGACATTCTTTTTTCTCTCATTTAAATTTCAAAAATGCAATCATTGCCTGAGCTATATTCCCCGGCTGCCATCAATGAGAATGTTGAATGCTAGTATGATTACAGAAATGAAGGTGCCCTCTCTCATTTGTGATACATTCCCTAGTCAACTCTCTTCAAAGGAACCAGGATTGAGCTGCCCAATTGGAGCTTTATAAAGTTAATAATTGCTTTTTTCCCTCCAATATTCTTTAGGAGTTTGGTGAGGATTGAGTCACACCATCTCTTCTAGAAATGAGAGAGTATATGTTTTATTCCCTAGAGGAAACTTAGTTGGGTAAGTTTAGCTCCAGCTCAGAAAGTATGATCATTAGAGAGGTATTTTTCAAACTCATTCTGGAGTTTCAACATTTCATAAGGCATCTTTTTGATCTGGTAACATTTTTTTAAAAATATATATTAATGAAATCATTCTGTTGAAAATAAACAATACCAAATGAGCATATCTTTAATAAATATCTTCTTTTTAAAAATCTAAATGATGTTTTTCTCTTCTGTGGAAAACATGCATAAAAATACTTTCGTGGTTTAATAAATTTGGTAGATTTAGTAAATCACAGGGATACAAATCTAGCATTGTAAAGATTCTCAAATGCCATATAATCCAACTTCTTTATTTTTTTACTAATAAAGAAACTGAGGTCCAGAGAAGATCAGTGATTTGCCCAAGGTAACACAAGTGGTAAGTTTCAAAGAAGCAGATCATATGATACCTGACTCAATGCTCCTTACATGGCATTATAACCTGAAGGTCACAAAAATGGAATGAGACTAATATATATTTAATGTATAACAATGCATACCTAAAGAAAAAATAATGGCAAGAAATAAGCTGGATGTAAAGGCAATATGATGAAATGGCATGAATGCTAGATTTCAAGTCAAAAAACCTGAGTTCATCTCAGCATGTTATTTACCAGTAATTTTAGAATTTTAGGAAAATCATTTAATCTCTGTGGGCCTCCATTTTCTCACCTCTGAAAGGAGGAGAATGAGGCAAATGGATTCTGAGGTCCTTCTCAGTTTTTAAATCTTTTGCTCTATGATTCTAGGAAAGGACTGTGAGCTAGTAAAAATAAACAAAAAATAATCAAAAAAATATTCAGGCCTTGGGTAGTGAAAAATTAATTATAGATTGCAATAGTATGTTCTTCCTATATAAATCTGCCTAAAAGTAGGCAGAAAAAGTCTGTTATCTCATTCATGAATCCTATGTCAGTATGAATTCCACAAAAGCCCAGGAAATCAGTAACCAAAGCTGGATGGACATTTTCTTGTGATATCTTCCATCTTTTCACTATTTTCTGAAAATTAAACTATGTAAATGAACTTTGTTTTCCTAATTCAAGCATGTCTGTGTTTTTACCACCATCATAAAACCATGAAAAACAGTAGTAGTAAAAATAAACGTAAAACACTTTTCAGACCTTAAAAGTACCTTATAATTCTCTACATACACACACACACACACACACACACACACACACACACACACACACACACACACATATATATACACACACACATACATATACACACACATACATATGCACACACATACATAGGCATCTCTCTAAGATTACAATTATATAGCAGGTGCCACATAAAAAGGTAATTTTCTCCCTTTAACTTTCCCACTCTAAGAAAATCTCATCAAAACCATAAACAAACATTTCTTATTAAGAACTCTGAATAAGTGAAATAAATTGACCAACTAGGCAAAATAATATACCAATAAAGTACTTTTGAAGGATCACTTTGGAAGGCACTTAGAGGTTATCAACTCTAACCACGTCTTCAGAAGTTCTTAGCCTTTTTTTGGTATCCTGATGTAGCCATATTTACCATAGTTTGTTACCTACATTAATAATTGAAGAAAATATTAAATTTTATTTAGATGTTAGTAAAAAAGATGTCATTTCCCAAAAACCATTCATAGACATCTTGAAATCTCTTCACTTAACCATTTAGGAGTCCATAGACACCAAGTTAAGAACTCTTGCCTTTCTTGGAAGACAAGTCTTCACTTAAAACATTTTAGTCAGTGCTCATCTGGCTTCTATTTGGAAACTTTTGGTAACTGGGAATTCATTAACTGTTTTGTCAATTCATTGTTTTTTCAGCTATTTAATTTGAGGGAAGTTGCTCCTTATACTGAGCCAAAATCTGCCTCCATTCGACATACTTTGATTGGTTCTATTTCAGACCTTTGAAGTTCAGGAGAATAAATCTAATTCTTCCATATGACAACACTTCAAATAGTTGAAACCCGTTCCATCAATCAAATATCCTTTAATTCCCCCTCCTCATCCTAAATTGCATTCTTTGGTATAGACTTCAATTTATCAGTAACTCTCTTAAAACATAGTGGCTAGAAATGAACACAATATTGTATATATGGCCTGAAAAAGCCAGAGTAAAAAAGGACTATGTTATCCCTAATTGAATTTAATCAAAGATTATATTGTCTTTGTTGGTCATTGTGTGATATCATACAGTACATACCAAATTGTAAACTCCCTTGTCATTTTCTGGTACTTAGCAAAAAGCTTTGAACATAGCAAGTATTAATGTTTGTGGTAAATATGAATATATTTATATTGAGCCAACAATCCACTAAATCTCCTCATTTCCAAGGGGACTGTTCTTAGCCATATTTTCCACAGGCTGCACTGCTGCAGTATTTTCATGATGAAAAAGGAATCTGAACAATCTACCTAAGGAACAGTCATCTAATCTACTGGGATATCCATCAAAGAGGAGTAATGTATTCTTTTTCCAAAGTATCCTATTTTATTCTGAAATAGGATTCATTGTTAGAGTTTTATTCTCTCAAAATCAAACCTAAAATGTACCTCTTCACAATTTACTCAGTGCTTTTAGTTATGCCTTTTGAGAATACGCACAAAAAAATCTTCTTCTGTATGATGCCCTGTCTGGTATTTAAACACCAAGTATGATTCTCTCTTCTCTACCATTGTCCCTCAAGTTTTCTTGTTTCCAGGTTATACATTCCCAGTTCCTTCAATTGATGAATCAATCAATTAATATTTGTGAAACATTTCCTATGTACTAGGCATTGTACTAACTTTTGGATCCTCATACATCACAGATTCAAGGCTTTTGTCAGTCTAGTTTACCTCCCCTAGATGCTTCTACTTTATTAATATTCATTAATGGTACACAGAAATGAAAAAATAGTCTATATATGAACTGGACAAAATACTAAGGAACTATTACATTCACATTTCTGGATACAATTTTGATGAATAAGGTAATAGAAGTAGGTATTTGGCACAGCTGATAGAAAGCTAGGCATGGCAGTAGGAAAACTTGAGTTTAAATCTTATCTCAGCTACAACTTAGACTGAACCTCTGAACTTCTATTTGCTTGTTTCCTTCTTTATTAGAGACAATAGCATCTCTACATCTCATTTGTTATAAATATTAAATATGAAAATATTTGTAAAGTGCTTAGCACAGTGCCTGGCAACTAGTTCTTATATAAATGCTAGATGTAAATTGATATGAGTTCATATATGCATATATGTATATGTATATATCATGTATGATATATATCAACACATATATAATATATCAATGCAAACTAAAGTTACATTAGCTTTTATATATAATGACTCATAATTATCTTAAATACTTTATCTGCAACTTGTATCACTATTGAGGTAATGTTAACCCCCTCTATATAAAGGATTCTTAATTATTTTAAAAAGTTGATATTTATATTTCAATTTTTTGCTTTTTCATGATCTTATACATTTTATTTTATGAATTTATGAAAATTATTCTAAGGGGTTCATAAGTTTTATCAGACAGTCAAAAGTGCTATGACATTAAAAAGAAAAGAAGGAAAAAAACAAAACAGTACTCAAGATTCACTTTTGATAATCGGTTTCAATGACATAATCTCTTCATGGCTCTCCTTCCACTCCTATGACCATTTTACCACCTCTTCTTCTAATAACCTAATTATATGTTCCCCAAAGCTGTTTTCAGTTCTAAGTTTTTTCATGCTTTATCATGCCACCTCTTATTGTTGAAATAAACTGAAACATTCCCCAATGACCAACTATTGAAATACTATCCATCTTTTAAGACAGATTTGTTGCCATCTTTTCTATAAATTTTCCTTTAGCAACAAAACCTCAGTTTGTAAGGGATCTCTTGCAGTTCTACTCTACTTTTCTTTTGTGTGTATGTGTGTGTGTGTGTATGCGTGTGTGTGTATAAAACATCCCTGCAAACATTATTTGCAGGATTTACATTCTATATTCATGCCTTATTTGCTAAGAGCAATATTCTACATCATCCAATTTTGGATCGCTCAACACTTAGTTAACTACTTTAATGTTTCATAGATACATAAGCAAAAAAAAATTAACATATTTAACTGCTGCTTTGCCCTTTTTCATTAAGTATGTAACCTGCCATACCAGAAAAGCCTATATCACGAATTTCCAAAACAAAAGAAAATAAATATTTCCTGGTATCTTCAGATTTATTGAAGGAAGTCTGTTGATAGGCATTCTATTTTATGACAAATAGTACAGATTTGTCAGTTCTTGAAAATAATGTAGATAATACATCCTCTCTACATGTTGCTTGTAAGGGTTCTAACACACCCTAAAAGAAGTGCCATTCTTATATTAAATTATATTAATTATATTAAAATATTTTAAAATGTATATATCAAATATATGAATATGTGAAGCCACCAGAAGTGTAAGGGCAAGCTATTAGCATGGCAATAGAACTCAAAATTATGCCATGTAAAAATATAAAATGAACTAGAAATGTTTAATAATTTGAATATTTTCAGTTTAGAAAATACTTATGAAGAAACATGTTCCTTTTTTTAAGTAGTTGCCTATTGAAGAGGGATGAGAACTCTGTCTGACTCCAAAAAGAAAGTCTAGGGGCAATTGGTAGAGTTACAAAGAGGCAGACTAGTTCAATAAAGGTAAAAACTTCATAATAATTGGAGCTGTCCCAAAATAGAATGAGTTATCTCTGTAAATAGTGAGGGTTTTTTTTTAATCATTAGAGTTCTCCACGTAAGCTGAAATACCATTTGTTTAAGATGCCTTAGAGAGAATCCATGCTTCAGACATGTGCTAAAATAGATGCTCCCTCGCTATTTAAGATTCTATGATTCTACATGTTTTCTTTTGTCTCTCTAGTGTACTTAATCAGTTTGTACCTGCTCCTTCCTACTTCACTCAAAATCAGTCGCAAATATTTCAAATTTAGCTAGCAGGAATCAGGACACTATATATCCAAACCCACTTTGGAACCAAATATGAAGCTTAGAGCAGAAGAAAAATAACTGATTTACCTAAGGAAAGAACCCAAGAAGCATATGTTCTAAACAGTCCTTCAACAAACATTTAAACACTTGCTAAGTGGTAAGCACTGTTCTCCAAATAAACATCAGAAATATGGCAAGAATATTATTCTCATTTGATCTCAAGAATCTATAATTTATTATTTAGTCTTTTCTCCTCTAGAATTTTCTATTATTTGTTATAGATCACTGGCTTGAAGAATTATAGATTTCTTGGCTTTCTTTATAGCTATTCTGGCCTCTGGGCATTTCTAAACTACAAAATATTCCTTACTCTATCATTAACAATTCTACAGCTGTCAAGAGATACACAGTTTTCTGATGTATAAACACTAACTTACCCATGCCAAGCTCTTAGCTTTTCCATTAGTGCAGGAATTATTGGGCTAAATCCATATGGGACCCTGAGACCCCATGCAGTGCACAGGAGAAACATCACTAAAATTTCATTTTCATACACTTTGGAGCTGGTTCCTTTCCAATTTTCTGAGTGACAAATAGAACAATTTTTCTTCTTGATTCCTTGATACCAGCTTTATTTTCAAGGCTCAAAAAGGCTCCCTTCCCACAAAGACTTGTCTCTCAATGCAATTCTTCGAGATATTCAGCATTTTAAAATATTCCTTCATGTTCATCACTATCATTTATATGACTTCACAACATCATGACAGAGTAAAGTCCATTCAGCCTAAATTCCTTTCTTCTCTGTTCCTATTCCTTGAGAGTAAGACTGAGCAAAATTTCAACATTTTATTTCTGTTTTGCTTACCCTGAGACATGCAGCATCAGCAATATGTAGAAGACGAAGAAGAGATTATGTGTATACCAGAAGATGTCATAATTAGAAACCCTGCAAGACAAATGTGTGCATTTAGTGCTACTTGCATATATTCTATTCCACTTAAAAGAAATATGCATGGTTCTATAAACATTTAAGATTACTAAGAATAGAGTGAATCCTAGATTTAATAATCTGTCAACATCAAAGTGTGGTTAGTGCATTCAAAGTCACAGAGAAAACTAAAATAAATTAAAACTGATGGTTTATCTGCTCAAAATAATCCAGGATAATGAGTATAAATGTAACTAAAATAAATGTCATTTATATATATATATATATATATATATATATATATATATATATATATATATATATATATATATATATATATATATATATATATAGAGAGAGAGAGAGAGAGAGAGAGAGAGAGAGAGAAGGAAAGAATTAAAAACAGATTGCTAATAAAGTCAATATACCTATTTTTTATCTATACATGTGTTTATTGTTTTTTTCTTTTTCCCTATTGTTTTAATTGCTTGATTTCTTTCTCCAGATAATTTTACATTGAGAAAACTGTGGCAAACAGGCATACATTATTTGTCTAGAGTTATGAATCTAGTAAGTACCTGAGGCCAGATTTGAACTCAGGTTTTTCTGACTCCATAACTGGCATTTTATCCACTTTACTACCTAGCTGTCCACAATGTTTAACATAGTCAATTAAATTTTAGTGACGTTTTATTTCAAAGAAGAAACTATGAAATAAGCAGATCATCAAAACATTTTGTTTTGATTGTTTGATTGAATAGCATTGCACAAAATGAGTACAACAGGCCCTAAAGCCAAAAGATCTAAACTATATTTGGATTGAATTACATAACAAATGAACACAAGCAGGATTTGAAGTCAGATACCATATCTCCTTAACCAGTACTCTTTTTAGTTTAATACACTGTCTTACCTAATTTGGCAAGGACCTTAATATATAGAGCAAAATGAGTCCTATAAGGAAGTCTAGAAAATAAAAACTGATACTACTAATAGAATAAAACAATGAAACATAGGGAGAAACAAAAGCCACATTATTTAATTATATCTTTGCCATTTCTGGCACATAGAGTATGATTAGTAAATTCTTGTTCACTTATATTTTTTTCCATATAGATGGTCAATACACATTGAATAAAATAAATAATAAAAAAGGAATTAGGTACATAGGAATACTAGAATATTTACTGAACCTACAAAAACTAAGAAAAAACACTATGTGATAGGTTCCATAATTATAGTAAATTATAGAGTATCTCTTTAAAAAACATCATTTCAGAATAAATTAAAAGATATGTGACTTTTACAGCACAGTGGTTTTTGTTAGGGAAACTATATCCACTAATACAGATTATAAGAAACTACAAAAATAACTTAAGTTCTAAAGTATTCCCCAATGGCAAACATAAGTTAAACTACTATCTTTGTGTTTCAATAGATTCTATTAATCAATGCCTTGTCAGTAATTCATCTAATAATCAATCTCTCTATTTATCATAATGCAATCCACCTTTCCCCGTTTTGTCCATAAAAATATTATGAGACTTTGTCTAATAGTTGTCTTCATTTCTAGATGGTCTAAGTTTAAGACATTTCCTTGATATATTGCTATCAAAATGATACTACATAAAAGAAAAAAAATATGACTATATGGGCATAACTGTTTTAATGAACTAAACTAGCCACTAGTTATCATACCTACAATTTTAATGCCTCATATCTTAGTCCTTTAATAACATGTTCTAGTTTTTTATGAGAAGTTAAAGTGATATTGTTGAGTTGGGAATTGCATAATCTTAATTTTCCAATTTAAAGAACTGGACAGGGGCAGCAAGGTGGCACAGTGGATAGCGCACCAGCCCTGAAGTCAGGAGGATCTGAGTTCAACTCTGGACTCAGACACTTAACATTTCCTAGATGTGTGACCCTGAGAAAATCACTTAATCCCAATTACCCCAGCAAAAAAAAAAAAAAAAAAAAAAAAAAAAAAGAACTGGATAATTTTCCTTCTCTACTTATCTAGCACCTCTCACTGTGTTCATAAGTTCTCTAAGATTTTCAACTGCAGTTCAGTCAATTAACAAACATCTATTAAGTATTTATTCTGTGCCAGATGTTGTTCTAAGAGCTAGAAAGTCCAAAAAAAGATAAAGTCTCTGCTGTGAAGGAGCTCATAGTTATGTGGAGGAGATAAAATGACTAGGTATTAACAAGATACATACAAAATAAATTAATAATCTCCAATTGGAGATTAAGGACTGAGAAATGTTTTGTGCAAAGGGGAGAACTTCAGTTGAGATATGAAAGTAGCCAGGAAATTCAGAAGAAGGAGGAAGAGAGAGGGAGAAGAGAAGGAGAAAGTACCAGGCATGGAGGATAACCAGTGAAAATTTTAAAATAAGAAGATGAATTATGTTGTTCAAGGAACAGAAGAGAGACTAGGATCACTGCAAAAGTATGAGAAGGAAAGCAAGATGTAAGAAGACTGAAAAAGGAGGAAGTTCTGAAGGGCTTTAAAATTCATCAGGACATTATTTTTGATCCTAGAGTTAACAGAGACCACTGGAGTTGACTAGATAGAGGAATGTGGGATAAAAAGGGAAAGGTTAATAGTAAAATAGTAAAACTGTTCTTTGTCCTTCCTTCTCAAAGAGAATCTTGACATTAGGGAAGAGATGCTATAAAATGAAAATGAATTGGATTTAAGTTAGTTTCACTTTCCCCTCCAGAGCCATCTAAGGACAGTGGCCAGATATAGATCAGGGCGACTGAAGATGCAATGGAAGACCTTGGCCTTTTTAAGCTAAGGTCTTCAACAGCCTCAGTTCAATGGAAACCACAACCATTCATTGATTGCATCTAGATAGTAATTGAAGCAAAGAATTTCCTCAAAAAAAACCCCAAATAAATAAATGAATGTGCAAAATCAATTTGACAGCTGAGTGAAAGATGTAATCTTAGGGATAACTATTTAGTCAAAGAGACATGAGATTCCTTCATAAGGATGGTAGCAGTATCAAAGAAGAGGAAATATATGAGAGTTATTACAAAGGTTAAAAACTAGGTGGCAACTGAATAGTTATCAAGGGTGAAAGAGAGTAAGGGAACAAAGGATCACACCTAAGTTGCAAACCTAGTGGATAAGAATAGGGAAGTAAAGAAGAATTATGATCTACCAGATTTGTTCAGACCTAATTCAACTAGTTCTAATTGCACAAAAAGGCAGGTCACACAAGAGACAGAGTATTAGCTTGAGAATCAAAAGACTTGAGGTCAAATCTCATCTCTAGTACTTACTGGCTATTTGATCTTAACTTGGGTAACATTATGATTTCGATTACTTCTTCTGTAAAATAAGGAGTTTGGAGTGGGTACCTCTGAGCACTCTTCCTATTCTACTTTTTGATTCTATGAATCATAATTAAATGTGTACTTTATTGACTGTCTTTTTGTTACCTTTGGCTTCATTAATCTCTTAATTTTTTTTGTTATTACCTTAAGTCTAAAGACTGTCCATCTCAGTAAAGAAGTTAGTAGCAAAATAAGAAATCAAAGTAATTCTAATTTCTCTTTGCCATCTCTTAGCATTACACATCACATACCATGCAGTGGACCTATTCCTTCATTGTTCTTGCTTTGCACCTATTATAAGATCTTTTTTTGGTCCTAAATATTCTTCCACCAAACTCTAACTTACTCAAGTTTTATTAGTCTTCTTGAGATTAGCAAATCCTTTTTTTTTTTTTACATTTTTTTCTAGCAAGAAATAAGCAAGAAAGATTCTTCACGAATCATTTAGATTTCACTCTTCATTCATACCATTCTAGGGATAGAAGTTTAATAATAATTTTCATTTATGTAGCAGTTTCAAGTTTGCAAAACACTTTATATACATTAGATCATTTGATTCTTGCAACAAATTTATGATTAAGTGCTATTATTATTATTATTATTCCCATTTTATAGATCTTTAAAAAATTATCAGAGAGAAATTACATGCTGGAAACTCTCTAAAGTGGGATTAAATCCAGGCTTTTCTTTTTCTTTTTTTTTTTTTTAGAATTTTTTTCCCCACAGTATATATGCATGAGTAATTTTTTATAACATTATCCCTTGTATTCATTTTTCCAAATTATCCCCCCTCCCTGCACTCCCTCCCCCCGATGACAGGCAATCCCATTCATTTTACATGTGTTACAATATAACCTAGATACAATATATGTGTGTAAATACCATTTTCTTGTTGCACATTAATTATTAGCTTCCGAAGGTATAAGTAACCTGGGTAGATAGACAGTAGTGCTAACAATTTACATTCACTTCCCAGTGTTCCTTCTCTGGGTGTAGTTATTTCTGTCCATCATTGATCAACTGGAAGTGAGTTGGATCTTCTTTATGTTGAAGATATCCACTTCCATCAGAATACCTCTTCATACAGCATTGAAGTGTACAGCGATCTTCTGGTTCTATTCATTTCACTCAGCATCAGCTGATGTAAGTCTCTCCAAGCCTCTCTGTATTCCTCCTGCTGGTCATTTCTTACAGAGCAATAATATTCCATAACCTTCATATACCATAATTTACCCAACCATTCTCCAATTGATGGGCATCCATTCAACTTCCAGTTTCTAGCTACAACAAAAAGGGCTGCCACAAACATTTTGGCACATACAGGTCCCTTTCCCTTCTTTAGTATTTCTTTGGGATATAAGCCCAGTAGCAGCAATGCTGGGTCAAAGGGTATGCACAGTTTGACAACTTTTGGGGCATAGTTCCAAATTGCTCTCCAGAATGGCTGGATTCTTTCACAACTCCACCAACAATGTATCAGTGTCCCAGTTTTCCCACATCCCCTCCAACATTCATCATTATTTGTTCCTGTCATTTTAGCCAATCTGACAGGTGTGTAGTGGTATCTCAGCGTTGTCTTAATTTGCATTTCTCTGATCAGTAGTGATTTGGAACACTCTTTCATATGAGTGGAAATAGTTTCAATTTCATCATCTGAGAATTGTCTGTTCATATCCCTTGACCATTTCTCAATTGGAGAATGGTTTGATTTCTTATAATTTAGGGTCAGTTCTCTATATATTTTGGAAATGAGACCTTTGTCAGAACCTTTCCTTTTAAAAATATTTTCCCAATTTGTTACTTCCCTTCTAATCTTGTTTGCATTAGGATTGTTTGTACAGAAACTTTTTAGTTTGATGTAATCAAAATCTTCTATTTTGTGATCAATAATGATCTCCAGTTCTCCTCTGGTCATAAATTCCTTCCTCCTCCACAGGTCTGAGAGGTAGACTATTTTCTGTTTCTCTACTCTATTTATTATCTCATTCTTTATGCCTAAATCATGGACCCATTTTGATCTTATCTTGGTATATGGTATTAAGTATGGATCCATATCTAATTTCTGCCATACTAATTTCCAGTTTTCCCAACAGTTTTTTCCAAATAATGAATTTTTATCCCTAATGTTGGTATCTTTGGGTTTGTCAAAGATTAGATTGCTATAGATGTACCCTTTTTTGTCCTTTGTCTCTAATCTGTTCCACTGATCTACCGGTCTATTTCTTAGCCAATACCAAATGGTTTTGGTGACTGCTGCTATATAATATAGCTTTAGATCAGGTACACTTAGACCACCTTCCTCTGACTTTTTTTTCATTAGTTCCCTTGCAATTCTCGACCTTTTATTCTTCCATATGAATTTTGTTGTTATTTTTTCTAGGTCATCAAAATAGTTTCTTGGGAGTCTGATTGGTATAGCACTAAATAAATAGATTAGTTTGGGGAGTATTGTCATCTTTATTATATTCGCTCGGCCTATCCAAGAGCACTCAATGTCTTTCCAATTATTTAAATCTGACTTAATTTTTGTGGCAAGTGTTTTGTAATTTTTCTCATATAATTCCTGACTATTCTTTGGTAGATGGATACCCAAATACTTTATACTCTCAACATTTGTTTGGAATGGAATTTCTCTTTGTATCTCTTGCTGTTGCATTTTGTTGGTGATATATAAAAATGCTGAGGATTTATGTGGATTTATTTTGTATCCTGCCACTTTGCTAAATTCTGAATTATTTCTAATAGCTTTTTAGCAGAGTGTTTGGGGTTCTCTAAGTATACCATCATGTCATCTGCAAAGAGTGATAGTTTGATTTCCTCATTTCCTACTCTAATTCCTTGAATCTCTTTCTCGGCTCTTATTGCCGAGGCTAGCATTTCTAGTACTATATTGAATACTAATGGTGATAGTGGGCAACCTTGTTTCACTCCTGATCTTACTGGGAAAGGTTGCAGTTTATTTCTATTGCATATTATGCTTACTGACGGTCTTAAATATATGCTCCTGATTATTCTAAGGAATAGTCCATTTATTCCTATACTCTCAAGAGCTTTTAGTAGGAATGGATGTTGGATTTTGTCAAATGCTTTTTC
Organism: Sminthopsis crassicaudata; assembly: GCF_048593235.1. NCBI lineage: Eukaryota > Metazoa > Chordata > Mammalia > Dasyuromorphia > Dasyuridae > Sminthopsis > Sminthopsis crassicaudata. Next base: position 560,433,684 of record NC_133619.1, read on the forward strand.
TGCATCTATTGAGATGATCATATGGTTTTTATTAATTTGATTATTAATATGGTCAATTATACTAATAGTTTTCCTAATATTAAACCAGCTCTGCATTCCTAAATCCAGGCTTTTCTAATCCCAAATCTAGATATTACTCCAAGCTGCCTCTCAAAGATATTCACTATCATTAAGGAACTGGATTTAAACAACTAAGATTGTCAACAACAGTTGAGTCAATTGATAAGCATCCACTGCTTAGCACATACCGTGTTAAGTATTGGGGATATAAAGAAAGTCAAAAACTAGTCTCTGCACTTAAGGAGCTCATAGTTATACTATAGTTACAGTAAAATCTCTCTCTCTCTCTCTCTCTCTCTCTCTCTCTCTCTCTCTCTCTCTCTCACACACACACACACACACACACACACACACACTCACTGTTATATGCACAGCCAAAAAGATATATACAAAATAAATTGAAGATAATCTTTAAATGAGCAATTGAGGATGAAAACTCCAACTTTTTAAGCAGTGTGTACAAGATGAATCCAAATATGCAGTCTCCTGATCTGATTCTCATTACATTCATAAAAACCACTGAGAAACTTAGAAACTCGGAAAACCAAAGGTCATTCTAGTTCAACTAATACCTGGACAGAAAGCACTTTTACAAATTTCCTAAGAAAGGGTCATCTCTCTTCCAATTCAAGACCTTCAATGTTGAGGAATACATAAATTATTTTCCATTTTTGATGGTTCTGATTTTTAGTTTTCTTTTTATTGAGCTGAAACCTTTCTTTCTACATCTTCCACTCATTGCTCCTATCTACTATCAGGAGTCAACTAAAACAAATATAATACACCTCCACATAATATCCTTTCAAAATTTTAAAACCATTATCAAACTCTCTTTAAACTTCTTCTACATTAAATCCCAATTCATCTAGGTCAAAATTAGTGTTACTAATGAATCTTCTAAAGTGGCCAAATATACTCAAATTTGTATTACTCAAAGTTATAATTGTATAAAATATCATAATTGGTTCTAGCCAAATAGATATATATGGTGGGAATTTGAATAATGTGACCATTTTGAAGAATTCATCATTTGTAATAATTGGGGCCTAGCTATATAGTAAAGTCCCTAGTTCCCTCATTGTTCTGTGATGTCCTCTGGATACTGCATCTCATTCATGTCCTTCATAAAAAATAGTGCTCAGGACTGAATGCAGTGTTATAGGTATTATGTGAATGGAGCAGAGTACAAAAAGATGATCTCTTACCTTTCGTTCCCATTATTAATTTTCTAGTAAAGATCACATTAATTATTTTAGCTGACACATGAGTATGTGTGTGCATGTGTATCTCAACAGCTTTTTTGTAAAATTCATAAGAACTATTGTGTATCTATACCTGAAATTAGGCAACTATTTTTTCAAACCCAAGACTAAGACTTTATACTTATCTCTATTAAAAATAACTTCATTTTATTACATTCAACTCATCATACTAGTCTGTAAAAATATTTTTGGATCCTAATTCTTAAGTGCAACATGAAAACCAAGTCATCAAGCAAATCAAATATGAATTCTAAGCTTCTCAGCATTTTGTCATGAGCAAGTCTGATAAGCATAAAAGCTATGCCTTCAATGCATCATTGGCAAAAATGTTGAATGGAACAAAGCCAAGGAAAGATTTGTGGTTGGGGACTCTTAACATGGAGTCAATGAACCTTCATAGATTTAAAGAAATCTTTTAATTTGAAGGAGAAATCATTATATTTTAATTTTCACCACCATTTAATTGAAATTCAGCATTTCATTCAATTATTCATAAATATTACTCTCTTATAAGTAGCACATAGACTTCACCAGACTGTCAATATTATCTGACACACAAACACACACACATATGTGCACATACAAGGGGAGAAAGAGAGGAAGAGAGAGAGAGACAGAGACAGAGTCATAGAGAGACAGAAGAAAGAGACAGACAGACAGAAGAGACAGAGAGACAGAGAGAAAGACAGAAAAGAGACAGAGAGAAGAGAGACAGACAGACAGACAAACAGAGAGAAGAGAGACAGAGAGAGAGGTTAAGATCAATTCATTAATTAGTCATAATAAGTCAGTACTTCTGGGACATTGTCAACCATTTCCAAGGTCAACTAAACTACACTATTGGATATTGTACATCATTCCATTCTTTGCAAAATTATATCAAAAGAAATTTTGTCAAATTCAATGAAAAATTTTAGTAAGACTACAAATACAACATATCCCTAATAATGGAAAGAGATAAGGAAGAAGGGAAGAAAGGAAGGAAGGAAGGAAGGGAGGGAGGGAAGGAGGGAGGAAGGAAGGAAAAATATTTGCAACATTTGCTCATAATGATTGTCACTTATCTTCATAAATTCTTTTAAACTTCCCTTTAAAATTACATCCTAGGATGTTGACAGGGATGGAATTCAAGTTCACTGGACCAAAATTTATTTTATTTATCTTAGATAACAATTCTTTTTTTTTATATACCAGTTGTGTTTTTTCTTAGCACCCAATGATATTAACTCATTCACCTATGGGTAAGAGAAATTACAAAATATCTGTTTAAAGATAAGTCCATCTCTGGAGAAAAAATGCCTAGTCAAATACTCTGCTGAATAGAACACAAAGAACCAGAAGCCTTGTCTCTCATGTCTTTAATGTTACATTGATTTATCATTTAATTATGTCTGTTTTCAATGCAAGATTTTTATGAGCTAAATATCTTCATTCATGTAATCAAACCTACTCCCAATTCCAACACATTTTTAAAAGATCTCAAAAATCCTATTAAATTTCTGGTGATAACTTTAGCTTGGCAAAATAAACACTGAAAAAAATTTCTCTCATGAACTAAATATAGGGAGAGGATTCTGGGAAGATAGTGGAGTAGGTCAGAAAACTTTAAGATCTTTAAATTTTTTCACAAGAGAAGACATCACTTCAAAGCAGCAGAAATAACAAAAGACCAGATGGAGTCATCCTCCTAAGACAACTTGAAAAGACCCAGAAAAGATTAGACCTTCAGGAATGGAAGTTTGGCCACTGTGAAATACAAACACCCCTAAATCTACTCCACAGAATCAAGACACAACAAGCCTTGGAGGTAGCTGGGTTGGGTGGCTAAGGACACCTCATGGAATGCTTCAGAAAATTTTTATTCAAGGACCATATAGGTGACAGACAGCTGAGTTAGGAGTCTGAGGGGCCTTCCACCAATGGGAGATACTGGGCACAGTTGTGCTGAGTAGCTGGGGCTGTGACTGAGAGGATTTGAGGAAAAGAGCTGGTGTGTACCTGGTGGATATGATAGCAGATATAGGGGAAGACTCTGTTGACTATGAGCACTTGCAGGAAGCAAAGTCCCTGGTTTCAGTTCCAGAGCACAGAGGGTATTTGAACTTAGCAGGCACCAGAGAAATCACAGAAAGCAAAAATATAGGGGGCAGTGTGTGACTGGGGCATCTGGCCATGGCACTGGGATTGAAAAGAATATTCAAGATTAGGTCCTCGAAGAGAGTACAGAAAAATAACAGTAAAAAAGGCCTGAGACCTGGGGCATTATTCTGCAAGCATTGTGACTAGAATCTGATTATAATAATAAGCTGTTATAAATAAATCAAAATAAAATTAAAAATGATTAAGCAAAGGATAAAGAAACCAATTATAGATAGCTACTATGAGGATAGAGAAAATCTCTAGTGAAGAAGAAAATAGTGAAGCTAAGAAAAAAGCCATTCCATTTTCACTGAGAAATGTCAAATGGCCACAAAACTAAAAAGAGTTCTTAGAAGAACTTAAAAGGATTTTTAAAATCAAATAAAAGAATTCAAGAAACAATTAAGGAAAAATAAGAGTAATCAAAAAATCAAGAAATTATGAAAAGAAAACTAATCAGCTGGAAAATAAATGTATCAAAATCTTAAGGAAGAAAGAAATTTCTTTGAAAACTAGAATCAGACAAGAGGAAGCTAACAATATTATAGGATATCAAGAAATAATAAAACAATAACAAAAAAAGAAAAAAAAAAGAAAATAATGTGAAACATCTCATTAGAAAAACAATTGATCTGGAAAATAGATTAAGAAAAGACAATGTAAAAATTGTTGGAATGGCTAAAAATTATGATCACCACCAGAAAGATATCACAAGGAAAACTTAAAGAAATATTATAGCCAAGTTATAAAGTTACCAAGTTATGGAGAAAATATTTCAAGTAACAAGAAAAAAATCAATTTAAATATTATGGAGTTACAATCAGGTTTGCATAATATCCAGTGATTTCTATGTTGAAGGACTGTACATACTGAAACACTAATTTATACAGTAAAAAAACTGGGGTTATGACCAATGGTAACTTATCCAGAAAAGCTAAGTATAATCCTGAATGGGGGAAATGGATATTTAATGAATTGAAAGAAGCAGAACTCAATGGACATATGAGATCCAGGAGAAATATAAGATAAACATTAAAGACCAATTAAAAAGACTTAACAAGGTTGAGCTGTTTACTTCTTATATGTAAAAATATATCATTATTTGAGTAGTTTGAAAGAAAGGTTAGCTTTGTACAGAAAAGTGATTTCAAAAGGGAATATTTCTATAAATGAGGAAGAAATGATACAGGAGAAGCAAGTCAGGGTGAAGGGACAGTAATGCTGGAACCTTATTCTCATCTGAAATGGATTAAAAAGTGAACAACATATACAAGTAGTGGAGTATAAAAGTTCTAAATTTAGAAAGAAATAAAAGGGGAGGGGACAGAATAAGAAAGGGACTTTTAGAATGATATATAGATCAAAAATTAAAAGGAAGAAAGGGAGGAACCCTTAAGAAAGATAGAATAAGATAGTGGATGGAATGAAGAGAGGATAAAGAAGGAATTCAGAGGGGTGGGTAGATTAAGGAATGGAAGAGCAAGATAGGTAAAAGTAAACAAGATGAGTGAGGAGGAATAGGGGAAGTAAAGTAAGAAATATAGTGAGAAAAAATTGGATGGCAGGAAACCCACAAGAATTAATTATAATTTTGAATATTAATGGGATGAGTTTACTCACAAAACAAAAACAGGTAATAGAATGGGTTAAAATTCTGAATTCAAAAATTTGCTGCTTTCAGGGAACACATAAAAATGAAATACAGTAAAAATAAAAGGCAGGAGTAGAATTTATTATGTTCAAAAGAGGGAGGAGGGGAGAATAAAGCTAGATGATACAGTTGATAGAACACCACTGGCCCAGAAGTCAGAAGACCTGAGTTTAAATGCCACCACCAACCCTTAACACTCACTAGCTGTACAACTCTGGAAAAGTCACTTAATCCCAACTGCTTGCAGGTATGTTACAAAGTTAAAATAAAAATATTTAATTAAAATAGAAAAAAAGGAAAACTACAAAAGGTGTCACTAATACTATTCAATATTGTCTTAGGCCATTTAAAATAACTAGATAGTATAATACCTGAAAGTGTACCTACCAAAACAAATACAGGAACTACATAAATATAAAAAATATACTTTTTTATACAAATAAAATCAGATTTAAATAATTGGAAAATAATCATTGTTCATGGGTAGGCAAAGACAATATAAAAAAAGAGCATTTTACTTAATCTATTTATTCAACAAGGGACCATAGTAACTTTGCATTTGAAAATGTAGAGATTTGATTTTATTGAGATAAGAATTCATTATTTGGTAAAAACTTGTTGAGAAAGTTAGAAAGAAGTTTGGTAAGAATTGGGATAGAGCAATATATTAAAATATGTACCAAGGTAAGTTCAAAATAGATATATAACATATATAAATGGAGATATCACAAGAAAATTTGAAGAACATTGTTTATATTATTTATCAGACTCGTGGATAAGATAATAAATATATAAAGTAACAATAAGTAAAACAAGCATGGTTGAGGAGTAAAATGAATAATTTTGATTGTTTTAAATTAAGAAGTTTTTGTATAAATAAAACCAATATAGCCGAGATTGGGGGAAAAGGGGGAAAATTTTTCATAGATAATATGTCAAATAAAGGTCTCACTCAAATATATAAAGAAATTTTCAAATTTATAGGAATATGAATCTACCCCAGTTGAGAAATGTCCAAAGGATATAAATAGGCAAATTTTTGATGAAGAAATTAAAATTATATATAATAAAATAAAAATGTTCTAAATCATTATTGATTAAAATAAATTAAATAAAACAAATTAAAACAACATTGAGATATCATTTTACATCTATCAGATTAGCTAAAATGACAGATGCCCTAGAGGAATAGCTAAACAAGCTGTGGTACAATATTGTGATATAAGAATGATAAGCTGGTTGATTTAGGGAAAAAAAAGTGGAAGACTTGGAAAATTTGGACTTATAAAAGTCCAAGATGCAATTTAACAGAGCAAAGATCAAAAGAAAACCTAAAAGGAAGCATAGAAAAGCACAAAAACTGAAAACAATGTGTATTGTTTATTATATAGGTTTTCCAAAAAAGAGAAAATTATTATTTTATATTGGATCCTCTCATATGTTTTGTTGTGTACGTGGAATGTTTTTTTTTTTCTTTTCTCACTTTGGATTTAAATTTAAAATGAATAATTTTTTAAAGAAAAGAACATAAAAGAAAGTGAACCCTTAAGTATTCAAGAAGAAATGACAGCTATTTCTAAATAAAATTGATTCCAAATTTAAGTTGTGCTAAGGGGAAAATGGCTCAATTACAAAAAAAAAAAAAAAAACAAACTCAATAAGGTAATTATTAATAAAAATATGTTTTACTTTACCTACATTTCTTAACTGATGTAATAAGCCTAGTCAAGGTACCTCTTTTAGACATAGGCCATTTCCTCCTTAAGGGAACCTCTTTTTGTGTATTATTGTGATAAAGCACTGGTCTGGGCAACAAGCAATCTGACTTCTTTTTCCACTTCTGGCATTTATTAGTTGTTCAATCAGGCACAAGTCACTTCAGATGTCTGGCTTCACGAATGGGGATAATGATAATTTCTTTACTTAACTCACAGACTATGTCAGAAAAGCTTTTTTTTTTTTTTTTCCCCTCAAGCACAAGTATTATGCTTGAATTAAATTGAAATTGAGACATTTTCATTGCCCAAGCCTTTGATTTAACTTTGTTTTCTAATGCTATATCTATAGAACAAATAAGCACTAAATTAATAACATGAATTAGTAATACAAAAAACAAGATCATATTAGGGATTTGAGGTTTGTTATTTATTAAAAACAATCAAAACAAACAAAAAAACCAAGCACATATGTTCCCCTCCTAGGAACAAACTATTAAACCCAATCTCTAATGCGTATTATGTAAGCATTTGAAGAAAAATAAGTTTTAGAACAATAGTAGGCCCTTAAAATCATATGATCCAATAATTTCTTTTTTTCCAGTCTGAAAAATGAGGCCCCAAAAGGTTCATATATTCAGAATGAATACACTTTGTCTCAATCGTAGTTTCCATTACCCCCAACATCTCCCCCAAAAAATGTTCAATATATTATGCTATTACAGAAAAAATGGAACTCATATTTTGAAATTTTTTAAAACCAAGATAAAAACAAAACCATGCAATTCTGTTTAAAATTATCAGAAAATTTATGCAAATAATGTATTTGTCTCCATCTGCTATAATGTGAGACTTCTTGAGAGCACAGATGATTTGGTTTTCTACTTGTATTTCAAGAATTTAGCACAATGTTTTGCATGTAGTAAGCCCTTAATAAATGCTTTCTTAAAAATGCATTCATTCACAGTTTAATAAATGCTTTATCATTAATTAATTTATTTATTCTGTTTAAAGAAGTTTCACTGAGTTATAAGAAAAAATCTAAAGAGGAAAAATCCACCTAGTTTGAAAAAATAATAATGGGACTGTTTCTTACCGAATGGCATATGTGGAAGCTGTAATCATGAGGAACAACACCAACACCATGCAGACTCCTGTCAATCCAGGAACTAAAATAAATGCATTAATAGATAAATAAATATATGCACATACATTTAAATTGTTCTGAGAAAAAGCATAAAGAGTTATTAGTTAGAAATTCAAAGTACTTTGCTCTCTGTTGGAAATACAAATGAAAAGCCAAGAAGTTTTGTGTGCTTTTCCCTTTTAACTGGCCATTTTCTTAATTATCACGGTTTTGTAGACATGCAAAATCTATTTCCTTCCTCACCACCATGAATGCTTGTATTTTTCACATTGGTCCACATGCCCTGGTGATTATATATGAATTGTTGTTGCCCTCCAAAAGGCATATCACAGCCTGAGATCAGAGACTATCAGAGAACAATTTTAATATCTAATGACCTTGTTGCTTTTCCCAACTTTATATTTTTCTCTGAGCTAGCTGCTTACCAGAGGACCTCATTTCTTTTTTCTAGTACTACCTAAAATACAAAGCCCAATGCTTTTCAAAACAGCACCATTAAAAAAAAAAAAAAAAAAACTGGATGAGGAACTAGATATTTTCAAACAAAGAGATTACAATGCTAGCTGTTGTTAAGGCCACTGGAAGGCCCATTTTTGTTTTGAAATGAAAAACATGCTGAAATTATGCCTTCTGACTGCCTGATGAGAGAAATTATCACACATGCACCAAAACCTACTCGATGTAAAAAAAAAAAATTTACAAACTGACATTGGTTTTCAAAATACACAAGAGAAACAACTGATGAGACTAAGCTAATGGTAGCTTAGAAGGAATGGTGGGCAAAATCAAAATGGCTGACAAACTTAGGAGGGAAGGGCTGAGCTCGCAGTTTTATTTGTATAAATATTATCTAAGCAAGTCAGCATACTCTATACAACTTAAAGTCTTAAAGAGTTGTTTGCTGGTAAAATTTCCTCCATGTAGGTTAAAATGTAATTCTGAAATGCTTAACAGAATAAATAAAATCATAATACAATGCAGATAATAAAAATTTTTGGTTTTCTAAGTCTATATGATAGCAGAGATATGTTTCTATTTCAATTTTATATCACTGATTAAGCTCATTGAGGGTATAAATGACTTGCTCACACTCACACAGCCAGTTTATACCAGAGTTCATGTCAATAATGCCATGCTGCCTCAGCTGTACTTTAAAAACTGTTTAGGAAAAAACCTTCAATCACTAAAATGTCTACACCTTTTGGTCAAGTGATTCCACTGAACAAATATTGAAGGAAGTCAAAAACAGAAAGTTAGCATATGTTCCAAAATATCCAGAAAAGCAGCTTTTAAGGTATCAAAGAATTAAGTACAAAGAATCCATCAATTGAAGATGAGCCAAACAAACTTTGGTAAATGAATAAATGGAATATTGCTGCATTATAAAAATGAAATGACAAATGCCAACAACTCAAAGAAACATGGAAATACGTGAATTGGTATAAAGGAAAAAAGGAAAGATAAGTAAGATAACATATATGCATATAGATATAATGACATCACCAATATAATTTTTTTAATACATAAAACAAGACTGAATGTTATATAATTATATTAACCAAACTTACTTCCAGGGTAAAACTAAAAAAATACCCAAATTCCCTTCATTGCAGAAGTGGGGGACTATTGATATGTGATAATGTACATGATGAATGTATTGACTGGTTTTACAGAACTGATTCTTTCTTATTCCTTCTTATAAAGGATGTCTCTATAGTAAAGGAAAAAATAAGTTTAGAAATAAAAGTAATATAAAGACAAAAAGACAAAAGTACAAATTATTTTAAAACATTTTAATAAGATAGCTTTTATACCTCACTGCTATAACACTTATAAAAATGTTATTTAATAAATGTGAATATTCTCATGACAACATTTCTTAGACTATTTTCCTTAGTTCTTTTTGTGTTATAAAAACATCATCACCCGATTCAAAGAAATGATGATCTTCTCTGAATTTAGTGGACTGGTTCTTGGCTAACAGATAGAAAATCTCTTCCTAGTCCTTTAGTTGAAGACTTGTTCTTGACTTGCTCTATAGAGTCTACATTTCACTGGAATACCAATCTAGAACCTAAGGTCATCATCACTTTGCAATGGGCTTAAGCTAGCCATCCTTTATTACCCTCTGGTCTGTCTTGCCTCCAAGGAGCTCATTTTCTATTGAGAGAATTCAAGTAAGCTGAGATTAATATACAGAGTTAGTTAGGTTTAACTAATATTAATGAGATACAATCAATGTTGAAGTGCTTTTAATCTTTATTGTGTCATGAAGCTGATCTTACTTGGCTAACTACCCAGGCTTTCCTTCTCCTAAAAGTGTCTCAGCTATCAAATGTACAACTTTTTCATCCTGCTTTCAAAATTCCTATGGCCATAGAGGGACGACTCTGCTATGTTTGAAGATAAAAGGTATCAGATTATATTGATCTATACTAGGATATCAAGAACTAATAAATAGCCCAACATTCTAGTTACTCTAAAAAATTAAGTGGCCTTTTATTGACCCCAATGAACCTATAATGACTGAAATTGGGTAAAGGTGCATGGGATGCTGACATACAACTTCTCATTGCCTCTCTAAAAATGGCATTCTAAGACAGACTATTATCACTTCATACTGTACTACCATATGATTTTGAAAGCCCTGACAAAAATATTTAGGAATCAATATGCAAAAAGAATTTAAGCTTATGTCCAAGGAATCTTGTTTTGGAACATGGTGGGAGGAACTTTGTGATTATTTTCATAACTAAGATACAATAATGAAGGTGTATTGTAAACAATGTCTATGTCATGGAATACTATGTATCCTGTGGTAGTAAGGTTGACATTCTTTTCTTCTTCCTCTTTGTTTTATTTCTTCTTTTCTTTATCCTCCTGAGTCTGTGTGGTGGTATTGTGTGTGTCGTGTGTGTGTGTGTGTGTGTGTGTGTGTGTGTGTGTGTGTGTGTGTGTATGCACAGGGAAATATATAGAAATAAAGGTGATGTAAAAACAAAATATAAATCAAATTTCAGTAAAGAAAAAGATTAATTTTGCTTGAATATTAAATCTTCCCCACATATTCATATATCTAGGGAAGTGTGAATTAAAAATGCCATTAAATGAATCAATAAGAACAGAAATGACTTAAAATCATCCCTCTTGCATCTTGGAAGAACCAACCAAAATATTAGTTTTCTATGATTTTCATTATTACATACAAATTAAATGACTACATGTAAAAATATTTAAATGTATCATTCTTATGTAAAGTCAAGTTGTTCAAGAATAGCTTTGAGGAATAGAAGATTCTGCAATAATCCAGGGTTTCATGCAATTAGCAAAATTCATCTGCAGAAAAGAAACATCTGAAATATCTCATTATCTAGAAGGAATCCCTCAATCACTTAGACTGTACAGTAGACATACTTTGTGAAAGTTACAAAGATGCTGGCCAAGTATATATAACTCTTGTTTTTTATCCCACTTAGCATAAACAATTAGATTGTTTAAAAAAAATAAGTTCTTTGTTATGTCAAGGCAGAGAAAGGATAATGTCAGCTTGTCTGTGACATTGAAGACCGAAAAATAGAAGTCACTAAACTGAGTTGGCCTCTACAGAGCGGATTTGTTTTCCAGACACAAAGGAGGAACTGAGATAGGGAGTTTGTCCTCCCTCTTTTGTGTCTGGAAAACAAATCTCCTTCAATGATTATAAATTTGTCATCCCAAATAACAAAGTGTACAATTATCTCGTGCTAATATATGGTAATTAGGGCTCCAAAAATTAGTGGAATGAACTGTGAAAACAATGAAATTAAGAAGCAACTTCTTCAGGTCAATAACCACTCTGACTTGAATCTTGGAGTTCCCTGTGTGCCTCTTCTACTGTCTCCCCATTCATCAGTTCCTATGACCTTTTAGTCAATAGTATGACTACAAAGGTGTAGGGAATAAAAAAAAAGCCTGAATATTTTCTTCTTGTATTCAATCATATATGTGATAACTATTATTATAAAGCTTTTATAACTTATCTTTTTTTTGATTATTTGATCATAAGAATTTCAGAGAGCATGACCTATTGCCCTCTGAAATTATTTTTCTTAATTTGGGGTACAAATAAAGTCACTACAGCAAACTCCTTTGCATCTAAAAGAAAAACCTAAGAATCATGCCTCCATGTAGCTACAACTTTTTATTTGTTTTTTTTAAATTTTTCACCAGAATATGAATATTGATATGGTTTAGGTTTTTTTTTTCAATATCAATTTAATCATTAGTAAAGAATCTCATGTGCTTCAGAGCTAAGATGACTTAAAAACTGCCTCATTCTTAATTACCATCTCCTCTGCTTTTTTTTTTTTGTTTTTCCACTAATGATTGTAAAAGCTGAAGATCATTTTTTAATTAAAATATCTTTGTTTTGCAGGTTGCCATGGTAAAATAATCCATCCATTAATGGCCAGTGTACTAGTGACAAGCTTCATTGCACTTAGTTAGATTGGTCTTCAGATAGCAGTCTATGTCATGAGCTCCATACTTAAAGACATTTCAATATAGTATAATCTACAAGACCTTATACTTCACTGACACAGTCTTGAAGAAATTGGAGACAACCCCATGTTATGATGATGCATCAAAATAGAACCATGTGGAGGAGAATCAAATTCTACATTCTTATTTTGAACTAATGAAAATCTATAATGAATCAAATTGTTATTTGTTTAGTTCATTCTTAGTACCACAAAATAGGTAATAATCAGGGGCAGTTAGGTGACTCAATGGATAGAGTACCAGCTCTGAAGTCAGAAGGACCTGAGTTCAAATCTGGCTTTAGACACTTAACACATCATAGCTGTGTGACCCTGGGCAAGTCACTTAACCCCAATTACCTAAGGGAAAAAAAATAGTAATCTATATTCCAATTCACTAGGGTCTCTGTCTGGTCTCTCTTTTTTTCCCATTAAGTAATTGGCAAGTTTCCCAAAAGAAAAAACAAACAGCCTTTCATTTAATGATCAGCAAATTTAGATCAAGGAGGATATTTGTTGATATTTGTTGAATTTGCTTACATATGAAAAAGATACTCTAAAATTGAAAATCCAAATTCTTGCAGATATAGTTTATTATATGCTCAGCTATTAACTATATAATATCCGGTCTCAGATAATAAAAACTAGGAACTTTTCTTGGAAGGCCTTTATCATAAGATCCTTTCTGAATTACAGTAACTAATTGTATTGAAAAAATATCCAACATAATGCTACTTTTCAACTCAACTTCCAGTAATATATACTTGGAGACTGGAAATTTTAGGTTCATGTTCTGTTGCTGATATGTAATATCTGTATGACCTTATATAGGTAATTAAATCTCTTAGTACCCAGAGGTAATTTTCAAAGACTCTCTAAGCTGCAAATTAGGTGCTATTCTGTATTAGCAGAGTAACTCTCTAGAATGACCCTGAACAAAATGTATAGAAAAAAATAAATAGTAATAATAACTAATATTTAGATAGTACTTGACTACTATGTATCAATTATCATGCTAAACATTTTACATATATTATCTCACTTGATCCCCCACCAAAACTGGGATGTAAATATTATTACCACTTTATAACATGGAAAAAAAATTAAGTGACTCCGAGCGAGTCACATATTCAGTATCTGAGGTTGCTTTGGAACTCAGGTCTTCTTGACTGTGTTCTATGCACTGTTCCACCTAACTGTCCCAAATGTAATATGTTTTAATTATATTTATTATTATATATTCTATTTATTTTCTTTATAGATTGTTTTTATTTTTATATAATTTATTATATAACATTATTAAATTTATAAATTTATATTATAAACATGATATAAATTTATAAATGTTATAAATAAAATAAAATTCATTATATATTGTTTTTATTTTTCATTGCATCTATATGGTTTATTTATAATTTTTGCAATATTTAACATAGCACCCCTTTTTTTCTTCAAACTTAGCTCAAGTACTATCTTCTGCATGAAGTTCTTAGCTGATTCCCCTGTTGTTAGTCCATTCCCCCAAATGTTTTTAATTTATTGTGTACTTGCTCAGAATATACTTATAAATGTATATGTTGACTTGAACATAGTAAGGTCCTTGAAAAGAGAGACATTTCAAATCTAAACCTTGTAATCCTTGTATTTGGCACAGCGTCTTTCATAGAGCAGGCAATTTATAAATGTGTAATGATTGGTTTATAAGTAAATACAATTTATATAAAGAAAAAAGAAATTTAGATATATTTTACATGTAAAAATTTTAAATACACAGTGTCATAAGTTAATTAATATCTATTAGACAAAAGGATGGACAGTAAGAAAATGAACCAGCAAGGAAATGGTATCATGACTTAGTTTCTCTCTTTCTTCATAAAGTCCTGGCTCAAAAAAAATTACAACATATCCTAAATAGTAATTCTACAGTCCAATATTCAGTTCTAATTCTGAAAAATGCAATATATCTTAATATTTTAGAAGAAGAATATGCTATGATATTGCGGACTTACCAGTGGTGAAGAGAAGTTTCCTGGGATCCTAAACAAAATAAAGACAAATTATAGAAACAAAACAAAAAGAGATGAATGAGGCAAAATTTTGCAAAGCACCCAGAGGACACAAGCACATGTTGGACAGATATGATACTTTCCTTCAAAGGGATATGGAAAGCTCTCAATTGTTTCTAAAGGATTTTAAACAAAATGTTGGAAGGACCTCTAGGAGGGCAGCATCATAAAATATCTTCCTTCCTTAAAGCAGGATCTCAAAGAAGCATCTTCAAAAAAAATCAGATATCAATCTATCTAAAAGTACATTAGATTAGAAATCAGAAGACCAGTATTCCAGTCTGCCTCTGCTATTTAGTAATATAACCATTCTCATCCCATCTGACATCTGTGACTCGATTTTATCATCTGTAATGTGGAATTGGCAATATTTGACCTGCTGACTTAATGACAGACAGGCTTCTGTTATTGTGAAAATTTGGTAGAGCAATGGATATAAAAGCTCTTTGTAAACTGAAAAGTATTATAAAATGGCAATGTTATCTTATTACTATTAATTCCTTCTATTAATTATTATTAATATTTTAATAGTATTAATACATATTGATCCCTACTATTAATATTATCATCTTGTTTTAGGTTTGACTTATCCCTCCCACACAGAAATGAAGTGTCTTTGCCTGTCTGTTTCAGTCTCCCTGTTTGTGTTTCTATATCTGTCAAAGTGTATATGTATCTCTCTCTCCCCCGCATCCTTCTCTCTCTCTCAATCAAATTAGATGACTTTCCAAGAGCTTTTAGACTTCACTTTTAATAATTTTGGCAACTTCTTAATCCTGCTTAGTCCATTAAGCATAAAGGTAACATAGCATCCATTCTCTTTTTTTCACTCTTGTGTCAAGGTCAAGGGCTAGTTTGATGCAAGGCGAGTCACAACAAGGCTCGGGGTATCATAAAACTTCCCCTACCAGCTGACCATTTACTAATCTAAATCAGGTTACTCTCTAAGCCAGGATTATTTAATAATAATAAATATATAATTAAACTATATTATGAACAATAATTTTAAGCAAAAAAGGGCTTAATTAAGGGCTTAATAAGGGCTTATTATCTGGAAAGTCTAAGATTTTAGGAAGAAAATAATTGATGTGATTAGCCCATTAACATTTTTTCATTTAATCATCTCATATTATAGTATATTATATATATATGTATATATATATATATATATACGTATACGTATATATATATATACATATATATATACATATATATGTATATATATATATATATATGTGTATATATATATATATACGTATATATATATATATACATATATATATATATATATACATATATATATATATATATATATATATATATATATATATATATATATAAGTATACCACAAGCAGAAAATTATTGTAAGTGCTGGTGAAGGTGTCTAAAATAGAAAAAGACAAAAAATCCAGAGAACTATAGTTTGCAATTATCACCTGTCAACAGCAGCAGCCAATGGAATTCTGATCAAATGTCATAGGGCAAGTTAAGTTTACAAGCAATGAAAAACTGGAGTATAGGCAGCCATGAGACCAAATTCAAATACTGAGCTACCTAAGTCAGCGACATGGGGAAAAGAAATGAGGTTATATCTCAAAAAGTTATATATCATTTAATGTTCCATTCTGCAGGGGACTGAGCTATTCAAACTTCACAGAAAGGAGGGCTCCAGATTAACAAAGCAAGACATGGAGATGATTGATAAAGATACCCTAAACACTCAAATTCTCCTGATGCTTTTAGAGAGAAAGTACAATTCAAAAGCCCTGATGAAATTTAGCAGCTGTAATGGAGACACTGAATTTGCTGCTGAATGATAGGAATTAGGAGTGAGACCTGAGCAGCCAATACCTGAACACTGACATATTTGTAAAGCAGATACTTCCCTAATTTCCATTATTTGATGTAAGGCATCTAAAATGGTAATAATGAATATTTCATGAAACAAAAAAATTCCAAAATATTAACTGAAAAAGCACAACAGCAACAAGGTACTGATTTCCTGAAAAACCTGTGAAACTCATCAAATGGTACACAAGAATCAAAAGGAAAATATAAAATCACAGATCACCTACCTCATCCCGATATCTTGCTGCATTTATTTCAAGAAAATCTTCATTGTAATTCACAGAGAAGTTCAGGGCATTCACCAGATGGGCAGCAACATGGACTCCTGAAAAACCCAACAAGATCTTGATTTATTAAGAGTTTTCTATGGAAGATTTAAATTCTAATATAAAGGGTCAGTTATAAAAATTGGATCCTGTTTTGACAGCTGCAATGGAAAAGAAATATCACAGTTACTTAGACATATGATGATAAATAGGCAGTTTTTAAGTTACAAACGAAGTTAGATTGAAATAGGATCCATGTTGGAGAAATCGTACTAGTGAATACTTATTTTATTTATTTATAAATATCATGGCAGACTGGAAAATAACAATAGCTAACATTTATAGTATTTTAAGATTTTTAATGTTTTGCAAATTAATCATTTATGCCCACAACCCTTTATGCCCACTTTAATATATCACTGCTATAAAAATCCACTCATCAAACTTGACTGTACATGGCATTATTCTAGAACTACAAAGCTCCTGTTGATTAGGAGTTTCTGTGGTATATTTTCATTTTTAAACACCTTTTTTATTTATTGTATCTTACTGAACTTTTAAAAGTTTTTTTTAAACTGCTGTTTCAATAGTTTCTACAATATTGTCTTTCAACAACATAGACATGATCTGCTCTAGGGGGAACACTGAGTTCTTATTCTGTGATATGGGCTAATAAAAAGCAATTATCTGTAGATCTTTCTAAAAATTCATGGAAAGCTAATCATTTTTTTTACAAGAAAATCATTATTCACAGGTAACAGCAAAATTCTCCAACAAGAAAGTTAAGATGCCTAGCAAATAATGCCTCTAGAATAGTTTTTAAGGTATTTCGGCTAGACAATCCTTCAATATTATAAAATCTTACCTGAAAAGATACAGATGGTAATACCACAGGTTATATGGAAAGTTCTACTTTTATCTAAGAGCCTTCTTGTTCTTCTGCTTGCAACCTAAAAATTTTAAAATATGAGCTTTTTTTTGCTAAAAAAAAAAGTAACAGGCTAAAAATCATATACAGAAAAATCATTTGGCTCCTACATTTATGTTTTACTTTCAGTGGAACATTGAACCAAACAGCACTATCTATCCTCACCTTCTCTACATCCTTTCTTTGAAACTTGGGAGTCAAAATGTAGTTACCTACAATGAGAATCTTCAGTACAAAGTTTGAGAACTCTCAGGAAAATTTTATGTTTGTGACTGACTAAATTAAAAATAAAATTTAAAAATAAAAGCTGAATAGGTTTTCTGTAGTTTTCCATTCAAATGGGTTATTGGGTAGCAGGAACAAGCAAAAAAAAAATCCCAAAACAACAATGTTTTTTTAAAAGTTAAAAATCAAATATCTCTTTAACATTAAGTAAAGGGGGAAAACATTTATTTATCTAATTTATTTACTTTTAGTCTGGACAAGGGATTTCACTGGTTTAGGGAGCTCTAGTAAGGAAATTCCCTCTCAGTGTAGAGTGACAAATAATTATTCCCCCACTCTTGGTCTTAAGGGGTTACCTTATTTAAAGTGTGTAAATAGATTGAATGATTCATCTTAACAAATTCATCTTAACTTTTTAAAGTCCCTAATACATGTAAGACACAATGATAAGTGCTATGATTTCATAAAGGTAAAAATTACTGCAGCTGTTCTAAAGAAGCGTATTCGCTAATCGGAGAATACAGTATAGGCACAAATAAATATGATGCTATATAAAATAAAATAGGAGTAAAAGAAAAGTTGAGGTAAAAATATGTAGGAAAATTTGAAAATGAGCCATTCAATTACAGAGGGGCAGATGAAGGTGTGAATGATGAGAAGTGGAATCAAAGAAGGCATCTTGAAAAATGTAGCATATTTTACCTGAAAGGTTTGAGGAATGAGAAAAATGGAGTGAGATAGAGAAACAGTTATGAGTGCAATTCTGGTAGAACAGATTATGTAAAAAAATCAAGACTGAAAAAGTAGACTTCAACCAAATAGAGGGTATTCTCAAGGTATAAGTTAAGGAGTTTAAATTTGACTTTATATGCAGTAGACAGCCACTAAATATTTTTGAGCAGGTGAGTGACATGGTGAGATAGGAAGCAAAGGAATTATTTTGGCAACTGTGTGAAATATCACACATACACACACACACACACACACACACACACATACACATACACACAAATACACATTCACTAAAGGTTTGGAGGTGTTGTAATCTGCTCTGACTGGTGGGAATACACGCAGAAATTGTGGACTCCTGAAGCTTTGAAAGTGTGATTGAACAGGAAAGAGACTAAATAAAACAAAGGAAATCACTTCAACAACTATTATAACATTCCTTAATTAAGCTGTTGGCCATGTAAAGCAGGAGAAAAAAAAAAGATGTATGACTTAGGTTGACAATTAATTGAGTAGTGGAGGAGGGAGTGAGGAAAGGGAAGAGCCAAAGGCAATTTTAAAGTTTGAAGCCTTGGTGGGTGAGAGAATGGTGGTTTTCTCAATAGAATCAAGAACAAGTGAGAACTTGAGAAGAAGTTTTTAGAAAATTGAGAAAAGATGGAAGATAGTAAGTTCAGTTTTAGACATCCAGATAAAGAGAGCTAGTAGGCAGTTGGAATCTAAGAGTAAAGAGCAAGTAAAGATGAATGCTTGAAAAATTGTTTGGGAATCATATTCATAGGAGCAATAGTTGAGGTCAGCTGAGAAGATGAGATTACCAAGGAAGAGACCATAAGGAAAGTAGGAAATAAAAATAGGGGACAGAGTCCTGCATGACACCCTCACTTCCTTCAGTGGGGTAGTAGGATCAAGAGAGCAGTGCCATGGAAAATAAAGAATAAGATGCATCAAGGGCAAGCTGAGCAACAGTTCTGAATGCTACCAAAAGGTTGAAGATGCTTAGGCATCAGAAAGACCTTATATGTATATGTAGGATGGATAGAAAGTTGATAAGATTCTTGAGAGCTGCCATTGTCTTATTTTAGTTTTCCAACTGGAATTTTCATTCCATAGCAGCTCCACCCCTACCTTCTGGGAGCCACGCAGGAAGGCCAACAATGTCCGGCACATCGGTAAAAGAATAAGACTGCAGTTGAAGTTGAGAACTGATGCTGAAGCTCTGCTTAGACACAATCCTAGCTGAACAAATAAGGCAAGAGTCATAATATAATCAACAACCATATTACAACCACCTTATCATGCATATCTCACTATCCCCATATATGCTCAATTTCTCTATATGTTTTATTACTAGTATGGACTGATTTGGACTTTGATCTTGTGCTCTATACATTGTGCCACCTAGTTTCCTTTCAAAACAAAAACAAGAGTAGATGAAAATATAGATGGACATTTTTTTCTCATTTTATACCCAAAAAAAATTTATACATGGACTCCAAGTTAGGAATTTCTGTTCCAAATGCTCTCTATTCTCTTGGTTTCCATGACATCAAATTTTCATGGCTTTTCTCCTCCTCTTTGATTCCTTTTTTGGGGAGAGTTACTCATCTTCTGCCCATCACTTGCAATTCTGTCTTTGATTCTACTCCATGTTTTCTCTCCATTCCTATAACTTCTTCAATTATTGCCTCTATGTCGATAATTTTTAAATCTTTTCAATCTCTTTTTCCAGATTTCTTAGATTTCTGTTTGCTTAATATTCTCACATGGAGATATCTACAGATCCTGACTCTCAACATTCATCATAATGAACTCATCAATTCTCAATAAAATCAACTTCTTCCCCTAACTACATTATTTCTGTTGATAGTGCCATTATTTTCCCAGTAATCCAAGGAACAAAATAGTTCATATTTTATTTTACTTTCTCTATTTATACTGCCAAATTTAATCAATTATAGAAAATCCTATTAATTCCAACTATCTTCACTTTCTATTTTCACTGTAGCCACCCTAATCCAGGCTTTAGTCACATCTGACCTGGACAATTCAATTCAATAAACATTTATTGAGTTTAATTCATCAAGATAATTATGCTACATTCTACTGCAAATAGAAACTGTAAATAAAAATATGATACCTGTCTTCATGAAGCTTACAATATAGCAAGAGAATAAAACACAAAGAAAGGATATCATAATACCCATAGCATAGAGTATTTGCATTAGAGAATTAAAAAACAAAGTGCTATGTGAAATTTAAATGATAAGGGTATTGCTCTATGGAGGTGACATTTATGTTATGCTTGAAAGATGACCAGGAATTTAATGAATTCCTTATTTCACAGCTAACTCTGTTCTAAAATTCTCTTTTCTCTTCAAGACACCTCACTCCTTCATTCCCTTTCAATGTAAGATCTTGATTCATAATTCACTGAAAAAAAATCGAGTACATCAAACATAAGCTTCCACTTTTCCCCAATTCTAATTTTCAAGGCACCTGTACATTATTACCTTTCACCTTGTCTGTTTCCATCTTACAGGGGGAAAATGATTCATCTTTACAAGTGTTAACCATTCCATTTTGGTGGTCAATGCCTCTTCTAGGAGCTTTTGAAGATGAACTTCCCTTCTCTCTATTCTTTAATTACTGGATCCTTCTTTATTGCTTAAAAATACTTCAAGAGAATTTGAACTTAAAAGTTTTAAAAAGCGAATGTTAAAATTGTTTTACATGTAATTGGAAAATAATATTCCCTAGCTCATAATAAAATAACTTCATTTGATCCTTCCATTCTTTCAGTATATAGTTTTATTTCTATTCTATTCTTCCATAGTCAAACTTTATAATCCTTTATTCTTAGAAATCTATGATCTACAATAAGTGATCTACAATCCTTGTATCAATTTTCTCACCTTGCACTAATTCCTCAAACACTTTTAATCTGGTTTATGGACTTATTACTCAATTGATAATAGTCTCAATGATTAGTAATAATCTCTTAGCTGAAAAATCTGATTGCTTCTCAACTTTCTTGACCTCTTTGCAGAATGTGAACCAATCTATTGATGACTTCCTCTTCCTATGTTGTCTCTTCTTTGCTTGCTTGCTTGTTTGTTTTTCCCATAGCATTGATGTCTTGGTTATTCTCATAATTGTCTATCCACTTATTCTCTAATTCCTTTGCTAGATCATTATCCATGTCCTACTCCCCTAAGTTTGATTGTAATCAGTGCTAGTCTGGCCTTTTTCTCATTCTCTATCCATCTTCACATCAGTTTCTACAGATATAACAACAGACACAGAGAGAAATAAAGAGAAAGAGAGATAACAAATATAACAATTTGTCAATCTATAGTATCTCTCTTAAATTCCAAACATCTCTCAACAAATGTCTAGAATATCTATAACTTGATTTACTACAAGTATTTAAAACTCAACATGTTGAAATATAACTGATTCTGTCCCCTAAGGTTTTCCCAATATATTTGTTTGTTTTTCATTTATTATCTGAAAAACATTTTAAGATTTTCCTTTGAAAATTCTCAGGAATAATAAAATTGGGTAGTGAGTTTTACTCAGAAATATAGTTTTTATGTACAACTTTTACCCAAGAATAAGGTTAGAAATAACATAAGGTTAGAAGGTGGGGAATTTTTAAATGACAACTAGGCAACATAAAATTATAAAACTTTGAGATCAAGCATGAGAATAGAAATATCTGAAGCTATGGTTAGACAAAAAACAATAAAAGAATAGAGTACAGTAATTTAAACAGATGAGAGGAGGACAAGCAAAAAGTTTAACATGACTGAAAATATAGAAGAGAAAGAAGAATATATTGTCGATTGTTAATAGACTTTGAGTGTATGATCTTGGAAGTACTTTTATATTTACAAGTTAGAGAAGTCTAAAATGTGATTGTGTTAGAGTTTGGCTGAAATTGGAGCAATGGTGCTGAGGAGATTAAAACAATGCATTGGTAGAAAAATGTAATGCTTTTGAACACAAATGAACAAGTGCTTTTGAATGATGGCAACATATAGAATGAAGAAGAAACAGTGAATCAGGAACTAAATTTTACCTTTACACTGATTATAGCCTTCCTTGAATTATAGTAATGTGTTTACACTTTTTCCTCTCCTCTCCTCTCCTGAATGCATTTTAAGATTTTCTGTGTCATAACATTTTTGTATTCCTAATGCGTAGCTCATGAGTTATACATTATTATCTCTAGTGATTAATACATTATCTGAATTAGTAAATGCTTAATATATGTTCAGTTAAAGGCATTAAACACTTTACAGAGATGATCATCACATAGATTTCTATGCAACCTTTTAAGATAGATAATGCAAAAATAATTATGCACATTTTACAGGTAAGAAAAATGAAGCTTAAAGAGGTTAAGAACCTCATCTATGGCCACACAGATGAGAAATAATAGATAGAATTTTGAACAATGGTCTTTGGAGTCCAATTCTTTACTTATAATATGCCATAAATGTCTCCAGAATAAAAATATGAAGCACTCAGACAATAGATGACTACATAGTGCGCGCGCGCGCGCGCGCACACACACACACACACACACACACACACACACACACAATATACATAGTCATATAACAGGTTCTTCTACGGAATGAAGACAAGGTATATTGGGCATAACAGCCTTTATTATCTCACATATCAAAGCACTCATTTCCCATCGATTGGAGCAATTCAAAAGCCCATTCACTTTCCTGGAGCTTGCTTCCCATATCTTCTTTTAAAGGTTAGTATGCATAATCAGACATGCTATCCATGTAGGAAGCTGAAGGTTTATTAGCAGGGTGCCACACTTGACATTCAGCATTTACTAGGATGCTTTGCAACATCTTTCTGAGGTCTTACCTACCAGACCTGTGCAATCTGCTCCATGTCAGGAGTTGGGCTTATAAAAGTCTTTGTATTTCCAGTGCTTCCCTCAGAGTTGTGAACTCGAAAGGAAGGTAATAAATAATGAATGTTGATGAGAGAAACTATAATTTTCCTCATTTATGTCCTATGAGACATTCAGGTGCATTATTACCCACACAAATGAGGAAACTCAGAAAAAACTTAGAGATGTTAAATTATTTTAGAGGCAGTACTTCATTTGAGACCATAGAGATAAAAAGGAACAGATTAAGGATACATGCAATAGATGGGCCCTGGACTATTAGTCAAGATATGTATTAAAACCTCACTTCTAACAGTTACTAGCTTTGTGACCAAAGAAAAATCACATTTAATCTTTCAGGACCTCAGTTTCCTCACTTACATAATGGATATAATAAACTCTCTCTCACTAACTTCACAGGATTGTTCTAAGCAAGACATTTTGCAAACTTTTACTATGAATTACCATCATTTTTTCCTACCATCATCACAGAGTTAGTAAATAGTAAGGTCAGAACTCAGGCTCCAAGTTTAATATCATGTGCTTTGATCAGATCACCTGCTGTTTTCTAATATCTGTGACACTTCTACTCTTCCTTGGCAGATTATTGAGAGGTTATCATGATAAGCTCTTTTCTAGAAGCAAGTCAAAAAGCAAATCAAATCTCCTTATGAAAAAAAAATACTCAAAACACCCTATAATCAGTTCAAAGAAATCAAATTTAAGTCAAATAAAAAAATAGCTGCATCACCCAAGAATCATTTCCACAAAAATCATGCAATCATATTACCATAAGAAGAATAAGTAAAAAGGGGGGGGGTTTCCCAAAGTATACTATCTTTGCAGTTTACAAGTTACATAACAATATACACCATGAATTCATAACATATAAAGACATAACAAATTACTGGCTAGGTTAAGGAAAGAAAAAAGGAGAAGAGGAGAATGACAAAAAAAGAAGTAATCAAATTGAATTATTTTTAAATTATAACTTTTTATTGACAGAACATTTGCATGCATAATTTTTTACAATATTATCCCTTTACAACACTCACTTCTGTTCTGATTTTTCCCTTCCTTCCCTCCATCCCCTCCCCTAGATGGCAGGAAGTCTTATACATGTTAAATATGTTATATTATATCCTAGATACAATCTATGTGTGCAGAACCGTACAGTTCTCTTGTTGCACAAGAAGAATTGGATTCAGAAGGTAAAAATAACCTGGGAAGAAAAACAAAAATGCAAGTAGTCCACATTCATTTCCTAGTGATCCTTCTCTAGGTGTAGCTGATTCTGTCCATCATTGATAAACTGGAACTGAATTAGATCTTCTCTATGTTGAAGATATCCACTTCAATCAGAATACATCCCCATACAGTATTGTTTTTGAAGTGTATAATGATCACCTGGTTCTGCTCATTTCACTCAGCATCAGTTCATGTAAGTCTTTCCAAGTCTCTCTATATTTATCCTGCTGGTCATTTCTTACAGAACAATAATATTCCATGACATTCATACACCACAATCTATCCAACTGTTCTCCAATTGATGGGCATCCATTCATTTTCCAGTTTCTAGCCACTACAAAAAGGGTTGCCACAAACATTTTGGCACATACAGGTCCCTTTCCCTTCTTTAGTATTTCTTTGGGATATAAGCCCAGTAGTAGCACTGCTGTATCAAAGAGTTTTAACATTTTGATAATTTGGGGGGGGCATAATTCCAGATTGTTCTCCAGAATGGTTGGATTTGTTCACAACTCCACTAATAATGCATCAGTGCCCCAGTTTTCCTGCATATCCTCCAACTTTCATCATTATTTTTTCCTGTCATCTTAGCCAATCTGACAGGTGTGTAGTGGTATCTCAGAGTTGTCTTAATTTGCATTTCTCTGATCAATAGTGATTTAGAACACTCTTTCATATGAGTAGAAATAGTTTCAATTTCATCATCTGAAAATTGTTCATATCCTTTGACCATTTATGAATTGGAGAATGGCTTGATTTCTTATAAATTAGAGTCAATTCTCTGTATTTGAATTATCATTTAAAAAAATCTAAGAGTACATTTTAAAGTTGTCAAGAAAGAAAACATCATCCTTTAACTGATAGTTGTTGAAAAATGGAGTACTGAAGTTATAAAGTTTACTGATGATTGCAAGGGAAATACAATGTCCTAATACTGGCCACAACATCCCAAAGTCATCAGGAATGATAGGAAAATGTGATCATCATCACAAAACTAAAAGCAGCTAGAAATGAGGCACCATGGCATTACAGAAGCTGCCTCTCACTTAGCATATAATTCATTTGTCTAGGAAAAAATGGGGGCCAAAATGATGGCTTCAATGCCATATAGGTCACTTAGCTTCACTGTGTTCCATGACTACAAACTGTCCCATTCACTAAATTCAAATCAGTCTGGCTCATTTTAATATAAAAGTATAGTTCTTTATTATAGATCACATAGAATAATCCTGTGTAATACTCTCTTGTCGGAGTTTTCTTGGGGTCTCTGGAGGCAGCCTTAGTTTCAGTTCAATAATCACCACAAGTGCAGCCAGGGATTAAGGTTCAAATCCTTTATCGTTTCTTTCCAAGTCTTGTCTCCTTTCCTGGGGCTCAGTTAGTTTTTCTGGAGGCCTTCCAGATCTTGGTTTCAGTAGAGAAGCGAAGGAGGACAGCCTGCTTCTCTGGTCTTCCCTAGTTCCCTAGTTCTCCTTCTGGCTGAGTTTGTCTGAGCTTATATCCTCTCTCATCATAGGTGGATCTTGTGGAACTATAGTAAATACATGTACTGACCTAGAGAACTGTTAAGCACCATGCTAAATTAGATAACTATTGTCTCTATCAATTCCACTGACTTAGCACCTTGTTTGAAGTTCTTGCCCATAACAATCCTGGGCACAGTTTCTATTTATCATGTACAATTATGGTTGGGAAGGCCAAAATTCCTATAAGTATTTTCCACTGGATATAGTTCACTATAGCAAATGGGAGTTGTTTTTGTTTGTTGTAGTCCAAAAGTCAACTGTCCCCCTCCATTTAACAGTATCCAACTACCCATTCTTTCCCAGTATATTCTTCCATATAATTACATAATCTGCCTTATTTCTCCTTACCCTATCCTCTGACCTATGGTCTCCTCCATCTTATGTCCATCCTCCTATTATACTCATAATTGTTTATTTTTGAATTATAAGACTCTGCTAAGCTATGGAAATTCAAAGACAATTTTTAAAATGTTTGCATTAAAGGAACATATGTTTAAACAGATAAGTTTTTTTTCCTAATTTAAAAAGTGAGAGATCATTAACAACAAGAAGGATCAAGATAATAATAGGATTTAAGTTGACATTTTCATAAAGGAAACTAAGGAGTATAAAGGAAGAGTCGAGGAAGAGGGGAGGAGACAATCCAGGAATTCAGCCTAGTTTGTACAAAGAAAGGGAGAGAAGACCAAATCCTGGATAGCAGTATAAAAGTTTGAAACATTGAGGTTTTGAAAGGAGAGCAAAATGAAATAAACTTGAAAAGGTTGGATTTAGCCATATTGTAGAAAAGTTAGAATTTTATCTAAAAGTCAATCTTGGGAGCAAAGATTCTTGAAGAGTGAAACAGATGTTCAACCCTGTTTGTGGAGTATGGAGAAAGGAAGAGAAAAAATGGTATCTATAAACACTTAATTAGGTGGTAAGAGGTTCCAAAGAGTGTGCATTCTAGGTCCTCAAAAGAATATGTGCTCTACTAACCATCTAGTAACAGGAGAAAAGGTTTTATTTATAAAAGACTACATATTAAGTAGAAAAAGCAAAATTAATTAAGCCTTATCAGGATCATATCCACAAGCAGAACATCTCAAAAACTATATAAAAATGCCTTTATTAACATCATTAAAATGAATTCCCGAGAGTTAAGATTTTGTTCCTAAGTAATTAAGAGCAAAGTTTTTAGATGTAAATTTTTTTAGAGTCAAATAATTTCAAACAACTGAAAATGTATCTCAAAGATACTTTGTTAAAGAACATTTGATCAGATCTGGGCAGAAAAATGAGAAATGAGGAATAAGAAAAAAGAACAGCACTCATCATGTGGAGAATTTTCTCTATTCCTAAGCCAATAAAAATCATTTCACAGTACCCCAGTATGATTTTCCCCTTAATTAGTTTCCTTCCATTCTGATTTTATTTCCCCTACACTTGGAAGAGAAATGGGGGATTTTTTTTAAAAAGACTAAATATAGCAGAAATTAGCCATTTATATTACAATCCCCTTCGTTCCTATGTTTGTTGCTGATTGTTAAGTTGAAAAAAAGTAAAGGATTGGAAAGAGAAAGAAAAAGTAAAATGGAGATGGGAACCATAGTGCCTTCTTTTTTCCCTCTTTCATTCAGTTTGGTTTTGTTAATTGCTATTTTTGTTTTCTTTTTGGTGATTCTGAATTACAACTTTCCTAATATCTTTATCATTCTAAATGAAGAGTAAAGCAACATGGCAAAGAGGAGAGTAGATTGAACTGAAGGAGGGGATCAAAAAGATTTTGGCTTGAATATTAACTCTGACACTACTTGTGTCACATATAGTTAATTCTCCCACCAGTTCTGATATCAGTTAAATAAGGCACCTAGGTGGTGTAAGAATGCTGGACCTGAAATCAGAAAGGTGCAAATTCAAATTTAGCCTCAAGACACTTATTAGTACTTGTATGATGCTAGACAAATCATTTAATTTCTTTCTGCTTCAATTTCCTCAAATGTATCATGGAAATAATAATAGTACCTTCTTCATAATGATGTTGTGAAGCTATAACACTTTTATTACAGTATTAATATTATTATTGGTGTTAAATGGGGATAACAGTAATATCTACCTTCCTGGATTATTGTAAGAATCACAGAAGATAATGCTTGTAAAAAACTATGTGTCTTCTCCATGTCTAGCATAATATCTGATGCATACATATATTTATATAAGTCATGTTTGCTTTAAATTTAGTTGGGCAAAAATATTGCAGTATTCCCAAGATATTTTTGAAAAAGCATTCTTGCAATGAGGTGATAGTAGGCACTGTGAAAAATGTAGCTTGTTTTTAGATAAAGATGTCAGTGGTAACCAGAAAATAGAGGTAGAGCAAAAATATTTTGTACTTTTTCTACACACTCAGGGTTTGTTAAATGCTCATTGATTTTAAATTGAAGAAGATAAAAGTGAGAGCTATTATTAAAATATGATTGTTTATTGTCCCTTCACTAAATTATTATCAAAGTTTTATTGCTCAATACTTCAATTCAGAAACATTTACCAAGCACCTATAAAATGGAAAAGGGCTA
This sequence comes from Sminthopsis crassicaudata, assembly GCF_048593235.1. Classification (NCBI taxonomy): domain Eukaryota; kingdom Metazoa; phylum Chordata; class Mammalia; order Dasyuromorphia; family Dasyuridae; genus Sminthopsis; species Sminthopsis crassicaudata. The sequence goes on from NC_133619.1 coordinate 560,462,491, forward strand.
ATTCAAGTATAATGTATGAACTATATCTTTGATGGAAGCCAATTGTGTAGATTACCGCTGATGTTCTCATGTCAGGGAAAACTGAATGTTATGCTGATTACCACAACTAATATTTTTGTAGCATTGACATCGTATAAAATATTTTGCACAGATTCCCTCATTTGATCTTTGTAACAACTGTCTGAGGTAGGTATTATTCCTATTTTACACCATTTTACATATGAAACTGAAGCACATAAAAGTCAAATGATTTACTCTGGGTTACATAGCTAATAAATGTCTGATAAAAGAGAAAAACTCAGTTGTTTTTAACTACAAATTCCTGGCTCTTTGTACTATGTTTACCTATCAGCTTGTATGATGAGAAGAACAGTTCAAAGTATATTATCATTTGGGACTGATACACCACTTTCTCAACTAATTTTAAACTAAACATGTCTTTAATACACCATTTGTGAATAACTTGGTCAATTCAACACATGTTTTCAATGAAAGGAACATATTTCAAACATGAATGACAAAGGCAATATCATGTCTGCATACTTGTTATGAAGTCAGCATAAAGTGACACTATTTTAAGAAATATGAACCGTCTGTGGAAAGTCAGATGTTTTTCTTGAAATAAAAATGGTAGGGCGTAAGGGCAGTATAAATTACCACTGGCAGAACATCATCTCTTTTGCACAGTGTTTACTATCCTCACATGAAATATTGTTACTGGACAGAGAAAGGGCAGATGTGAAAAGAAAGATTATTTTTTTTAAGGAAGGTAACAATTTTTATGACTGGGAAATAAAATAACATTTTAAAAGAATTGGGCAGTCCTAGAGATGAAAATTTAATAAATATCCTAAATAGAGAAAAATATGATTGTACTATATACATAGAAGTATCATTTCCCCCTTCTCACTTAGAAATCATCTGCTTGTTTAGTGTAATGGAGGTTTTTGTATCTTCAGGAAACAGATCAGACATTATCTTTTTTAATCTGGCATCCCCTAGTGGAGAATTTTCCATGTGCTTTTTATAAGAAATTTTAGTCTGTGGATTTTAGATGATTTTGATTATCAAAATAAGCTAAACACTATCATACATCAAATGATTTAAAAATAGAATGTATACTTCCCTTTAAGGGTTAGTTCCTTAAAGAAAAAGTTTAATAAACTCACCTTGAATTGATGAAAAAGTAAAAGACTGTAGTATATTCCACTTCTGATTACTGTGCTGCATACATTCATATTAATACTTAATTAGACTTCATAATAATTTAAAAAGCTAACAGGGTTTTAAGACTAGACGGAGAGAGGCATAAGGTCTAAGATGACGCCTCTGCTGCATTCTTCAATGAGCAAACCATACTTTTAGACATCATTTTGTAGGAATTACATATAAAAATTAGAAATATAAAGATGAAACAAACAGAGGTTATATCATGAAGATTATTTGAAAAAAACTGGAAATATATATTCTAGAAAAGAGAAAAATTCATAAGGTCATAACTGTCCTTAAGTATCTGAAGAGCTATCATGAGGAAAAAGAATTGTTCTACTTAGCCCTCGATGGCAGAACCAGGAGCACTTGGTAGAAAGAAAAAAGGTGGGGTGGTTTTTAATTCAATGTTACAAAAACCACAGTAAGTGTTGTCCCAAAAACAGAATGAATAGAAAGCAGTGTGGTCTTTAACTTCAGTGAGTGGTCTTAAAGCATTAGCATGAATATCTATAGGAGATGTTTCAAAGGATTTTACTTAAAGTAATAGAAGAATAATAGAAGGTTCAAATATTGGACATAAATTGTCTCTGGAGCATCATCAATGCAGATACTAAGATTCTATAAATTGGTTCAAAAAACACTAAATGGGTGATAGATGTGCAAATAGAGAAAACCATTATATAGAATGCAATTTGAAAGTAGGCAAATGAAGTGAATAAACTATCTATACTCTTTGATCCAGAGACTCTACTGCTGAACATATAGTCATAGGAGATCAATGATAAAGAAAAAAAAAAACAGGAACAAATTGTTGGCCCATCAATTGGGAAGAAATGACCAAATTGTGATAGATGAAATGAAACAGAATATTGCTAAGCAAGAAGAAAGATAAGCATAATAAGTACAGAATTACAGAAAGACTTACATAAATTGATATAAAGTAAAGTAAAAAAAAAAAAAAACTAAGAAAAAGAAATATACAATTAGAATAAAGTAAATGAACAATCCTTAAAAAATTAGGACTGGATACAAAATTAGAAGAAAAAAACAATTTTGGACCAAAAAAAAATTGGTTAAGAAACTTCCAATCCTAGAAGTTTGTTTTTATAGAAGTATGGGCATATCAACCAACTTACAATACTGCATATAAAACCAAAATTTTTTTTTCATGTATAGACTAATTTTGCTGGAAAAATTTTTCCTCTCTTCCTTTAATATATATATATATATATATATATATATATATATATATATATATATATATATATATATAATATGCATATGTATATATTAGTTCTAAAAGATGACTGAGACAAGGGAAGGATGTGGGGAAAATATAGGCAATTTAAAATATATATATCAAATTCTGATTTTAAACAAAAAAAAATAAAATCCTTTATCATTGCACTGGCTTCTTAAAACTTTGAAAAATTAGGCTATGCTAATTTCTCACAAGTCCTCACTTTCTTGTGTACTTGTTTCCTCAGTTTAGGGGAAGGGTTTTTCTTCAGATTGCTAATGAATAGAATTAACTTTATCAATCTGAAATAAAAGGATAATCTGACTATAAAGCTGGTAAAAATGAAAAGGTGAAGGACTCAGATATTTCTTTAACACTTCAAGTAAAGCATTTAGTGAAGAATTTAAGAAAGTACAAGAAAAAAATCATTTGCACAGCAAATACTTGGTACAAACAGACCAGTGGAAAAAAACAATCATTCCTGTGAGATCATGAATGCATAAAGGTATCAAAGTATAAAGAAAGAAGCATGGATATAGGAGAAGAGAACAGACTTATTTAATATAACATAAAGCACAAACTTTCAAGTGTTATTTTTTGGGGGGTGGGTGGGAGACTCAATCTATAATTGTCAAGTACAACATTAAAGAGCAACACAGTGAACAGAGAGCCATTCTGGAAGTCAAAAAGTCCTGAGGTGTGGCCCTAGGCAAGTAAATTAAGCTTTCTCACTCTTGTTAAATCTGTAAACCTTTAAGTTATAGGAAAGGTTCTAAACTGAATCATTAGAGGAAGGTTATTCACCCAGGATTAACTTTTGTTAAAAAATTATTGCTTTGGCTCTATTGTTTTGCCTGAGTATGCACACAAACTAAGAAATAGTAGTGAATTTCAATTTAAATCAGTAGCAGACTCCAAGAAACAGCTGTCTTGCCTTGTACAAAGTTGTGAAAAGCTTTCATATGCCCCTGATGAAGTATGTACTCCAAATGTTATGATTTACAAAAGGATGTGAGGTTTTACAGAAACAAAAAATTTCTTTATTATCTCAAAAAATTGTGTAAGATTAAGTAGAATTTTCACATATTTCTAAGAATAATTTTCTGCTATCAAGGATTATATAATTATTGGCAGTGTGGATATATCTACAATACAATACCTAAAAAGTCCACTGTAGATTGCAAGCTAGACCTATTTTCCTCTTCAAGTGTTAGCTCATGCCTTATAGTGCAAATATAATTATTTATTTTCATGTAGTCATAACATATGAGTCATTATACATAATTATATTACTCAGCCATGAGCAAGGACTCAGTGTCCCTAAATAAATTAATTTTGTGTTAGTTGACACTAGATGGCACTGTTGCATGTTATCTATCAAATTTTGAAATCTTTAAAAAGTAATATTTGAAATTTTTATATAATAACCATCTTTCAAGAGAAAATATACTTTAATTCATTAGCAGAATAAATATGAATTAAACATTACTTAGGAGAAGATACCACATCAAGCAAGATATAAAAATCAACATTTGTCAAAATCTCCTTGTCAAAGGAAATATCTTAACTTCCCTATTGGGTTATTGTCAAAGAATAAGTGGCATAGTACTTGTGATGATAATTTGTAAAAGTGTTATATGAGAATTTTCTAGGTCCATCTTGACAGACCCATGACTTTTCGCTGTTTACTTTCAAGAAACTAGAATATACTTATAATGCCAAAGAAATTGAGGCAAGATAGAGATTAGAGAATTTTTAATATTTTATTTGAATTTTTGAAAGGTAAAGATTGTCTGGGGGCAAAGCAGAATTGATTTTGCCACCAGGGCTGAATTAGACTTTCATCTCAAAGAATTCATCATTGAATGTGAGATTCCAATGATTTTTATAGGGCTCTAGCAATCAGGGGAAACAAAGGCAAGGGGTGGAGACTGAACACTAATGAGTGGGAATTTCCAGGAAGGGACCATCAATCCAGTTCTGTAGGTTGGGGATAGGACCATAAATTCTTGATAACTTAGGGGGACTTAGGAGCTAAGATGTCTGAAATAAAAGATCTCCCCTTTATCTGAAATTAAATATTACAGTTTATGACCCTAGAGTAGCCAGCCCTAAATTATATCAGTCTTAATAGTCAGGAAGTTGGGGGGGGGTTGCAATCAGGGGGATTGAGGCAGAACAATACAGGTAAACTGAAGTAGAATAATTTAGGGAAACTGAGGCAGGACAATTTAGGGAAACTGAAACAGAACAATAAAAGGAAACTATGGTACAACATACTTTCTATTAAAAATGGAAAGAAATTAGTTCAATTGATCACTCTATTTGAGAAATCACTTTCATCAGCAATCTTGGCAGGTGCTAATTCAGATAGGATTAAATATTTCCATGACAATGATCTAAAAATAACCCAAGGATGAACTGTATAGATATCACTGTTGGGCATCTCTGCTAAAAATCTCTTCCTAATATTGAGAATAAATCTTGCCTATAATGTTCTTAATGTCCCTGACCACAGACATAAATTGTCTCTAATTCTCTTCTACGTGGCTTCAAAATTTCTAAGAGTTGGAATTTGGGGCACTATTTGTATATTAACATGACATACTTGGAATAAGCAAAAAAAGATTACAAAGTCTAGCTTAAGTCCTTTCTTTTAAGTTTACTCTATGTCCAGGTTATACTCCTTTTTTTTTTTTCTCTTTCAATTATTTAGATGTTATTTAACCATTAAAGATGATAAATTGTTTACTTCCCTTGATCTAGACATTACAATTTTTTTTTGAGTACTCAAGTCTGCATTATTTCTTTTTTGGCAATTATATAAACTATTGACTCAGCTGAACTTACATTCAAGTAAAACCATCCAGGCACTTTTTATGTGAGTTGCTGTAGAATCATTCCTGTACTTGAGCAATTGACTTTTTGAACCTAAGTGATGGACTTCATTAATACCCTATTAAATTAAACTATATCAAGTAGGCATGGAAAAAGTCCAATACTAAGTATTAACACATTTTCAAGGATATTAAGAAATTGATTCTCACAAAAAGTGAAAGAGAATTAATGAAAAAAAATTTCAAATTTTGTTACTAAAAATAAGATGACCAAAAAATATCAGTAGTTACTTTTTCTTATTCTAATACCCTTTACTTCATCTCTACAAAATGTCACTAGAATATACTTCCTTGGACACATATAAAAGACTGTGGCCTTGGGCACATCACAGAATTTCTTAGTGTTCTAGGCAATCCTCTAAAACTAATAAGTGTAGAATAAGTGAAGATCTATATCAGCAGAGAGAGTTCCTCATGGTTAGTTCCATATACCAGTGAAATGACAAGGTCACATCAAAGTGTAATCTCCTCTCCCCCCCCAAAAAAAAAAAATAAATAAAACTACACACAGAGGACAAGAGAGAATTTACTGGGTTTCATAAAAAACATTCTTCAGAAAATTAAACTTTTAAATTCAGACAACTAAAATCTGAAGAAAAATACAAGATACAACATTTAATTGTTTGCTAAAAGCATTTTACACAGAGTAAATACTTAAGTAATACTGATGAATTATATTATCTATTTATTAAAAATATTTAATTTGATCATAAAAAACTCTTAAAGGCTCATCTACAAGGTATCTCCCATGTATCTGGGAACATCAGAGATAAATTTGATGACTGATTATTAATAATTAATCAAGAACATAACAAGAATACATGTGCTCATCAAAGGTGTTTGTTACTGTCTTGGAAAATGGCTACTATAGAATTCAAATCAAAGAGAAATTCCCTGTTGATGGCATCAAAGAAGAGCTTCAATGTAGATTGGTCTTTCTTAATTTTTAATTTCTTCTTGTAATATTATAGTAATGCAAATTTTAATTTGGCAAAATCACATAGTAGATAGAGAAATGACCTTGAAGCCAAGATAATGGTGGATTCAAGTCCTGCTTCTGAGAAATACCATCAATGTGATTCTGAGTAAGTCACTTACATTGCCAGTGTTCCAGTCCAGAAAGATCAAACTAATGATGGGAAGGTCAAAGTAGGGCCTGAGCAAGACTAAAGGGTAATTGGGAAATGTATTTTGTTAAATACATAAAAAATATAGTACAATATAGATAAGGTTTATTTGTACTTTTCTCAGTCAATATATGCCAGTTTCAAACTGTTTTTACTGAGTTTCACATCATCACTTAAGGCAATGCTCTAAGCATATTTATCTGCATATTGGTAGAGAGAGTATCCTCAACAGGAAGTTTCTTATGCCAATAAAATCAGAAGTCCAGTTCTTCAAAATCTCCTCTACCCTCCCCATTAAAAAAGGAAGAAATCAAGACTTTTAAAAAAAACAGACTGTATCATACTTGAAGTCACACCCCATCATTCTGTGTATCAAATGTTTCTTGGGTACATATTCCATGCAAGAATTGTTTTCCTATCCAGGAGGGTGCAAAGATTTTGGAATAATCTTTGTCCTCATAGAGCATAGGAAGTAAAGAAAAATGTAAGAATTGTATAGAAATATATAGATAGGTACAATTCAAGAATGGTTATGATACAGGCAAAGAAAAATTCAAACAAAATGCTTTAGGAAAATTTAAAAGATATACTGTTTTAAATAAAGGAGGAGAAAAGTGGGGAGACTCCATGATTAATGTAACAATTTAATTAAGCTTTAAAGAAATCCAATATCTTTACCAAGAAAACCCTAATATGAGATCATGAAGAGAAGGACATGACTGAAGTGACAAAACAACATACACACTGTGCCAAACACTGGGGACACAATGAGATAAAAAAGATAGACTCTGCCTTCAAGGACCTCACGAAAAGGGAAGACAAAAAGCCAATAACTATGCACAAACAAAATATATTGCAGAAGTGGAAAATAGCTGGAAACTGACTGGATGCTCATCATTTGGGAAACAGCTGAATAAGTTATAGTTATATAAGGCAATATTTTTATTCTAAAATAAATAATCAGGAAGATGATTTTAGAAACACCTGGAGAGACTTACATGAACTGATTCTAAGTGAAGTGAGTAGAATCAAGAGAAAATTACATTAATTATACAAAACAATAAGATTATGAGATGATCAACTGTGATGGACTCTTTTCAACAATAAGCTAATTTAGGCTAATTTCAATAAACTTGTAAAGGAGAGAGCTATCTGCATACAGAGAGGATTATAGGAACTGAATGTGAATCACAACATAGTATTTTCATCTTTTTGTTGTTGTTTGCTTGGTCTTTTTCTTATTTTTTTCTCTTTAATCTGATTTTTCTTGTGCAGCAAGATAAATGTGTAAATATTTTGATGCTTAGAAGAATTGCACATATTTAATTATTTGCTATTTAGTGTTGTGATACTGGAGCCACCTGCCAGTGGCTGCTGGAGGTCTAATTCAGACCTGTAGAATGGATCTCTTCATGTGATAGGATAATGATGATACAAGGAGACTGAAAGATAGTTGTGTCCTCTGACCTCTCTTCTCTTCCCTCTTGCCTACAATTTATTTCATTCCCAATCCAAAAGGAACATCTGGGGAGGCTGCTTTGCAACTCCTTCAAGTTTATGATTCACAGCTGAGGAAGCTCTCAGAAAATTATACCTGCCCCTTCACTTAAACATGATCCTTAACAGTCTAAGGAAAGGGTAGAGGGGCAGCATGGAAGAAAAAGGGTGTCTAATAGAATCAAAATATGGCATGTTAAGTTGGGGGAACACATAGTAGTCTAGTCTATCTATAGCATAATACAGAAAAAGAGGTAATATGAAATAAGGATAAAAAAGATAGATTACAACCAAACTATAGATATATTTAAATATATGAACATGTAAGCAATAGCAATCACTGTTAGTCAAACATTTATTAAGTACTTACTATTTGTGTAAAGTACAAAAATAAAAATACAAAAGAAGGCACATAAAATCCTTGCCTTCAAGGAATTTACAGTCTAACAGAGAAGACAACACATAAGTAGGTACATGTAAGATATATAGAGTAGACAAAAATGAAAAGAAAGAGAAGGAATTAGCAGCTTAGGGGATCTGGAAGGTCTCCTGAAGAAGACAGGCATTGAGTTGGGTTAAGGGAAGATGGAAGAGAAATTAATAGGTATTTTTCACATGACTGAACCCCAACATTTGGTGCCAATTGCTCTCCTCAGTCTCAACAATTGGTATGCCTACATCAGTCTCATCATTTGGTGCTAAACCTTAAAGACATCCATGCTGGATGGTTCTGTCCCAGTGTCTCTCATCTTACACAGTTAATTGAAGTTAAGAGAGACTTTGAGAGTCACCTTCTGTTGCTTTTTCTGATCACATGTGAGTGTTTAGCCTATGTGAGCTCTCCATAAAATATTTTTGGCAAGCATACATTTGGCATTTGAACAATGTGGCCAACCCAAAGTAGTTGTGCACTCCTTATATGAAGGTCAAATATCAGATTGATATATTACAGACAATTCTTTTAAAATAATACTGATTTTCCTCATTCTGCCCACCCACCCCCCACTCCCAGACAAGATTATTCAAGGATTACTCAGCTAAGTAAGTAGCTACATTTTCCCAACCTGGGGCAATTTCCTGCCTTTGAGAAACCTAGTGGCCTCCTCACTTTCAGGGACTTTATTAGCATGAAAGACTAAATGGTATAACCTAGTGCAGCTCAAAACTCTCAGGCTCAAATCTCCCCAGTAGTTGAGATTAAAAAGAAGTGTGTCATTATGGTCAACTACATAATTCCACTTAACTTTAGGATCATGAAAATTGGAAGGAATCAATCATAAAAACGGTGCCGAAGAAGTAAAGATATAGATTCAAGCTTTGGCTCTAACACTTGTTACTCAAACTCATCTAAAAATTCTATCACAATAAGTTACCATAAAAATCAAATAAGATGATAGATATAAATAAATTATTTTTTAATCCTGAAGTACTATATTATGTAACTTATGACTCATAATTTAGTCGAATTGCTTCATTTTAGGGCTTCAGATCCTATGATTAGATTAGTATACCACAGAAAGTGAATGAACTGAACTCCATTACCATTTCTAGTTCTAATATATCCAAGATGACCTTCAAAATCTCTGTCTTATTTCTAAATATTTTGATGGGAAATGCCATATGAGTATAGTTACAAGAAATATATTTATTGTGACAATATCATGAGTCACTGAGGTTAATTAATAGCAATGTGAGCAATTTATACAAAATCCAAAAATAAACTACAATTTCTTTGTTCTTGATATTGATCCAAAGGCTTATACCTGTCCCTCTAAGCCTTAATGAAATAATTTATTTTGAATGACTTTGGTTGGATTCTGTCAACTTGTTGTCTTGGAGACATTTAACTGTGATACAACATTTAACTCAGTATAGATGATTGCCCTCACAAATCAATCATTAGTTCTAAGACACTGGAAGAACCGGAAACATATAGGAAAAAAAACTCTAAGTCATCTAGCTCATTACATTGCCTCCATAACCAACTAGCCCTTTTTTTTTTTTTTTTTTTTTTTTTTAATAAATCCAAATATTTTCTATTTCATTGCATATCCATTTATTTCTTGTTCTATCCTCATTTGGAAATGAAGCAATCTTTCATGGATCTAAAAGCATATACCTTATCTTCCCAACAGAGGCTTATATTTCTAGGAAAGAGAAAACTGACCATATAGAAGAAACAGTTTCAAGAATAACAGTGATGACCTAACAGTAGCATTTTGTATCCTCTGAGACTGTCAAGCAGGCTCAAGAGAAAGACATAATTACACTCTGAAACTCCATGTAAACTTGTCTTTAGTCGATGAATAATGAAGCATATAAACAAGACTATTAACATGAAAACTGCCTTTGACTCATATTCATAAGTAATCTCTTGCTAAAAAGAGTATCTAGCTGACCAATAGATTGACAACTAAAAAATCCTGATGTCAGCTAAGTGACTTTGGACAAATCAAGTAAACTATTTCAATCTTAGTAATATGTTCTTAAATGTTTAAAATATTTCTTTGTGGTGGCAAAGAACTGAAAATTGCAGGGATGTCCATCAGTTGGGGAATGGGTTAACAAGTTGTAGTATGTAATTGTGATGGAATATTACAGTGTTATAAGAAAAGATGAGCTTAGTAATCTTAGGAAAACATAGGAAAATTTGCATGAAAGAATGAAGAGAGAAATGAGAACATTGTATATAATTACAGCAATATTGTTTTAAGAATGACTTTGAGGAAACAAGTCATTTTTATTATAAATTTATAAGTATCCAAATTAAGTATAAAGAGCATATGAAGAAAAATGCTATCTGCATCCAGAGGAAGTATGTATAGAAACACACACACACACACACACACACACACATACATTACCCCCCTCCTCCCCACACACATATCTAATGGTCCTGGGGGACAGGAGGAGGAAAGAGGAAGAAAAAAAGGCAAAAAAGAAATTTACATGATAACTTAATTATATATTTAAGCTCAATAGGGGGCAGCTATGTGGCACAATGGAAAGATTATCAGCCTGAATTCAAATCCAGGCTCAGCTACTAGACATTACTAATGATGTGACTCTGGCCAAATCACTTAAGACTGACAGACTCGCAGAAAATTTAAAAAAAAAATCAAATTCAAATTAATTAATTGATGAAAGCAATAGGTATAGCTTGCTATTGTTTTCATCAATTAATTTATTTTTATTTTTTATTTATTTTTATTTTTATACCCATAATAGATTTGCAATTTCATGTGCAATCTTTTTTTATATATAATATTGTGTTATGGAAATGCTTGTTTTATTTCATAAATTAAAAATAAAATAAATGTGGAAGAAAAAATGAAATATGCTAAATTTATCTTTTCTCATCATGCAGATATATTCTGAGATAAAATAAAATGCTTATTAAAATTAATTTTGTAACTATTTTGCATCTTCTTTTAAGAAAAACCCTGGACTTCAAAAAAAAAAAAATCAGAGATGTTTGGAGTAAAGCTTTTAAAAAAAGTAAGACACTTTAAAAAATTCTCTTTTTCTTTTTTAAAGAAAATCTGCCAAAGAGTGTCAAAAGACCAGAATTCTAGGCTTAGTTTTGCCAATAATTAATATGCAACCTTGGGCAAATTATTTGTTCTTTGTGAATCTCTGATCCAGTACTTAATAATTCTAAAGATAGAGGGAAAATTAATTATAAAAAGCAATTTAAACTATGCCTCACTCCAATCACAACAGTTAACCTTTTGGCTCAGCAACAACACTACTAGATATATATACCCCAAATAACTAAAAGAAATTGGAAAAGTAACCATATGTGTGAAAAATTACATGAGCTCTTTCTGATATAGAAAAGAATTGGAGATATAGAAAGTGCCCATCATTTCAGGAATAATTCAACAAATTATGATATGTTATTATAATGGTATATTATTGTGCTATAATAAAGGGTACAGATTTGATACAGAGAAACTTGTAAGATTTGCTTCAACTGAATAAAATGAGCAGAAATAAAAGGGCAATGTACATAATGATTACACTAATGTAAGGATAACAATTATGAAAAACTATAGGACTATAATCAACACAATTAGCAATCCTGGGTTCAGAGGAATAACAATGAAGCATGTTTCCCAAATAAGCAATGTGTTCTACTTCACTACACATATTTGCTATAAAGGATAAGTTTGATGAAGATGGGAGGGAGAATTAGATCAAGAAGTAAATTAACAGGAAGAAGAATTAGTGCTCCAAGGGAGAAAAAAAGAAAGAAAATGCAAAGAAAACATTTAAAAGACTCACAAAAAAAAAAAGAATTAGATGTCACAAACAACTAGGCAATTTATCTGCTCTCATTTTAAAAGTTAATATACACTTTATAAACTACAGAATAGAAGTTCATGATTTCATATAAAATTCACTTTCTTTGATACTTATATCTTAAATTATTCATATGTGATGACAATTGTTAAGTTCAATTTAGAAAGATAATTTTTTTAAAAAATAGAAACATTAAAAGTAAATGAAGTCTTAAATCCTGCTTTCCATCCTCTGAATTTGTAGCATACATAAAATTCCTATAGATAGTCATAAATCTGTGTCCTAATTTCTATTCTTTTCCACTGGACTGAGTTGGATTATTCCCCCAATTATTATTTATTATGATATGAAGTCACATTTCTCCATTCATATGATTAACCAAAAGAAGGGAAAACAAGTCAATAAAACAGAAAATATTTCTTTTTAGTCATGGATCAAGAATAGTTGATAACAAGGTATCTTTCAACTATTCTTTTTTAGTAAATAAATCAGCATCACTAAATAATTCCAAATTTTTTCATCTTTCCTCTATTATAGATCAGAGCCCACTTCAATTTTTTCATATTCCTTTTAAATACAGAAACCAAAAGAGATGTACTAATATGAGACAGATTATGTACTAGCTTTTATGCATAATATCAGAAAGTACTATATTTAGAGTAGAGAAGATGGACTTGATTTTTGGTTCTTTCACCTACTTGTGTCTGAATATATAGCACATAAGGACATCCAGTTGGTTCTTCCTTATCCTTAATGATATCTTTCTAGAGAAACAGGATAAAGAGTCTAGAACCAGGATCTTCAGAGTGGAAGCCAAGTGATATACTAGTTCCCCAAATAACTCTGTGACTGTTTCCTCATCTATTCAATGGAGATAACCCTTGAACCACTTACTTCCTGGAATTATTAACAGATCATGGATATGTATCCTAAATGAAGGCATGCAAAAGGGATTATATCTATAAAGTGATGTTACTAATTTATCTGAAACTGTAGGCTATAAATGATATTGTGCTCTTGGAAAATGCCTTCTATCTCTTCTATTCAGATTACATTAGTATTCAAAAACTCAGAGTGAGGAATACTTCACTTGAAGAAGCTGAACTCTACTCTTTACAAACTTTTGCCTTCTTGATGGCAATCCATGCTTAAGTACCTCTGTACTTTGTGGCATGTTATTGTGATGGTACATTATTATGCCATAATAAATGTTGGAGATTTGGTTCACAGAAAGTTGGGAAGTATTTGGTTTTTTTTGTTTGTGTTTTTAACAATAAAACAGAGTCTGATATTATTGACCTTTAAAATGCTTCATCCTATCTTTTTTTTCCTACTCCTATCAAGCTGTATGTCCCAAATATTTTCTTTAACCATATTTTATACTTTAACCATATTTTATATTTTCTAAGTGTTATGTAATAATGGATAAAAAGAGGCATCAAGATAACATCCACAACATTTTAGTAAGCATCTAATTGTATTGATCAGATAATGTAACTTCCAAGGATTATATAATTTTGACATACTGTGTCTTCCTTTCAAGTCTCAAAATAAATTCTTTAACTGAAATAGTATGAAGATAGTTCTAAGTTATAAAGAACAAATTATTTCCAATGAAGCACAAAAAAATCTTAAATTGAAACTTTCTCTTTTTTTCTTTGTATCTTCAGCACCTAACACATAGAAGGCCCTTAATAACTGCTTCTCCAGTGAATGAATTCAAGAAGGAAAAAAATAAACTATGGCTGCTTGGACCTAAAAAAGTAATGCTTATTGTTATGAAAGTCTAAATGCAATTAACATTTTGAGAGTGGTTATAATTTAAATCAAAATATTCCCTACATGAGCCATCACCTCTGGGATTTTTATTTTCACACATACTATCTTATGTATCATATATATAATGTTGTTGCTGTTTAGTCTTTTCCAGTAATTTCTGATTCTTCCCTTTGGGGATTTTCTTGGCAAAGATAGTGTAATGGTTTGCCATTTCCTTCTCCAGTTTATTTTTTAAGTGAGGAAACTAAAGCAAAGTTAATTGATTTGTCCAGGGTCAGCTCTAAGTATCTGATGCTGAATTTGAACTCAGGTCTTCCTGACTTTTCAATGTGCCATAGAGCTGCAATATATGTGTGTGTGGGTGTGGGTGTGGGTGTGTGTGGGTGTGTGTGTATATACACACATACATACATACATATATTTGTAGGTAGTTATATATATATATATATATATATATATATATATATATTTGTGTATATACATATATATGTAGCCATGCTATATGCATGTATGTGTATAGTACTATACATATCTGTCCCTCTCTCTCTGTCCATCTGTCTTTCTGTCTCTGTCTCTCTTTCTCATATAACACACACACACACACACACACACACACACACTCACACACACACTTATTCCAGAATCTTGTGCTCTGCATCCTGTGAACAATAATTATTTATTAAATTAGTGGCTAACCAAAAAAAAAAAAAAAAAAAAAAAAAAAAAGCCTCTTTAATACCAATTGATGCTATCCTTTTACTGCCTCATGATTATCATGATCCAGACCCATGCTTCTAGATTTATACCAGAAATTTAATAGCTTGGATAATCAAAGGAAAGAAAAAAAAGCCTTTCATTTTGGTATTTTCCATGTCTTCTCACAGTGTTCATCCTTTTTTTTTTAATTTTATTTTTCAAACTGATAGAATGTATTTGGTCCTACTCAATTGTTTACAAGATTAATAAAATGGGCAATAGAGGGTGGCAAGTATTCTTTAAAATGTAATTTAGATTTATTTAGGATATTTATTTAGGATTAGTATCACTAATTCATTAAGTTTCCTTAGAATTTATTCACATGCTATAAACTGCAGAAGCACTTAATATTTAACAAAATTAACTAGTCTTCCCCACCCATCCTGGTTGACACCAAGTAAAAATTACAGTTTTAACTATATTACCACAGAATAAAAAATTGCATTGATACACCATCTTTAAAAAAATGAAGTATAAAAAGTGGTATTACAAAACCTACTATGCACATATGAAAGGTATCTAATCGTTAAAGAATCTTTGTAGAAAGAACAGACTGTAACCTACCACCAATGAAGAGATGTGCAGGAGAAGTAGAATGAAGAAATCATTAAAATTTTGTTTGGGCCTCTTTGAGGTGCTTTAGTCCTTTTATTTATTTATGTGCTTGCTCTATGATCCTGATTGCCAGTTGCCTCAGTTGCTGATTATATCTAGGCCTGCCTTCAGTCATATTTCACTTCACTCCTCAGACATTATCCCCTCCTTTTCCCACTATATAGTTGCAGTTCTAGAAATATTAGAAAACCTATTCCATCACTGCTTTTGGAAAAGGTATGTCAATATACTCTTCTATGGTTCTATTTGCCATCTCATTATATTTACAAACCAAAATATATAATCAGGACTCCTCTGCATATAGTGCTTCTTCTCCTTAGAATATAAGTTCCTTGAATGCAAAGAATGTGATAGCTTTTGTTTTTCTGACTACAATTGTACTTTGCACATAGTAAATATTTAATAAGTGCATTGTTCATTCCAACTCTAATTCTACAATTCTATGATCATCTAGTACAATATGTATAGTTGGCAGCTGAATTGACTAGACTCCAGTATTTTCACATTAAAAAGAAATCATTGTATATTTGAATATTTTTAGTGGCAATGAAATTTTGGTGATGGTTTAAATATACCTTGAAGGAGACAGGGGAAGGTGAAAGCTGTTTTGTTTTCTAATGTGTGTCCTTAGTGGATTATATATATAGACTATATTTGTGATTCTGATAAAATACATATTCCTTGTTGTCCTTTAGCACCAAAGTTAAAATTAAAAATATATCCATTTATGGGATAAATCCATTACAGAAAATTCATGCTTTAGAGATTGATTATGTTTAAGTATACGAAGTAGATCCATAAGAACACATGGGGAAATAGCTTGGTCTGGTAAAGCAGAAGTGTCACACAGTCTGTGGGTCACATGCAATCTATAACCCTTCCAGGTGCAACCAAACCAGATTATAATATAACTGAGAAATATTTAACAAAATTAATTTTTAAAGTTCAATAAAACATAGATAATGAAAATATGTGGTTTTATAAGTTCTCTGTGTGGCCAGCAGAAATTTTTATGTACAGTTTAGTGGCCCCCAGTTTTATTTGAGTTTAACAACATTATTATTTTTTAAATTTTATTTATAAATTTTTTGACAGTATATATGCATGAGTAATGTTTTTTATAACATTATCCTTTGTATTCATTTTTCCAAATTATCCCCTCCCTCCCTCTACTCCCTCCCCTTGATGACAGGCAATCCCATACATTTTACATGTGTTTAACAACATTATAATAAAAAATACTAGATGTGGAATCAAAAGGATATGAGTTTGAATTCTGGCTCTCCAATTTATTAGATGAGCTATTTTGAACAAATTGCTTCTTTTTTTCTCATCTTCAATTTTCTCCTTTGTAAAATGAAGAAGTTGAACCAAATGAACATTATGGTTCTAATTCTAAATCCTATTATCTTACTGGTCTTGATTTAACATCTTGTCAAACTAAAAGACATATAATTCAAAAACAGTGCATGTGTTTGTTTTTAATTAAAAACCGAAATAGTACAGTAGCTTGAGTGGACAAAGAAAAGAGCTCTGGATTCAACATTAGAA
The DNA here is from genome assembly GCF_048593235.1 of Sminthopsis crassicaudata. Lineage (NCBI taxonomy): Eukaryota > Metazoa > Chordata > Mammalia > Dasyuromorphia > Dasyuridae > Sminthopsis > Sminthopsis crassicaudata. The sequence goes on from NC_133619.1 coordinate 560,479,470, forward strand.
ATCCAGACTCAGTCCTTAATTTCAACTTTCCTTGATGTATGATACGACAGGTTACTTAACATAACAAAGTTTGATTTTTCTCAAGTACAGGGGAAGTTAGTAATTATTTGTAAAGTATACTATATGCCAGATACTGTGCCAAACACATTTTGCAAATCTTATTTCATTTGATTTTCACAGTAACCCTGAGAGGTAGATGATATTATCTCCATTTTAAAGCTAACACAGGTAAAGGTTAAGTTATTTGCCCAAGTTCACATACTAACTGAATCTGGATGTGAATTGAAGTCTTCTGACACCAGGCCCAGTGCTCCATCCACTGTGTGACCAGCTGCTTCGTTTGTAAAATGGCAAAAAAAAGTATCACCTACTCTTATAATCTACTCCAGAGAACTTTTTTGAGGAAAGCTCATTGTAAATTTGAAAGATGCAACTATATGTGGGTTATTATTATTATTATTATAAATATTCATGGAAAGGAATTAAGACAGGAATACACAAGATCTAGTTTCTAGCCCAGTTCTACCATTAACTAAGTTATTTTGGACAATTACTACTCTTGCCCTCAGTTTCTTTAGTTATAAAGGAAGAGACTGAACTACATGACTTGTGATTATTTGAACACAAATCCAAAAAAATACAGATCTTCCTCCAACACAGAAAATTAGCACAGCATAAGAAATAGAATAAAGACAAAATATAATTAGCCACTAGAATACTTCATAATATTTTCTGAACTAAGAATTCTTGAAGCTTAGTATTTTGTTATTTACAGTACGAATTAATTCATTTATAATACTATTGTGATGTGCTATTTAATTTTACTTAGAATGTTATTTTTTTTCTTTTTTCTTTTCAGTATTCTTATTGCAGGGGGGGAGCGGGGAACTTGCTATCTATATGTTATTATTTAATTGACCTGAGCAACTCACTTAAACTGCTTGCCTCAGTTTCCTCAACTATAAAAACGGGGACAATAATAGCATCCGCTTTGAAGAATTCTGCAAAGATCAAATGAGATAATATTCTTCAAGTGTTTAACACAGTAGCTGGCACATTATACAAATATATATTCCCTCTCCTTCTCTTCCCTTTCCCCTAGTGCAGTGCATTTAAAATTGTTTCCTTCAAGCATCAATAATCTAAAATTATGAAACATCATCCTATATACAGTTGAAGCATACTTTAGAAATCTTTTAGTCTAACCTTTTTAATAGATATAAGAAATGAGACTGAAAAGCAATCTAGAAAAATTTTCCTAAGGCCATACAAGAAAGAAAAGTAGAGTCAGAATTTGAAAGCAAGTCTTCAGACCCTAAATTCTATGCTTTCCCCATTACAGCAAGTAGCAATGGTCATAATCCCAATGTGATTTTTGTAGATAGGCTAAGAGTGTTATCTGGAAGAATTTATTATAAAAGTAACCATGGTACATGCCTATTAGGTAATATTATTTATTACTACTATTTATATAGAGCTTTAAGGTTTGAAAAATATCTTATAAGTGTTTTTTTCATCTGGGCCTCATGATAGCACAGTAAGATAAATGTTATTATTAACCCCTCCCACCCTCTTCAGGGAATATTCATAATATCCTTCTGTTCTTTAAAATACAGATCAAGAACCACTTTCCACAAAGTGTTTGCTGATCTGTTTGTTCCAATGATTAGAATTCTCTCTTTCAAAGTAACTTGAATTCAACTACTTTCTGAGTTTGTATTATATTGTCAAACTTTCTAGTTATGCTGCACATATTTTTACTTATAGATTCTCTAAAAATGTGGGTGACTAGGAACAGATGAGATTAAAGAGATTAAGTGATTTAATCATGGCCATATGGACAGCTATATGGCACAGTGGATAGAATGTCAAATCTCTAAGTGAGGAAGATTCTGCTTGAGTTCAAATCTGGCCTCAAACACTTACTAGCTATGTGACCCTGGGCAAGTCATTTTACTCTGCCTCAGTTTCCTCATCTGTAAAATGAACTAGAGAAGGAAATAACAAAGCACTAAAGCACTTCTGCCAAGAAGATTCCAATTGGAATTATGAAGAGCCAGAGATAACTGAAAAACAACTGAACAACAGACAAGGCCACACAGCTAATGTCTGATGGCAAATTCAATCTTTGATCATCTGAAATTCAAAGCCAATACTCTATCTATCCTTTATCCACAGTGCCATCTAGCTGTCTTTAGCTGCATATATGCTCCACAGCCAATCAATGTAATCAATTTTACTTGTCAAAATATTTATAACAAAAATCCATTTGATTCAAAATAGTTTTGGGTAATGGCAGAAGGGTATAATATAAAGAAGGTTAGAAAACGTCAAATAACTTGAATTCAAATCTTTGTGACTTTGATTAAGTCATTTAAAACTTCAGAACCTTGTTTTCTTCATCAGTTAAATGGGGAAAGCCATGCATGTACTACCTATTTTATTTTCCATAGGTACATGGCAGAAAGGGCAGAGAGAAGCACAGCAGACAGAATACTAGACAAGTTTAAATTCCATCTCAAACAATTGTTGGTTAGTTGTGTGATCCTGAGCAAATCATTCAACCTCTAACTACTTCAATTTTTTCATGTGGAAAAAAGAGGATATTATAGCTCCTATTGTAAAGAACAAATAAGATTATAAATATAAATCACATTGCAAAACTTCAAAGGGCTATAAAAATGTCTGTAGTCTTTATTTCATTAGTAGGAAACTCCCATGGAGGGAACTCCTCAGTGGGAAAACTCCCTAGATCAGCTTAATTGAAGACAACTTTGCTAAATGATGAAAATTTAAGACCTTTTCTAGGGATAAATCAAAGACAAAATCTGAATACAATTCATCCTCACTCATCTTTTATTTTTTTCCTTAGATCTCTTTAGAGGTATGGTGAAGCCTATGGACCTGCTCTCAGAGTAATGTTTTTATTATGTATGAAATATATAAAGCATTCACAATGTACCTCTATTTCTTTAAGATGCAGCTTAAGAACCACTTTCCACATAGTCTTTGCTGATCTCTCTACTCCAAAGGTTAGAATTCTCCCTCCCAGACTAACTTGAATTTAACTATTTTGTGAGTTTGTATTGTATTGTCAAACTTTCTAGTTATGTTACATATATTTTTACATATATCTTCCCTAAAAATATGGACAAGTAGGAACAGTTTTACTCTTTGTAGTTGTACTCTTTTTGCCTTGCACAGAACCTGGAACATAGTAGGTACTTAAAAAATACTTATTAATCGGTTGAAGCACTATAAATCTAAGATACAAATTCTTCCTGTGAAGAATATGACAGCCTTCTCTACCAATTGCCACACATAGTACAGGCAAGCCAACATAGCTAAATCAACAATCCCTGTCTTTAAAAAAGAACACACAAAAGTATGCATATGATATATACAACATGAATACAAAGTGATTTCTAGGAGAAGCACTAGTTGCTAAGGGGATCAGCAAAGTCTTCATGAATGAAGGGGCTGTTTGAGTTTTAGTTGAAACACAAGATTTCAAAATGTTCATAGAAATGAGGTCAGGCATGGAGGAGGAGTCAATGCAAAGGCAAGGAGATAAAAGAAGGAATTTCATGGAAGAAAAACCTATGACTGTAATGAAGAGTAAATGAAAGGGAGTCATATACAGTAAGACTGAAATGGCAAGTTGGATCTAGGTTGCATGCTAATAAATGCTTCAAATTTCAAGACTGAATCTATTTATTAGTTTTAACATCAGAAACCAAAAAAGAATTAATGGTTGGAGACAAAATGTTTCGCTATGAGTTAGTTTATCTCAAACTGAACTAAATACTAATCGACCTCACTTGTGATAAATCAAAACAGAAGTAGAAAATATTTACAAGGAACAGCAGAAGATGACTATCACATCCACTTCCTATAATCTAGACATAGGAATCCACTTGAGAGGCTGACTATTGACTCTACACATACATTCCTTCTTATTAGGAAAGATTTGTGCCATCATGTTTTGTCTTAAAAGTATTTGGTTGATTACATTTTTAAATACCTAAGCTGCTTTCCCCCATTTTACCTCTTGTATTTCATGTCCAAATACAGTTCCACTTGTTTTTCAAAGGAATTTTTGCATATATAGCAAAAAAAAAAAAAAAAAAAAAAAGAAATTGTAGGAGAAGCTAACTAAAGGGAAGGCTCAGAAAGTTGAGTGGTCAAAACATGGTTTTGTTTTGTTCTTTCTTTTATTTATTACAAAAATTTATTTCACAAGAATGTATTATGATCTCTTCTATTGCCACTCTCACTGAACCACAAAAAAAAAAACTAAATAGATAAAACCTTAATGCAGTTATGCATAGAACAGCAAAACGTAACATCTTATTTTCCAAATCCTATTGTCCAAAAATCTCTCTCTCTCTCTCTCTCTCTCTCTCTCTCTCTCTCTCTCTCTCTCTCTCTCTCTCTCTCTCTCTCTCTCTCAATCTCTCTCTCTCTCTCTGTCTTTTAAGTCCAGCTGTTGTTTGGTAGAAGGTGTGATATGTTTTATAATTAGTCCCCTAGAATCATAGTTTGTCATTAAACTGAATAGAATTCAAATGTCTTTCCAAGTTGCTTATCTCTAGAATTTTATTATTTAAAAAATTGTTCATCTATTTCTTCAAATTTTACTTTGCATTTGTTCATAGAGTTATTCTCAGCTGCCTCTAAAATTGTTTACCCATTTAATTCTTTCTCATAATATTGAATTACACTCAAATACCACAATTAGGTGAACACCTCTTAGTTTTCAGTTCTTTGCTACTATGAATGTGTGCTATACATACCTGTTGGAGGTTGTGGTGTTGTTTTGCTTTGTTTTTTCCCATGTTGGTATTTTTCCTCTCTATTTAATCTCTTTGGTTTCTAGAGCTAAGAGATATAGGAGGATGAAAAGATATACAAATTTGGGGAACATAGTTCCAAACTGATTTCCAGAATACATAAATCAATTCACAAATCCACAAATGTTACATGTATGTCTCTTTTCCCAAAGTCTTGCCAATATTTGTCATTGTCTTCTATTGACATCAATGCTAATTTGGTGGATGTGAAGTAGAACCTAAAAGTGATTTAAATTTTAATTTCTTTAATTATTGATAGAGCAGGTAAGTGGCACAGGAGATAGAACAATAGAGTCAAGAAAATGTGGGTTCAAATCCAGTCACAAACACTTACTAGTTGTGACTCCAGGAAAATTCCTTAACCCTGTTTGCTTCAGTTTTCTCATTAATAAAATGAGCTGGCAAAGAAAATGGCAAACCTCTCCATTACTACTGCCAGGAAAACTCCAATCATGAAAAGGTGGACATAACTGAAAAAAAATTATTAATGATTTAGAATATTTTTCATGTGGTTGTTAACAGCTTGGATTTCTTATTTTGAAAACTATTTGTATCCTTTGGTTATTTATCTATTGTGGACTCACACATATGAATCAGTTTCTTATCATCTGTTCCTTTTCTTACACATGTATATGTATGTGTGTGTGTGTGTGTATATATATATATATATATGTGTGTGTGTGTATGTATACACATGCATAGATATAAATGCATGTGTGTATGTGTATATATAAATGTATATCTGCATGTATATATGTCTGCATATGTACATAAATGTGTATATAATGTATTGTGTATGCAAATACATATATATATATATATATATATATATATAAACATATATATATATATATAAACAAAGATTGGAAAATCTACTTGTCAGAAAAGTTATGGATGGCATTGTTAAGAAAGAAGAACAAGATCTCTGAAATCTCTCCCAAATCTGCAAGTTTTAAATACATGATCTGTTTTTCTCCATAAATCTTAAAGCTAAAGAAGGCAGGCAGTATTATCCCATCTTGTAGAAAATAAAAGCCCCAAAAGTAAGCCATTTCCAAAAGCTTATATTGGCTACATTTAAGATTAAAACCCAGGTGCTGAGCCTTTAACATTTCTAATATAGCCTATTTATGGGTTTTCCATCAGAATGATTATTATTTTACAAGTTTAGTTATGCTTTTATTAAACTCCAAGAAGTTCTTTAAGTACGATCTCATTCTGAAATATGTTCTATCCTACAACTATAAATCATGTGATGACAACTTTTGTTCCAATTAAATAAAATAATACATGGTGCCCTTCTCTCCTCAACAACCAGGGAAGCCACCTAAGGTTAACACAGAGATTGAACCTGAAAATGTTTTAACTGACTGACAAACAAGCAATATCTTCATCAACAAATCATATTTCCATCTATTTCTGCACATGGCACCTACACATATTGTCCTAATAATAAAATGAACAAATCTCTCTCAGCAATTTATTGCTGCCTAGAGAAGCCTTGTGATGAAATGCATACAGAATGGGCTTCAGCAATATAAAGAAGACCTGACTAAAACTCTGATTCTCACATATAATGTCTATTTAATCCTGGGTAAGACTTCAAACTTCTTAGAATCCTAGACAATTATCTAAGTTAATTTTATGTAATTGATCTGCAATGTAGAAGATGTTTCTTCAGTGAAAGTTCTCTCTATCAATAAAATTATAGATGCAGACCAAAGGTAACAGCCATATCCACCTTTCTAGTTCCTCTATTCTAGTTCCTCATCTATAACAGAAACCAACAACTTAGCATTTTTAAATATTCTGTAGAATTAACAACCATTTGCTTTCCTGTAGGAAAGGAAAAGAGGGAAGGAGAAGGGAAGGGAAAACATGGGAGGAGAATAACATATATGCAGAGTCAAGCAAAGCAAATACCCCCATTGGCTATGTTTCAATGTGTGTTGAACATGCATGCATACCATGTTGTCCACTGCAATAAATATTTATGGCTTGTATTTGTGCTTCACACTGTACTAAGCACAACAGGGGATTTAAAAAAAAAAAAAAAAAAAAGATCAATGAACTCTTACTTCTTGTTGCATTCCCCTATTCCTGACCCCCAACTAAGAAAATCAAAGTGTTCAAGAACCAGATTTGTACTAGCTTGGAAGAGCCAATTGTTAATGTTCAGTGTAAACATTTTACACCTCAAAATGCCCCAAATATTATAAGTTGGAGCTTGATTTGCTGCTCTGGTGATTGTCTAGACAGAAAAATAATGGAGAAAATGTTACTAATGTACAGTTTAAAGTGTTCCATGGATAGACAGATAGATAGATAGATAGATAGAAATAGAGATATATAGGTACCATCCAGTTATGTACCCTACTCCTTTTCATATGGATTTGACAAACATTCAAGTTATGAAAGCAATCTGATGAGGCGTGATCCCAAAATGCTTTCCCTTAGGACTGAGTTTTAAAAAAAATGGGCCCCTAAAATTATTTCCCTTTATGATTCCATAATGCAAGAAAAGTAAACTTAGTCAAAACTCTAAGATAGGAGGAGTATGTTGTATGGACCAAAGGTTTTGTGGAACAATGGTTAAATAAAAAAAAAAAAAGTTTCTAGGCTCAGCTATAACCTTAAATGGCTAAGTATGCTCACATGTACAAAAGTAGTGATTACCATTGGTTCTTGAGTAAGCCATTCATTCATCTGTAGCCTAAAAAGTGCATAGCTGCTCTCTAGCAATTGCATTGAATTTACATGTATTATTTGAAGGATGAATTCCACCAAATTCCTCTGCATTTAGGTTTAACTGCTGGGTGAAAAAAAAAAAACTCAATAGGGTAATGACCTGGGGGATGGCTTGAAACAGAGTAAAAGGAAGGAGAGATGAGACTATCTAAATACAAACTAAGAATATTGCTAATCCAATTCCATTCAAAGATTAAAACTTATTAAGTAGGAAAATATTTTCTAGCTTTAATTTTGATCAAAGTAGAAAGCTTAGGATTGATACCTAGAGAGCAGGCCAGCAGTTGAAAGTAGGTAGAAAAGTTTATATATATATATTAGTTACATAGAAATCATAAACTCCCTGAAGACAGGGCCTTTGTTTTGTTGAATCTTTGTGTCCCCCAGAACCTAGTATAGAGCCTTAAGACTAGCAAATGCTTTATATTTATTAAGCACAGTGTCTCACATGTAGATAGTATTTAAAATGTTTGTTGGTTAAACAAATTAAACATTTTAAGGTGAAAGATTCCAACAAAATATATAGATATGAAATAAATTCATTTGAAAACCATGTATTAAGCAACTACTAGCTGCACATTTCTGTAACAACAGAGGTTAATATTCCTTTCAAATAACCCAAGAGAGAAGAGGAAAGGGGAGGGGAGAGGAAATAAGTAATTACCTGGTGCCTAACTAGATACCAAATGCTGTTCTAAGCACTTCTAAAATATTATCTTGTTTTTATCCTCATAATAATCCTGGGAGGTAGGTGCTCTTATTATCCAGATTTTACTGTTGAGGAACTTAAGGCAGACAGAGGTCAAGCATCTTCCCAGGGTCACTCAACTTCTGTTGGAGCTGTATTTAACTCAAATCTTCCTGATTCCAGGTTCAGCCTTGTCTATTGCATCGCTGGCTAATATGTGTGCAAATGCATGTTTATATGTATCATATCATATTACATGAAAGTCTATGTATGCATGCATACATATATGCCCACAAATACAGGTGAACAAGAGATCCTATAAGAAGGCAGAAGGAACAAATCTACTTATCTTTTCATATCCACTGGCATATTTCCTTCAATTTTATAAGACTGTTTTCTAACAAATGAAGAGTTAGTTGTCCAAATAATTCAACTCAATAAATAATTATCATATATCTACTATATACAGAGTACCAGTCCCTTGCATCATGGTAATTTCCTTCTATTATATTTAAGAAATATGATTTCATTGATTTGAATGTGCCTTCCAATGATCAAATACTTACTAGTTGTATGACCCTGGAAAATTCACTTACTTTCTCCTACCTTTGGTTTCCCCATCTGCAACACAGGGATAATAATAACGTCTATCTCATAAGGTTGTGACGGGGATCAAATAACATATATACATCATGTTGCAAAGCTTAAAACACTATATAAATGCTAGCTATTATAACTATTTTTATTTTTTAAATATTACAATTTATGGTGCATCCTCATTCCTATGATATAATTCTCTAGTCCTTTCTATACTATTCATTTTCAGTTCTTTGAGGATTGTTAGGTTTCAAGTCTTTTAAACATTCAAAATTTGTTCAGCAGAATACCAACATTAAAAGTGTAGCACATGCTGTGCTTTTTGGGAGGAAGGGAGATCCAAATTTGTGATTTTATATTTGTGGAAAAATCTCCAACCTGAAAACTGCTTCCACCAAGTAGAACAACAAATCTTCCTGAACTTACTGCTTTGAGCTGCTTGGGGCTTAATGACTTGCTCAAGATTGTGCAATAAGTAGGATTTAGATTCAGTTTTTCCTCATTCCAATGTCAATCTTCTTATACATGATAACTTGTTGCCTCTCATGGTCATGTATTAGAAAACCTAAATTTTGTATGTACATAAACATACAATAAATATATTATACATCATTATGGGATGATGTACATGTCCAATCTCTAGGAAGGCATACCAATGGCCTATTACAGTTTCAAATTCACTCAATCCTTTACTTAAACAAATTATTAAAATGTTCCCTTACCAAAAAAATATGCAGGGGTAGAGTGAGGTTGGGTATATCCTTTTAAATAAGCTTTTATAATTATAAAAGAAGTGTTACAATGAATCAGATTGTGAATTATCCAGCCCAAATTTCTGTTTTTAATAGTGAATATCAGGGGACCTATGCCAATAAAGTAAGTGAAGAAGGCAAGGGAAAATATCTAACAGTTTAAGATGACCAGAAACAAGATTTAGAATATGGAGATTTTCTAACATCCCAAATCAAAATACTTTTCAGTTGTCCATAGTTTTAATAGAAAGTGATAGGGGAAATGGCTCTTATGATAACACAGCTTAAAAATGCTCACTGAAGCAAAAAAAAAAAAAAAATACCACCACCACCAAACCATAATGCAGAGCATATCTGACAGAAAGAAAAGTTTTCAGTCTGCTTTTATACTCAGTAAGAAATGGGAATGAGTTGCCTGGCCCTAAATTCCCTTCTTAAATACTGGAGTAAAATGAACTGCAACAGAGCAGGCTGCTGTTTCCAGTTCTGAATACCAAGCTATATTAAAATTCTTATTTCCCCTTTACACTTGGCCTTGAGAAATTTGCATGACATCAGAAACCAGTCTGGTAAAATGTGAGTAATGAGTTGTCCCAAGGATAATTAAGTTAATGTTTCTCAAACACATCAAGATGATGGGTCCTCCCAGGAAGTTTTTTTTTTTTTCCTTTAAGGAAAGAAAGAATGCAAATCAAGCAAATCTGCTTTAAAGAGTAAAAGAAACAAGATTTGCATGACCACACAGCAGATGTTTAAGAGTAGGAAAAAGAAAAACAAAACATTTTATTATCAGGTCAACAGAGATACTCATGTTGAAAACAAACAATCTATTACTGAAAGATTCAATGACATGACATGGGAATCTAAGCCAAAATAAATCACACATTTTAGCTGGCATCATCAAAACATTCCATTGGAGGGAAAAAGTTAATATAATCAAAGTGAAATCTGACCATTTTAGATTCCCAGAGTTAGAAATCAGGAATCTTCTACTACAACCTTTCCCCAAGCCAAGCATCCCACTCTACACTTGTGGAATTCTTTATTCATATATCTAATGTGAGGGTTCAAATGCCACATCTATCTTAGAGCTTTCCGTGATCTATCCAATGCAAGCAATGTCTTTTTCTCTAAGAAATCATCTCATAACTATACAACTCTCAGATGGGCTAAGATGACAGGAAAAGATAATAATGACTGTAGGAGGAGATGTAAGAAAAGTGGGACACTAATACATGTTGGTGGAGTTGTGAACTGATCCAACAATTCTGTAGAACAATTTGGAACTATGACCAAAGTGCTAGCAAACTGTACATACTCTGATCCAGCAGTGTCACTACTGGGTCTTTATCCCAAAGTGATCATAAAAAAGGGAAAAGGACCCACATGTACAAAAATGTTGTAGCAGTCCTTTTTGTAGTGGCCAAGAACTGGAAACTGAGTGGATCCCCATCAGTTAGAGAATGGTTGAAGAAGTTATGGTATCTGAATATTATGGAATATTATTGTTTTATAAGAAATGATCAGCAGGATAATTTCAGACACCTAGAGAGGCTTAAATGAATTGATGCTAAGTGAAGTGAGTGGAACCAAGAGATCATTGTTCACAGCAAGAACAAGAATACACAATGATCAATTCTTTTCAACATCAAGGTGATTCAGGTCAGTTCTAATGGTCTTCTGATAAAGAGAGTCATCTGCACCCAGAGAGAAGATTGTGGAGCTGAGTGTGGATCACAACATAATATGTTCACTTTTTTATTGTTTGCTTGCATTGGTTTTCTTTCTTATTATTTTTTTTTTTTAATGCAGGATATGGAAGTATGTATAGAAGAATTGCACATGTTTAACATATACTTGTTATATGGATTATTCTTGGGTTACTTGTCTTCTAGCCCTCAAATAGCTTATATTCTAATGGGGAAGATAGCATGTATTTAAGTAGGTATTTTAAAAAGATCTACAGTCAACAGGTCAACAAAATTTGTATCGAGCTTTTATTTTGTGCCAAGCCAGAAGCTTACCATTGTTGATATAAAGAAAGACAAAAACAGGCCCTGCCTTCAAGAAGAACACTTTCAATTCAGGGAGACAGCATGTAAATAATTAGGTCTATACAAGCTATATACAGGAAAGCCACTTAGCATTGAAAAGGAACAGAAATACAGATAGTAGTCATCAAAGAAAAGACACTGACAGGAGGGGAAACTAGGAAAGACTTCCTAGGTGATATTTAAGATGCATCTTGATTGAAGCCAAGGATTTTAAGACAAAGGCATGGGAGATAGCCAGTGAATAGGCATGCAGATTATAGATGGAATATTTTGTGTCAGGAACATCAAGTAAATTAGTATGGTTGGAATATAGAATTGTAGAGGGAAGAAGCCTGGAAAGGAAGGAAGAGGACAGGTCATGAAAACAAGCTATCTCAAGTTTCAAATGGTGGAAAGGGTGATTTGAATCAATTGTTCAAATGAAGTTCTCTGATTTCAAAATTTTTCCTCTTTCTATTGTACCATTCTGTTTTGAGTGCTAAAAAAAAAAATCAATGGATTTACAGCTTTCACCTTCATGTTTGAAACCAAGGAGAAAACCATACCTTGTTTCCTCAGATTCCTTGTTGTCACTGTCAAAGACAGAAACTTGGGCTGGATAACTCATGGCCTACTATGGCCTGGCTATCTGATCTCCTCCTGCTTGCTATTCTTCTATAGTCCCCTCCCCCCCAAAAAAGCTTTCATGTTGTCAGTTTCTACTTTACTACTTCTAAGTTTCATAAATGCAATCACAATAATGGCTAACACAGTGTTTTAAGTATATTGATCCCCAAAACAAGGTAGGTGAGGTAGGTATTATTTTTCTACCCATTTTACAGTTAATAAAAATGAGGCTGATTGATTTACACCGGCTAACAGAGCCTGTAAGTGTCTGAAGAAGGATTTAACCTCATGTCTTCCTTGTTCCAAGTAACGCATTGTATGTATATCAATTATGTCCACCATGACATACTACTTCTCTGTAGAAATACAGAAGCAAAAGGTGAAAGCAAGCTAGAAAGAAGCATTCACACATGCATGCATGCACACACACAGGCTAATATGCCTTTAAAACAACTTTATAACTAATAAACAAGAATAATGATTTGGAAATTCTCCTCCCAAAGAATTCAAGTCCATAGTAATTAGTCTCTATCTCCTATAAAGTATTTTTTGAGGAAAAACTATCCCCTGATTTTATGCTTGTTATGATCTTGACTGCTAGAGAACTGAATTCCAAAGTTCAATTTTAGATTTTCAAGTTGTCTGCCCTCAGATTTTACATTAACATAATGCATAACTCTTGAATAAGAGCCAGCTTTGCTTCTGAAGAGTTTTATTTATTTCATTAAGTTATCTAAGATGTGAACCAAACCCTCAAAGAAAAATGTAGTGCAGACAAACTTTAATGCATCCAGTTCCACAAGCATTCATGACCCTTCTTGATGACAAAACACTCTCTGTCTCTATCTCTCTGACTCTCTCTGTCTCTCTCTCTCTCTCTGTGTCTGTCTTTCTGTCTCTCTCTGTATGTCTATATGTATGTGTGTGTGTATAAGACACAAAGATTACATAAGAACTAGTAGTAGAATTAGTGCAGGGCTTCAAGAAGGTTATAGTTTTGCAGTAGATAAAACATATACAGAGATCACTATTATACAAATTAGTACAAAAGTACATTAAAAATAGATACACAATTACATTTGAAGATCCACAGGGGAAAAGAACTTAAGAAATGGCAAGTATGACAGAGTATAGGGATAGATTCAAAAGTTAGTAACACTAATGCTGGATTTTGAAGGTGAAAAGAGAGGGTATTTGGGTTATAGAGAACAAAGGGGGGAAAGGTGCTGGAAACACTGGGTGTATTTAGAGAAGAAAGAATAATACTTTAATTTGAAGTCCAGCCTTCTGGGATAGAATGGGGTAGGACCAAACAAAAGTAGGAGATAAAGGGGGAAAGATGGGGTGACCCTAAATTATAATAAGCCTTAAACACTTGACTTATTAGCAAATAATGAACCTCCAAGAAGTCACCAATGCTGTGAAAACTGCTATCATTGGAAAAATGCACAAAGAAGACAATTTTTGGCAGCAATATAAAGGTCAGATTTGAACAGAGAGGAGGAGTTCAGGTAGGATAAAGTAAGGAAAAATTAAAGGCCTATTATATGTCACTTAATGAAGGAGCACATTAAATTGGAAAGACCTTTGGATTTTATATCACAGGACTTGAGTTCAAATCCTCCCTCTGTTCCCTTCTATATATGTAACACTGGGAAAATCACTTTAATTCTCTGGGTCTCATTTCCTCAACTGTAAAATTAAGAGGGTGGAACAGATGACCTGAGGTCCTTTGTAGAAATCCATCAAAGATAATTGTGGAAATATGTATAGAAGAATTGCACATGTTTAACAAATATTGGATTACTGCTGTCTAGGGGAGGCAGTGGAGGGAAGGGAGGGAGAAAAAAATTTGTAACAAGATTTTGCAAGGATTTAAAACAATTTTTGCATATATTTTGAAAATAAAAACCTATTATTTTTTTTTAAAAAGAAATCTATCAAATAATCATGGCTCATAGTTTCATATCTAGAGTTAGAATGGACCTCAAAAACTATTTGATCCAACCCTCTCATTTTACACATGAAGAAAATGAAAATTGGGAACATGAATTGACTTTCTCTAAGGGCACACAGGTAATAAACATTAAGTCTGGGATTTAAATGTGGATCTTCTAATTCTCAAGATACTTCAATTTTCACTATGCCACACTTGTATGATATTTAAAATTTTGTTTTCTTAAAAAATCTGAATACTAGAGATAGTTTATATATATAGTAGTATATTAATAGTAGCAAAACTATACTGATAAATGAATAAGGTATTTTCTTGAGAATTATATTTCTTTTAAGTGACAAGCACAAAAATTACCTAAACATCCAAAAAATTAAACTAGCCCACAAGAGTAAATTACTTGGTGATCGTGTTTGGTTGGGGAGAGGTTATGAAAAGCATGCCTTTCTTTTGTTTCTTTCTAAAAGTTCTAAACTTAATCTTTTTGAAAAATGAATCTGAGTCATCAAGATAAGGAAATTTATAAAATCTCATTTGGAAAGTATATAGTTCAAAATAATTTCATCTACTAAAAACAATCAGAGTAAAACATGATATAGAGGATAGATGATTAGTCTTGGAACCTGAAAGACCTGGGTTCAAGTATTACCAATGACACTTGCTAACTTACACGATCATACACAGGTTATAATGCAGGAAAGATATAAATTATAGAAGACTTACTGGTCAACACAATATGATGGATATGGTTTCCATACTAGGAATTTCCTCAGCTATTTTGTTTGTTTTGGATGAAGGGGAAGAAGTGACTTAAAGACAGCTTGAGACATTAAACATTGTGCTTACATCACATACACAGAACATTTTCTTAACTACTAGGATACATTGTCAAAATTGCCAAAATTGTAGGTGCCCTTATAATACAAATCAATCCTATTGCTCTAAAATATTTAGAAACACAAGAAAACGGTCTCTTCTGATTCTGCTTCTATCTCCTCTCTCTACACAGGGGTATGAGACATAGGAAAGAAGGAAGTATGAGACTAATAACAGAATGGTAAGGAGAAAAGGAAACACTAGCCAAGAATAGATTTGGAGAAATTTTTGCACTGTATACAAGTTTCCTGTACTAAGTCAAGATCATTGACATTTTCAGCTATCTGATTAAGAGATACCCAGGATTATTAATTAGCTCTGTAAAGCACATGTTTCCTGAGAATTGGCAGCAAAATATACAAGTTCCTCTGAATAAGCTCACAGGTTGGCTGAAGTTTGGAAGATTGAAAATTAAAACCTCAGTCATCTGTTGATCGAGTTTGTGTGCCAAATCCTTAAGTGCTCCCTGCATCTGGCAGCAAGAAGAGGCTTTTCCCAAGTACTAGTTTAAGGTCCCTGTGGTTCATTCATTTCCACTGATTAGATTGATTACCTTTGTTTGTTCTTTAATAGCATTACCCTTTCCTACCTGGAGAAAATAAAAGTAAAGTGTTTGGCAAGAAAATTTTACAGCTTCTCTCTGCAAAGACAGATCTTCACCAAACTGCCAGCAACATTTTGAATCCCTTTCTCCTCTCTTCCTTTCCTTCTTTTATACCAGCTTCATTGATATAGTTAAAGATCATCACTTGAGTCACACTTACCCCTAACATCTGGTGGAGATAATAATACTCTGGTCCTTGATTATATAGCAGGAAGGTTTTCCAGAAAAGGAGGGCATTGAGAGAGAGCCAGATTAGCTAAAACAAGCAAGATAAACGAAAAAAAAAAAAAAATCAAGTCAATAAAAACCATAAATAGAAACTACAACACCTTGCCCTCATTTGAGTGTTTTCAATTGACCAAAAGGCCAAAATAGCATTAAAAATAAATAAAAAGACCTAAATCAGGTTTTCTGCCTAAAGGGAAACATCTTAGATCTAAAAAGTTTTATATGAGCAAGTTTCCACTCCTATGCAACTCCACACAAAGTTTAGAAACACCAAAAAAAAAAAAAAAGCTCCCAAAACTTTAGAATCATTCAATCTACTCCATTCATTTTACAGATAACTAAACTAAAGTTTAGGATGTAATTGTCGATTGGTTAGGGTCACATAGGGTGTAAATTGCAGAGATGGCATTTAAACCCAGATCCCATAATGCTCATCCCAGTGCTCATTCCTAGACTTCATTAACAGGATTTGACACTGTGGGGCACATCACATATCTCTAACTTCATCCCCACTTACAAACATACAAAACTTTCACTGTTGTTAGAATAATGAAGAAAATTAAATAGAGGAGGGAATTATATTAAAAGCTGATCAATAGAAAACAAAAATATTCACATGGCAGTGCCCACTTTAAGCTCTCAACTTCTCTAGAGGAAGTAGAGCTAAATTGTACATAAAGACCAAGAAAGACTCCCAAATATAAATTAGCATAGTATTTATAAGCATAAAATAAGTTGAGGGGGAGAGAAACTATTACTTCTAGAAGGTACACATCTCTTCTTTTTTTCTTTCTTTTTTTTTTTTTTTTTTTTTGTTATGTTAGCAACATAGTAAACGCCCCATTATACTCACACTCCAATAGACATATACACAAAGAATCAAAACTTTTCAATTGACAGAAGGGAAAAGAAGGGCAGTGCCCCATCCTACCAGGCAGAGGTGTTTAACCCCTTCGTTTGCTAACCAGCTCCTCCACGATAAAGCCATGCTGCAGCCCCCCAGGCCAGCCCAGCGAAAGGACCTGAGTGCTCACCGACAGCAGTTTTTGCAGCTGTTGCAGTTGTGGGAGGGGGAGGGGGAGGGGGAATAGGAGAAAGGGAAGAATAAAGACAAGCCGGGTCGGGGTAGAGGGAGGCGGAGAGTTGGAGCCCAGCGCAGATCTAGTCTCTGATTGGATCAAAGCCTTTATCTCGCTTCTTCCGCCGCCTGGACTCCCGGGAAGGGTGCTCCCCTAGCCAGCTTGCCTTCTTGCCTACTTGACCTCGCGATCTTGGCTTCCCTTGGACTCTCCGCTTGGCCCGCTCGGATCTGCCTGCTCTTACTTTTTCTCCGAGGCAGGGTCTCAGTCGGTCTTAGCTTCAGAAGCAGGAGCAACAGTGGCGTGGCAACCGCCGGAGCTCCCTCCTTCCTCTCAGTCTCTCCCTCCCTCCCTGCACGGAAGCGCCCGGACCCCTTTGTCTAGGGTCTCGCTCTTGCTGTTCCTGCTCTAGATGTCCCAGGCGGTGAACCAGGAGGCGTCCCTTTAGTTGACTCAGACTCGGGAGCTTCAAAATAACAATGGTGAAGATGCTAAAGACAATAAATGGGGACAGCTTGGTTCCCCCTCTGCCCTCCACCTCCTCTTTTCCCTTCCAGTCCTTTTTTGCTTACATCCAACCAAGTTCTCCTTACAGCTTCCCAAAACATCCAAGATGTGGGAGTAAAGCGAGGGAAATTAGAGCCGGAAATCGCCTTTTGTTTGCAAGCTTTCCCCTTCCCCTAACCGTCCCACAGCAATCCCTCAGCCTCAGATTGTAGTGGCTGGAGCCATCACCTCCAGACTGCACTCATCCTCCCACTCCCCAGGTACTCAGAACTCAGCTTCTAACACTTTAAAACAGAAGAGTGCTTCATAGTGAAAGTTCACTTTCTAAGTAACAACAAGCTGGGGGGTGGGGACGTCTAAGCATATATCATTCACAGATGCAATAACAATACATTCCTTCCTTTCTCACGTTAAAGAACCACTCCCAAAGGAACTCATCTGCTCTGAACCTAGGCACTGATCCAAGTATTCCAATGGGAAGGGATGGAATGTACCCGCTGCTGGTAAAAAGAGAGGGAAGCAAGACCCCAGGGGAACAATGGAGAGAGTGATGAACTTGTCGGAAAGTCCTGGATTTGAATCCTACCTTAAAAGCTCTCTAGTTGTGTTATCCTAAACAATTCACTTAGCCTCTCTGTGACTCAGTTTCCTCAACTGCAAATTGGGAATAAATAATAGTAACTACCTGTCGGGATGGCTGTGAAGAATAAAAGAGATAACACTTCGAATACGTTATAAACCTTAAAGCTATTAATATTATTGCTAATTTTGCCACTCTATTCATAAAGGTAAAATTGCTTAGGCCTTAGTTTGTTATTTCAAATCTAGTTCTCCTCAGGGGGTAAGTAAAAATGGTACTCAATATACAGGGTTAATTTTACATGAAAAAATAGTTATTTCCTACACAAAAGAAATGCTAAACATAAAAAAAAAAAAAAACCCTAACTGAACATATTGAAAGAAAATAACTTAACTTAAAACTATTGTTGCAATCTGCTGAGAGGTCAACTTCATCAGAAAATCACACTGTTTAAAAAGCTGAATAAACATTTTACAATTAACTTTAGCCCTATTTTCTTCAACGTCAATGACTTCTCTGTACCCATTTGCTTCTCTCATGAAGAAATTCTCCTTACTGATTGTCAGCTAAACCCAAGATGTCATTTCTAAGCCCAAATAATTAATCTCATAATTGGTCTTTTAGTTACCTATCTAGTCAGGACAGAAATGTGAAGTATAAAAGGCAACCAAGGATCCAGACAAAAAGTTGATTATATGGTATGCCACTATGCTAACTATGACTACTAGGATGCGAAAAGGCCTATCCTTAGACCCATCCCTTGCAGAAAGTCTTGGAGAATCAAATGCCACCTGGAGAATCAAATAAAGGAGAAGGATGGCTGTCTTTTCCTTTTTAACTAATATATCACCCCTCAGCTGTTCCCAGGAATGGGAGAAATCAAGAATCACTCTGGGATTTCTGTGTCCTACCAAGTGCTTTCAGCCCTTGGGCACCACATAGCCAGAAGTAGCCAAGAAGTTTATCATCTTGAAAAAATGCAAGTGATGAATCACCATGTCCCTGTAGTCCATAGAAATTTTAAGAGAGCTTTGGTTCAGGCTCTCTAGCATACTCCCTACAATCCAATTGAACCTCTCTCAAACATTATTAAACACATTAATCAACTACTATATATAATACCAAATATGTAAATTTTACCACATATATATTTAATATGTGCCTATTATATATGGCTTTATGGATATATATGTATATGTGTGTATGTGTATCCTTTTTAAACAATCAAAAGACAGAGTTATGCAAAAGTTATGGCAGATATAGAATTACTAAAGAATAGATCAAGTAAAAAGGTAGCTATTTGGGGCTTTAGCAGGGAAATGGTAGGAAAAAAGGTAGAAAGGCCAAAGAAGATAATCTAGTCATTGGTTTAAGGATACTTGGCTACAGCTCTGGTTCTAAGTGAAGGTAAAAAATTCATCTCTAAATCTTATGTCCTCACCTTTAAAAATTTCAGGAAAAAATATCATTCATATCACCTTGTAATCAGTAGAGAATTTCAAAATGGTGTTCCATAAATTTCAGCAAAGTAAATGTGCAGGACATTATAAAACCATGCATGCTGATAATTACAAATATAGTAAAGTAGGGGTCTTAGATTTGAAATCAGAAGTCTTAGTAGCCTTCCCATTGACTATTTTGCATAAGACTTATTTATAGTTAACCTCTAAGATTCTACCTACCTCCAAGTCTCTAGGTCTATTAAAATACACAAATGTAGAAATCCTAGATAATCAATCCTGGCTTGAATTAATTGACTGTCCATCATGTGCCTGACAGTATGTCATATATTTTTCTTTCTGCCAGTTTTGCTAAGTAGAATATATGTCCTCCAAAACTGAAAGTACTTACCTGATATAGTAGAGAGAATGACAAGGCTGGGAGTCAACTAACCAGGGGTCTTCTCTTAACTCTAGCCTTTACCAGGCATATCTGAACAAGTTATTTCATATTTCTAGGACTCTGTTTTTCATCACTAGCCATGAGTTAGAATTCAAAAAAAAAACACCCCAAAATGAACACAGGACTATAAATTCTTTAAGGTTCCTTGCAATTCTACATATCTTTACCTATTCCAGGGGCCACTTTCAATGCTAGATTGTAAGTTTGACAAAATTATCCTCATAATGCCTCCTATCCATACTTAAACATAAGGACTGAATAAATGTCTATTGAATAAATAATAATTTCTTTTACTTGTATGATTTGTAAAAGTCCTCAAAATAAAATTTTGCTGTATTTATTAATTTTTTCTTTACTCTGAAGTTCTATGTTTCATTCATTTTAGATTTTAAAAATTCTATCATTGGCACCTCTTCCCCATTTCCTCTGCCCTCCCAAAAAAAATACTGCTGTCTTAAGAAAAATGAATAAAAATAATATCCAGGACATGGAAGGTAATAGTCAAATTAAGATACTTACTTTATTAAGTACCTACTATAGACCAGACACTATGCTAAGTACTGAGGTTGCAAGGAAAGACAAAAGACAGTCTCTGCATTCAAGAAGTGAACAATCGAATGAGAAAAACAGCACATGATTATGTACAAAGAAGATATCACTATAGATATATAAATATATATACACATATACATGTATATATGTGTATGTGTGTATATAATTTGAGATAATCAATAAAGTAAAAGTTCTATATTTAGGAAGATCTGGAAAATCTTCTTTTGGAAAGTAGATTGGGAGTTGAAGAAAACCAAAGTATCTAGGAGGCAAAATAAGGAGCTCTCTTTCCTTATCTCCCAAATCACATCTTGGAAGTTAAGGAAAATTCACAGTCAAGAGATGGAGTCTGGTGGAAGGAATAACAAAGAAGCCAGTTTTAATGTGTCACAGAGTGTGTACAGGATAAGGGGAAGAAGAGAGAAGGAGTAAGGTGTAAGAATTCTGGAAAGTTAAGAGTTTGACAGATTATGAAGAACTTTGAATGCAAAATAGAAAATTATTTCATCCCTATCTAATAGGAAGCCACTGGAGTTAGCTGAATAAGGGAAAGGATTATATGGTTGGATCTGTACTTTAGGAAAAACAGTTTAATAGCTGAATGGAAAATTTATCAAAACTGATAGAGCCAAGGCAGGTTAACTCACTAGCAGGCCATTGCAATAGTCTATGAAATAGGATAATGAGGCTTGAGGGAGCTATATCAGATGATGAAGCACAGTAGAGAGTCACAAAAGTAAACTTGATTGAGAGAGTGGTTGTGACTTCAACAATCACAGGAAAGATGAGGGAGAGAAAAGAGCTTTGGAGAAAAGGTAATTAAAAATTGAACATGTTGAGTTTAAGGCATCTATGGGATATTCAGTGTAAGATAAGCAACAATGCTTATGATTGGATAAATTATGTGAGGATTATCAGCTTAGAAATGATTGAATCCAAGGTGGATGATGAGAAAACCAAATAAAATGCAGGGGTAAAAAAGAGAAAAGAACTCAGGAAACAGCCTTGAAGTAGACCCTTAATTAATGGGAGGATATGACTTAGATAAAGATCCAAAAATGAGGATAAGAAGAAAAACTCAGGTAGATAGAACTATAATAAACAGTATCACAAAAATCTAGCTAGAAATAAATACCAAAGTAGAAGAAGGTGACTGAGTGGCAAAAGCTACAGAGAAGTCAACTAAGGATGAGGATTGAGAAAATGCCATTAAATAATGTCAATTAATGGATCATTGGAGACTCTATAGAGAGCAATCGCAGTTGAAAATAAAAATAGATTAGAAGCCAAAATATAGAGTTAAGAAAATAGTGAGGGGAAAGAAAGTAGTCATTAATTGTTCATGGCTTCCTCATTTCATTCTTTTATTCCTCCTTTTTTTTTTTTTTTTTTTCCAGCATGGAGAGATACAAATATGTTTGTAGACAGTTGTGAATGACCACTGTAAAGAGATTGAAAATAAGTAAGTAAGTAGTGATGATATGGGAACAATTTGCTAGAAAAGATGGGAGGGATCACTTATTGCTATAAAAGAGTTTTCTTTGGCAAAGAGAAAGGTCACTTCTTTGTGAGAGGTGGAGTAAAGGAGAGATAGTGGTATAAGGCATCTGAGGAGTGTGAGATGAGGATAAAGGGAAAAGAGGTAATTCTCAGTAAAATATTTTTTTCACTGAAATGAAGCGATATTCTGGGTTAAGGGATGGTGGTGGTAGGGAAAGTAGGGAGAAGCCTTGTTCTCTGGCTTGGTCTAATGACATTGCTACTATTGTATCAAGCTCTGGCCTCCACACTTTATGGATATAATCTTAAATTATAAGGACAACCAGTGTGGCAAAGGGGCATCTTAGTTAAGATTCTAGCATTAAAATTTACTACTAGTGCCTCATTTCAAAGAATTAAATTAAATGATAACTAAGATCACTTCTAGCTCTAAAGCTAAGATCCTACGATAAAAGAGGAATGATAAACAAGTACCTGACTATCTTGGGTGAATTTAAATGATTTGGCATGGAAGAATTATATTTCAGAGTACTGCAATAACTGACATTCATGAATGCTAAAGTGTCTGTGAGTGCTCTTTGAACAATCAAAAAGAAAAGAAGTACTGAGGACTAAACATGAAAAAATATGCTGATCTTCAAAAACAACACAAAATAAATGATTGAGACTATTACCTACTGAGTTTGACTTTAATTTCCTAGAAAAAAATTACAAACACCATTATTAAAGAGATTTTTTGCAAAAAAATTTAGCAAAAGTTTACAGTGGTCATTAAGATCCAGATTCATCAAATGAAGTCTGGCTAAACTAATCTCATTTTGCTTTTTTTGGACTGGATTACTTGACTTATCAATGGGGGAGTGTCAAAAAAAAAAAAAAAAAAAAAAAAAAAAAAGATAGTATACCTAGATTTCTGCAAGGCATTTGCCAAAGTCCCTCAGCACATATTAGTACAGAAGATTAAAAATATATGAGCTGCATAATAATACAATTATGTGGATCCTGGACTGCTTCAAAAACAAAACTCAAAGAATAGTGATTAATAGATTTTTATCAATGTGAAGGAAGTGCCCTAGGGAACTTTCTTTCTGGCTTGTGGATGATTTGTATGAAAACAAAATTCACTGATCTCAAGAAGCTATTGGGAATTGCTAACTCATTAGATAATAATCAGAAAAAGAAAACAAAAGAGAGAAAGAAAGAGAAAGAGAGAAAGCTAGAGAATGAAAGAGAGCTAGAAAGAGAAAGAGAGGGAGAGAGAAAGAGAGAAAAAGAAAGAAAGATCTTGAATTTTGAGTTAAATAACATGAAACTTTTATAAAGCTTTTGTACAAGAACTGGATACAGGAAACTTGCCTAGGTCAGGACTTCTAAAACTTTTTCTACTCCCTTTTCACCTGGGAAATTTTTTATGTAATCAAGGTATATGGCTATATAAAATAAATTTATAAATCATAATTTCAGTTACAGGACTCCATATAGGGTTGTGATCCACAATTTAAGAAACTTTGGCCTAGATATTATTTTTTTTAATGGAAGATTTCAATGGACTTCAAACTCAATTATAGGTCAACACTATATCATAGTCTCAAAATTTAATAACAACAACAACGATAATAATAAAATTAATTGTTCAATACATTGACACATTCATGGTTTCGCTGGGATTGGCAAAATCCCTCTATTGGAATAGATAACAAAAAATCCATACCTCCTTAAGTGAATCTTTTGTTCCAGTAACAATTAGAACAACAGAACAATTAAAGTGAATTGGGGTGGTGGTGGTGGTGGTGGTGATGATGTATGCTGAGGTTAGCTAGGCTTTCTAAGGTAGATTGTCAAACTTCCAAAGTAAACATTTACGTCTTGAAATGGGGCAAATGCTACAAATCAGGGCTTGATTTATTGCTTGTTGATTGTCTGAATTTAAGAAAACGATGGAGAAAATATGAATATTACTGATTAAATTTAGGGGTGTGTTATGAATATATCCCCTCTCCATAGGGTTGTTAAACATTTGATACTGGCCATTAAACTTATTTGGCCCCAGAAAGAATTAGGAGCGTGGGGAAGGTATTATGCAAGGTTTTTTTTCATCCAGGAAAACTTCCTAACAATTGGAGGTATTAGAAAGAACAAATCTTTACCCTCAAAAAATTGAGTTCCCCATTGTTTGGAGTCAAAATGGCATGATTATCAGGGATGGTGGAGAGATTATTCCTCCTCCTTTCAGAGTCAGACTACATGATCTATTTCTTGCCCAAAGTCACACAGGGAGTAAATACTGGAGACAAAATTTGAACCCGTATTTGTCTGACTCCAGAGCACAGCTTCCTAGTTTTTCCCTTGTACTCTGCAAGCATTCTTGAAAAACACAAACCACCAGTCTGCCTGTTACATTAGAGAAGCTAAAATTATATTTGAGTGGGGGTGGGGAAGAAGAAGGGAGAAACAAGACATTTACAAGGGAAAATAATTAAAGTTAGATCTGCAGCAAAACATAATGAGTTTATCATTTGTGTAATGGTTGCCTAAGCTGTTTGAATCAGCTCCTGTGCCAGTTGATCTTGGATAACATTAGTTAGCATTATTTTTTGTTATATTTTTTATTTGTTGTTATATATTTTTTGTTTGTTATAAGCCAAGAATTCTACTGGGGAAGGGGAGTCAGTATACATTAAAAAATGATTTGAATTAAAAAAACAAATAAACAAATATTTTAAAATGAGCAATCAGAAATACTTTTTTTTCCCCACTTTAGAACATGAAACTTGGAGTCAAAGCCCTGGCTCTAAACCTCATCTCTGTTAGTAATAAGATGTGTGAACTTGGGCAAATTACTTCTAGTGTCTGAATCTCAATTTCATAATCTGTAAAAATAGTTGACCTATTCTACCTATTTCATAGAGTTGTGAAGATGAAATAGGAAAATGTTTCTGAAGCAATCTGCAAATTCTTAAAACCCAATAGAAATGTAAATATTATGGAAACTCCTTTAATTCCTTTGGAGTTCCCTGAGGCAAAAACGAAATTAACTGATTTAGGGTCACATACCTAATAAGTGACAAAGGCTGGGATCTCAAAGCTAGCTCTTCCAAACTCCAGGCTAAGGATTCTTTGAACTAAACAAACCCATCTTTTTTATAAATGGAAATACAGGTTGTTAAATTACCTTATTCAGATTCTTAATTGTAATTTTCTGAGAAGACAGAAATCTTGATTAGCTGTCTGCACAAGGCTGATCACACTTTGCCTCATCTGCCTTTTCCTGTAACCAGGAGGTGCTTGCACTCAAAATGAGGACATGGATGGCCACTAGCCACAGAATCTTACAGCATTTTGGCTTAAGTCCAGGCACTGTGCAGACAATGACATAACAATTCCCGGATGACTTAGGCTATTGAATTTTGTGATTTTTATTGTTGCTGTTGTTGTTTTTGGCTTTTGGTTTTTGGTTTTTGTCTTTTTTGTTTGTTTGTATTTTGGGGGGGGGGGTCATGTTTTTCTTCAAGAAACTTCCCAAGGGACTGGGACAATATTCGAACACCTGTTTATAAATTTCCTTTTGCATTTTCAAGCATAGCTATAGAAAATTGAGAGAACAAGATTGGGCATGTTCCTTGATTTCACTTTACTATTTGATGGTGGAAAATTGGATAGCTCCCCTTTTACGCAGCATGTTACAACTACTAAAAAGCTTTCCATAATCTTACTTTACACATCACAACAAGCCCATCAGTTACATTATTCAGGGATTATTATCCCTATTTGACAGTGTAAGAAACTGAGATTCAAAGATGTTAAGTGACTCTAATTCAGCCCCTTCATTTTATGGATAAAATTCATGGAGTTTCAGGTAACTGTCCCAGGTCACAGGGTAAATTGGTCTGAACACTTGGATTAAAATCCAAGTCTCCCACTTCCCAGTACATCTTTTTTTTTTTTTTTTTAACTATAATATTCTTATTTACCCCAAAATTGCTTACATAATTACACACTACTGAAGCAAGAATTTGGAAGGAGAGAAGCACTTATTAAGTACTTTCTATGCTCTAGTTACTGTGCTAAGTATTTTTGATATATTATCTTACTTGATCATCGTAACAACCCTAAAGAGGCATATATTGTTTTTAATTTCCATTTTATAATTGAAAAAACTCAAGCAATTGAGTGACATGCACTGAATCACCCAGTTAGGAAGTATCTGAGGCCAGATTTCAACTAGACTCCTCCTTCTAGTCTTAGTACTCTATCCCTTGTACTACTTATCTTTCTTGGATATGACTTTAAGTTTTCTTATTCCAAATCTTTCCACCACCTCTTGGTGACTTCTTTACTAACTATATTGTTGCAGTATAGCTTTTTTTTTCCCCTTTTTCTGAGGCTGGGGTTAAGTGACTTGCCCAGGGTCACACAGCTAGGAAGTGTTAAGTGTCTGAGATCTGATCTGTTTGAACTCGGGTCCTCCTGAATTCAGGGCTGGTGCTCTATCCACTGTGCCACCTAGCTGACCCCCTCAGTATAGCTTTTAAAAAAGCTTTTACCTATATTTGATATTTGCCAAAATCCAGGTTTAATAATATATACAATGTATAATATATTGGCACTATTTCTCAATCTGAGAAGGTGAAGAATCAGATCTAGTCTATTACAAATGCCAAAATATAGAAGTTCAAAAATCAATAGAAAATTTGTCTTTCAAGCACATTCCAAGGCATATCAAAGAGACCAAGCCATACAGACATTTGCCCCTCAGAGATAAATTGTTATAATAAATTGTTATAATTGGAGTTATGAAGACTTGTACAAATATTGCTTCTAGCTATGTATGCACAGGTTAATTATTCAATTTTCAAGTCTCAGTTTTCTTTTCTGAAAAGTGAAGCTAATAATACAGCTACTGAGAGGCAACTGTGGCATAGTGTCTAAAGACTGACTTTTAAGAAGACCTCACTTCAAATCCTGCCTTGGTCACCTACTAATTGTGTGAGTATACATAAACACACATACATGCACACATATATGCATGTATATTCATGTGTACATAACAGATATGTATATATCCACACAAGTGTGGATGTGTATATATGTATATTTGTATGCTCATAGCAAAACAGGAAATATATACATATACATGTCCTAGGATGATAAAACATTATTTGCTGCTTTTCTTCATGAAGAGAGATCTTTCATCAGTTTTTTTTTTTTATTTGTTTGTTTGTTTGTTTTTAGTGTGATTGAGGATAGGGTTGGAGGACATCTATATACCTATAAATAGTGGCCCTGGGTTCTGGGTTACTCCGAGCCAGGGAAATCTCTGATTTTTTTCTAAGTGTAGTAGTGGAAACAATGATTCTATAACAAGCATGACAAGAGGTAGGGCACTTGAGGTATATCATTAGTTAATTAACTGTATTATTCAATGACAAGCTGGAGAACATCCAGAGAAGGGCAACCAAGATTGTAAAGGGCCTCAAATTTATGTCATTTGAACTACCACATCTCTCTGAAATGATTGGAAAATATCCCTTATTTATACGTTGTAGCATTAAAGAATTTCACTATGTGGAGGTGGAGTGGAAGTGCTGTGGGGGTGGAATGTATTTGTCAACATAATTAAAACAAAGCTAAGGGGCCAAAGGTTTGCAAAATGCGAATATGCTGTTGGCAGTAAAACTCTAAAAACTTCTTTGCAATAGTATCATAGACATTCATCCCTTTTTTTAGAGGTGAACTCTATACTATAATGTAAATGTCCAAAACATTTCATAAAGTTACATGGAATTCAGTCCCTAATAATCTCTCTTACACAGACAACTTAAACATGATTCACATATATAACACACAGATATAAAATTCATTAATATCAACACTAATACAGAATGCAAATTAAGAATTAATCTTCAATTCAATACTTACTAAGCACCTACAACATGGAAGGTACCATCCTGAGAAATCTACAGTCAATAAGATCTAGTGCAAGAAAAAATAATAGCCATCATTCATTTTCCAAACAACTTTATAAGTTGCATTCAAATTCATAAGCTTAGTATGTAATGGTTTAGACCATTATAAGAAAAGCTCACCAGAGAAAAAAGCTACAGCTTAAGTGAAAAATACTTAATTCCAAGCACTGTTGTGTATTGTATCTCCTAGATCCTGATATCTATACTAAGGTACCCTACACTCCTCCAAACCACTCTAATGTGGTTAACTCCTTTCCTAGATCATGACATCACATCATTTAGTATTCCTGTTCTACTTATAGAGTTTTCAGACATTTCTCCTACTTCCTTATTTTATCCAGTGCACATAAACACACACACACACCATCAGAATATGATAATCAAAAGCCATTTCTTTCACTCACTGTAATTCAAAAGAATGGACAGGATATATATCTTTATTCCCTATTGCCACTTTATGGCCAATTCCTTTCATTCATGTCATAATAATCTTTCCCATACCAATGTTTATGCCATTCACATAAGCCACTCTTCACATCCTTGTTGCTGTTTTCTTTTTTTTTAAATTAATTTTATAATTATAACATTTTTGACAGTACATATGCATAGGTAATTTTTTACAACATTATCCCTTGTACTCCCTTCTGTTCTGAATTTTTCCCCTCCTTCCCTCCACCCCCTCCCCTAGATGGCAGGCATTCCCATACATATTAAATATGTTATAGTACATCCTAGGTACAATATATATGTGCAGAAGTGAATTTTGTTGTTGTTGCAAAGGAAGAATTGGATTCAGAAGGTAAAAATAACCTGGGGAGAAAAACAAACAAATGCTAACAGTTTACATTCATTTCCCAGTGTTTCTTCTCTGGGTATAGCTGATTCTGTCCATCATTGATCAATTGGAACTGAATTAGATCTTCTCTATGTTGAAGATATCCACTTCCATCAGAATACATCTTCATACAGTATTGTGGTTGAAGTGTATAATGATCCCCTAGTTCTGCTCGTTTCACTGATTATCAGTTGATGTAAGTCTCTCCAAAACTCTCTGTATTCATCCTGTTGGTCATTTCTTACAGAACAATAATATTCCATAGCTTTCATATACCATAATTTACCCAACCACTCTCCAATTGATGGGCATCCATTCATTTTCCCGTTTCTAGCCACTACAAAGAAGGCTGCCACAAACATTTTGTCACATACAGGTCGCTTTCCCTTCTTTAGTATTTCCTTGGGATATAAGCCCAGTAGTAGCACTGCTGGGTCAAAGGGTATGCACAGTTTGATAACTTTTTGGACATAATTCCAGATTGCTCTACAGAATGGTTGGATTCTTTCACAACTCCACCAACAATGCATCAGTATCCCAGTTTTCCCACATCCCCTCCAACATTCATCATTATTTGTTCCTGTCATTTTAGCCAATCTGACAGGTGTGTAGTGGTATCTCAGAGTTGTCTTAATTTGCATTTCTCTGATCAATAGTGATTTGGAACATTCTTTCATATGAGTGGACATAGTTTTAATTTCATCATCTGAAAATTGTCTGTTCATATCCTTTGACTGTTTATCATTTGGAGACTTGTTGCTGTTTTCTATCAGTGTCCAGGTCAATGCTATCAATTTTCTTAGTGACTTATACTTTGCTATTATACTCCATCCTATCCCCTGTCATCAATTATGGATTCTATATATATTGCTTATGAGATTATAGATTTAAAGTTGGGTAGACTCTTGGAGTCTACATTTTACAATTGAGGAAAAAGAAATGTGGATGAACAAAATGACTTATACAAGGTCACACATGTAGCAGAACTAAGATATGAATCAAAATTCTTGATTTCAAGTTCAGTACTCTTTCTATTGCATCAAAACACACTAGCAATTTGACCTCACAAGTACTCAATCACCTTCACTCCAAAAGTTTCCTTCTATACTACACTTTACCCACATACAGCATGATCACACCTTAGCACTCAGCATTTCTAAGAGTTGTACAATCTCTAAGATTGGAAAGGAATTTTGAATATGGAATTCTGAAATTCTTCTGTAACACCCCTCCTTGCTCTGTCTCAGTCCCTCTTCCTTATCATGACTCCTTGCCAGGGAAGGCAGCTAGGATATGCAAACAGCAGGAAAAATAATAGGAGGTTGGGAATGAGGGAATATACTTAATCTAGTAAGGGGCAGGATATCATTAGAGAAGCAGGACAGTATGCAAAGAGGCTTTTCAAAAAAATTGAAGGAAAGGGGAACAAAAATGGCCTCAGCATGGAATCAGAATGATTTTAGCCCTGAAGCTACTGTTATGTGATAAGACTGTTAATGTCAATACTGTTTCCCTTGGGCTAAATAAACTTAGAGGCTTGCAGAGGGAGAATGCCGTATAAATGCAAAGGCAAAAGCATAAAAATGACAATAATAGTAAATCATTTAGGTAGTACTTTAAGTTTTACAAAGTGCTTTACATCTTAAGCATATAGATAATAGAATTAGGGACCTCAATATCACATTGAATAAATTTGAATCTAAACTTTCACATTGTTTCTTTGAAATTCTGGAGTTTTGGAAAAAAGTAGGAAAGAAATCTTTGAACCTAGTATTTAATGTAGTGATTTAATTTTTTTGTCTTATTGTCATAAATAATAATATGTAATTATGTTTGTGCTTATATGATTAAATACCCCTGAAATATTTAAAAAACAAAATAATAGAGATCCCCCCATGAAAGCAGATTAAATTTTTAATGAAGAAATCAGTAAATAAAGAAATCAGAAATTAGTAACTTCTAAAAACGAAGGTGTGGTTTGTTGTTTTATTGGTTGTCTAGATTTAAGGAATTATGGTGAAAAAATTAATAATGTATATTAAACTTAGAAATGTGTTATGCAGCCTAGTTAATGATTTATTAGTTTCTTCATTACCAGTTTGCCATTTACAATGAAGAAACTGATTGCATCCTCTGGTGACTAAACAATTTTTCAACCACAGTTTCCTATCCAATCAACTCTCCCACTCTCACTCACACTCATATAATATTTAATCCTTAATACATTCTTCTAGTTCAATTTCTCCAGTCAGTGTTTACTTGCCCTTTAACCCAGTTAGGCTTATAACCTTCCACTTGATTGTTTTGATAGACAAAACTACAACTATTTTCAAAATGTGAATCCTATTCCCTAAGCCATAAAATCTATTATTTTTCTTTTCTTTTCTTTTTTTTTTTTAATGATAAAGTGACTCAGTGTCACAGGAAAAAGCCTTATGAAATAAAAACTGCACCTGCTAAAATTTCATTCTATATAATTTCAGCTCTATGACTTTGATTAATGTCACAATTTCTCTGTGCCTCATTTTTCCCACCAATAAAATGTCACAATACATAAAATAACATCTTTCCTATCTTTAATATTCCATAATATTAAAATTACAATTGATCTTATGTTGTTGGGTCAAAAGAGACACACTTTTGGGTATAGTTCCAAATTGTTCTCCAGAATGGTTTGACAAGTTCACAACTCCACTAACAACACATTAGTGCCTCAATTTTTTCACATCCTGGTCTCCAGATCATTTCTTTTTCAATGATATATTTCATACTTCTTCTATTTTTTCACTTTGATTTTGTTTTTTTGTTTCTTTTTATCTCATAGAATCATCAGTTTCTACTTGTCCAATTCTAATTTTTGAGAAATTTTTTTTTCAGTTAGGCTTCATATTGCTTTTTCTACTTGGTCAATTCTGTTTTTAAAGAGATATATTTTTTATTTTTATGCCTTTTTTTTTATTCATTTTTCCAAATTATCCCCTCCCTCCCTCCACTCCCTCCCCCCGATGGCAGGTAATCCCATACATTTTACATGTGTTACAATATAACCTAGATACAATATATGTGTGTAAATACCATTTTCTTGTTGCACATTAATTATTAGCTTCCGAAGGTATAAGTAACCTGGGTAGATAGACAGTAGTGCTAACAATTTACATTCCCTTCCCAGTGTTTCTTCTCTGGGTATAGCTGATTCTGTCCATCATTGATCAACTGGAAGTGAGTTGGATCTTCTTTATGTTGAAGATTTCCACTTCCATCAGAATACATCCTCATACAGTATTGTTGTTGAAGTGTATAGTGATCTTCTGGTTCTGCTCATTTCACTCAGCAACAGTTGATGTAAGTCTCTCCAAGCCTCTCTGTATTCCTCCTGCTGGTCATTTCTTACAGAGCAATAATATTCCATAACCTTCATATACCACAATTTACCCAACCATTCTCCAATTGATGGACATCCATTCAACTTCCAGTTTCTAGCTACAACAAAAAGAGCTGCCACAAACATTTTGGCACATACAGGTCCCTTTCTGCTCTTTAGTATTTCTTTGGGATATAAGCCCAATAGCAGCACTGCTGGATCAAAGGGTATGCACAGTTTGACAACTTTTGGGGTATAGTTCCAAATTGCTCTCCAGAATGGCTGGATTCTTTCACAACTCCACCAACAATGTATCAGTGTCCCAGTTTTCCCACATCCCCTCCAACATTCATCATTATTTGTTCCTGTCATTTTAGCCAATCTGACAGGTGTGTAGTGGTATCTCAGAGTTGTCTTAATTTGCATTTCTCTGATCAGTAGTGATTTGGAACACTCTTTCATATGAGTGGAAATAGTTTCGATTTCATCATCTGAGAATTGTCTGTTCATATCCCCTGACCGTTTGTCAATTGGAGAATGGTTTGGTTTCCTATAAATCAGGGTCAGTTCTCTATATATTTTGGAAATGAGACCTTTGTCAGAACCTTTCCTTTTAAAAATATTTTCCCAATTTGTTACTTCCCTTCTAATCTTGTTTGCATTAGTATTGTTTGTACAGAAACTTTTTAGTTTGATGTAATCAAAATCTTCTATTTTGTGATCAATAATGATCTCTAATTCTCCTCTGGTCATTTTATGCCTTTTTTTAAACCATTATGTTCATTCTCTTTTTGTAATTATCTCATATGGCTTATATTTTTCCCCCTTTACTTCTCTTATTTGATTTTTCTAGGAATTATTGTTGGACTTAGATCTAATCTGTGTTTTTCTTTAAAACTTTGCTTGTAGATGACTTCTTTTGAGTTTGTGACTTGAGCTTGCCTATCACCATTGTGTTCTGGACTTTTCTCGTGGTCAGGTTCTTTGTGTTTTGTTTTGTTTTTGTTTTAGTTGTTTTTCCAAACAACTAAAGGGAGAAGCAAAGAAAGCTCAGGAGAAAGCCTTGGGAGTTGTCATGATTGGTAGAAATGACTTTGACAAAAATCCAACAAAGGAGTCTGAGGAGTAATCAGAAAGATGGGCAGATAACAGAATGTCCTGAAAGCCTCGAGGAAAAAGAGTACCAAGGAGAAGAAAATGGTCACCAGTGTCAGAAAGGTCAAGAAGGACAAAATTGAGAAAATCCCATTAGCATTAAAAATTAAGAGATCACTAGTAATTTTGGAGAAAGCAGATATGATTTAATGAATTAATCATCATAAAATAATGGGATCTTAAATCAGTAAGACTGTTCTTGCTTCTCAGTTGAACTTCTTACAAAATAAAAACTGAAATATAATCTGTTCCAGCCTCTAAGTCATACCAACTTCATAGTTGATTAATCTAACATGAAAATATGTAAGGATTATATAGAATCTTTGCATTATAATGTGTACCTAAACAACTAATGTTATCACTTAAACACTCTGAATTTTAAAATCTCCTTCTATATATTAGGTATTGTACTAGGTTCTAGGGATATAGAGACTAAAGTAAAATAATTCTTATCTCAAAGAGTTTGCAGTCTAGATAAGACAATGCATATAGATATGTGCAAAAAATATTATGAACATAACACATTAGTTGCAAAAGTCTCTAGAATGCTAAATAATTGGGATAATAACAAAGTGTTATATAAAAAAGCTGCACTTTAATGGACTTTTGAGGGAAAGTATGGATTCTAAGATGTTGAGAAAGGTGCATTTCAGTGCAAACCAATGCAAAAGAAAGAGAGAACTACTGTCAAGTCAATAATCATAATAATAATAAGTCAAAAAGTTAAATAAATAATAAAAAGTCAAAAGTTAAATGATTTTTGTATGGTCAGACAGTGTATTAAGCATTGGGAATACAAATATAACCCAAAAGATAATTACTTCCCTAAAGGGATATTTCTTCCCAGTCATACAGACAATACTCATAAAAGGCAGGATTTAAAAACAGTTGTCAAAAAAAGATCTGTGGTACTCTTTGAATTTGTCATTCAAGTTAACATAGCCATTAGTCATCACTCTTTGTGCTCAGTCTTTCTAAGTTCAAAATCTACCTAGGTCTGCACCAGACATTTTTAACCTGGAATCTGTGAGTTTATGTATGATTTCTTTTTTATTAAGATTATGTTGCACAACAAGATTATGTGATGATCAGCTATGGTGGACTTGGGTCTTTTCATTCCAATAGACTTATATTGGAGAGAGTCATCTGCACCCAGAAAAGAGGACTATGGGGTTAATAATAATATAATATAGCATTTTCATCTTTGTTGTTATTAACTTGTTTGTGTTTTTCTTTCTCACTTTTTTCCCTTTTTGATCTGAATTTTTTTGTGTGTGTGCAGCATGATAAATGTGGAAACAAATTTAGAAGAATTCCATATATATAATTTAGATTAGATTACTCTGTCTAGGGGAAGGGTGGGACTGGAAGGGAGGAAGAAA
The DNA here is from genome assembly GCF_048593235.1 of Sminthopsis crassicaudata. NCBI lineage: Eukaryota > Metazoa > Chordata > Mammalia > Dasyuromorphia > Dasyuridae > Sminthopsis > Sminthopsis crassicaudata. The sequence goes on from NC_133619.1 coordinate 560,514,249, forward strand.
ATTTTGGAATAGAAGGTTTTGCAAGAGTGAATGTTGAAAACTATTTTTGCATGTATTTTGAAAAATAAAAAAGCTATTATAAAAATGAGTAAAATTATGTATTATATACATTATATATAACATAAAATATTATATATATATTATAAAAATGAGTAAAAATAAAATTATGTTTGTAATTGTGTTCCTTAATAATTTTATGCATTTAAAAACACTCTGAAAAAAGACTGCAAAATGGGTCTATGACACAAAAACTTAAAAATTAAAAACACCTGCTATTATATCATATAGCCCCCCCTCTCTATCTTTTTATAAGAAAAGTAGAAGAGATTTTATCAAAGCTACCACAAAAGTTAACATTTTAATTAGAGTGGGATTTTTTTCATATAAACACTAATTTAAGAAATGACTAAGAATAATTCCCTTTATATCACCATTTTATTGGCTTTTAGCTTTAGAAATATTCTATTATCTATCTATCTAAAATATCTTCTTTCTATCCACCTTCACTATTAAAATACTTTCTTTCTCTAGATTTTATATATTGTTTCTGTGTTGTCTTATAGTTTATGCTAATTACAATTACAATTACAGTTGATCTTCAACTTGTTTGCATTTATCAGGCTTTTTCTCTATTTGGGCAGTCCATGATTTTAAATTCCTCTAGATTTTAGCATTCTGTCACTTATAAACCCATAAGGCCATCAGAAGAATGTTAGTTTTAAAAAGAATTATTATTTTATGATCATTGATAGGGCCACACAATTTTTCAAATGAAATCCGTCTTGCTTTTTTCCTCCTAATCATTGACACTGATTATCAGCAATGTCAGGAACTTTGGGCTATATTTAGTAAGATGAAATTAAATAGGAATAAATGAGAGTTCTCGAATACAAAAAAACCTACCTTTGCAAGTACAAGATAGGGTATAACATATTGGCAACAGTTTATCTTGAGAAAAAATTTGGAGGTTTTTACTCAACATGAGTCAGAATATGGCACATATATGTATATTAACAGCAAAGATAGTTTTCAACATTCATTTCAACATTTTCCAAATTTTTTCCCTCCCTCCCCCTATATCTCTCTCCTCTAGACAAATAATCCAATATGTTAAACATGTGCAATTCTTCTATACATATTTCCACATTTAAAATGCTGTACAAGAAAAATCAGATCAAAAAGGGAAAAAATGAGAAAGAAAAAAAAAATCAAGCAAATGACAACAAAAAGGTGAAAATACTATGTCATGATACACATTCAGTCCCCACAATCTTCTTCCAGAATGCATATGACTTTCTCCATCACAATTCCACAATTTGGAATTGACCTAATTACTGTCATTGTTGAAAAGAGCCACATCCATCAGAGTTGATCATCACATAATGTTGTTGTTGTTGTATATAATGTTCTCTACAATGATTCTCAAAGAGGAGCATTTGGAATTAGGAGTAGGAATATTTTAGTTTCTATATGTCCCTCTTCCATCTGGACTACACATCACAAATCCTCTATAATAGTGTCAAACACCTTTGAATAGAAATATTTACCTTGGAAAGAATATGTCTCTGATCAGTCCAGCATCCTGTAGCACACATCACACATTGTCTTTGTAGCAATGGCCCTCAGCTAATATAACTACCAGAAAACTTAATGTCAATATATTACAGCACTTTTATCAGTGGAAATAGTTCAGCTAGCTTGGAAGAAAAGTTGAGTCAATTCACAGTAGACAAATTGGAATAGAAAAAGACTGAGCAGCTTTCAGAGATTTGGTATACACACTGCATTTACTTCTCTGAGTTAGAACACTCACATACATCAAGACTACTTTGATAAAAAATGATGGGGAAATTCAGAAGTTGTTAAGTGAAAAACAAGAACTTCACAGGATTTACCAGCAGAATAATGTAGCCATCTCTAAGAAGACAGCATTTAATTCCATCAAAAGTGAATCTTAGAGAGATACAGGATTCTTGGCTCAATAAGAAGACTAACAAAATTCCGTTTTGTGGTGGTAGTACCAACCCAAAGCACTTTCATGATACCCTGAAGGATATTTATGGGCCAAAGACCTTTGGTATATCTCAACTACTCAGTGTTGATCAAGTTACAATAATTAGTGATAAGGACATGGCCCTGGAGAGATGGGCTAAACATTTCCACAATGTTCTCAAAAACCATCATCAATCAATGCTGAAGTCTTTGACAGTTTAGCTAATTATTCTATAGCCAAATTTCCAACTGAAAGAGGTTTTAATTTCCATTAAGCTCCTTTCCTGTGGCAAAATATTTGGTGCTGATTTTATTCCACCTGAGATTTACAAGGTATGTATATATGTATGTAGAAGGGACTATCCATTTTTCATACAAAAGCTGACTGAAATTTTCCAGGTTCTGTGACTAAAAGAGGTTATCTCCCAGGAGTTCAGGGATACCTTCCTTGTCCATCTCTATAAAGGTAAGAAAATAAATTGTCCTTTGACAATCACTGGGTGAGAGTGACTCTCTTTTAGTCATTGTTGGCGAAACTCTTGCCAGAATCCTTCTTTAGTAAGCTAATTTTTCACCTGGAAAATGGTAATCTACTTGAGAGCCAATATGACTTCAGCAAGGACTGAGGATATAGTCAATATGATGTTTGCTGCCTGATAACTCCAGGAAAAATACTAAGAGCAAAATAGAGAATTGTACATAATGTTCTGTAAAGGGCTGAAACTGAATTGCATCTACACTTTGAAAACAATGATTTGAAAGTATCATTCTGTACCTTGAAGTTAATATGCAACTTTAAAAATGTAGATTGTTAAAGAATATAATTTGTGAATTATGCCTTTTCTTTTTTTATATCTTCAAGAATCAATTTAATAAGATTGACCTCTCTACCTTGACAGAATTGTGTTGCTTACAAGAAAGAATCTCATGTATACTTGGTCTAGTCATCTCTTCTTAACTTTATTTTCATTTTCTGGTGATGGTATAATACAGCTGTATTGATTCCACAATTATTGAAGGTAAATAAAAAAATCACTATAGAAATCATAGATGTTTCCCACTTGTGTCTATTAGTGACCTCCATCTTGTTTCTTACTTAAAGTTCTTGGAATACTCAGACTTAATTATACGAGCTTTCTGCAAACTCATTTTCTCTTCCATTGCTTCTTGCTGTTTTATTAGGTGATGTTGCCCCTATTTAGTTGTGAGAGACCAATATAAACAAAGGTATCCTATGGGTTTAAAGATTGAACTAGAGGGGCTGCTAGGTGGTGAAGTGGATAGTGCACCAGTCCTGAATTCAGGAGGACCTGAGTTCAAATCTGATCTCAGGCACTTAACACTTCCTAGCTGTGTGACCCTGGGCAAGTCACTTAACTCCAATTGCCTCACTCCAAAAAAAAAAAAAAAAAAAAAAAATTAAACTAGAACAGAAAATAACCCAAAGATATAACATATCTGTAAATGTTTTATAACCAATTCATTTCAACATGAGTTATCATATTTGATCTCCAACATTATAATCTTATACAGGATATGAAAATGTGAAAGAATTAGATCAAGATTAGTAGATTTAATTATTATCAGTAATGATAATTAAATCCATGGGAGTTGAAGAAATCAGCCATACTTCTTTTACCAAATGAAGAAATTTAAAGGGAGAAGAGAAAAGGGATCCAATACAGAATTTTGTGGGACAGACATATAATTAGAGGGCATGACTCAAATAAAGATCCAGCAAAAGATACTCCAATAAAAATGTGGTTGGTTTAGCAGGAGAAGAATCAGAAGAACAATGGAAAGTTGTTATCTGATAAACATACCTAAAGAAGAGATATATCAAGGAGAGGAGAATAGTCAACAGTGGCAAAAGTTTCAGAAATTTCAAGAAAGATGAAGATTGAGAAAACATTGGATTTGAAAAATAAAATATCACTGGAAACATTGGAGAGATTAATTTTAGTGGAATGGTGAGGTTAGAAGCCAAATTATAAAGGATTAGGAAAAGAATGAAGGAGGCAAAGAGGAAACTCATTGTAGATGACTTTCTCAAGGAGTTTAGTCTCAAAAAGAAATATATATATATATATATATATATATATATATGTGTGTGTGTGTGTGTATGTATGTATGTGTGTGAATATATATATATATTACATATAAATATATATACATATAAATATATATATGTATGTATATGTATAATGATGGAAAGGTTAAGTGAGGGATGTTTTTAGAATTGTGGAAATATGGGCGTGTTTGTAGGCAGTAGAGAAGCAGTCAATAGAGAAGAAGACCCTGAAGATAAGTGATAGAATGGAGATGACATAAAGGATAATCCTTTAGAGGAGACAGGATGGAATGGAATCAGCCTTGATCAGAAGTCAAAATCCTCATGTGAGACAGGAGTAAAGGAGAAAGTACTGGCAAAAGACATAGAAAATAAGAAAAAATAGAAATGAGGGAGCTTACAGAAAATGTATTCATTTTTTTTTCAGTAAAATATGAGATAAGGCTCTCAACTGCAATAGAAATAGGAGAGCCATAAGCCATTTTAAAAAGAATGAAAAGATTTGGAAGTCTCACTGTGCAGAATGGGATGGTGAGTTTATTAGGGAGGTATAAAATGGTTGCCTAGCAGCAGTGAAGGGCCTAGTTGAAATTATAAAAAATAAATTTGTAGTAGATCCAATTTACTTGTGGGATTTTTCTCCGCCTCTGTTTAGCAGCACATATGTAAGAATGAAGGCAACAGATGGTGGGGATGATCTAAGACTGAGGTCTGACAGGGCACAATTGGTAATATGATAAGATGTCTAACGACTAAAATGAAGAGAACAGTATATTGTTAAACTTGTTTGCCAAGATATCAAGATGGGAAAAAGGAAAAAAAAAAAACTGGCTAGTACAAGGATGATGAACTGGAAGGAAGCAATGGAGGTTATGGTGGGAATAAAAAGAAGAATGTGGTAAATGAAAACAGAGAGATGGAAAGCCAATAGATTATTTTCAGAAGGGAAATTTTGGAAGAAAGAGGTGGTATATTGGTGATAGCAAGATCAAGAGTATGACCATTTTTTTACATGTAGCTGAAGTGAGGTGTAAGAGCAAGTCATGATGAGTGGGTAATTTGAAGAACTGAGTACTGAGAGTCTTTGAGAAAAAGTCAATACATTGAAGTTTCATAGTATAATGACAAAACTGAATGGGAGAGAAAAATTGTGAATTGAATATTTAAGGAAGGAAGGGAAGTGACCTGGAGATCTGTAGATAACCACTCTTGGAATTTTGATTGTGTAATGGATATAGCTTACATTAACTTCAATGGAGAAGAGGTGAGTTATAGAGGTAAAGTGAGAACTTGGATGTGGCAGGGAAGAACAAGGATTATTTCAATTCTCTTGAATTGTGAGAGAAGGGGAATGAGTGAAAAGGCAGCCATTACTATGAAAAGTGGTCAGAGAGGCTGTGTCATGTAAGAAGAACCAGATGTATGTGACTGAAAAAAGAAGGAAGGAGAGAGGAAAAAATTTAAGATAAAAGAAAACTTCCACCTATGGAACAGGCATTCCAGAAGGAATAGGCATACCAAAAAGTGGGCAATGTTTGGTTACAGATTTGGGGCTAGAAAGTTGAAGGGCTGGGGAAAGTCAGGTAGTGAGGAATGGGAAATGGGGTTTGAATGATCACTTACAAAATTTCAGAATAACAGGTATGTGTGATACCAGGTTTGAATATTTTTCTCATTGAATGGAAAACAATATTCTTTTCCCCAGAGCTAACTAGACTTCAGGCAGAAGAAAAATACAGAATGAAATATAAGGCAAACAATTAGATGAAAGGCTCCATTTCACTTTCCTTCTTCCTTTTGATGCCTGGAGATCAAGCAGAAGATGGGATAACAGGAGATGGAAATCCAATCGGCACAGCAGGAAACAAAAATCCCACTCCCCACCAATTTTCCTCTTACTCTTTTCTTTAGTGCCTTTGCACATTTGGAAATATAAGGCCTAGGGAGAGAGGATAGGTTATTTCTCTTCTGATATGAGGTTGGAGATTAGGCAGGTATGGCAGGAGTTGATAGTTTCCTAAAGTGCAAGGGGAAGTCACATTTTCACAAATGAAAATTGCCACTTTCTCTCAGGGAAGCAGGAGATAGAAGACTTTAGAATTAAGATTCCTTTATCTTTTCCTTTGATTCATATATTGTTACAGTATTCACCACTTAATTGAAAAAATTATTGTGGCATGCCAAAATAAAATAGGCTACTTTAGGGTTTATTTATATCCTTAACTTCAAGTAGGAACTTAATATACTAGTTACCTAAATGTTTTATTCTTCTCTGCCTCCAAACATACATACAGACATATAAACTTTTTGAGAATGGAGAACTTATTTTTTTTAATCTTTATATATTTGGTTGTCAACATGATTTTTTGGGTATAGTAAGTAGTGAAGTTTTATCCCCACTCCAATTATTATAATCACAAAAGTTCCAAAATGTTTACTGAATCAGTCACTTAAAGGATAAAGTAGGTATAAATAATCCCTTAAGCAATTCAATAATTGGATAAAGATCAATGATGCCACAAAAGAAATGTCTTGCAATTAGGTAAAAGAATCAAACCTATCTCTTGGATTATTATATGAAATAGTAAGCCTGTTTGTAGTTGCAGAGGTTATCGTGGAAGTAAAGAATTAGCTCCAAGTTTCTGAGAAGGAATCACCATAAAGAAAGGGGAGAAGGAAGTTTCTTATTCTTCTACTTACTTGACCTATTGACTATGTCATAGAATGATCCTGTAGTAAACAATGCATTTAGCAGGAATCAAAGACAGACACTTCAAGAGTCACCCCAAAAATCTTAGTCTATATTGTTGTTGACCAACATAAATTGATAGTTTTCCAAGGGAGGATGAAGCTTCATAGAGCATGATTCTTTGTGCCAAAGAATTATGATGGCCACATTCTCAAGAAAGATAATATTTATTCCAATATTTTGTGTGAATCCTCCATGTGTATAAAACTACTTTTATACTCTAAACTTCAGCTCAATCTTTCCATTCGCCTCTGTTTTGTGAGACAGTGTATTTTGAAGGAAATATTTATTAACAACTATTCTCATATATCTTAGTAAATGTCTTTGCTAATTAAACTACTGAAAGTGTATAAACAGAACATATAAACAATTAAACTACTGACAGTTTATAAACAGGACACATCAGTAGGAGCTTTTGAGTTATACTATTAAAAGCACAGCTCTTCAGGTGTATCCCTATGTCTCTGGAGGGAATAGTAGACAATCAACCTTCTGAGGACTGAAATGTGCGAGAATGAATACAGGTTAGAGAAGCAATTCCAGTTGGGATGGTACATAAGTATTTAATTGATATATTTCAATTTTAATACATTTCAATATTATTTAATAATTTTTCTCCTTTCAAGAAAAGTATTTCCTTGAGCCCATTTCAAAAAAATATTATCTATTCTCTTATTCAGTAAAATATTTTTTTCTTGTTTCAATTTTTTCCAGGAACTCTATGCCATGTAACTCTTGTTTCCCCAAACATGGATTCTACTTCAGCATCTATTTGGGGACAAATAATCTACCAGGCATACTCTATGATAAAAAAATTCTTCTCTAATCACTCCTTTAGTCAAATTCATTTGGCTGTTTAAGTACCTTATGCCACAGGAATTCAACCAAATATGCAAGGCTAGAAATTAATTGGTAAAAAAAACCAACTTAAATGTGTTTATCACTGAATTAAAATATCATGCAATTATTTGATATAATGCAGTCGTTAACTGCAAAGATGTTTAAATTTCTTTGGCAGGAAATGGAACAAATATTTGAGGTGAGTTTCAACAAATTCTATCTGATTTATTTTCATTGTGTTTATATGTTTTTATTTTCAAGAATATTAGGCTTGACATACATAGAAAGATATCATCAATGACAGATTATCACACTGGGGAAAAATGCCTTTGTGGATACTTCTCTGCAAAAAAATGAATCCCATTTTCTATACTTGGCCACATATTTATGTGTGTCTATGTATATGAACATTATCATATATCAAAATTACCCAGGTTTTTTTCCTTAAATGGCTTAGGAATGAGATATTCCTTCTCTTAGCTTCTCCAGTGAGACTGCAAAGTTTCTCTTCTAATAGACTTCTTTGAATTTGGTAGGTGATTAATAAAAGTTGAACTGAATGAATCTAAGTGATGAGAATTAGGTAAGGGGTAACCCCTTTTGGTTCAGCACAAGGATACAGTGATGGCGCAGACTCCCCTGTAAAGGAATTTACAGGCCCAAAAACCTAGATTGATTAAAAAAAAAGGTTTATTGTAGGGGTTTGGAAGTAAGGATAAAGGTAGAAAGATGCCCAAAAACCTAGATTGATTAAAAAAAAAGGTTTATTGTAGGGGTTTGGAAGTAAGGGTAAAGGTAGAAAGATGCCAGGGCCAGAGCTGGTCACTGGGTAGACAGGAACCCTTACATGGCCAGAAGGATACCATGTTTGGTGCTCCTGCAAAGAGTGGGCTCCAGGGTTTCCCTTTTTATAATGGGGGCTCTTAGTGATTTTAAAGGTGAGTAGAGTCCCAGGCTCCAGGCAGGTGTTGGCCAAGGTTAGAATTGAATAGTTTTTAGATAAGGAGGAAGCTGTTTGTGGGGGTTGGGGAAACCTGAGCAGATAGTGGGGGAATGGGAAAACCCAAGTTAGCTCAAATCCAATGGGGGCTGGGAAAGCCCGGATATCATTGGAATTCAAAAGGGTGCTTTTGACCAGGATTTGTGAATCAAAGATGCTAGCTTCTTCAGCCATTGGGAGGGGGGATTGGGAATCAGAAAGGAATTTTAAAGGGACCTCAACCCACATCATAAGGGGTCTTAGAGTCTTTTAATGTAAAGAAACATATCCAAGGGATTTCTTGATTCATTTTTAAAAATTTCATTAAAGAGAATTCTCTCTGTTTAATTATATTACAGAAATGTCTTCCTTTGATGAACTTGTTTTCTAGACAAAACAGCACAAAATTAAATAAGTCAATATAAACATATACCAAAATCATTTCAAGGGGGAACACCAAAATCTTGAAGAATCAGTAAATTCCTGTTGGGAATTAAGAAGAGTGGAATTATGTGTAATAATTAGTTTAATTTTAGACATGTTAGCTTGAGAAAATTATTGGCCACCTTGGAGATTTTCAGAAAATTGTTGGAGATATGCGATAGAACTAAAGGAGAAAGAAGGGGCCAAACATGGAGTTCTGAAAATCATCTGCATAGAGATAATAGTTGAATCTGTTGGAACTGAGGAAATTTCCAAATCAGAGAAAACATAGGAGTACAAGAGTAGGTCCATTCCATCACAGAGGTAAAAATATGGATGATTATCTTGCAAAGGAGACTTAGAATGTTTGGTAAGAAAATTAGATAAAAAATATAAAGAGTAATATCATAAAAATGAAAGAGAATTCCCAAAGATAGACAGAACAACTATGTCAAATACATGATCTTGGAAAGGATAGTTAAACTATAGGTCATAAAAAGAAAATTAAATCTGAAAAAATGAAAATTTCATCATATTCTTGAATATTTTAAAATAAACATATTTCTATAAGCTATTATAACAATATATTTCAGCATAGCAGATATATAATTAATTCAAATGAAATATATAAAGCTATATAATTCAAGAAATGTCATATGTATAAGTCTGGATAGAAAAGGAATTCTTGTAATAGGAGTGAAGGATAACCAATGGATGGTCAACCTTTCTGTTGTTGCAGTTTTTATAAAGTATTACAGGCACCAGAGAAAGGACTTCAGCATGTGATCCTATGTTCTTAGGTTAGCATATACGCAATGGAAAATTTATGAAAGCATCAGGATAATAGCAGAATAAGAAAAGTAAGCATGGAGTCATAGATATTGTACCTTTGTATATCCTGTCTTTCCTGTATATAATGGATTCCCTCTTCACCTTTGCATCTTGGCATTCCTATTTTTCTTCAAAACTCAGCCTGTTACCTATTCTTAGATGCTACCATCCTCTACCAAAATACCCTTTTATTTATATTACATATGTTTATTTGTGATATTGTTTCTCCCCTCCCCCAATATAATGAAATCTCTTTAAAGGCAAAGACTCCTTCGCTTTTTTGCCATTGTATGCCCATTGCCTAATATAATGAGGGGTACAATCTGCATTTAATACTTATTAAGTGGCTGATAGTAGAGGGATTAGGTATATTCTATGAGACCATAGATCTATTACAGGATAATTTATAATTTTGAGCAGGAAGAGACTTTAGTAGACTTTCAGCTCAAACGTTATATTTTACAGATGAGGAAACTGAGGCTCCCCAAAGAATACTGACTAGCCTAATGCCCCACAAATAAGTCAGTGCCAGAGTTGGTTATCTAAATTTATTTACCCTGATTATAACCTCTGTATATTTTCTACAAAACAGCTGAATGATACTGTTTAAAAGAGCATTGGACTTGAAGAAAGGAAATTCGGATTGGATCTCATATATAATCTCAGAGACTCACTATCTTTGTAGTTCAGAACAAGTCACTAAACTCCTTCGGCTCAATTTATTCATCAGGAAGTACTTGGCATTTTAAAGTTTACAAAGAGATTTGCAGATATTTCATTTTATTCTGACAAGAATTCTGGGAGATAGGTGATATTATTACTCTACCATTTTGAAGATGAGGAAACTGAGGTTGAGAAAAGTTAAGTGACTTCTCTAATGGTTTACACAGTCTGCATAGGATTTCATCTTGTAATAAATTCTATCCAAAATGCTGGCTGCCCTTGACCTACAAAGCTCTTCAACTATCATGCTGTGGCAAACAGAAATGCTGCCCATCATTGTTTCCACAAACACAGATAAATGCATCCTAATTTGAAGTTCTGCTGCATAGAAGTAAGCAGAAATATTTAGTTGAATATTGTTTAGCTGGTATTAATGGACACAGCATATGATCAGATAGAAGTTTTTGCATGTCTACCACTCCCTCTCAAAAAGATTTCAACAGAGAAACTTAATTCTTTGGAAATGGACTAGTTTCCATATATTCATGCAGGCATGCTTGCTCTTTGCAATCCCATGACTAGTCAAAATTATCTTATTAATTATCATCCACCTATCTTATCTGTTTTAAATGGGTCCCTCTATCCAAGTGCCATTATCCTCATACTATTTTCTTGTGTCTGCCTTATACATTGTACACATAAAATATCTTTTGAATTAAGTTATATTGAATTAAATTGATGTTTTAATGGGGAAGAAGAGAGGAAAAAGAAAGGAGAGAGAAACAGAGACAGAGAGTCAGAGACACATACAAGAGATAGTGTCAGAGAGACAAAGATAGAGAAAGAGATAGAGAAAAACAGATACAGAGAGATACAGAGAAAGAAACAGAAAAACACAGAGAGAATTTTGGGCCCTGCCCAAGAAGAACAGGTCTGAAAGGTTATCTGCTGTTTAATTGTGACCAATATAAATAAGGGTAAGATGAGTATATTGGACTGCTAGGAAGGAAAAAGTCTAGAAAAAAAAAATAGGGTACTAAAATAGAGGGCATTGAAAACAGATATTCCTGACTTCAAAATGTTAAAGGTTATCCAGATCCCTCTTTGTTCTTTTGTGAATCCCTTTCTATGATTAACACAGCTATTTTCAGATAATAAAAATTAATATTTCTTCACTTTTTAAAAATTTCTGTACAATATGTCTGATTTCTTACTGTGGCATGGAAGCAGTGCTGAGTTATTTAAGAATATGCATAGAATATGTGCTAAGAATATAGCATATCTGGACAGATCCTACAAATCAAGATAGGCATGAAGCAAAGATTTAGTGATATACTGTGCTTGTTTTGTTTTTTTTTTAATTCTAAACTTTATATATACTTCATTCCTAGATAAACATTTCCAAATACAAGTTAGGAAACAAAAAAAAGTAATTGTATATTAAACTGTGAATCCATATTTCATTTAGTTTGCTTTATATATATATGTATATATATATGTATAATTCTACTTATCACTTTAATAATTAGCCTGCATGTCTGTATTTATTTACTTCTAATCTTTTCTCTGTACAACTTTTCATACTTTATTTTATGGTTCAATGATCCTGTTCTGTTGTCTTTTTTATCTTTTTTCCCTTTCTTTCTCTATTTAGCATTACCATTTCTACCTTCTTTCCCTCCACTTAGCTGCCTAGTAAAAAATTGAAAGAAAGAAAGAAAAATCACTTGTAATAAGTAATCAAAATAGTCAGTATCTATAAATGTATGCCTCCTTCCACATTGAATTCATTATCTTTCTGTCAAGAAATGAATAACATGTTCCAATGTAAACTTTTTAGAGATATGACTGATCAAATGTTTTGATCAGTCCTGAAGGTTTTCAACATATTTTTTTCTTCATAATATTGATGTCATTGTATTAAGTTATCCACAGGTTTTGCTCATGATATTCTTCCTTTAATATTTCCCAAGATTCTCTGGAATCTTGCCTTTTTTTTTTCATCTCATATGAGCACAATGATATTCTGTTAATTTATGTAACACAATTTGGTCATCCATTCCTTAATTAATGGGAACACTCTTAGGTTCGAGTTCTTTTCTTTTCCTTTTCATTCTTCCCTAGAATGGCATCAGGAAATTAATTTTCTCCCCTTCTCTCCTTGGAATCATCTTTGCAAGCCCCTTCCCCTAACAACTTTCTCTATTCTTCCTCATTCTCATATTGAATGCAATATGTTTCTATGCCATATATTTTGAGTGTGTGTATATGTATATACATTTATATGTGTGTGTATATATATATATGTATATATATTATTACTTTTTTTTGGTGTTTAAACAAGAGTAAGCTTCATCTGATGTTCACTCTTGTACTTCCTCATTTGTTTAATCTTATCATGAAGCCCAAGTAGGAGAAATGGTCAATTTTATCTCCTTCTTCCTTCTAGATCAATATAATCCTTGTTATCCTTTTCCCCCCCTCTCTTAAAATTCTCAAAACAGAATTAATTAATTAATTATATCCTCAATTTTTATTAATTATGTCCCTCAGAATATTTTGAAGACATTAACGTTCTAAAAGTATGTATTTCATCTTCCTATTAGAAATGTAGGCTATTTATAGTCATACAGTCCTTTCCCAGGGTTCAAAATATTGCCAGGTTTTATCTTTAATTTTGTGTTTGCATTTTAAAACTTCTACCCCCTTTTATCAAGAATCTTTGAAAGTCCACTATTTCCTTATTCCTTTCCCTCCCATAGGATTATAGCCAGTTTTGCAAGGTAAGATTTTTGTGGGAGTAAGCCTATATAAAAAACTTCTAAATTTAAATACAAGAGCTCTTTTCATTTATAAAACACTGATAGATTTTATGTGGTTCTCTGGTTCCTTGTTGGTTTGAACTTCTTTATTTCTGGCTCTTTGTAGTATTGTTTTAAAGTTAGGGCTATGAATTTTGACTAAAATAGTTCTTATACTTTTCATTTGGGGATTCCTTTCAGGACATGCATGATTAGTAAATTCTTTGTATTTTACTTTGCCTCATTGAGTCTTGCAAAGTTTCATTTCTATTTCTTGACACATACTTTTTTATGGTCTACAAGTAGTTCAATGACTTCTACAATAACTTACTTGTCCTACATTAACCAACTTTAGTTGCTTTTATAGCACATACATTAGATTTTATTTCCTTTTTTCAGTCTTCTGATTTTGTTATAGTATTTATTGCTACCTTAATGATTCATTTTTTATTTTTCATTTGTTTCTAATTTTCAGTGAGTCTGTTGTTCAATAAATTTATAACATTGAGTTCTAAGTATTTTATTCTCTTTCCAATTATTTTTCCTATGACTTTTATTTCATTTTCCCTCCCTTTAATTTCATTTCTTCTATGTATTCATTTTACTCTTGTGGATTTTTTTTCTTTTGAGTTCCTTTATATCAGTATTATGACTTTAATCTCTTCTTTTATATCAGAATATTTCAATCTCTCTGTATCTACTAACATTCATTAAAGTGGTATATTATCTCCTTTAATTTACTCATCATTCCAGTTTTAGCAATTTAGGAATTTGTGCTAAGGTACAGCTTAGTCTTTGCTATTTTGATTGAGATAGTAAGCCTTAGATGGTCATAACCTGGATCACCTGCATTCTTGGTTTGACCTTCTTGGGTTCAAGATCTTCTAGGTAATTGAGATTCCGATCCCATTCTCTTCATGTCTCTCTATGAACTCTCAGAACTGAATTTTATGACTCTGGAACCCTATTGGCATGGATTGTCTTGGTCTGAATGCTATCATTACCACTTGCATTCTTGCTGCTGATGGTCACTAACAAGATCACTCACAGATTCCAACTATCATGGTAATGAGGGAAAGGAAAGGGGGAACCTCATTTCTTGGCACATAGATAATCCCATGAGGTGCAGTGTCCCCTGTAAAATGAATTTACAGGTCCGAAAACCTAGATTGATAAATAAAAAGGTTATTGTAGAAATTTGGAAGTAAAATTAAGTTAGAAAGACACCAGTGACAAAGATGGCCACTGGACGGGCAGGAACCCTTACATGGCTGGAAGAATACCATGTGTTGGCTGGGAGGGCTCCTGCAATGAGGGAGTTCTGGCTCACCTCTTTTATACCCAAAAGATTGTGGGCAGTTCCAAGTTCTAGCGGGCTTTTCAGTTAGCTCAGATCAGGTGAGGGCTGGGAGAAGCTGAGCTGATAGGGGCTGGGCCCGGATATTCAAAGGGTGCCTTTGACCAGGATTTGTGAATCAAGGTCAGCCATGGATTGGGCAAGTATAAAGGAATCTTAAAGGGACCCCAACCCTCATCAGTGGGGTTTTCTTAGATGAGTTCTTTGCTCTTGCTACCTCCAATTACAAAGCTGTGTTGTTACAAGCTCCTCTCGCTGAATAATATCTTTAATTTTAGTGTGTTCCTTCTTTTGAGTATCTTCAGTTTATCCTGTATATGTCTTATTTATACATAATTGTTTTCATGTTGTCCCACTGTGACTGTGAGTAATTTTTAAAAAATTTATTATAACTTTTTATTGACAGAACATGTGCCTGGGTAATTTTTTACAATTTTATCACTTGCACTCACTTCTGTTCCAACTTTTCCCTTCCCTCCCTCTACCCCCTCCCCTAGATGGTAAGCGGTCTTATACATGTTAATTACATTACAGTATATCCTTGATACAATATATGTGTGAAGAACCGAACAATTGAGAGTAATTTTTTTAAAGGAAGGAATTTTTTTTTTTTGTCTTTCTTTGTAACCCCAGAGTTTAGTACACTGCTTGTCACATAGTAAACAGTTAATAAATCTTTTACTTGACTTGATTTTGGTCAATAGAATAGATAGAATAGAAGGCTTCCATCATGTTTTCAAGTAAGTGTGCTAATTTTTCTGGAAGTCCCCTTTCTTATAGTTCATAGGCTACTGGTTAGCTTTTTGTGTGGTTCTTGGGTTTTTGACAATTAATGTAGGTTCTCATTGGATTTCTTGATTATTACTCAATGCCATGCTAATTTTAGGTTTTCAGTGGAGTAGGTATGGGGGACAACTGATTTTTTGCCTCCATTTAGGCATCCATGTTGGACAAGAATATGTTTGTTTTCCTTGGACCAACTAAATAATGCAAAGTATTCATCACAAGGAGATTCAACATGAGATGATTCTCTTTTCTTTATATCATATCTGTTATAATTCAAAATGATAATATGAGTGAGTACACATTAGGTTGGTGGAGATTTTAAAGCTAATTGGGACACACATGGCTTGAACTCATGACTTGGATAATATAGTATCTGAAATTCTTCAAGAGTTCTATTTAATTTCTCATAAAACAAATGTGTGATTGAAACAGGTTTTGCTTTCTGGTCTTTCCTAGATTACTTATACCTGGAAAATTGTCTCTGAAAAATTGTCTTAAGAGAAAGCCAAACTAGTGGGCTTTTTCATCATTGTGAGATTCTACTTAACTCTCCCTCCCCCCCCCCATTCCTTTTCATTACATATAACAAGGCACATTATTTAACACAGGAATAGAAGCTGTTGTTTGCAAAGCACTTTATACTTGAGTTATTTAAGGCAGAAATTATTTGGAAGCCTGAATATTTTCTTTCTTTCTTTCTTTCTTTTTTTTTTTTTTCTGAGGCTGGGATTAAATGACTTGCCCAGGGTCACACAGCTAGGAAGTGTTAAGTGTCTGAGACCAGATTTGAACTCAGGTCCTCCTGAATTCAAGGCTGGTGCTCTATCCACTGCGCCACCTAGCTGCCCCCGAAGCTTGAATATTTTCTAAGACCTGGACAAATGCAAATATATGTCTATATGTATGTATGTATGTGTATATATATATATATATATATATATATATATATATGGTATAAGATATAATATGTTGTGATATGATATGACATATAATATATGATATGCCAAGGATTTATACCTTTAAATTCAGGCTAAGATTGTTATCTGAATGTTTCATCAATAGTTAGGTTTTGCAGTGGATAGAGTGCTGAACTTGGAGTCAGGAAGACTTGAATTCAAATGTGGATTAGACACTTATTAGCTATGTGACCCTGAGCAAATCACTTAAGTCTGTATGACTCAGTTTTCTCAACTGTAAGTTGGAGATAATAACAGTACCTAACTTCCATTGCTATTGTGAGGATCAAATGTAATAAACTTATAAAGTGTTTAGCACAGTGGTTGGCACATAACAAATGCTATATAAATGCTTATTTGGCCCCTTTCCCAGTACCTGTACTGACACATCAAGTCAGTTTTGCCACTGAGATGTAATTGACTTTAGGACAGATTAACTTTGAGAGACAAATGAACTCTCAAAAACAGAGCATCCAGTAGAGAGATTGTTATTTTTTAAAGGATGTTGCAGAGTTGTTGTTATACTTGCAAGATCATTTAACTTCATCATATGGTGATTTTCAAAAGTTCAAAAACTGCTAAACAAACAAGAAAAAAATTCAGATATTTAAACATTCTGCCTCTGAAAAAAACTATTTAAACATTTCTCATTTCTTCATAGTTTACATTCACAAAGATTTGTTTGTATAGTAAAATTGCATTTATCCAGCTTCCTAACAACTAGAAAGTTCAAATAAGCAGATTAACATATTTTAGAAGTTCCTATGTAAGAATCTTTCCAAAGGTTAATTTGTAATTCCCCTTTTATCTCATTGAAAAAACAAATGACCTGAAAAATAGATTCAGAAGTGATAATTCAAGAATGTTTGGATGAACTAAAGGCCATGATCAAAAAAAGAGCCTAAGCATCATCTTTCAAAAATTATGAAGGAAGACATTATTATATACTAGAACCACAGGGGAAAATAGGAATTGAAAAAATCCACTGATCATCTCCTGAAACAGATCCCCAAATTGAAAATTTCCAGAAATATTATGGCCAAATTCCAGAGCTCCCAGGTCAAGGAAAAATATTTCAAGTCACCAGAAAGAGACAATTCAAATATCATGAAACTACAGACAGAATAACACACAAGATTTAGCAATTTCTACATTAAATGAGTAGAGGGCTTGGAAAATGGTATATGTAGATTTACAAGGAAAAAAACCACCTACCCAGCAAAACTGAGCATAATACATTAGGGGAAAAATTAACAGGCAATAAAATCAAAAACTTTCTATTATTCCTGATGAAAAGACCACAGCTAAATAGAAAATTTGACTTTCATTCAAAAAGCAAGAAAAGCACAAAAAAGTAAACACAAAAGATTAATCGTGGGAATATACTGGGAGAAGGGGAAAAGAAAATTAAAATATGATAATTCATATCACAAAAAAGAGATTTAAAGGAAGAGCTTTAATAGTGGGGGGGATGAGAAGATGAGCAAAAGTTCTATCAGAATTGGCTCAAAGAGGGAATAATATGCACATTCATTTGGGTATAATGATATATCTTACCCTATAGGACAATAGAAAGGAAAGAGATAAAAAGGGGAGATATTTCTAGAAAGAGGTGGCAGAAAGGAGGATAAGAAAAAATAATTGTCAAAAACAAAACACATTTGAGGATGCAGAGGGTAAAAACAAAGAGTGGGATAAATGTTGGAAAATAAAAGAAGGAAATACACAGTAATTTTAACTATGAAAAACATTTTACAGCAAATTTTTGTGATAAAAGCCTCTTTTCTGAATACATGGATAATTGAGTCAAATATATTAAAAAAAAACAAAAGCCATTCCACAACTGATAAGTTGACAAAGGGCATAAAGTAGTAGTTTTTAGATGAAATAAAGCTATCTATCATCATGTTAAAAAAAACACTCTGGTTCACTATTGATTAGAGAAATAAATTCAAAATAACTTCTGAGATACCATGTCATATCTATAAGATTGACTAATATGATGGGGGAGGGGAATGACAAATGGTTGGGAGAATTGAATCTTATTCATTGTTGATGGAATAATGAATTGATTCAACCATTCGGGAGAACAATTTAGAACGATGCCCAAAAAGCTATAAAAATCATTCTTGCCCATTGACCAAATAATATCACTACCAGTTCTATATCCCAAAGAAGTTTAAAAGGGTGGATGGGAGGGAGGGATAACTTGTAAATACAAATATATTTATAGTAACTCTTTGTGTTGGTAAAGAATTGGAAATTGAGAGGATGCCCATTAATTGGGAGATGGGGTGATTAAGCTGTAGCATATGATTGTGATGAAATACTATTGTACCATTAAGAAATTATGAGCAGGATACTCTCAGAAAAACCTGAAAGGACTTATATAAATTTATACAAAGTGAAGTGATCACAACCAGGAAAACATTTTATATGGTAACAATAATATTATATTATATTCAACTGTGAATGACTTAGCTATTCTCAGCAATACAATGATCCAAGACAATTCTGAAGGACTTATGATGAAAAAATGTTATCCAAGAAATAACAGAGCCTGAATTGAAGCATTCTATTCTTTCATTTTTTTTATTTATCTGTGTTTTCTTCTATATCATAACTAATATGGAAATATATTTTGCATGACTGCATATGTATAATTAATATTAAAGTGCTTGCCTTCTCAATGAGAGGGCTGTGAAAGACAAAATTTGGAATTCAAAATTTAAATAAAATAAATATTAAAAAAATTTACATGTAATTGAGGAAAATAAAATAGTTCATTTAAAAAATAAAAAAACAGCAAATTTTAAAGTTTTATATAAATGCTATTTATTATTATTATTATTAGCAGTGACAGCAGCAATAATAATAATAATAATAACAATCTCCAGGTTTAGAATTCTATCCACTTCACCACTTAGAATTAAAATTAATTTCATCTATGTGTACACACACACACATATGCACATAGACACATTCACAGAGAGTTATAGATATTTATAGTTATAGATTATAGATGCATATATACTTACCTATCTCTATAGTTAGGACTTGGGTCTTGGTAAAGACCAGGTTTTCTAGTTCTTAAACAAGTATAGGAAAATAAATTGGTATTAAATTATTGAAAGAATAGATAACTAATGTATGTATGTATGAATGAAACATTTCTGTTAGTTAATAGCATCATACATCATAACAGAACTTACCAATGCTAATTGACCACATTATATTTGCATATTTATGTGTTATGGATGCATGTCAAATTTATGGACTTAAATTTATGGATTTAAAATTTAACTTATGGTCCCATTTGATAACCTGTTTTTTGTTTTTTTTTCTTCAGTTTTAATTATATATTCTCAGCAAGTTTCTAGTGGGAAAAAAAAGAAGAAAAAAAGATCAGGCAAAAAAAATTAGAGGAAGAAGTAGCATAATACTGTAAAAACTAATCAAGATAATAAGTAAATCTGAAATTCAGCATATCCACAGATATTCTGCATTTCTAGTTCCTTCTTCTATGATCTTTAGAAAACCAGAAGCCTGAGGGACGATTTTGGGAAGATGTTAGAAAAGTCAGAAAAGTTTAAGCTCTCTAGATTTTCCCCACAAAAAGAACAAAATTGTGCCACAGGGCAAACATAGATCAGTGAAAAATGGATAAGGATTAGGGCAAAACAGGGATCTTTCTGAGACAACCTGAGAAAACTGAAGAGAGACCCCTGATTTAGGGTGATGTGAAATATAAACACTTCCAGGCTAGCTCAGCTGAAATAATAAGGGGGGAATTCTGGGGCTAGTTGGATTGCTGGGTAGGCTCAACACAAACCACAGGAATTTTCACTTTCAGAATAGCAAGAGGAGTTGGGCATCTGAGTCCAGGAAGACTGAGGGAACCTCAACTGATCAGGAACACCAGGCCCAACTGTACTGCTGAGATCCAGCCCTGGGCGAGAAGGAACAAGCACAGTACGAAGAGAGGTGGGGCAGGGATGCAGGCCCTTGCTCTATAGTAGAGTTTTTTGTTTGAAGTTCCTGGTTAGAAGAGAAAGCTGAAGCTTGAGGCACCTTCTCCCACTATCCCAGGATTAGAGGTACTTACACTAATAATACTAATAAAAATGAATAAAGAAAGAACCCAACATCAGAAAGTTACTAGGGGAATAGGGAAGACCAGACTTCATTCTCAGAGGAGGACAGTGAAGGAAAAAAAATTTTTCTACCCAAAATGAAACATTAAATGGCCACCTGCCTAGAAAAAATTTATAGAAGAACTCAAACAAACAAACAAACAAACAAACAAAAACTCCTTAAAAAATCAAATGAGAGAGATTGGGAAAAAAAAAAAAAAAAAAAAACTGGGATAGGAGGAACAATAAGAACCATCCAAGAAAAACAAATACATTCTGAAAAGAAAGTAAACAAACTAGAAAAGTAGATTCTGAATTGTAAAAAAGATCATAATTCTTTAAAAATTAGAATTGGGCAAGGGGAATACAATGAAGGTATAAAAGACTAAGAAATAATAAAACAAATTATAAAGAATTAAAAAGTAGAACAGAATGCAAAACATTTTATAAGAAAAAACAACAGATCTGAAGAACAGATCAAAGAGAGAAGACAAAAAATAATTGGGCTACCTGAAATTTGGATTAAAAAAAATAATATTGACACAGTAATACAAGAAATAATCAAAGAATATTGTCCTTTAGTGATTGAATACAAGAGGAAAGTAGAAAAAAAAAAAAAAACCACCCACCAATCACCACCTCAAAAAGAAAAAACATGGATATCTTATTGCCAAATTTGGAAACACCCTGATTAAAGAGAAAATTCTACAAGAAACAAACAAACAAAACAATTCAGATATTCTGGAGTTACAATTGAGTTCTATACAATTCTAATTGTATAGCTACAATTAGTAACTATAATAGTAGTTTGCAGTAGATTGCAGGTCCTGGAATAATACATATCAACAATCAAAAGAATTATGCCAAAATATCATATCTAGCAGTGGAAAATGGAGAGTCAAGTAACCTGCAGATTTTTAGGACTTTATCTTAATCAAACCTGAAGTTATAGAAAATTTAACATAGAAGAGCCATCATCAAAGACTAATTTCAAGGACAAATTTTTTGTTTTTTACATGGAAATATATAACATATGTTTAAGCTTAGCATCAGTAATTGGATAGCTCAAAAGTAAGATTGGGGCAGAGCTCACCCTGATTCTTCAAAAAAGCAAAATTTTCTAGAAAAAGGTAAAACCCACACAGAGGCATCGGAGGACAGAGGAGGGCTGGGAATTTTGAAAACCTACTCACATCAGGAATGAGTTAATTAAGGAACAATTCACACACACACATATACATATTTATGTATACAATATGAAGGATGTAGCACTCTCCAAAATGTATAAAAAATAAGGAATAAAGGCACAGGATAAGGTGATATATACAAGGGCATGTAGTTGTATGGTAAAGGGATAAGGTATGTAGATTGATGAGAAAGGTATAAAGAGGGAGAGGAAGAATGGGGAGAGAAGATAAACAGAGGGATACATGAGGTTAAGTAATAGCAACACAAGTTAAGGAACGGAATTAAAATAAAAGGGTTAGCAGGGAATAGGAAATAAAAGATATACACAAATAGCACAAAAAGTATCAGGAGTAGAATTTATTAGAAAAAAATAGGGCTACTAATCATTGATCTTGGACAAAGTCAAATTTATAAATTCAGTCAAGAGAGAAATTTACATTATATGCCAGGCAAAAATTATCATTTTAGATGCATATTTATATATGTGTAAATGTATATGTGTATGTCTGACTACATATATGTGGATATATAAGTATATGTATATGTGTGTATAGATAGATGTATATATGTGGGAGTTGAGTATATATTATATGTATATATATAAACACAATGTTTTAAATTTTTTTCCTTTTCTGCCTTTCTTTTTCTATTTTTCTTATTTTGTAGTTAGTTTAAAATAAATATATATATATTTTTTAAAGAAATAAAGAAAATCAGAAGTTTGGGGGTAATAATGATGGGAAATACATGGATTTAAATTCTACCTCTAATATATACTAATTGAGTGATTCCTAGCAAGTCATTTAACATCTCTCTCAGTGTCCTTGCCCCTCTTAGACTGATTGTGTGTGTGTGTGTGTGTGTGTGTGTGTGTGTGACTATGTTGCCTCATTTTCCCTAGTCTTAATCATTAAACGGGCTTTGTCTTGACAAATTGAGACCTGAGAAGGCCTTAGCTTTAAAAGACTAGTCTCCACTGTATCCAATGCTATCTCTAATCTTGCTTATCTATATATTGTCACTGGACTCAGATGACTCTAGAGGAGAAAGTGATACGGGTGACTTTGAATGGCCCCTCATTTACAGTCAATTCATTTGCTACTCATGACAACACCTTCCTGAAGAAATAGTCCTCTTAGAGAACAAAGGATAAACAACAACCTGTGAGATGTAGTAGCTGCCCTACTGGAAACCTAATTAACCAGTTTTAGTTGGGCAACACCTTCCCTCCCTCCCTTCCTTTCTTTTCTTCTTCTTTTCCTCCCTCTTTTCCTCCCTTCCTCTCTCCTTCCCTCCTTTAGTCCCTTTCTCCCTTGCTTCCTTCCTTATTTCCTTCTTTCCATCCTTCTTTTTTTCCCTCCCTCCTCTTTCACACAAAAGACACTGAAAAAAAACTATAGCGTGTTGGAGAGACAGCTACAATGGATAGAGTATAAAACAATGAATCAAGAAAACCTGAGTTTGAATTTTACCTATTATCATTGTTATTGGGAAAGTAAGATTGTAAGTCACCCTTAAGGTCAGATTTCACTTCTCTCCATATTTCATTCTGAACTTCCTCTATTATGACTCAGAAAATCCTTCATTCTGGAAATTTGTTTCATCCCTGGAATTCAGACAACCTAAGCCCTCTGCCCTAGAAGCATTTCTCTATAATTGAATTGCTCTTCCCAGAACCTTCATTTAAGGAGATTTCCCAGATCGTCCATGTCTTCATTTTTCTCGAGATTGCACACCAGTCATTCTCTATCATATCTTGAACCTGGTACATTCATCTCACGACACATTTTTCTTTTCAACTCCCTTTTATGGTCTTCTTTCAGAATATGTTTCTTGAGAGAAGAGGCTATCTTTCTACTTGTACTTAAAAAAGTTAGGTGGCTAAGTGAATTAAATTTAGAGTCAAAGGTGGCTCAGTAGATTGAGCACCAAGTCTACATAGTCAAGATGATCTGATTTCAAGTCTGGTCTTAAATATTTACTAGTTATGTAACTCTGGCAATTAAGTCTTTTCTGCATCAGTTTCTTCAACTATTAAAAAAAGGGGAAAATAAAAGCCCCTACCTTCTAGGATTATAGTGAGGATCAAATGAGATAACATTTGTAAACACTTAGAATTTAGTGGTAATATTTAATAAATGATTAATTTTTTTTTTTAATCTACCATGTCCTCTCCCAGTTTTCTCAATCAATAAACTTAGTGGTTCCTATCAACTCAGAGTTAATACAAAGCCTGTTTGATGTTTAAAAAAAAACAACCTTTTATAATCAAGTCCCACCTTTCCCTTCTTCTAACACCTTTTATCACCCCTACACACATACATGTTCTTCTAAACAAGGAACTCCATCTCTCAGCTCTAGGCAATTTCTCCAGCTATTCTCTATGTCTTGAATGTTTTCCTTCCTCATCTCTACCTTCCAGCTTCCCAACTCCTCTCAATCCTAATTCCTTCCCTTTGTTAATTATTTTGTATTTATTCTGTATATAGCTTGTTTGTGTGTTTGTGTTTGTGTTTGTGTGTGTGTGTGTGTGTGTGTGTATAAAACTTGTTAGCTTGTCATTTCCTTCATTAGAGTGTGGCTTCTTGAGGACAGGGACTAATTTTTTTATTTCTATTTGTAACTCTAGCATTCAGTAAAATGTTGGGGACATAGTAGGCATTTAATTAATGCTTATTGACTAACTGAATGAATATTTTATTCCCAGCTTATCGCTCTTTGACACATAATAATTTGTCACATAATAATATCACATAATAACTTTATTATAAGTTGGAAAAATACCAAGTACTCATGAATAGGCCGAGTGAATATAATAAAAATGACAATTTTACCTAAATTAATTTAATAATTCAGTGCCATATCAGTCAAACTCCCAAGAAATTATTTTACAGAGCTAGGAAAAAATAATAACAAAGTTCATCTGGAAGAATAAAAAGTCAAAAATCTCAATGGAATTAATGATAAAAAATGCAAATGAAGATGGCCTAGCTGTACTTGATCTAAAACTATATTATAAAGCAGCTGTCATCAAAACCAATGGCACTGGCTAAGAAATAGGGTAATCGAGTGGAATAGGTTAGCTTCACTGGACAAAATTGTCAATAACTATAGCAATCTAGTATTTGACAAACACAAAGACTCCAGCTTTTGGAATAAGAACTCACTGTTTGACAAAGACTTCTAGGAAAATTCTAAACTAGTATGGAGGAAATTAGGACTCGACCCATACCTAACACCATATACCAAGACAAGGTTGAAATGGCTTCATGATGTAGACATAAAGAATGATATTATAAGCAAATTAGAAGAACATAGGATAGTTTACCTCCCAAATCTGTGGAGGAGAAAGGAACTTGTGACCAAAGAAGAGCTAGAGATCATTATTGATCACAAAATAGATAATTTTGATTATATTAAGTTAAAAAGTTTTTGTACAAACAAAACTAATTAGAAGGGAAGCAATAAACTGGGCAAACATCTTTACATTGACAGGTTCTGTTAAAGGCTTAATTTCTAAAATATATAGAGAATTGACTCAAATTTATAAGAATGCAAGCCATTCAGCAATTGATGAATGATCAAAAGATATGAACAATTTTCAGATGAAGAAATTGAAGCTATTTGTAGTCACGTGAAAAAGTGCTCTAAATTACTATTGATCAGAGAAATGCAAATTAAGACAACTCTGAGGTACCAAGACACACCTCTCAAATTTGCTAAGATGACAGGAAAAGACAATGGTGAATGTTGGAGGAAATGTGGGAAAATTGTTGGTGGAGACAGCCATTCTGGAGAGCAATTGGGAAGTATGCTCAAAAAGTTATCAAACTGTGCAAACCTGTAGTATACTCAGAAAGGGTGTACTTGAATCTAAAACAGCAGTTAAGTACCTACTAGGTGTGAGATGGTGGTTCTCTAAGCACATACTTGATGTAATGATGTGGTCAATTTAGATGGCGTATACTTAGGGTAATGTTGTGATGTAATATTCTACAGCTGCACATGCTCAGTGTAATGTTATAATGTAGTCATGGTGGGGTATTTAAGGGAATCCCAGTGAGGGAGGGCTCTCTCAATCATCTCAGGCACCGAGAAGACTTCAGGCTCCAGATTCCAGAGTCCAGACTCCATCTTTGACCAGCTATGTAGTGGCTGCTCTCCTGTCACCTTCACTTCACTCCCCCATTAAGCCTAAAGTCTCGGGCTGATTCCAAGGCCCACCAGAGAGTTAGCCTGCACATTACACATACACTTTGATCCAGCAGTGTTTCTATTGGGCCTATATCCCAAAGGGATCTTAAAGAAGGGAAAGGGACACATATGTTCAAAAATGTTTGTGGCAGCCCTCTTTGTAGTGGCTACAAATTGGAAACTGAGTGGATGCCCATCAGTTGCAGAATGGCTGAATAAGTCATGATGTATGAATATTATAGAATATTATTATTCTATAAGAAATGATCAAGAGGATAATTTAAGAGATTTCAGAGAATTACATGAGCTGATGCTGAGTGAAATGAGTGAAATGAGAACATTGTACACAGTAACAACAAGATTATGTGATGTTCAATTATGATGGATATGGCTCTTTTCAACAGTGAGGTGATTCATGCCAATTCCAATAATCTTGTGATGGTGAGAGCCATCTACACACAGAGAAAGGACTATGGGAACTGAGTATGGATCACAACATAACATTCTCACTTTTTTTGTTTTGTTCACTCGTATTTTTTTATTAATTTTCTTTTCTTTTTGATCTGATTTTTCTTGTGCAGCAAGATAATTGTATAAATATGTTTACATGTAATGAATTTAACATATATTTTAACTTGAATAACATATATTGCATTGCTTATCATCTGGAAGAGGGGATAGGGGAAGGAGGGGAAAATTTGGCAAAAAAGGCCAACAAGGGTCAATGTTGAAAAATTATCTGTGCATATGTTTTGAAAATAAAAACTTTATTTAAAAAAAATCTCATTGACTTTTTGAAGTGATCCTTTCCATTTTTGTGATCACTGCTTTATAAGATAACATTTAATGAATTATTTTATTGAATTCACTGAACTGAAGGAGACTGTCTTAATTGGCTCACTGAGAGGTCTCCTTTTAACCCCCTCCCCCACTCTCTTAAAAATGCTTTGGGAAGTTCTAGAATATTCCTCCAAAGCCCAACTCTTATTATATAATATAGTATAACATAGTAGCAAATTTCTTCATTTTACTTGCTATAAATAAATATAATATTTAATCCTTATAATCATATCCTAACATTCACCCATGTTTTATGATAATTACATACGTGGCTAATACCTGATAAAATTATATGGTAATCAGAATTAAATATATTCTTTATTTTCCCCTTTGTCTCAATATCCGCCCTTCTGTACTTTTAGTCATCTGTTTCCTTTAGTCAACAATATCCTGGACTTCTTTGAACTAATTGTCCCCATGAGAATTAAAGACCAATACCATATATAGAAATGCTGCTCAACAAACTACGAATGAAGTTCCGTTTTATGTCAGTCAAGTTTTAAAATAACAAAATACATGAGAGATTCAGCATGACATAAAAGAAAGTCTGAGTGAGGGAAAAGAAGGTGGAAGACCTGGGTTCATGTGCTAGTTCTGATGCATACTGATTATATGAAGCTGGACAAATATCTTAATGGCTTAGTATTACAAGCAATTGTATAATGAGAAAATGGCAAGCAGGCACCCACCCGCATGACTAGAGAGATTTTTGTTTTTCTTTTTCCCAATGGGAAAACCTTCCACCAATGAAATCACATATCCAGTCCCCACTGAAAATAAATATGTGTATGACATATTTTATACCTTTGTCTAAACAATGTAGAGTGTTTTTGGTTTGCTATGTGAAAAAATGCCTTAATTTCTCTAGTTTTATGATTCATTGAAAGTGAACTTAGGGGTCAGCTAGCCATCTGCTAACACATGACAAAATTCCTTTGTGATATCCCAATCTTTGCTTGGCCTTTGACATTGACAGAGAACACCCTCAGGGAGGCCACTTTACTTTTATTCATATCTAATTTCTAGAAACTTCCTCTTTATGTTAAATAAGAATCCATCACCTATTGTCCTATTTTTACATTCTAGAGCCATGTAAATTAATTCTAATGTTTTGTCTACATAACAATCCTTGGTATACTTTAAAACTGAAAGCCCACAGAATATATTTCACAGCACACACACAGAGACACACCAGAATACTGAGAGAAGACACTAGAGTTTAAAACCTAAGCCATCTGGCTCCTTTAAGCCTCCATAAAAACAAATTATGAAAAAAACTGGCCATATAGATTCTAGACTTTTTTCTAATCATGCAAGTCATCAGTCTCAAGCTTCATGAATAACATAGCACTTGAGTTGAGTCCAGAAGTTGTAATGGGCCAGAACTCTGGAGAAATATACTTGAGACAAGGATTCTTAAACAAGGTGTTAACTCAGTGGAATTGATAAGACAATGGTTATCTAGTTTAACAAGGTGATTGTATTGTTCTCTAGTTCAGTATGATTGAATTAATCTTACAACAAATAATAGTTCCCTTGTGATGTAATGATTGGATTATACTCAGTATGATTTAATTGTAATAGAATATTTAAGAGGTCAGTCAGACCTAAAGGAGGACTAAGAGACTTGAAGACAGAGATCCTAGTGGTGGCTGGGTTGGCCTTCTTCATTTCTACACCAAGATCAAGGCCCGTTTGAAGGTCCCCCAGAAAGCTAGCTTGGCCCCAGGTGAAGGAGACAGACTGTGAAGTAGATAATAAAGACTTCGGACTTTATTTCTAACTATCCTAACTTTATTCAACTATTCTTGTGGTGATTATTCTGCTGAAACCAAGGCCCATAGGGAGGACTTACCAAGAGTTACCCAGAACATTACATCTGTGGTTTGATTTGTCCTGGAGACACATGGAGATATTTAGTACATAATGGTATGAGATAAAGAGGCTCAGCTATATAACTCAGCATACATGCACCTTCTCTGTTTTCTATCTGCTTAATGAATACTGAAGAAACTTTTGATTTATGGTTGATCTGTAACTGATTTTGCATATAAAAGGTATTAATCAAACCAACTGGTCTCTCTACTTCCTTGGAGGTCATCAAGGCAATATTTTTTTCAAATGTCTGAATGGAAGTACTAGCAGCCAACTCTTCCCATTCAAGAAAAACAAGAAGTCATGAGCAAGTGACATACTATTTTCCATCTCTGTTATATTTAATTCTTTTCACTTCATTTTTTTTTTTATTCTTTTCATTCTAGGTGTGATAGAGATAGAATGGATGAGGTTACAACCTTTAAAATTTCAAGAAATCAGGAGGAACAGGGATCCAGAAACAGAAGTTCATACTACAGTTTACTGGCACTGAGACTATTGAGGCATGGACTTGGAAGAAAAAACTTTCTAGCAGAGAGTGGATGTATGGCAGCAAGGGAAAAACTTACAGGGGATATGCCATATTGGGAAATAAATTTGATAGAACACATAGTTTGTAATAATCCATTCAAAATTGGAATCATGGTTCCTTGAAGAATGAGGTGGTAGGGAGAATATTATACTTTTACTATTGGGGAAAATGAATTGTTTTTATGTCCTTGTAATAACTTCTTACATATCCCTTTTAAAAAAATCTAATTGATATTAACTAGTTCAGTTAATAGTAGGGAACTAATTCCTGGATCAATTTATGATATAGGAAAGGTACTAACTATAATTTGTGATTGATATTAGTGAGAATATACCAGAATAGTGATTTCAAATACATAAACTTAAAATCCTATAATCCTTTAAAGTAGCTGTAGAATCCTGAAGTGAGATAATTATTTAGTTAGCTTCTTTTTAGCACCCAGATTTTTAGCATAAAATGAAACTAAGAACCTTAAGAGTATATGTAAGCCATTTGTGGGACTTAATCTGGAATAAAAATTGGATCTTTCATAGATATGGGGACCCAGTAGAGAGATTCTTTACTCAAGACTTTAGTTATTGGATCTTCCCATTTTGAAATGTACTCTGAGAAACTGATATTATTTTCTAAAAGAAGAATAGGTTGCTTGAATAATGGTAGCATGATGTGGATCTAGAATATCAATGAGGTATGATGAGTATGTCATCACTTCTTCCTGCTGTCAAGAAATGAAAAGGCCTGAGAGATGTCATTAAATACTGGAGATGGTGACCATCTAGAGAAAATACACTTCCATGAATAGAAGAAGATGGAGTGTATGTGAGAAAGCTTTTAATATGAACCAAGAGATAACTGTAGAACGGGATGTATAGTGGACACAATCAAGAACAATGACAGACTGCTATGAGGAATATAAGAGATGAAACTAAAATGAATGAAGATGACTAGTAGGTCCATGACTACTAGAGTATTGTTTCTGTTTTCTTGATTGTTGTCTCCTATGCATTAGTAGTCACCTCACCTTCCATTTTCTATTATATATCTGTTGTCTTCAAAAAGAAATAACTATAATACATAATATTTGCATCAGACTTTAAGATTTGCTAGATATTTCATAAATATGAACTGATTTTATCTTCATGACAACTCTGGCAAATAGATGTAATTTTGAAAAAGTTAGATACCTCAAAAAGCAAGTGCCATTTTAAAATTTTAATTTGGGCATTATTCTATTTTGGATGTCTTTAGATGGACCCATTTGATGTACCCTCTTTTAGATCATGGCTACTAAATGTGAATGTCCCTCAAAGTTTTGTCCTGTGCTTTTTTCTCTTCATCCTAGGATCTTCATTATCCTTAACCCCTATATTTAAGTTATTGTCATGGCCTGTTGCTTTCACCTTTGCAGCATCTATTGATTATCTTTTCTATTCTCTTACTCTGCCACTGTTCTAGTGCAGGACTTCACACTTCATTCCTGGTTATTGTAATAGTCTGTGGGTGGATCTGCCTGCCTCAGGTTTCTTCTTATTTGAATCTATTCTCCAGTCAGCCACTAAAATT
Source organism: Sminthopsis crassicaudata (assembly GCF_048593235.1). NCBI lineage: Eukaryota > Metazoa > Chordata > Mammalia > Dasyuromorphia > Dasyuridae > Sminthopsis > Sminthopsis crassicaudata. The sequence continues at coordinate 560,545,022 of NC_133619.1, forward strand.
ATTTTCTTAAAGCACAGGTTCAATTATGTTACTTCTTTACTTGATAAACTCCAGTGTGTTCCTATTTCTTCCAAAATCAAGTATAAAAGTCTTTGTTTGATATTCAAAGCTCCATATAACCTTTTATCCTCATGTCTTTCCAGTCTTCTTAATACCTTACTCTCCAAGTTCCCTTCCATTCATTGATACTGGTCTCCTGGTTTCTAAATTTTTAAAAAAAATATTCTCCATCTCTAACTTCTGGCTATTTTTTTCTGTTTCCTATGAATAAACACACTCCCTTTTCCACTCTAACTACTGATCTCCCTAGATTCCATTATATGTTTGATAAAAATCTCACTTGCAGAAAACTTTCTTTAGCCTTAATTTTAGTGCCTTACTTCTATAATTACTTTCTTTTTATTCCATAAATAGTTTGTTTCATACACCTTTCTTTGTATGTTATCCACTTCATTAGACTGAAGGTTCTTTGAGGTTAAGGACTGTCTTTTGTCTCTTTTTGTATCCTCAATATTTAGCATGGCATTTGATAGTGCTTAATATTTGTTTACTGATTTATAGAATGATTTCTTACATTTTCACAATATAAACTTGTCCTATGACAGAAGAACATCATTGCTGAATGGATGCTATTTTTTAAAAAATATTATTATTCAACATTATTTACATAACCAATTTTTACTTTACTTATCTTTTTTTCCTTTTGTAAAAGCCACAATGCTTGAGTCATGTGAGAAGGAAAGGGAATACATATTTATATATTTATTTATTTTAAGTTTCTTTTTTTCCCCAATGGAAACAAGACAATGATATTTTATTAAGTATGTTTTATGTTCCAGGTATCATTTTTTTTAATATAAATCTTTTTTTTTTGAAACACATGCATAGACAATTTTTAATATTTATCCCTGAAAAACCCTGTGTTCTAAAATTTTTCTCCCTCCCTTCTCTTTACTCCTTCCCTAAACAACAAATAATCCAATATATGTTAAACATGTGTAATTCTTCTACACATATATCGTGCTGCAAAGGACTGGAAGCACGACTTACCAGCTGAAGAGAATCTGGAGTTTCAGAGGAAAGGTCAGCTCCCAGGGGAGGAAGAAGAGAGGCCAGCGCAGACAGTGGGGTAGTGGCACACTGCACCGGTCGCGCTAGGGAGGGCTCTGGGATCAGAGAATCCACCAAGATAAAAGAATCTGGCACAGGCTGTTAGCTCTTCTCTGCTTATAAAACAGCAGTTCAGAAGAGAAATCTAAGCCACTTTAAAATTTAAAACTAGATTGGATCTTCCCGGATCCCAGGGGTGACTCAGCAGATCTCGGCACTGGGGGTGTGGCCAACATAGGCAATCCAGGCTTTTACCTCGGGGTAGTTAAGAGACTGAAGAGTGGGCAGGGCGGTAACTCATAGTGCCTGGCTTGGCTGGCTGGAGGCTGTGGAACGGAAGTCCCAGAGAAGCGGAACCTTTGACCTAGGGACCGCGGTTTCTGGCAGACACTACCCAGTTTGAGCGCAGGGGCTTTCACGTCACCTGCTGCAGACATCCACGCCTGACCAGGACACATAGGCTAGGCTTTGAGTTGCCTTTACTGTTCAGTCTCAACCTCAGGGAAGCCGCTAAAACACAGCGCCCTCAAAGCACAGCAGTGCTGATCACCTCTGAGGCACTTCCAGGGAGGGGGTGGGGAACTCTCTCCCAGAGCTCTCTCTTAGCTCAGGCACAGGGTCCGCTACATCCATCCAGTCTGGGAGGAAGCTGGTAAAGAAATAAATAAATAATTCCTACCCCAGGGACAGACCCCAAAAGATTTTTTAAGTATGAGCAAGAAGCCCAAAAAAAACATAGATTCCCTCTACACAAAGAAAGAGCGGGTATCCAACCCCGAGGAAGTTAACAGCAGAGAGTCAGCAGATAACAACCTAAAGGGGAACGATTCCTGCCCCCCATCACATAACTCTCTCCTTGAAGAGACTATTAAAAAGTTAAGAGAGTTTGAAGAAAAATGGGGAAAGGAAAGAGAAGCTATGAAATTGGAGTTGGAAAAAATAAAGAATTCACAGGAGATGCAGGGAAACAAAATTAGTGAATTAGAAAAGGTAAAAAAATCACAGGAAAGTAGGATTTCTGAATTGGAGAAGATAAAAAAGTCTCAAGAAAATAGGATTTCTGAATTGGAAGAAGAAAATAATTCTCAAAAAAAAATTAGGGAAATGGAAAAAAATTCAATAGAGCAAAATAACTCATTTAAAAATGAAATTGGGCATTTACAAAAAGAACTAAAAACTGTGAATGAAGAAAATAACTCCTTAAAAGTCAGGATGGAACAAATAGAAATGAATGATTCATTGAGAACCCAAGAATCAGTCAAACAAAACAAAAAAAAAAAAAAAAAATGAAAAGCTGGAGAATAACGTCAAATACTTACTGGGAAAATCTATAGGCCTGGAAAATAGATCTAGGAGAGATAATCTGCGGATCATTGGACTTCCCGAAAACTATGACCAAAAAAAGAGCCTAGATTCTATTTTACAGGAAATTATCAAAGAGAACTGTCCAGAGATAATAGAAACAGAGGGGAAAGTAGATGTTGAAAGAATTCATTGAACTCCTTCTGAAATAGACCCTAAAAAAAGAACACCACGGAATATTGTGGCTAAGCTGCAGAATTACCACACAAAGGAGAAAATCCTGCAAGCAGCTAGAAAAAAAAAAACAATTTAAATACCAAGGTGCCACAATAAGGGTTACACAAGATCTGGCTGCCTCCACATTAAAAGATAGAAGGGCCTGGAACCTGATATTCTGAAAGGCAAAACATCAAGGACTGCAACCAAGAATAAACTACCCAGCTAAGTTTAGCATCTTTTTCCATGGAAGAAGATGGTCATTCAATGAAATAGAGGAATTCCATATGTTTCTAAGAAAAAACCAGACTTAAACAAAAAATTTGATCTACATCCACAAGACTGAAGAGAAACAGAAAAAGGTACACAGAACCCTTGAGAACTATATCTCTGTTGTGGGTATATAGAAAGTACGCATGGATAATTTGATTTTACTGATATAAAAGAAAAAAAAAAAGGAGCGGTGTAGTAAAGGGAAGGGGGTAGTATCAGAAAAAGGGGAGGGAGTGATAAAAAGAGGGAAACTACATCCCAGGAAGAGGCATAGAAAATACACCATATCTGAGGGAATTTAGAGAGGGGGAGAATCATTGTGTAAATTTCACTCTCATCAGAAGAGGCTCAAAGAGTAAATAATTGTCATATTTGTTTTTCAGAGAATTCTCTCTCACCTCATTATAAGGGGGGAGAGGAAAAGGGAAAAGGAAAAGGAGAATAAGGGAAGGGACTTGGAGGGAGGGGGGAGGGATACTAAAAAAAAAAAGGGAGGGCTGCGCGTCACAAGGGGGTTCTATAAATTGAATATTGGGGAAGGGGTTCAGGGGAGTCAAGGGAAAAAGCATAATCTGGGGATAAGATGATGGCAGGAAATACAGAATTAGTCATTTTAACTGTAAATGTGAATGGGATGAACGCTCCCATCAAACGGAGACGGATAGCAGACTGGATAAAAAATCAGAACCCTACAATATGTTGTTTACAGGAAACACACTTAAAGCAGGGAGATACATATAGAGTAAAGGTAAAAGGTTGGAGCAGAATCTATTATGCTTCAGGTAAAGCCAAAAAAGCAGGGGTAGCTATCCTTATCTCAGATCAAGCAAAAGCAGAAGTTGATCTAGTTAAAAGAGATAAGGAAGGAAATTATATCCTGCTGAAAGGTAGCATAAATAATGAAGCCATATCAATACTAAATATATATGCACCAAGTGGTATAGCATCTAACTTTCTAAAGGAAAAGTTAAGAGAGTTGCAAGATGAAATAGACAGTAAAACTATAATAGTGGGAGATCTCAACCTTGCACTCTCAGATTTAGACAAATCAAACCACAAAACAAACAAGAAAGAAATTAAAAAAGTAAATAGAACATTAGAAAAACTAGGTATGATAGACCTTTGGAGAAAACTGAATGGCAATAGAAAGGAATATACTTTCTTCTCAGCAGTTCATGGATCCTCTACAAAAATTGACCATATATTAGGACATAAAGATCTCAAACTTAAATGTAGGAAGGCAGAAATAATAAATGCCTTCTTCTCAGACCACAATGCAATAAAAGCTACATTCAGTAAAAAGTTAGGGATAAATAGACTAAAAAGTAATTGAAAACTGAATAATCTCATCTTAAAGAATGACTGGGTGAAAGAGCAAATTATAGAAACAATTAATAATTTCACCCAAGATAATGACAATGATGAGACATCATACCAAAATCTGTGGGATGCAGCTAAAGCAGTAATAAGGGGAAATTTTATATCTTTAGAGGCTTATTTGAAGAAAATAGAGAAAGAGAAGATGAACGAATTGGGCTTGCAACTTAAAAGGCTAGAAAAAGACCAAATTAAAAACCCCCAACCAAAAATTAAACTTGAAATACAAAAATTAAAAGGAGAAATCAATAATATTGAAAGTAAAAAAAACTATTGAATTAATAAATAAAACCAAGAGTTGGTTTTATGAAAAAGCCAATAAAATAGATAAACCTTTGGTAAATCTGATCAGAAAAAAGAAAGAGGAAAATCAAATTGTTAGTCTTACAAATGAAAAGGGGGATCTTTCCACCAATGAAGAGGAAATTAGAGAAATAATAAGGAGTTACTTTGCCCAACTTTATGCCAATAAATTTGATAACTTAAGTGAAATGGATGACTTCCTCCAAAAATATAGGCTTCCTAGATTAACAGAGGAGGAAATAAATTGCTTAAATAGTCCCATTTCAGAAAAAGAAATAGAACAACTCCCCAGGAGAAAATCCCCTGGACCAGATGGATTTACATGTGAATTCTACCAAACATTTAAAGAACAATTAGCCCCAATGCTATATAAACTATTTGAAAAAATAGGGAATGAAGGAGTCCTACCAAACTCCTTTTATGACACAGACATGGTACTGATACCTAAAGCAGGTCGATCAAAAATTGAGAAAGAAAATTATAGACCAATTTCCTTAATGAATATTGATGCTAAAATCTTAAATAAGATATTAGCAAAGAGACTTCAGAAAATCATCCCCAGGATAATACACTATGATCAAGTAGGATTCATACCAGGAATGCAGGGCTGGTTTAATATTAGGAAAACTATTAGTATAATTGACCATATTAATTATCAAATTAATAAAAACCATATGATCATCTCAATAGATGCAGAAAAAGCATCTGACAAAATCCAACATCCATTCCTACTAAAAACTCTTGAGAGTATAGGAATAAATGGACTATTCCTTAGAATAATCAGGAGCATATATTTAAGACCTTCAGTAAGCATAAGATGCAATAGAAATTAACTGCAACCTTTCCCAGTAAGATCAGGAGTGAAACAAGGTTGCCCACTATCACCATTACTATTCAATATAGTACTAGAAATGCTAGCCCCGGCAATAAGAGCCGAGAAAGAGATTCAAGGAATTAGAGTAGGAAATGAGGAAATCAAACTATCACTCTTTGCAGATGACATGATGGTATACTTAGAGAACCCCAAAGACTCTGCTAAAAAGCTATTAGAAATAATTCAGAATTTTAGCAAAGTGGCAGGATACAAAATAAATCCACATAAATCCTCAGCATTCTTATATATCACCAACAAAATGCAACAGCAAGAGATACAAAGAGAAATTCCATTCCAAACAAATGTTGAGAGTATAAAGTATTTGGGAATCCATCTACCAAAGAATAGTCAGGAATTATATGAGAAAAATTACAAAACACTTGCCACAAAAATAAAGTCAGATTTAAATAATTGGAAAGACATTGAGTGCTCTTGGATAGGCCGAGCGAATATAATAAAGATGACAATACTCCCCAAACTAATCTATTTATTTAGTGCTATACCAATCAGACTCCCAAGAAACTATTTTAATGACCTAGAAAAAATAACAACAAAATTCATATGGAAGAATAAAAGGTCGAGAATTGCAAGGGAACTAATGAAAAAAAAGTCAGAGGAAGGTGGTCTAAGTGTACCTGATCTAAAGCTATATTATATAGCAGCAGTCAGCAAAACCATTTGGTACTGGCTAAGAAATAGAACGGTAGATCAGTGGAACAGATTAGATACAAAGGACAAAAAAGGGTACATCTATAGCAATCTAATCTTTGACAAACCCAAAGATACCAACATTAGGGACAAAAATTCATTATTTGGAAGAAACTGTTGGGAAAACTGGAAATTAGTATGGCAGAAATTAGATATGGACCACACTTAACACCATATACCAAGATAAGATCAAAATGGGTCCATAATTTAGGCATAAAGAATGAGATAATAAATAGATTAGAGGAACAGAGAATAGTCTACCTCTCAGACCTGTGGAGGAGGAAGGAATTTATGACCAGAGGAGAATTAGAGATCATTATTGATCACAAAATAGAAGAGTTTGATTACATCAAACTAAAAAGTTTCTGTACAAACAATACTAATGCAAACAAGATTAGAAGGGAAGTAACAAATTGGGAAAATATTTTTAAAAGGAAAGGTTCTGACAAAGGTCTCATTTCCAAAATATATAGAGAACTGACCCTGATTTATAGGAAACCAAACCATTCTCCAATTGACAAATGGTCAGGGGATATGAACAGACAATTCTCAGATGATGAAATTGAAACTATTTCCACTCATATGAAAGAGTGTTCCAAATCACTACTGATCAGAGAAATGCAAATTAAGACAACTCTGAGATACCACTACACACCTATCAGATTGGCTAAAATGACAGGAACAAATAATGATGAATGTTGGAGGGGATGTGGGAAAACTGGGACACTGATACATTGTTGGTGGAGTTGTGAAAGAATCCAGCCATTCTGGAGAGCAATTTGGAACTATGCCCAAAAAGTTGTCAAACTGTGCATACCCTTTGACCCAGCATTGTTGTTATTGGGATTATATCCCAAAGAAATACTAAAGAGTGGAAAGGGACCTGTATGTGCCAAAATGTTTGTGGCAGCTCTTTTTGTTGTAGCTAGAAACTGGAAGTTGAATGGATGTCCATCAATTGGAGAATGGTTGGGTAAATTGTTGTATATGAAGGTTATGGAATATTATTGCTCTGTAAGAAATGACCAGCAGGAGGAATACAGAGAGGCTTGGAGAGACTTAAATCAACTGTTGCTAAGTGAAATGAGCAGAACCAGAAGATCACTATACACTTCAACAACAACACTGTATGAGGATGTATTCTGATGGAAGTGGAAATCTTCAACATAAAGAAGATCCAACTCACTTCCAGTTGATCAATGATGGACAGAAATAACTATACCCAGAGAAGGAACACTGGGAAGGGAATGTAAATTGTTAGCACTACTGTCTATCTACCCAGGTTACTTATACCTTCAGAAGCTAATAATTAATGTGCAACAAGAAAATGGTATTTACACACATATATTGTATCTAGGTTATATTGTAACACATGTAAAATGTATGGGATTACCTGCCATCGGAGGGAGGGAGTGGAGGGAGGGAGGGGATAATTTGGAAAAATGAATTAAAAAAAAATCAAAAAAAAATAAAAAAAAAAAAATAAAATGATTGGTCTAATGTATTGGTTAACCTGCCATCTGGGGGAAGGGGTGGAGGGGAAGGAGGCGAAAAGTTGAAACAAAAGATTTTGCAATTGTCAATGCTAGAAAATTACCTATGCATAAATTTTTTGTAAAAATAACAGAAAAGAAAAGAAAGGAAAAAATGATTGGTCTATTTCCCTTTTCAAGTCCCAACATCATCTTCAAAATATGTCCTCCTCTTCCTCTGTGTCTTTCCCAAAATTATAAAGAATTTATCATTAAAAAGAAAAAAAAAAAGTGAAAATCCTATATTATGATCCATACTCAGTCCCCATGCTCCTCTCTGTGTGTAGATGGCTCTCATCATCACAAGTCCATTGGAAATGGCATGAATCACCCCAAAAGAGCCATATTTGTCATAATTGATCATCACATAATTTTGTTGTTACTGTGTACAATGTTTTCATTTCACTCATTTCATTCAGCATTGGCTCATGTAATTCTCTGAAGTGAGGTTGTTGATAGCACCTATCTCTATGGGTCGTCACAAGAATAAAATCAGATAATACTTATGAAACTCAACACAGAGTTTGGCTCATAATAAGTGCTTAATAAATACTTGTTTCCCAGTAAATTAGGAAAAAAATTATATCCAAGGGTTCTGGTAAATGCTTCATTTCTAAAATACATAGAGAACTGACTCATATTTATAAGAATACAAGCCATTCTCAATTGATAAAATCATCCTGCTGATCATTTCTTACAGAGCAATAGTATTCCATAATATTCATATAACATAATTTATTCAGCCATTCTCCAATTGATGGACATCCACTCAGCTTCCAGTTTCTTGCCACTACAAAAAGGGCTGCCACAAACATATTTTTACATGTAGGTCCCTTTCCCTCCTTTAAGGTCTCTTTGGGATGTAAGTCCAATAGAAACACTGCTGGATCAAAGGGTATGCATAGTTGGATAGCCCTTTGAGCACAGTTCCATATTACTCTCAAGAATGATTGAATCAGTTCACAATTTCACCAACAATTTATTAGTTTTCCAGCTTTTCCACATCCCCTCCAATGTTAGGATTCTTACAAGGTGCTAAGTCACTGGAATGGATATAATTATCTAATTTAGCATGGTACTTAACAATTCTCTAGTTCAGAGTTCATACCTTTCATATCTTTAAGAGAGCATACTTTTAAGGAACTCCCACAAGCCCATTCTCTGGGAGGATATAAGGAGCAAGGATTCAGGGAGGAGGAGTCAAGATTTCATTCCCACTTCGACATTTGTGCTGGCTGGAGACATTCTGATAAGAGCTCATCGGGGAATAAAGGAGAGAGGAAAGTGTACAGAAATCTAGCTGAGCCCCAAATGAAGGAGACAAGACTTGAAGGAGAAAATAAAGGATCTGAAAATAAGTTTTGGAAAGAGACAGTAAAAGACTTTAACTCCTGGCTGTATTTTGGGATTATTGCCTCCAGAAGCTCCCCAAGAAATCTGCTCCCAGAGAATGATTACGACTTAGAGAAACAGAACATCACACTCCAACATTCATCATTAACTTTTCCTGTCATCTTAGACAATCTTAGAGGTGTATAGTAGTACCTAAGAGTTGTCTTAATTTGCATTTCTCTGATCAATAGTGATTTAGAGCATTTTTTTTTGGTTTTAGTTTCTTTATCCAAAAATTATCTATTAATATCATTTGCTATTTATCAATTTATCAACTGAGAATGGCTTGTATTCTTATAAATATGAGTCAGTTCTCTATGTATTTTAGAAATGAAACATTTATCAGAACTCTTGGATATAATTTTTTCCCTAGTTTACTGGGAAGTAAGTATTTATTAAGCACCTATTGTGATCAAAACTCTCTGTTAAGAGCTCCATAAGTATTATATGATTTTATTATTGTGACATCCCATAGAAATAGATACTACTAACACCCCTACTTCACAGTTCAGGAACCTGAACTTGGCTAGCTGGTAAGTGTCTAATGTGAGATTTGAATTCAAGTCTTCCTGACTCCAGTATCAGCTTCCTATCTTTATCTTCAATTTTATGTATAAATTTTTATTACTGATTATGCTTTAATTTTTAAAACTTCAAATAAAAGAGTTTAAGCAGACATTTTCATCTTAAGCCTTTGAACTCAATTTAACAATGATTAAGAATCAATTATATGCCATTGCTGGACTATATTCTGGCAATCTGGCCCATTGTATGAATCAGAACACAAAAATACCATAAAGAAAATAGTTATTGCTTTCAAAGAGATATACAGATAAACAAACAAAAAATATTACATAAGTGAAATAAAAAGTCATCTGTGAGAGCACTAACATGGGGAAGGAAGAAAGAAAACTTCTTTTTAAAAAAATTATGACTAACCTCAAAGCTTAATATGTTCTTTTCTTCTTTCCTTCTCAATTATGAGACTATTTTTTTTTGTCCTTCTTAAAATGAGTTCAGACTTTTAGTAGACTGGTAGTGAAATGTCTTTGGTAGCATCAACTAAAAATCACACTACGTATATTTGTGATTTCACTCAATGCATTAATCTACAAAAAATTATGAAGTGCCTTCTATGTTCCAGGCACTACAGTAGGTTACAAAGAATTACAATATTACAAAGTTAGAATTACATTCACACCAAATGACATATTCTCGGATCTCCAGGTCTTTCTCTTCCTAAGACTGAGCCTTGTCCACTTTTTTACCCTGCTTCTCTATTTCAAAATTTCAAAACAAAAGATACCATTGCACAAATAAAGTAAAAGCAATTTGATGTCTTTGTCAGTAATAGTTAAGCATTGATATTCATAGCTTGGTGTAAATTTAGCTTTCTTTCTAGATCTGATTATGGCAATTCCTTTTAACTCATATTGTATCTTTACCTTGACAAGAAATCCTATGATTTGATCTCCCGAGTCAGAAATTTCTCTGGCAATTTACCTTTTGAGGAAGATAAAATTATCAGTTACTTATTTTTTTCTCATTTGGCTGAGTCGTGTGTGGATTGAACTTTTAATAAATCATTACTTCAGCATTCAGCAACTTTAAAAATTTGACTCTGACACAGAGCTTAGTGTTGTAATCAGCTTTGCTTGTCTTGGGAACTATTCAAAGGGCCTGCATGCCCTCCAAAACAAGTCATTTTAATACTAACGTTTAAAAAACTGCAACAACAAATGCTAAATTTTGTATGTGGATGTTAAAATTAGGTTCCAGACATTTGCCAGAGGACAAAATGAGAAAACCACCCCACCTACTGAAGAAAATATCAACTTCATACAGAAATGAATTCCATTTCTAGGGACAGGGTATGAAAATGAACAAAAAGAAATGCAAACTATGCATTTCTCAAATGGGAATGAAGTCATTAAGTAAATGTGCATGATTAGAAAGACCCTTCAAGAATACTATTCTAATAATTCACTTTGCAGAAATGAACTGGAGATCTGTGAGGCAAATATGTATCTCAAAAGAGAAAAGTAATTGCTTTTCAAATGCATGCATATTTTAACTCCTCTAAACCTCAATTTCTTCACCTGCAATATGAGGGAGTGGATTTCCATGATGGAAATGATCTTTCGGGTGTCTTGTAGTTTTAATAGTCTATAAATTTCAATTGGAATGGAAAATTCTTTCCATTGGGGGGAAATTTTTTTTTTCATTTTTTAAAAAATACTAATATCACAGCACTGAGCTATTCTTGATATTTTGATAATATTTTATGTTGATGATACTTATTGACCTTCAAGATAGTAAGCTATTGCTCATTTCCTTTGAGAAAATTCAGTAATAAGTCACAGAACTTAAAAATTGAACCTCAGAGATGATTTAGATTAATCTACTGCTGAACTGGAATCCCTTGCATATCCCCAAGTAGTGTTCATTTGACCTCCCTCAAAAAACCTTTAGTGAAAGTTCAAGTTGTAATATGAGTAGGGCAATTGGGTTTTACCCCAGTTGTTAAAATTAAGACAGTGTTATCACAAGATTAAATCCAGAGAGCCTCTCCCAATAATCACATTTTCTCACCCAGAATCTAAATTTAAGAATTTAAGACATTAGGAGTCTTCTAGTCCAATTAATATGCCCATAATAATATACATGACAAGTGGTTGTCCAGGTTTTGCTTGAAGATCTTCAAGGAGGTGAAACTCACCAAATCATGAAGCAACCCATATCATTTATGGAATATTTAAATTATTAGCAATTTTTGGTTTGATGTAAATAAAATTGAGCTATCTCAGGAGTTAATACATTCTTCTTGCAAGGAATATAACTATACATTTTTATACTGGGAAAAGGAACTAAAATTTAGTTTAGCTATAAATTCATGCATATCCTTTGACCTAACAACACCACTACTAGGCATGAATACCAAAAGAAATTTGAAAAAACCACAACAACAATAACAACAACAACAACAAAAGGAAAATTACTTATATGTTCAAAAAATTTTCATAGCAGCTCTCTTCTCAAGGGAAAAAAAAAGGAAATTGAGGGAATACCCATCAATTGGGAAATGGCTCAATAAACTGTAGTATGTATTTGTGGTTCAATATTATTGTTTTTTGGGAAGTGATGAGCAGAATACTATTAGCAGAGGGAAAAAAAACCCAGAAAGTCCTGCATAAACAAAGTGAAATGTACTATATACAGAGTAACAGCATTATTTTGGGATGACGAGCTGGAAATGACTGCTATTCTCAATAGTATAATCATCAATGACTATTCTGAAGGAATTACAATGAAAAATCCTATCATACCCAGAGGAACTGATTGAATAGAGATTGAAATTCTCTCTCTCTCTCTCTCTCTCTCTCTCTCTCTCTCTCTCTCTCTCTCTCTCTCTCTCTCTCTCTCTCTCTCATTTTCTCTCTCTCTTATTTTTTTCTTGAGAATTCTTATTTTCATTAGAGTGATCTATATTTTCTTTCACAACTTGACTTTTATGGAAATGTTTTGCATAACTTCACATGTGTTTTCTTAATTGTGGGCGAAAATAAGGGAGAGAATCTAGAAGTGAAAAATCTTAAAAACAATTGTAAAAAATGTTTTGAATGTAACTGGGGAAAATTATTAAATAAATGGATAATTAAAAAATATATGAGGCCTATCTCTCTCCTTCTGAATTCATAGCCTCTCTTATTTATTGATACTACAGCCAAGGTATAAAAATGTCCTAAAACTATTTCAGAGAGTTCTTTCAAAATATAATTAATTGCCAAGTACTATCCAATTCTGAGAACCCCTTTCCATTTCTCAGGAAATCCAGCAATCAAGACACATTAATTTTCCAAGAATGAGGACAGGAGCTTGCCCAGCTGTAGAATAACAGCAAAGGTTCATCAAAAGGACCAGGCTATACAAATAGGACAATACCTGATGAATATTGTTTTACAATCTTTGAAGAATAAGTTGTAATATAGGAAATTCCTATGAAAAACTTGATGCTAGCTTCATAGAAAAGCATCCTTAACAAAGGATATGGCTTGATTGATCATGTCTTTTGTGAAATTTAATCTTAAACTTCTTTGGGGTAGGGGGAGAATAAAAGCCAACTGAGCTGGATTTTTAGCAGCTAGAGAAAAGAAAAAGAAAGGTCACTTTGGAATTGAGACATACTTAGGAATTTGCAGTTAATACTAAACAAAAAGAACTGGAAGAAAAAATAGAACCTTCTTAGAAGAGAATAAGAACATTGAAAGAACAAACTCCCTGTACTTTAACCAGAATTGGCCATGATTCATACAAATGAATTGGAAGAGTTTTCAGGGCAGTTTTAAAATGATCACAAGAACAATTATTAAGAATTTTAAAGCAAACATAGAGAATACAGGGAAAGTCAAATACCATGAATTGCTTATTTTTAATAGGGCATAAAAATAAGAAAGTGAAGGTACAGTATTCAAACGGCTTCATTAGGGTAGCAAAAAACAAAGGATCTACACAGTATCTCCTGGTATTCTTTTTAAAAATAATTATTATTATTTAATTTTAAAATAATAGTAGTTTTTTTAATAGTAGTTTTTTTTATTTTTCAAAATACATGCAAATATAGTTTTCAGCAGTCAGTCTTGCAAAACCTTGTGTTCCAAATTTTTCTCCCTTTCTCTCATCCCCTCTCTTAGACAGCGTATAATCCATTATAAGTTAGTATGGAATTAAAAAAATGTATTTCCATATTTATCATACTGAACAGAAAAGTTCAAAAAGTTCAAAAGGGAAAAAAATTAAAATTAAAAACACAAGCAAACAGCAATAACCAAAAAAGGTGAAAATATTATGCTATGATCTACATTCACTCCTTACAATCTTCTTTTTGAATGCAGATGGGTTTCTCCCTCACAAGTCTATTGTGAGTCTATTGAAGTCTACTGAAATTGCCTTGAATCACCTTTTTGTTGAAAAGAGCCAAGTCCATCACAGTTGATCATCACATAATCTTGTTGTTGCTATATGCAATGTTCTCTTGGTTCTGTTCATTTCACTTATCATCAGTTCAAATAAGTCTCTCCAGGCCTTTATGAAATCATCCTGCTGATCATTTCTTATAGCACAATAATATGCCATTACATTTACATATCATAACTTATTCAGCCATTTCCCAACTAATGGGCATCCATTCAGTTTCCAGTTCCTTGCCACTATGAAAAGGATTGCTACACTCTTTGTATATGTGAGTTTTTTCTCCTTTTTATGATCTCTTTGGGATACAGAACCAGTAGGAACACTGCTGGATCAAAAGGTATGCACAGTTTGATATCCCTTTGGGCACAGTTCCAAATTGTTCTGCAGAGTGATTGAATCAGTTCACAACTGATGTATTAATGTGGGACTCTATTCTTAAACCACTTGGCAAGGATAACATTTGTGGGTTAGAGAAGTTTGCTTTGGTAAAGAAAAGGGCTACTTCTATAGGTAAGACAGAGTTGAGTAAAATGATGGCAGAAAGCAATTGAAGAATGTGATTTGAGGAAAAGGAAAGAAGATGAAATCCTCTTCAAATGACGTTAGTCATTTCCAGGGAAATGTAAGGTAAAGTTTTTGGCAAATAGGTAGGGCGAGGGATATCATGAGATATTTAAGGAGGGATGAAAAGGTTTGAAATACTTTCTGTGATGAATGGTGTAGTAAATTAGATAAGCATAAAAACATTGCCTTACTTTAGTGAAAGCCCAACTAAGATTAATAAAAATAGCTAATATTAGGTAATAATTAAAAATATATGATCTTAAAGGCACAGGATAGTAGTAGAGGTAAATTTTACATGAAATTAGAAACTAAAGTTCTTTTTATAAACTCAAATATTAAATGCATTACATTCTTATATCATCTATCATTTTAAATTAGTTTTAGAAGGAAAACAATTCCTAAAACAATCATAAAAAGGCCATATTTACCATAGAGAAATTCCAAAGGGCATGGAAAAAATGAGTTGAAGTCTAAAACTGAATAGCTTAGAAGAGTTCTATCCAGAATTTTGTTGTCTGAACATGCTAGAATGTTTCATTTATATAAAGAAATATGATACATGATACATATTTATTCATTTTAAGGGAGCACAGATATGTACCTCCCAAATAGTATCTAATAACATTTAATTACATAATATCATCCTCCAAAAAGCATTTTGAGGTAATGTTGCAAATACACATCCAACTCTTTGTTTTCTTAACAGATAAGTATAAACATATTGAGGAATAAACAGAGATAATGGACACTGTATCTGAAGTGTAATTTCAAAAGCTTGGAGAGGATCCAGAAGATAAGAAGAAAATGATTAGTAGTCTGATGAAAAGACCCTAAGGAAAAGTTTAAAAATATAATTAATAAAGCTTACAGAAGGCTAAAAGGAACCTCAATTATATTCAGGAACATGAATGATCAAGAAATATCAAGCAGATATTTCTGGCAAGGACAATGGAATCAATGTATCATAATATCTCCCTTATCCACAGATCATTTATCTGGTAATTTTGGATTTCTGCAACTTAGCCAATAAGCAAGGAAGTAAGCAAAAATGGCTTTTGAGAAAAAAAAATAGTCCAAAGTCTATAAACTGATATTTAGGCACTTTACATGGAAGAGAATATCTCACATTAGTGCTCAGTCTATTGATTATTATTTTGAAATAATTTCAGTAGTTTTACTTTGCACCTCCTTATTACCTACCAGATTCCAAGCAGCAATTAAGAAAGGGAGGAAAGCTCTTGCTATTAGAAGAAAATACATAGGGTGAATTATGAAACTGCACTCTGACAATGGGGGAAGAGATCAGAAAAATTCAAGAGCTGACACATGAACTCAAACAGTGCAATAGTCTGAGAACATTTAGTGAAGGGAAAATAAATTCTCTATTTCTTAACAGTTTCTGAGCACATAAATATAATTAATATAGCAGAGTACAGGAAATGATATTTATAATGGAAAGCAAAGCAGAATAGCATAATAACTAGAAAGTTGACCTCAAAGTCAAGAAGAAGTAAGATTTAAGTCTTACCACTGATATATTCAGCTTTTGTGACTGGCTGATCATGACAAGTAACCTTTCAGACTATATCAGAATACTATATCAGAATGCCTAACAACTTGTATGAGTAAATGAAGTTTCTTCATTGAGAAAATTCCTTTGTTAATGAAATCACAGAGATATGCCATATTCCTCACCAAGCTCTTGAGTTATTTCATTATGTTTTACTTTAGGAAGCCAGAGAATTATGACCCACATTTTAAATATTTCTACCTTAAATTATTGGGGCAATCACCTATTTGATTAAAACTACTGGGAGATTCAGAATGGAGTCTAACAAAAACTAGGCACAGAATAACTTCTTATACCATATACCACAATAAGTTCCATAAAACCCTAAATGTTTCATAAGCAAATTAGAGGAGAATGTACACTTTCTCAATTATGAATAAGGGAAAGGGGAAACTTCTTGAAGAAACAAGAAATAAGAAGAATTACAACATTTAAAATATATAGATCTAATTGCAAAAAGTAATAGCAGTGTTTCATAAACAAAAGCAATGTAGGAAAAATTAAAAGGGGAAATATTAACTGGAAAAATTATTAATATTTCTTAATAAAAGTCTAATATCCAACATATAAAGATAATTAATACTACTACATAAGAATAAGACTCCATTCCCAACAGGTAAATTATTAGTTTTTTAAAAAGCTGTCAACAACCATATTTTTAAAAAATACTTCAAATCACTGATAAAAAGAGAATGCAAGACAAATCCAGGAATTATATGAACACAATTACAAAACACTTTTCTCACAAATAAAATCAGATCTAAACAATTGAAAAAATATCAAGCTCATGGGTAGGCTAAGCTAATATAATAAAAAATGGTAATCCTACCTAAATCAATCTACTTATTCAGTGCCACACTAATCAAACCATCAAAACTTATTTTAGAGCTAGAAAAAATAATAACAAAATTCATCTGGAAAAAAAGTCAAAAACACCAAGGGAATAAATGAAAAAAAAAAATACAGACAGTACCCTAGCAGTATTAGACCTAAAATTCTATTATAAAACATCAAGGATCAAAAACCATCTCCTACTGACTAAGAAACAAAATGGTAGATTATTGGGATAGGTTATATTCACAAGACACAATAATCAATGACTATAGTAACCTATTGTTTGGTAAACTCAAAGACTTCATTTCCTGAGATAATAACTTTTTGACAGAAATTTCTGTGAACAATGGAAAATAATGTCAGAAATTTAATAAAGATTTGCATCTCACATCCCACAACAAAATAAGATCAAAACGGGTACATGATTTAAGTACAAAGGGTGACATAATAAACAAATTAGAAGAGCAAGGGATAGTTTATTTATCAGAACTTTGGAGAAGGGATGTTATTATGGCCAAAAGAAGAACTAGAAAATATTATGAAAAAGAAAATGGATAATTTTGGTTACATTAAATTAAAAAGATTTTTCACAAACAAAACCAATGTAGCCAAAATTAGAAGGGAAGCAGGACACTGGGGAAAATTTTTTTTAAATCAGTATTTCTGAAAAAGACCTCATTTTTAAAATAAATGGAGAACTGACTCAAATTTTAAGCACACAAACCATTCCCCAATTGATAAATATCAAAGGATATGAACAGACAATTTACAGATGAAGAAATTAAAACAAACTATAGTCATTTAAAAAAATGTTCTAAATCACTATTGATTAGATAAATTCAAATTAAAACAACTTGGAGGTACCACCACACCACATATCTGATTAGCTAAAATGATAGGAAAAGCTAATAATAAATGTTGGAAAGGATATGGGAAAACTGGGACTCTAATGCATTGTTGGCAGAGTTGTAAACTGATCCAACCATTCTAGAAAGCAATATGAAACTATTCCCAAAAGGGCTATAAAGTTGTGCATATCCTTTGATCCAGCAGGGTCATTCCTGGGTATGTAGCCCAAAGAAATCATAAAAGAGGGGAAAGAACCTACAAATGTGTGCAAAAATGTTTGTAGCAGCTCTTTTTGTGGTGGTAAGGAATTGGAAAATAAGTAGATATCCATTAATTGGTGAATGACTGAATAAGTTATGGCATTTAAACATAATGGGATATTATTGTTCTTTAAAAAATGATGAATATGCTGATTTTAGAAAGACCTGGAGAGACTTACATTGAACTGATGCTGAGTCAAGTAAGTAGAACCAAGAAAACATTTTACACAACAACAGCAGGATTGTGCAATGATCAACTATGATAGACTTGTCAACAGTTCAGTGATCCAAGGCAATCTCAATAAACTTTGGATAGAAAACACCATCCACATCCAGAGACAGAATTATGAAGACTGACTGTAGATCAACACATACTATTTTCACCTTTTCTTTTCTTGAAATTTTTTCCCTTGTGTTGATTTTTCTCTCCCCAAATGACTCATATGGAAATATGTGAAAAATGAATGTATATGTACAACAACAAAAATATGTTTACATGTAACTGAGGAAAATAAAAAAAGAAAGAAAAGAAAATGCAACTTAAAATTGCTTCAAGTTTCCATTTCACACTCCAATCCCAAAAGACTGATATTGAATTCCCACATGCTAATCTATAGGTGCAGTATGAAACATAAATTTTCAATAATGATCATTATAGGTTGTTTTGGTTTTGCTTTACTATGTTATATAACTGTAGTTTTACAGGATAATGTTACAGGGTAGAACCTTATTTTGGGAAAGAATAGTGGGAGAATAATGATGCAAAAAAAAAAAAAGAATGATAATCAAAAATTTAAAAATATATAAGGGGGATTAGAAGGAAGTTCAAATGACAATATATAAGTATAATGCAACATTGGTGAGACTAGATTACTTATATATGTATAGGTATACTTATATTATATTTAGAATATTTATATTAAATATTCATATTTTCACACATAATAGTTATTTATTTTATTTTTGTATATAAAAATATAGGTATTTGATGATGATTTTCTGATTCATAAAAAATCTGGTTTCAAAAAAAATCATAAAAAAATCCATAAATGTGTTTGTATTTTATCTTAGTCACAAGAACAAGACAGAATTTCCATGGCTGAGCAGTGAAATTGAAAGACCTATGCTTCTGGAATATTAACTGGGTGGCTGTAGCATTAGGATTAAAAAAGAGAGATGTTGGAGTCAGGAACTTTAATTAATAGACTATTGTAATCATTCAAAAGAGTGGTATTGGGGATCATTATATTGCTGAGAATTTAGTAGTCATTCACAGTTCTTCATTGTACAATTTTGCTGTTACTGTATACAATATTGTCCTGGTTCTTCTCTTTGTATTGGTTCATATAATTCTTTCTAGTTTTTTCTAAAATCATCCTGCTTGTCATTTCTTATAGCACAATAATATTCCATTTAAAATGTCTTTGGGATGTAGATTTAATAGTGGAGTTGACAGATTTACAGTTATATATACATACACACACAAACACACACACACACACACACACACACATATATGTATAGTTTTATAGATTATTTAGTATAGTTCCAAATAACTCTCAAGAATGACTGAATCAGTTCACACTCCATCAAAAATACATTAAAAATACCACTTTTATTTTAATCCATTCACCACTAGAAATCAAAAGGATAAGTGAAACTTGTTTTAAAATGGCAAATAATATGTCTATAAAACCAAGAATTAACATTATCAGAAATTCGAATAAATTAGAAGCCTTTCCATTTAGATCAAAGGTGAAACAAGAATGCCCATTATCATGATTATTATTCAATCTCACTAGAAATGCTAGCTGTGCAATAAGGCAGGAAAAAGAAATTGAAAGAATTAGAATAAGCAATTAGAAAAAGCTATCAATATTAGCAGATAATAAGGTTATATAGAAAACCCTAGGAAATCAACTAAAAACAGGTTGAAATAATTAACAATTTTGACAAAGTTGAAGGAGATAAAATAAATGTATTTAATTTCTAGCCTTTTCTATATATGAACAAAAAATTTAGGAAGAGATAAAAAGAGAAATTCCATTAAACAAACCAAAGATAATATCTATCTACCATAAAACAAATATATGAAGACATTATAAAATACTGTTCCCGCAAATAAAAACAGATCTAAACAATTAAAGAAATATTAATTAACTATGGATAGATTAAGTGTGTACAATAAAAATGATAAATACTACCTAAATTCCCCTATTCAATACCATAACGATTAAACTAGCAAAAATATTTTCTAGATCTAGAAAAAAAAAATAATAAAATTCATCTGAAGGAAGAAATGGTCAAGATTATAAAACTAGCACTGAATAATTTGATCACTCATTACTCTGAATTATTGACACTGTTTAAATCTTTAAAAATATAATGTAACAAGTTGGGAGTAAAATGACATCAACAGTTTTAGTAAAAATTCTGAGTACATTTATGTAAGATTTCAATGCTAAAGTATCTTATGAGTTGCTACTCAGATGTGATACATCAAATTGATGGAGAAAAAGATGACTTAAAACTACATGTTTGAGTAGATGATGGAGTGGGTGGGAGAGCTTTGAAGAGGAAAGACCCTACATTCCCACTTGAGGAAAGGTCTTTGGGGAGAGACCTAGAGGAGTTTTTATTGAGATCCAGGGGCAAAGACAGAAAGAAGGGAAGGAAGATCTTTGAAAACAGATATGTAGGGGAAAATTGGACTCTCCAAATGGCTCTGATTTTTACCTTGCATTCATAGAGACTTTAAGCAATTTTCCTTTGGACAAAATTGGTGCATCTCTATTGATGAACTCAAGGTATCTTATTCTCAGTGGTAAAGTTGATTCATCCTTCGTAATTTGGGGCATATTTTTAATCTATAGGACTGATTTCTTTTTACTCTCTGCTTGAATGAATAAGTTTAATCATTACACTTTGTGTGTCATCTTTTGTGTAACTAGAATTTTGTGGAAAATAATCAAGATTGTGGGTGCAATCTTGGAGATACTCACTCTCATTAAGTAACACTGACCTGGAAAGCTAATACTTTCTCTTTTGGATCTAAAATCAATTTCCTTAGACCTTTGATATATTCAGTCCTATATGTTTTTTTTTTTCTCAGAGAAAAACAGTGTTGAGCCTCATACTCCTTTTGTTTTTTTATCTTCTTATCTAATAATGATAATGAAATTAAAGGGAGGGGGCAAAATTCCAAAATATCTATCAAATTTTTTTTATGAACTACATTTAAACAATCTATGTGAACATACATAATCTACATGGATGTATACATACATATATATAGTAGCATTCCAAAATAGATTCAAAAATTTTAGTAAATCAAGCATACATTCCAATTTTTTGTGCTATGCTTTTATGCTCTTATATGTGTGTATATATATAGAAAAATGCTTTTTACAATTGTAGTACACTTTCACATAGGAAAACATAATAATGACTATGTGTTGCAGATAGTATTGGTGCAAAAAAAGATATGTACACATCCTCAAAGATATGTAAAGAATATTTTTCATGTAATAATGAAAAATGTACAGAATTCTAAAATTGTTGTGTATACATATACAATACTTCAATTTCGGACTCTCTTTGTGAAACATGGAATATTTTCAGATAAATGCCTGATTGTACAGTGTTTGCATTAAGTATCACTTTTTTCTTTCATTTGGATGTCTATTTCTTTAAAACTTTCAGCCTTTATATCTTGATCCTCTATATCTGGAATCTAGTGGCTATGGTATAATGGAATATTTTGCTGTGTTATTCTTTTCTGTTTCTCTAACTCCTTTTTATCATTTGAGACACATTTTGTAACTCTGACTTTCAAAGTAGTTTTAATTTTCTGTGGAATTTTACTAGCTGACATACTGAAATCCCCCAAGTCTTGGCCTCCCCTGATTGTGTATACAATCATGTCTTACCCTGTTCCTGGTATAAAGGTATCGCTTTCAAGCCCTCATAACTGACAATATCAAAGGCCTTGGCCAGATCTACAAATACCATATACAGACCTCTGTTCTGCTTCTGGAATTTCTCCTGGAGTTGTTAGGGAGCAAACACTATATCAACTGTTCCTCAGCTCTCAGGTTGATTACCTTATGTCCAGAGAAGTTCATCAGTATACTACATCACTTTCAAGGATAGCATGCTTGCCCAGGTTCAAGACAATAGACAATGGTTTCAAGTTTTCCCAGTCACCAATGGAGTGAAACAAGGCTGTGTGATTACTCCCATGCTTTTTAGCATGATATTTTCAGCCATATTGTCAAATTCTTTCAATGAGGACAAACATGACATCAAAGTCAGCTACTACACTAATGGTAAATTCTTCAATTTGAAAAGTCTGTAAGCCAGAACTAAAGTAGAGAAAATGCTGCTACATGATTTTTTGTTTGCAAATGGTTGCACATTTAGTGCAACCTCTGAAGCTATGATGCAACAAAATATGGAACAATTCTCTGCTGCTTGTGCTAATTTTGGCTTAACAACTAACAAGAAAACACAGGTGCTTCAAATAGCCAGTACCATACCATCTATATGTGGAACCATTGGTTACAGCAATGGAAAAGTTTTGAATAGTGTGGATAAGCTCCCTTATTTTAGCGGTATACTTTCCAGGGATGTACATATTGATAATGAAGTTGATAACATGCATTGGCAGAGGTAGCTTAGTGTTTGGGAGGCTCCAAAAGAAAGTACGGAAGAGAAGACATATTAGACTGACTACCAAACTGTAGATCTATAGAACTGCTGTGTTGACCTTATTGTTGTATGCCTATGAAACATCCATGCCAGGAAACTGAATTACTTCTGTTTGAATTATTTTAGGAAGATTTTGAAGATTATCTGGCAGAAGAAGATACCAGATGCTGAGGCTCTTTCTTGAACTATCAAGTATTCAAATTCTACTGCAGGGAACACAATGCTCTGGACAGGCTACATTGTTCAAATGCCAAATGTATGTCTGCCAAAAATCCCCACTATTTTATGGAGAAGTAATACTGGGCAAGTGCTCACAAGATGATTAGAAAAAGCAATACAAGAACACTTCCAAGGTCTCTTTTAAGAACTTTAGTATTAATTTTATGATACTGGTACAGGATCACCCAGCATGATGTGCCATCAACAGAGAAGGTGCTATGTATAAGCAAAGCAGAATTGAATTAACTCAGAAGAAACATGAAACATGCAAGTTAATCCCTCCAAATGTTGATAGATACTATTTGTATTTAACTTGTGACAGAGCATTTGGAGATCATATAGATCCGATCAGCCACAGTTGGACACGCTAACTTGACTCTGACATAGTGATGTCATTATGATCCTTTTTGAGAATGAAGGACAATCATCAATAACCATCACTCTCAAGATAATTTGATGTTTAGATGCTGGGCATATAATATACATACATACATACATACATACATATATACATACATACATATATATGTATATATATGTATACATATATCATTATTATTAGAAGTATACAAACTGAAAGCAATCATAATCTAACTTAAACTTTTGATTTTAGAGAGCTTCCAAACATTTAAGGATACTGAATTGCTTACTATGGTTCCATAACTAATAAGAATCAGAGGCAGGATTAGTATCTTGGTCTTCAGGTCATCCACTCTATCCATTATAACACATTATCCATGTTACTATGGAAAAATACATGTGTAACTCCTGCTGTGGGATAAAATGCTGATTTAACCTAAGATTGGTTCAATTATGAGAGATGATTCAAATGATAAATTCAACTAGTCATGTTCCCTGTGTAGGGAGTTAGTGGCTAGATTTTGATAGATATCGTAAATAAGGTCCCTAAACTATTTACAGGAATTCAAAGCCAGGGACATAGTATATAGAAGATTGGACTTAGAATCAATCAGTAAGAACAATCTTCCTGAGTTCAAATGTGACCTCATGAACTTAGTAGCTGACTCTGGGCAACTCCCTTAATCCTTTTTGCTTCAGTTCCTCATCTATAAAATAAGCTAGAGTAGAAAATGGCAAAACACTCCAGTATCTTTGTCAAGAAAATCCCCCAAATGATTTTACAGAGTTAGACACAACTGAAATGATAGAACAACAACAAAACAGTGTATATGCATTGAATATAGTACAGACTTGATTTCATTCCATTAAAAATGTGAAAGACCCAAAGAACTTACAAAAAACCACAAACAAATATAGAGCACTCCAAGAACAATCTGTAAGCTGATACCAGAAATAAAAATGATTCTGAAGCTTAAGTATATTAAAAAAATCTATGTACTTCTTTGTTTAATCTCTAGTAACTAAACTTTAATAGGCATAATCTATATATAAAGGCAAAGTATACAGTAAACTAACAGAAGCTCTGGATTGTGGGGTCCTCACAGTTTATTAATACTGAAATCCTTTCATTCTCCAGATCAGCTGGTAGGAGAAAGTTTCATAAATGACATAAATCTAGGAGAGTAAATTGTGAGTTTCCTCTATCTTACTGTTTCATTGACTTTATAATGTATATGCAACAACAAGGTCTTTGTAATCTATGAGTTCTATTTTATAAAACTGCTGCATAATTGAAATCAATAAGCTGCTTGTGTGTGTGTGTGTGTGTGTGTGTGTGTGTGTGTGTGTGTATGTGTGTGTGTGTGTATTGATTGGGACTCTGGGAACTGTAAAGAAAGGGAAAGAGTAATGGTATTGTTAAGTCTTTTCATTTGTATCCAACTCTTTGCAACTTTATTTGGGTTTTTTTCTGGCAAAGATACTGGAGTGGTTGACCATTTCCATCTCCAGTTGATTTTTACAAATGAAGAAACTGAATCATAAAAGGTTAAGTGATTTGCCCAAGATCATACAGCTACTAAGTGTATAAGGTCAGATTTGAATTTATGAAAATGAGATTTCCTGACTCCAGGCCCAGCACTCTATATGCCTTACCAATTTGCTGGGGAGATTAAGCATCCCATTTAAATTTCCTAAAATTCTATTCAGGAGGAAAGAGGGGAAGGAAGGGAGAAAAGGAGAAGAAAAAATGAAGAAGGGGAAGAAAGAGGGAGGGGGAGAAAAGAAGGCAGGCTAGAAGGAATGATTAAAAAGAAAGAAAATAAGGATTTAAGGAAGTGAATAGAATTTTAGAAAATTAAGATAGAATAGACCTCAGGCTATTACAAAATACAATAGAAAGCACTTTACATACTTGTTATCTATGTATGAAATCTTTACAGAAATAGACCATATCTTACGAAGTTAAAAAAAAAACAGAGGGGGGTGGAGCCAAGATGGCAGAGAAGACACACTAGAATTTCTAACCTCTCTCTTACCTTCAATACCAACTATTTAATTCAGCCTCAAAAATAGTGCTTGACTGGTAAAACCCATGAAGATTAGAAGCACAACAACTCACCAGCTGAAGAGAATCTGGAATTTCATCAGAAAAGGTCTGTCCTGAAGGGTGGGGAAAAAGACCAGCAGTGGACAGTGATAGACTAAGGGCTAGCATATTGTGCAGATTGGGCTGGGGAGGCCTCTAGGGTTAGAAAAGCTACAGTGACAGAGGACTCTGGCATAGGCTGATTGCTCTACTCTGCTTGCAAAACATCAGATCAGCAGAGAAATCAAAGCCACTTTAAAAAAATGCTATAAACTGCCTATAGCTACTCCAAACCAGAAGTTACTCAGCAGCCGCCTTCTGTTGTACTGGGCTTTTCCTTGGGGCTGTTAAGAATCTGCAAGGCAAGGGGACACAGCCCAGGGCATCCTCCAATCTGCATAGTTGAGGGCTTGGCCTGAGGCAGTGGAACTTCCACAGCAGTGAAACTTCCACAGCAGCAACTGTGCTTCCTGGGGCAGAAACACTTCCGGTCTGTGAACCTTGGCTTTTCACTAATCAGCTGCTAATATCCACAACCCCATGGGGGGCTTTGGCCTGGGGTTGTGACACTTTAACTGTTCAGCCTCTAGCCTCAGGGCAGTTGCTAGGCCACACAGCGGGGGTCCTTCACTGGGCACTCCCAAAGCCCAGACATGCTAACCAGCTCTGAATCACTTCCGGAGGGTTGGGGGGGGGGGAACTCTCTCCCAAAGCATCCTGGTACCTTTGCAGCCCATTCACAAGAGAGCTGCCGTCCATACCTATCCCTGTTCTGCAGAGGAAGTTGGTAACCTCCTTACCCTGAAGGCAGACCCCACAAATTTTTTTAAAATGAGTAAAAAAATGAAGAGAACAATTGACAGCTTCTATACAGAAAAGAGTGGGTTTCCAACCCTGAGGAGACTAACAACAGACAGTCTCCAGATAATACCCTGAAGGGAAATGTTACCTGGCCCCTATCACATAACTCTCTCCTAGAAGAAACTATGAAAAATGTCAAAAGAGAGTTAGAAGAAAAATGGGCAAAGGAAAAAGAAGCTATGCAAGAGAGTAATAACATCCTGAAATTTGAATTGGAAAAGATAAAGTATTCACAAGAAGTTCAGGGAAACAAAATTTGTGAATTGGAAAAGCTTAAAAAATCACAGGAAAGTAGGATCTGTGAATTAGAAAAGATAAAGAATTCCCATGAAAGTAGGATTTGTGACTTGGAAAAAGAAAATAACTCACTAAAAAAAAAAAAAAAATCAATGAAATGGAAAAAAATTCCATAGAGCAAAATAACTCATTTAAAACTCAATTGGACATATACAAAAAGCAGTTTAAAAAGTGAAGGAAGAAAATAACTCATTAAAAATCAAGACTGAACAAATAGAAATGAATGATTCATTGAGACACCAAGAATCAGTTAAGCAAAACCAAAAAAAATGAAAAGCTGGAGAAAAAAGTCAAATATTTACTGGGAAAATCGACAGACCTGGAAAATAGATCTAGGAGACATAATCTGAGGTTTATTGGACATCTCAAAAAGTATGATGAAAAAAAAAGAGCCTAGATTCTATTTTACAGGAAATCATCAAAGAGAACTTCCCAGGGGTAATAGAACAAGAAGGTAAAATAGGCATTGAAAGAATTCATCACACACCTTCTGAAAAAGACCCTAAAAAAATCAAACAAACAACAACAACAAAAAACTCCATGGAATATTGTGGCCAAACTGCAGAACTATCAGACTAAGGAAAAAATGTTACAAGCAGCCAGGAAAAAAACAATTCAAATACTGAGGTCCCACTTGAGGGTCACTCAAGATCTGGCTGCATCCACATTAAAGGATCTAAGGGTCTGGAAACTGATATTCCAAAAGGAAAAAGAACTTGGAATGCAGCCAAGAATAAACTACCCAGCTAAGTTTAGCATTCTCTTCCATGGAAGAAGATGGACATTTAATGAAAAAGATGAATTACATTTGTTTCTAAGAAAAAAACCAGATCTAAACAAAAAATTTGATCTCCAACTACAGGACTCAAGAAAAGCAGAAAAGGTAAAAAGAAATTCTTGAGAACAGTATTTCTGTTGTAGATATATAGAAAGTCCACATGTATAATTTGATTTTACTGATATAACATAAAAAAGGGAAGTAGAAATGGAAAGGGGACAGTGTCAGAAAATGGGAAAACGGGAGATAAAAAGAGGGAAACTACATCCCAGGAAGAGGCAAAGAAAACCTATCATATCTGAGGGAATTTAGAGAGAGGGAGGAACATTGTATGAATCTTACTTTCATCAAATTTGGCTCAAAGAGAAAATAATTGACACATTTGTTTTTCAGAGAATTCTCTCTCACCTCATTAAAAGGGGGGAGAGGAAAAGGGAAAAGGAAAAGAGTAATAAGGGAAGGGTACAAGAAAAGGAAGATTTAAAAGGAGGGGAGAGGGATACAAAAAAGGGAGGGCTGTGTGACACAGGTGGGGCCAATAAGTTTAATATTGGGGAAGAGGTTCTGGGGGGGGCAAGGAAAAAAAAAAGCATAATCTGGGGATAATATGATGGAAGAAAATACAGAATTAGTCATTTTAACTGTAAATGTGAATGGGATGAACTCTTCCATTAAGCAAAGGCGGATAACAGACTGGATCAAAACAATATGTTGTTTACAGGAAACACATTTAAAGCATCCATTCATTTCCCAGTTTCTAGCCACTACAAAAAGGGCTGCCACAAACATTTTGGCACATACAGGTTCTTTTCCCTTCTTTAGTATTTCCTTGGGATATAAGCCCAGTAGTAGCACTGCTGGGTCAAAGGGTATGCACATTTTGATAACTTTTTGGACATAATTCCAGATTGCTCTCCAGAATGGTTGAATTCTTTCACAATTCCACCAGCAATGCATCAGTGTCCCAGTTTTCCCAAACCCCCTCCAACATTCATCATTATTTGTTCCTGTCATCTTAGCCAATCTGACAGGTGTGTAGTGGTATCTCAGAGTTGTCTTAATTTGCATTTCTCTGATCAATAGTGATTTGGAATAATCTTTCATATGAGTGGAAATAGTTTTAATTTCATTATCTGAAAATTGTCTGTTCATATCCTTTGACCATTTTTCAATTGGAGAATGGCTTGATTTCTTATAAATTTAAGTCAATTCTCTGTACATTTTGGAGATGAGGCCATTATCAGAACCTTTAACTGTAAAAATGTTTTCCCAATTTGTTACTTCCCTTCTAATCTTGTTTGCATTAGTTTTGCTTGTGCAGAAACTTTTTAATTTGATGTAATCAAAATTTTCTATTTTGTGATCTATAATGATCTCTAGTTCCAAGAAACTATTTTAATAACCTAGAAAAAATAACAACAAAATTCATATGGAAGAACAAAAGGTCGAGAATTTCAAGGGAATTAATGAAAAAAAAATCAAATGAAGGTGGCCTAGCTGTACCTAATCTAAAACTATATTATAAACCAGCAGTAACCAAAACCATTTGGTATTGGCTAAGAAATAGACTAGTTGATCAGTGGATTAGGTTAGGTTCACAGGACAAAATAGTGTACAAGTATAGCAATCTAGTGTTTGACAAACCTAAAGGCCCCAATTTTGGGGATAAGAATTCATTATTTGACAAAAACTATTGGGAAAACTGGAAATTAGTATGACAGAAATTAGATATGGACCCATACTTAACACCATATACCAAGATGAGATCAAAATGGGTCCATGATTTAGGCATAAAGAATGAGATCATAAATAGATTAGATGAACATAGGATCAATTATGTCTCAGACCTGTGGAGGAGGAAGGAATTTGTGACCAAAGAAGAACTATATGATGAAATTGAAACTATTTCCATTCATATGAAAGAATGTTCCAAATCACTATTGATCAGAGAAATGCAAATTAAGACAACTCTGAGATACCACTACACACCTGCCAGATTGGCTAAGATGACAGGAACAAATAATGATGAATGTTGGAGGGGCTGTGGGAAAACTGGGACACTGATGTATTGCTGGTGGAGTTGTGAAAGAATCCAATCACTCTGGAGAACAATGTGGAAGTATGTCCAAAAAGTTATCAAAATGTGCATACCCTTTGATCTAGCAGTGCTGCTACTGGGCTTATATCCCAAAGAAATACTAAAGAAGGGAAAAGGACCTGTATGTGCCAAAATGTTTGTGGCAGCCCTTTTTGTAGTGGCTAGAAATTGGAAAATGAATGGATGCCCATCAATTAGAGAATGGTTGGGTAAATTATGGTATATGAAGGCTATGGAATATTATTGCTCTGTAAGAAATGATCAGCAGGATGAATACAGAGAGGCTTGGAGAGACTTACATGAATTGATGCAGAGTGAAATGAGCAGAACCAAGAGATCATTTTACACTTCAACGATACTGTATGAAGATATATTCTGATTGAAGTGGATATCTTCAACATAGAGAACATCTAATTCAGTTCTAGTTGATCAATGATAGACAAAATCAGCTACACCAAGAGAAGCAACACTGAGAATTGAGTGTAAACTGTTTGCATTGTCTTTATTCCCAGGTTACTTTTACCTTCTGAATCTTACTGTGCAACAAGAAATTCGGTTTTGCACACATATATTGTATCTAGGATATACTATAACACATTTAACATGTATGGGATTGCCTGTCATCTAGGGGAGGGAGTAGAGGGAAGGAGGGGAAAATTCAGAACAGAAGGGAGTACAAGGGATAATGTAAAAAATTACCCATGCATATGTACTGTCAAAAAATTATAATTATAAAATTAATTTAAAAAAAAACAGAGAAAAGGTCTGAAAGAAAAAATAAAAGCAACTTTTTTTCTGACAAAAATGCAATAAAAATTTTCATTCAGTAATAGAAATATGCAAAAATAATTGAAGAATAAATATCTTATTCCCAAAAATTAGTAGGTGAAAGAACAAGCCATAGGGAAAATGAATAATTTGATTAAAGAAAATTATTACAATCAAAAACCATACCTAAATCTTTGGGACTCAGTGAAAACATTCAATGAAGGAAATATTTATATCTCTATATGTTTCCTTCAAGCAAAAAAGTGAGAACATATCCATATACTGGGCTAAGTAACTAAAAATCTCACAAAACTAACAATTTCAAAACCTAAGGCAAATTCCAAAAAAGATGTTATGAAAATCAAGAAGACATTAACAAGATTTCAACTAAAAATATCATTTAACTAATAAAAACAATAAAAGAGAAAAAATATTAGCCCATTTCATTTGAAAAGTAAGATAAAACTAAACTGAGTATCAAAATGAAACATGATTCATAACAAATTAAAAACAATTAAAGGAAATTATTACAAACCATTTTGCCCAATTATAAATCAATAAAAGTGACAACCCAAATGCAATAGTTGAATATTTATAAGAATATGAAATATCCAAATTTTTAAAAATGGAGAATTTAAATAATCCAGTCTCAGAAATTGAACAAGTCATAAATGACCTCACAAAGCAAAAATAAAACAAATCAAATTTTATAAAAATCACTCACCCATATGGATTATAAACTAAATCTATCAAATCTAATCCACATGGACCAGATGCCCTCTTTAAATGTGGTGAGAGAAGCCATCTAATTAAAAGAAGTTCAGAATATTTCCAATGTATGAATTCCAGGATTGGACTGAGCTCCTAGGATGAAGAGGTTTCTTGTGGTAAAGGAACTCTAGAGTGTAATCTGGAGAGAAAATATGGAAACCAATACTTAAAATAGGAAGAATAATAAGTAAGAAAACTACAGAGCTATATCATTAATGAACAACTAATGCAAATATTTAAATATCAAAAAGATAATCACAACCACTTATCACAAAATTATATACTATGATCAGTTTAGATTTATTTATGAAATATGGGATTCTTGCTTGTTAGACAAACCATCAAAACAATGGACTATATTCATAATAAAAATGATTATATCAACTAATGCAAAAAAAAAAAAAAGCTTTAGATGAAATAACATACCTATTACTTGATTGGTTGTTCTTCTTTATTCTTGAAAAGGACCAAAATGACTTCACTATGTTAGACTCAACTTACTGTATTTCCAACTATGGCTGATCAGGCCAAGGTGAATTCAGAATATTCTACCACATGTCAGGTACAAATAACTCATTTGATCATTTGCAGTGAATTCTCTAAATTTTACATAAGGCACTTCTCTTGAACTACTTCAATTCTGCTTTGTCATAGAACACAACACCTTCTCTGTTGAGAACATTCAATGCTGGGAGGTCCTATGTCAGTATCTCCCATGTCACACAATCCAAAGATCTCAAGAAGGACTTTGAAAGTGTCCTTATGTCACTTTTTTTCTGCCCACTATGTGAAGACTCCTCTGTGTAAGTTCTCCATAAAATAGTTGTTTTAGCAAGCATACATCTGGCATTCAAACAATGTGTCCAGCCCAACAGAGTTGTACTCTCTGCAATAGAGTATGAATGCTTGCCACATTGCCAGAATTGACTCAGTATTTGGGAAGCTCCAAGGAAAAGTATAAAAGATTAGAGGTATTAGATTGACTATCAAACTGGAGGTCTACTAACCAATTGTGCTAACATCTTTGTTTGAATGCCTGTGAAACCTGAACAGCATGTCAGGAAACGGAATCACTTCCATTTGAAATGTTTGAGAAAGATTCTGAAGATCACCTGGAAAAATAAGATAAAAGACAGTGAGAACCTTTCTTGAACTAAACTACTAAGGGGGAGTTTTGTAGAATGCCAACCAATGAAGAATAAAAAGAATGTCAGGCAAGAATGAATTCCAGTTTAGATTTAATAACAACAACACATGAGAGCCCTTTCCAATCCAGCTTTGTTACATCCCTGGAAAAGGGCTATATATATATATATATATATATATATATATATATATATATATATATATATATATATATATAT
This sequence comes from Sminthopsis crassicaudata, assembly GCF_048593235.1. Lineage (NCBI taxonomy): Eukaryota > Metazoa > Chordata > Mammalia > Dasyuromorphia > Dasyuridae > Sminthopsis > Sminthopsis crassicaudata. The sequence goes on from NC_133619.1 coordinate 560,577,472, forward strand.
ATATATATATATATATATATATATATCATATATCACTCCATTACTATTGGAAGACCCTCAGTCTGAATTCCATAACTTATTCCATATCCCATAATATATTGCCATACCACATCTCTGGATGTTGTTAAATTTTTTTTGAGGGAGGACCCCAGCTTTTGGGATAAGAATTCAATGTTTGACAAAAATTGCTGGGAAAATTGAAAATTAATATGGCAGCAAATAGGCATTGACCCACACTTAACACCATACATCAAGGTCAAAATGAGTTCATGACCTAAGCATAAAGAATGAGATTATAAATAAATTAGAGGAACATAGGATAGTTTACCTCTCAGACCTATGGAAGAGGAATGAATTTATGTCCAAAGAAGAACTAGAGATCATTATTGATCACAAAGTAGAAAACTTTGATTATATCAAATTGAAAAGTTTTTGTAAAAACAAAACTAATGCAGATAAGATTAGAATGGAAACATTAAACTGGGAAAACATTTTTATAGTCAAAGTTTCTGATAAAGGCCTCATTTCCAAAATATATAGAGAATTGACTCTAATTTGTAAGAAATCAAGCCATCCTCCAATTGATAAATGGTCAAAGGATATGAACAGAAATTTTCAGATGAAGAAATTGAAACTATCTCTAGCCATATGAAAAGATGCTCCAAGTAAATATTAATCAGAGAAATCCAAATTAAGACAACTCTGAGATACCACTACACACCTGTCAGATTGGCTAGAATGATAGGGAAAGACAATGCAGAATGTTGGAGGGGAAAACAGAGACACTGATACATTGTTGGTGGAATTGTGAATACATCCAGCCATTCTGGAGAGCAATTTGGAACTATGCTCAAAAAATTATCAAACTGCACATACCCTTTGACCCAATGGTGTTACTACTGGGCTTATATCCCAAAGAGCTCTTAAAGAAGGGAAAGGGACCTATATGTGCAAGAAAGTTTTTGGCAGCCCTCTTTGTAGTGGCCAGAAATTGGAAACTGAATGGATGCCCATCAATTGGAGATTGGCTGAATTGTGATATATGAATATTATGGAATATTATTGTTCTGTAAGAAATTACCAACAGGATGATTCCAGAAAGGCCTGGAGAGACTTACATGAACTGGTGCTGAGTGAAATGAGTAGGACCAGGAGATCGTTGTATACTTCAACAACAATACTATATGATGATCAATTCTAATGGATGTGGCCATTTTCAATAATGAGATGAACCAAATCAATTCCAATAGAGCAGTAATAAACTGAACCAGCTACAACCAGTAAAAGAACTCTGGGAGATGACTATGAACCACTACATAGAATTCCCAATCCCTCTATTTTTGTCTGCCTACATTTTGGATTTCCTTCACAGGTTAATTGTACATTATTTCAAAGTCCAATTCTTTTTATACAGCAAGACAACTGTTTGGACAGATATACATATATTGTATTTAATTTATATGTTAACATATTTAACATGTATTGGTCAACCTGCCATGGGGGAGGGGAAAGGAGGGAAAAATTAGAACAAAAGGCTTGGCAATTATCAATGTTGTAAAATTACCCATGCATATATGTGGTAAATAAAAACTGTTAAAAAAATTTTAGGGAATACTTTGACATTTTAACTAACTCTGCTTCTTATGAGTAGGATGGGGCAATAATTTAGAATTGTTCTAGTTTATATCTTCAAAGAATTCATTCTGGAGAAAAATCATATTAATGTGATGAATGTGAGAAAGATTTCAGACAGGGTACATATTTTATTCACCATTAGAGAATTCTTACTGGAGAAGAATCTTGTAAATGTAATGAATATGGAAAGGTTTTCATCCAGAAAATAGTACTTAGTTGCCATAAGAGAATCTCTACTGGATAGAAAACTTATGTATGTAATATGATATCAGATTTTTTTCAATGTATTGATCAATTTTGCTTATCTTTTAAAAAAACTGTCATAATAATAGCTTCCTGAAAGGGGTAAAAAAGGGATGAAGATGAAAATTTAGAATATGTAAAAACAAAAACAATCAAGAAACTTTTATTTTTAAAAAGTAGAAGAAAAACCTTTGTTTTCTCCAAAAATTACTTAGTCTTCTTTATTCCCATTAAACTATAGAATTAAAGAGATAGGAATGTGGCATGATACCTAAAGAAGGAGGATCCAGATGTTAAAAGGATTCTGACTGTGAGAACTTCACTGTAAGATCATTAAATTCATTTAAGATTGGTTAGTAACCCTGAATTTTAATGAGTAATAGCAAACAAAATCCTTTATAGGCATAGATGTAGAAAAGGAGAAAATATGAGAAGATAAAAACATGGATCAAGAGCTAAATCTGGAAATCCCCCTCATACCACCTCTAAAATCCCAACCTCTAAAATCATTCTATCTAAAATTCTAATCATGAAAAGAAATTTTCTTTGTGAACAGAATTAGGAATTTTCAATCAATCCTGATTTCAAAATTCAGCCTGATTCTCTCTATAGATGTGTCCTAGGAAAATCACTTCCTCTTTCTGGGCTCAAGTGTCAATTCCTCTTTTGCAATGGCAAGCATAAGCCTATGTAAATAGGAAATTCTCATTAAATAATTTTCCATTCTTTCATTCATGGGAAATAAGGGGATTAGGTTGGATGATGTCTACATCTTCCTTTCTGCAAGTTCTGAATGCCTCTTAATGACTACAATGATGGACTAAATAGCAACTACCTATACTGGGCATCTAAGTCTGAAAAACTAGAGATGATTCCATAGTCAGAAACTTCTATGGAATATTCTTCACAGGAGAGAATTGCAAGTGGTGATCCCTGTGACTCCAAATTGAAAGAAGTTCGGTATCATGATTCAAGGTTAGAAAGGCACCAATATAATAAATATAAAAATTTTAAAATTGATACTATTGGAGAAATTAATGTGAGAAGGCATTTGAATAGAAAGAACATATTTAACATCAGAAAACTCATAGTGAGAAACCATATAAATATAATGAATGTGCAAAACCCTCATTTAGAAAAAAATCTAGTTTATATCTTCAAAGAATTCATTCTGGAGAAAAATCATATTAATGTGATGAATGTGAGAAAGATTTCAGACAGGGTACATATTTTATTCACCATTAGAGAATTCTTACTGGAGAAGAATCTTGTAAATGTAATGAATATGGAAAGGTTTTCATCCAGAAAATAGTACTTAGTTGCCATAAGAGAATCTCTGCTGGATAGAAAACTTATGTATGTAATTTATGTGGGAAGGCCTTCAGCCAGATACAGAATTTAATCAACATCTGAAAAATTCATACTATATTGAAGCACAATGAATATAGCAAATGTGGGAAGGGCTTCAAAGATATATCTTATGCAGCACTGAAGTATTCAGTGTTCAAAAGCACAGTATTTTAGAATTATAAATAATCTCTGAGACCAAATTTTCTAAAGGGTTCTCAATTTATAAGTTTTCTATGTGTCATCAACTCCTTTGGAATCTGGCAAAGTCAGCATATCCTAACTAAGAATATATTCAAATAATTGAAGGAAATGGTAAATTTCAATTAGTGTTTTTTTCCCATCCAATTTCTTGGAACTCTTGAAATATATCCACAAAAATTTGGGGGAGGTCTTCTATAGACCTCTGTTTAAAAACTCTAATCTGATTCAACCAATAACTCAAAAAGAATGACTTGAACAAAGTGGACAAATGGTCATTCAGTAGTGTTTGAAGACCTCTGGGGAACCTACTATGTCTCCTACAATGAAACAGTTTAAGATTATTTCAATTGTTAGAAAGATTTTTCTTAAATCAATGCTAACTTTGATTCTTTTATTTTTTTATTTTCAAATAATATTCATGGATAATTTTTCAACATTGACTCTTGCATAGTCTTGTGTTAAAGATTTTCCCTTTCTTCCCTCCCCCATGGCAAGCTTTCCAATATATGTTATACATATTAAATATGTTAAATCCAATATGTGATGGCAGAAACTAGGCATGAACCCACATTTAACACCACATACTAAGATAAGATCAAAATGGGTCCAAGATTTAGGCATAAAGAACAAGATCATAAATAAATTAGAGGAACATAGGATAGTTTACCTCTCAGACTTGTGGAGGAGGAAGGAATTTGTGTCTAAAGGAGAACTAGAGATCATTATTGATCACAAAATAGAAAATTTTGATTACATCAAATTAAAAAGTTTTTGCACAAACAAAACTAATGCAAACAAGATTAGAAGGGAAGTAACAAATTGGGAAAACATTTTTATAGTTAAAGGTTCTGATAAAGGAAGGCCTCATCTCCAAAATATACAGAGAATTGACTTTAATTTATACCAAATTAAGCCATTCTCCAATTAAAAATGGTCAAAGGATATGAACAGACAATTTTCAGATGATGAAATTAAAACTATTTCCACTTATATGAAAAAGTGTTCCAAATCACTATTGATCAGAGAAATGCAAATTAAGACAACTCTGAGATATCACTACACACCTGTCAGATTGGATAAAATGACAGGAACAAATAATGATGAATGTTGAAGGGGCTTTGGGAAAACTGGGACACTGATGCATTGTTGGTGGAATTGTGAATACATCCAGCCATTCTGGAGAGCAATTTGGAACTACGCTCAAAAAGTTATCAAACTGCACATACCCTTTGACCCAACGGTGTTACTACTAGGCTTATATCCCAAAGAGCTCTTAAAGAAGGGAAAGGGACCTGTATGTGCCAAAATATTTGTGGCAACCCTTTTTGTAGTGGAATGTTTATGTAATGGAAGTTTATCATCAGAACTGATCATTACATAATCTTGTTATTGCTATGCACAATGTTCTCTCGGTTCTATTCACTTCACTTAGCATCAGTTCATGTAAGTCTCCCTAGGCCTTTCTGAAATTACCTTGCTGATTGTTTCTTATACAATAATATTCCATAACATTCATATAACATAACTTATTCAACCATTCCCCAATTGATGGACGTTCACTAAGTTTCCAGTTTCTTGCCACTTAAGCATGTTTTGGGGGGGTACAATTTGATTTTGATTCTTATTTTTAAATTTAATTTTATTTATCTAGTATTTTCTTTTTTTTTTCTGAGGCTGGGATTAAGTTATTTGCCCAGGGTCACACAGCTAGGAAGTGTTAAGTGTCTGAGATCAGATTTGAACTCCGGTCCTCCTAAATTCAAGGCTGGTGCTGTATTCACTGTACCACCTACCTGCCCCTTATCTAATATTTTCCTCAATTACATTAATATTTTTACATTAGTTTTTAATATTTTTGAGTTCTAGTTTCTCTGCCTTATCCCTACCTACAATTAAGAAACCACTTGTGAAGTTATGGAAAAAAAATTCCATAAAAGTCAAGTTGTGAAAGAAAACATAGATCTCCCACTCTAATAAAAATAAAATCCTTCAAGAAAATTTAAGTCGAAAAGAAAGGGAGTAATAGAGAGAGAAAGAGATAATTCTTCAATCTGTGTCAGATACAATCAGTTCCTTCTCTGGGGAAGAATAGGAATTTTCATCATATGTCCTTCCTAGAGTAGTTGTGGACATTTGTACTTTTGAGAATAGCAAAGTCATTTACAGCTTGTTATCTCAAATCATTGCTAATACTTTGTATATATATAGTACATTCCACCTATTTTGACCTTATTCTGTGATAAGGTGCTAGGTATGTGTCAATGCCTAGCTTCTGCTATACAAATTTCCAATTTTCCCAGAAATTTTTGCCAAATAGTGTATTCTTATCCCAGAAGCTGGAGTCTTTGATTACCAAAGACTGGATTACTATAGTCATTGACTATTGTGTCTTGTGAACCTAACCTATTACGTTGGTAGACTAATCTATTTCTTAGTACCAAAAATTTTGATGACCAGTACTTTATAATTTAGTTTTAGGTTTGGTTCTGCTAAACCACTGTCTTTTGGTAATTTTTTTCATTAATTATCTTGATATTCTAGACCTTTTTTTCTTCCAGATGAATTTTGTTATTATTTTTCTAGTCCTGTAAAATAATTTTGGAAGTTTTGTATGACATTGAAAAGATACATTAATTTCAGTAGTATTGTCATTTTTATTATATTATTTTGGCCTATCCATGAGCATTTGATATTTTTCCAGTTGATTAGTTCTGACTTTATTTATGTGCAAAGTATTTTGAAATGATGTTCATATAATTCCTGACTTTGCCTTGGCATGTAGACTCCCAAATAGTTTATATCATCTACAGTTATTTTGAATGGAATTTCTCTTTATATCTTTTGCTGTTGAACTTTGTTGGTAACATAAAAATGCTGACGATTTGTGTGGATATATTTTGTATTCTGCAACTTTGCTAAAGTTGTGAATTGTTTCTAATAGTTTTTTAGTTGACTCTCTAGGATTCTTTAAGTATAAAATCATATCATCTGCAAAGAGTGGTAATTTGGTTTCCTCATTGCCTTCTCTAATTCCTTTAATTTCTTTTTGTTCTCATCGCCAAAGCTAACATTTCTAATACAAAATTGAATGGGCAACTTTGTTTCACCCATGATTTTATTGGGAATGATTTTTTAAAATAAAGTCAATTTATTATAAAAAATTTTGACAGTATATATGCATGAGTAATTTTTTAAAATAACATTATCCCTTGTAATCATTTTCCCAAATTATCCCCTCCTTCCCTCTACTCCCTGCCCTAGATGACAGGCAATCCCATACATTTTACATGTGTTACAGTATAACCTAGATACAATATATATATGTAAATCCAATTTTTTTGTTGCACATTAAGTATTAGATTCTGAAGGTATAAGTAACCTGGGTAGATAGATAGTAGTGCTAACAATTTACATTCACTTCCCAGTGTTCCTTCTCTGGGTGTAGTTGTTTCTGTACATCATTAATCAACTGGAAGTGAGTTGGATCTTATTATGTTGAAGATATCCACTTCCATCAGAATACATCTTCATACAGCATTGAAGTATACAGCGATCTTCTGGTTCTATTCATTTTACTCAGCATCAGTTGATGTAAGTCTTTCCAAACCTCTCTGTATTCGTCCTGCTGGTCATTTCTTACAGAACAGTAATATTCCATAGCCTTCATATACCATAATTTATCCAACCATTCTCCAATTGATGGACATCCATTCATTTTCCAGTTTCTAGCCACTACAAAAAGAGCTGCCACAAACATTTTGGCACATACAGGTCCCTTTTCCTTCTTTAGTATTTCTTTGTCGATATAAGCCCAATAGCAGCAATGCTGGATCAAAGGGTATGCACAGTTTGATAACTTTTTGGGCATAGTTCCAAATTGCTCTCCAGAATGGTTGGATTCTTTCACAACTCCACCAACAATGTATTAGTGTCCCAGTTTTCCCACATCCCCTCCAGCATTCATCATTATTTGTTCCTGTCATCTTAGCCAATCTGACAGATGTGTAGTGGTATCTCAGAGTTGTCTTAATTTGCATTTCTCTGATCAGTAGTGATTTGGAACACTCTTTCATATGAGTGGATATAATTTCAATTTCATCATCTGAGAATTGTCTATTCATATCCCTTAACCATTTATCAATTGGAGAATGGTTTGATTTCTTATAAATTAGGGTCAGTTCTCTATATATTTTGGAAATGAGACCTTTATCAGAACCTTTAACTGTAAAAATATTTTCCCAATTTGTTACTTCCCTTCTAATCTTGTTTGCATTAGTATTGTTTATACAGAAGCATTTTAGTTTGATGTAATCAAAATCTTCTATTTTGTGATCAATAATGATCTCTAGCTCTCCTCTGGTCATAAATTCCTTCCTCCTCCACAGGTCTGAGAGGTAAACTATTCTCTGTTCCTCTAATCTATTTATGATCTCATTCTTTATGCCTAAATCATGGACCATTTTGATCTTATCTTGGTATATGATGTTAAGTGTGGATCCATATCTAATTTCTGCCATACTAATTTCCAGTTTTTATTGGGAATGATTCTAGTTTATCCCCATTACATACGATACTTGCTGATGGTTTTAAATAGATGCTATTGATCATTTTAAGGAGAACCCCATCTATTCCTGTGATGTCAAATGTTTTCTAATAGGAATGGGTGCTGAATTTTATCAAATGCTTTTTTTTTTACATCTATTGAGGTAATCATGTAATTTCTGTTAATTGTGTTATTGATAAAGTGAATTATGCTAATATTTTCCTAATATTGAACGAGTCCTACATTCCTGGTATAAATTCTGCTTGTTCATGGTGTATTATTTTTGGGATAACTTGTTACAATCTCTTTGCTAATATTTTGTTTAAGATTTTTTGCATCAATATTCTTTAGAGAAATTGGTCTATAATTTTCTTTCCAGGGTGAAAACCCTACCCTAATTTAAGTATCAGCACTATATCTATGTCATAAAAGGAATTTGGGAGGGCTCCTTCTTTCCCTATTTTGCCAAATAGTCCGCATACTGTTAGAATGAATTATTCTTTAAATGTTTGTAGAATTCACATATAAATATATTTGGCTCGAGAGATATTTTCTTAGAGAGTTGATTCATAGCTTATTTAATTTCTTTTTTTCTAAAATGGTACTATTTAAGTAATTTGTTTCCTCCTATGTTAATCTGGACAATTTATATTTTTGTAAGTATTCATCCATTTCAGTTAGATTTTTTGGCATGCAGTTTGGCAAAATACCTAATTATTGCTATAATTACCTCTTCCTTGGTGGAAATTTTACCCTTTCCATTTATTTTTATACTAAGAAGTTGATTTTCTCCTTTCCTTTTTCTAATCAAGTTAACTAAAGCTTTATCTAAAACCAACTCTTAGTTTTGTTTATTTGTTCAATAGTTTTCTTACTTTCAATTTCATTAATACCCCTTTTATTTTCAGAATTTTAAATGTGATATTTAATTAGTAGGTTTATTTATTCTTTCTTCTAGTTTTTTAATTACATGCCCAATTCATGGATTCCTTTCTCTATTTTATGCAAAAATTTCCCATAAGAACTGCTTTGGCTGCAACCCACAAACTCTGGTATGTTTTCTCATTATTTTCATTCTCTTGGATGAAAATATTGATTGTGTCCATGATGTGTTGTTTCATCCACTCATTTTTTAGGATTTGATTATTTAATTTAGAAATTAATTTTTGGTCCATATGGAAACCCATTCACATTCACAGTTAAAATTATTAACTCTCCATTTCCCACCATCTTATTTTTTCTAAGTTATACTTTTCTTTTCCCTTTTCCCCTTTCCCTCCTCCCTAGTGTTTTGCTTCTGACCACTACCTCTCTCAAACAGCCCTCCCCTTTTACAGCTCCTCCCCCTTTATCACCTCTTTTCCCTTCTACTTCTGTTATCCCTTCTATTAGCTTTTCCCTTTCCTCTCCTATTTCCCTATAGGGTGAGACAAGTTTCTCAGTAAAGATAAATATGTCTGATAGTCTCTCTTTGAGCCAAAATGGACGAGAGTAAGGTTCACACAAAGCTTATCTCCCTCCCTCCCTTCTTTCCTTTTTTTTTTTTTTTTTGCCTCTTTATGAGATGTAATTTACTCCATTTCCCTTCCATTATCCTCTACCAGTACAACTCCCTTTATACCTCGTTTCTTTTTTATATCATCACAATAAAATCAAATTATCCCTATACACTCTAACTGTACCTATAACAGAAATACAGTTCTCAAGATAAAAATATTTTCTTCCTATACATGAATGTAAACTTTTTATCTTTTTAAAGAAAGTTATTCTTTTTTTACCTTTTTATGCTTCTCTTGAATTATATATTTGAAGATAAAGTTTTCTGTTCAGCTCTGATTTTTTCATCAGAAATAAATTAAATTCTCCTGTTGCATTGATTATCCATCTTTTCCCTTGAACGATAATGCTCAATTTTTCTGGATAGTTGATTCTTGGCTACAATCCAAGTTCCTTTGCCATTCAGAATATCATATTCCAGACCCTTTGATCTTTTAAAGTGGAAGCTGCTAGGTCCTAGGTACTTCTGATTATGGCTCCTCAATATCTGAATTGTTTCTTTCTAGCTGCTTGCAATATTTTCTCCTTGATCTGATAATTCTGAAATTTAGCTATGATATTCCTTGAAGTTTTCATTTTGAGGTCTATTTAGGAGGTGATCAGTGAATTCTTTCAATGACTATTTTACCCTCTGTTTCTAGGACAATTAGGATTGAAGATTTCCTGAAAGATGTTGTCCAGGCTCTTTTTTTCCATCATGGTTTGCAGGCAGTCCAATAATTCTTAAATTGTTTCTTCTGGATATATTTTCCAAGTCAGTTGTTTTTCAAATGAGGTATTTTACATTTGTCTTTTATTTTGTTCATATTTTTTGTTTTGTTTGACTGATTCTTGATGTTTTTATTGAGTTATTCACTTCCATTTGTTCAATTCTAATTTTTAGTGAATTATTTTCTTCAATTAGCTTTTTTATCTTCCTTTTGCATTTGGTCAATTGAACTTTTAAATGAGTTGTTTTGTTTATTGTTTTTTTTTAATTTCACAAATTTTGTTTTTAATGAGTTGATTTTTTTCCCATTTAATCAAATCTATTTTGTAAAGAGTTATACATATTTTCAATTTCACTAAATCTATTTTTAAAATTTCTTCATATAATTTCCTTTTCCAATTTTCCTACAAAGTTCTCATTTCCTTTCCCCATTTTTCTACTTATTCCCTTTTTAAATTCTTCTGAGACAGTCATGTGAGATAGAGGCAAATCATATCACCCTTTGGGGCTTCATCTGGAAACAATTTGTCTTTAGTATCCTGAGAATTTGAAGTTTATTCTTCTCTTAGTCTATAAAACTGTGGTCAGAGCTCTTTTTAGTTTTTTGCTCATTTTTAAAGATTGAAGTCTGTTTGTATGGCTAAATAGAGACTGTGCCAAACTTCCTCTACAAGTGACAGCAGCTTCACATTGCCCTGGAACTGATGCTGCTGACTTCATACCAATTCTGGGTGGGTGTGGCCAAGTCCTACATTATTCTGAGGTTCAGGGTATCATTATTTGCCTTTTGTAGTTGCATTGGGTGTCTCAAAGCTAGTTTGCTGATCCACTTCCTTCTGAACCAGGGAAAAGTAGCCAACACTGCTGTATTTTGGCTAAGAACCTCCCAGTATATTCCCCCAGTGCACAATCACCATACTACCCTGGGTCTCTGCATTGTACCTACTTCCTCCAGTGCCCAATTGAGAGACCTTTTTTGAAGTTCTTACAAAATGTCTTTTTCTGAAAATTTCTTACACTCTAAATATTTGTGTATTCTCTCATTCCAAAACCAGTTCATAAACTTGATCTGGTGTTGATTTGAAGGAAGCCAGTAAGAGATCTGACAAAGACCTACCTACTCTCTGCAAACTTGGCTCCACACTGATCTATAGTTATTTTAAATCAAATTTCTGTTCCTATCTCTAAAATGCTGTTCATTTGTGTGGGTTTATTTGATATCCTGTAACCTTGCTAAAGCTGTTAATTGTTTCCAGTAGGTTTGGGGATGATTTTCCAGGATTTTCTATCATTATATCATTTTCAAAGAGTGATAGCTTTATTTTCTCATCGCCTATTCTAATTCCTTTAATTTCCTTTTCTTTTCTTATTCCTAAAGCCAACCTTTCTAGTACAATGTTACATAATAGTGATGATAATGGGCATCCTTGTTTCATCCCTGACCTTATTGGAAATGTGTTCAGCTTCTCTCCATTACAGGTAATTCTTGGTTTTTTTTTTTGTTTTATTTTTTTATTTGTTATTTTAAAGAAAGTTCTCTTTATCCCTATCTCTAATGTTTTTAATAGGATGGGTGCTGTATTTTGTCAAAAGCTTTTTCTTAATCTATTGAGATTATCACATGATTTATGTTGGTTTTGTAATATAGTTTTCCTGATATTGAACCAGCAAAATAACTCCCAATCATTGCTTTAATTTCTTTGTCATTGGTCATAAGCTCACCCTTTTCATTTTTGATGCTGTTGATTTTTTTCTTTCCTTTTTCTAATTAAATTAACCAAAGGTTTGTCTATTTTGTTGTTTTTTTCTTAAAACTGAATATTAGTTTTATTAATTCAATCATTTTCTTACTTTCAGTTTTATTAATCTCTGCTTTGATTTTCAAATTTTCAAATTTGGTATTTAATTGGGGATTTTAAGTTGTCCTTTTTTATTGATCTCCTCTTTCTCTATTTTATTCATGTAGCTATTTAGAGATACAAAATTTCCTCTAAGAACTGATTTGACTGAATCTCCTAGGTTTGTTGCCTCATTATTGTCATTCTCTTTGGACGAAATTATGCATCATTTTCGTGATTTGTTATTTGACTCACTCATTTTTAAAATTAGATTATTTAATTTCCAATTGGTTTTTAATCCATTTTTCCTGACCCTTTATTGAATATAATTTCTATTGCATTGTATTCTAAAAAAGAAAGCAGTTACTATTTTTATCTTTCTGCATTTGATTATGAGACTTTTATGCTCTAGTACATGATCAGTTTTTGTGTAGGTGTCATGTACTTTTGTATCTATTCAATTTTCTCCAGAGGTCTATTGTATCTAGATTTTCTAGAATTCCATTAACCTTCCTAGTTCCCTTCTTGTTTATTTTGTGGCTAGATTTGTCTAATTTGAGAGGGATTAGTTTGAGGTCCCTTACTAATATAGTTTTGCTGTCTATTTCTTCCTGTATCTGGCTTAATATATTTTCTAAGAATTTGTATGCTCTACAATTTTGTACATATACATTTAATATCATAACTACTTCATTGTTTATACCCTTTATCAAGATGTACTTTCCTTCCTTATCTCTTTTAATCATTATTACTGCATAATATATAAATATACACATATTATTTATTTTATACTTATGTTTACATAATTATTACATAATATATAAATATTATATTTATAAACAAATAAATAAATGTGATATAAAATAATCAAAATAATTAACAATTAATCAACTGAAGAATTGTTATGGGCCAGAACTCTGAACTTGGCACAAGGATGCTTACAAAGTACTAACTAAGTGGAATTGAGAAGACAATGGTTATCTAGCTTAACATGGTTCATTTTAATTGATTTAATCTTACAACAAATAATGGTTTCCTAGTGATATAATGATTGTTTTATACTCAGTGTAGAGTGTATAAGCTAGGAGCCTCAGCTAGGTAGATTCAGAGGCAGAGAAGACAAGAGAACTGGAGGAAGGAGCTTAAGCTCTCAGAGAGAGCTTTTCTCCAGAAAGCTGTCCAGCCCCAGGAAGGAGATAATAAAGGATTTGGACTTTAACACTTGGCTGTTCTTGTGGTGATTACTGAATTGAAACAAAGGTCTGACCCCAAAGACCCCAAGAAAACCGAACCAAAGAGAACATTACATTTTGGCGCCCAATGTGGGGCCAAGAACCTTCATCTGTGACCTAGATATTAGGGTGAGTACAAGAAGGGAACTTTGTAAAGGGCTAAACTAGTGCTTCAGCTAAAATGGGATAGATATTTAGAAAGGAGCCTTCTTTTCCAATTCAAGGAAAATGAGTCAAAAGGTTGGTTAAACTTATACTGCCCCAGTAACAGATAAATTCTCAAAAGTTACAGATACAGATTTTCTATGTAGGGACTATTTCATATTTTCAATAGCCTTATGGTTTCTTGAAGTTGATTTTAAAATAAGTGAACTTTGTTTTAAGTGTGGTCTAATTTTTAAATAATATATATTTTCTCTATTTACTTTTCTATGCTTCTCAAGTCTTATGTAATTAGATTAAATTTTCTATTGTTTTTAATAGAAATGATTGAAAGTCTCTTCATTGAAGATCCATTACTAGCAGCCTGTGCTGTGATTGTACACTGAGCTTCCACTCTGGTTCAACATGACTTTTCTGCTGGCCTTCCAAGTCTTTTTTAATCTCTGGGCTGAGAGGTCTGGAAGCCAGCAATACTGCCTCTAAATCAGAGTTCTCCATTTCTGTTCCTGCTTTACTGATGTGGGTCCAAAGCTGAGACTGGGGCTAGAGTCAGGGCTAGAACCAAAGTTGCACTGGGGCAGTGAGCTGGACCCCCACTGTGGTGTCAAAGACCTTTTCTGCTGACCTTCTATGTTGTCTTCAGGTGGAAAACGTTCTACATCTTTTTGAGTGTTCTGTTGCTTTAATGTCATTATTTAAAGTAATTTGGAATAGTTTGGGGGAGAGGTTGGGCAAGTTCCTGCCTTTATTTCTTGGCTCCACCGATCCATTCTCTGCCTTTTTGTCCCCTACACCAATATATTTGGTTTAAGCTCCTATGATAGTTTCTGGGAGCAGAAAGACAAAAATTAAATAGATAAGGGAATCAGGCTAAATTAATACCATGAAATGCAAGTTAGTAATCATTTCTAAAGCTTCTGATTAGTTCCAGGTACCATAGGAGATTGACAATACAAAGAGAGAGACTATTCTATATTTGCAATAGCCTTATGGTTTCTTGAAGTTGATTTTAAAATGAGTAAAGAGAACTTTGTCTTAAGCATGGTCTAATTTCAAGGTGACCAAATTTGTGAGAGCAACTACAAGTCCCCTATCACAGGGTAAAGTGGAAAAAGACTTCAATATCTGAATTTGTCTACCACTTCCCTTTGATCAGTATCTGGGATATTCAGAGACAGCTATCATCTCTTTACACAATCTACATATATTCCAATTCTCTGGCTGCCTCTTATCCAAAAAAAAAAATTAGAGACTAGGAAGGAGAATATTTTAAGAGAATGGCAACCCCCTGATTCTTGAATCTTCCAAGTTAGGGTACAGGATCCATGGATGTGCAGACAAGAAGGAAGGAAGGGATATCTAATCAGTTTTTAATTATTAATTTTTTTCTCTAAAACATCATGTATCTATCCTCTATCCATTTCTAGGTCCACTTCCCTTGTTCAGGCCTATAATCTATCCTAGAATTAAAATTAATTTCCTATGTAGTTTGCTGCCTTTCATTAATATCAATTTTCTCATACATTCTCTATTCAGATGCATGATTGGATTAAGACTAAGAGAGAAGGAAGAATCTAGTTTCAAAATGGAGTTATTAGAAATATGTTCATACTTTCTTTTTTAATTAAAACTTTTTAACTAACTCCAATGCTATGTAAACTATTTGAAAAAATAGGGATTGAAGGAGTCCTACCAAATTCCTTCTATGACACAGACATGGTACTGATACCTAAACCAGGTAGATCGAAAACTGAAAAAGAAAACTATAGACCAATTTCCTTAATGAATATTGATGCTAAAATCTTAAATAAGATATTAGCAAATAGACTTCAGAAAATCATCCCCAGGATAATACACTATGACCAAGTGGGATTTATACCAGGAATGCAGGGCTGGTTTAATATTAGGAAAATTATTAGTATAATTGACCATATTAATAATCAAATTAATAAAAACCATATGATCATCTCAATAGATGCAGAAAAGGCATTTGATAAAATCCAACATCCATTCCTACTAAAAACGCTTGAGAGTATAGGAATAAATGGACTATTCCTTAAAATAATAAGGAGCATATATTTAAAACCGTCAGTAAACATCATATGTAATGGTGATAAACTAGAACCTTTCCCTGTAAGATCAGGAGTGAAACAAGGTTGCCCACTATCACCATTACTATTCAATATAGTACTAGAAACTCTAGCCTTGGCAATAAGAGCCGAGAAAGAGATCCAAGGAATTAGAGTAGGAAATGAAGAAATCAAATTGTCACTTTTCGCAGATGACATGATGGTATACTTAGAGAACCCCAAAGACTCTGCTAAAAAGCTATTAGAAATAATTCAGAATTTTAGCAAAGTCGCAGGATACAAAATAAATCCGCATAAATCCTCAGCATTTTTATACATTACCAACACAATCCAACAGCAAGAGATACAAAGAGAAATTCCATTCAAAATAACAGTTGATAGTATAAAATATTTGGGAATATATCTACCAAAGGAGAGTCAGGAATTATATGAGCAAAATTACAAAACACTTGCCACAAAAATAAAGTCAGATTTTAATAATTGGAAAGACATTCAGTGTTCTTGGATAGGCCGAGCGAATATAATAAAGAAGACAATACTCCCCAAACTAATCTATTTATTTAGTGCTATACCAATCAGACTCCCAAGAAACTATTTTAATGACCTAGAAAAAATAACAACAAAATTCATATGGAAGAATAAAAGGTCGAGAATTGCAAGGGAACTAATGAAAAAAAAGTCAGAGGAAGGTGGTCTAAGTGTACCTGATTTAAAGCTATATTATAAAGCAACAGTCACCAAAACTATTTGGTATTGGCTAAGAAATAGACTAGTTGATCAGTGGCATAGGTTAGGTTCACAGGGCAAGATAGTGAATAAAAATAGCAATCTAATCTTTGACAAACCTAAAGATCTCAAATTTTGGGATAAGAATTCATTATTTGACAAAAACTGCTGGGAAAATTGGAAATTAGTATGGCAGAAACTAGGCATGGACCCACATTTAACACCACATACTAAGATTAGATCAAAATGGGTCCAAGATTTAGGCATAAAGAACTAAATCATAAATAAATTGGAGGAACATGGGATGGTTTACCTCTCAGACTTGTGGAGGAGGAAGGAGTTTGTGTCCAAGGGAGAACTAGAGACCATTATTGATCACAAAATAGAACATTTTGATTACACCAAATTAAAAAGTTTCTGCACAAACAAAACTAATGCAAACAAGATTAGAAGGGAAGTAACAAATTGGGAAAAAATTTTTACAGTTAAAGGTTCTGATAAAGGCCTCATCTCCAAAATATACAGAGAATTGACTTTAATTTATAAGAAATCAAGCCATTCTCCAATTGATAAATGGTCAAAGGATATGAACAGACAATTTTCAGATGATGAAATTAAAACTATTTCCACTCATATGAAAGAGTGTTCCAAATCACTATTGATCAGAGAAATGGAAATTAAGACAACTTTGAGGTATCATTACACACCTGTCAGATTGGCTAAGATGACAGGAACAAATAACGATGAATGTTGGAGGGGCTGTGGGAAAACAGGGACACTGATGCATTGTTGGTGGAGTTGTGAAAGAATCCAACCATTCTGGAGAGCAATCTGGAATTATGCCCAAAAAGTTATCAAAATGTGCATACCCTTTGACCCAGCCATACTACTACTGGGCTTATACCCCAAGGAACTACTAAAGAAGGGAAAGGGACCTGTATGTGCCAAAATGTTTGTGGCAGCCCTTTTCATAGTGGCTAGAAGCTGGAAGATGAATGGATGTCCATCAATTGGAGAATGGTTGGGTAAACTATGATATATGACTGTTATGGAATATTATTGTTCTATAAGAAATGACCAACAGGAGAAATACAGAGAGGCTTGGAGAGACTTATATCAACTGATGCTGAGTGAAACGAGCAGAACCAGAAGATCATTATACACTTCAACAATGATACTGTACAAGGATGTATGCTGATGGAAGTGGATGTCTTCAACATAGAGAAGAGCTAATCCAATTCCAATTGATTAATGATGGACAGAACTAGCTACTTCCAGAAAAGGAACACTGGGAAATGAATGTAAACTGTTATTTTTACCTTCTGAATCCAATTCTTCCTGTGCAACAAAAAATTCGGTTCTACACACATATATTGTATCTAGAATATACTGTAATATATTTAACATATATAAGACTGCTTGCCATCTGGGGGAGGGGGTTGGGGGAGGAAGGGAAAAAATCTGAATAGAAGTAAGTGCAAGGGATAATGTTGTAAAAAAATTACCCATGCGTATGTACTGTCAAAAAAAATGTTATAATTATAAAATAAAATTAAAATTAAAAAAAAAACTTTTTATTTTCAAAACATCTGCAAGCATAATTTTTCAACATTGACCCCTGAAAAACCTCACATTCTGAATTTTCCCCTCCTTATGCCCATCCCCTCACCTAGATGACAAGTAATTCAATATATGTTAAACATATTAGAATATATGTTAAATCCAATATATGTGTACATATTTATATAATTTGCTACACAAGAAAAATCAGATCAAAAAGGAAAAACAAATGAGAAAAAAAACACAAAATTCAAGTGAACAACAACAACAAGAGTGAGAATGTTATATTATGATCCACACTTAATTAATACAGTAATCTCTTTGGGAGTAGATAGCTCTCTTCATCACAAGCCTCAATCATCTCCTTATTGGAAAGAATCATGTTGTTCAGAATTGATCATTGTATAGATTTGCTATTGCAGTACATAATGATATCCTGGTTCTGCTCATTTCACTTAGTATCAGTTCATGTATGCCTCTCCAGGCCTCTCTAAAATTATCCTGCTGATCATTTCGTATAAACCAATAGTATTCTATAACATTCATATACCATAACTTATTCAGCCATTCTCCAAATTATGGGCATTCACTCAGTTTCCAGTTTCTTGCCACTGCAAAAAGAGCTGCCACAAACATTTCTGCACATGTTGGTCCCTTTCCCTCCTTTAAGATCTTTTTGGAATATAAACCCAGTAGAAATACTGTTGGATCAAAGGATATGCACGGTTTGATAACTTTTTGAGCATGGTTCCAAATTGCTCTCCAAAATGGCTGGATGTATTCACAATTCCATCAACAATGTATTACTGTTCCAGGTTTCCCACATTCCCTCCAGAATTTATCATTATTTTTTCCTGTAATCTTAGCCAATCTAAGAGATGTGTAGTGGTATCTCAGAGTTGTCTTAATTTGCATTTCTCTGATCAATAGGGATTTAGAGCACATTTTCATATGACTAGAAATGATTTTAATTTCTTCATCTGAAAATCATTCATTTATCAGTTGAAGAATGGCTTAAATTCTTGTAGATTTGAGACAATTCTCTATATATTTTAGAAATGAGGCTTTTCTCAGAACCCCTTAAATGTAAAAATGTTTTTCCAATTTGCTTCCCTTCTAACCTTGTCTGCATTAATTTTGTTTGTACAAAAACTTTTTTAACTTAATATAACCTAAATGATCTTTTGGTGTTCAATAATGGGTTCCAGTTCTTTGGTACCAAATTTCTTCCTTCTACATAGATCTGAGAGGTAAACTATCTAATGTTCTTCTAATTTGATTATAATATCATTCATCATGGACCAATTTTGATCTTATCTTGATATATAGTATTAGGTGTTGATCAATGCCTAGGTTTTGCCATACTAGTTTCAAATTTTCTCAGCAGTTTTTGTAAAACAGTGAGTTCTAATCCCAAAGCTGGAGTCTTTGGGTTTGTCAAATACTAGACTGCTATAGTTATTGACTATTTTGTCCTATGAAGCTAACCTATGCCACTGATCAACTACTCTTTCTTAGCCAGTACCAAATGGTTTTGATGGCCATTGCTGGGCCACAATCATTGGCATTTTAAAAATTTAATTCCCTTGAAATTCTTGATCTTTTGTTATTTCAGATGAATGTTATTATTATTTTTTCTACCTCTGTAAAATAATTTCTTGGAAATTTGATTGGTATGGCACTAAATAAGTAAATTAATTTAAGTAGTATTGCCATTTTTATTATGTTTACTCAGTCTACCAATGAGCACTTGATATTTTTCCAACTGATTAAATCTGAATTTATTTGTGTGGAAAGTGTTGTTTAGTTGTGTTCATATAATTCCTGACTTTCCCTTGGCAGATAGATTTACAAATATTTTATATTATTGACAGATATTTTGACTTGAATTTCTCTTTGTATCTCTTGCTGCTGACCTTTTTTGGTAATATATAAAAATGCTGATGATTTTTGTGGATTTATTTTGTATCCTGCAACTTTGCTAAAGTTGTGAATTGTTTCTAGTAGTTTTTTTTATTCTCTAGGGTTCTCTAAGAATACCATATCATCTGCAAAGAATTATAATTTGGTTTCCTCATTACTTCCTCTAATTCCTTTCATCTCCTTTTCTTCTCTTATTGCCAAAGCTAAAAATTCTAACACAATATTGAATAGTGATGG
Organism: Sminthopsis crassicaudata; assembly: GCF_048593235.1. NCBI lineage: Eukaryota > Metazoa > Chordata > Mammalia > Dasyuromorphia > Dasyuridae > Sminthopsis > Sminthopsis crassicaudata. Next base: position 560,597,478 of record NC_133619.1, read on the forward strand.
TGATAGTGGGCAACCTTGTTTTATCCCTGATCTTATTGGGAATGGTTCTAGTTTGTCCCCATTATGGTTTTAAATAGATACTACTGATCATTTTAAGGAAAAGTCCATTTATTCCTATGGTCTCTAGTGTTTTTTATAGGAATTAGTATTGGATTTTATCAACTGCTTTTTCTGCATCTATTGAGACAATGATATGGTTTTTGTGAGTTTATTTATTAATATAGTCAATTATGCTAATACTTAATATTGAACCAGCCCTGAATTCCTGGCATAAATCCTACTTGGTCATAGTGTATTAACCTGGGGATGACTTGTAATCTCTTTGGTAATATTTTATTTAAGATTTTTGCATTAGTATTCATTAAGGAAATTGGTTTATATTTTTTTCTCTGTTTTCATCCTACCTGGTTTAGTTATCAGCACTATATCTGTGTCATAAAAGGAATTTGGAAAGAGTCTTTATTTCCATATTTTTTCAAGTAGTTTATATAGTATTGAAATTAATTATTCTTTAAATGTTTGGTAGAAATCATGTGTAAGTCAATCTGGCCCTAGAAAAAATCTTAGAGTTGATTAATAGCTTGTTCTATTTTCTAAATTAGAACTGTTAAAATAATTTATTTCTTCTGTTAATCTGGGCAATTTATATTTTTGTAGAGATTCCTCCAATTCACTTATATTATCAAATTTATGACATATAGTTGGGCAAAATAACTCTTAATAATTGCCCTAATTTCCTCTTCATTGGTGGAAAGTTTGTCCTTTTCATTTTTGATACTAACAAGTTGATTTTCTTCTTTCTTTTTTTAAATTAAATTAACTAAAAATCTATCTATTTTGGTGTTTTTTCATATAATCAACTCAGTTTTATTTATTAATTCAATAGTTTTCTTATTTTTAATTTTTTAAAATCTCCCCTTTTATTTTTAGAATTTCAAATTTAGTACTTAAGGGTTTTTAATTTCTTATTTTTCTAGCTTTTTTAGTTGTAAGCCCAATTAATTGTTCCTGTCTTTCTTTATTTTATGCAAATAAGCATCTGGAGATATATATTTTCCCCTAATAACCATTTTGGCTGCATCCCACAAACTTTGGTATTTTATCTCATTATTGCCATTCTCTTGGATGAAGTTATTGATCATGTCTATGATTTGTTGTTTTACCCATTCAGATTATTTAGTTTCCAATATTAATTGTTGGTGTATTTTCCTGTGGCCTTTATAGCATGTGATTTTTTTTTTTTGCATCATGATCTGGAAAAAAAAAAGCATTTACTCATTCTGCCTTTCTGCATTTGATTTTGAAGTTTTTATGTTCTAATACATAGTCACTTTTTGAATAGGTTTTATGAACTGCTGAGAAAAAAGTTCCTTTCTGTCTCTATTCAATTTTCTCCAAAGATCTATCCTTCCCAACTTTTCTAAAATTCTTTTTACCTACTTAACTTCTTTCTTATTTATTTTGTGTTTAGATTCATCTAGCTTTGAGAGAGCAAGGTTGAGATCCCCCAGTAATAAAGTTTTGCTGTCTATTTCTTTTAGCAGCTCTCTTAACATTTCTCAGAATTTGTTTGCTGTATCACTTGGTGCATATATGTTTTGTATTGATATTGCTTTAATATCTATGGTACCCTTTCCCAAGATATAGTTTCCTTCCTTATGTGTTTTAATGAAATATGTTTGCTTTTGATTGATCTGAGATCAGAATCATTACCACTGCTTTTTTTTTTTTTTACTTCAGCTACAGATAATAGATTCTGCTCCAGCTTTTTATCTTTATTCTGTATGTATTACTCTGCTATAAAGGTGTTTCTTGTACACAACATATTGTGAGAGTCTCACTTTTATTCCAGTCTGCTATCTGCTTCTGTTTTATGGGAAAAGTTCATCCCTTTCACATTCACAGTTAAAATAATTAATCTGTATTTCCTGCCATCTTATTTGACACAAATTATGCTTTTCTCTTCCACTTTCCCTTTCCTTCTTCCCCAGGATTTTACTTCTGACCAATATGTCTCTCAGACAACCCTCTCCTTTTAGAGCCCTTCCTTTTTTCTTTCCCCTTTCCCCTACTACATCTGTTTTCTCTTCTATTAGCCTTCTCCTTTCCTCTCAAACTTCTCTATAATGTGAGAGAAGTTTCTTTCTTTTTTTTTTTTGTGAGAGAAGTTTCTATGTGAAACCAAATATGTCTGATATTCTCTCTTTGAGCCAAAGATGATGAGAGTAAGATTCACATAATGTTCAGCCTTTTTCTGTTTTTTCCTCAATTGTAACAGGTCTTCGTTGTAACTTTGTGAGGTGTAATTCCCCTCATTTAACCTACATTTACCTCTTTTCCCATTACAATTCCCTTTCTACCTCTAGTTACTTTTTCATATTATCATCATAAACTCAAATTTTACCTGTACTTTCTAAATATACCCATAACAGAAATGTAGTCATCAAGAGTTTCTTTCCCTTTTACCTTTTTATGCTTCTCTTGAGTTCTTTATTTGGAGATGAAATGTTTTTGTTCAGCTCTGGTCTTTTCATCAAAAATAAAAGAAATTCACCTATATCATTAAATACCCAACTTCTTCCTTGAAAGATAATGCTCAATTTAACTGGATAGCTTATTCTTGGCTATAATCCAAATTCCTTTGCTTTTTGAAACATCAGATTCCAGGCCCTTGGATCCTTTAAGGTGGAAGCTTAATGTGGAAACTGCTAAGAACTGGGTAATCCTAATTGTGGCTACTCCGTATTTGAATTGTTTCTTCTTGTTCTTTGCAACATTTTTCCTTGGTCCAATAGTTCTTAAATTTAGCCACAATATTCCTTGCAGTTTTTCTTTATGATTTCCTGAATGATAATGTCTAGGCCCTTTTTTTCATCATGGCTTTCAGGAGGTCCAATAATTTTTATATTGTCTCTCCTAGATCTATTTTCCAGATCAGTTCTTTTTCCTAGGAGATATTTCATATTTTCTTCTACTGTTTTTCATTTTTTGGTTCTGTTTGATTCTTGAAGTTTTATTGAGTCATTCACTTACATTTTTTAAATCCAAATTTTTATTTTATTTTCTGCAGTTACCTTAATATAATATATATAGTTTTTATTTACCAGATATATGCATGGGTAATTTTACAACATTGACAATTGCCAAACCTTTTGCTCTAATTTTTCCTCCCCTCCCTCCCCAGATGGCTGGTTGACCAATATATGTTAAATTAAATACAATATATGTATACATGTCCAAACAGTTCTTTTGCTGTACAAAAATAATCGGATTTTGAAATAGTGTACAATTAGCCTGTGAAGGAAATCCAAAATGCAGGCAGACAAAAATAGAGGGATTGGGAATTCTATGTAGTGGTTCATAGTCATCTCCTAGAGTTCTTTTGCTGGGTGTAGCTAGTTCAGTTCATTACTGCTCTATTGGAACTGATTTGGTTCATCTCATTATTGAAAATGGCCACATCCATCAGAATTGATCATCATATACTATTGTTTTTGAAGTATACAATGATCCCTGGTCATAATTATTTCACTCAGCATCAGTTCATGTAAGTCTCTCCAGGCCTTTCTGAAATCATCCTGTTGGTCATTTCTTACAGAACAATAATATTCCACAATATTCATATACCACAATTTATTCAGCCATTCTCCAATTGATGGGCATCCATGTAGTTTCCAGTTTCTGGCTACTACAAAGAGAGCTGCCACAAACATTCTTGCACATACAAGTCCCTTTCCCTTCATTAAGATCTCTTTGGGATATAAGCTCAGTAGTAACACTGCTGGGTCAAAGGGTATGTGCAGTTTGATAACTTTTTGGCATAGTTCCAAATTGCTCTCCAGAATGGCTGGATGTATTCACAATTCCACCAACAATGTATCAGTGTCCCTGTTTTCACACATCCCCTCCAACATTCTGCATTATCTTTCCCTGTCATTCTAGATAATCTGACAGGTGTGTAATGGTATCTCAGAGTTGTCTTAATTTGCATTTCTCTAATTAATATTGACTTGGAGCATCTTTTCATATATCTAGAGATAGTTTCAATTTCTTCATCTGAGAATTGTCTGTTCATATCCTTTGACCATTTATCAATTGGAGGATGGCTTGATTTCTTATAAATTAGAGTCAATTCTCTATATATTTTAGAAATGAGGCCTTTACCAGAAACTTTGACTGTAAAAATGTGTTCCCAGCTTATTGTTTCCCTTCTAATCTTATCTGCATTAGTTTTGTTTGTACAAAAGCTTTTCAATTTGATATAATCAAAGTTTTCTACTTTGTGATCAATAATGATCTCTAGTTTTTCTTTGGACATAAATTCATTCCTCTTCCACAGTTCTGAGAGGTAAACTATCCTATATTCCTCTAATTTATTTATAATCTCATTCTTTATGTCTAAATCATGAAATCATTTTGACTTGATTTTGGTGTACAGTGTTAAGTGTGGGTCAATGCTTAGTTTCTGCCATATTAATTTCCAATTTTCCCAGCAATTTTTGTCAAACATTGAGTTCTTATCCCAAAAGCTGGGGTCCTTGGGTTTGTCCAACCCTAGATTATTAAAGTTAGTGATTATTTTGTCCTTTGGACCTAACCTATTCCACTGATCAACTAGTCTATTTCTTAGCCATTACCAAAACCATTTGGTAACTGCTATTTAATAATATAATTTTAGATCTGGTACAGCTAGGCCACCTTCATTTGATTTTTTTTCATTAATTCCCTTGAAATTCTTGACCTTTTGTTTTTCCATATGAACTTTGTTGTTAGTTTTTCTAGGTCACTAAAATAGTTTTTTGGGAGTCTGATTGGTATGGTGTTAAATAAATAGATTAGTTTAGGCAGTATTGCCATCTATTATATTTGCTTGCCCTATCCAAGAGCATTTAATATTTTTCCAATTGGTTAGATCAGACTTAATTTGTGTGGAAAGTGTTTTCTAGTTTTGCTCATATAGTTTCTGATTTTCCCTTGGCAGATAGATTCCTAAATATTTTATACTATCAGTAGTTACTTTAAATGGAATTTCTCTTTATTACTCTAACTGTTGGATTTTGTTAGTGACGTATAAGAATGCTGATGATTTATGTGGGTTTATTTTGTATTCTGCAACTTTGCTAAAGGTGTGGATTATTTCTAATAGCTTTTTAGTAGAATCTTTGGGGTTCTCTAAATATACTATCTTATCATCAGCAAAGAGTAATAATTTGGTTTCCTCATTACCTACTCTAATTCCTTTCATCTCTTTCTCCATTCTTATTGCCAAAACTAGCATTTTTAATACAATGTGGAATAGTAGTGGTGATAGTGGGGAACCTTGTCTCACTCTTGATCTTAATGGGAATGGTTGAAGTTTATCCCCATTACATATGATGCTTACTGATGGTTTTAAATAGATGCTACTGATTATTTTAAGGAAAAGTCAAGTGTTTTTAATAGAAATTGAAGTTGGATTTCATCAAATGCTTTTTCTGGATCTATTGAGATGATCATATGATTTTTGTTAATTTGAGTTATTAATATGGCCAATTATATTGATGGCTTTCCTAAGATTGAACCAGCCCTGCATTCCTGGTATAAATCCTACTTGATCATGATGTATTATCCTGGGGATGATTTTCTGTAGTCTTTTTGATAATATCTTATTTACGATTTTAACATCAATATTCATTAAGGAGAATGGTCTATAGTTTTCTTTCTCAGTTTTCAATCTACCTGTCTATGGAATAAAAGGAATTTGGCAGGACTCCTTCATTCCTATTTTTTCAAATAGTTTATATAGCATTGGGGCTAATTGTTCTTTGAATGTTTGGTAGAATTTACATGTAAATCCATCTGGTCTTGGAGATTTTTTTCTTAAGGAGTTAATTAATAGCTTGTTCTATTTTTTTTTTCTGAAATGGGACTATTTAAGCAATTTACTTCCTCCTCTGTTAATCTGCTTATATTTTTTGAAGTAATCCTTCATTTCACTTAGGTTATCAAATTTATTGGCATAAAGTTGGGCAAAGTAACTCATTATTTCTCTAATTTCCTCTTCATTGGTGGAAAGTTCCCCCTTTCCATTTTTAAGACTAACAATTTGATTTTCCTCTCTCCTTTTTCTAATCAGATTTATAAAAGGTTTATCTATTTTATTGTTTTTTTCATAAAACAAACTCTTAGTTTTATTTATTAGTTCAATATTTTTTTTACTTCCAATATTATTAATTTTTCTTTTTAATTTTAGAATTTCAATTTTAGTATTTGACTGGGGGGGTTTAATTTGGTCTTTTTCTAGCTTTTAAGTTGTAAGCCCAATTCCTTGATCTTCTCTTTCTCTATTTTTATCTAAGTAAGCCTCTAAAGGTATAAAATTTCCCCTTATTACCACTTTAGCTGCATCCCAAACATTTTGGTATGACGTCTCATCATTGTCATTATCTTGAGTGAAATTATTAATTGTGTCTATAATTTGCTGTTTCACCCAATCATACTTTTTAGTCTATTTACCCCTAACTTCTTGTTGAATGTAATTTTTATTGCATCATGATCTGAAAAGAAAGCCTTTACTATTTCTGCCTTCCTGCATTTAATTTTGAGATCTTTATGTCCTAATATATAGCCAATTTTTGTATAGGTTCCATGAATTGCTGAGAAGAAAGTATACTCCTTTCTGTCACCATTCAGTTTTCTCCAAAGATCTATCATACCTAATTTTCCTAATATTCTATTTACATCTTTAATTTCTTTCTTATTTGTTTTGTGGTTTGATTTATCTAATTCTGAGAGAACAAGTTTGAGATCTTCCCACTATTATAGTTTTGTTGTCTATTTCTTCTTGCAACTCTCTTAACTTCTCCTTTAGGAAGTTAGATGCTATGCCACTTGGTGCATATGTATTTAGTATTGATATGGCTTCATTGTCTATGCTACCCTTTAGCAAGATATAGTTTCCTTCCTTATCTCTTTTGATTAGATCAAATTTTGCTTTTGCTTGATCTGAGATAAGGATGGCTACCCTTGCTTTTTTGACTTCACTTGAAGCATAATAGATTCTCCTTTAGCCTTTTACTTTTACTCTATATGTATCTCTCTGCTATAAATGTGTTTCCTGTAAACAACATATTGTAGGGTTCTGACTTTTGATCCAGTCTGCTATCCACCTCTGCTTAATGGGAGAGTTCATCCCATTCACATTTACAGTTAAACTTATTAATTCTGTATTTCCTGCCATCATATTATCCCCAGATTATGCTTTTTTCCCTTGCTCCCCCTGAACCCCTTCCCCAATATTAAACTTATGGGCCCCACTTGTGTCACACAGCCCTTCCTCTTTAGTGTCTCTCCCTCCTGCCTTTAAATCCTTTTCCCTTTCTTGTACCCTTCCCTAATTACTCTTTTCCTTTTCCCTTTTCCTCTCCCCCCTTTTAATGAGGTGAGAGAGAATTTTCTATAAAACCGATATGCCAATTATTTTCTCTTTGAGCCAATTCTGATGAGAGTAAGATTCACACAATGTTCCTCCCTCTCTCTAAATTCCCTCAGATATGATAGGTTTTCTTTGCCTCTTCCTGGGATGTAGTTTCCCTCTTTTTATCTTTCCTTTTCCCTTTTCCTGACTCTGTCCCCTTTCCATTTCTACTTCCTTTTTTTTTTGTTGTATCAGTAAAATCAAATTATACATGTAGTCTTAATGTATATCCACAACAGAAATACAGTTTTCAAGAGTTCCTTTTACCTTTTTCTGCTTCTCTTGAGTCCTATGGTTGGAGATCAAATTTTTTGTTTAGATCTGTTTTTTTCCTTAGAAACAAATGAAATTCATCTGTTTCATTAAATGTCCATCTTCTTCCTTGGAAGAAAATGCTAAACTTAGTTGGGTAGTTTATACTTGGTTGTATTCCAAGTTCTTTTGCTTTTTGGAATATCAAATTCCTTGCCCTTCAATCCTTTAATGTAGAGGCACCCAGATCTTGAGTGATCCTTACTGTGGCACCTTGGTATTTGAATTGTTTTTTCCTGGCTGCTTATAATATATTTTCCTTAGTCTGATAGTTCTGAAATTTGGCCACAGTGTTCCTTGGAGTTGTTTTGTTTTTGTTTTTGCTTTTTTAGGGTCTTTTTCAATGCCTATTTTATCTTCTGGTTCTATTACCTCTGAGCAGTTCTCTTTGATGATTTCCTGTAAAATAGAATCTAGGCTCTTTTTTTCATCATAATTTTCGGGAAGTCCAATAATCCTCAGGTTATGTCTCCTAGATCTATTTTTCCAGGTCTGTCATTTTGCCAAGTAGATATTTAACATTTTTCTCCAGTTTTTCATTTTTTTGGTTTTGCTTGACTGATTCTTGGTGTTTCAATGAATCATTCATTTCTATTTGTTCAGTTCTGCTTTTTAATGAGTTATTTTCTTCATTAGTTTTTTTTTTTTTACTTCTTTTTATATATGTCCAATTGAGTTTTTAAATGAGTTATTTTGCTCTATGGAATTTTTTTCTATTTCACTAAATTTGTTTTTTAGTGAGTTATTTTCTTTTTCCAATTCACAAATTCTACTTTCTTGGGAATTCTTTACCTTTTCCAATTCACATTTCAGAAAGTTGTTTACCTTTTCCAATTCACATTTCAGGAAGTTGTTACTCTCTTGCATAGCTTCTCTTTCCTTTCCCCATTTTTCTTCTAATTCTCTTTTGAGATTTTTAATAGTCTCTTCTAGGAGATCATTATTTGGGGTATTGTCTGGAGGCTGTTTGCTATTAGTCTCCTTAGGGTTGGAAACCACTATCTTTCTGTATAGAAGCTATGGATCATTCTCTTCATTTTTTTACTCATTTTTTTAAAGCCTTCAGGGTCTGCCTTCAGGGCATGGAGGTTACCAGCTTACTCTACAGAGCAAGGATGGGTATATGGACAGTTGCTGTCCTCTCAATGGGCTGCAAGGAACAACTGAGCTGAGGGAGTGCTTTGGGAAGAGCTCTACAGGAAAGTGAGTAGGCCTGGGTGTCAAGGTCAGAGCTGTGTAAATGCCCTGTAAGGAGCCCCACTGTGATGATTAGCGACTGCCTTGGGGCTAGAGCCTAAGCAGCAAAAGTATCACTCCCCCCCCCCCCCCCCCACACACACACAAAACATGGGCTTTGAGTATTAGCAATTGCCCTATCCCTCACCAGAAGTGTCTCTGACTGAGCAGAGCAGTCAAGCTGGGGAAATTCTACTACCCCAGGACAAGCCCTTCATTGTGCAGATGAGAAGCTGCCCTGGGATTTGTCCCTGCTGTGCAGGTTTGTGACTACCGCCCCCCCCCAGAACCTCTAGCTGCAGAATACCACTAAAAGCTGTGTTATGGTCTGTACTGAGTCACTTCTGGTCCTGGGTGGGTGTAGTCAGATCCTCTTAAGCTCTGGCACCCTTCAGTGTACCCTGTACTCTAGGCTCTAATTTCTCTGCTGGTCCACTGCTCTGCCACCAAAGCAAAGCAGTCAGGCTATGGCAGAGAGTTCTACATAAACCTTCCAACAACAGAGGCTGCCCCCATTCCCAATTCTATTCCTGCCCTGCTCCCACCTCTCCGGACAAACCTTTTCTGGCGATATTCCTGATTATCTGCAGCTGATGAATTGTTGTACTTCCAATCTTTGTGAACCTTACCAGTCTAGCACTATTTTTGAGGCTGATTTTAAAGATTGGTAATGAGGATATGAGGGTAGCTCAGAATCTCACTTGTGCCTTCTCTGCCATCTTGGCTCTGCCCCCCTGCAGTTACCTTTTTGTAGCTCCTTTTGTATTTAGCCAATTGCCTAAATTCCCAATTTGGGAATAGAATATGGGGGACATTATTTGGGGCTTGATATATACATCTGGCAATCACTTGACTAGAGATGTTCATCAAAACATGGAAATAGATAAAAGAAATGCAGAGTAAATAAATGGGTGATAGTTCACCAAAAGAATGCAAGAAGAATTAGTTACAAGTTAAAGGAAGTGGTGCTGGTGAATCAAAGTGGAGCAGATATCTAAAAGAGAGAGTAGATAATGAAGTCAAAAGGGGCTAAAATAAAGCAACAATAAACCATAAAACCTGAGAAAGGATCATGAAATCTTATATTAAAGTGAATATTTTTGTCCTTTGGGGAGGCAAATTTAATGGAATGGTAAGTTTACAAGGTAGTTTAGAAGGAGTTTAAGGTTTATAGGAGTTGGGGATATAGGGAATCTTATATTTATTTTCTTTTTGATATTGATACTAATTGTTTTTATGCTATAGTCATTTAAGAGTATATTCTTTCTTGCTTTCTCTATTCTGAGTCATTTTAATGGACAAAAGTTAAAATATAATTAATTAATCATATTTAAAGTAGAAACTCAAAATATTATAGAAAGAGCAAAGCAGTCTCTAAAATGCAAATTATAATAAACATGTAGTGATGATTTTTGAATTTTTTCTTATTTGAAATTTTACCTTCATCTCCTATTTCACTATAGAGGTAAAAGATAGTTCTATCTCTTTTTTCTCCAGGTTTCAAATGATTTTATGGGTTTAAATTTGGAATCTCTTTGGATTTTACATATATATGTGTGTGTACATTCCACATAAGTATTGTGAAATTGTCTAATCCTGCTTTTTAGGTACTTTTCACGTTTCCCATTCTTATCCCATTCTTATCAAATAAGTGGATTATGCTCTTGGGTTCTAATAGTTTCTGTTGTTGTTTTTTTTTTTTTTAGTTTTCTATTGCCTATTTTTCCTTCTTTTTTTTTTTTTAACCATTATCAAATATTTTGGGTGAATAATGCTTCATTAACAACTTGGAGTTTCAGATATGCTTTTGCTTCCTTCATAAAAATATAAGTAGTAAGGTGCCTTTCAATTTAATTCATTATTTCTTCAAAGTATATTTAATTTATATATGTATTATTTTTTAAAACATCTTATTAGATGCATTCATAATATTTTAATTATCTTATAACAATTTTGAGTGGGATTTCCATTTCTGCTATCATTTCCTGAATTATGTTATTCCAATATAGAAATGCTGATGATTTTCAATCAACTTTTTAGTAATTCCCTTAAGGGTTTTCCAAGAAAATTATGTTATCTCCAAACAGGAATAATTTTGTCTTCTTTTTACTTTTGTTTATAATCTAAATTTATTTCTTTTGTGAATATTTTATTTTAAAAATTGATCTTCTCTCTCTCCCTGCCTTCTAACTACCCAAAGGTTTAAAAAGAAAAATAACATCTGAAATAAACACAGAATAAATTTCTGCACTGGCCATATCCAAAAAATTCTCAGGTTAATTTTTTCTATTACCTTATGTCTATGTTGCTAACATTTCTAAAACTGCTCAGTAATAATGAGAAGATAGAACATTTTTTGCTTTGTTTTCTTTATTCTTGGGAATTATTATAGTATTTTATCACTAAAAATAATGTTAGATTTTAGCTTTAAATGAATACTTATAATCAAATGAAAAATGAACCTTTTAAGAGACATCAATCTTGCAATAAATGTCTCAAGAAAAATTCTGTTATCTGAGATAAGTAGGGATCTTATACAAATGCAGAGATCAAGAGCCCTTTCCCAACAGATTAAAAAAAAGCCACATGATAGACTAGTCAAGTCAGTACAACTCTGAGATTTACTCTCATAACCCTGTAGACTGTCAAAATTACGGAAAATAATCAATGAAAAAGAGGTTGAGGAAAGAATGAGACAATAATACACTATCTCCAGAAGCAATCACTGATCCATCTGTTTAGGAATGCAATTAGAAATAAATATTGAAACAATCCTAAATAAACAAATATTGAAGTAAATAAATGCTAAAGTTAGAGGTAAAATATCAGTAGTCTTTAACCCAGAAATCTTTCCACTAGGTACATGCATCAAGTGATCAAAGACAGAACCAAATGTCCTCAATATACCAATATATTCATAAAAATGCAAGAAATAAAGTGCGTTCTCCTAGTTTGGGGAATGGGTAAACATAAAGAAGGATAGAAGTATCAAAGAATATTGCTGTACTCTAAGAATGATGCATTTGAAAACTTAAAAAGCATGGCAATTTTAATGAATAGATGTAGATTGTGCAAGGTACACATATTGCTTAAACAATATGCACATTGATTATCACATTCTTTTTTCAATTTAATATATTGGATTTTTCTGTAATTATATGTAAAAACAATTTTAATACTTTAAAAGAACTGAGTAACAAATTCTCTTTCTTCCTCCCCTAGCTCTCTCATTAAGAAGGCAAGCAATTTGATATAGGTTATACATGTTTGGTTATGCAAAACATATTTCCATGTTAGTCATATTATGAAAGAAAATACACACACAAAAGAAAAAATAATAATAAAGTAAAGTAAATGTATGCTTTAATGGATGCAGAGTCCAGCAACCCTTTCTCTGGAGGTGCATAGCATTTTTCATCAGTTCTTTAGAATTGTCTTAGATCTTTCAATTGCTGAGAATCGCTGTCATTCACAGCTGATCATCATACAATATTGCTGTTACTGTATACAATGTTATCCTGTTTCTGCTCATTTCACTTTGATTAGCTTATGTAAGTCTTTTCAGGTTTTTCTGAGGGCATTCTGTTCATCATTTCTTATAGTACAATACTATGCCATCACAATCATATACAACTTGTTCAACCATTCTCTAATTGATGAATTGATGAAACTATCTCCTCAGCTTCCAATTTTCTGCCACCACTGAAAGAGACACTATTAGTATTTTTGTACATATAAGTCTTTTTTCCTGTTTAAAAAAATCTCTTTAGGATACAGACTTAATAGTAGTATTGCTTGATCAAAGATTATGCATGATTTTATAACCCTTTGGGCATAGTTCAAAATTGTTCTCCAGAATGGTTGTATGAGTATACAACTTCACCAGTACTTCATTAGTATCTCAGTTTTCCCCATTTGTCATTTTCCTTTTCTTTCATATTAACCAATCATATTTGTGGAGTAGTAACTTAGAATTTTTTTTGTTTTGTTTTGTTTTGTTTTTTTAGGTGTGTATCTGTTTTCTGATGGATATATATATTCTATATAATACAGCCAGTGATGGAGGAAAAAACTTTTACAACTCAAAGTAGATTTTATAGGGCAAAATACTTTTTAGTTCAACAGCAAACAGCTCTTATATTCTGGGGCTAACAACTAGAAGCTCAGGCCCAACAGCTGCAGCAGGTTCTATTTGACTGACTGTGCACTGGATAGGTTATTGGGAGGAAAAGGAACTCCATGGCTTCCCCTAACTTTGAGTTGATTGGTATTGGTGCCCCTAAAGTGTGGGGGGTATAACTTGTGGTGTTTTTCCCAGTCCTGAGGAGAGTGGGGTGGCCCTTGAATAATGTCTACAGATTTGCACTTGGTTGAAAGACCAAAGGAGAAGTCTTTTGTAAGCTCTTTGGATTCTATGGGCATCATAAATGCTTGTTTCTTGGCCTCAGCCTGGGTATAATGTGCTTTAGGATTCCAGAATGGGTCTCCCTCCAAGTCTAGGTGAGAAGGGCAGATTGCCTGCTGCTGAACTTGGGGCCCTGGATTCCAGAAACCCCTGGAGGGAGCCATAGCAGGCTGGGGACCCAAATGGGGTTCTAGACACATCTAGTTGCTGCCAGTTATGGTCAGACCCTGTTGATAGGAACAGTGGGTCCAGGCTGCCAAGTCATATACCTCAGAGTTGTTTTAATTAACACATTCTAAATGAAAAGAACAGAATAAACTTAAAAATTGTACAATTATAATGCATAATTCCCCCTCAAGAAAATATGAGAAAGTGTATCAGCCACTTTCATTTGCAGAGTTTATGGATTTTATTTATATACATATATATGTATATACATATATATGTATATATATGTATATTATCATTTCGTTAACTGGTAGAATCCATCAACATATGGGATGTATTACTTGTTGGATAAGGGACAGGGAGTGATAAAATATGAAGTGAAGGTAATATAAGAAACAGTAAAATTTTATAATGGGAAAATAAAAATCCAGATGTTGAAACTAGACCTGAAATAAAAGAGCTTGCTGCTAATTTGGATATTTCTAATGAAGATCTTTTACATTAAAGTCTAACAAGTGAAGATCACTATGATTTTATGTTGGGAGATACTGACAAACATGATATGAAGACATGGGAGTACCAGAATAATAAAAAGAAGTGTAAGAGAGTTCATGCTATTGAAAAACTTCATAATTGTATCAAATGTGGAAAGTCATTTAGACAGAAAAGAGATTTTAAACATCAGAAACATCATAATGGAAAGAAATTTAATGCATATCATAAATTGGGAAAACTTTTTAACTCAAGCAGAGGGCTTCATCATCAGAGACTTCATCATAGAGAGATATCTTATATTTGCAATAAGTTTGAGAAGTCTTTCTGGCAAAAATAAACAAACAAAAAACATATTGTTCAACATTAAAGAATTCTGAAGAGAAATCTTATGAATTTAAGATGGTAGATCCATCACAAGGAATAAATGTATTCAACATCAGATGATTCATACTGGAGAGAAACTTTATAAATATCTGGAATATGCAAAAGCCAGAATGAAATACTTTATTGACACAAGATAATTTATACTGGATCAGAGAGAAGCTATATAAGCATAATAAATGTGGAAAATTCTTCAGCCAAATCACAATACTGACTGGAAATTGCAGAATTCATACTAGGTAAACACCTTAGAAATACATTCCATGTGGGAAGGCCTTCAAACATAAAACACATTTTATTGAACATTAGAGAATTTATACTGATACTATGGAATTAACTTACAGAACCAGAAACTGCATAAGACAAACAACAAAGAACAGAAACAAATACCCCCAGCCCTTTTTCAGAGTCTGGGTAAAAGAGAGAGAGGGGAGCCTCTTCCCTTTTCACTAACTCAGTTTATGGCATTTTCACTTTGAGTGAATTGAGAATTTTACCCTCAAGGTCAAGTACAAAGAAATGAAGCAATAAAAGCACTTGAGAAGAGTGCTACAAGAAAAATAGAGTAACCTACTTAGTCCATTCAAGTAACTATCATTGATATTCAGTTAGTCGGTCATTAAGCAATAAGATAACCCTAAGAATCTTAGTAAATTGACATTCAATATTTCAATATTCAATCCTATGTTGGAGGGGATGTGGGAAAACAGGGACACTAATACATTGTTGATGGAGTTGTGAAAGAATCTGGCCATTTTGGAGAGCAATCTGGAACTATGCCCAAAAAGTTATCAAACTACTGCATACTCTTTGATCCAGCAGTGTTACTACTGGGCTTATATCCCAAAGAAATACTAAAGAGGGGAAAGGGACCTGTGTGTGCCAAAATGTTTGTAGCAGTTCTTTTCATAGTGGCTAGAAACTGGAAGATGAATGGATGTCCATCAATTGGAGAATGGTTGGGTAAATTATGGTATATGAAGGCTATGGAATATTATTGCTCTGTAAGAAATGACCAGCAGGATGAATTCAGAGAGGCTTAGAGAGACTTGCATGAACTAATGATGAGTGAAATGAGCAAAACCAGAAGATCACTATACACTTCAACAACAATACTGTATGAAGATGTATTCTGATGGAAGTGGATATCTTCAACATAAAGAAGATCCAACCCACTTCCAGCTGATCAATGATGGACAGAAACAACTACACCCAGAGAAGGAACACTGGGAATTGAATGTAAAATATTAGCACTACTGTCTATCTACCCAGGTTACTTATAACTTCAGAATCCAATACTTAACGTGCAACAAGAAAATTGGATTCACACACATATATTATATCTTGGTTATACTGTAACACATGTAAAATGTATGAAATTGCCTGTCATCTAGGGGAAGGAATAGAGGGAGGGAGGGGAAAATCTGAAAAAATGAATACAAGGGATAATGTTATAAAAAAAATTACTCATGCATATATACTGTCAAAAATGTATAATTATAAAATTAATAAAAATATATAAAAAAAGAAAAAAGAAAAAAAAAGAAAGAAAAGAAAGAAAAAAGAAAAAATAATAAAAGAAAAAAAAATAAATCAATATTCCGTCCTGGAGAAGTACCTCACAATTGCCTAGAAAACAATGATCCATTCCATGAAATCTTATTGGATTCCCTAAGGAATTCCTCAAATTGATCACTGATTCATAGAACCAATCCTTCTACATTCACAGTTTTTACTGACCTCAAACTGCTTTTTTGCATTGCTTTTTAATCTATAGGGACAATCAGAAGTATATAATTCCCCCTTCCACATTTCATCTCTCAATTATTTAAAGATTTCACATTATATTCCAGGTGTCTAATCTCATATTGCTCAGCTGCTTCAAGTTGTTATGCCACAATTTCCTTTAATTGCTCTGCCTCAGTTTCCCCAAATTGTCCTGCCTCAAGTTCCATGAATTTGTCTGCCTCAGTTTCCATAAATTGTTCTACTTTAGTTTACCTGAATTTTTCTGCCTCAATCCCCCTGGTTGCAACCCCTCTGCTTTCCTGACCATTAGGACTGATATAACTTAGGACTGGCTACTCTAGGGTCATAAACTGTAAATGTTTAATCTCAGATAAGGGGGAGATCTTCTATTTCAGACATCCTAGATCCTGAGTCCTCCTTAGTTACAAGAATTTATGGTCCTCACCCCCAACCTGTCAGAACCAAATTTATGGTCCACTCACCTCCTCTTCCCCTGCCTTTGTCTCCCCTGATCACTGGAGCCCTATAAAGAATCCCTAGAATTCTTTACTCCTTGTTGAATGCTTTGAGAGGAGAGTCCAATTCAGCCCTGGAGGCAACATGGATCCTGTTTTGCCCCAGTAAAATTTCTCCCTCTCAAATAAAATATTAAAAAATCTCTAATCTCTATCTTGCCTCCGTTTCTTCAACATTACAAAGTAATCCTCATATTGCATGAATTTAAGGCTCTCCACTATCTTCATTATTCTCTGTATATTTATAACATCTGTATACAGATATGTTTCACCAGGAAGGTTGGACTATAACATTATTTCTGAAATAATCTCTCTGCTTGAACATTCATCCCTTTGGATGGATTGCTCAAAAGCATCTCATTGCTCACAAAATAGAATAATTCAGCTATGTGTATAAAGGTTTCATGGAAGTATGTAGGTAATACTTTATGCTGATTCACCAAGAATAGGTACACATTTAGTCTATTCTTTGGAAGTGATGGAATTTTAGGGGAAACAACAATAATTTTAAGGTCCTCCTGATCTTAGAATGCTTCTGTTCTAACAATCTGTCAGTGATTCTAAATCTCCTGGCTTTGGAGTCTGTGATCCTGAAGTCTCCTTCCTCCCCCACCCCCCAACCTTGGAGCATTATTGTTCTGACAATCTTGTTTGTCAATGATTCTAAATCTTCTGGCTTTAGGATAGCCCTAAGTCTGCTTGTCAGTGATAACCAAATTCCTGAGAGCACTCCTCAGTTCTACCTCTAGGCCATAAAATTAGCATATCAATGGTATGAACTGGATACATTTGTCTCCTTTGTTCCAGATTATTTGCTAAATTCTTTTCAAATTTAGCCCTCTTTAATTGGTTTTAAAATTGCAATAAATTTTGTCCCTTGACTTGGATATGGGTTCAAGACTGCAAATTCTTTTGAGACACCTCAGGACAGGGGTCTGCAACCCCCAAACTTTTGGGGTCCCTTCCTAATGCCAATAAGAAGAAACATCTTTTTTTCTCCAATATCAACCAATTGTTCTATGGATTGTCAGACATCCTTCATACATCCTTGAGTAGGAATTCATTTTATACCACATCTATTGGAGGGTTCTATGTAAATATAAATACAGACACATCCAAAAGTAAGTAGAATGCAAACTTGTTCAAGAAATGAACTGCTTTACTTTGGGGTTTTGTATTTCCCTGATAGAAAATTTTCTTCTGTCTTGTAGATGGCTAATAAATACTGATTGTATCATATGGTAAATTACTGGATAATCTTCAGGGAATGAGTTCCTTTCCCTTTTATAATTATAAAGTCCTCTGTCTTACTGCCTTATCTCATCACCAACAACCAACTGAATAGATTTTTCCTACCTCTTTTCCAGTACAAAAGTTTTTTTTGATCATTTTGAGTGTATCCCTTTAATACCTCCATCCCTTACTAAGAGATAGAAAGATTAGAGTCCAGATTACATAAGGATCAATAGAAGCACTGAAGCCAATTTAACCTAGAGACTAGTAGATTCTGAGTGGACATGATAGCTCTGAAGGGAAATTATGTGGCAAAGGATTTAGAGTTGATTTGTGTCTTGTGGACAAAGCAATGTTAAATGTGTGGGAGGTAATTTTTTTTTTCTCACTTCCTAAGAATAGGAGCAACTCATATGAACTTGACTTCCTTGGGAGAAGATGGGCTCCTCATCACTGCAAATCTGTAAGCAAAGGCTAGATGAAAACCTTTCAAGCATAAGCTTATTATACCAGGAATGTATTTCAGATATGGATTAGGCTAGGTGGTTGCTACCAAAACTAAAATGTCATGATTATGAGGGAGCTATAGCACAAGAAATGACAGCTAAATTATATGAGGCAATTTATGGAAGAAAAGCTCATTAAAGAATTTTGCTCATTGGAGAAACTTACATGGGTTGATGCTAAATGAAGTGAGTAGAGCCAAGAGAATTGTACACAACAACAAGAAGATTATATGATTATTTCTGGTGGATGTAGTTCTTTTCAACAATGAGGATATTCAGGCCAATTTCAACAGACTTGTGATGGAGAGACATTTGCATCCTGAAAGAGGATTATCAGGGACTAAATGTGGATCACAACAAATTCTTTTCACCTTTGTTGTTGTTGTTTACTTAATTTTTTTTCTTTCTCATTTTTTTTTTCCTTTTGACCTGGTCTTTCTTGTGCAGCATGATAAATGTGGGAATATATACAGAAGAATTGCGTATATTTATCATATATTAGATTGTTTGCTGTCTAGGGAGGGAGGTGGGAGGAAGGGAGGAAGAAAAATTTGGAATATAAGGTTTTGCAAGGGTGAATGTTGAAAACTATCATTGCATTTGAAAACAAAGAGCTGTTGTCAAAGACTTTTGCTCAATTGTACTTAGGAGAAAAGAAATGTTTTCTATAGAGGGTGGTAATTCTGTCAAAAGTTATAGAAAAATTTTCAAAGTGTAAGAATTGGGAGAAGATGATTAGATATCAAAGTGGAGAGAATGCATAAGGACAGTCTAGAGTTTATATATTTTTTAATTTTTTATTTATGCTTACTCTTTCTGTTTTTACATAACATTTACTTCAAAATATATCCTCTCCATTATGTCTATTCAGCAAGCCAACGCATTGAACAAAGAAAATTAAAAGACACGAACCTTAGTCATATCCAACTATAAATCCATTTAGATTCCCAAGGCCACCTCACTAATGACCATATCCTTCTCTACTGACCATACTAGTGTTTGTATAGTAGCAAGTAGTATGCCATTATCCATCTGAGGCTTCAAGTGAAAGATAAGGAAGAAAAGGGAACTCAAACTATATAATTTTTAGGTTAAAAAAAAACTAGGAATCAACATTCTTTGCTTTAAAGATATGATTTAGATCATGTTCTGGACTTTAGGAGGAAAATAAAAAGGATTGGAATAGCTTCTAGGAAGGGAAAATGACAGTAACTCAATGTGTGGGATAGGTGCTACTCCCCCTTACTCAAATTGACTACTCAAAGGCATCTTCAGATACAAAGAGGAAGTACTTATTTGATCCTTACAAGAAGAGGCCCAAATATCCAGCTGAGCAGAAAGCTGAGCTTTCACTCCCATCTCCAGTATGGAGAATTGTGCCTGGTCTCACAAACCGAAATAATGAATTTGGTTAAATAGCAAAGGACTCAAGTCTTTTCATTGGATGGATTGAAAAAGAAATAACCATTATTGACCAGTGGTCAGCAATGTTGTCTGTTCCTGTGAGTCATGTAGCTTCCTGGAGTTTAGACCTAGGGTCTGACTTTTCCTGCCCTACAGTCCTCTGGGAAGAAGGATCACATGATAGGCCTAGGATCTGACCTACTCCATCTCATAGACTTTTTGGGAAATCTTTACCTGGTCTCATTCACTCAAAAAAAAAAAAGAAAAGAAAACATATCCATGCATGTCATAGCCTAATTGAATTATTATTATTATTGACAATGTATGATATTAACATTATATAAATAATATAAAAATAGCAATAATAAGTAGCACCTATATAGTGCTTTAATATTTGCAAGGTGCTTTTACAACATCTCATTTTATCCTCATAATAGCTCTGTAAGAAAGGTGATATTATTAAGCTATTAAAATTTGATTAATTATGCTAAATTTTGACATGGAAAAAGGTGTTTCCATCATCAGAGATGAATGTGAAGAAGAATCAGCATTTCAAGAAAAAATGATGTTGAAAGAGAAATCTCTCTTTCCTAGAAATGAATTACTGATATTCAATACTGTAGCTATGGACTTCACTCAAAAGGAGTGAAATCTTTATCAGATGAACTTATATAGGGATGTGATGCTAGAGAACCTTAATATATAATTTGTCCAAACCTGATGTCATCCATCTATTATAAAGAAAACAAATACACAGAAGTTCAAGGGCAATCTGGGAAGCAAAAGATAAGAGATAAGCCAAAAAATAATAATATTCTAATGGGAGCATGGCATGTAAATAATTACATATTTATAAGACATATAAAGGATAATGGAGATAACTTTAGAGGGAAAGACACTAATAGCTGGGAGAATGAGAACAGCCTCTAGCAAAAGATGTAATTTGAGTTGAGACTTGATAGGTCCTCAGAGATTCTTAGAGAAAATCAGACAGGAGAACATTGCAGGGACAGGGGACAGCCAGTGAAAGATTTAGAGATGGGAGATACATTATTTCTAGGGAATAAAAAACAACAACAAAGATAAAGTGCTGCTGGATACTGGACATAGAGCACATGGATGGAAAATAATACATAAAAATGGAAGGGAGCCAGGTTATAAAGAGTTTTAAATTCCAAAGTCTGTATTTTATCTTAGAGTTAATGTGGAGTCATTGAAGGTGTTTTTCCTTCTTATTAATGAGATTATATGATCAGACATGAGTTTTAATAAACTTTTGGCAATTTTATGGTAGATGGATTAGAGTGGGAAGGATTTGAGGCAGAGAATTGATGACAAGACTATTGCAAAAGGAGACATGAACATTCTTTTGTTTGGGGAAAGGAGATACATGCCAGAAATGTTTTGGATACAGAAACATGAAGATCTGTCAACTCACTGGTTATGTGTTTTGAAGTAGGGTAAGAAATCAAAAATGGCCTGGAAGCTATATACATTGGTAACAATATTTTAATATATTAATATGAATAATAATAGAGTATTTCACAAAAGCACTGTGCTAGAAAGGAAGATTATTAATTCTGTTTGGGATATGTTGATTTTAAAATAATTATAAAGAATCCAGTTTAAATATTAATAAATAATTGATGATATGGGGCTGGAGCTCAGCAAGTAAGCTAGTATGAGATATGCAGAACTTAAAGTCCTCTGGATATATATAATATTGAACTCAGGGGAACTTATGAGATAACCAAGTAGATGGGGAATGAACCCTGACAGTGTGAGAGAGTATTAGTATGATAATCATTGAGGAATAAATCTAGGCAATATATCAGTGACTGGAAAGAGGTCCATTGAAGGACAACTATTAGAAATTATAGACTTGTGTTTGCTTCAGCAGCACATAAACTAGAAATTATAAACTTTAAGATCCTGGTGCTCTTCATTCTACAATGAGGTACTGGAGAAGCAATTTAGTGTTGCATGATTTTATGAAATAAAAAGTAAAATACAACTTATTCTTGATTTTTGATGACCTATTCTACTGAAAAACCAGTACTGACAGCTAGTTACTCAGCTGAAATTGTGAAGGTCTATTTTGAACATGAATCATTCAACTTTCACTCTCTTAAATTTTTTACTTGGATCAACTAGTTAGTAATTTGTGTTCTTTTATTCTTGTTAGTATCAATTTACAGTATAAGTTGAATGAAAGGAAGCTAAAATAACCTCTTTTACATTCATGTCTAATGTAACAGAATGTTCTTCCAAATGATTTTACATAGATGTGAGTAGCTATGTGACCCAATTGATAGATTGCCAGTCCTAAAATTAAGAAGACATATCTTCCTGAGTTTAAAAATTGTCCCAAACACTAGCTGTGTGACCCTGGGCAAGTCACTTAAATCTTTTTGTCTCAGTTTTCTTATCTGCAAAATTATATCAAGAAAAAAATATCAAACCATCCCAGTATCTTTGCCAAGAAAACCTAACTGGATTCCCAAAGATCTGGACATAACTAAATAACAAAATGACATATGCTGATGATTTAGTCTTTTATATATCATGTTAACACTATCTTAGTAGGAATAAGGCTCTTTCAGCAATTTGGAACTATGCCCCAAAAGTTATCAAACTGTGCATACCCTTTGACTCAACAGTGCTACTACTGGGCTTATATCCCAAAGAAATACTAAAGAGCGGAAAGAGACCTGTATGTGCCAAAATGTTTGTGGCAGCTCTTTTTGTTGTAGCTAGAAACTGGAAGATGAATGGATGTCCATCAGTTGGAGAATGGTTGGGTAAATTATGGTATATGAAGGTTATGGAATATTATTGCTCTGTAAGAAATGACCAGCAGGAGGAATACAGAGAGGCCTGGAGAGACTTACATCAATTAATGCTGAGTGAAATGAGCAGAACCAGAAGATCACTGTACACTTCAACAACAATACTGTATGAGGATATATTCTGATGGTAGTGGAAATCTTCAACATAAAGAAGAGCCAACTCACTTCCAGTTGATCAGTGATGGACAGAGGTAGCTACACCCAGAGAAGAAACACTGGGAAGTGAATGTAAATTGTTAGCACTAATATCTGTCTGCCCAGGTTACATGTACCTTCGGAATCTAATGCTTATTGTGCAACAAGAAAATGGTACTTACACACATGTATTGTATCTAGGTTATATTGTAACACATGTAAAATGTATGGGATTGCCTGTCATCGGGGGGAGGGAGTAGAAGGAAGGGGGGGATAATTTGGAAAAATGAATACAAGGGATAATATTATAAATATATATATATATATATATATATATATATATAATAAAAATTATTAAAAAAAAAAGAAATAAGGCTCTTTCTTCCTCACAAAAAGTTTATACAGGCCAAGTTCTGAGTAGACATCTGAAAATCTTTCTTGTTTTAAAAAAATGCTTATGCCTTTATAATCCTGTATTTAAAATTTACTTTTATTTTATGCCTCCCAATAAAGAATATGAAAGAAAACAGTTTAGTTGCTTCTAAAATACAAATGTATTCATTGGAATAGAAAGTTTGGATAGAAAACATTTTTGTCGCTGAATTGGATAGTGACAGGTACATATACAGTTCATAGCATTTTTATTACTCCCTGAATCCATGAGCTTGTTCTTATGAGAACTCTCCCTCCCAATACCCCAGGATAGGCCACATCCTTTTCTATGTATTTCTATGTATTTTCATCCAATGTGATTCTAGGCTATACCTTAAACATTGTGCTGTATTGAAGATGAAATAATAATAATAATATCTAATATCTACATGGTGCTTCACGTTTTACAAAATGATTTACCTGATCTTTTGAAAATAATATTCCTATATTTTGTATGCCATGTAGGCCACAGGCTTTGGAAAGATTGAGAATAGATTCCCTGCCAATAGAAATGTTTCAAAAACGTCTGGATCTTTTAGGTATTCTTAAGGAAGTTGAAATATAATTCTTACTTCAGGTAGGGGTTAGAATAATATATTATGAGGTTACATATAGGTTTGTGATTCTATTATAGTGATTATTAGAAATAGAATGGGGAAATAAAGCATTGGACACTCAAAGTCTTGAGTCTCTACTCTTTTTTTAATAGCTTAGTGGTTTGGTCCAAATGACCATCTCTCTCTTCACTTCAGTTTTGCCTCTGAAAAATGGAGACCATGATACTGACACCATCCACATCACAAGATTAATAGAGAAAAGAAAATACTTTGTCATTCTTAAAAACAAAAACAAATACAAACTATAGATGTTACTTGTTATTATGATTTTATGTAGCTACCTACATGGTAAGATTTGAAAAATATCAATGGATCTACTCCATTGTCTTTGGAATCCCAAAATAGGATTAAAAAAAGTCAGAAAACTGACTGAACAAACAAATAAAAAAATTGTGAGCCAATGAAAACCTTTTTTGACTGATACAGTTCTACTCATCCTGAGATATATATTTGACAAGGGAAATAAACACATAGATAAGAATTTCACCCTTTCAGCTTCTTGCCGGACTGATAGTGGTAAGTTGTTTTCCCCCCATGCCCTTCCCCTTCATTCTTCATTCATTATTTGGAAATTTTAAAAATATAGTCACTTTATTGTTTCTGTAGATAATTGGGTAATCTCTGATTGTTGTTATAATGGCTCTTTGTCTATATATGTCTATATTTCTATGTTTAATACCTTAGGGACTCTGGGTCTTCAACTATTACTAAAGTATGACTACTACCCCATCATGTACTTCTCACTGTAAGCATGTAATAGGTTAAATGAAGCTGTCCACATTAACAGCAGCTCTTTTTTCCTTGTTAGCAATAAATTTTGATAAAAATTATCCCTATGCATGAAATTTCTCTTTATCTAAACATCCTTATAGTCTGTATATATGTGACATGTCTACATGAACAAGTATATGCACATGGTAATATACCACCCAAAATAATTTTGTCTAAAGACAAATGTTCAAATACATTTGCAAATGTTTCTATATTGAGACAAATATATATACACACATATATATAAACATTCATGTGTTTATATGTGTTTACATATTTATGTATAGTGTGAATACATACCCACATATATAAACTGGACTTGTGATTCTGTAACTTCCTTACTGTAGGATATCCCTGATCAGGAAAGTCTCTCTACTAAAGAGAGACTCTCTAAAGTCCAGAAAAAATCAGTATCTTCCATTAAAATGTGTGGTCTTTGAAAGTTGCCCAGCCCAAGATGTTAAGTGATTTACCCAGGTTTTGCACAATCAGCATTAACCAGAGGCAGAACTTATATTCAGGTCTTCCTGACTCAGGGTCTGTTGAGCTAGTCATCAAGATACACTGTATCACATAATAATAATTCATTCTTATAAAGCATTGTAGTGGTTACAAAGCACTTCTCTTGCTTTAATGCGTAAAGTAACTTATACAGGTTTTTTCATTATATAGACAAGAAAATAAAAGCTAAAAGTTAAATGAGTTGTCTGTGTTAGTAAATGTTGGAGTCAATGGACAAAATCAAGTGTTTTATCTTCAAAATCATTCTTTTTTTGTGGTTGTTTGTTTTTAGGCCATACTGCCTTGTTCACCTACAAATATTCATTTATCCAATTAATTAACTAAAAATTAGGAAAGCAACATTGTAAGAAGTGGAATCATTAAGTTTTTCTATGAATCTGGAAAAGTCTAGAATTGAGGAAGAGGGCATACATAGGTGAAGCACACTGGAAAACCAGGGCATTAGGGGAAATACTGTATAGTGATGACTGGAGTAAGACAAAAAAGAATGAAGGATTAAAAGAATATTGACACTCTGCTCTTTATTTTGTGATCATAAAGAAAGGCAACTAATATCTCTTTGCCTCAGTTTACTTGACAGCAAAATAAAATATTTTACAATGTTATGGAATAATAAAATAAACTTATCATAACTTCATAGAATTCACAAACTATGCCAATGCCCAAAGTGCCATAGAAATTGTTGGATACCATGACATCCATCCAATATAGTAACTAAATAGTTGAGTAAACCAGCATGAAAAAAAAGCGATGGACTCAGGATCAAAAAAAAGTTGGACATGAATCTAAGTTCTACTACTTAGTAGCAATGTGATGTTGCAGAAGAAAACAAAGGTTTCGGAGTCTCAATTGCCTCATGTATATAACGAATTCTACTTTATATAGTATCAGTTTAAAAGATATATATGATGAACTTTTTATTTTAAAAAAATTTTTAATTTGTTTTTCTATCACCAACAACTCCCAGTATATTATATCTCCTTTCAAGGCATTGTCCCTTATAACAAAGAATAAGAAGAGAAGGAGAGCTCACAAAAACTAACTAATGTATCAAAATATTCTGACATTTTATGTGGTGTTCCACACCCACAGCTTTCCCTTTTCTGTAAAGAAGTTGTAAAAGTACAGTCTTATATGTCTTCTTTAGAGAGAAACATGATCATTATGATGTCATGGCATTTATTTCAGTTTTGTTATATCACTGATCTGATTATGTATATAGTTTCCTGTTTCTGCTCAATTCTTTGCTTTAATTCATATGTTTTCTCATTTATCTTTGTGCTAATTATGTTATATCTAAAAAAATGAGAATATGCTACTACATTCACACCAAAAGTTGTTTAGACATCCCCCAATTGATAAGCATCTATTTTTTCTAGTTCTTTGCTACTATAAAAGTGTTACAATAAATATTTGATACATACAGAGGTTTACTTTTTGTCCTTTCTTTCTTGGAGTGTTTGAATAGCAGTGAGGTTTCTAGATCAAAGTTGCTTCTTTTCCAGATTTCTTTCCAGAATTGTTCCATTAAACTTACAACCCCATGAACAATTAATTAGCTCAATATTAAATATAATTAATATAATTGTATATCTATAACCTATATCAGCTTAATTGTCATCTTGGAGAGGGATAAGGGGAAGGAAAGAGGGAGAAAAAATGGAAGTCAAAATCTTATAAAAGTAAATGTCAAAAACTAATAAATAAAATTTAAAAAGAGAAACCCATTTATACCAACAAAAAATAAATGCTCTGATAAATAAATAAAGAAAAAACCTAAGGCATTAATGTGTCTATCTCCTCAAATTCCAATGACGTTATATGGATATCAATAAGACAGGTAGATATGGTTTACCTGACACTCTTACTGTGTTCTTCATATCTATTTGTCTCATTGCACATCTACCTGATAATATACTTTATAATATTGTCATATAATTTCTCATCTGCAATATGTCAGATCCAGTGTGCTTGACCCCATATTTCTCTGCTATTTTTGGTAATATTCTACTTTAATTCTATGAGTTATGGCTATATAACATAAGCAGAAGCAAAACCAAATATACAGAGAAGCTATTGTTTTAGCTTATAGATGTTATCTTTGTTCCTCACAACCATCTTATGTTCTAGATTCTATTATTAATTCCCATTTATAAAAGATGAAACTTAGGAAGAAGTTTAAAGGACTTGTTCAGAATCACATATCCTGCTCTGCTCATTTAGTAATTTAACAACCATGCTAAAGTATTTAAGCTCTCTTAGTCTCAGACTCCTCATCTTAAAAAAAAAGTAATACCTAGAATTCATAGCTTTACTGAGGATCAAATAAAACATTATACATAATTCACTTTGAAAATTTAAAACACCATTTAAATATAAATTATCATTATCACTCACCATAGGAGTCCAGTATTCTGTATCATTTTTTTATTATCAAAACCAGCAGACAAGGAACTAATCAACTCATAACTTTATGCAAAAGAGGCTTAATATGCTGACCTTCACAGCCATAACCCCAATTAAATGGAGAGAATAGCTTTGTTAAAGTAATGACTTTCTAATGGTTATAAGGCATAGGGAAGTAAGTTGAAGAAGATGATTTGAGAAGAGATAGGACTCTTCCCAGAGTCTATGAAATTAAGCCACATAGATAAAACTTTTATGTACATGAACACTGATGATACATAGATGACATCATTTTTTCGCCTTTGGGAATTCTCAGTGTGGCAATTTCCTCCACCAATATAGATAATAAAGCTTCTATGATTTAGTAAATAAAGACTAGAAAATTGTCTGGGGCATTTAGGTTAAGCGAGTGGCACAATGTTATCCAACTATTAAGGTTCAAAATAAAGTAAAACTCATGACTTTCTGGCTCTGAATGTTATCTACACAGCAACATTGACTCAGTTTGTCACTAGAGAAACAGTGGTTTTAAAGATATGAATTTCAAGATGAAGCTTGGGACCAATAAATAAACTGTTCTTTTAATTAAAGAGTCTAGCTGACACTCTTCCTCTTTTTCACTTTTGGGTATAAGAATCCAGGAGGGTATATATATGTATGTATGTATGTATATATGTATCTATGCATATATGTATATATGTGTGTATTATTCTGTTCTCTAATTTTTGCTCATGCCAAAAATAGAGATCATCATGATCTCAAAATAAGGGACAATTCTAAATAGGATCATCAAATTGATAAAGCCTATACTTCTGGTTTTATTATTATTATTATTATAAAATTATTTGATTTATTTATTTATTTTATGTTTCCCTGAAAGAACAGGTAAGTTTTAGGCAAGAGAACCAACAAGGAATACTTTATGGTTTGTACACAAATTAATGTCAATTATAGTTTAGTGAAAATAGGAGATTGACAACACCAACTTCTTGCATGAACATGATTTATCATAACAGTAGTTCTTCAGAATTCCAAGAAAGAGTTGTAACCTATTAATACCTAAATGTTTAATTTAATATTTCTTATACTGCTGAGTTGATTTTTAAAAGTGAAATTAGAAAGGGATGAATGGGAAAATATATTATGAAAAACAAAAGAAAAAAATAATTGTTAGCTATATTGATTTCCTAGTTTTAAGGTCAAAACTCACGATACATATGTTGCTTAAATAATGGTTCATCAATGACTTTCTCATTAGTGAATTCCAGGATTGATGAGCAAGGATGATTTTTCTGAATATTCGGAGTCTGGAAAACAAATACAATTAGAGAAAAATTAAAAGTCCTTCACTGATTATAGCTTCTGCTAAGAAAAAAAAAAAAAAAAAAAAAAAAAAAAAGGTCTAAGCCAAACTGGTTAATTAAAACTCCAAAGAAATACACTCTATTTAAGTACTTCTTATTCTTGAATCATGGCATATCTTTGACATCGAATAGTAAATCAGATAACTTCAATTTGTTCAGTGTTCCCTTATCCTGAGCTGGTCTCTTTAAGCATAAAGTTTCTGCAAGTATTGATATAATTTGTGATTCAAAAGATCCATAAAGATACTTGATCTTTTAATTTAGCTTTCATGGGGGAAAAAAATGCTTTTATTGGGACATAGAAATGTAACTGTTTTTCACATTCAGAATTTCATATCCCATTGAGCCATACCCCAAAACTCAAATAGAGGCAATATAGTGTGACATTTTCATAAAGGTTATTCTTCTTCATCTCCACCCATTTCTATATCCTCTCTATTTTTCTTCTATCATTAGAATATAAACTCTTTGAAAGTAAATATTGATTTGATTGATTTTTCTGTAACTCCTGTGCTTAGTACAGTGCCTTTCCCATGCACATACTAATGTTTTACCTAGCTCATATGAAAATGTTAAATAGTATAAAAAATCCGCTGAAAATATTATATGCTAATCTAAAACAGACAACTCTTCATATGGTTTCTGGGAGAAAAGAGACAAATTGGTGTTGCCTCATTGGACAAGTATTGGATTGAGTGCAATCTAGAAGTCTCATTCTAATCTCAGTTTTAATATGCGTATATGCTTTCTGGGATTCATTTTCTCTTTTATAAAATGCAGGACTTAACTAGATGAATTTGCAAGATTCCTTTCATCTTGAGCATTGTGTAATTTTGATTTTCAAAAAAAGAGTAAAATTATAGTTAAACACAAGTGGTATGGTCTACTAGAGAAACTGCTGGAAATCAGAAAATCCAATATGGTCTACTGGAGAAAATGCTGGAAGTCAGAAAAATATGGATTCTAATTCTAGCCTCATTATTAGCTAGCATACCTTTTATGCACTTCTATTTCTCCTTCTACAAACCTGTCCTATTAACCTAAAATAATGTGGTTGAAGCTTCCACAAATGTGATGTTTATGAAATTAATAATAATTAAATACATACACATAAAAATCGCACATACCATTCTACTCCTCCAAAGATTTAATTCTAATCACTCTCACTTCTACCCAAGCATGTATCTATGTATCTATCTACATACTTTAACCTGGCTCAGTCATCATTTATTCACTGGATTATGTTCTCTGCAACTAATTTTTTTCTATCATTTTCACAGTAACCTAGTTCTTTCCTGAAAACAATAAAAATCTCAAAATTCCACTTTTTCCAGATGGCAAGATCTTGAAAGAAAATCTTTTCTGGGGGGAGGCATTCAGGCTTAAATTATTTGCCCAAGATCATATAGCTAATAAGTGTGCGGGCCATTTTTAACAAAAGTCCTCCTGACTCCAGGGTCAATACACTGGCCACTGATGTTATTGGTCCTTTTCAAAAATAAAGGATGAACAATTACAATTCCTACATAAGGACCATCCCTTTACACTCATGTTTTTATGTTTCCTCTTTTGATATCAATTTAATCCACTTACAACACCCTCTTTTAAACTGATTGCTGTTATCCATTGATACCTATGTGATTCTTCTATTTTCTTCAATGACCTCAACATTTGATTTTTAGTATTTTTATCTAACTCATCCCTTGTCATTTTATTTCAGGAATTTTTATTTTAAAATGATAGCTAATGATATATCACTGTTAAGGGTATAAAAGTATTTTATAAATAATATTTCATTTGATCCTCAATGCAGCTCCGAAATATAGGTAATATTACTATCTATATTTTATAACTGAGAAAATCAAAGCTGAGTGATATTAACTAAGTTGCTTATGGTCATGCAGCTAATAAAAGCCTGAGATAAGATTTAAAGTCAAATCTTAGAGGCATCTAGGTGTCTCAGAAGATAGAGCACTGGGCTTGGGAGAGAGATCAGGGTCCAGGAAGATTTGAAGTCAAATCCTTCTTCAGACACTTAATAGCCACTTGACTCTGAAAAAGTCACTTAACTTTTTGTTCACTTCAGGTTTCTCAAATGGAAATTGGTGAGGACTATATGAGATGTGACCAATCTAGCTGGCTGCTTATAGTTGTAGGGTCTGGAAATAAAAAATAAATATTTTTACATTTTAATGAAAGTTTTATTGTATTTAAAATGTAAAAATCATATGCAACTCTTGACATGATCAATAGAAACATAAGCTGCAGATTATAATTAGCCCCCGTGGTGACCCTTCATTTAGATCAGAAACAATAAAATCTTTAACTAATGCAGGAAAGATGAAAGGATACAGACAGATGCATGAGATATAGAAGAATTGATATGATTTAACAGTCAATGGAATTAAGAGGGGTAAGGCAAAAAAACATATAGTTTCAAAGAAGATGAAAAAAGAGAAAGTTCTCAAATGCCAAATAATATTGACATAAGAAATTTTTAAAAAAATTTGAACAAAGAACTGGAAACAAAGTGGATGCCTATCAATTGGGAAATGAATAGACAAATTTTGATCTGTGAAATGAAGGAAGTATTTTCCATCCATCAAGAGTAATTAATGATAAATTAAAAATAAAACCTGGAGAAAATTATATGAACTGATACAGACTTGCATGAAATGAACAGAATAACTAAAAAGGAAATATGAAAAAGATTCTATCTTCACACAGAGAAAGTATGTAAAAAATAATTGTGTGTGTATGCGTGTATGTATGTGTGTGTCTAATGGCAGCCATTTCTATGATTCAAATGGGAGGAAGGGAAAAATTTACATGATAATTTTGTGATATAGTTAAAATGAATAGCAAGTTATGCAAAGCAATTTGCAAATTTATATATAATCAACTTTTTATTGTGCTGTGTTATGGAATTGCTTATTTTTTCCTAAATTGAAAATAAAAATAAAAAAGAAATGAGCAAAATTGAGAGGATAACGCATGATAACTACAGTAAAGTGAAGGAAAACTATGGAACTCTGAAACAGTAACTAAGCACTTATGATGAATCATGCAACTAAATCATGTAACAAATCATATAATTAATTTATTCTGCTTAATTATGCTTATTTGCTTTTAAAAAAGGACATTTCTTTTGGATCTGAGGGAGTAAATAGGTAGGTTGTTTTATGTATTTTTAAAGACAGAACAATTTTTAAAAGAAGAAAATGTTTTTAAAAATACATAAAAACACAATAAAATGATGACATCCTTCAGGAAATTAAACAATAAAACTGCCTAGAAATGTTGAACTTAGAATAAAATATATAGTTCAATAGAATCTGCTGACAAATAGGAAGATCAAGTTTAAATAACTAAGAATTATAGTTTACTAATTTACATTACTTTAATTTTAGAGACAAATCTTGCAAGCAAATAGCAAGAGGTCTTTCATATAGCAGGGAACAAATTCTAAATCATCTAAGACTGTTTGTCAACCACAATACGTTTAATAAAATTTTATGATGCAATACTTCAAAAATCCCACAAAAGTATGATATATGTTTCCAAGATAATATACCCTTCAATACTAAATCTAACCATAAATGAAAAGATTTTTAGTAGAAAAAGGATATTGAATCATTGCTATTAAATAAACTTAAATAAATCATTCTTACTACATAAAAAGAAGAGAACAGGACATCTAATGTGAAGATTCATTCAACATAAAAAAAAAAAAACACCTTAGGAAGGTAAACAAATTCATAGAACATGAAAAGGTCAAGCAGATAAATCAATGTTCATATGCTTCATGGAGGAGACAAGGTCATTGTATTTCAGAAAGCTCAGCTTGTATAGTGGTCATTAAAATAATAATAAAATAACAATTATGAGTAAAATTCATGTGGGCAGTATCTGAAAATATTGTAAAAGGAATGGAGGAAAGTAGTAAATGAATAGAATGGTGACAGTATCATGCACTTGAGAATGAGTGTATCTTAGAAGCTATGAGTGCTCCAATTCCCTTATTTTTTTATGGAGAAGGAAACTGATGACCATAGGTATAAATTATCTTTAGTGCAACTAAATAAATGTCAGAGCCTACACTTTACTTATACTTTCTAATTTCAATCTCAAGATTATTTCTAAAAAACCACACATAACATTTTTTCTGAAATAATATTTCTGGGGATGGGGCTTCACAAGTGAAAGGTATGGAAAGGGAAGAAGAAAGGAAAAATACGGTGGAAGAGGGGAGTGGAAGAGAAAGACTAGTTAGACTACATGAATAAAAGAGTAGGGGTAGAGAAAAGAAGAGAAAGGAAATGACAAAGTAGAAGAAAGGGAGGAAAAGGGAGGAGGGAAGAAGAGAAATGAAAAGGTAAGAGGGAAGATGAAAAGTAGAACCAAAGAATTTAGGCTTTTAAAAGTGGTCTGGGAAAATTATTATGGGAGAAGAATGGAATCAGATTCAGGAAAACAAACAAACCACAGGGACATAGAGGTGATTTAAAAGTTAAAACAAACAGACAAACATAGAACAGAATTTGATGCTAAGAAACACAAATTTAACAAACATATCTGTGAGTGTTAGTGGCCTAAACTTGTTTTTTTTTTAATCATTTTTTGCATACAAGTTGTTGTCATTTTTTTCTTCTGTCCACTTCATGAATCCATTGGAGGTTTTTGTGGCAAAGATAATGGAGTAGTTTGCCATTTCCTTTTTCAGCTCATTTTACTGATGAGAAAATAAAGGCAATCAGGAATAAATGATTTGCACACGGTCCAGATTTGAACTCAGGAAGATGAGTTTTACATACTCTAGAACTAGCAGTCTATCCACTATGCCCTATTCAAGGTCATGGGAGGGAGACACCTTGTTCAAAGAAAGTCTTTGAGGGAGGGGGGGTAGAGCCAAGATGGCCAAGAAGACACATTGGTCATTCTAAGCTCCACTCCTACCCACACTAATAATTACAAAATTAAGCCTCAGAAATAGTGCTTGACTGGTAAAATCATGAAAACCATAGATAGCTTTTATACAGAAAGAGACTTGCTGAAAATTGTGATGAAAAAAAAAAGAGCCTAGACACTATTTTACGTAATAGAATCAGAAGGCAAAATAGGCATTGAAAGAACTGATTGAACACCTTCTGAAAAAGACCCTAAAATAAAAACTCCAATAATATTGTGGCTAAATGTTAGAACTATAAGATTAAGGAAAAAATATTATAAGCAGCCAGAAAAAAACAATTCAAATACCAAGGTGCCATAATAAGGATCACTCAGGATCTACCTGCTTCCACATTAAAGAACCAAAAGGCCTGATATCTGATATTCTGAAAGGCAAAAGAACTTAGAATGCAGCCAAGAATAAACTACTCAGCTAAGCTGAGCATTTTCTTACAGGGAAGAAGATGGACAGTTAATGAAACAGGTGAATTCCATTTGTTTCTAATGAAAAAAAAAACAGAACTAAACAAAAAAATTGACCTCCAACTATAGGACTCAAGAGAAGCAGAAAAAGGCAAAAAGAACTCTTGAGAACTGTATTTCTGTTATGGACACACATAAAGAATGCATGTATAATTTGATTTTACTGATATACTATGAAAAAGGGAAGTAGAAATGAAAAGGGGATAGTATCAGAAAAAGAGAAAAGAGGGGAGAAAAAGAGGAAAACTACATCCCACAAAGAGGCAAAGGAAACCTATCATATCTGAGGGAATTTAGGGAGGGGGAGGAACGTTGTGTGAATCTTACTCTCATCAGATTTGGCTCAAAGAGAAAATAATTGACATATTTGGTTTACAGACAAACTTCTCTCACACCATTAAAAAGTGGGAGAGGAAAAGGGAAAAAGAAAAGAGTAGGTTAAATAGAAGGCAATTCAGGAAAAAAATAAGGGAAAGGTATAAGAAAGGAGAAGGAATTCAAAGGGGGGTGGGAGAGATTCTAAAGAGGGAGAACTGTGTGAGGCAAGTGGTGCCCATAAGTTTAATACTGGGGAGAGGAGTAAGGAGGCTAAGAAAAATAAAAGCATAATCTGGGGATAATAAGAAGGCAGGAAATATGGAATTAGTAATTTTAACCATAAGTGTGAATGGGATGAAATTTCCCATAAAGAGAAGGCGAATAGCAGACTGGATCAAAAGCCAGAAACCTACAATATGTTGTTTACAGGAAACACATTTAAAGCAGGATGATACATACATAGTAAAGATAAAAGGCTGGAATAGAATCTATTATGCTTCAGGTGAAGTCAAAAAAGCAGGGGTAGCTGTTCTTATCTCAGATCAAGCAAAAACAAAAAATGATTTAATTAAAAGAGATAAGGAAGAAAACAATATCTTGCTAAAGGGTTGCACAGACAATGAAGCAATATCAATACTATACATATATGCACCAAGTGGTATAGCATCTAACTTTCTAGAGGAGAAGTTAAGAGAGTTGCAAGAAGAAATAGACAGCAAAACTATAATAGTGGGAGATCTCAATCTTGCACTTTCAGAATTAGTTAAATTAAACCACAAAACAACTAAGAAAGAGGTTAAAGAGGTAAATAGAATATTAGAAAAGTTAGGTATGATAGATCTATGAGAAAACTGAATGGAGATATAAAAAAGTACACTTTCTTCTCCACTATTCATGGAACCTATACAAAAATTGACCATATATTAGGAGATAAAGACCTCAAAATTAAATGTAGAAAGGAAGAAATAATAAATGCATTATATTTTCAGATCACGATGTGATAAAAACTACATTCAACAAAAACCTTGGGGTAAATAGACCAAAAAGTAATTGGAAACCAAATAATCCCATCTAAAGAATGATTGAGTGAAACAGCAAATCATAGACACAATAATTTCACCCAAGAGAATGACAACAATGAGACAACATACCAAAATTTGTGGGCTGCAGCCAAAGTGGTAATAAGGGGAAATTTTATATCTTTACAGGCTTACTTGAATAAAATAGAGAAAGAGAAGATCAAGGAATTGGGTTGCAACTAAAAAGCTAGAAAAGGAACAGATTAAAAACTCCCAATCAAATACTAAACTTGAAATTCTAAAATTAAAAGGAGAAATTGATAAAATTGAAAGTAAAAAAAAATTATTGAATGAATAAATAAAACTAAGAGTTGGTTTTATGAAAAAAATAATAAAATAGATAAAACTTTGGTAAATATGATTAGAAGAGGAAAGAGGAAAATCAAATTGGTAGTCTTAAAAATGAAAAGGGAGAACTTTCCACCAATGAAGAGTAAATTAAAGCAATAATTAGCACTTTGCTCAACTTTATGCCAATAAATTTGATAACCTAAGTTATGGATGACTATCTTCAAAAATATAGGCTTCTCAGATTAACAGAGGATGAAGTAAATTGCTTAAATAGTCCCATTTTTAAAAAAGAAATAGAACAAGCTATTAATCAACTCTCTAAGAAAAAATGCTCAGGACCAGATGGATTTATATGTGAATTCTACCAAACATTTAAAGAACAATTAATTCCAATGTTATATAAACTATTTGAAAAAATAGGGAATGAAGGAGTCCTACCAAATTCCTTTTATGGCACAGACATGGTACTGATACCTAAAACAGGTAGATTGAAAACAGAGAAAGAAAATTAAAGACCAATCTCTCTAATGAATATTGATGCTAAAATCTTAAATAAAAGATTAGCTAAAAGATTACAAAAAAAATCATCCACAGGATAATGCGCCATGACCAAGTAGGGTTTATACCAGGAATGCAGGGCTGGTTTAATATTAGGAAAAATTATTAGCATAATTGACTATATCAATAACCAAATTAATACAAACTATATGATCATCTCAATAGATACAGAGAAAGCATTTGATAAAATCCAACATCCATTCCTATTAAAAAACACTTGAGAGTATAGGAATAAATGGATGTTTCCTTAAAATAATCAGCATCTATTTAAAACTATCAGAAGCATCATATGTAATTGGGATAAACTGGAACTATTTCCAATAAGATCAGGAGTGAAAGAAGGTTGCTCTATCACCTTTACTATTCAATACTGTATTACAGAAATGCTAGCTTTGACAATAAAAGGTGAGAAAGAGATTAAAGGAATTAGAGTAGGTAATGAGGAAACCAAATTATCACTCTTTATCGATGATATGATGGTGTACTTAGAGAACCCCAGAGATTCTACTAAAAACTTATTAGAAATAATCCACGACTTTAGCAAAGTTGCAGGATACAAAATAAACCCACATAAATCATCATCATTCTTGTATATCACTAAAAAAATCCAACAATTAGAGTTACAAAGAGAAATTCCATTTAAAGTAACTGCCAATAGTATAAAATATTTGGGAATCTATCTGCTAAGGGAAAATCAGGAACTATATGAGCAAAACTTAAAAAACACTTTCCACACAAATTAAGTCTGATCTAACCAATTGGAAAAATATTAAGTGCTTTTGGATAGGTCAAGCAAATATAATAAAGATGACAATACTACCTAAACTCATCTATTTATTTAGTGCTATACCAATTAGACTCCCAAAAAAACTATTTTAATGATCTAGAGAAAATAACAAAATTCATATGGAAGAACAAAAGGTCAAGAGACTTTCAAGGGAACTAATGGAAAAAAAAGTCAAATGAAAGTGGCCTCACTGTACCAGATCTAAAACTATATTATAAAGCAATGGTCACTAAAACCATTTGGTATTGGCTAAGAAATAGACGGGGCAGCTAGGTGGCACAGTGGATAGAGCACCAGCCTTGAATTCAGGAGGACCCGAGTTCAAATGTGGTCTCAGACACTTAACACTTCCTAGCTGTGTGACCCTGGGCAAGTCACTTAACCCCAGTCTCAGGGGGAAAAAAAAAAAATAGACTAGTTGATCAGTGGAATAGGTTAGGTTCACAGGACAAAATAGTCAAAAATAGTCAATAACTTTAATAAGCTAGTGTTTGACAAACACAAAGACCCTAGCTTTTGGGATAAGAATTCACTATTTCATAAAAACTGCTGGGAAAATTGGAAATTAGTATCGCAGAAACTAGGCATTGACCACACTTAACACTGTACATCAAGATAAGGTCAAAATGGTTTCATGATCCAAGCATAAAGAATGAGATTATAAATAAATTAGAAGAATATAGGATCATTTATGTCTCAGACCTATGGAGGAGGAAGGAATTTGTGACCAAAGAAGAACTAGAGATCATTATTGATCACAAAATAGAAAATTTTTATTATATCAAATTAAAAAGATTTTGTACAAACAAAATTAATACAGACAAGATTAGAAGGGGAAACAATAAACTGGGAAAACATTTTTACAGTCAAAGTTTCTGATAAAGGCCTCATTTCCAAAATATATAGAGAATTGACTCTAATTTATAAGAAATCAAGCCATTCTTCAATTGATAAATGGTCAAATAATACAAACAGATAATTTTCAGATGAAGAAATTGAAACTATTTCTAGCCATATGAAAAGATGCTCCAAGTCATTATTAATCAGAGAAACTCTGAGATACCACTATACACCTGTCAGATTGGTTAGGATGACAGGAAAAGATAATGGATACTGATACATTGTTGGTGGAATTGTGAATATATCCAACCATTCTGGAGAGCAATTTGGAACTATGCTCAAAAAGTTATCAAACTGTGCATACCCTTTGATCCAGCAGTGTTACTACTGGGCTTATATCTCAAAGAGATCTTAAATAAGGGAAAGGGACATGTGTGTGCAAAAATGTTTGTGGAAGCCCTCTTTGTAGTGGCTAGAAACTGGAAACTGAGTGGATGCCCATCAATTGGAGAATGGCTGAATAAATTGTGGCATATGAATGTTATGGAATATTATTGTTTTGTAAGAAATGATCAGCAGGATGATTTCAGTAAGGCCTGGGAGAGTCTTACAAGAACTGATGCTGAGTGAAATGAGTAGGACCAGGAGACCATTATATACTTCAACAACAATACTATGTGATGATCAATTCTGATGGATGTGGCTCTCTTCAATAATGAGATGAACCAAATCAGTTCCATTTGCTCAATAATGAATAGAACCAGCTACAATCAGTGAAAGAACTCTGGGAAATGAATGTGAACCACTACATAGCATTTCTACTCCCTCTGTTTTTGTCTGCCTGCATTTTTGATTTCCTCCACAGGTTAATTGTACATTACTTCACAGTCCGATTCTTTTTGTTCAGCAAAATAATTGTATGGATACGTATACATATTTTGTATTTAAGATATACTTCAACATGCATTAACATGCCATCTGGGGCAGGGGATGGGGGGGAAGGAGGGGAAAAATTGGAACAAAAGGTTTTGCAATAGTCAATGCTGAAAATTACCCATGCATATATCTTATAAATAAAAAGCTATAATTAAAAAAAGAAAAACTGTTATTTTTTTAATTTCCAACATTGATTTTTATAAGATTTTGTGTTCCAAATTTTTCTTCTTCCCTTTTTTTAACTTCTCTCTTTCCAAGATAGCAAGCAATCTAAGTTAAACCTGTATAATCTTTTTAAACATATTTCCATAATTAAAATATTTTTAAAAACAAGTGTATAGACTTCAGACTAAGAAGACTTGATCTAGAGCAACTTTATAAAGAATCAGCTGCTGAGAACTATTTCCTGTTTTCTAATAAGTTTTCCATGAGAAAGTGAGAGAAACATTGTTGATTTTGTCCATTTTTAAGACTGTGAGGGTCAGGTGAAAGGCACTATTGTTGAGTTACTCATTAAAAAAGAAAAACATGCTTCTTTGGCATGTTTCTCAATGAAATGAACCAATGATTTAAGAATACCTTTCAAATCTCTTCTATGTACTCCCACTTTCTCCTTACCCCCCACTATCAGTGTTTACATTGATGATAGTCACTGAATATGTGTTCCTTCCAGCTTCCTGTCAGAGAGCTCTGTGAAATGATTACTCAGGCCATTTCTTGTGGTGAAATTTCCCTCATCAGGATGACATGACTGACAGCCATCTGAGCCCCATGTGCTGATCATGGGAAGCCAACCTTTGCTATTTACTTTACAAAGATCCCAGTAGGAGTGAATTTTTAAAAAATAGAAAAAGAATACATAATAAAAGAGTACAGAATATTTTATGTCCACCACCTCATTTCATCCTCATGTCAGCACCTTTTATGATTCATATTATACAGATGAAGTAAGCTCAGGAAGATTAAATGACTGAGTCCTCAATCATGATATCACAGATTTGGAGATGGATGAAACCATAGCAGTCATCTAGTTCAATTCTTTCATTTTACACAGAAATTGAATTCTTTTAGATTTATTTGATACATACTCAATTTTGTTATAGCTGCTCATTTTTATTCTTTATATATTCTGGCTTCCTAGGTATATTTCTCATGAGGAACAGATGGTAGGGTTTTGTTTTCTTATCCAATCTGGCACTTTTGAATTTTATTAGATTATTCAATCAATTAACAGTTAAATTTATGACAAGTAAATATATATTTTCTCCATTTGTGCCTATTATTTTCTGAATTAAAAATTTTTTAAGTTTTTCTTCCCTTGTAAAATTTTGCCTTATTTCTTCAGTTATTTTTGCTTAATCTGTTTAATTTATATTAATCTACAACCCTATTTCTATTAGTTCTTTTCCCCTCACCTTCAAAATTTTTCCAATACTATACTATTCTTCATATTTTTGAAAAATTTTAGCATATTCATATTTTTCTTTTTAAAATATTGTCTAACAAGCTAATCTTTCTACCCTTTTGTCTCTCAGTTAATGAATCAAGGGAAAAAAATCTCTTCCTTTCTTCATTTTCATGATGTTCTTTTGTTTGTTAGGTTCCTTGTTTCATTTTCTATACCTGTTTTCTAAGGAAGGATTTTTTCTCTTTTTCTTCATTAATTCCTCACCTCATTCTTCCCCCCCCCCAGAATTTGAGTCTTTTTTTCATGATCCTTATATACTCATTTATAACTTCTTTAGTTTCTGTATTCCTCACAGAAATTTATTTATTTTTAGTTTTATTGTGTGGAGACTTTCTCTCCCTCCCCCTCTCTCTTAGACATCAATTCCTAGAAGAAATAGAGAGGTCTGAGTTTTGCTCCAATGGTAGGAACTTTTCTGTATCCATGGTTGTGCAATTATTACTATCTGTCCTCTCCATTATTTTTCTTCTTATTTGACCTTTCTGGAGCCATGCCTTCCTACCATTCCATATGGGAGTTGTAACAAAGTCAAAATGTGAAAAGAGCAGAAAAACATATAGCAAAATCCTCCAAAGAGAATGAGTAAATGCTCCAAACTGAATCTTGATGGGAAAACCCATGTGTTATTTTGTCCAGCTTTAGTTCAAATAGAAAGAAAGTAGTCTGCAGACACTGAGGATAGGATCTGGCTACATGTGCACAGCAGAGAGAGTTTAAAAAAAATTGGAAGAGAAGTGAGGTTGTAAACTAAGGCATGATTAGTTCACATATTTACAAAATGTAGAATTGTTTAATTTAACCCCTACAAGTCTTGGAATTTGCAACATAGTCTTTTATTTATTTATTTATTTTTTCTGGAGGAGATCTATAGATTCTTTCAAATGGAATGCTTTCCATATTCAGAAGTTCTAAACTTTTTTATTGTATGTTTTCTCCCATTATGAATTCTCAGAGGGTTTTATTTATTCATTTTTGTTCTCCTGGGAGAACTACAAAGCTTAACTTGTATGGACAAGCCTTGAATTTGAGATGGAAATGCTTTGCTGATATAGAAATCATGTGGGTTTGGGTTGTTTTTTAGCATTATTAATTTTTTTTGTTTCTCTTCTTACAGATTGTCTTCCACTTATTTGTACTTGAATTCCCAACCAGTTTTTCTGTCTCTTTTATGAGATTTGTCACTGATGGATTCAAATTTTCTCTTCTGCTTATTTTTTTTCCATGCAAGCTGATTTCACAATCCTTATTTCCCTCTAATGCTGTAGACATCTGGAACTCTGGAGAATACTTGAAACAAGGTGTTAACTCAGTGGAATTAATACGATGATAGTTCTCTATTTCACATATAGTACTTAGTATGGTGATGTAATAGTTCTCTAGTTCACACATGCATAGTTTGCTGTAATGATATAATTACAATAAGGTATATAAGGGCTAAGAAGGACTGGAAGATAGACATTCTATCTTTGAATAGCTCTCAAGCCTCCTGCACTAAGATCAAGACTGGGCCAGAATAAAGAATCTAAACTTGGGGCAGCTAGGTGGCGCAGTGGATAAGGGTTTCAGCCCTGAATTCAGGAGGACCCGAGTTCAAATATGGTCTCAGACATTAAACACTTCCTAGCTGTGCAACTCTGGGCAAGTCACTTAACCCCAGCCTCAGAAAAAAAAAAAAAAAGAATCTAAACTCTATTCTTGACCATTCTCGTGGTATCTATCCTGCTGAGACCAAGGCCTGTGTGAAGGACCTCCAGAAAGCTAGCTCGAACATTACATAATGCCATTTGGGTTCATTCTACTATAATCTCATGCTTTCTTGGGAAGCCACGGTATAATAGGCCATATCAGATATTAATTTATTTTCCTTTGTCTGGCAATATTTATTCAGAGATGTTTAGATGATTTGAATGCTACATTGTTTTCTGTTATAAATATCTTTTCTGTTGATTTATCTGCTCTGCTTAAAGTTTTTAATTGATTTTTCTTCTTCCTGAGAGTTCTATTAATTTTTTAAATAGTTTTTATTTACCAGATATATGCATGGGTAATTTTACAATGTTGACAATTGCCAGACCTTTTGTTCTAATTTTTCCCCTTCTTCCTCCCCCCCCCCAGATGGCATATTGACCAATACATATTAAATATGTTAAAGTATAAATTAAATACAATATGTGTATTTATACAGTTGTTTTGCTATACAAAAAAATTGGACTTTGGAATTAGCCTGTGAAGGAAATCCAAAAAGCAGGCAGAAAAAATTAGAAGGATTGGAAATTCTATGTAGTGGTTCATAGTCATCTCCCAGAGTTCTTTTGCTGGGTGTAGCTAGTTCAGTTCATTACTGCTCTATTGGAACTGATTTGGTTCATTTCATTGTTGAAAATGGCCACATCCATCAGAATTGATCATCATATAGTATTGTTGTTGAAGTATATAATGATCTCCTGGTCCTGCTCATTTCACTCAGCATCAGTTCATGTAAGTCTCTCCAAGCCTTTCTGAAATCATCCTGTTGGTCATTTCTTATAAAACAGTAATATTCCATAATATTCATATACCACAATTTATTCAGCAAATCTCCAATTAATGGGTATCCACATAGTTTCCAGTTTCTGGCCACCACCAAGAGGGCTGCCACAAACATTCTTGCACATACAGGTCCCTTTCCCTTCTTTAAGATCTCTTTGGGATATAAGCTTAGTAGTAACACTGCTGGGGAAAAAGGGTATGCACAATTTGATAACTTTTTGAGCATAGTTCCAAATTGCTCTCCGGAAGGGCTGGATGTATTCACAATTCCACCAACAATGTATCAGTGTCCCTGTTTTCCCACATCCCCTCCAACATTCTGCATTATCTTTCCCTATCATTCTAGCCAATCTGACAGGTGTGTAGCGGTATCTCAGAGTTGTCTTAATTTGAATTTCTCTGATTAATAATGACGTGGAGCGAGTTCTGTTAATTTTTTGCATTTTCCCCTTTACTGTATATTCCTATAGTACTCCTTTTCTGACTCTTCCCTCTTTTGTAATGGTTCCCCAAAGTTCTGAACATCAACCAAGGAATTCATTTTTTATCTTTTTTTTTTTCTTTAGATCTGACCAGACTATAAACAAGCTGGTACCCTGTTCAAGTTCATTCTCTTCCCTAGCTTTCTGGCTGAAAGCTACCAAAACAGAACAAGAATACCATCACCCCAAGAGCTTCTAACTCTGGCACAAGGGGCATGAGGCCAATTGAGTTATTAATGTTGGTTGTTGATTTGAGGCAGTAGTGAAAGAGTACAAGGGGTAAGAGTAATTGAAAGAAACTGCAGCAAAAAAAAAAAAAAAAAAAAAAAAAAGAAACTAATGAATATATTCGAAAGCCTGAACTGTGGATTGTGTCATACTGCCCTACTAGAAACTGGAGATAGGGAGCAGAAGGAATGCTAAGTGAATATTTTAGGAATTAGGAACTGGCCTTCTCTGCTGTTAGATAAGCAGATTGTTAGTTCACTAAGATTCTTGATGTGTTGGACCAGGAAAACAGCTATTTTATTATTCTTATGCTGGAAAGTTGCAAGGGTTATGAGAATTAGAGAAAATATTTAATTCTTCATTTTACCATATGATCTTAGATTAAGCCATTATTTCAAATTGATATATGAATTGTCTAATTAATCTCACTTGAGAAATGAAGAAGGAAAGATAATGGAATGGGATACAATAAATTTTGATATGGGAAAGAAAAAAGTTCTGGAGGATGATGGTTTTATTTTTTATATTTTTAATTAATTTTTCCACTTAATAGTACTTTATTTTTGTAATTACATGTAAAGATAGTTTTG
Organism: Sminthopsis crassicaudata; assembly: GCF_048593235.1. Taxonomy (NCBI): domain Eukaryota; kingdom Metazoa; phylum Chordata; class Mammalia; order Dasyuromorphia; family Dasyuridae; genus Sminthopsis; species Sminthopsis crassicaudata. The sequence goes on from NC_133619.1 coordinate 560,641,970, forward strand.
AACATTCACTTTTATAAAATTTTGAGTCCCAATTTTTTTTCCATCCTTTCTTTCCCTCTCCCTTCCCCAAGACAGCAAGCAATTTCATATAGGTTGTACATGAACAATTTTTTTAAGCTGTAAATGAGTGTTAATCTTTACTAGTGAAGAGTCTCTTCACTAGAAAATCATAAATGAAGTCATAACTTAGGACTCCTTCCCCTCTCTAAAAACAAAAACAAAACAAAACATTCCATCTAAGAGGTAACATTTAATAATTTAATATCTAGATTTAAATATGTTGACTGATCTGCATGTTGTCAATGCAGCCATTCCCTGGCTTTTTCTTTATCTTGCCACTGAACACAGATGGTTCAACAGGAAAAAATGAGGCTGATGCCTTTCCCTCACTTAAATCCAGTTCACTTTCATGTCATGACATCACCTCTCTTATGTCCTTTGAGAACAAAGGACAAACAACAATCACAACCAGAATAAGTACAGAACACATCCCTTCTTAGAATCTTATAGATCACTATGACTGAATAACTCATTCCCTGATAGCCACCTTTCTGACAATGAACCTGTATTTTTCCAATGAAGGACACACAGTCTCTCACTGTATTGGTATCTGAAGTCTTTCTAACTTCACCAGTCAGTTTGTATTCTATTAGTATTGCATTTGAGAACCAGCTGCCACCTCTACATTCTGATGAAGTGTTGGAGTAGGACATTATCAAAGGTACTTCTATCTGTTTCATCTAACTTTGTTTGTATTGGTTTAAGTGGGACTAAAGTATAATGTTTTCTTTCTCAAGTCCTATTAATGTTGATGTAGAAATGACTGATTCTTTTTTTTTTTTAAATAGTTTTTATTTACCAGATATATCATGGGTAATTTTACAACATTGACAATTGCCAAACCTTTTGATAAACAATCGTTTTAAACATATTTCCATATTAATCATGAGAAATAAAACCATGAAAAAGAAACAAAAATAAAAAATAAATAAAAAATAGTATACTTCAACGCACATTCAGTCTACATAATTCTTTCTTTGGATGCAAATAGCATTTTCTATTCCAAGTCTATTGGAATTGTTTTGGGTCACTGTATGGTTAAGAAGAGATAAGTCTGTCATAGTTAATCATTGCAAAATTTTGTTATTACTGTGTAGAATGCTCTCCTATATCTATTCATTTCACTCAATATTAGTTCATGTAAGTTTTTCTAAGATTTTCTTATATGAGTCTGTTCATCATTTCTTATAGAACACTGTTAGTAGCCATAAATAGAGCTGCTACAAACATTTCTGCATGGGTGGGTGGGTCTTTTTCTCCCTTTTTATAATCTCTTTGAATCAGGAGTGGCACTGTTTTATCAGAGATTCATAGTTTTATAGCCCTTTATGCATTTTCTGAAACTGGATTGAATATATCATTTAAGTACCCTAAACAGCAGCAGAGTCAAGAGGGCGGAGAGCAGACATGACTCTCTGTGACCTCCTCTGACCTTTCTCTCAAAACAACAGCAGATTAAGCCTATAAACTGGTTTTGAAGCAACAGAACTCAAAAATATTTGGAATACAATACATTTCCAAAAGAAGATAACTTGGAAGAACTTCAGAAAATGTCTATTTCAATCAGGCAGGGGGACAGTCTACCAAGCACATATCACAGCACAAAGAATCCAGGGCAAGGAGCTGGGTTGGGGAGCTGCATCCATAGACCATGGAACTTTTTGTGAGTTTCTTAGGAAATTTCCCTGATTTCAGGAGGGTGGTTTTTAGATTTTCTGCAAGATATCCAAAAGCCAACACAAAAGGAAAATTATAAGCATCTGAGCCCTGGAACAACTCAGCATCTGGCCCCAATTATCCAGCACCAGACGGTCAGAAACACTGGCCCTAGGGCAAACTAAAGCAGCTGTTGCTCTTTTGCCTTAGGAGCAGATCTCAACCCATAAAAAAATGAACAAAAAAACAAAAAGAACTCTTACCATAGACAACTTTTATGGAGAGAGAGTACAGACCTCAAACCCTGAGGATCCTAAAGACAAAGCAACTCCAGAAGTGCCAAAGGGAGATATGACCTGGTACCCATTTCACAAGGCTTTTTGGGAAAATTTCAATAGGAATCTTAAAAGAGAATTAAAAGAAAAAATGGGGAAAGGAAATGAGAACTTTGCAAGAGGGTATGGAAAAAGTAAAACAGAAATTGTCTGAAGAAAATTCCTTAAAAAGTAGATTTGATGAAATGGGAAAAGCATATAACTCCTTACAAAATAGATATGAAAAAGATATCAATTCATTGAAAAACAGAATTTATGAAATGAAAAATAATGCAATGAATAAAACAATTAAATTGGTCAAATGTAAAAGGATCTAAAAAGGGTGACTGAAGAAAATAATACACTAAAAGTGAGAATTGAACAAATGGAAGTGAATGACTCAATAATTCAAGAATCAGTCAAATGGAAGCAAAAAAAGAAGAAAATATGAAATATCTCTTAGGAAAACAACAAACCTGGAAAATAGATTTAGGAGAGACAATCTAAGGATTATTAGACTTCCTGAAAGTTATGATGAAAAAAAGAGTCTAGACATTATCCTTCAGGAAATCATAAAAGAAAACTGCCCTGATGTCCTAGCATCAGAAGGCAAAAATAGCCATTGAAAGAATTCACTGGTAATCTCCTGAAAGAGACCCCAAATTAAAAAATCCAAAGAATATTGTGGCTAAATTTCAGAACTATTGGGGCAAGGAAAAAATATTGCAAACATCCAAAAATAAACAATTCAAATACCAAGGGGTCATAATCAGGATTACCCAAGACCTTGCAGCTTCCACCTTAAAGGATCAAAGAACTTGGAATCTGCTATTCCAAAAAACAAAAGAGCTTGGATTACAGCCAATTTTTTGATTAGGCTATACAGTTAAAATGAGCATTGTCTTTCAGGGAAAAAGATGGATAGTCAGTGATACAGGTGAATTTCATCTATTTCTGATGAAAAGACCTGAGCTGAGCAAAAATTTGATCTTCAGATACAGATTTTGCTCAAAGAGAGTATATCAGACATATTTGGTTTCACAGAAAAACTTGTCTCACCTTATAGGAAAGTGGGAGAAGAAAGAGGAAAAGAAAGTGGAGGCAAATAGAAAGGAAAACAGAAGTAGTAGGGAAAAGGTATAAGAAATGAGGAGGTGCTCTAAAAGGGAAGGGGTGTCTGAGGGAGGTAGTGGTCAGACACAAAATACTGGGGAGGAGGGGAAAGGGAAGGGAAAGAGAAAAGCATAACTTGTGGTAAATAAGATGGCAGGAGATACAGAATTAGTCATTTTAACTGTGAATGTGAATGGGATGAACTCTCCCATAAAACAGAAGCAAATAACAGACTGAATTAAAAGCAAGAATCTCACAATATGTTGTTTACAACATATTTTAAGCAAACTGATATATATAGAGTAAAGGTAAAAGGCTGGAGCAGAATCTATTATGCTTCAGGTGAAGTAAAAAATGCAAAATTAGCAATCCTGATCTCAGATTAAGCAAAAGCAAAAATATACCTAATTAAAAGAGATAAAGAAGGAAACTATATCTTGTAAAAAGGTACCATAGACAATGAAGTAATACCAATATTAAACATATATGCACCAAGTAGTATAGCATCCAAATTCCTAAAGGAGAAGTTAATAGAGCTGCAAGAAGAAATAGACAGCAAAATTATATTAGTGAAATAATCTAAACCTTGCTCTCTCAGAGCTAGATAAATGGAACTGCAAAATAACAATAATAATAAAAAGAAGAAGAAGAAGACATTAAGGAAGTAAATGACAATTTTAGAAAATTTAAGTATGATAGATTTGGGGGAAAATTAAATGGAGAAAGAAGGGAGTATTTTTCTCAGCAATTCATGGAACCTTTACAAAAAATGACCATGCATTAGAACATAAAAATCTCAAAATCAAATGCAGCAAGGCAGAAATAATAAATGCATTTTTCAGATCATGATGCAATAAAAATTACATGCGATAAAAGGCCAAAGAAAAATAGATGAAAAATAAATTGAAAACTAAATAATCTAATCCTAAAGAATGAATGGGTGAAACAACAAATTATAGACACAATAAAAAACTTCATCCAAGAGAATGACAATAATGAGACAACATACCAGAATTTGTGGGATGTAGCCAAAGTAGTTATAAGGGGAAATTGTATATCTCTAGATGCTTACTTGCATAAAATGAATCAATGAATTGGGTTTACAACTAAAAAAGCTAGAAAATGAACAAATTAAAAAACCCCAATTAAATACCAAATTTGAAATTCTTAAATAAAAGGGGAGATTAATAAAATCAAAAGTAAGAAAACTATTGAATTAATAAAACTAAGAATTGGTTTTATGAAAAAAAATAGATAAACATTTAACTAATTTGATTAGAAAAAAGAAGAAAATCAAATTATTATTCTCAAAAATGAAAAGGGAGAACTTTCCACCAATGAAGAAGAAATTAGAACAATAATTAAGAATTATGTTGCCCAACTATATGTCAATAAATTTGAAAATTTAAGTGAAATGGAGGAATACCTACAAAAATATAGATTGCCCAGGTTATCTATATCATTATGTATCATAAATCTATATTATAATATATTATAAATAAATTATTCAAATAGAACCATTTTAGAAAAAGAAATAGAGCAAGCTATTAATCAATTCCCTAAAAAAAATCTCCAGGGCCAGATTGATTTACATGTGAATTCTACCAAACATTTAAAGAACAATTAATTCCAATACTATATAAATTATTTGAAAAAATAGGGAAAGAGGGACAGCTTCCAAATTCCTTTTATGACACAGAAATGGTACTGATACCTAAAACAGGTAGAATGAAAACAGAAAAAGAAAATTATGACCAATCTCCCTAATGATCATTGATGTAAAATTCTTAAATAAAATATTAGCAAAGGGATTACAGAAAGCCATCCTCAGGATAATACATTATGACCAAGTAGAATTTATACCAGGAATGCAGGGCTGGTTGAATATTAGGAAAACTATTAGCATAATTAACTATATCAATAAACTAACAAAAAATATATGATTATCTCAACAGATGCAGAAAAAAAATTGATAAAATCCAACACCCATTCCTATAAAAAAACAAACACTAGAGAACATAGGAATAAATGATCAATAGTATTTATTTAAAACCATCAGCAAATGGGGACAAACTAGAACTATTCCCAATAAGATCAGGGGTAAAAAAAAAAAAAGGTTGCCCACTTCCACCATCACTATTCAATATTGTATTAGAAATTTTAGCTTTGGCAATAAAAGAAGAAAAAGAGATTAAAGGAATTAGAGCAGATAATGAAGAAATCAAATTATAACTCTTTGCAAATGATATGATAGTATACTTAGAGAACCCCAGAAATTCTATGAAAAAACTACTAGAAACAATGCACAACTTTAGTAAAGTTGCAGGATACAAAATAAATTCACAGAAATCATTAGCATTTTTATACATTACCAACAAAGTCCAGTAGTAAGAGATACAAAGAGAAATTCTATTTAAAATAATTGTTGAAAATATAAAATATTTGGGAATTTGTCTGCCAATAGAAAGTCAAGAACTATATGAATACAACTACAAAACACTTTCTACATGAATAAAGTCAGATCTAAATAATTGGGGAAATATCAAGTGCTCATTGGTAGGCTGAGGAAATATAATAAAAATGACAGTGCTACCTAAATTAATCTACTTATTTAGTGCCATGCCAATCAAACTCCCAAGAAATTATTTTACAGATCTAGAAAAAATAATAAAGTTCATATGGAAGAACAAAAGGTCAAGAATTTCAAGGGAATTAATGAAAAAAAATGCCAATGAAGTTGGCCTAGCTGTGCCAGATCTAAAACTATATTATAAAGCAACAGTCACCAAAACCATTTGGTACTGGCTAAGAAAGAGAATAGTTGATCAATGGAATAAGTTAGGTTCCTAGGACAAAATAGTCAATAACTATTGAAATCTAATGTTTGACAAACCCAAAGACCCCACCTTTTAGGATAAGAACTCACTATCTGACAAAAACTGCTGAGAAAATTGGAAACTAGTATGGCAGAAACTAGGCAGTGACCCACACCAACACCATATACCAAGATAAGGATGAAATGGGTCCATGATTTAGACATGAAGAGTGATATTATAAGCAAATTGGAACACCATAGGATAATTTACTTCTCAGATCTATGGAGAAGGAAGGAATTTGTGACCAAAGAAGAACTGGAACCCATTATTGAACAATAAATAGATAATTTTGAGTATATTAGTTGTGCCAACAAAACCAATGCATACAAGATTAGAAAGAAAATAAGAAAATGGGAAAGCACCTCATTTCTAATAGAGAATTGACTCAAATTTATAAGAATTCAAGCAATTCTCTAATTGATAAATAGCTAAAGGATATGAATAGATAATTTTCAGATGAAGAAATTAAAACCATTCCTAGTCATATGAAAAGGTGTTCTAAATCAGTATTGATCAAAGAAATGCAAATTAAGACAACTCTGAGATACCACTACACATCTCTCAGATTAGCTAAGATGACAGGAAAAGATAATGACAAATGTTGGCAGGGATAAGGGAAAACTGGGACACTAGTACATTGTTGGTAAAATTATGAATGGATACAGACATTCTGGAGAGCAATTTGGAACTATGCTAAAAAGTTATCAAACTGTGTATATCCTTTGATCCAGTAGTGTTTCTACTGAGCTTATATCCCAAAGAGATCTTAAAGGACTGAAATGTGCAAAATGTTTGTGGCAACCCTTTTTGTAGTGGCAAGAAAGAAACTGAGTGGATGCTATCAGATGGGGAATGGCTAAATAAGTTATGGTATATGAATGTTATGGGATATTATTGTTCTATAAGAAACAATCAGGGGGATGATTTTGGAGAGACCTGGGGGGGACTTTTATAAACTGATGCTAAGTGAAATGAACAGAATCAGGAGATCATTATACATGGCAACAATAAGATTATTCAATGCTCAGTTCTGATGGATGTGGCTCTTTCCAGCAATGAGATGATTCAGATCAGTTCCAATAATTCCAATTCCAGTTCCAATAATAATAAAATAAAGAGAGCTATCTATACCCAAAGAGAAGATTGTGGGAACTGAGAGTGATTTTCACTCTTTCTGTTGTTGTTTGCTTGCATTTTGTTATTTTTTTCTCAGTTTTTTTTCCTTCTTAATCTGATTTTTCTTGTGCAACAAGATAACTGTATAAATATGTATACATATATTGGATTTAATATATATTTTAACATATTTAATATGTATTGGATTACCTGCTATCCAAGTAGGGGGGTGAAGTGTAGGAGGGAAAATTTTGGAACACAAGGTTTTGCAAGAGTTAGTATTGAAAAATTACCCATATATATGTTTTATAAAAAAAAATTAATAAAAAAGAAAAAAAAAAGAACCCTAAACAGTTAGAGACAATGGAAAGCTAGAGACAATGGGAAGACTTTAAATTCTTTGAAGGCTTACAAGAAAAAAAAAAATAAAAAATATGAAATCATCACTGAAGACAAACTTCACCTATTTTACAAGGTGGATTTCATAAATCCACAATATCTTTGTTAACAAGATGAAGAAATATGAATAAATTAAGAACTGATGCACCAAGACCATAGAATAATATAATTTCCCCTCTTCCTAGACTCTTAGCTAGCTCTGAATAAAACATTTCAGAAGAGTGTTAGTAAGCTGAAGATTTCCCAGGAAAAAAGTGACCAGGATTGATCTTGAAGGGCATCAAGATCCCACTGTAGCAGAATTAGTTAATAGAATTTGGAAAAAAAAAAAAAAAAAAAAGAATTTGGAATGGCTAGCCTTAACAATGGAAGATATATGAAAGAAATTATAGCTGGCTTTGAATATATGAAGGGTTACCATATCTTTAATAAATGACAGAAGAAGAATTAGAATTAAAGAATAGAATTTGCAGAGTAACATTTAGGCTTGATGCTAGGGGGTGAAATCTTACTACCAGTGTACTGATTGGGAAATAGGTTATTAGTATAGATCTCATAGGAAAATAAGCATAGTCACTTAACAGGATTACTGTCCTTTGAATTATTCAGGTTTGAATTGGATTAGATAGTTTCTGAGGTCCCTTTTAATTCTGAGGATTCTGTGCAAATAAAAATGCATATGACACATATGAATTCATGGAAACTGAATAAATGCATCAAGCTAATTAATATATGGATGCTTCTTCATACAGCTCAAACTTCATTTCATGTAAAGAGCAATAAATAAGGGTCAAGAGATACTTGTGGTGAGCATGGACATAGCAGCTCTCTGAGAAGTAATATGATACAATGAACAGTGTTATACATGGAGTCAGGAATGCCCTTCGATACTGGATAGCCGCATGAATATTGCTAAGTGTTTTAAATACTTAGGGCATAAAAATCATGAAAATCATGAAAAAATGACAAAATTCTCCTTTCCTTTTTGTAAAAACTGGATGAGTTTGAGGATCTAAGTCTCACTCTTGATAAGCTTTACATTCCACAAGGTGAAGGTTTAAGGTTTCCTACAGAATTAAAGGGCTAATTGTCTGTCTTCTTACTCCCCCGGCCATTTTCAATAAACAAATTTATGAATATTTTCTAGATACTGCCTGCTTTCTTCTTGTTCTCTTATAGCAGGACCCATGAATAACTAGCAATACAATAGTCTGCTATATCTACAGGCATTTTATCTTCATTTTTTTCAGTCTATATAGCCTGAATATAACATACTTTAATCTTAAAATTCTGCTTTAACTCATCATAACTTCAAGAGTAAGGTTGATTTAGTTACTGAATCGTCACCCCCAAATAAGTGATAAAATACAATGTTATTTTAACAGGTAAGATCAAATTTCAATCAATCCGTCAATAAAACAGAGGCTTTAGAGCCAAACTTCTTAATTTCATTTCTGTACCATGACTCCTTGGGAAATTTGGTCAAGCTGAAGGGTCTTTTCCAAAATAACATGATTTAAAAAAAAAAAAAAAACTTCACAATTGAAGGATATATTAATTTTTACTTGGAAATTAATGAAAATAAAGATGTATGTTTATACACATATACTATGTTTGTTTCTATATCATATATATATAAATTTATAGATACACATATATACTCTCTGTGTATATATTTGTATACATGCATAACTAAGTTTCTAGATCTCTGAAATCTACCCCAGGTTAAGAATTCCTGCTTTAGACTAAATGAGAAAGAGATTTGGAACTGAAGTGATTTTACAAGGAAGAATATTCTAATAGTTCAGGAATCTTGTCAAACACTACATTTTTATAATTTTCCTATCTTCTATTCTTTTACTTCCTATTTCAACACCTTTCAGTTTCTTTGCTGGTGCTTATCCAAATCAAGCCTACTATCCATAAGTGGTCCTCAAGTCTCTGTACTAGGCCTTTTTTTCCCTCTATGCTATTTCACTTGATAATCTCATTGGTTTCCATGAATTCTGTTGCCATTCTATACTGTTGATTCTCAAATCTCTTAATCTAGCCATTATCTCTCTTCCATCTACCAACTTCACATCTCCAACTGCCTAGAAAATATCTCAAACTGAATGTTCCATGTACATCTTAAATTCAACATGTCTGAAACAGAATTTATTTTTTCCTTTTTAAAATTTTTATTAAAGCTTTTTATTTCCAAAACATACACATGGATAATTCTTCAAGATTAACCCTTGCAAAACCTTGTGCTCCAAATTCCCCCCTCCCTCTCCTTCCCCTAGATGGCAAGTAGTCCAATATATGTTAAACATGGTGGAAATATGTGTTAAATCCAATATATGTATACATATTTATATAATTATCTTGCTACACAAGAAAAATCAAATCAAACCAGAAAAAATAAAATGCAAGCAACCAACAAAAAGAGTGAAAATGCTGTGTCGTGATCCACACTCAGTACACACAGTCTTCTCTGTGAGTGCAGATAGCTCTCTTCATCACAAGATCATTGAAACTGGTTTGAACCATCTCCCTGTTGAAGAGAGCCACATCCATAAGAATTGATCCTAATATAATTTTGCTGATACTGTGTACAATGTAATCCTGGTTCTGCTCATTTCACTTAGTATCAGTTCATGTAAATCTATCCAGGCCTCTCTGAAATCATCCTGATGATCTCAAAACAGAATTTATTATAGTTTCCCAATAAATATTCTCACCTTTAAATTTACTTATTATTAGAAGATGCATCATTATCCTTCCAGTAACCCAGACTGTCATCCTCAACTCCTCACTCCCTATATTCAACATTGCCAAGACCTACTGTTGTAACATTTTTAATCTATGATCCCTTTTCTTTTTTGACACCTTGTAAAAGCTTTTCATTAATTCATGCTTGAACTATTGAAAAAGTTTTTTGGTTAGTTAAAATCAACCACAAAATAATGTTCCTTGGCTCAAATCTCTCTCCACTCCAGTTCTCCCTCCACTTAACAGTCAAGTTAATATTTTAGACAAAGGTAAAGTCTGACCAAGAATGTAGGTTGCCACAGCAGGGAAGGTTGGCAGAAATGTTGGCAAGGAGACTTGGTAGCCAAATAAAAAACCAAGGATAAGATGCCAGGCAGGATGTGTTCCTGGTGACTGATCCCTAAACCACAAAAGCATTTTCTCAGTATCTAATCATCACACTTGGATCAAATTTTATTATAAAAGAAAAGAAAATTGTCCTTTTCTACAATGGGGTGGAGTGGAAAAGAAGGAAGGAGTTTAGGATTTAAAATATAACAAAATATTAAATTAAAATAAAATTTAAAAAAAGAAAGAAAAAAAAAGGTAAAGTCTGACCATCTCACCCAACTATTCAATAAACCTCAGTAGCTATCATTTCAAGGATAAAATATAAAATTTCTTATTTGGTGTTGAAAGCTCTTTGCAACCTGACTTAAATTGTTTTTGTTTTGTTTTGTGTTTGGTTTTTTTTTTTTAATTGTAAAAGCTATACCAGATGCATACTGTTCCCCTTCACTGTGGCTACTCTAGGAAAATGTGTATCTAGTTCTGACTTCAGCAAACTAGCCTTCATTTGCCAGCCATGTTTTGCTCAGTTACTATTTGGATATAACCCTGTTGAACTCTCTCACAAAGGAATTGTTTGTCTTTCAAGTCTATTGGATTTTGTGTTATCTACAAGTGTGCACTCATCCCATGTATTAATGGTGAGCAGAATCAACTTGGCAGAAGTTTTCATATATTTTTAATTGTTTTGGCCACAGGATGGGATCCCCACCTGCCATGGTAATCAAGCCACAGTTGGGTAAACAGTTAATTTTAGGGTACCTTTTCTAGTTCCTTCCTCACACCTGGAAGTGAGCAGAATGATCTTAAAAGGTTGCTCAAATACTCTGGGGATTGAGGAATGACATTGCTGCTTGTAGTAAAAAGATTAGCCTATGGCTTGGGCTGTCTGTATGTAAGGTTGCTTCATCATTCTCCCATCACCATATTACTTTGAGGGTAGAAATGGTAAAATGATATAGTGATGCTTTTTGATTTTGCATAAATTGGATTTAAGTGAGACAGAGTTATATAAAGTCATCAGCCTCATTCTCTCAGTCATCTGGTGGCTTAATAGAGTCAAATGACTTATCATTCAAGATGCAGTAAACAACCTTGGTGTCTTTGATGTCTAAAATATTTCACTTGCCCTCATGACCATTGGAATTAATTGTTCTGATTCACCTATTACCCTTTTTACCTTTATTGTCTTCCTATGACTTATGGGACAGTTATGGGACAGAACTCTGAAACAAGGATTCTTACAAGATGTTAAGTCGTGGAATTGATAAAGACAATGATTATCTAGTTTAGCACGGTGCTTAATAATTCTCTAGTTCAGTACATGTACTTAGTACTTAATATAGTTCCACAAGATTCACACCTATTTTAATGGAGTATTTAACAGCCAACAAGGACTGGATGAGATTCATTCCATCTTTGGTCAGGCTCTTGGTGGCTCTCCTGGGGTATTGAGAGGCTCGGAGAGAGAGCCAAAGAAGAAAGCAGACTGGAGGCAGGAGCTCAAGCTCTCAGAGCCAAGAACAAGAGATTCATTTCCATCTTCATCAGCCTTGTGATGGATGGCCTGTCCTCCTGCATTTTCTCCATTGAAATCAAGTCCCCTGTGAAGGCCACGAGAAAGCTAGCTGAGAAAGCTAGCAAAAGAGACAATAAAGACTTCTGAACTATAACACCTGGCTATTCTTGTGTGATTACTCTGATGGAAAAGAAGGCTGCCTCTAGAGACCACCAGAAAACCAAACAAGAACATTACAGATTCACCCCTTCCCCATCCTCTTATACTCTTCAATTCATTGACTAGCCTTTTTGTTAACACACTCCATCTCTTAGTTTCAGGAATTTTTACTTTTTGACTCCCATGTCTGGAATTCTTTCTTTCCTCATCTCTATATCCTGATTTCTCTGATTTAATTGAAAAAAAGAATGAAGTTAAAATCCTACTCTCCTAAAGAAATGCTTTCCATTCTTAATAACAGTGCTCTGAATCATTTTTTGTGATTCACAATTTTTCCTGTGTATGTATGTAGGTAACTGTATTTATGCAAATATACATATTATACATAGAACATTTGCATGCTGTTTCCCTCATTAGGCTATGAACTTCTCAAGAGAAAAAAATCTTTTTTTTTTGCCTTTTTTATATTTCCAGTTCTTTCTGGCATATGGACAAGTTGATTACCAGTTATAGTAGCAATAGTAACAGTAGCAGTGGCAGTAATAATTCCAATGCATTGAGAAAGATAATTTATTTGCTTGTTTTTAGAAGAAAAATAATCCTGCAGGCATGTTATAAAATCCTTGGAAATAAATCATAATTTTACTGAATAAATTTGGTTACAAAAGGCCCTAGCTGAAAGTCCTTTGACCTCCAAAGAGACCTACAACACTACAATTTGTAGTTACTGCTTTTGCTCTCACTAGCTGTTAGAGAAGAAAACACTATCTTGATCTTATAATTTGAATTTTTTTCTATTGTATAAGATAGGGCTTGGCATGAGGGGTAGCTCATAGAAAGCATAAGGACAACTCTAGCTATAGTCTTTTTCTTTCAATCTCTACCACTAGTTGTTAACTGACTTAGCTGTCAATCAAAATCAAATCTTTTAATTGGTTGTTCTGGAATTTTTGAAAATCCTGAGTTTGACTGACAGTTCAGTGACATTGACAGAAAGAAAGGTTAATGGGCTCCTCACTATCTCCATTTTCATATGTCCCATAAATATTTAGAGAGCCTCATTAGTATGCAATTCCTACAAAAAGTCCTACAAGGCACTAATTACATTCATATTTTACCAACATAAACATGTAGGCAGTTTAATTTCACACCACAGAGGTTTTTGAAAGAACCTGAAAAAAATAACCCAGAAGTGACCAGATTTCTGATTATCCTCACTTCGTCATTCTATTTGACCCAAATACCTCAAGTGATCATTTCTAGGAACATCTTGTGCTGAGCAAACTAGTCATTCTTCATTATTTTGTTTTTAAAGGAATGTCATAAACATTTATCAACTTACAAAGGAATAAAGGGAAAATATTGAGGCATAAAGATCATGATAAGCTAGGAGATAGGCAAATTCAAGGGATGGTCATTCCTTGATGTAGGAAAAAGGAACAGAATTGGGGAGATAGGTTTCACAAACTGATTGTGAAATCACATTTCCATGTATTATTTCTTCTCTTTGCTCCTTTAACAATAGATTTAGCAGGAAATGCAGGAGTTCAGTCCAGTCTGCATTCAAAATATTACAAACGACAATGAGAAAACACTTCAAGAATAATCAGGCTCTGTGTTACTATCACATTAGAGAAAAATAATACTACATTATATCTTTCAGAATGCCATTGTTTAGAAGGATATGCAGATAGTTTTCCATATTATTAAATAGATTTGTCCCTGAGCACTTAAGTAAACATATTATTTTCTGAGGAAAGAATGTAAATTGATATAATAATAATACAAAATGACAGTGAACCATTTTAAGCACAAGTACATATACTGGGAAGGTAAATGGAATCAGTGATTGCTTCTCATAATTTAAGATTTTGCACAGAGGCACATCATCTTAGGAGCAAAATAAAAAGCTTCTTGTCTTTGATAGTATAAATGACTTTTTTTAGCTTGGAAAAAGGAATACACAGGGATAAAGAAGGACGAGTGACTCAGCATCATAAAGAGATGAAGGTTACATCCAAATTTTACTGAATTCATCAAACCTTACTTCAGTTAGTGAAGGAAGAATGAATTTCATATGAAATATTTACCAAAGGATATAAGAGTTATTCAGAATGAAGACATGTGTGTATGTGTGTTAAAATTTACATCCCTGGAAAGAATATTCATTTTGATAAAATGATAGATCAACATTGTAGTCTTTTAGATATTTTTGGAGGTTGATTTTGCAATCAAATATTTTTTATCATTCCCTGCATTGTGATATTTGATATTTGCCTTCATCCAATTCATTTTTTTCTTGATTTTTCAGGAGCTGATCCAAAAATCCTTGAAGTACCATTGGACTCTCAGATTTCAATAGATAAACATATATAGGAAAATATTTAAATATTAAGATTCCCTCACCTGAGGTCATTCCTAAATTTGGTGGTTATTTATCTTTTTATTTTCTGTATTATTGGCTCTTGGTGGCCAGTATATGGAAAGGAGATTTCTTCTGAAACTGCCTGCTGAAAACCCAAGAGTATCATTTACTAACAAGGAAGGGACAAACATATATGGATAAGAGGAAGTCACAGACCTGCCTATAGAGCAACATAGCCTTAAAATGTGATCAAGACAATAACCCTCCTTTCAACCTCAAGATACACAAGGTGTACATGAATGGGGAAAAGCCTGGTTCATTTAAGGCAGATGACCTGGGTTTTTCAAAACATAAGAGATTCTAGAGGTTATCTAATTCTACTGTCTCAGAATTAACTTTTTATTACTTACTTTCCATTTGAATCCAATTGAGGCATCTAACCCCTTCAGGGCTCAGGTTTCTCAGGTTTGTTTTATTGGCTAATATTGAAATCATGATCAATTAAAATGTTCAGATACATTTGATAGCAGTGGCTATTTTTCACATTATTTATATTTATTACCTTCAACTAAGTGGTTTAGTAGATAAAGTGCAGATCTTAGAGTCTGGAAGACTCAATTTTTAATTATTCCTCAGGCATTTACTAATTGTGGGACTTTAGCCATTTACCCTTTGTAAGTATCAATTTTCTCACCTATAAAATGGATATGATTGTACCAGCTCAGAGCTGTTGTGACCATGATATAAGATAACATGAAAAGTGCTTTGTCAAATAAAGTATTAAATAAATATTATATATATTATTAGCCTAATGCAGTAAAAAAAAAAAAAAAAAAAAACCTCATAATATATATTGGGGAAGGCCTACCTTGTATGTTAATCTTAAAAATCAAAGTTTTATTTGCTTTTATATACAGAGATTTAATTTAATGCTATGGCTGAATCTCTATAGCTACAAAACTTCACATGAATCTGTTGCAAACAACTATATGAGGTGGCAGCATAATTATTATAATATAATTAACATTTTACAAATGAGAATCAGAATTTAAATGACTTACACAAGATAACAGGCATTAAAAGTGAGCACTAGGTCATCTAGCTCTAAATTCAGGGCTCTTTTCATTAGCCCATACTGCCTTTAGTGAAAGTTTATGTTATTTTTCAAGGATTTATATTTACTTCATGGTTAATCTTCAGTGTCACAGAAATGTCCTCTGAGAGAGTATATAAAGTTATATTCCTTCATATTAGAAAATGGCTTTAATTTTGAAGATTGTGTGTTATATCTATCTGAAAAAAAGATAAAGAGGTGCTGTGTTAATAAAAGAGAATTGACCTTGGAAATCAAAAGAGAAGAGATAAATCCTCAGATCTCATATTTACTGGTAGAATGAACTTGAGCAAGTCATTTAAAATATAGAGTCTTAGTTTTCTGATACATAAAATTAGCCTCATAAATGCTTATATTGCTTTTTTCATAGGGCCATTATGAAGAAAGCCCTGAATATTCTGTAATTCTGCCCTGCAGACGGAGGAGAGTTTCTCCTACCTGAGAACAATTATGACAATGCTCTGTATTTCTAAATGGATTTCACAGAACAGTATCTGGAAGAAAAAAAATACTTGATAAATTTTAAGTCATGTCTCCATCTTAGGTCCTCTTTTCATGTTCCTCATTTTTATTTCATTTGGTAATATCATCAATTCCCATGAACTACCAAGGAGATTACCATGTCTATGTTCACAATTCTCAAATCTACTTATCCGGCTATAACTTGAACCTCATATTTCCAACTGCCTTTCAGAAATCTTAAATTAGATGTCCAGTAAACTCAGCATGTCTAAAATTGAACTCATAATCTTTTCCCTTAAATTATTTCTACTTCCTGTCTTTCCTATTGCTGTAGAGGGAAACACAATCCTCCCAGTTCCTTAGGCTTGAAATGTAGGTGCCAAATTCAATGCATCACTGTATCTCAGCCCTTAGATCCAATCTTTTGATAAGGCCTATAAATTTCACCTTTCAACATATCTCAAAAGTGCCCCCTTCTTTCTTTGATAGAATCACCATTTCATTTTATATCGGTATTACTGCTTTAAAGTATAATATTTAGAATAAGTAGATGAGGCCAAAAATCCGTTTCCAAGATTTACTAGCTATGTGATGATCACAGGCATGTACCTTAAGCTACATGAGTCTTAATTTCCATATATTATAATTATTTTAACTATATAATGTTTAATATATTCTTCTATTATATTAATTAATAAAACAATTCTAGTAATTGAAATATCTATTTTGCAGGATTGTTTTGTGCAGTACTGATTTTGGACCCTGGCAAGCAGGGCCTGTGATTGGTAGTCAACCTTCATAATTTGGAGAACTCTGTTAGTCAAACACATATACACATACACACACATATACACATGTACATACACAAATTCATATTCTAATTTCTTCATATCAACAATCAAATGATATTAAAATATTTTCTGAAAATGAAGTTATATATTTGTAGCACCTTGAGAGACTAAAAGCACTAGAGGAATATGGAACCATCACAGTGTAAATTATTTCCTAGAATATCTGAAGAATAATATTGCTAACATTGCTAATAATTGAGAGGATGGGGGAATAGGGTACTACATTTTAACCATCACTGGTCTCAAGTTACATGGAAGTGCAACATGAATAGTAGAGTATATTGCAATAGTGAACTAATTTTAGGTACTCATTTAGGCTCTGTGCAGTTTAAAATTTTGATTCACAGAACTTCATATAAAAAGTGATTTTCATAATTCAATTAATTTAAATCTTCACTGATAGCAATATCTCTTGATTCATGGATTTTGATTTTCTCATGTAACTTTAATGATTTAGAGATCATAAAAATATGTGTATATTTGTATGTATACACATGTACATTTATGTATAACATATACATATTACATATATGTATATATATTTGCCTATGCCCTAAGCACTTCAGAGAAGGCCTGATTGTGAGGGAATTGTTTGGGTGAATCTTAAAGGAATATGTCTTATTATTGTCATTACATTTGCCTATTCAAAAGATCTAATTCATCTGTCTCTGACACTAAAGTCCCAGTCTTCCATCTGAGCTGAGAGGTGACTAAATTTAAATAAAACAAACAAATACACACACACACACACACACACCTGTATGTGTGTGTGTGTGTGTGTATTTTGCTGAGATAATTGAGTTAAATGACTTGCCCAGGGTCACACAACTATCCACTGTGCCATGGAGTTGCCCCAACAAAACTACATTTAAAAATATAAAAATCATTTGAGCCATAGTAAAAAGAGGAGTCAAGCTGGATTTCACTTGTGGGACATAGTCTGCCAAACCTTAAAATAGATTTTCACCAAAGTAATATAAACAAAATTAACAATAGGGACATCAAAATGCTGACTTATAAAGGGGAAAAAAAAGATACAAAGAAAACAAAATAAATAGAATAAAAAATAAAACTATAAATTGCAGCACTGAATTTGAATGCATTAAAACATCCTACAAAATAAAATAATTGCAAAATAGATAAAATAAAATTCAACATTTCCTATTCACACAAGCCTACCACATCCCTTTCTATTGCCTTCTCTGTGTTCTTCATAAGTAGTAATTTTCCAAATCTATAAAAAACTTGAATTGAAAAGATAGGCCTTTACAATTATATAAGGCTTAGAATCATTAAAATATAAAATAAAATAAACAAAAATGCTTTTTAATTTCTACTCTCCCTTTTAATCCAGGACATTACACTCTGTCCATTAATCCATCAGAGATATACACACTTTAAATAAAAGGTTTCAGACATGTTTTGAAATCTAAGTAGTATTTTTCATCTGTTTTGTCTTTCCCATGTGGATTTCAGATCTCTTTAAGGAAACTCTGTAAAACCTTGGTTAATACAAATAATATAATATAATGTGCAAACAAAGGCATTTTGAACAAAGGTGTCAAACACATGGCAGCCCAGAGTACATTAAAATGAAACTGAGAATTATTTAAGAAAGAAGTTGGGAAAGCTAGTTGGTGTAGTGGATAGAGCAGCAGCCCTTAAATCAGGAGGACCTGAGTTCAAATGTGACATCAGACATATAACACTTCCTGGCTGTGTGACTCTAGCCAAGTCACTTAACCCCAATTGTCTCAGCAAATAATAATAATAACTTAAAAATAACAACAGAACAGAGATAAACATAATATGTGCTTTTTCTACAGTTTAATGTCCTTGTAGTAGTTGAGTTTGACACTACAATCTAGAAAACCACTATATCTAGTGAGAATTTCTCCTTGACATCTCCTCCATTGTAATTGTTCATGTTTTTGGCAAATATGTCTTATTCTTTTATGCCTCTACTCATATTTATTATCATAGGATCATTGAATAATGATTTTCTATTACAAAAACATTGAACAGAGTTATTTTCGATTACACATTCTAAGGAATTTTGAATGATCTTGATATATAAAAACCCCTATCAAGCATCCTTTGACATCATGTTTAGGTGACTATAATAAAGTTTTGTGTAGATAAGAGAATAGATATATAAGGATGCTTGATAGGGGTTTTTATATATCAAGATCATTCAAATATGTTCTAAAATTAAAGTCAATCCTAAATATATTTATTTAGCTTTTCTTTGTGTAAAACATTGTTCTAGGCTTCATAGGTGATACAATATTTGTGTGACTATGAACAAATCTCCTTATTTATTTGAACCCTGGAAAAATCACCTCTAAATGAAAATAACACAGTATTAGCTACCTTTAGAGTATTATTGTGAAGACCTAGTTAAAACTATAGGAATTTTATAACTCTAAAGCCTATCAGTGAGTAATATTGTTATTGTTATAAAATTCAATTCTTATCTCTTTGGAAAGACAAGGCATAGGCACATGAAATAATGAAATATTACATAAATAATTACCTTGGTGATGACTGAGATACAGTGGATGACGTTGGTGAATTTGATATTTAACCAAAGTCTAAGTGCTCCACAGTACCTGCTTCACCTATCTTCATAGCTTTTGGAACAAACTTCTCATCCACCCATTTCATCAAGGGAAGTTTTCATATGCTCAGGGAGACACAGCCCTAACTTATCAAAGGATGTGAGACCCATTGGTTCCTCCCAACCTGATTTAGCCTGTCTGTTGAAAAGGCATACTGCTATCTCTTCTTGGAGTTACAAGTGAGTAGTAGGTGGATTGGATGTACACCAAAGTAGAAAGCAGCCCTGTAAAGGGCTCAGTAGCCCTCACCTTAGAGGTACTAGCCTTTCCTGAACACACTTAAAAGTCATCTGTATTGGAGCCTCTAATTTAATGTACGCTTAGTCTTATGGAAAGATGTCACCAGTGAAAAGCATAGATGATGTAATGGATAGAGCCATGTGTCTGGATTCAGGAATACTCATCATTCCGAGTTCAAATTTAGCCTAAGACCCTTACTAGCTGTGTGAATCTTAGACATATAACATGAAAGTAAAGACAGTCTTAAATGTAGCTTTTTTCTATCATTTCAGCAATTCAAAATTTCAACAAAAATATTATTTTTGGAACTGGAGGAGATACACTATCAATAAAACACAGTATCTGTTCTTATTCAGTTTACAATAAAGCAAACAGATGAGACAGATCTACATTTTAAAATCTCCCTGTTTTTTCCTTAATGACAGACTTCATTTTAAAGACTGGTTTATTTTTAACTTTGAATGGCACTTTTAAGAATAAGAGGAATTGCTGAAAGAAGAAAATGTTAGAACATCTAAATTACAATTAACTTGGTCATTGATTAACTTGGGCCCTCTTTCATAATTTGGGGTGAGAATCTCAAAGATTAATTGGATTTGTCGGGGATCACAGTGAACTAGGAATGAGATACTTATATAATTTCCCTGCCTTGCTGTCATGCCATTTAGAAGGAAAAATCTAGATCTGTAGGACCTAATCCTTTCATCCCTACAAGTATTGCCCTGGTAAGTGACTGAAAATGGTCTTTGCTTCAGTTGCCCACCATATCTAGAACCTACTCCAAAACTACTTCATTTCAATTCTAAAACAGCTCTCACTAGCCACTATCCTGTGCCATAATATGACAACAGCAGGTGCAACCTCCCCTCCCCCCCATCAAATTTGCTCTTAGGAAAGTGTGTATCAATCTACTCCATAATTGCTCTACTCACCAATTCTATAATTTTCCAGATCAACATAAAACTCCACATCAGGGAAATTCTAGAACATCAGCTCCTTGGAAGCAAGGGCTGTCTTCATTTGTATCAATGTTTAATACATGGTACAAATGATTTTTTTATTTATTTATATCTTTATTTGCTACATAGTAAAAATTGTACATGAGTTGCCAACCTGGAATACATATATCCCAGGAATCTAGAAAAACTTGTTAGAGGACATAAGAAATATAAGTATAATCTCTTTATTTTATTTCTTAAATGTAAAGGTTAGTGATCTCTTTCATATTGAATAAGGGATATGGAAAGCCTTACTGAAAGCTAAAAGGGTTATAGGAACTGGAAAGTCAGGATACTCTTTAGAAAGAAGAGCAGCTCTGAAGTGAGGGAAGACCTGGTGTCAAGTCTTGCCTCTCATACAGATTAGTTGTATGACTAGGGCCAAGTTATAACCAGTCAGAAAATAAGTTATATGTGAGTGACCAATGCATATATATATATATGCATATGTGTGTGTGTGTGTGTGTGTGTGTGTGTGTGTGTGTGTGTGTACTTTACAGAAGTTCTGCTTTACTCAATCAAATTTATTTTTTTAGAGTCAATAAACAAGTACTGTGGAATCTTTTGCAATGAGGATACATAAAAGCAGTAAAATAAGACCATAATGGCTCTCCCCCAAAAGATGTCTTCTAATTATGTTGGTGTAGATTAGGCTTGTTGCTGTGTATGTAGACACAATAAAACTATAATTGCACAGAAGGCAGACAATGATCTTGTTCTTTTGCCTTTCCCACTCTAGTTTTCATAGGGAAATCAGAAAATTTTAGAACTGAAAAATTAAGAAACATCAAGCTCAAGAGATCTTAGCAATATACTAAAAAAGTATTCTTTCTAAATGGATGATGACTGAATGGTTTAGAAGGGACATTAAGCAGTTACCTGAATATTTTTACCTTAAGTTAGATTGAAGCTTCTTACATAGATAATATTATTGAGTCATTTTGGCCATGTCTAATTCTTCACTACATGCTACAGGATCGATTTTGGCAAAGAATAGTGGCCCTTTGTTTCTTCAACTTATTAAAATCTGAAAATCAGTCAGAAAAACTCATCTTGAGTTCAAATTTGTACAAATTTGATCTCAAGATGAGTTTTTCTGACTTCAGGACTCTGCCACCTAGCTGCCCAACATGTATGTAGCCCTTCCTAATATAGGTTAAAATATAGATTATAAATTATAAAATATAGAAATATAGGTTAAAAGAGCTAATGTAGCTCTGGTTCTATGATTCAAAGAGAATGGCTTAGATGAGGAGGGAAAAAAATCCATTTCATTCAAGGCCCAGAGAAACAGACACAAAATCCAAGGAGAGAAGGTTTTTTTTTTTCTTTTCACCCACCCCTATAGTGGTGACTGGGTGTGTTAAGGTTCGGCAGTTCTCTACTATAGGTTCTTAGTCTTTAAGCTAGAATAGCAATGTAAGAACTTCGAGACAAGGAGATTGCACCTCCACTAGGGATCCTGGTTAAAACAGAAAGCAGAGAATCTAAACAGAAGAGTGACAGTTTACAGCAAGCAGCAGCAGTAGCCAAGTGACAACATGAGGCAGTATTATCTAGCAGAGACTATACACCACGGTTTCATGCCCCTCAAACACTGTACTCCAGGAGTCAGGCCAAGTATAAATAGCATGATAATATTATCAGAAGTTACTTGGGACTCCTTAGTATCAGAGGCATGAATTGTCCCTCTATATTTGTCCCCTAATGATGTGGGTCCCCTGTATGTGTACTCCTCCATGTAAGAAACCTGGCTGTGCCTATTTTTTCCACTGGTAAAGTGTGTATTTTACTGAAGACTTAGTCCAGTTTGATAGGAGAAATGCTTGATTGCTACTTTAATATTTATGTTATTTCATTAATTTTTTTCTTCAAACTAAATGTATTCTTTGACATATATATGTCTATGTATAATATGTAAACACACATACTCATATATATATATATATATATATATATATATATATATATGATTCATGAGCTATGATTTTGAGTGGATAAATATCCAAAATATACTTTAGATATGGAATCTCCTTATCTAAGAGACTTGTACTCACCATCAGTGTGAATTAGATAGAGACTGCCTATAGTCATTACAGAAAAGTCATAAGAGATTTAATTTCTTAATATCCTTATATTATTAACATCAAATGAGTTGTAAAATAGAATAGTGTACACATGCTTTCCTAAGGTATTTGCCATGGCTCCTGGCATGTAGTCCAAATGGAATCTATGCAGATTGGAAGGTTCTCTAGTTAACTCCTTTTGCAAAAGCAAACAAAACAAAATTGCATTGATTACATTAAATCCTAGAGCACTGCAAATAATTTTAAGTGAACTTCATAATTACTTATAAACATAAACAGAGGAAAAATCCATAAAGGGAAAATACATAAATGGATAAAAATATGTGTTGATACATAAGCATGTATATATACATATATGCACATACATGTATATGTGTTTATATATGTATGCTGAATCAGTAAATATATATATATACATATATATTGTACACAGGCAGATGAACAGTAAATAAAGTTCAAAGTTGAATAAGCAAAAGAAAAGAGATTGGATTGCTCTGGGGAAGTTATTCAGTTTTTTAATGACCCCAAAGTTTCTCAAGTGAAGAAAGTTTGACTTTTTAATGCCATTGTTCTTATGATTATGCTATAAGGCTAAGTCATAGAATTTGACAGACTCTAAAGAATCAAAATTACAAGTCAACCCAAGGACAATTGAAAGATACATGGTGAGCACAGACAGTGACAGTTCACCAATAAAAAATAATACAAGAGATGTAGCATTAAAGATTTCATCAGACATAGAACTAGGAAAAGAGGTAAGCTGATGATGGAACAAGTAAAGAATAATTATTCAAGATGAATGTGCTGCTTTCACATTCACATAAGTTTGAGACCTATAAAAAGTCCTTCTTATGTTTCCTGAGGGATTGAAAAGTTCAGTGATTTACCCACTAATGCATAGCCCATATAAAAAGATGAAATTGTTTTAAAAATGAACATAGCATTTATGAATATCTAGAAATAAGGCAGTATGATACAGTGAATAAACTATTGTGCTTGGAATGAGAAAATCTGGGTACAAATCCCAATCCCACTCTTGCAACAACTTTGACCTTGGGCATTTCAAACAATTCTATTGTGTCATCATTTGCTCACCTGTAAAATGGGAAATATTTGTATTGTATTATTTGTTTTGAAAAATAATTTTGTAAATAAAATAGCATTATGAAAAAGTGAAATAATATGTCTATGGAAGCTTTTGCTCAATAATATCTTACATTCAGGCTATTGGCAAAAATTGACAGAATGACCTGAAAGGGTAGATGAGATCCTTATAATTTGTGAATGGAGAAATTTTCACATAACTTTTGCCTTTTACTTATGTATATTTAATTAAGGGTAGGAAATGGACATTAAACTTGAATTAGATTACTATTAAATTATTCACTGGCCTGAGATTCAAGAGATGAAGTTCATTCCAATTCTACCACAAATGAGCTCTGTGACTTTGGACAATTCACTTATTATTTCTAAGGTTCAGATTCTTTATGCAGAATTCAACTAACTTTTCTTAAACCTCTTCTATCTGAAATTCTAAGAGGTTTTATATTTAGCACTGAATAGAGTGTTGGATTCATGAAGACTTAGTTGGAAGTCCTTTCTCTGATACCAATGAAATCCTAAGTCACCTTAACTTTCAGTGACCCCTCTTCCAACCCTCCCCTCCCCCCCGAAAAGGTTCTAAGACTTATCTGAACTGCATCTTTGTTGGTGGATGGAGTTTCCCCACCGGGAGTTGCTCACAGATCCTGAATACATTTAAAAATATAACAAGTGTCAGGCATTGGAAAGATATAAATAAGGTAAGATCTCTGTCTTGAAGAACTTGTAATTTACTAAAAGAAACATCTTATACAGGAATAATTCTTCTCTGCACTTCAATAACTTCTAAATAGTTTGGGCAGTGATTAATTTATGGTTTTCCCACCTATTATCTAGTTTCATATGTTTCACATGCCATGTTCAATATCCTAATATAAAGCTATCATGTTATGTTTTAACAACAAAGGAGTATTTAATGAACTTGTTTTTATTAATGCTCATGAATCTTCCAGTGAAGTAGCTGTGGCAAAATAGAGAGTTTGCCTTGTACCTTGGAGGAACTTGCTTGTATGACCCTTAACCTCTCCTTGCGGCAGTCAATTGTTTAAGATTACTTAGAGAAGATGCCTATACCTGTTGGAGGAGGGAGTTTGTTCATCCATGAGTTCTCTATAACCTTGAAATCACAGAGTCAGTCTTTATCACTATTTCTTCTTAAGAATGTAAAGAGATCAATATTACCTCAACTATGCAGAATTAACAAAGAACATTTGAAGAATGAGATCAATATATTAAAAAAAAAAACACAGTAAAATCTTAAGTTAACCACCCTTTTATTACTCAACTGTTATGTCTGCAGTCCATTCAAATATTAAGATCTCAATTATCTGCTCTATTGGAGGGGAGCTTCAACACAAGTAATCCAGAAAGCAATTATTCTCTATTTTGCTTAGATTGTACTTTTGAATTTATATTTGGATATGAGTATGTCTATTCAGAGATTCACAACACTAAGCTTAAATAATGAAACCAGACTCAAGAGTTAAGTAGGGCAACTTTTTGGCTTTTCCATTTTGTCCCTTTCTTCTCCCACCACCACCCCACCACTAGCCCATTAGCTCCCCAACCTTGGCCCTGATAATAAACAATGTCAGTTCATAGACACATGCATAGCATCTATTTAAAGCTGTTAGTCTGTTTCTAAAAGGTGAGTGATTCATACCTGCTCTAAAATTCACCCAAAGAGTTGGTTAAGCCTTTCTGCTTCTTGGTTTAAAAGTTCCATTGTTTTTGTTGTTTTATACAGAAAACTAAGGTTCTGTTTATGTTAATAAAAGACTAAATGAAGCCAATGAGCCAACAAATATTTACAAGTAAGAAAAGAACCTTGGCGCTGAAGAAAGTTTCAGAGTCTACATAGTCTACATAACTCATATCTGAAAAAAAGATCTCTTCTCTCTACAAAGGATGGACATCCAGTCTTTGCCTGAACATTTCCAATTAAGGAAGAACCAACCAACTCCAGAGGTAGCCCATTCTCTTTTGGGAAAGCCCTAATGGGGTCACCAAAGAGTCAGATGTGACTAAAATTACTAAAAACAACAATACGTGCAAGGAGCTGGTGATACAAAGACAAAAACAGTCCTTGACCTGAAGGAATTAAATTTTGTTGGGGAGAAATACAGCATGAACACAAATAAGTACATGCAAAAAATATGCAAAATAAAGTTAACAGAGAATGGGACATTATCATTTTTAGGGATTACATTAGGTGTCAAATTGGATGGGAAATGAACAAATCCTTTAAAGGACCTTGTGTTAGAAGTAAAGGTATGGAAAGAATATATTTCATAAATCAGATAGTTCAAAGGAAAGATACGAGTGATGGAAAGGCACATACAAGGAATTCCTTTTTATTTAAATTAGATGTTTCATCAATTCTCTATTAGTTATTTTCTTTCTGTCCTCTTTAGGTCAAAGATCTTTCTCTTTGGCAGAAAAGAAAGAAAGGAATTAAGAACTGAGCAGTCCTATTGTCAGAATATTGTTAATCTTCACAGTCCCATCAACCCCAAATAACAGGCCAATACTTTCTTTGTTCCTTTCTTTTCTCCAAATATAGCTTTTATAAAAGCAAAAGTCAAAACCTATAATAACTTTTTGTTCTTTCAATTTCTTACACAACTTAGATCATGCTGAGCTTTAGCAATCCTGATAATCATTCTTATAGGACTACTTTTTTATATACCCTTTATTACTTGCTTAATTTTCACCTTCTGTGTATGCCCCTTTAATATAAATTGATTGGTGTGTTCTTTATCCACAACTGACATATTAGACAGCACATTTTTTTTTACTTCACATTAAATTTTTTCCATTCAAATCTCCAAAGTTATGCTTTTAACTAGTTTTCATTTCTCCTATGTGACTTAACTTCAGAATTTTAGTCCACAATATGTTAGCTATCTTTTCTCTTATTGTTCAGCTATTTTTCAGTCTTTTCTAACATTTTGTGACCTCACTTTAGGGGGGAACAGGGAGTTGTGTTTTTTTGGCAAAGATATTAGTTTGGTTCAGCATTTTCTTTTCCAGCTCATTTTTACAAATGAGGAAATGGAGACAAACAGGATTAAATTACTTGTCCAGAATTACATAGCTAAGTGTCTGAGTTTAGATTTGAATAAATGAAGATAAGTCTTTCCGATTACACGCCTAGTGCTCTAATCACTGTTCTACCTAGCTGCCATCCTTCCTCTTAGAACTTTTAAATCTGTTTTTCCAAAATCTAAAACAAATGTCAAATTATCACCATCTTTCTTCTCTTTATCTATCATTAACTCAAGATAGAATAATCATTTCCATCTAGATTTTCCATCATTTACACCCCTTCAAAATTAGGTCCTTTTTGATAATGATAAGGTCCAGAGAAGAATTTTTCCTATTTTTTTCTTCCATGGTTTGAAGGATAAAATTATCATTAAGAACGTCAAGAAATTTGATCATTGCTATGCTTTGGATAGAGAGAGCTCCAGTTGATAATCACAAAATTGAAATCCTCCATCATTAGGTGGCATGATGCCTAGAGTACCAAGCCTGAAGTCAAGGAGACTCATCTTCCTGAGTTCAAATAAGACTTCAGACATTGACTCTTGGCAAGTTATTTAACCCTGTTTGCTTTTGTTTCCTCATCTGTAAAATGAGCTGGAGAAGGAAAAGACAAACCACTCCCATATTGCCAAGAAAATCTTAAATGGGATCACAAAGAGTCAAATACAACTTAAATGACTCAAAAAGCAACAAAAATCACTTTTATATCATGTATCTGCTGTTCACAAACTCTTCATCTAATTTCTCTTTCTGTCCTGCTAATCTGCAGTAAATTCCAATGACAGATTGCTTCTACCTTTTCTGTCTTCAGCAAAATACCTCATCTATCTCACATAACCTCTCTCCCCTTTTCTGGGTTTCCTAATATATAATGATATTCTGTCTTCATCACATTTTAATGAGTTTTTCTTACAAATAAAATAGAATCTTCCAGTCAAATTTATATTATGGGTCACATTTCACCAACACTTAATTATATACAAGTTCAAATATCCCTTTTGTGTTAGAATTTCTACTTCTTGCTGTTAGCCATACATTGTGTGTTTATATATAGATACCTGAGACTATAGTTTTATTATTAACCTGTTTGGGATTTTATAGCCCATAAACTTTTGAGTATCTCTACTGCTATTCTTTCCCCTACACTAAACATTCTCTTTATGCTAAGAGCTATAAAGACAATGAAAAAACAGAAAACTCAGTTATTGTTACACACAGAAAGATAAAGTATACTTTAAAGATAATTGTATAATTCATGATAATATTAAATAAAATTATTATGACTGCTATAAAATTTATGATTTCCATATTATTTTTTACATATATATATATACACATATATATATAATCACATAATATTCTGATATATAAGGTATATATGTATATGGGTATATTTATATGTTTGCATTTAAATACAAACTTATATATTATATATATATAGATACCCAAGCATGTGTTTGTATATGTGTGTGCAAATTTTGTGTCCTCCCATAAAATGGAAATTTCTCTAAGAGTGTAACTATTTCTGTTTTGTTTTTGTACTTTTAATACTTAACATCAAACCTTGCACATAGTAGGAGATTAATATGTGCTTGTGGAACTGAATAACTGAAAATAAATATTTTATCTCAATTAATCAAATGTAGCTAATCCACTTTTATATAATTACAAATGATTGAGAGATCCCTGTAATAGAATTTTTAAATCATATCAATTCTGGAGAAATATTCAAAGAATATTTTACTATATAACCTGTAGTCAAACCTTAGTTTTGACTTTTTAAAGTTTATGACATTCACTATTGATCAGAGAAATGCAAATTAAGACAACGCTGAGATACTACTACACACCTATCAGACTGGCTAAAATGACAGGAAAACTCAATGATGAATATTGAAGGGGATGTGGGCAAACTGGGACACTGATACATTGTTGGTGGAATTGAAAATGAATCCAACTATTCTTGGAGAGCACTTTGGGCTGGGCTTACATCCCAAAGAGTTCTTAAAGGAGGGAAAGATACCATATGTGCAAAAATGTTTGTGGTAGCCCTTTTTGTAGTAGCTAAAAACTGGAAACTGAATGGATTCCCATCAATCAGAGAATGGCTGAGTAAATTGTGGTATTTGAATGTTATGGAATATTGTTGTTCTGTAAGAAATGACCAACAGGATGATTTCAGAGAGGCTTGGAAAGACTAGCATGAATTGATACTAAGTGAAATGAATAGAACCAGGAGATCATTATACACAGCAACAAGAAGACTATAGGAAGATCAATTTTGATAGATGTGGCTCTCTTTAAAAATAAGATGATTCAGACCAGATCCAATTATTCAATAATGGAGAGTCAGATATACTCAGAGAGAGAGCTATGAGAAATGAGTGTGGACCACAACATAGCATTTTCACTCTCTCTATGTTAGGTTTTTACTAAGTGCTAAGTTGGTAGTTAACAATTCTCTAGCTCAGAATTCACACCTTTAAATGCAGCAAGTTCATTGGTTGTAAGTAATTCCCACAAGCTCCTGGGAGTACCCACAAGCCCATTCTCTGAGAGGATAAAAAGAGGCAACATTGAGCTGGAGAGTAGTCTGGATTAGGGAAGGACAAGACTTCCTGAGGGAACTTCAGGGAAGCTCGAGGAGATTCAGAACAAGGATTCAGGAAGAAGAGGATTCGAGATTCTACCTTTGCTCTGGCTGGAGGCTCCAGAAGCTTCCCAAGAAACCTGCTCACAGAAAAAAGGATTAACAGAAAAGAAACCTCCTCCCAGAGAAGGATTAAAATTGAGAGAAGACAGGACATTACACTCTATTATTGTTTGATTACATTTTTGTTTTCCTTCTCAGGTTTTTTTCTTTATTTCCAGATCCAATTTTTCTTGTGCAGCAAGATAACTGTATAAATATGTATACATATATTGAATTTAGCATATACTTTAACATATTTAACATGTATTGGACTCCCTGCCATCTAGGGGAGAGAGTGAGGAGGAGGAAGAGAAAATTTGGAACAGAAGATTTTACAAGGGTCAATGTTGAAAAATTACCCATGCATATGTTTTGTAAATAAAAAGCTATAATAATAATAATAATAATAATAATAATAATAATAATAATAAAGTTTATGACATATAAAATATTTTTGATAAACTACAAAATTTAAATTACTTAGGGCTTGCAGAACTTGAAGAACAAAAGTAGATTTTTCAGGTCAATTAGGTCAATTCAGGTCAACTAAACCTTACTCTGGCATGCATGCACTTATGAACCCAGGTGAGGGGCACTGTACTTTGCCTTATGCCTTGTGATACTGTTTTCAACTTTCAGAGCAATGGCTTTCTACAACTAAACTTCTTAATCTGCTTCATCTTTGTTCTTTCAGGCAGAACAGAGTCCTCAGGTTCAGAGGCATATGTGAAGGCCAACTCTGCCCTTTGGGGTTGTGTAGATAATAACTGCTATCAGTATTTTTTCCCCTGCAGCTACTAATGGAGTTCACTAATCCTTAAAAGGGTTCATCTCAGAGTTTGCTACTCTCAAATGGTTTTAAGAGAGTCAGGAAACAGTTTAATCTAAAATAACACAGATATCTAAGGAGATAAATACTATAGGATAACTTACTACATATCAATTTTTGGGTCCCAAGATTTGAGAGTGAAATTATATGAAGCTTTAATATAAACTCAGAACAGTGGCTTCTTAAAAAAAAAAAAAAAAAAAAAAAAAAAAAACTTTTTGCATTCCCCAAATGCACTAATTAATTAGAGGGAAGATGTATAATAATTGGATATGGAATCAGAAGATTTAGATCTGAATGCTGACTTTATCATTTAGCTCATTTGATCTTAAGCAAATCACTTCCACTCTCTGGGCTCAGTTTACTCACCTGTTATATGAAGAATTTGAATTAGATGGAATCTCAGGTATCTAACCATTGTAAATCCTTTGAAACTTCAGTTTCTTTCATATCTTTTTGTTCCTAGTCACCATAAAAGGTGCCCTCTGTTAGTCTTTGAATAATAGACAAATAGGAAAGAATAATAAATAAATGGGAAAGATAAAATTTGTTCACTAGTGGAAACTTCAAAGGCTATTTAATCCAGTCCCTTCACCAATCAATAAGGCACCTTGGGTAGGACATACCCAAGGTCAATAACGAATTAGTAAGCAAATGGTAGAGTACTAGAGTCAGGTAGATCTGAGTTCAAATACTGCTTCATCTGCTTACTAGTTATGTGTTTTTTAGTCTACTTCCTATAAAATGGGGGGTAATAATGCCTGCCTGACAGAGTTGTTATGTAGTTCAAAAGAGCTGATATATGCAAAATGTTTTTAAAGTGCTGCAAGGCCAAGGCCAAATGGTTAGTATTTCTTCCAAAAGCAACCTGGAAATTTAAATGAAGTGCTCTTGGTATGTATCAAAACTACTTTCAGAAAAGAGGATTGCCACCATCTTCCAAAATCAGATAATTATTTTGCTGTGAACAGTAGAGCCTTGATAGGCTACTCCTGCCATCTGGTGGCTAAATTGGAGTAGTGTGATACATGTGTGTAAATATGCCAGACTTTTTTGCAATCTTTGTTATTAGGAGAATAGTTTTATTTCAAAATCAAAGCACTTAATATAGTTTTGCATATGGTTGCCAACCCCATAACTTAGCAAAGGAAATTGTATATATGATCCTTCATAGTAGACCTGTTTTCTTCCTCCAGAAATTACTTAGTATGCATATTGTATTAACTTATATGTATACAGAGCTTTCCGGTCCCATAGAAAATAAATTAATTAGGGTAAAATAAATAAATTTAATAAATTTAATTTAATTAATTTAGTTAAATTAATTAAATTTAATTAATTAATTAATTAATTAATAGGCTGTACTTCACGCATGGTCTGGCACATAGGGAATACTTAATAAACACTTGTTTAATTCAATTGGCAAAACACTTTGCATAGCTTGAAGTGTTATTGTCAATACTTGAAAGTTTCTTTCTAATTGGTTACAACAATAAGGACTAGAATAGAAGAAGTTTGGCTCTTCCCCAACTCAAAGAAATTGAGGTTTACTTGTTTCAATATTACTGATGCTGTTGATACCACCAGAAATGTAATAAAAGGTAACCAAACTCCTTTTAGTCTTTTAACCAGCTGTGAACATATTTCTCAAGGTCACCACCACTTCTCACTCCCAGCCAAAAAAAAAGTTTCCTTGATATCCTTTGGAATTCTCCAACCTGAAGAAAATTTTAAACTTAATAGAACTTAACATTTATGATTCATTTTATCCCATGGACATGCCTGTAATGGAGATTTGATTTGTCTATATGACTATTGTATTAGTACCTGCAGAGTCAAAAGTAACAGTACATTTTCCTCTTTGGCCATAGATGTAAGACTTCTCTATTACCATCGTTCCCAACTTCTACATAAGCCATAAAGATACAAAATAGGACTGAATGACATTTTTTTCCATAGTGTTTATTTTGTTTTGGCACTTGTGAGAACCCTCCCTGCTTTCTCTTCCCCTGGCACTACCAGTTACACGTTGAATCTAAGAGTACAGGAAATAATAGGGAAATTCGTTTCTCTAGGGAAACTAACTTTTTTTTTTTCTAGTACAATTTAAAGTACTGGAACTCTTACAAAGCTCTTGGAAGAAACTACCCTATACACTGTTTTCTTAACAACCTTCTATTTGTCATCTGTAATAGTGCTCTGAAAACTGTGGAATCTCACTATTTGAAGGCCAGTCTAGTAAACAGAATATTTTCATTCTTTGTGGGTAGACAGTACCTATTATACAAGAAACAGAATAAATGAATTTGTGATTCTAAGTCACTTTTCTCATATGGAAAAAGAAAATGAACCAGATAAGAAGAGAGAGAGTTAGGTAATTCAAAAACTCAATAGAAAGCAACAACATGACCTGGATGTTAATGAAGAGAACATGACCTCAGACAGCATTAAGAAATAGTATGCAAATCAAGGAAGGCCACTGTCTGTCTGTCTTACCTTGTAAGGTAAGTAGAGATTAGTTTTAATTTTTAATGTGAATAGTTAAAGCTAGCTGAGCGAATGGGAATATGCTTCCAAAGCATTTGGTGTAGAGAAACTGAGGCACAGAGTTTATATAGAGTTTGTAAGCAGAATATAGAAGCTGAGAACACAATTAGCCTTTGCAGCTGTTGCTATCTTTACATAAAAGAGAGAGCAAAGAGAGAGGAGTTAACATGATATAAGCAACCTGGGGCTAGTGACTGGGGTCCTGTCAGACAAGGCAGGAAGGCTAAATAACATAATTAATTTAGTGACTTTATACTTGACAATAATTCTAATGCCAGGATAGTTTTTGGACAATGATGGAGTCAAAGTGGCAGTCAACTGTTTTTCTTTCTTATCCTTATGTGAAGGGGGCCAGAGCTTCAGGATTTTCCTGGGCTCTTTTCTAAACTCACTTTTTCCAGTTCTAATTGCAAGAAAGGGGGTGGCTACGGATTATTATCCAAGGCTCAACAACCTCCTGCTCAGATCACATTTGGAAGATGCTGTTCTAAATAGGATATTTTAAGAAGCATGTTTTCAGTTTGAAATATTTGAGATGAAAGATAGGTTAGTAAAGGATCTAGAAAATAGGTTAAATGAATGTATCAACAAACATTGATAGTCCTGAGCTGTGTGGAGGGATGAGGAGAAAATATGCTCCCCCTCCCCAAGTAAATAGTCCCTTAAGCTTTAACTCCAGGTTCACGAAGATAACAGGTTTAGCCTTAACTCTAAAAAGAGATTCAGGCTCTCCCACATTGTCTATGGCCCATTTATTCCCAAACCCGGTACCCACGGAAAAATAATTTAATTCTTAATTTTTATGCACATTTAGGTTCTTTCCAAAAGGATACAAAATTTATTTAAAATACAAATGTAACTCAGGTATAAGACAGTTTTTTATTTCCTTGACCCAAA
The DNA here is from genome assembly GCF_048593235.1 of Sminthopsis crassicaudata. Lineage (NCBI taxonomy): Eukaryota > Metazoa > Chordata > Mammalia > Dasyuromorphia > Dasyuridae > Sminthopsis > Sminthopsis crassicaudata. The sequence continues at coordinate 560,676,115 of NC_133619.1, forward strand.
AGAAATACTTAAAATACAAAAGACTCATAAATAATCAAGCTCAAAACATGATATAATAACTTTTTATGTAGTACTGGCATTTAGGATATAAAAATATGGAACCCTAAATGGAACTAATGAATAACTAATTACTCTTCACTTTTGCTTCAAACTTTTGGAACAACTGTTAAGGTCTGTCTTCTCTCTATTGGGTTCCTTTAACTTATCCTCTTGGGGGCAGTCTCTTTCTCCAAGAAGAATATAATTGCAGAAAATTCAGTCTGCAGAGATATAATTCCAAATAAGCAACCTGAGAGCTCCTAATCTCCCAAGGTAGTCACTCCCCCAAAGTTTATCTCTTGTGGTTTCTCCAATCATCTGTGCTCCAGAAAAGCAATAAAGCAAGAAGAGGTTGATGGTTTCTTGAATTCAGGCTCACTTAACCAGCACATGTGCTTCATTCCATATGGGAGCAGTACAAATACTTTTAAAGGGGTGGAAGCAGAAGAGGAAAAGTAAGACAGGGTCTCTGCAGATTTGGCATTAAAAAAAAAACTATTCCTTTTAAGATCCACTAATAATTGATCCTTTTTCCTGCCTTAGTGACCACTTCTTTTTTGTGCAATCCTTCTCTTCACTGCCAAACAGGTAACCAAAATCTTGCAGACTCTTCCCAAAGTCCTTCAGGCCTGAAAATGACTAACTTGAGAGCAAGGAATGATTTTTGCTTTTCTTTTTGTTCCTAGTTCTTAACAGAGAGCTTGGCACATAGTAAGCACTTAATAAATGCTCACTGATTATTCTTGGAATGTACTTTAAAAATTTTTTTCCACTTTTTGTTTGAAATGAAATACAAAATAAGGAAGAAACAAATAGAAAAAGAAAAAGAAAAAAATAGAACAAAATATTGGCATGTCCCCAGCAGAACATTCAGAGAGAATTCAAAATATGTAATGATAGATTTGCATTTCAAGAAAGCTTATATAAGAGTAGAAAACATTACATTCATGACTGTCCATCTTTGCTTTGCTTCTTTCTTAGCTTTTATTTTTTTGTTGCATATTTTGTATATTTTCTCCTTTTCATCCTCACCCCACCTACCCCAAGCAGACTATAGTTTTTTATATATATATATATGTATGTATGTATATACATATATATATGTATACACACACATAAACATCTATATATTCACCTACAAATACCTACATGCATACCTACACCCACATGTGCACATATGTATATATATATAATATATGCACACATATATGCATTTAAAACAACATTAATATGGTTGACATATAGCAATGATTACTAGCTCTACTTTTTTCCCCTAATAAATGTTATTCCTAATTCTTGTTACTACTTTAGTTCTACTCTATAACTTGCCTTGCTATTACTTAATCTCCCCCCTTCCACTATCCATGGATACCTCCCTTATCTTATTCCCCACTCTTTCCCTTCCTCTTTATCCCATTCCCATTAAATTACATACTTCAGCCTACTCTCATTAATCTAAACATCATTCTGTACTTTCCCTCCCCCCAATTTCTTTTTATTTCTTCTTTTTTTTGCCAATTTTAAATTAATTTTATTCTCCAGGACAAGAATTGCGTTTCCACTTGTTTATTATATACTGATAAAGTGCAATGTTGTTTCCTTCTCTCCCATTACACACATTCAAGATTTACACAGTAGCTTAAATGTTACTTTTAAACTGCTAGTTTCTAGGCTACAAATTTGAATCCTTCAATTTTTGGAAAGTTGTTTGGAATGCACTTTCTTTTAGTGTGTGTAGTCAATCTCTTCAATAGTGGATCCAGAAGAAGCACCTGGGAACCTATTTCCTGGGAACCTACCAGGTATGCCTCCTGGCATGCTACTTGCATTCTGGTACAGGTTAATAATGATGGTGTTCCAAACCCTCTCCAATTCTTTCTGCTGATGCTCAAATTCTTCATTCTCAGCTCTTGGTTATTATCCAACCAATTGATTATTTCATTACATTTGTCAAGGAACTTTAGTTTATCTTCATCATCAATTTTGCCATGGTAGCCTTCACATCAAAAGCATAAGATTCAAGAGAATTCTTGGAAGACACCTTGTCTCTCTGCTTCTTATCCTCAGCCTTGTTTTTGCTCAGACACTTTTTCCATTAGTTGTGGTGATCTTGTTTTCCTTCCCTGTGGTTTTATCCACAACAGAAACGTTGAGAATGACATTTGCATCAATTTCAATGTTATTTCAATCTCAGAAACACCTTTGAGTGCTGGGGGGATTTCTGTGAGCTCAAACTTGCCAAGCAGGATAATATTTTTTGTCATTGCTCTCTTCCCTTTATAAAACTGAATAAATACATCAGACTAATTATCAAAATAGATGCTAAAGGTCTATATCTGCTTGCTGGGATTTGTATTTCCATAACTCCTCTTGCAGTTTTAATTCCAAGAGAAAGAGGAGTGACATCCAACAGCAGAAAGCCCTGCACATTTTCAAATTTATCTACAGACAAAATCTTGTCTTTTATTGTAGCTCTTCATAATACCTGTACAATTCTAATTGTATCTCCAGCATATTTGAATTTTTTTTGCTTGTTTGTTTCTTATAAATTTTTTCATTAATCTGGAGATTTTGAATTTAATGATATTTCTATTTGTTTTCTTTGTAAGATCTCTTTGAGGTAGTGATCAGTAGATTTTTTTTTTATTTTCTATTTCTACTTTCCCCTTATGTTCTACCACTCTAAGACGATTTTCTTATTTTTTTTTTGAGTGGGGGGGGACATAATTTCTATGTCAAAATTCTTTTGGGGATCAAAGCGTTTAAGATAGTCTAATTATTCTTGTGTTTTCTTTCCTTGATCAGTTCTCCATATTTATTGTTTTTCTTATGTTTCATATTCCCCTTTAATTTTTCATTTTTTATATTTTGTTTTGTTATCTCTTAGTCTCTTACAGCTTCACTGGCTTCCCCTTGCCAAATTCTAATTTTCAAAGAATTTTTTTCTTCTTTAAGACTCTATATCACCTTTTCTAGTTGGTCAACTTTTTTTCCCCATAATCCTGTTTTTCTTGGGTGGTTCTTTTTTTTTTTTAACTTTTTTCCTCAATCTCTCTCACAATTTTAAAATTCTCTTTTGAGTTCTATAAATTCTTTCTGAGCAAGGAGTCATTTAAAATTATTCTTTGGTGTAGAAGAGCCTTAAAAAACAAAACAAACAAACAAAAAAAAAAAAAAACCTTTTACTTGACTGTTTTCCTCTGCAGATGAACCCTAGCCTTCCCTATTCCCATAGTAAATTTCTCTGATTGGGTTCTTTCTTCTTTGCCTGTTCATTTTTTTTTTCCTGAGGCTGGGGTTAAGTGACTTGCCCAGGGTCACACAGCTAGGAAATGTTAAGTGTCTGAGACCAGATTTGAACTCAATTTTTTTTTTTTTAATAAGGACTATTGCTATTAGCATTTCTACTCCTGGGGTGGAGGAGATGGTATCTGTGACTTCATTGTAGCTCTCTGCTCTGACCTGTTCAATGTACTGCCTTGCCCAGGGCAATTTCTTTCCTCTTTGTCTTCCCAGAGATTCCCTCAGACTTCCCAGACTCAGATCCCCAATTGTCCATGCTGTCTGGGAGGTGAAAGTTACCTTGGTTGAGGCACCCTCTAAACTACTTAATCCCAAGGCTCCTCGAGCTGTTTCTGAGAGCTAGCCTAGATCTGTTCACACTTCACATAAATTAAATCCTGCCCTGGGGTCTTTCTTCAGTCCCCATAGGTTATCCCAGGAGCACCTCTATTCTAGCCCAAGTCTTATTTGTTTTCCACCAGTCTATATTCACCCTGAGGTACAATTCTGTTTTGTCTAAGAGGGAAATCAGAAAAACTTGGAATTTTCTGACTTCCCTTCTTCCCAGAATCTTCTCCTTCAACTCTCTACTAAAAGGAAAGAAACATCTTATTATCTGTTTTCTGAAACCTTTTGTGGTTTTTCATTTATTCAGAGTACAACTTATTTTTTATCTTAAAGAAGATCTTTACACTGAATTCTCTTTACATTTCTGTAGTTGTTAAGTGAATTGCTTTTAAAATCAATTTCTCATTTTCAGTTTTTAAGATTTTAAAAGTTCATCTAAATCCCTTATATTTGCCATATGTTATTTATAATACTATAGAATTATAGTAATACAATGTACTTTTAAAAATCACTCTTATATAACAGTTAGTTTGTTGTCAGTTCTATGCTATTACCAAAAATGCAATTATGACTGTTTGGGGGATTATTTTGCATCTTTGTGTTTTCTTCTTTACATTTTTTTCCATTAATAAAAATTTATTTTATCTACCTAACACCCAATGTAAAAGAAAAACAAAATGTTGGTAATAAATATGGATAGCCAGGGAAAACTGATTCCCACTTTTTTTGTATCCAATCTAAGTGCACCTCTTCTATGTCAAGAAGTATTTAAAATTATTCATCATGGATCACCTAAAATTATAGTTTATAATTTCATTAGGTAAAATGCTTGTTTGCTTTTGCACTATTGTTATCATTATACAAATTGTTCTTTTGTCTCCTCTCATTTCTCTCTGATTCAGATCATACAATTCTTCCTAAGATTCTTAGAAACTATTCCCTTCCTCATTTCTTACATAACAGTGATATTCCATTATATTAATAAACCAAAATTTGTTCAGCTATTCCCCAAATGATGACCACATCTTTAATTCCCAGCTTTTTGCTGTTGCCACCACTATTGCCCCCCCATCTGTTGTATATGTTATATGTTCAAAGAATCCTTTTTCTCTTTTGTTTGTCTCTTTAAGAGTAAAAACTTATAGGTATTACTTCTAGATCAAGAGAAGACATATTTCCAAATTGCTTCCCAGAATGGCTGGACCAATTCACAGTTCATCAATATATCTGTATATCCATAGCCATTGCAATGTCATTTTCCTGGGTGTTTTTCCTTTGGGGGAGGGGGTGAAAGACTAACTTTGCTATTTAATGAGTATAAAGTGTAACTTCAAAGTTGTTTAATTTGCATTTCTCTAATTATTGTTGACTCAGAACATTTTTGTTTGTATTTGGGTATTGATAGTTTAGATTTTTAATTTTGAAAGCTTTATATCCTTTGACTACCTATCATTTGGATGATAAATTTTAAACTTATAAATTTGAATCAATTCTTTAACTATCTGGGAAATGAAACCCTGAGAGAGGAAAAATGGAGGACATTATCTCAAATAATTGGGAGGTACAAGTAGAAGTCTATACAAACTAAGAAAAAGAGGTAGAAAGGAATAGTTAATATGAACCACACTCTTCTAAACAGGTCAAAGGAAAGAAGAATATATAAATATACAAACATTATGTACACACACGCAATTAGAGTTTATTAAATCAAAGAGAAATATAGATAGAACTATGCTTTAGGAATATTGCTTTGTAATATATGTACAGGAAAATTTGAAGGAGGAATCTGAAGTCAATACATTAAGAGACTATTACAATAATCTAGGAAAACAGTGATGAGAAACTGAACTGAAGTAATAGCTGTGTGAGTAGGAAGAGGATTATGGATGAGAGATTTGTTGTGGAGTTTAAAAATTATAAGATTTGAAAACTGAATGGATATGTAGTGCAAGGTATCAAGGACAGACCAGAGATTTTTTTTTCAAAATGGGGTAAAAATTCACTATTTGGTGAAAGTTGTTGGGAAAACTGGACAGCAGTATGGCAGAAATTGGGTGTAGACCAGTAAATTACTTTATTTACCAAGATAAAGTCAAAATGAATACATTTAGAGAAATTACAAGAAAATTTGAAAAACAAGAGACATTATTTTTCAGACTTCTTGATTCATGAATAAATAAGGAATAGAGAGAAAAGTGAGGTGTAAATTATTGTTATTATTATTATCAAAATGGATAGTTTCAATTACATTTAAATTAAAAAGTTTTTGTACAAATAAAACAAATGTAGTCAAGATAAAAAGAAAAGCAGAAAATTAAGGGAAAAATATTTATATACAGTTTCACAAAGATCTCATATATCAAATATGTAAAGAACTTTGTGAAATTTTAAAAAATGAGAGTCATTTCTCAATTGATAAATGGTCAAAAGATATGAACAGACAATTTTCCAATGAAGAAATCAAAATGATTTCTAATCATATAAAAATGCTCTAAATTACTACTGATTAGAGAAATGTAAATTTCTCTATGCAAATGCAAAACAATCTTGAAATATAATTTTACACCTATCAGATTGGATAAAATGATTGAAGAGAAAAACAACAGCTGTTAGCAGGGATGTGGGAAAAATGGGATATAAATTCACAATTGGAATTGTGAACTGATTCAACTATTATGGAGAGCAATATGGAAATATGCCCAAACAATTATAAAAGTGTTTTTACCTTTAACCTAGTAATGTCACTACTCAGTCTATTTAGAAAGATGTTTAGGAAAAAAGGGAAAAAAAATATTGGTTCTAAAATATTTACAGCAATTCTCTTTGTGGTTACAAAGAACTTAAAAGTGTGGAGATACCTATCAATTGGGCTATGACTATACAAGTTTTATGTGACTATGATGGAACACTATTGTGCTATAAGAAATGATAAGCTCATTTAGAACTATGCCCAAAGGGCTATGAAACTGTGCATACCCTTTGATCCATCAGTGTTTCTACTGGGCTTCCATCTCAAAAAGATCATAAAGGATGGAAAGGGACCCACATGTGCAAAAAATGTTTGTGGAAGCCCTTTTTGTAGTGGCAAGAAATTGGAAACTGAATGGATGCCCATCAGTTGAAGAATAACTGACTAAATTATGGTATAGGATGTTATGGAATATTATTGTTCTTTAAGAAACAATCAGCAGGATGATTTCAGAGAAGCCTGGAGAGACTTACATGAACTGGTGCTAAGTGAAATGAGCAGAACCAGGAGATCATTGTAAATGGCAACAATAAGACTATATGATGATAAACAGTAATGCACATGCCTCTTTTCAACAATAATATGATTGAGGCCAGTTCCAGTGATCCTGTGATGAAGAGTGCCATCTGTACTCAGAAAGAGGATTATAGGAACTGTGTGGATCACACATAGCATTTTTTCTCATTTTGTTGTTATTTGTTTCCATTTTGTTTTCTTTCTCATTTTTTTCCCTTTTTGATCTGATTGTTCTTGTACAGCAAGATAATTGTGTAAACACATACATATATGTTGGATTTATCATATATTTTACCATGTTTAACTTATATTGGATTACTTACCATCTAAAGGAGGGGGTGAGGGGAAGGAGGGAAATTTTTGAACATAAGGTTTTGCAAGGGTCAATGTTGAAAAATTATCCATGCATATGTCTTGAAAATTAAAAAAAAAAGCTTTAATAATAAAAAAGGAAAAAAATTAGAAATGATGAGCTCAGTAATCTTGGGAAAACATCAATAGATTTGCACAAAATAACAGAGTTAAAAGCAGATCCAAGAGAATATTGTATATAGCAAACAGTAATATTGTTTTAAGAAAAACTTTGAGGAACAGTAATATTGTTTTAAGAACAAGTTTGAGAGGATATGGACAGACAATTCTCAGATGAAGAAATTGAAACTATTTCTAGCATATGAAAAGATGCTCCAAGTCATTATTAATCAGAGAAATGCAAATTAAGACAACTCTGAGATACCACTACACACCTGTCAGATTGTCGAGAATGACAGGGAAAGATAATGTGCAATGTTGGAGGGGATGTGGGAAAACAGGACACTCATACATTGCTGATGGAATTGTGAATACATCCAGTCATTCTGGAGAGCAATTTGGAATTATGGTCAAAAAGTTATCAAACTGTGCATAACCTTTGAACCAGCAATGTTACTATTGGGCTTATATCCCCAAGAAATCTTAAAGAAGGGAAAGGGAGCTGTATGAGCAAGAATGTTTGTAGCAGCCCTCTTTGTAGTAGCCAGAAACTGGAAACTAAGTGGATGCCCATCAATTGTAGAATGGCTGAATAAATTGTGGTATATGAATATTATGGAATATTATTGTTCTGTAAGAAATGACCAACAGGATGATTTCAAAAAGGCCTGGAGAAACTTACATGAACTGATGCTGAATGAAATGAATAGGACCAGGAGATCATTGTATACTATAACAACAATACTATATGATGATTAATTCTGATGGATGTGGCCATTTTCAACAATGAGATGAACCAAATCAGTTCCAATAGAGCAGTAATGAACTGAACCAGCTACACCCAGAGAAAGAACTCTGGGAGATGACTACGAACTACTACATAGAATTCCCAATCCCTCTATTTTTGTCTGCCTGCATTTTTAATTTCCTTCACAGGCTAATTGTATACTATTTCAAAGTCTGATTCTTTTTGTACAGCAAAACAACTGTTTGGACATGTATACACATATTGTATTTAATTTATACTTTAACATTTAACATGTATTGGTCAACCTGCCATCTGAGGGCGGGAAAGGAAGGAAAAAATTGGGGCAAATGGCTTGGCAATTGTCAGTGCTGTGAAGTTACCCATGCATATATCTGGTAAATAAAAACTATAAATAAATAAATAGATAGATAGATAAGTAAATAAAATAATGAATGAATGAATGAATGAATGAGTAAGTAAATGAATAAATGAATGAATGAATAAATAAATAAATAAATAAATAAATGGATGAATGAATAGATAAATAAGTAAATAAATAAATAAATAGATAGATAGATAGAAATTATTTAAAAAAAAAAAAAAGAACAACTTTGAGGAGTAGGTTAATAAATTTCCAGCTCTCCAGATTTCCCCCACAAATAGAAAATATTTACAAAAATGGTGCAGAAGAGGGGTCTTTCTGGTATACCTCGAGATCTGAAGAAAATCTCCAGACCCGTGATTAAGCAATGTGAAATTCAAATACCTCCAGTTTTGCTCTGCAGAAAAATGGAGTGAGGACCTCTGGGGCTAGCTGGCTTTGGCTGGAACCTCAGCAGGAACCACAGAAAGTTTTACCTCTTGGACAACTTGAGGAGTTGGGTGTCTAAATCTGGGAATATTAGTGAACCTTGGTTAATTAACCTGGTTAATGCCAGGGCTAGATGTCCCGCAGAGACGTGGCCCTGAGTGAGAAGGAACCAACACATGGGGAGTACAGAAGCAGCGGGACAGAAACAATACTGGCTGCCAGCAATTGTAGGAAGGTGGAACTCTTAGTATGGAGTTCCCAGAGGGGAGAGGTAAAGTAAAGCTTGAGGCACCATCCCCCCACCCCATGATTAGAGATGCTTACACTAATATCTCTAATTTAATTAAAAAATGAACTTTCAAAGAAAAAAGAACCCCACCATAGAAATTTACTATGAGAACAGGGAAGACCAGGGTTTATCTTCAGAAAAAAGATATGTTTAAAAAAAAAAAAAAAGCTTCTTCTACTCCAAATGGTAATGTGAAATGGCTCCTAGCCCAGAGAGAATTTATTGAAGAACTCAAAAAAGACTTTAAAAATCAAATGAAAGACATTGAAGAAAAAGAATCTAAGAAAAACAAGAAGATTATGAAAAAATTAACTAACTAGAAAAGGAGATACAGTCTCAAAGATGAAAATAATACTTTGAAAATTAGAATTGGGCAAGGGGAAGCCAGTAAATCTATAAGAGACGAAGAAGTAACAAAACAGATCACAAAGAATAAAAAAGACTGTTGCAGGACTTCAAAAACTTTTAGAGATCATTGGATTCCCTGACACATGAAGCAATGGACAATAGATTGGTTTCAGACTATCTCTCAGTTGCTGAAGAAGGCATATGTATGACTGATGTTTACATACCCTCCTTCTAGGACTTCTGGAAATCTTTTACAAGACCATGTTGATTTATATTGCTTGTTATATCGCTACTTGCATGTACAATTCATGTTTGTTACACCTCATCGAGTCTTCACTGACTGTGGAGAGAGTCATCACTAATAACCTGTGTGTTATTGCTATATGATTGTGCAATACCTCCCATGCTGATGGGTTTGTGCATATCTGTCTCTAATAAGATCCTTCAGCCCAGAAACCTGCTAGCAATCCCCACTTCCCTTTGGTGCTTTTCATCTCCCTTCCTGAGAAGTCAGGGTGGGGGGGCATGATCACCTCCTTTTTGGGGTTCTCACCTATGTTCTAAAAGAAAGTGGGAGATGTAATGGGTTAGAACTGAGCAGATGCACTTAACCTAGCACTTAAGGCTAATTACCAATTAGACAATTCTCTATTAACATGTTTGGAGGATGACTCTAGTCAACTCTATGCTGTCTGGATCTGTGGGTGTGGTGAGAGAAGGGAGGAGAGATCAGCTGGTGGAGTAGGAGAAGGAAGATCATTTTTGGGCAGAGGAGAGAGAGGAAGGAGGTGTATAGATTCCTAGATCTAATCCCCTGGGCGACCCCAAAAGACCAAGAATAAAGAATTTTGCTTATCCTGACTCCTGCTGATTCTAAAATATCCAGGGTCTCAACATCTTCCCTGATGTTCTGCTGGGCACATGACAATTTTCTCTTTTGTTTTCTTTTGTTTTGTATTTCTTTTTTTCATAAAAATATATAAAAAAAATATTTTTAAAAAAGAAATAGATGGAAAGGTTTTATTCCTCTAAATTGTCATGAGTGCTAATACCTGTCATACAAAATAAACAGAATTATCGTGTGTCATATACTTGCTACTAAAGGGGGGGGAAGAACAGCTTTGAGTAAATAAGTCATTTTGACTATTATAAATAACTAAGTTAACTATGAAGAACATATGAAGGAAGATGCTATCTGCATCTAGAAGATCTGATAAATAGAAATATATATATAGAATAATTATACACATGCATACACACACATATTTGTGTTTAATGGTAGCCATTTCAAGAATGAAGGGAAGGGAAGAAAAAAGAAATTTAACATGATAACTTTTTATATATTTAAAAGGAATAGCAAGTTGTACATTAAAGTTTTACAATTCCATGTGCAATTATCTTTTTTACTACACTGTTACAGAATTATTTTGTTTTATAAATTTAAAATTTAATAAAATGGGGGCAGCTAGGTGGCACAGTGGATAGAGCACCAGCCCTGAAGTCATGAGGACCTGAGTTCAAATCTAGCCATAGACACTTCCCAGCTGTGTGACCCTGGGCAAGTCACTTAACCCCAATTGCCTCATCCAAAAAAAAATTAATAAAATGTTCAAAAAAGAAATATTGATGGATCATTCAACTTGAAATATCCAATAAGAAGCAATGTATTCTACCTGAAAAATAAAATAACACCAGGTTTCCTTGATCCATCAGTGTTATTGGGTCTGTATCCCAAAGAGATCACAAAAAAATGGAAAAGGACCCACATGTGCAAAAATGTTTGTAGCAGACCTTTATTTGGTGGCAAGGAAGTGGAAACTGAATGGATGCCTATCATTTGGAGAAAGGCTGAATAAGTTATGGTATATGAATTAATGGAATATTATTATTCTATAAGAAATGATAAACATGCTGACTTCAGAATATCCTGTAAAGACTTAGATGAACTGATGCTAAGTGAAGCAAGTAGAACTAAAAGAACATTGTACATAACAACAAAATTATGTGATAATCAACTGTTATAAACTTGATTCTTTTCAACAATAAAGACAATTCCAATGGACTTTGGATAGAAAGAGCCATCCATATCCAAAGAAAGAACTATAGGAATTTAACGTTGTTGCAAAAATAGCATTTTCAGCATTTTTGTTGTTATTACTTTTTTTTTCCTCATTTTTTTTATCTGATTTTTCTTAAGCAGCATGACACATATGGAAATATGTTTAGGAGAACTGCACATTTAACCTATATTGGATTACTTGCTTTCTAGGGGAACGGGAAGGAAAAGAGGGAGGGAAAAAAAATTTGGAATACAAGATTTTGCAAGGGTGAATATTGAGAACTATCTTTGCATGTATTTTGAAAAATAAAAAGCTATTATTATTATAAAAAATTGAGTAGAAGATGTGAAGGCCTTGACAGAAAGTAGTTTGCAAATGAAGGTTTTAACAAAAAGAAACAAAAAATTTAGTTACTACAAAAATACTCCCCCCCACTTGAGAAATGTTAGTGAAAAGGGTAAAAAAGTTTTATTTATTTTTTAATTTTTCAATGATTTTGAAATCCAGTACAAAGATAGCCTAAAAGTGTTGGGGGGGGGGGAAGGAGGGGGTTCTGGAATTAATGAAATTGAGCTCAAAAATGATTAAAATATCACCAAGAGTCTCAAATATATCTCATTTTAGGGAGTGGTCAATAGAAGTTAATTTAGCAAAAGAGACAAAAGAAGGGACAAAAGGGTCAAGGAAGAGAAATATCAAAAACAAACAAACAAAAAAAAAAAACCCAAAAAACCCCGTGTGTGTGTGTGTGTGTGTGTGTGTGTGTGTGTTTGTGTGTGTGTGTGTGTGTGTGTGTGTGGAGTTAGAAAAGCTGGTTTCAAATATCATGCCAATCAAATCACCAAACAGTATTGTAATATGCATATACATTTCATTCTTGGCTTTTCCCAGAAGTTTCAGTCTTCCAAAGTGCTCTATTTCCTATAATTTCTTTATAATGCATTTGCAGATTTCCCTTTTTAAACTCAAATATTAGCAGCCCCTGTAATTTTTCCATACCTATTAGATTAAAATTAATTGCTTTTACCAAGTTAAAATCTAAGAACTCCATGATTAAAATTCTTCACCAGTCTTTCTTTTAGTGGTGGTGGGGGGAATTGTGTTGCCCATTTTCTTTCTTGTTTGTTTCTTTATTTGTTAAGACTCACCTAAAACTTGGTTGTTGTTTGTTGTTTCAAGGTACTTAGCACTCCTATACTTGATATTACAATTACTCCCCTACCATACACACAAACACACACACACAGGATTAAAACACACACCCAAAAAATAAGAACATTTTGATTAATACTTAAAGAATGACAGTAACTAAGTAACTATAACTCCTATTTTATTCTCCTGGGAAGTTTATTTAAAACATGAAATATTTGATACAACTGCTGAAAAGGCATGCTTATACCTGTCCTAAGCATTCAATTCATTTCTACAAACCAAGGGATAAGTTGAGCTCATCCTCCGGTCACTATCATTTTGTTCTTTGAGAGCATTGAGATATCTGTAGGCAATATCAATATACTGAAATTATAATGCTGTCAAAAATACTTATATTAGTGATGGGGTAGCTAGAGGGTACAGTGAATAGAATACCAGCCCTGAAGTCAGGAGGATCTGAATTTAAGTATGACCTCAGACACTTAACACTGGACAAGTCACTTAACCCCAATTGCTTTGCAAAACAAACAATAACAACAAATGTTAGTGCTATAGCAATCAAAACTAAAGAGATATTTTACAAAGGGAGACAAAATGACAATTTTGGGGAGGAAAAGAAAAAATCCAAACTATCAAGGAAAATTAGAGTAGGAGAAGATATGAATGAAGGGACAATGGCACTTCCAGAGGGGGGGAAATTATCAATAATAATCTCTCACTCTAGATATTTGCTGTTTTAATGCTATTCTTTGCCTGAAGTTTGTAGTGGCAATTGAATTGCTATACCATAGTTTAATTTAGAACTTCTCAGTCAAATAGGTCAGGATCAAAATTAATCAGATGAGAACAAACTTTTAGAGGTCCTATAATTTTAACCCAATTTCATGTGGATTCAGGATGAGTTGGTTATGTATATAAGGTACCTTCTAGGCAAAATGATAAGTAACAAAGATGAGTAAAATAATAATTTACTTCTTACTATCTACTCATTTGATCTTGCACCAGTTTTGAAAGATATGTATTGTGAATGAAATGGATCTCCAAATTTAACAAGTAAAGGAACTCAGATTCAATGAAACTTATGATCAGATAGTACTTGAACTGACCCCCAAAGAATGAGTAGGATTTGGTAGGAAATTTCCCCACATTTTCAGAAGTGTGACTGAAAGCATAGAAATGGATGGAACAAGAGATTTCCATTTGATATATGGAAAAATATATTAGGAAGAATCTTTCTTAAGAACAAATTGAAATATTATTTATTTTTGAGGCAAGGTTGTTGAGCAGTACTTCATATATGTTGTAGAACAATCTTCACATCATGATTTTGCAAATCCCAGTTTACTGACTTTTAGAATAATATGGTTATTCTACCTTTTAAAACCTCTATTCAAATAGAATATTAGTAATAAGTAAGGGTATGCAGAAATCATAATAATATGTATGGAACTGGGAAGAAGAGGAAAGAATTACTAGAATGCTGATGTCTTGTTTCCTTATTCTATGTCTTTAATTTTTAGTAATTCTTTCGCAATAGGTATCTTGTCCATATTCTTCTTTTTCCTCTTACTAGAATACTTTTCAAAGAACTTTTCTTTTCTTTAGAAAGTAACATTTAATCAGCAGGGTTGCTTGCAGAACATTTCCCAAAGCTGGCATAGACCAAGAAATTTACTTTTTCTGACAAGAGGATTAGATTTCATGATTATATTGTGTAGAAAATAACCCAGCCCTTTATATGAAAAGCTAGGGTTCTAAAAAATTATCCACTAATTCCAGCCACATAAGCAAGAATGCTAACCTTCTCCATTTACTTCTTTTTAAATGTAATTTTTATTGTATTTAGTATTTCACCTTTTCTGCATTTGTTTGTGAGTTTTTTTTTATTAACATTACATATGCATGGGTAATTTTTTACATTATCCCTTGCACTCACTTCTGTTCCGAATTTTCCCCTCCTTCTCTCCATTCCCTCTCCTAGATGATAAGCGTTCTTATACATGATAAATATGTTATAGTATATCTAGATACAATATATATGTGCAGAACCAAACAGTTCTCTTGTTGCACAAGAAGAATTGGATTCAGAAAGTAAAAATAATCTCAGAAGAAAAACAAAAATGTAAACCATTCACACTCATTTCCCAGTGTTCCTTCTCTGGCTGTAGCTAATTCTGTCCATCATTAATCAATTGGAACTGAATTAAATCTTCTCTTTGTTGAAGATATCCATTTCCATCAGTTGTTGCCATATATAATGATCTCTTGGTTCTGCTCATTTCACTCAGCATCAGTTCACATAAGTCTCTCCAAGCTTCTCTGTATTCATCCTGCTGGTCATTTCTTACAGAACAATAATATTCCATAACATTCATATACCAGAATTTACCCAACCATTCTCCAATTGAGGGCATCCATTCATTTTCCAGTTTCTAGCCACTACAAAAAGGGTTGCCACAAACATTTTGGCACATACAGGTCCCTTTCCCTTCTTTAGTATTTCTTTGGGATATAAGCTCAGTAATAGCACTATTGGATCAAAGGGTATGCACTGTTTGATAACTTTTGGGGCATAATTCCAGATTGCTCTCCAGAATGGTTGGTTGGATTCTTTCACAACTTCACCAACAATGCATCAGGGTCCCAGTTTTGCCACATCCCCTACAACATTCATCATTATTTTTTCTGTCATCTTAGCCAATCTGTCAGGTGTGTAGTGGTATCTCAGAGTTGTCTTAATTTGCATTTCTCTGATCAATAGTGATTTGGAACACTCTTTCATATGAATGGAAATAGTTTTAATTTCATCATCTGAAAATTGTCTGTTCATTTCCTTTTTCCATTTATCAATTGGAGAATGGCTTGATTTGTTATAAATTAGAATATTTTGGAAATGAGGCCTTTATCAGAACCTTTAACTGTAAAAATGTTTTCCCAGTTTGTTACTTCCCTTCTAATCTTGTTTGCATTAGTTTTGTTTGTACAAAGGCTTTTTAATTTGATATAATCAAAATTTTCTATTTTATGATCAATAATGATTTCTAGTTCTTCTTTGGTCACAAATTCTTTCCTCCTCCACAAGTCTCAGAGGTAAACTATCCTATGGTCCTCTAATTTATTTATAATCTCGTTCTTTATGCCTAAATCATAGACCCATTTTGATCTTATCTTGGTGTATGGTGTTAAGTGGGGGGTCCATCCCTAATTTCTGCCATATTAATCTCTAGTTTTCCCAGCAGTTTTTGTCAAATAATGAATTCTTATCCCAAAAGTTGGAATCTTTGGGTTTGTCGAATGCTAGATTGCTATAGTTATTTGACTATTTTGTCCTGTGAATCTAACCTATTCCACTGATAGACTAATCTGTTTCTTAGTCAGTACCAAATGGTTTTGGTGTCTATTGCTTTATAATATAGATTTAGATCAGGTATAGCTAGGCCACCTTCATTTGATTTTTTTTTTTCATTAATTCCCTTGAAATTCTTGACTTTTTGTTCTTCCATATGAATTTTGTTGTTATTTTTTCTAGGTCATTAAAATAGTTTCTTGAGAGTCTGATTGGTATAGCATTAAATGCATAGATTAATTTAGGGAGGATTGTCATCTTTATTATATTTGCTTGGCCTATCCAAGAGTACTTAATATTTTCCAATTATTTAAATCTGACTTTATTTGTGTGAAAATTGTTTTATAATTTTGCTCATATAATTCCTGATTTTCCTTTGATACATAGATTCCCAAATATTTTATTCTATTGACAATTATTTTGAATGGAATTTCTCTTTGTATCTCTTACTGTTGGATTTTGTTGGTGATGAATAGAAATGCTGAGGATTTATGTGGGTTTATTTTGTATTCTGCAACTCTGCTAAAGTTGTGAATTATTTCAAATAGCTTTTTAGTAGAATTCTCTGAAGTTCTCTAAGTATACCATCATATCATCTACAAAGAGTGATAGTTTGGTTTCCTCATTACCTACTCTAATTCCTTTAATCTCTTTCTTGACTTATTGCTGAGGACAGCATTTCTAATAGTGGGCAACCTTGTTTCACTCCTGATCTTATTGGGAAAGGTTCCAGTTTTTCCCCATCACATATGATGCTTACAGACAGTTTTAAATATATGCTCTTGGCTATTTTAAGAAAAAGTCCATTTAGTCCTATCTTTTTTAAAGTTTTTTTTTTTTTATTAGGAATGGATGTTGCATTTTATCAAATGCTTTTTTTGCGTCTATTGAGATGATCATATGGTTTTTTAAATTTGATTATTGATATGGTCAAGTATGCTAATAGTTTTCCTAATATTGAACCAGCCCTGCATTCCAGTTATAAATCCTACTTGGTCATACATAGTGTATTATCCTTGGGATGATTTTCTATAATTTTTTTGCTAAAATTTTATTTAGGATTTTAGCATCATTATTCATTAGGGAGATTGGTCTAAAATTGTTAGTATTTTTAGAAGGTGCTGAGTCACTGGAATGATAAGAGACAATAATTATCTAATTTAGCATGGACTGATCTGATCCTACAAGGAGATGTTATGGGCCAAAACTTGAAACAAGATACTTATGTACTTAGTTCACACCTTTAAAGGAGTACACACTTTTAAATGAATTCATACCTTTAATGGACTTCGCTCATTAGTTCACACATTAGACTTCACACCTTTAGAGAGCATATAAAAGGACAAGCCCACACTGGGAGAGGAAATTTCAAGATTCAGAGTCAGGACTCAGTCAAGGTGGGAACTTCGGGAGTTAAGATTGACTTCCAGGAGATTCACAAGGCAAAAACCCACAATCCCACACTCTTGGAGGCAGAGTCTGATTCGTTCCATTTTCCATCTTTGTGCTGGCTGGAGACATTCAGACAACAGCTCTTGGGAGCCAAAAAGAGAAATAGGCCTCTACTAAAGCTAACCAGGACAGATTCAGGGTTTTGAAGGACACAATAAAGGATCTAGACTTTAACTCCTGGCTGCATTTTGGGATTATGGAACTGAACTGAAACTAAGGATGCCTCCAGAAGCTCCCCAAGAAATCTGCCCCAGAGAACAATTACAACTTAGAGAACAGAACATTACATATAATTTTCTTTCTCTGTTTTCAATCTACCTGGTTTAGGTATCAGTATCATGTCTGTGTCATAAAAGGAATTTGGTAAAACTCCTTCATTCCCTATTTTTTCAAATAATTTATATAGCATTGGAGTTAATTGTTCTTTACATGTTTGGTAGAATTCACATGTAAATCCATCTGGTCCTGGGAATTTTTTCTTAGAGAGTTGATTGTTCTATTTCTTTTTCTAAGATGGGACTGTTTAACCAATTTACTTCTTCCTCTGTTAATCTGGACAAGCTATATTTTTGAAGGTATTTTTCCATTTCACTTAAGTTATCAAATTTATTGGCATAAAGCTGGGCAAAGTAATTCCCAATTATTGCTCTAATTTCCTCTTCATCAGTGGCGAGTTCTTCCTTTTCATTTTTAAGACTTAACAATTTTGGGGGCAACTAGGTGGCACAGTGAATAGAGCACCAGCCCTGAATTCAGGAGGACCAGAGTTCAGATTTGGTCTCAGACACTTAGCACTTCCTAGCTGTGTGACCCTGGGCAAGTCACTTAACCCCAGCCTCAGGAAAAAAAAAAAAAAAAAGACTAACAATTTGATTTTCCTCTTTCCTTTTTTTAAATCAGATTTACTAAGGGTTTATCCTTTTTTTTTTTTTCATAGAACCAACTCTTACTTTTATCAATTCAATAGTTTTTTTTTTTTTTTTTACTTTCAATTTTATTAATCTCTCCTTTTATTTTTAGAATTTCAAGTTTAGTGTTTGACTGGGGGGTTTTAATTTGTTCCTTTTCATTTTGATAACATCAAATTAAAAAGCTTTTGTACAAACAAAACTAATGCAAACAAGATTAGAAGGGAAATAACAAACTGGGAAAACATTTTTACAGTTAAAGGTTCTGATAAAGGCCTCATTTCAAAAATATATAGAGAATTGATTCTTAAATAATTTATAACAAATCAAGCCATTCTCCAATTGATAAATGGAAAAAGGAAATGAACAGACAATTTTCAGATGATAAAATTGAAACTATTTCCACTCATATGAAAGAGTACTCCAAATCACTATTGATCAGAGAAATGCAAATTAAGACAACACTGAGATACCACTACACACCTGACAGATTGGCTAAGATGACAGAAAAAATAATGATGAATGTTGTAGGGGATGTGGCAAAACTGGGACTGTGATGCATTGTTGGTGGAGTTGTGAAAGAATCCAACCATTCTGGAGAGCAATCTGGAATTATGCCCAAAAAGTTATCAAACAGTGCATACCCTTTGATCCAATAGTGCTATTACTGAGCTTATATCCCAAAGAAATACTAAAGAAGGGAAAGGGACCTGTATGTGCCAAAATGTTTGTGGCAACCCTTTTTGTAGTGGCTAGAAACTGGAAAATGAATGGATGCCATCAATTGGAGAATGATTGGATAAATTATGGTATATGAATGTTATGGAATATTATTGTTCTGTAAGAAATGACCAGCAGGATGAATACAGAGAAGCTTGGAGAGACTTACGTGAACTGATGCTGAGTGAAATGAGCAGAACCAGGAGATCACTATACACTTCAAGAACAACATTGTATGAGATATATTCTAATTGAAGTGGATATCTTCAACAAAAACAAGTTCTAATTCAGTTCCAATTGATCAATCATGGACAGAATCAGTTACAGCCAGAGAAGGAACACTGGGAAATGAGTGTGAATGGTTTACATTTTTGTTTTTCTTCTGAGATTATTTTTACCTTCTGAATCCAATTCTTCCTGTGCAACAAAAAAGTTTGGTTCTGCACACATATATTGTATCTAGGATATACTATAACATATTTAACCAGTATGGGACTGCCTGTCATCTAGGGGATGAGGTAGAGGGAAGGAGGGGAAAATTTGGAACAGAAGTGAGTACAAGAGATAATGTTGTAAAAAATTACCTATGCATATGTACTGTCAAAAAAAAAGTTATAATTATAAAATTAATTTTAAAAAAAGATTTGCAAAAAAAAATTGTTCCTTTTCTAGCATTTTTAGTTGCAAATTCAATTCATTGACCTTCTCTTTCTCTATTTTATGCAAGTAGGTCTCTAGGGATATAAAATTTCCCTTTATTACCACTTTGGCTAATCCTACACATCTTGGTATAATGTCTCATTATTGTAATTTTCTTGGGTGACGTTATTAATTATGTCTATGATTTGCTGTTTCACCCAATCATTATTTAGTATGAGATTATTTAATTTCCAAGTATTTTTTTATTTTCCTCTGACTTTTTTATTGAATGTAATTTTCATTGCCTTATAGTCTGAAAAGGATGCATTTACTATTTCTGCCTTACTGAATTTGAGCTTGAGGTTTTTATGTCCTAATATATGATCAATTTTTGTATAGGTTCCATGAATTGCTGAAAAGAAAGTGTACTCCTTTCTGCCTCCTTTTAATTTTCTCCAAAGATCTATCATATCTAACTTTTCTAGTATTCTATTTACCTCGTTGATTTCTTTATTTATTTTGTGGTTTGATTTGTCTAATTCTGAGGGAAGGTTGAGATCTCCCACTATTATAGTTTTTGCTGTCTATTTCTTCTTGTAGCTCTCTTAATTTCTCTTTTAAGAATTTAGATGCTACACCACTTGGTGCATATATGTTTAATATTGATATTGCTTCATTATCTATGCTATCCTTTAACAAGTTATAGTGCCTTTCCTTATCTCTTTTAATTAGATCAATTTTTGCTTTTGCTTGATCTGAGACTTCTCCATTTACTTCTGTCAGAGTTCCAACTGCTTTCATTTCTAGCTTGGGGAAATTCACTATTTTTTTTTCCTTGGGACAAATAGGATAAGAAATTTGTAGGCCAGTACTCATAATTTCCATTCAGTTAGTACATGTTAAGTTCCATTCACTCTTTTCCCAAAGTTACTATTACTAATTACAAATACTAAGTATGCATATGGGTCCCCCATCAATTGTCTGTAGCCTCCAGAATACAATTCTGTTGTGCTCTAGTTTTGTTTTTTTTCTGAACAGGAAAAAGTAAAAAAAGAAAAAATGGCAAATAGGCCAAGGAGTTTATTAGGTCATCTTAAACCACTGAGAAAGGCATTTCTTTATACCAGGGCTTGACTTCTTGAGTTCAAGTCAACTATTATGCCATTTCAGTGTACAGTTTATTTAATGTCCATGAATCTTGAAATATTAAGTGAAGATTGATATAAGGAAAAAAACAACTTGTAACAACTAGAAGAACACCATTAAAGTAGGAAGAAAATAGGTTCATCCTCATTGGATATCTTCAAAGATTGTACATTTTGGATCAATAAGTGCCAGTGCCTAGTTTGAATAAAACACAAATTTCTCTTCTTGGCATGTAGGACTTCTTTTCACAGACCGATTTAAGCTTAATTTTCTAGTCCAACCAAACTGATCTTTTGATTCTCCATGCAGTTTTTGTCCTAATAAAAATTGTTTCTATAAATTTTTTTTTGTAGTCATAAATATTTTCCTCTGGTCTAGGATCTCTCTGGAACACATGCTCAGTAGGGATATTCAAAGGTATATACTATTTATTTTTAATAATTTTTAAATTTTTAAAATTTTTTAAATTTCTGTTTTAATTCCTAAATTGCTTTACAAAATTATTAGCTCAGTTCACAGTTCCAAAAAAATTTATTAATATGTTTGATCATCCTTAATATTTCTAACAATTTCAATTTTCTTTTTTTTTCCTTTTTGGCCATTTTTTAAGTTAGATAAATATGAAGTAGAAATTGTGGTTTAATTAGAACTTTTGTGATTTAGATTTATTCATGTAATTGTTTATAGCTTGATTTTTTTTTTTCCTTCTGAGAACTCCTTTGACTGTTTACTGAAGAATGACTCATAGATTTTCTATAGATCTCATATATCTGACCATTATCAGAGAAATTTTTAGCAAAAATGTTTTCCCAGTTCAGTTTCTCTTCTCACTGAATATGGATTTTGTTAGGTTAAGGATCATGGGGGGGGGGGGGGGGGGCAGAGCCAAGATCACAGAGAAAACACATGCTTCATTTTGAGCTCCCCTACTACCCTCATTAGTGATTACAAAATTCAGCCTCTGAAATAGTGCTTGACTGGTAGAATCCACAAATATTGGGAATACAACAAATTACAGCAGAAGATGTTTTTTGAAGATTGCCAGAAAAGGTCTTTTTGATCGGGCACTGGAGGAGGCCAGCATAGGCAGGGAAGCAGAGCATGGAAGCCAACACATTGAATAGATGAAGTGGGGGTAGGGGGAGAAAGAGAATTTGCGGGAGGACTCTACCACAGTGTTAGTTACTCTGCTTTGGTTGTAAAACTATCAGGAAATCATCAAGGAGAACGGCTCAGATGTCCTAGAAGCAGAAGGTAAAATAACCATTGAAAGAATTCATCAAACATCTCCTGAAAGAGACCCCAAAATTAAAACTCCAAGAAATAGTGTGGCTAAATTTCAGAACTATCAGACTAAGGAAAAAATATTACAAGCATCCAGGAAAAAAAAAAGAACAATTCAAATACAAGAAGCCATAATAAGGGTCACTCAGGATCTAGCAGCTTCCACATTAAAGAATCAAAGGGGCTGGAATTTGCTATTCTGAAAGGTAAAGGAACTTAGAATGCAGAATAAACTACCCAACTATGCTAAGCATTTTCTTCCAGGAAAGAAGATGAACATTCAATAAAACTGTGAATTCCATTTATTTCTGATGAAAAAAACAAACAAACAAACAAAAACAAAAAACAGAGCTAAACAAAAAAACGACCTCCAAATATAGGACTTAAGAAAAGCAGAAAAAGGTAAAAAGAACTCTTGAAAACTTTTTTTTTTTTTCTGTTATGGGCATATATAGAGAGCACATGTATTATTTGATATTATTGTTATAATATAAAAAAAAGAATTATAAGTGGAAAGGGGATTGTATCAGAAAAAGGGAAAAGTGGAGGTAAAAAGAGGGAAATTACATCTCACAAAGAGGCAAAAGAAACCTATTGTATCTGAGGGAATGAAGAGAGGAGGAGGAACATTGTGTGAATCTTACTCTCATCAGAACTGGCTCAAAGAGAAAATATTAGACATTTTGGGTTTAAAAAGAAATTTCTCTCACCTCATTAAAAAGTGGGAGAAGAAAAGGAAAAGGAAAAGAATAGGTTAAATAGAAGGGAATACAGAAAAAAATAAGGGAGATGTATAAGAAAGGGGGTGTAACTCTAAGGAGGAGGGATGGATTCTAAAGAGGGAGAGCTGCCTGAGGCAAGTGGTACTCATAAATTTAATACTGGGGAGGGGAATAAGGAGGAAAGGAAAGAGAAAAATATAATATGGGGATAATAAGATGGCAGGAAATGCAGAATTAGTAGTTTTAACTGTAAATGTGAATGGGATGAACTCTCCTATAAAGCAGAGGTGGATAGTAGATAGGATCAAAAGCCAGAATCCTACAATATGTTGTTTTCAGGAAACACATTTAAAACAGGGTAATACATACAGAGTAAAGGTAAAAGGCTGGAGCAGAATCTATTATGCTTCAGGTGAAGTAAAAAAAAAAAAAAAAAAAAAAGCAAGGGTAGCCATCCTTATCTCAGATCAAGCAAAAGCAAAAATTGATCTAATTAAAAGAGATAAGGAAGGAAACTATATCTGGCTACTAAAGAGTAGCATAGATAAAGCAATAGCAGCACTAAACATATATGCACTATGTGGTATAACATCTAAATTTCTAAAGGAGAAGTTAAGAGAACTGCAAGAAGAAATAGACATCAAAATTATATTATTGGGAGATCTCAACCTTGCACTCTCAGAATTAGATAAATCAAACCACAAAACAAATAAGAAAGAAGTTAAAGAGCTAAATACAATATTAGAAAAGTTAGGTATGATAGATCTTTGGAGAAAACTGAATGGAGACAGAAAGGAGTACACTTTTTTCTCTGCAGTTCATGTAACCTATACAAAAATTGACCATATATTAGAACATAGAGACCTCAAAATCAAATTCAGAAAGGCAGAAATATTAAATGCATTCTTTTCAGATCATAATGCAATAAAAACTACATTCAATAAAAAGCTAGGGAAAATAGACTAAAAAGTAATTGGAAACTAAATAATCTCATCCTAAAGAATGAATGGGTAAAACAGGAAATCATAGACACAATTAATAATTTCACCCAAGAGAATGACAATAATGAGACAACTTATCAAAATTTGTGGGATGCAGCCAAAGTGGTAATAAGGGAAAATTTTATATCTCTAGAGGCTTACTTGCATAAAATAAAAAAAGAGAAGATCAATGAATTGGGCTTGCAACTTAAAAAGCTAGATGAAGAGCAAATTTAAAAACCCCAATCAAATATTAAGCTTGAAATTCTAAAAATAAAAAGAGAAACCAATAAAATTGAAAGTAAAAAAATCTATTGAATTAATAAATAAAACTAAGAATTGGTTTTATGAAAAACAAAGAGATAAACCTTTAATAAATTTGATTAGAAAAAGGAAAGAGGAAAATCAAATTGTTAATCTTAAAAATGAAAAGGGAGAACTCTCCACTAATGAAGAGGAGATTAGAGCAATAATTAGGAGTTACTTTGCCTAACTTAATACCAATAAATTTGATAACCTAAGTGAAATGGATGAATACCTTCCAAAATATAGGTTGTCCAGATTAACAGAGGAGTAAGTAAATTGCTTAAATAGTCCTATTTTAGAAAAATAAATATAACAAGCTATTAATCAACTCCCTAAGAAAAAAATCCCCAGGACCAGATGGATTTACATGTGAATTCTACCAAACATTTAAAGAACAACTAACTCCAATGCTATATAAAGTATTTGAAAAATTAGGGAATGAAAGACTCCTACCAAATTTCTTTTGTGATACATACATGGTACTGATACTTAAATCAGATAGGATGAAAACAGAGAAAGAAAATTACAGACCAATCTCCCTAATGAATATTGATGTAAAAATCTTAAATAAAATATTAGCAAAACGATTACAGAAAATCATCTCCAGAATAATACACCATGACCAAGTAGGATTCATACCAGGAAGGCAGGGCTGGTTCAAATTAAGAATACTATTAGCATAATTGACTATATCAATAACCAAATTAACAAAAACCATATGATCATCTCAATAGATGCAGAAAAAGCATTTGATAAAATCCAACACCCATTCCTATTAAAAACACTAGAAAGTATAGGAATAAAGGGACTTTTCCTTAAAATAGTCAATAGCATCTATTTAAAACCATAAGTAAGCATGATATGTAATCAGGATAAACTGGAACCATTCCCAATAAGATCAGGAGTGAAACAAGGTTGCCCACTATCACCATTACTATTCAATATTCTATTAGAAATGCTAGCTTTGGCAAGAAGATATGAAAAAAAAAATGAAAGGATCATATATGTATATGATGTTCATATATATGATGTGTGTCCATATGGATCTGTCTACAGACAAAGATTCTTTTCCACTTATCTTTCACTAAGAAAACATTTGATTTCTTTCAGGATGGAAGTGGAAGATTGGAATAACCATCTGAGTACTCTGTTCTCCTTAAGGAAATTTTATTAAAGTAGAAATCTCTGTTGTTGTTGCTGTTGTTGTGTAGTTATTTAGGAGAAGGAATATGGGACAAAGAAACAGGAGTGAAAGATCTCATTCAAGGGGAATTTCCTCTAAGAGTAGTGTAGTGAGCTAGGAATAAAATTGATGTTCTCTACCTGATGGCTTCTTCTCACAGTGTTTCTTTCTTTTCAGGGACTAGATAAGAATCTGGAGCCATTGTCTTCTTTCTTGAATATGGAAGCCAGAAGAGAAGGATCTGTCTTTTTCTAAGGTCTCAGAGGATAGAGGAGTACAGAAAAGTCTCCTGCAGAAGATGAAATTTCCTTTCTTGATTAACCAGATTCTTCCACCAGTTTACAAACTTTCAGATCTGGAATGGATCTTGAGAAGACCCAAGTTGGAGCTAATCTGAAGCAAGCTCAAGAAGTTGACCAGGAATGAGAGGAATTATAGTTGAAGGGGAAGCTTCTAATAAATAATTGATTGAAGAAATTAGCACGAAGAAGACAGCTGTATTCAAACATTTGAATGGCTTTCCTTTTAAGGAGGAATTTATGGAGGTAGTGTACTGTAAATGAACAGATCGAAGGGCTCCAAAGTTTGATTCCTAGATCTGATATTAAGGGTCTATTTGACCTTGGGCCAAGTACTTTCACTTTTTAGAGATTCAAATTACTTATCTGTAAAATAGGAATGACAGATTTATCATGCAGAGTTATTGAGATTTTTTTAAAAAGTGCTTTGCAAATCTTAATGCAAAATATAAATTCTGGAACCTAAGGTAAATTGCTAGTCCATCCCCTACTTCAGTGCAGAAATAAATCAACAACAATCCATCAGCCATTCTTTATTAAGCATTTGCAATGCTGGATGTTGGGCTATGGAGAACAACCCCCTCACCCTAAAAAAGTTGCTAACTTAATTGAGAGGGAAAGGGAGACTACATGCATAAACATATGTAAAATAATTTTAAGATAGTTTATGGAGGAATGGTCCTAAAAGTTGGTAAAATCAGGAAAAGCTACAAGTGGAAGGTGATGCTTGACCTGAATTTTGAAGAAATTTTAGTATTCCAAAAGGTGTAGGTATGGAGTGAAAGCATTTACTGGCGATTAGCCATTTCAAAGGGCTGGAGACGCAATACTAAGATTTGGATGTAAAGAACAAGAAACAAGACCATGAAAAGGCTTTCACCCTTATCAAAAGAGAGGAGATCAAGATATACATATATTTGCCCTACCTATCTATTTATATCTAATTAGATGGCAGCTAGGTTGGTAGGCAGATGGATGGATGTTTAAAGGGAGCTCTGGCCGATTTCACGGATTGGTTGCTTTATTTTTGCTACCACTTGTTAGAATGCTTGAATTCCTCCTTAAGAAGCAACAGTAGGATCACTCCGCCTTTTTCCGAGGCGGGTTACTTCCAGTCCGCAAGTCAATCAGTGTTGGGCTAAAGGATGGAAAGAGCAGGAAAGGTTGTGCCTTTTTTTTTTTTTTTTTTAAGGCACAGAGACTCGGCCCAAACTGACCCACGAATAGCAAAAGGGCAGGCGCGCACTCAGGCCAGCTGGCTCTAGAGCCCAGGCTCTTCTCCAAGGAATTTGGCCCCACTAAGAAGTGGGCCGGGTAGTCGAGGGGAGGATCAGAGTACAGGGGAGAGGGAGAAACTCGCGGACAGGCCCTCAGCATCAGCAGCAGCAGCGGCTGCGGCTGCCCCACCCCCCGGAGAACCTGGAGGAAGATTGGAGGAGGAGGAGAAGGAGGAGGAGGAGGAGGAGGACAATGTGGACTCCGCTTCAGAATGTCGTGGAGGTGGCGTTGCGTAGGAACCCTTACCGCCTGTGTACAGGGACCCTGGGGGTGGCGGTCAGCCTATTCCTGCTCGGCTTTCTTTTCGGTAGGCGCCCGCAGGCAGAACGCCCCTCGAGCTGGGTTGCAGGTCCAATTTCCCCCATCATCTCATGGGGTTTAATCAGTTAGCTCAACCTCTTTCTCGATCCTTGGGAAGTGGAGTAGGGGAAAGGGGTAGAGATGTTAGAGAATCAGCCCTAGGTTTATACAGTGGTAATTACAGACTTGCATCCTCTCTACCCCTCCCAAAGTGAATTTTTGCATCCTTAAACTCTCTCGAGCTATTAGAGACAACAAAATTAACAATTACACACGGCTGTAGAGCACTTTTGTGAGGCGGGGTCGTGTACTGTTAGAGAGTCAGAAAGCCATAATTCCAAACGATACCTGTGTTATTTGGGCGTGCCATTTACCATTCTCAGCCTTGGCTAAGGATCATTGTCTCCGACAGTGATGTCTCTTACCCAGCAACTGATCGGGAGCTCCCTCGATTGTAGTACTTGTGCATTCGAGGCCCAGCCTGCTTTTCAGGAATCACTAGAACAGATGCTATACCTATGGAACATACACACAGAGTGGCCCTTTTTGCATTCACTGATACGCTTGTTAGCCACAATAATCTGGGTTTATAAAAATGTGTGCTTGGCAACTGGCTTACTTGTAGCCACTTCTTCAGGTTTTTAGATACTCTTGTCAAATCTCTTTAAATCAAGTTTCTTCCTTAGGAGTAAAGGGAGCTCGTATGAAACTGTAGGAATTTTTCGTGATCATTAAAAGTCTTTAGTGCTTTTCTCCTTCTTTATTGAAGGTATTTATCATTAAGTAAAAATACTGAAATTCTGAAGGACTTGTTTTTGTTTGTTTGTTTGTTTTTTGTTTTGTTTTTTTTTTTCCTCCTGGAATATCTTACAGGTTGTGATTCAAAATGCCGTCTTTTTGAGAGCCAGAGAATGTTAATTCTGGAAGAACCCTTGAGATAACTGAATAGAGGGGTGGACTTTAGTCTCAGAAAGATCTAAGTTCATATTCCACTGTCCACAGTTAGTAGCTTTGTGAATCTCTAAATCTTAGCTACTTTAGTTGTAAAATAAAAATAATACTACCTGTAATACTCATTCCACAAGACTGTATGAAGCTTAGGTAAAATGGTATATGCAGAGAGAAGTGCTATATAAATGTCACGTTATCACTATCTAGTTCAATACTTTCATATGCCTCTTAAATCTGAGATCGATCAGTGTGATGGTTTGATTACAACCACTGCAGTGACTTGCACACAACAGATGTCTAATTAATGATTGCTGAATAGACTTGTACATTATTTTGATTTAGAGTGAACCAGGCTAGATTTAAGAGAATACAATCTAAGTCTGAAGCATGAACTCCTTTCCTTCAGCCTTCCACCTACTTTATTGCAGCAATCACATTTGCAGTTATTTTCTAAAGTTATAATCTTTTGGTTACCCAATTACAGATGAGGTTTTAATTACAAATTCTTGCCAAGATTACAGATGCAAATTCTTGATAGAATCTGAAAGATATCCCTCCCCTATATGAAATATCCCTTCCCCAATGGTATCAGATCATTATTTGAAAGCAGATTTAACTAAGTTGTTTTAGGATGGAGACACAGTTCAGAAAATGAAATGAAATCCTATTAGTTCTATTTTGCCTGAGAAGCATAGTGACCTAGTGAATAAATAGTGAATTTCAGAAGTGTCTAGAAAGCTTAGGATCTGGTCCAGCCTTTTATATTAGATCTCAATAATCCTAACCAAATCAGGGCATTTTCATGCCTAGGAATTCCATATATTAATAAAAGTGTAGATATATACCTATCCCTTAATTTTCCTACCCAGAAGGCTTCCCTTCTAAAAGGTAATAAGATAATCAATTAAATTTTGGACCTGCTAGGTCAGAACTGTCCACAGGACACAGGCCAGTAGCTAGTAGTATGGAAATGGAAATCAGGAGAGTGGAGCTATATATATATATATCTGAGAAAAATTTACATAGAGAAAATAAACTCCATGGAAAAATATTAGATGAGGATATACAGAGAAAAGAGGATTCAAAAAGAACCATCTACTTCTTTTTTTTTTTTCCTCTTCTCATCCCTCCTTTCTATTCTCCTGTCTTTCCTACGGGCTTTATTGGGTAGAACACTGTGCTCATATTAGATCTGTGTGGAGAGTTTTTTTTTTTTTTTATCAGATAACATAACTTTCTGGGGACTAGGTATTCAAAATCTGCTTCTTCTGATCCTTCCTTTTCAAATATCCAAATAACTATATATCTACACTTTAAAAAAATAAGAGAAAAGGAAGAGAAGCAAAATGCTTGCAGTGTAAGCTTCTGAGAGTATCTTCAGTAGTAGCCTATATTTCTTTTTTGTTTATTTTTAAGAAAAGGAAGCATAGATAAAAAGATAGTTGTACATGAAACGGAAAATCTTAATTACATAAAACTTGCTATTCTTTAAAATATATTATAAAATTACCATGTAACTTTTCCCCCTTTTTTCTTTCTTCCCTCACCCTAAAGATGATTATAATTAGACACAAGTATGTATATGTATATATGTATACACAGACATACACATGTATATGCAAAATCATTTTATACATAGTTCTATCTATTAGCTCTTTCTCTGGAAGCAGATAGCATCTTCATTTATCCTTTGCAGATAATTTGGGTATATACACACACACACACACACACACACACACACACACACACACACACACACACACACATATATAAATCAAAATGTCTTAGTCACTCAAAGTTCTTAAAACAATTTTAAAATAAAACTTTTTGATTCTGAAATACTGGGTCTGTTTACTAAGATGATTGAGGGGAGGGAATAAAAAAGAACCTACATGTTTTTGTGTTTTGAAAGGCAAGAAGACTTGCTCAGAGTCATGTAGCTTAAAAATGGCAAGTGTATGAGACCAGATTTCAGGACTGGTGCTCTATGAACCTATATGTTCTAAAATATTTATAGCATCTCTTTTCATGGTGACAAGGGATTGAAAATTGTAGAGATGCTCATCAATTAGAGAAAGACTGAAGAAGTTGTGATGGATTAAAGTATGCTACAAGAAATGATGAACTCAGTGATCTTAGAAAAACATTGATAGACATTCATGAAATAATGAATAATGAAATGAATAGAACTAAGATAGAGTAACAATAATATTGTTTTATAATACCATTTTTGCCTGCTTTGTATAATATTGAATTTGGAGCCTAAAGACCTAGGTTCCAGTCCCATTCATTCACTTATTGTTGCACTGATAATTGGCAAGTCAGTCAACATCTGAGTTTGTTTCTTCATCTCTAAATTGTTAATGATCATTATTTTAAAAGTTGTTTTTAAATCTTTCATTGTTCTTAGCTCCCTCTACTTACCTTTGAGAGTTTTCTTTTGTTTCCTTCAGATTAGGCTTTATTTTTTTTAATGCATTATTAGGGGCAGGTTATTTGAGGTCATGTCATGATAATACTTATATTTAGCTTTATAAATAATAATTATAATTCTCAAAACAATTATTTCAGTGTATCATTGTTATATTAATCAGAGGGCAGATGATGTCATGGCAAGTCCCTAAGTCCAAGTGACAAATTATAACAAGGAAGAATGAGAATCTTTCTGGCATTTGAAATAGGAGAGAGTCTAATTGCATTTCAGTTTGATGTGTCTAATTTTAGCATTTAAATGAGACTTTAGAACTAGGTAACTAATTCTTCTTGTTTCAGTGTTGACTATAAAAGAAGAAGTAGACTATCACTTTTTGTCAAATGTGTTTTAAAGGAAGCTTGTAGCCTGGTGATATGCAGCATTCTTTTATTCAATGGATGTATTGAAACTTAGCTATAATTACATTATTTTCTTTGGGAATTTAGTAATCTTTTTACAAATACATTTGTTCTAATACCATAAGGCAATTGAAATGTACTCTATTTTGGTAGAACAAAGAACCTACAATTTCTTTGTCTTTCTATTATTGTTTTGAGCCATCTTGATCCATTTTTATAGACACACTTTGTCTTCTACCCCCTTCCTTTAATATATTAAATTCTTCCTGTCAGAATTCCCTCTCCTTCTCCCTGTCCCTGTCCTTCTTCCCCTCCCTCCCTCTCTCTCTCCCTCTCTCCTTCCTTCCCTCCCTGTCTCTCTCTCTCTCTCTCTCTCTCTCTCTCTCTCTCTCTCCCCACAGAATTCTCAAACACACTTCTTCATCCTTTTATATTCTATACAGTTAAAATTTCATTAGTATAAAGCTGATTGAGGAACCTACATTCTTCCAATGTAGGACAATGTCTTTACAACTTAGAAGAATGGATAGTTGCTAAGAGGACAAATATCTAGTTAACTTCTCATTTACTAAAGAAGCATATGCTTTTGAACTTATTGGACAAAAATTTTTAGATTAGAAAGTAAATATATAACAGTATCACTTTCTTTCTTCACCAAGACAAATATCCCTTCCAAGGACATTATCATATTTTCTCTATTAGTCCTACCCAACCTGTCCTGAGGTACCTAGATACTAAAATTTTCTTTCACTATAGTGTGAAGTGATGCCCATAGATGTACATTTTCAAAAAAAAAAAAAAAAAAAAAAAGGTTTATTTCATTGAGAAAACTTTTATGAAACTAAACCAACCCCGAATGTCCCATGGCCCATTGAAAAAAACATGTTCCTCCATGTAAATTTATTTCAGGAGCATCCTTTCTCCCAGTATGGGGGTATACTACCCCAAATTCTAGTACTACAGTCCTAGATCCTTTTTTCTGTTTCCTAATTCCTATTCTTTCAAAGCTTTTTCCCTCTATTCCAAAAAGTCAGTTCATAAAAAAAATTTAATGGTCTGATATGTGCCAGGTGCTCCAAATACTGAGGTCGATTATAGGAATATTTTACCATTCTTTGTGGACTAAATCCATAATTCTTTATGTCTTCCTTCTCTTCTCCCCTTATGCTGCTTCCTATTCAGCTGTCTTTCCTATTAAAAAAATATTGATTCACCTTCATGATTTATTTTCCTATTAATGATTGAAAAAGACCCAATTATTCTCTAGTTTTAATGCACATTACTTTTATTTTTCTTGGACTATGGGGGACCAAAGATAGAAATTACTTCAGAGGCCCTAGTATTCAATCCCAAGTGAAAGCAAGTTGAAATAAAAATGTTTAGACTCATTTAATATTCTCCTTTATACATTCTATTCCCCACCAAACTAGAGTCTCAGTTGTTCTTTGAACCCCAAAATACATTTTCCCCTCTACCAAGTAACTGATTATGTATACATAAAACTAATTTTATATATATATGTATGTATGTATACATATATATATAAACTATCTACAAAAGTGGTTATCTATATATTATATATATGATTATTTATATTAAATATAATTGATTATGTATATATATTATCAGTTACTTGATTATTGAATTTAGATGAAATTCATCTTTGAAGGTTATGTGTCATAATGAATAAATGGATTGACCATTAAATGTCAAAGAACAGATCATGTAATCTACCACCTTCAGAATTTTAGAATTGAGGAAATGAATCTCATAAAGTTAATGCGATTTTCCAAGGATCATATATCTAGTAACGGTTTTTTCACTTCACCATTTTGGGTGGAATGGAGCATGGTACGGCGGAAGGTTAATAGTTTTGAAGAAAAAATTTAATCTAATGTTAATTCTGTCTCTACTACTTATCTCTTGTATAACCAGGTCAAATCATTTGTCCTTTTTGGGTCTCAGTTTCTTCATCTGTAAATGGGATTTAACTAGTTCATTCCTGAAATGCCATATATATATATATATATATATATTCTGTAATCTTACTTTTGTCAAATATTTCTGAAAATGATAATTCAAAAAAGTCAGTTAACTAGAATATTTATTGAGTATGTATTCTTGTGTTATTGGAATTGTTTGTAAGTGTAAAGCTAGGTGACCTCACTGACAAGCATGCTGTACTTGAATAAGGAAAACCTGAGTTCTTAGCCCACCTCAGTTAAACTTGCTAGCTGTGTAACATTGAGTAAGTCACTTAACTTCTCTTAGGCTTAATTTTCTTATTTATAAAATAGGATAATAATAATAATATTTACCTCTCCGGGTAGTTGAGAATCAAATAAGATAACATGTAGTGCTTCAAAAACCTTAAAAGTATTTATTATTTATATTATTACTATTTTAAGTGCAAAGTGAAGGACTAGGGAGGATAGAAAAACTTAAGACTTGAGCTCTGTTTTTGAGCAATTTACCATCCTGGAAAAAAGGCAAAAAGAAGCAATTCAAGAACTTTATAAGCAACATTGAATTGAATTGATAATATTACCTCCTCTCTCCTCTTAAAATTCTATCTCAGTATAATGCATATTTTAGGAATCAGTTGTTGAATTAATATGAAAAGGTCTAAGCCATGGGTTGACATTGTAAATGCGATAAACTTGAGAATATGGGAGAGACTAATGGAATTCATATGGCACATAGGAGGTGACATGAGTTTTTAGAGAGGTTTACTTAAGCTATTGAGATGAATCCAGCATCATGTGTAGTTGCCATAAATGTAAGAGATCTTCAATGTGTTTTGCTATACTTATTTGGTAGTGAATGAAATGTTTTCATGTTCAGTCCCCATAATGATCTTTGGGTTTTTTCTCAGATCTTTGGAGTGAGGAGCATCATATGTTATTGTACTTAACCAGCACAATAATACATAGTACATGGTGTAAAATTGTTGAGTAGATCACATTTCAGAATGTATTTTGACTGCACTGATATGCTTGGATTATTTTTTAAATTACCTTTGTTATTGGTGTTATTTCGAACTTGGCAAAAATTGATATACATGAGCATTTCCATATACTTGCCTGTGAAACCATGAATCCCCCTTATCCATAGATTGGATTTCTTTTCAAATGTAGATGATTTGAGCACATTTATTTAAAATCTGTCCTGCCCCTTGTTTGTCTATTTCTGACTCTCTTTTATCTTTCTTATGTGCACTTTAAATTCTATGCTGTTGTTCAGCCATTTCAGTTATATCTGACTCTTTGTGACTCCATTTGTAGTTTCCTTGGCAAGGATACTAAAATGGTTTGCCATTTTCTTCTCCAGCTCATTTTACACTTGAATAAAGTGAAGCAAACAGGATTAAGTGAGTTGTCCAAGGTCACACAGTTAGAACATGTCTAATGCCCAGTTTGAACTCCTGACTCCAGGCATGACACTTTACCTATATTGCTCTTTAGCTGCCCTTTAAATACTAAAATGACTATTTTTTGGTACCAATATTCCTCTATTATTTACTTTATCCCCTTCGCCAATTGGGGAAACAGATCAAATAAGAACATTCAAGCAAAAAAAAAAAGTATATATTTCAATCTCTGCCTTGAGACCCCCATCTCTGTGTCAGGTGGTAGGTAGCATGCTTATATTTATTTCTCTGAAGCTATGGTTAGACATAGCAGTGATCAGAATTCTTATGTCTTTAAAATTTGTTTTTCTTTATAATGTTGTAGTTATTATAAAATTATTCTCCTGAACTGATTCAGTTTACTGTCAGCTCATAAATGTATACAAATACTCTTGTGAATCTTTCCCTTTCTTCATTTCTTATGGATCAGTAATATTCCATTACTTTTATACATCATCATTTTTTATCCATTAGCCATTTTGTGCTTAATTTCTTGTTTAAAAAATTCTGCTAGAAATGATTTGCACGTATTGATCTTTTTTCTTCTTTCTCTGATTTCTTTAACATATAATCCTAGGAGTAGAATTGTAAGATGAAAGGTCATATATAGGTGATTGATGTTTGATGTATAATTCCAAATTTCCTTCCAAGATTGTTGAACCATTTCATAGCTCCATTAACAGTACATTAATGTGTTAACCCTAGGAATAATAATTTTACTTTTTTGTAAAATAATTTTTCTAATATGTGTGATATAGACCATTGAATTGTTTTAAATTGTATTTATTGTTGATTTAAAACATTTTGTCATAAGGCTGCTTATCTCTTGGATTTCTTCCTTTAAAAACTGCTTGTTCATATAGAGTCAGCTTTCAATATTTGCATTTTGGCTTTTGTGTCTTAAAGCATTCACTCATTTTTATTCTCATGTAGGTAGCTGCACATATTTAAGGTATGGTCAGTAGAGAAAAAAAATAAAAGAAATAATGTGCTTAAGTTTGTGGAATGGCTGGTATCCTACTACTACTAGACATTTCTTTGGTCTTGTTTATCCTACTATTGTTAAGTAAAGTATTCTCCATGCATTTCTTGCATATTTTTGTTTTATGCCTTTAAAACTCAATTTTTTGGTATTGCAATTAGGCCCATTGTGATAGGCTAATCTTTGACCTCTAAACAAAGTCAATGATGTACCTTTGTATAAAAATAAAGATGTTAGATAAATTTTGTGCCAGAATGTCTGTAACTTCTCTTGGCTATCAATTATATCTAAAAAAGAGAAAATACTAGTTATGACATTATACATTTCTTGTGTTATAAAAAGTGAATATTTTCTGAAATCAGTGTTGTTGTTGTTTTTTTTTAATTGAGATAGTAAGCACAAAAGTCACAGAATTCTAGGGAATTATTAGCAAGAAAAAGTGTTTTGCATGTTACTAGTTCTATTTCATGTACTGTATTAATTTTTTCCAAATTTTTCCATTAATTTTTCCATATTTATGATTTTAGAAATAGTGCATATTATCATAATATTTTGTTATAAACAATTGCATGCAGAAAAGTCTATTTTCAGCAATCTCTAGTGAAAGGTTAAAGTTTTTCATGGTCATGGAAACCTAATCCCTTATTTTCCATGGGTTTAGTATATCAACATTCACAGTTTTTTACTTTCATGTCATTTTTTAGGAATGTTAACTCCACAAAAGTGAGGTTTGATTGTTTTCTTGGGAAATGGCTTTTATTATATTTTCAGATCAATTCTTTAATGTCTTGGATATCAGACCTTTATCAGAGAAACTTGTTGCAGACTTTTTTTTTCCAGTTTACTTTCTAATTTTAGCTGGATTGGTCTTTCCCCTCCAAAATGTATATAATAAAAATTGTCCATTCCTTCTGTTATCTTTTCTGTCTCTTGTTTGGTCATGTTTGGTCTTTCCCTATCAG
Source organism: Sminthopsis crassicaudata (assembly GCF_048593235.1). Classification (NCBI taxonomy): domain Eukaryota; kingdom Metazoa; phylum Chordata; class Mammalia; order Dasyuromorphia; family Dasyuridae; genus Sminthopsis; species Sminthopsis crassicaudata. Next base: position 560,712,627 of record NC_133619.1, read on the forward strand.
TATCAAAAGGTACCTCCCATAATTTGTAATATACATGTTATACATCTATCTGTAGATTATTGTGATATGTGATACAAGGTGTTGGCTTAAACCTCATAGACAAACCACCATTTATTGCACAAATCCCATCTAACAAACCCTCTCAATTAGAGATCATCCAATCTTGAAGGAATATTCTGGCATACTCACTACATACTATAACATTTTTAGACAAATTTGTTGTTAGGAAATTCTCCTTATGCTGAGGTAATATCAAACCTCTGTAAGAAATTATTGTTAGTAACTAACATCTTGGAGATATTCAGATTTCCTGGTTTTTTCCTAAATTTTTCCTTTTTGAAAAGTTCCTTTTCCTTAAAGGATATGACTACTAATGAGATTGCATTGATTCTGCTCATCTTGGTCAGACTCCACCCAATCCTGCAAGAAATTTAATCTAGGATGGGGAAATCCATTGTGCTTTACTCAGATTTAGGTGGAGACAGATCCTTTTGTCTAGTTAGCCAAGATTGGGGATGGTCTGAGTATTGATAATTTCTCTGTCCTGGGATCAGTCTCAGCCTTCCCCCTCCCCCTTCCCCCCCAGCATTGAAAAAGATATACATTCTTTGAACTGATAAAGTAAAGCTAAAAGTGGTCTGGTACAGAGATACTTTCCCTATGCAAGAGATATTTTGCCCTTCATTTTAATATTGCCTATCTCTAATCATGTTAACCCATTATACTTTATTGCTATTTGATGGGCCACTTAAGGGTTTTGAAGGGTATATAAACTGTGAGTCCACCACTATAATTGTCTTTAGGAGAAATACCCAAATGACTATTCTTTTATTAATAACCTGCTGGTCATGTTAACAACATGATTAAATCATCAGGAAACCATGTCTCTCAAACCTTTTTAAACATCACACCTCTAGTGATTTCTATATCCCTTTACATCATCTGAAATTTTGATTAAGTATGTATGTTCTCATACAGGTCAATGATGAAAAAAAAAAAAAAAATGTTGAAACAAAACCAGATTCTTGCAAATATTCCAAAAGCAGTCACATTGTGGATTGGTGTCTTTTACCATTAGTTTCAATTTTCAAAATTCCGAATTTCTTATATGCAAAAAAACTCCCTTGGAATTCAGTAGGGACTTCATTTGGAAAAGTGGGACCCTGGGTAAAATGGAAAACACTGAGGCACTGACAGATCTTCAAGAAAAGAGATACTATATATTCTTTGACATTCCTTCCATCTCTGACTTGGTGGTAAAAGAAATATCAAAGCAGTGGATACATATGCGCTGACTGAGAATTTCATTTTCACTGGCAGTTTGCCCCCAAAGCACCAGAAGATCTGTTGAATTTTAAGTCAGTTTGTTCTTCCAGTATCATCTGTAAATACTGTTGGGATGACCTAACTTGGTTGGGCCTCATGTCAGGTTCTCTATGGGCTCATTTTTTCCTTTCACTTCTGATATTTAGCTTGTGAAGCAATATTGCTCGTTATCCTTCTGTCCTCTCTGAAGCTTTTTAAATTAAATTTTGTTTTATTCTTGTCATATTTTAAGATAATATGATAGTATTTATACTATGGATTATACTAAAACAGTTTTATGTATGGAAAGCTCATTATAATTTAAAATTAGTTATTGCTTGTCAGACATATGGATTCTACTTTTAAAAAATAAAAACAAATGCCCTTTAAAATGATGCAACAATATATGAATAAAGTTATATTGTGAATATACTGTGAATTATTAAATAACAAGGTATAACAATTGAATGATGAGGGAATTCTCTAATTTTTCATTTATTACAGCTTTGTAACACCAAGAAGATTGATTAGAGAGCAGTTTAGCACTGCCATCTTGGATTTCTATCTTATTGCAGCACCCTGCCCATCACATTGTACTCTGTAAAACTTTCTGTCAGAGCAGTTATGGCTGAAATTCAGAAATCTACTAATTCTAAATTGAAGAAGATCGAAACACAAGAGAAAAAAATCATTGTCTTCAAAAGAAACATTTGGATATAAAAAATCTGTCCTGTTAATATGCACATTCCACAAATATTATCTTTATTCCTTTTAGCTGTTTCACTCAAGTTGTATCAAAGAGGTTAAATAAAATTTAAATGACTGTGCTGCCCCTTTCAAACTCAAAAGAAAACCTAAGAACAGACAACAAATGAAAGTCCTGTTGTACTATCTCCCCATCTTCCTTTCTGGCTAGTTTGGTTCTGGAGCATCAAAAGAGCTTGCATGATGGGGAAAAAAGAACCTGAATAGAATTACAGTCTAGCTGTAGGTAAAATGCAAAACTGTACCAAGATCATAGCAAGCTGGAATTGCAATTAATCACAATAACTTTTCTTGTTCAAATATTTTTAATTATTGGAATGTCATTTTAAAATATGCAAATTAAAAAAGTTTGAAATCTATTTTTAAAGAATTGAAAAAGAAATATAAAAGGAAAGAGTCAACTATAGAAGGGCTCTTTTGATAGAATGATTATTCAGAAATTCAAATAATATAGGCTCAAACTTTTTTTTGGCAGGACCTATAAAAGAACTTATTAATAAATCAATGACCATCAAGGATGTCAGCTTGGAAGGAGGTTCCTACCTCTTTTCTGGGCTATAAAGATCTTTACTTGGTACTGTATTGTTTTAAAAAATTTATCAGTGACTTGAATAAAGGCATTAAATCATATGATTATAAGATTTGAGATATCATATGTTGGATATATAATTGAAATTTTAAAATATCTCAACAGGTTCTTATTTTGGACAGAACCCAATTAGAAGAATTAAGTAAAGTGACATTTTTCATTTGGGTTTAGAAAATCAATTTCATAAATATGAGTGAGGTGAATTATAGTATATGGTGTGGTCCTGGGAGTTTTGTTAGAATGACCTTAATATATTTAAATTTTTGTATATCATTGCAAACAAAAATAATTGGACCTTAGACTGTATCAAAAGCAACAAACATCATGATGGACTTGGAAACTCTTGTACCCTAAGCTGAGTGAAAAAATATTGGTAAGCTAGAGAACAGCTAGAGAGTGGAAAAAAACCCTGAAGATCATGCTATAGGAATGATATTTTTAGAAATAGAATATTTCACCTGTAGAAATGACATCTTAGAGGACCATGATAATTGTTTTCAAGTATTTGAAAAACTAACATATGCAAAAAAATGGATTTGATTTGTTTTACCTGGCTATAGAGTAGACAACAAGGACCAATAGTTGTCCATTATATTAAAGCAGGTTCAGGCTTGATGTAACAAGAAGCTTACTTATGCATTACTAGTTATGTGAAAGGATAGTAAGTTGTCTTGGAAGATTGTAGGTTTTGGCTCACTCTTTGAGCAAAGACTAAATGAACAATTGTCACATAGGGTCTTTGGAGAGGTCTTTTGTTCAGTATAGGTTTCCAGAATAACTTGGCACTGAGTTGGCAAATATGGACATTATAATATGATTAGTATTTCTTTCAGAAGCAAAATTATGTCAAAACAATAATAATAATTAATCCTTAAAAATTCATGAATTTTTTGATTTTTATAGAACTTATAATGTAAAGAAGCATTTACATATGTCTCAACAACTCATTATCAAATTTGGGTCTGTGTTACAGGATGGATTGCAAAACCCACCAATGAAATTAGTAGCATAATTCCCCGGCGAAGTATGAAGAAGGCATTTCTCGATGAACTGAAAGCTGAAAACATCAAAGCATTTTTATAGTAAGCATGTTTTTGAAAATTAAGATTTAGCTTGTTATTGGTTGGAATAGCTGTTCTTTCTAGAAATGTTCCTATCTGGAATTACCTATTCAGGAAGAAGTTTGACATTTAAAGGACTGCATTCATGTTGAATTATCTAAACTATTAGCTGTACTTCACAATTTTTACCTTTCTGTGCTTCTTGTTAAGACCAATGGGGCAAAATGTGATAATGGGCTAAAACAAAGTGGCAATAAGAATGGGAGAGAAGGAAGGGAGGTGGAGATACTTAGTCACAAAAAAATAGAAACTTGTTCAGTATGATGAAATGTAAAGAATTCTGGATTTGGAGTTGGAGGATCTTGTAGAGTACAGGCTAACTCCCTGGAGGGACTCAAGGTCAGCCAGTCAGGATAAATCAAAGTCCTTGGTCTTTAGAGGGAGAGTGAAGGAGGCAGACAAGCTGCCACTCGATTTGCCAAAGATGTATCCTGGATTCTGGAGTCTGGAGTCTCTAGCCTCTCTCCTCATCTTGTCATCAAGTGCCTCTCACTTCTCTCCCTCCAATCCTTGCCTATGATTATCTTACTATCAAAGATTCAGCAAGCACCAATGGTGAGGAGAGCCACCATCCAAATATATGCTAATAGAACCATTGCCTCACATAGAATAGGTAGCCTTAAGTACTCTCTTGTCTGATTCAGAGTTTCAGCCCTCTACAGGATCTGGATTTGAATTCCTGTTCTTTGATTTATTATGTACTTCATTTTGAACAATTTGTTTAGCTTTTCTCGCCTTCAGATTCCTTTTCTGTAACGTGTTACTTACCCTCAAAATTCTGTTTTAAAATCTCTGATAATTTTGGTATTTTGAAAATTAGTACATATAACATTCTTATTGTAAATATTACCTTCCTTTTATAGATTAGCAAGTTAAAAGGTTTTTTGTTTGTGTTTGTTTTAATGATAAATCCAAATGCTTAAAATCACTTGCAGACTAGGTATCTAATCTGAAAGATTCTTGACTCTATCAGTTTTTAACTCTCAATTATAATAATAATAATTTTAAAATTTGAAACAAAGTATTAAATAGGGTAAATAATACATTTTAAAATAATAATACAAATAATACCATCTGTATGTTGTATAAAAGTTTGCAAAATACTCTACAATGTAAAGCAGATCCAGGAAAACAATATATAGAACTACACTTGTGTAAATGGAAAGAAAAATAGTAATAAAACAATTAAAACTGGAAAATATGAGAAATAAGTTTGGTCTAAAAGAAGAAATGCAAGAAGAAACTTCACTGCTTTCAGAAATTGAGAATAACAGGTGTGTCTTATTGCCTATAATACTAGATTTTGTTGATGTGTTAATTGGTTTTGTTGAATGTTCTTCTCTTACAATTTTTTATTTTGTTTTCAGAAATAGATCTCTAGAATAAGAGAAGGGGAGACACAGTAAAGAATCTAGATGATATAATTTAGCCAGAGACTCAATCGTCAGAAAAAACTTTAGCTACTGGGCTGAGATGGCTGATTTTTTAAAAGGCAACTTCTTGCTGATTGATTGGAGAAAGGCTAAAATTTATTGGAAGATAGCTGAATTCCAAGTATTGCTCTTTAATGTCAGCTACATTTTGAAAGAAGATTATTAATTATTATTTATTATTATTATGGATTATTAATAAGTCTCTGGCTTTTCCCTGCTATACTCTCTGATTTGAGAAGAAAAAGCAAAAGAAAAAGAGTTTTTTTTTTATTATAAGTATAGGTTTAAAATTATTACTATTATAATTGAGAGTTATAAATTGATACAGAGTCAAGATAGACAAAGTTGAGTAAGATAATGGTAGAAAATATCTGAAGGATGTGATTTAAGGAAAAAGGAAGATGAAACCCTTTTGACTTCAGTTATTTCCATTGAAATTTAAGGTGAAGTGGGGCAGCTAGGTGGCGCAGTGGATAGAGTACCAGCCCTGAATTCAGGAGGACCTGAGTTCAAATGTGTTCTCAGACACTTAACATTTCCTAGCTGTGTGAACCTGGGCAAGTCACTTAACCCCAGCTTCAGAGAAAAAAAAAAAGAAAGAAATAAAGAAAGAAATTTAAGGTGAAGTTCTGGACAGATATCTAGGGAGAGGAAAAACATGAGAGATTTAAGGAGGAATTAAAAAGTTTGAAATACCTTCTGTGGTGAAATGGCATAGTAAATGAATTAGGGAGGCATAAAAGCATTGCCTTGCCTAAATGAAAACCCAATTGAAATTAAATAAAATTGTTCATTTTAAGTAATAATTAAAATGATAAAATAATTAATTTGCTCCAACTCCATTTAGTAACTATGTGAATAAGACTGAAGATAGTAATTGGTGAGATTAATAGAAGATTTGGTATTGGCAAGAAATGAGAGGATAAGGGGGGAAATGGTTTGAACTAAGAAAACAAAAAAGGTAAGGGAAGATAGTGTAGACCATACAGATGATTTGGGGAATAATTGACTGGTAGATTAGAGAGCTTAGTGTGAATGTCAAATAAGCCTGAGGGTTGAAAAGTGGAGGAAAAAAATACAATGATAAAATATTATAATCAGATAAAAGAATTTCAAAATTCATGATCTTGAAAGTGGGAAGCTTGAGAGTGATGGCAAGATTTAGGTATGATCATTTCTGTACTTGGCAGATGATGGGGTAGAAAAGGAACTATTTGGAATATAATAAATTGAGAAACTGGACATTAGAATATTTGAGGGAATATTAAATCTAATATAAGGACAAGAATTAGGGTGAAGAGAAAGACTGAGGCATGCCCTGATCTCAATTAAAGAGGGGGAAAACTGTTTTTCTTGAACATTTTCATTTGCCTTTGGATTGGGGAAGACATGTAGAACACCAAGACTGGCCTTTATAAAGCATTAGTCAAATAGTAATCTTTGATAAACTTTGTATTATAAATCATTCTCAGCTGAATCTGTATAAATGTGTTTGAAAACAATTGTGATTCTCTCCTATATTTGGGACTGTGTTAGTTCATCCCCTCTTGGTTAGTTTGAGACCATTTCCTATATGTTACTGATGATGCAAGTGAAAAACAAAACAAAACAAAACAAAACAATATATATATATATATATATATATATATATATATATATATATACCTCCCAGTCAACTGGAGAACTATTTTGAACTGGGGACATAGATAAAGTGTTCAAAGTGCATACAGGCCAGTTTTCCAAGGATGGATAGGATATTACAAAAACTGGGGCAGAGAGGGATTTGGCTAGTAAGGATAGGTTTTTGCACACTTATTGTGTACTTGAATGATAGAATTACTAAAAGGATTTTTAGGCATGCCCAGACATTCTATAACTGACCCTTCTCTGCTAACCCTGTGGTACAGAACAGTCCCATAAGCTCATGGAGTTATAACTGGGCTGCATCAGAAGGCATTAATCAGCAAATGATTCATTTCATTTGGCTATAAGCTTAATGGAATGAATACTATGTAGAAATTGCAGTAACTTAGTCTATTGTCCTTGAGAAGAAAGGTAGTGTTCTTCCAAAAATGAAATATATATAGTTGGCACTTCTCTAACTATATCTTTGAATTATTTATCCCCTTGTAAAAAGAACTGGGGTACTATTTACAGATATTTAATAGTAGGAAGAATACACTGGAGTGGGAGTTTGAGCTGAAAATATTAAAGAAAATTGCTCTAATTACTTAGGGGCATTCCTGGAACCCTAATAAGGGAAGTAATCTTTGTTACACTAGGAGAATGGAGTGCAGAACAATTGCTACTTAATTATACCTTGTAATTAGTTTTTACTTATTGATATTAATATTAATATTAATGTGTATCTGAAAAAGAAATCCCACACTTGGTAAGAGAAGAAAAAACACATATGAACTACAATTCCAATGTTGAGATTGCCCCTTAGTCGAGATTATTAGGGAACAATGCACTATTGATTATTCTTCCCATTTTCTGGACATGATCTAAATTTAAAAGTTTCAGGTTCACTGCTTTACAGCAATTCTTGCAATTTTGTGGCTGAAACTTATTAGGAGAAGGGCCCCTTCATTTCTTTTTTGCTTCACATGGCCAAAAATTTAGGTTTGTAGTATGTGATTTCTGTAATACTATTCTCAAGAAAAGGGAAGAGTACATAGTCTAAGCTTTCCAACTAAAATACAATTAATAGCTAGAAAAACCTTTCAGGTCTCAAGGTGAGACATAGGGGAAACATTATACTACAGATGCTGCTAGTGACAATTAAAAGTTTGTAGAAAGCTACTAACGATCATAAGGATTAATTTACAAAGGCAGTATGTCATAGTAGATAGTAAACTAGCCTCAGAGTTAAAAGCAAAAGTTGAAGACGTGTTTCCTGGGTTTTGTGACTCTGGGCAATTTACTTCTCACTCTCCCAAGCAACACTCTAGTATTGAAAATTGCAGAATAGTTGCATATCTGCATTGGTGGAATAAATTTTCTCATTGGCAATTCCTTAAAGGACTGAAACCATAGATCTAGGCTTAAAAATAATAATAATAATATCTAGATTCAACTAGGTGATGCAGTGTATTCAACAGTAGTACTGGAGTCAAAAGGAACTGAATTCAAATGCAACTTCAGACATTTTCTAGCTATGTACCTCTCAATAAGTCACTTAACTCCAATTGCTTCTTCACCCCACCAAAAAAAAAAACAAAAAAAAAAAAAAAAAACAAAAAACCTCTTCTGGACTGGGTTATGAGTAATTGACTTTTTTCCCCAAATATATTAATAAAATGCTTTTTCTGCTCTAATTCTATTGTTGATCCCACCAAGCAATCACCCAGGGAAACAGGGTTATATTTGATTCCTTCCTTTACTTGCTCTCTTATATATATGAAGTTCTACTGATTTTACTTCTGTAATATACTCTTCCATCTGTCCCCTGTTTTCTAACCTACTATGACTATTTAAATAGATGTACTTATTTCCATTTACCATTTACATAGCCTCCTAACTGGTCTTTACACAGCCTCCTGACTGGTCTTTACACTTACTTTTTTCCCTATTCCAATTTATTCTTCATATCACTGTTACATTTTCTTCGTGATATATGGATCCAATAATCACTTCTCTAATCAAAGCCCATGTATGACATTCTGCTTCAAATGAATTAAAGTGCAGTTTCCTTAGACTGTCATTCAAAGTTCTGCACTAGAATTAGCATGTGCATTATTAACATGTAAATTGGCATATTTTAAATATCAAACTGTTACCCTCCATTTTTTGTGCTCCATCCAAACTGGATTATTTTATGTAATGTGCTCTCTTGGCAGTTACAATTACTAGTCTGTCCTAGACCCCCCCAGAGTACCTTTGACCACTGTCCTTTGCAGTGTGAACTCTACCCGGCTCGCCTCTTCTGAGGCCTTCAAAGGTCTCTGGCCACAATTTCTTGAATCTGTAGCTTAATAACCGGTAGCGCACTCAAGAACAGCCACGTGTAATCTTAAAAGCCTTTATTATACCTACTCACATAATGCCCTAACTGATGCCCTGACTTGTTGGTTCCCTAGTGAACACCTGGTCAGAAGACCCACGGGTTCATTACCAAAATCCTTACCTCTTTTGGCTATCCATCTTGTCTTGGCCACCCAGGGTAGGAAGCCAGGGTGAAGAGCGCCAGGTTAAAGAGAGCGACTGCTGCCTGCAGTGGGCTTACATAGCGCCTATGAGGTCACACACACAGCCAATCAGCGAGAGAGTCACCCATTATGAAGCTATCTCAAAATGGACAGGATCCCACCTACAAGGCAGTCCTAATATCCATAAAAATTACTTCCGGACCACTCAATCTCCCGATGCACTGTGGCGCCTATTTAAAGGGCTCTTACAATTTTATTTTCCCTCATATATATGATATTGAAATCTATCTATGCCTACATTTCTATAAGTAAAACTTTTGTGTTTTTGCTTAATATGTTATCTGATTTTGGAACCCAAGAAGCAGAAACACCATTGCGTACTAATGTTTGGTGTACTCATGATCTATAGTACATACATATGACAAAGCTAGAATTGCTGTTTATTCCATTCTTCTACATTTGGTACCCAAAGTCTCAGGTGTCTGAGACTTTATTATGCATATCATAAGAAAGTATTTTATTAAAAATGAAATAGTAAATATGATAGTTTCTAGAATCCAACCCAAAACTGAAGGCTGGATCTGAATGTTTAAAGCAATTAAGGCCACCACTGTATCATATTTGAGAAAGGAAAAGGATTTGAAGTTGTATTTTGTTTTGTTTTCTTCAAATTTGTTGTCTGGGTTTAGCAACCATTAGGTACCTTCTGAATATATTCTTTATATAGGTCATTGAAAGTTTATTTGAAGAGTGAAAGAGCATGATTAGTCTTGAACATTAAGAAGATTAATCTAAGGAAAGAAAAAAAAGAGAAAAAGAAGAAATTTACATGATAAATTTGTAATATATGTAAAAGAAATGACAGATTTATAGTTTTATGTGTAATCATCTTTTTAAATTATTTTTGTGGAAATGTTTTTCTTCCACAAATTAAAAATAAAACAAATTTTAAAAAGATTAATCTGGGATCAATTTATGGGATTATTGCAGGGAGCTATTGAAGGCAAAAAAGTTTGTATAAACATACATATATCACTTCCCCACAACTCTGCAAGGTTATGAGCTCCATTGCACAAATGAGGAAATTGATTGCCAGAGAATTTGTGTCATTCACATAGTAAAATTAGAATTAGGAAACCTAAATCTTCTAACTCCTTAATCCAATTCAGATTCTGCCTATCCCAGATTTTCTCTCTTCCTCACTTTTCCCCTAACTTGCTATAGAAATCAAGAAATGTTTCCAGAAAATGAGGAATCTAATGGGAAAAATTCACTACTCTATATATGATGAAAGATTCCATTTGACAGTAATTATAATACCTCAGCCATATGGGACAAATTAAGTATTGCAAAGTATTTTTACATTTTTTTGTATTATACTGAATTAAAAATAAAGATAATTTGAAATCAAACATTTTTAACCATTGTCTATTTTTCTCAACTAGTAATTTTACACGCATCCCACATCTGGCAGGAACGGAACAAAACTCGGACCTTGCAAAACAAATCCAATCCCAATGGAAGGAATTTGGCCTTGACTCAGTTGAACTTACTCACTATGATGTCCTCTTGTCTTATCCCAATGAGAGTAATCCCAACTATATCTCCATCATTGATGAAGATGGAAATGAGGTAAGGGAAACTGGGTGTTTTGGGATACAGTAGAAGAAATCCTAAATGAAGATTGACAAAGCCTATCCATATTGACCTTTGTGTATAACAACTTTATTAGTGAGCTTATTGTTTAGTAATTTTAGCTTTACCTTTATCTTGCCATGACCCAGAAATATACTACTTCTATGTTTAAGAACTCTGAAATTCCTTTGATCACAATAAATTGGTGTTATGCCTCTCTTCCTGTCTCCCCATATCAAATCCTAACTCTGCCCCCAGACCATTACCCATGCAGTTGCCACTTTCCCCTCTTTTCCTCTTCTCAACTTCTTGGTGAACCAGTTTAACTCTACACTTTCTCTCTCTCTCCTTACTTAGTACTCATAAACTGATAATTTTTCTTCCATCTTCATAAAACCTTCACTCGATCCTTCCATTTGCCATTATCATTTCATATCCTCATCATCCCTAGTAACTATCATCTATCTTTTTGGGCTAAATCTCTTGGGGAAAAAAAAAATCTGGAATTGGTGCTTCTATTATCTTTCCTCCTCTATTTTCAGTTCTTTATAGTCCAGTTTCTGGGATAGTCGGTGAAAATGCAAAGATAGATTATCTTCTAGGAAGGAAGATTGAGGAGGTTAGTGCAAATGGATTGAAGGGCATGGGATTTGGAAGTAGAGTGAAGTGTAAGAAGACAAGAAAGGTTTGAGGGGCCAGATTTTTAATGGCTTTAAATTTCAGAGAACTTTGTATTTAATCTTAGAAATAATAGAGGAACACTGGCATTGGCTGAATGGAAGGGGGTAATACGGTCAGACTTATGCTTTAGAAAAATCACATTAGGGGAGCAGCTAGTTGGTGTAGTAGATAGAGCACCTTAAATCAGGAATTAAAATTTTCAAAAAGCAGTAAATTAAGAATGATTATTGATCAGGAGAAATACTAGGGTTGGATATAGGGATCTGTGGATCATCTTCACAGAGATGTGAACTCATGAGTGCTATTGTAATCATGAAATAAGATAATATAGAGCAAAGGGAAAAAAGGGTAGAGATAGAGTACTGAGAAATGTGCCTAGTTAATGAGTGTAACATGAGCAGCTTAGGAATGAAAAGGAATAGCTAAAAGGAAGAAATAAATAAAGAGAAAGCAAAGTTTGAAGAGAGAGCAGAATTATGAAGAGATAGGAAGGATAACATATCTAGAAGAACATTATTGGCAATATTAAGTACTACAGAGGTAAAGAAGGAAAAGAATTGAGAAAAAGCTATTTGAGCAGTTCATGTCATAACATTCTGAAGACCAGTCTTAGTGAAATAATTTCTTTTGGAACCTATGAAAAAAATGTTGCCTGTGATAATAAGGAGCCCACATATATACAGGCAAACATAAACACAACTAGGAGAATATATGCACACACAGAGAGACAAAGATAGATATACAGAAAGAGAACAGAAATAAACAATTCACTTAAGAAATGTTCTTTATGGATTCATGGAATGTTAAGAATAGAAAGTAAAGTACAAGGTAAGGAAATAGAGATCCAGAGAATGAACTAACTTGGATAAAATAAATGGAAGCCAGATCCCAGTGTATAAAAGTGAATGAAAAAAGAGTAAGTGGAGATAATTAGTGTTGACTAAATTTGGCCAAGAAAAGAAGAGATCATATGATAGGCAGTGAGGTTAACTAGATCAAGACAATACTTTTTCTGGGCTGAGAGATCTAGGACAACACATTTTTTTTAAAGGATGAGTAAGGATTAAGTCTATAGGCAGCAGAGAAGCATGCAATAGATATAAAGAAATTGAAGATTAGTGATTGAGAGAAGAGAGATGACAGAGGAGTTAATCTGCTGGAGAAGATGGGAGAGGATGGGAACAAGATTAATGTTTTGACATTTGGAGTGTCATAGAAAAGGGCACCTCTTCATCTGACATTGGAGTAAAGTAATCCAGTTGTCTAAATGGTATAGACAAAGAGATGGGGAGAAGAGAAATTTTTCAACAAATGGTTTCAATTTTTCATTAAATCCAAGATGAGGTCTTAGACTGAGGTGATGGAAGAAGGATACCTTAAGAGATTTAAAGAGAAATGAGAAAGTTTGGAATAGCTGCCATAGAGTGTGGGATAGCTAATTAATTAAAAGGCAAATATTAAAATGTTTGCCTTGTTATAGTAAGGACTCACCTAAGATTAGTTGGTAAAATAAGTTGGTAAAGGACCTATTCAACATTGTTAATATCTGTTTGATGTTATAGAAATGCAGGGAGGGAAAATAGATGTAAATAATCCATGATTGGGTTTTGTCAAGGACTAATCTATAACTATAGGACAAGTAATCAAAAGGATTAGAGACTATAAAATACTGTAGATTGGGTTCATCAAAGGATTAAGATAGGAAAGGGAGGAGGCTGTAGCAAATACAAAGAAGGGTGTTGGTCCTTGTAATATTTTGTGGGTCCACAAAAGACAGAGGAATGTGAAAATGGTGGCCTAATAAAAATGAAAATCAGGGTTAGATTGATTTTCATAGGGAAGTATAGAATGATAAAAAATTATAATCTGATAAAGAAAGTTCAAAGTTCATTCATATGGAAGTAGAACTATTGTGGGTGATGGAAAGATCAGGGATCTATGATCATGTCTATGTGGCTTATGTAGATGGAGAAATGGGTCATAGGACCTACTAGATTGAGGCATTTAAGGAAACATCAATATGTAACATGAGGATAAGAAGAAAAAGATTGATCCAGGCACTGAAATAATTTAGGAAAGAAGAAGATTGTTTTGGGAGTTGGTAGATAAAAGACACCAGTATCTGGGTTATTTTTTTATGATAAAGTAATTTTCCATTACAGTTATATACTACAACACTGAACTATTTCCCCCAATCATTTGTCATATTTTATCATCATAAATAATGATGACTTTGAATGTTTTTGTTCATCTGATTCTTTCCTATCATTGACTTCCTAGGGATATAATGCCTATCGTAAGATATCTGACCAATTTCATAACTTTTTCTTGCATAATAACAAACTGTTTTCTAGAATTATTTGTCCAGTTCCTAAATCCAAGAGCAATTATTTGGCTTCAACCATAATTGAATTTATCTTCTACTACATTTGGTAATTTGAAGAGTATGAGGATGGTAGTTGAAAGTTTTAATTTACCTTTCTCTGATTAATATTAATTAGATAATTTTACATTGATATTTATAGTTTATATCTCTTTTATTGAAAAGTTTGCACATATCCTTTTGGTTTTTATCTTGGTGAATTACTCCAGCAGATTAACTCCTCTATCATCTCTCTTCTCTCAATCACTAATCTTCAATTTCTTCATATCTATTGCATGCTTCTCTGCTGCCTACAGACTTATTCCTTATTCATCCTTTAAAAAAAGTGTTGTCCTAGATCTCTCAGCCCAGAAAAAGTGTATCCACAAAAGTGTAATTGTATCAATTCCTTATAAATTTTGTATAAAAGACTTTTAATAGATATAAGATATAATATTTATTTTAATTTATATATATTCTCATTCTAACTTCACTGATTTTAGTTATGCAAATGTTTTTAAAATTCTATATAAATGAGATTGTTTTTTGATATTATAATCTCTTTATTTTCTATTTATTTATATTTTCATTTCTTAAGAGTTACAAAAGATATAACTTCCCATCCTTCTCTAAGTATGTCATACTATAACTTTTAAAATAATTTGGATTAATTTTCCATTTGAAATTTATAATGTTGTGAAGGTAACAGTAAAATTATGTAGTTTTGGACTTCCGGCCAAGATGGCGGCGTGGAGGCAGACAGCTGCTTGAGCTCCTCGTTTTCTCTCAGAACTTACTTCATGACAAGCCTCTGACTTAATGCTTGACCCAGAAAGAAATCCACAAATTATCACCAAGAGAAGACATCCTTGAAAGTCGCCAGAAAAGGTCTGTGTTTGTTCGGGGGAGGGTCAATCAGACTGGGCGCAGACTGAGGGCAGACAGCCAGAGCAAGACAGGCAGCTCACACAGCTCATACCGGAGGGGGAGGGGAGTGATCTCTGCTGTTTCTGTGAAAGGGCTTTTGCCCCAGTGTGGATGCTCCGTCTTGGCAGCAAGCCAGGAGCGGTGGAGAGGGTGTAAACACCGAAGGTGAAGATTAAAACCCCAGAAAACCAGTGTCTCTCAGAGCCCGGCCACCCCCAACCCCCACCTGGACTGACTCGGTGCATTCTCAGAGCCTCAGAGCACAGACTCAGTATAGTCATTGCTGTTCTGTTAGTGGCTCTCTGCTGCCCTACCCCCAGTCTGTAGAGGAAGCCCATTAATAACATCCAGCCCTATCCCCCACAAAACAGACCAATTGTTTCTCTTGTCAGTTTGTTTTCTTTGATTCCTACTCTGACAAAATGAACAAAAAATTCAAAAGGGCTCTAACCATTGACAGCTTCTGTGTGGAGAGGGAGCAGACTTCAAATGCTGAGGAGACTAGGAACAGAATGTCCCCAGATGTATCCCCTGGGAGGGATATAAGCTGCTCCTCAATACAAAAGAACCTCATAGAGGAAATCAAAAAGGCTCTCACAAGAGAGCTGGAAGACAAATGGGAAAAGGAAAGGGAAGCTTGGCAAGAGAGCCTGGAGAAGTCATCCCATGCATTCAAAGACAGAATGGATAAAGAAATCAAATCATTGAGAAACAAGATTAGTGAGCTGGAAAAGGTAAACAACTCCAAGGAAAACAGGATTAGTGAGCTGGAAAAGGTAAACAACTCCAAGGAAAACAGGATTAGAGAGCTGGAAAAAGAAATCAGCTCTCTAAAAAATAAAATGGATAAAATGGAAAAAAAATTCCATAGAAGATAAAAACTCAATTGGACAATTACAAAGAGATATAAAAAAAGTGAGTGAAGAAAATACATCATTGAAAATTAGACTGGAACAAGTAGAAATGAATGACTCAAGGAGAAACCAAGAGGGAGTCAAGCAAAACTAGAGAAATGAAACAATTGAAAAAACTGTCAAGTATCTTACCAGAAAGACAACAGACCTGGAAAACAGATCCAGGAGAGACAATTTGAGAATAATTGGACTCCCTGAAAAATGGGAGGAAAAAAAGAGCTTGGACACCATTTTCGAGGAAATTATCAAAGAGAACTGCCCAGACGTTTTGGAAATAGAGGGTAAAATAGAAATTGAGAAAATTCATCGATCACCTACTGAAAGGGACCCTAAAATCAAAACGCCAAGAAATATAGTGGCCAAGTTCAAGAACCATCAGACAAAGGAAAAGATATTGGAAGCTGCTAGAAAAAAACAATTCAGATATGCAGGATCCACAATAAGGATAACACAGGATCTAGCAGCGTCCACATTAAAAGAACACAGGGCCTGGAACATGATATTCCGAAAGGCTAAGGAACTTGGTATGCAGCCAAGAATAACTTACCCAGCAAGAATGAGCATCATTTTCCAGGGAAGAAGATGGACATTTAACGAAATAAATGAATTCCATCTATTTTTGATGAAAAAACCAGACCTACATAAAAGGTTTGATCTTCAAATACAGAACTCAAGAGATTTCTAAAAAGGTAAAAAGAAATCTTGAGAACTATACTTCTGCCATAAAAATATGTAAAGAACATATGTACAATTTGTCTTAGAAACTAGAGGTGGAAAAGATATTATATCATAAAAAAGTATAAAGTGGTGGTACTACCGTGTTTCCCCGATAATAAGACCTATCCTGAAAATAAGACACCCACATACTCTTTAATATTCCACTAAAATAAGCCCTCCCCCGAAAATAAGCCCTATCGAACTTACTATGAAAACGGTCATCATGGTGATCCCCTGCGCTATATGCTGCGTAGCGGTACCTTCAGTAAGCAGCGCCGCCCTCCCCTCCCGGGTGAAACGCACATCGCGCTCCGAGCTGCATCCAATCAGAGCTGCAGCAGTGAGCGCGTCATCCTCTTCTTCCCTGGTGATTTGCTTGCTGGCGCTACTGAGAGCAGCGCCGCGGAGTAGAGCTGAGACAGGACCATCTAAAAACTCGGTAAGTTCAGTAAGCGATGGAGAATAAAATAAGCACTCAGGGGGCATGATGGAGGCTAAAAGGGGCATGATGGAGGCTAAAATGGGCATGATGGAGGATAAAAGGGGCATGATGGAGGCTAAAATGGGCATGATGGAGGATAAAAGGGGCATGATGGAGGATAAAATAAGCCCTCCCCTGAAAATAAGCCCTCTGGTGTTTTTTAGTCCCAAAAAAATAATAAGACAGTGTCTTATTATCGGGGAAACACGGTACATCTCATGAAGAGGCAAAGGTAACCTATTATATCTGAGAGAAAGAAAGGAGGGAGATGAACATAGCGTGTATCAATAGACATATTCGATTTATGGTGAAACTTCTTCCACTTCATTGAAAAGTGAAAGGGAAGGAGTAAGCTAAGGGGAAGGGAATACAGTCATTTCGAGGAAAAGGGGTAAAATAAGGGGAGGATCTTTAAGGTGGGGGAGGGATCCTAAAAAGGGAGGGCTGTGAAAAGCAAGTGGTGTTTACCAGTTTAATACTGGATAGGAGGGTAAAAGGGAAGGAAAGGGGAAAAGCATAAGCAGGGGTTAATAGGATGGCAAGCAAAATAGAATTAGTCCTTCTAACTATAAATGTGAATGGGGCAAACTGCCTCATAAAGAGGAAGCAGTTAGCAGACTGGATTAAAAGTCAGAATCCTACTATATGTTGTTTACAGGAAACACACCTGAAACAGGATGAGACATTCAAACTAAAAGTAAAAGGGTGGAGCAGAATCTATTATGCTTCAGGCAAAACCAAAAAAGCAGGAGTAGCCATCCTCATCTCAAATCAAGCAAAAACAAAAATTGATCTAATTAAAAGAGATAAGGAAGGGCATTATATCCTGCTAAAGGGAAGCATCAATAGTGAAGCAGTATCAATATTAAACTTGTATGCACCAAGTGGTGCAGCATCTAAATTCTTAAAAGAGAAATTAAGAGAGCTGCAAGAGGAAATAGATAGCAAAACTATAATAGCGGGAGATCTCAACCTTGCACTATCAGAATTAGATAAATCAAACCACAAAATAAATAAGAAAGAAGTCAAAGAGGTAAATAGAATACTAGAAAAGTTTGATATGATAGATCTTTGGCGAAAGCTAAATGGAGACAGAAAGGAATATACTTTCTTCTCAGCAGTTCATGGAACCTATACAAAAATTGATCATATACTAGGGCATAAAAACCTCAAAATCAAATGCAGTAAGGCAGAAATAGTAAATGCATCCTTTTCAGACCATAATGCAATCAAAATAACATTTAATAAAAAGCCAGGGGAAAATAGACCAAAAAATAATTGGAAACTAAATAATCTTATACTAAAGAATGATTGGGTAAAACAGCAAATCATAGACATAATTAATAACTTCACCCAAGAAAATGACAATAATGAGACATCATACCAAAATGTGTGGGATACAGCCAAAGCAGTAATTAGGGGAAGTTTTATATCTCTACAGGCCTACTTGCATAAAATAGAGAAAGAGAGGGCCAATGAATTGGGTTTACAACTAAAATTGCTAGAAAAGGAACAAATTAAAAACCCCCAGACAAACACAAAACTTGAAATTCAAAAAATAAAAGGTGAGATTAATAAAATTGAAAGTAAAAAAACTATTGAATTAATTAATAAAACTAAGAGTTGGTTTTATGAAAAAACCAACAAAATAGACAAACCCTTAGTAAACCTGATTAAAAAAAGGAAAGAGAAAAAGCAAATTGATAGTCTTGAAAATGAAAAGGGTGAACTCACCACTAATGAAGAGGAAATTAGAACAATAGTTAGGAGCTACTTTGCTCAACTTTATGCCGATAAATTCGATAACTTAAATGAAATGGAAGAATACCTTCAAAAATATAGCTTGCCCAGATTAACAGAGGAAGAAGTAAGTAGTCTAAATAGTCCCATCTCAGAAAAAGAAATAGACCAAGCTATTAACCAACTTCCTAAGAAAAAGTCCCCAGGACCAGATGGATTTACAGGTGAATTCTACCAAACAATTAAAGAACAACTAACTCCAATGCTATGTAAACTATTTGAAAAAATAGGGATTGAAGGAGTCCTACCAAATTCCTTCTATGACACAGACATGGTACTGATACCTAAACCAGGTAGATCGAAAACTGAGAAAGAAAACTATAGACCAATTTCCTTAATGAATATTGATGCTAAAATCTTAAATAAGATATTAGCAAATAGACTTCAGAAAATCATCCCCAGGATAATACACTATGACCAAGTGGGATTTATACCAGGAATGCAGGGCTGGTTTAATATTAGGAAAACTATTAGTATAATTGACCATATTAATAATCAAATTAATAAAAACCATATGATCATCTCAATAGATGCAGAAAAGGCATTTGATAAAATCCAACATCCATTCCTACTAAAAACGCTTGAGAGTATAGGAATAAATGGACTATTCCTTAAAATAATAAGGAGCATATATTTAAAACCTTCAGTAAACATCATATGTAATGGTGATAAACTAGAACCTTTCCCTGTAAGATCAGGAGTGAAACAAGGTTGCCCACTATCACCATTACTATTCAATATAGTACTAGAAACTCTAGCCTTGGCAATAAGAGCCGAGAAAGAGATCCAAGGAATTAGAGTAGGAAATGAAGAAATCAAATTGTCACTTTTCGCAGATGACATGATGGTATACTTAGAGAACCCCAAAGACTCTGCTAAAAAGCTATTAGAAATAATTCAGAATTTTAGCAAAGTCGCAGGATACAAAACAAATCCACATAAATCCTCAGGATTTTTATACATTACCAACACAATCCAACAGCAAGAGATACAAAGAGAAATTCCATTCAGAATAACGGTCGATAGTATCAAATATTTGGGAATATATCTACCAAAGGAGAGTCAGGAATTATATGAGCAAAATTACAAAACACTTGCCACAAAAATAAAGTCAGATTTTAAAAATTGGAAAGACATTCAATGTTCTTGGATAGGCCGAGCGAATATAATAAAGATGACAATACTCCCCAAACTAATCTATTTATTTAGTGCTATACCAATCAGACTCCCAAGAAACTATTTTAATGACCTAGAAAAAATAACAACAAAATTCATATGGAAGAATAAAAGGTCGAGAATTGCAAGGGAACTAATGAAAAAAAAGTCAGAGGAAGGTGGTCTAAGTGTACCTGATTTAAAGCTATATTATAAAGCAACAGTCACCAAAACCATTTGGTATTGGCTAAGAAATAGACTAGTTGATCAGTGGCATAGGTTAGGTTCACAGGACAAGATAGTGAATAAAAATAGCAATCTAATCTTTGACAAACCCAAAGATCCCAAATTTTGGGATAAGAATTCATTATTTGACAAAAACTGCTGGGAAAACTGGAAATTAGTATGGCAGAAACTAGGCATGGACCCACATTTAACACCACATACTAAGATTAGATCAAAATGGGTCCAAGATTTAGGCATAAAGAATGAAATCATAAATAAATTGGAGGAACATGGGATGGTTTACCTCTCAGACTTGTGGAGGAGGAAGGAGTTTGTGTCCAAGGGAGAACTAGAGACCATTATTGATCACAAAATAGAACATTTTGATTACACCAAATTAAAAAGTTTCTGCACAAACAAAACTAATGCAAACAAGATTAGAAGGGAAGTAACAAATTGGGAAAAAATTTTTACAGTTAAAGGTTCTGATAAAGGCCTCATTTCCAAAATATACAGAGAATTGACTTTAATTTATAAGAAATCAAGCCATTCTCCAATTGATAAATGGTCAAAGGATATGAACAGACAATTTTCAGATGATGAAATTAAAACTATTTCCACTCATATGAAAGAGTGTTCCAAATCACTATTGATCAGAGAAATGCAAATTAAGACAACTCTGAGGTATCATTACACACTTGTTAGAATGGCTAAGATGACAGGAACAAATAACGATGAATGTTGGAGGGGCTGTGGGAAAACTGGGACACTGATGCATTGTTGGTGGAGTTGTGAAAGAATCCAACCATTCTGGAGAGCAATCTGGAATTATGCCCAAAAAGTTATCAAAATGTGCATACCCTTTGACCCAGCCATACTACTACTGGGCTTATACCCCAAGGAACTACTAGAGAAGGGAAAGGGTCCTGTATGTGCCAAAATGTTTGTGGCAGCCCTTTTCATAGTGGCTAGAAGCTGGAAGATGAATGGATGTCCATCAATTGGAGAATGGTTGGGTAAACTATGGTATATGAATGTTATGGAATATTATTGTTCTATAAGAAATGACCAACAGGAGAAATACAGAGAGGCTTGGAGAGACTTACATCAACTGATGCTGAGTGAAACGAGCAGAACCAGAAGATCATTATACACTTCAACAATGATACTGTACGAGGATGTATGCTGATGGAAGTGGATTTCTTCAACATAGAGAAGAGCTAATCCAATTCCAATTGATTAATGATGGACAGAACCAGCTACATCCAGAAAAGGAACACTGGGAAATGAATGTAAACTGTTATTTTTACCTTCTGAATCCAATTCTTCCTGTGCAACAAAAAATTCGGTTCTACACACATATATTGTATCTAAATTATACTGTAATATATTTAACATATATAAGACTGCTTGCCATCTGGGGGAGGGGGTTGGGGGAGGAAGGGAAAAAATCTGAATAGAAGTAAGTGCAAGGGATAATGTTGTAAAAAATTACCCATGCATATGTACTGTCAAAAAATGTTATAATTATAAAATAAAATTAAAAAAAAAATTATGTAGTTTTTTTGTGCTATGAATAATTTGCAAATAAAGTACAACATTCAGAATGAAGACCAAACATTTATAAAATTTATTAATTTGAATGCCATTCATTGTTAAATCATAAAGAAATAATATTTGTTAAGCTAAAAATAGTTAATAACATTTATATATTGTTTTGGGGACATATCTCATTTGTACTTTGCAACAATTCTGTAACATAGGTATGGTTATTATCTCTTTCCTATAATAGGAAAGGGAAAAAAAGGAAAGGGAATAAGCATTTATATAATACCTGCTATGTAAACCTGTTTCCTCATTTTACATTTGAGCAAACAGACAAACAGAGGGTAACTGACTTGCCCAGGGTCACACAGCTAATAAATGTCCAAAGTCAAATTCCTCACTAAAAGCCTGCCTTTTGAAGTACCATCTAGGTACCTTAAGCTAAGAAAGCAGGCTCTGTGTTTAACAATGTAGTTGAAGTGCGAATTTAGGTCTTCTGCATTCTTGGCCCAGCTCTTAATCTATTATACCAAGCTCCTTCCCTTCCTGAATCTAATTTCTTTCAAATTGCTCTCCAAATTTGCTATATATTTTTCCCAAATAGGAATATCTTCAAATAGCTTTGTTGTGGTTTTATAGAGTGTTGGGTTATTGATTTCAGTTGGTTAGAATTCTTCTAATATAGTGTATTCTACTGATCTGATTTTCTATATTTTTTAACCTCATGACAAGTAATTTTGAGGATTACTGTTTTATAATATAATTTTGTTGTCTGAAATTTTATTATTTATTTGTTACTTTTTAAAAAATTATTTCCCTGAAGATCCTAGAAGTTTTTCATCCTCTGAATGAATTTTGTGATTATATTGTAGCTCTATAAAATGTTATTACTGCTATTATGTCATGCCTCACTCTATATCCATAGGGTTTTCTTGGCAAAGATATTGGAATAGTTTGTTCTTTTCTTCTTCACTATATCCCCATTGTATAGATTAGGAGCAGAGGCAAATAGAGGTTAAATAACTTTTTTTAGGATCATATAGCTAATAATGTCTGAAGTCAGATTTGAACTTAATGAGCCAAGTTTTCCTTACTCCAAGTCCAGCCAACACTCTATCTACTGTGCTACATAGCAGTCCAACTGTGCCACCTATTGTTTGAGAAAATGGGGACATATTTTGTACATTTAAGAAAGATTTCCATTAAAAACTATCAACATAGAAGGGCTGCTGACAATTATAAATGTTGATAAAAAAACAAGCTATTCTAAATAAGTGTGAAATATATATAGTTTGACTTTATTATATCTAAGAAGCTGAAAAGGATTGAAAAACAATTTTCTCACTTTGATATGTACATTGAAAGTGATCTACTCATCCCTACCCTTTTCTTCCCTCTCTTAGCTCAATGGTTGGTCTTGGTTTAAGACTCAGAAGACATAATTTTCTGACTTGTTTTGCCACTTACTCATTGGCCTTAATTTCCAAGATTCTTAATTCTCAGTTTAAGGATAGTAACACATTTACTATCTATTTCATACTATTCTTTTTTTTCCTTTTTTAAAATTAATTTTATAATTATAACTTTTTTTGACAGTACATATGCAGAGATAATTTTTTACAACATTATCCCTTGCACTCACATCCGAATTTTCCCTCCTTCCCTCCCCTACATGGCAGGCAGTCTCATACATGTTAAATGTGTTATAGTATATCGTAGATACAATACATGTGTGCAAAACCAAATTTCTTGTTGCACAGGAAGAATTGGATTCAGAAGGTAAAAATAACCTGGGAAGAAAAACAAAAGTGCAAACAGTTTACACTCATTTCCCAGTATTCCTTCTTTGGGTGTAGCTGAGTCTGTCCATCAATTGGGACTGAATTAGATCTTCTCTTTGTTAAAGATATCCATTTCCATCAGAATACATCTTCATACAGTATCATTGTTGAAGTGTATAATGATCTCCTGGTTCTGCTCATTTCATTCAGCATCAGTTCATGTAATTCTCTCCAAGCCTCTCTGTATTCATCCTGCTGGTCATTTCTTACAGAACAATAATATTCCATAGCATTCATATACCATAATTTATCCAACCATTCTCCAATTGATGGGCATCCATTCATTTTCCAGTTTCTAGCCACTACAAAAAGCGCTGCCACAAACATTTTGGCACATACAGGTCCCTTTCCCTTCTTTAATATTTCTTTGGGATATAAGCCCAGTAATACCATTGCTGGATCAAAGGATATGCACAGTTTGATAACTTTTTGGGCATAATTCCAGATTGCTCTCCAGAATGGTTGGATTCTTTCACAACTCCACCAATAATGCATCAGAGTCCCAGTTTTCCCACATCCCCTCCAACATTCACCATTATTTTTTCCTGTCATCTTAGCCAATGTAACAGGTGTGTAGTGGTATTTCAGAGTTGTCTTAATTTGCATTTCTCTGATCAGTAGTGATTTGGAACACTTTCATATGAGTGGAAATAGGTTCAATTTCATCATCTGAAAATTGTCTATTCATATCCTTTAACCATTTATCAATTGGAGAATAGCTTGATTTCTTACAAATTAGAGTCAGTTCTCTATTAATTTTGGAAATGAGGCCTTTATCAGAACCTTAACTGTAAAAATATTTCATCAGTTTATTACTTCCCTTCTAATCTTGTTTGCATTAGTTTTGTTTATTTCACAGTATTCTTAATAATTAGATAAAAAATATGGCCATCTAGGGCTCAACCAGAGCTCCACCTCTTTTATATAGATTTCTTTGACTTGAACTACAGAAATAGTAAGAAAAATGAATTGTTATTCCTACTAAAAATAGTGCTTGTTTGGGTACTTAAGAAGATGGAGACTGTATCAATATGGATATAATAATAGTTATCAATATAGAATGCAATAATCAGGAAAAATTGAGTTTTAAGCTATCCTGTCTTAGAGTCTTACTACTGTGTGTATGTGATCATGATCACCTCAACTTTTCTCAGCCTGAGTTTTCCCTGTAAAATAGAGATAACAGCTTTTACCTCATAGTTGTGTGGATTAAAGTAAAATATTGATATCAACTATAGATTATCATTATTGTTGCAATTGTTATCATTATTCCTTGTCTAGTACATTCTATTGATCTACTTTTCTCTTTTTAAAAGAGTACCAAGTTTGTGTGATAATTACTGTCTTATAATACAGTTTGAATTTAAATGTTATTCCACTTACATTACTACTTGTTTTCATTGTTTCCCTTGATAACACTGTTTGTTTCAATCGAGAATCTAAAACCAGAAGTTATATGTGTCTCAAAAAGTGCTGGAAGAAATTCTCCAACCTCTGACATCATTACAAAATACTTCTCCCTATATTAAAAACTGACAGTAAGTGAAAATCAGTATTAAGTTATATTAAGTCGTGTGGTGGTATATACTAGTAGATTTCAAAATTGGTTCAGTTTTGCATTTTACATTATATTGTACAGTAAGTCATTCTGAGCTGGAAATTACTCATCTTTGTAAATTCCTATGGTAAGATATATTATTTCAAGTTTTTCAAAACTTTCTGTCAATATTTCAAAAAATCACTTTTATTTCAGTCTTTTCACTGGAATATTGATTCAAATATGTTTAGCAAAAAAACCTAATTATTATCTCCTATTTTTCTCAACTTTCTTTGAATTTTTTAGGAAGCATAGTGTTTTTTTTTTTCATTATTATTGTCTACTTGACAACATCTGAATGATCCTAAAAGATAGAGATGATGCTTTATGCTTTTTTTGTACTCTCCCACAATATATAGCACAGTGCTGAATACATAGTAAACAGGTAAGGAGGGGTTAATAGATATTTGTTGCTTGACTACTCCCACTTCTTTGAAAGTGCCACCAAGAGCTTGTGTTATAGTTTTTATGGAAGGGTCATTAGATTAAACCAAACTAAGACTTCTACCAAACGAAAAGATCTGGTTTTGAATATGGGTTTTAATAACTGTAATTTCTTTTTAGATTTTCAACACATCATTATTTGAACCTCCTCCTCCAGGATATGAACATGTTCCAGATGTGGTACCACCTTTTAGTGCTTTTTCACCACAGGGTATGCCAGAGGTAAAGAATACAATAAATATTAAATAATAGAGGGTTTTGATCATAGATTCATGAGACCTTGAGCATTTATCTTTTTCAGAGATGAGGAACCTGTTTTGTTTTTGTTTTTGTTTTTTTGTTTTTTGCAAAGGGCCATATGAATATTTATAGCATCATTGACAGGCTATACAAAATTATCAACTTATAGAACTCAAGCAATGGGAGGTATGTATCTAGCTTTCAGTTCATCATCACCTACAGTGATGCCTTGATAAATGATTTTATGGGCATTGTACAGATGGTGAACTGGATGTTCTCCATTCCTTATCTGTTTTTATCTTCTAGCATTAAAACAATCAACAGAAATACAAACAGTTTGAATTCTGGATTGGGAAATAGGAATTTGCTATTTTTCAAAAGAAAACAATATAAAGAGAAATCTCAAACTTTGATGACTTCTTTGTCTATATATATACATATATATATATTTAGTTTTTGTTGTATCTCCTTAAAATATAATTTTTTTTAAGTAAGGATTTTAGGGAGAATGTTGAAACATAATAAGAAAAGACATGTCAATTCATAAGAATGTCATTTAGGAAAATGTTGAATTATAAAGAGTATCAAATGATGCTAGAAAGAGGGATGATATCATCATTGTAGTCACTTAGTAATGTTACTAAGGAGCCTAAAGTTGTATCCTATCACATAGAACTTTTCTCATATCATTGAAGAGACAATAAGGTTAAAGTCACATTTTTTTCTAATGGAATTTGATAGACCTAAGCAGGGCCATTTGAATAATACCCACAGAATATCTCAGTGAAGTAACTATAATTTCCACATATTAATATATAAATAGGAAAGAATAGTAAAACTTTTATAAAAATAGAGTTTTGGGAGGCTATTTGGTACAGTAGAAAGAGCACTGCATCTGAGCTTGAGTGAACAGAATTCTAGGCCTGCTTTTGCCATAAAGTAATCATGTAACATTGGACAAGCAAATTAATTTTTCTGAACTTCAGTTCCTTTGTTTTTTCCCTTTAGTATCAAGTTATATTAATTTTCTAATCTTTCTCTCGTATTTGTTTCTTTCTCGTATTTGTTATTTCTTTTTGCAAAATAATATTCCATTATATTCACATATCAAAATTGAGGACTTTTCCCCAGTAGATAGTCACTTTATTTCTATTTCTTTGCTACTACAAGAAATATTATCAATCAAAAAGCATTTATGAAGTTCATCTTATGTGGTATCCATTGGACATTTATGTTTTGATCTCTCAGGGTTGTTTGCAGGGTAGTAGAATCACTAGGCCAAAAGATATCAACAGTTTGATTTTTTTTTTTTTTTTACAAATGCTTCCAATTGTTTTGAGAATTATACCAATTCTGTTGATGAGAATTAGGTAAGGGGTATCCCCTTTTGGTTTGGCGCAAGAATACATAGTTAAATGCAGTCTAGTGACGGCTCAGAATCCCCGGTAAAGGAATTTACAGGCCCGAAAACTTAGATTGGTTTTTAAAAAAAAAGGTTCATTGTAGGGGTTTAGAAGTAAGGGTAGAAAGATTCCAGGGCCAGAGCTGGTCACTGGGCGGATAGGAACCCTTGGCATGGCTGACGTAAGAATGCCATGTTTAGGCTCCTGCAAAGAGTGGACTCCAGGGTTCCCCTTTTTATCATGTTGAAGGTGGGTGGAGTCCCAGGCTCCTGCTGGTTTCTACCAGGGTTAGCATTGAATAGAATTCAATGGGTTTTTAGATAAGGAAGAAGCTGTTTGTGGGGGTTGGGGAAACCTTTGCAGATAGTGGGGGACTAGGCAGCTAGGTGGTACAGTGGATAGAGTACCAGCCCTGAATTCAGGAGGACCCGAGTTCAAATCTGATCTCAGACACTTAACATTTCCTAGCTGTGTGACCCTAGGCAAGTCACTTAACCCCAGCCTCAGAAAAAAAATTAAATAAATAAATAAATTTTTAAAAATAAAATAAAAGGATAGTGGGGGACTGGGAAAGCCCAAGTTGGCTCAGATCTGGTGGGGGCTGGGAAAGCGCAAGTTCATTGGAATTCAAAAGAGTTCTTTTGACCAGGATTTGTGAATCAAAGATCCTAGCTTCTTCAGCCATGAGTTGGGAATCAGAAAGCAATCTTAAAGGGACCTCAACCCACATCACTATGCCAACAATTTATTTAGTATCAGTTATTTCTATTTTTTTTTTTGTTATTTTTACAAATTTCCAGGGAGTGAGGTAAATTTTCAACTTTAGATTTGGTTTATTTTGTATTTTCTTATTATTAGTGACTTATGATTAAATTTTCTATCTTCATAAGGTTTTTTGCAATTCTTTTAAAAATTATTTATTCAAATTCCTTGACCAGTAACATTAGTTTCAGTAAACAAGCAAGTAAACCAATAGTGAAGCATACAAAAATATA
Organism: Sminthopsis crassicaudata; assembly: GCF_048593235.1. Classification (NCBI taxonomy): domain Eukaryota; kingdom Metazoa; phylum Chordata; class Mammalia; order Dasyuromorphia; family Dasyuridae; genus Sminthopsis; species Sminthopsis crassicaudata. Next base: position 560,740,953 of record NC_133619.1, read on the forward strand.
TGGTACTTAGCTTCCACCAGAAAAACTGCAGAATTTGTGAGTTTGTTTTTGTTTTTGTTTTTTGTTTTTGCCTATACAGTAGTAAAATTACTACATGCAATACTTGCATGCTTTTTTCCCTTTTAGGAAATATCATATTGATGTAGGGAAAAAGTTAATGGAGATAATTAAGATAAAACAACAAGCATTTGTGATGAACTAACCATACTAAACTTTATAAATAGAGCTCTTTTGTGGTCTTGTTCTCTGTTTTTAAAATGTTGATTCCTTTATCTCTCTGTAGGATAACTCTGTAGGATGTGGAAGTTAGCCATTGTAGTGTTTCTTTGAGACCACTCTTTGCAGGGGTTCTCAAACTACAGCCCGGGGGCCAGATGTAGCCCACTGAGGAAGGTTATGCAGGCCCGCAGGGTTATGGGAAATGGGATGAGGGGCAGAGATAGAGTGTGAGTTTTTGTTTTTACTATAGTCCAGCCCTCCAACAGTCTGAGGGACAGTGATCTGACCCCTATTTTAAAAGTTTGAGGACCACTGCGAGGTACAATGTCAAAATGATTAAATTCTATATTGGGAATCAGGAAAGCAATATTTTACCAATCTTTGTAATATCATATCATAGACATTAGATACTCTGACTTTTAAACAGTTTTTATCTAATGGCTTTTTTCATCTATACTAATATCTAGTCATTGGTTTATTCATAGAGGAAAAAAAGATGAAGGCAAAGGACAATAGAAGATTGACAGGAAAAGAACAAATTTTCCCATAAACCACAATGTAAGAGTGTGTTGATTCCTAGGAAGAGAACAATAGTTCACTGTAAATCATACAAAAGGGTCATTGAGAAGTCAGAAAACTAAAGAACAGTGAGAGAAGGCTCATTATAGGTTTTCATCGTTAGTTTGTTTCAACTAATTCTTTTTTCATAGTCCCACTTTACCAATGATTTAAGTGAAATTGTTAACATTTCAGAAGGTAATAAAATTTGAAATAAACTACTTTTATCTTCCAGCATTAAAACAATTCACAGAAATTCACACAGCTGGTGTATATTTGCAAGAATTAATCAGGTTTACACTCTGCACTTGGAAGTCCTCTGAAATAGTGGAAAACACCTTTTGGCAAATATATTGGCATTTTTGTATAATACCTTGTTTAATGCCAATGATAAGAGGATTGTAAAAGTTGTATCTATTGTTGGATGATCAAAGAATTTTTTCTAATCTTAATGTAAGTATGAAGCTTGAGGATATCCACCTGTACTCCAATTAAGTTACAGATTGATCAATCAGTCAATTTAAAAAAAGATCATAATGGATTTAAGTCAATAGATTAAGGCAGATGATACCATATGGGAAACATTTAATGATTATTTGAAGAGAATTAGCTTGCCCTCTCCCTTTCTCTCTCTCTCTCTCTCTCTCTCTCTCTCTCTCTCTCTCTCTCTCTCTCTCTCTCTATATATATATATATATATATATATATATATATATATATATATATATATATGTACATATATATACACAACACACACACATATATATATACATACTTACACACACATACATACATATATATGTATAAAACAGTCAATTAGCTTGAAATCCTGTCTTCTATCAGCAGGCCAGTCAAGTGATAGTCAAATCCAGTGATTATGGAACTCCTGAAAAGGGAACATCCTGGGATGGTAGGAGGATTGAGTTTATCTTTATATACATCCCATCATTAACTAAATGATAGCTTCATGAACTTCAAAAGATTGGAAGATTGGAAAGGCTGGCATTTCAATTGGCATTGATAGTAGAATCTGCCAAAGTATTAATGGCTGATAGCAGTGTCTTCATCTGCAATGGAAAGACTTATTAAGGATAAACAAAATAATGGTAAAAATAAAATAGCTTCAAAACTCTACAAGGGCCCCTTCTTTGGTGTTAAGCAGATCTTTATGTGCCCTCTGAGAAAAGGAAAAAAAAAATAACTTCTAGTAATCAGGTACCATAAATGTATGCTTTGGCCAATTTGAACCCATTCTTTCCAGAGAAACTATGGAGACAAGAGGAGACTATACTACTTTTTGAGAAAATATTTCTATGACAAATATCTTTGCTTTAGATATTTATTAATTATTATTTCTAATAAGTAGTTAGTTTGGGGAACACACTGGTGGGTCTTTATAGTATTAGGAAAATCTACCCTCTCAGGCTTACTCTGAGAGCCATAAAAGGAATAATCAGTATTGATTTTTAGGGGTTGATCCAGTCTTCTACTGCGAATGAATTGAAAAAGTATAGGGAAGGAATTATGCATACATGAGATACACCATATTAAAGGAGAGCCTTTCAAGAAGAATTTTGCTATATCAAATGAAATCCTTTTCCATAAGGAAACAAATAAGTAAAGTAGGCTTTTGTTTTCCTACAGCTTTCAGTAAATTAACTGTAAAAATGCAGTAGCATATTTGTAAAACCCTTACTTTTACTTCTCATATTTTAACAAAGGACATCCTCAGTAAATCTGCAAATTAAATTAATTTCTTAAGTACTTTGTAGGGATGAAAATGTAACTTTTTATAATAATTTAATGTTATACCTTTTCAGATATCTTTAGAACTGATCACTGAACCCTTAAATTTGTGTGACCTCCAGGATACATTTCTTCTTTATACACTTGACTTAATTCTGCATCTTTTATTTTCTTCTCTTCACATAGGTGCTAAAGTGATTTTCCTAAATTGTATACTTTTTACCCTTTGTTCAAGAAACTCCAGTTTCCACTGGAATCAAATATAAAGTCCTTTGTTTGACATCGAAATCTCTTTACAACCTGGATCCTTCTTACATTTTCAGTTTTCTTGTATAGTATTTTTCTCTTCCCACTTTGAATTTAGCATACTGATTTTTCACTACTCTTAATATGTAAAATTACATCTCCAATCTCCATCTAGATGCATCAGCTGCTTCCTATACCTGTAATGGACTTCCATCTCACCTCTGCCTCTTGGAATTCTTGATTTCCTTTGAGGAAATTTCCTTGAAAATTCAGTTCAATGGTCCCTTCTACATGAAATCTTTTCTTTTGTCTTACTGATCCATATGAGCAGCATATTGAATTAGCAAGCCACAAATTAACATTATCTATGAGGTGTTATATTTTTATTTTGTTCAATATTTTCCAATTAAGTTTTACTCTGTCTTGATTTTGGGAGTTTTGAAGGTAGCAAGTTTGACACCTCTGATTTAAGGGAAAATGCCTGTGAAGAAGAGCTCTATCATTTCAGCTATCCCAAATACTAGTTGTTGACCATATGCCACCTACGGGCAGGGAAGCTGAAGAATCTGGAACATAGGAAATATCCCCTAGAACATAAACACTAGTTCTCTAGCCTGTTCCCTATAAGCTTAATCCTTTTAAGAGATATAAACTGGCAGAATTCTCTATTCTATGTTACTGAAGAAAAGGATAACAAAGTCTTCACTAGCAAAGTCCTTAGCATCATTATATGTTTAGAAGGATGCAGTCTTCTGAATGTAATTTACCCTAAAGAAGATGTATCACTATCTACTTTGTCTCTGCACTTACAGGATTATTGGATCCTTCCATCTGACTGACTGTTTTAACTTTTATGTGTACTGCTTCCCCATATTTGAATGTGATCTCTTTGAGAGTAGGGTCTGACATTTTTGTTTGTATGCTTAGTACTTGAGAAGGTACTATTGTGTATTGAAGTACTTAACAAATGTTTTTTATTAATATATTCATAAATAATAGCTAACATTTATATAATGTTAAAATGTTAGGCGATAAAAAAGAAAATGTTTTCAGGCTTTCAAACTGATTAATGATTAAAGGAAAAGGAGAATTAAAAGAGTTTATAAAAAATGTCAAAGAACATGTTTGATAGGCTGATAAGATCATAAGGGTTTCAAGATGGAGCCAGCTTTTATTCATAATTTTTTTTTTCCTCTAAAATTATTTAATTATTTATTTTTGGTATCTACCATGAACCAGTGATAAAAGCAGTGCAGAAAGGACTAGAGGTCATCTAGTTTAATCCCTTTTTTTGTATAGAAGGTGATATATTCATAATTTTTGTAATGTGACAAATACTAATTGAATAGGCCATTGTAAATAAAAGGGGATGGGCTGTTGCATATCAGTACCTCCCATCTTCTAATACATGAGGGTTAACAGGTATTGCCATGATACAAAACTCAGGCCCCATTATGAAAGGAAGGGTACCAGGGAATCATTAGTCAATCCCCCTTCATTGCAGGGAGAACAAGGCTTTAGCAAAGGAGAGAAAAACTCAATCTCAGCATAGAAAAGCAAAGCTTAAAATACAACTTTGGTTGGTGAGGTTTATGGCTGATAGGCCAGCAGCATGACCAACCCAGAGAAACTCTTTATTAATTGCTGGTTTATTTTCCATGAATATCATTTCCTTGACCTGGATATTTCCCCCCTGCTATAGCTATGTAACCTTATTGTTACTTGTTAGATGTTCTAATTATGTCTCATTTTATTCTAATTTTGAACTTTAGCTACAATGTTGACCTGATCTACACTTGCCTTTTACCAAAGGAAAGCTTGCCAAATTGTCAGAAAGTGATTTCTAACCCTGGCTTCATAAATTCCTAATGTATGTGACCTTGGTCAAGGTCCTTAACTTTTCTAGACCTATTTGATCAAGTGCATTGATAGTTTCTTTCTTGTCTACCTCTTCTGTTAGTAATATGAATAAAATATGATAATTAATAATACTAAAATATGATAAAATGAAAATAAAATAAAATATGAATAAAATAAATATGAAGGAGTGTTGAAAAAGCCTGCTGTAAATGATTAAACCTTATTTGTAATTTCTCTAGAGATACTTTAGTAATTTTAATTTTTTCCCCAAGGGTGAACTAGTATATGTGAATTATGCAAGAACCCAAGATTTCTTTAAATTGCAGCGGGATTTAGGAATCAATTGTTCTGGGAAAATTGTCATTGCTAGATATGGGAAAATTTTCAGAGGAAATAAGGTAAGCTCATCTTTCTTCATCCACCCCTACCTCCTAATTCTCCTGCCACTTTTCTGTACTTCATTTTATTGAAATTACATATTGAGGGGCAGCTAGGTGGCATAGTGGATAGAGTACCAGCCTTGAATTCAGGAGGACCCAAGTTCAAATCTGGTCTCAGACACTTAACACTTCCTAGCTGTGTGACCCTGGGCAAGTCACTTAACCCCAGCCTCAGGGGGAAAAAAAAAAAAAAGAAAGTACTTATTGAGGCAGCCAGATGGTGCCGTAGATAGAGCATGGGTTCTGAAGTTAGGAGGAGCTGAGCTCAAATCTGACCTCAGACAAAACACTTCCTATAGGACTCTGGGCAAGTTACTTAACCCCAGTTGCCTCACTGAAAAAAAGGAAAGGGAAGGAAGAGAGGGGAAGGAAGAGAAGGGAAGGGGAAGGGGAACGGGAGGGAGGAGAAAGGAAGGGAGGGGAAGGGAAGGAAGAAAGGAAGAAAGAAAGAAATTACAATCTTTTCTAATTTCTGGCATCACTGCATTATTTTTCTGTAGGAAATAGCTTCTAGAGTCAAATATGGAGCTCCTAAATTAGTATCTAAAGGTGATAGAGTAATTGAGAATAGACGACTGTGGAAAGGAAAGATGGATATAGCATATATTTCATTCTACATATCAATTCTGTAATTTCAAGAGGTTGCATTGCTAGTTTGCTTTCTTGTAAATATTTTATTGTTCAGAAAATTAAATTGAGAGGCAGTATGATATAGTGGGGGAGAAGGGAAATGAAATCATTAACTGGAATCTAAAGACTTGGGTGTAGTCCTGGTCTAATACTAACTGACTATATGATCTTGGACAATCACCTAACCTCTTTCTTTCAGCTTCAGTTTCTATATCTACAAAATGAAGAAAATGTTATCTATCCTGTCTTCCTCAAAAGATCATTATAAAGATAAAATAATGTATGTGAAAATGCTTTGTAAAATATAAAATGTAAAATTTTCAAATGTAAAATACTAGTATATTGTTACTATAAGATATAATTTAAAAACCAGTTAACATTTTGTAAAGAAAAGAAGATGTAGGAAAACAGATGCATGTTTAGTAGCCTTTTGAGTTCTGTTCTGTTAACTTATTCTGATTGACTCATGACTTTTTAGAGGAATCATATTTCAAATTATAGCAAGATTAGAAAATCCCAGAGCAAAGTTGGAATATTAGGGAGCTAGAAATTATTGGTTTTTATGGTAGTAAATGTGCAGTGTTACTATCTGGGGATGCAGTATTATAAGGATTTCCCTGACCTATGAGTGAGGGTCTCTATGGGTGTGTGTATTTGAGCACAATTCAACTCTTTTTTTTAATTAAAGGTTTTTATTTTCAAAACATATGTATGAATAATTTTTCAACATTCACCCTTGCAAAACCTCATGTTCCAATTTCCTTCCCCTTCCCTCTATTCCATCCCCTAGATGGCAAAGTAATCCAATATATGTTAAACATGCTAAAATATGTTAAATCCAATATATGCATACATATTTTCATAGTTATCTTTTATAATCAAATCCAAAAAGAAAAAAAATGAGGAAGAAAATAAAATGCAAGCAAACAACAACAAAAAGAGTAAAAATCCATATTCAGTTCCCACAGTCTGGGTGTAAGTGCCTCTCTTCATCCACAATTCAACTTGATGCCTCTTTTAAAATGTACATTTTTGGTAGACAAAGTAGATAGTTCAATATATTCTCAATGGAATAAGGGCCAAAATCAGTTTGATTATGATATGTGGCTAGGTTTCCATGTAAAATGCTGATGTCATAGCTTTGAAAACTGGCACAACTAACTTGGAATATTTTTTTAATGGGCAACTCATTTTACAGGTTAAAAATGCTCAACTGGCAGGAGCCAAAGGAATTATCCTCTACTCTGATCCTGCTGATTATTCTTCCCCTGGGGTAGAACCTTATCCAAAGGGTTGGAACCTTCCAGGAGGTGGAGCCCAGCGTGGAAATGTGTTAAACCTTAATGGTGCAGGTGACCCTCTCACTCCAGGTTATCCAGCTAATGGTAAGTTAGAGTGAACAGTGGTGACAAAAGGAAGTGCTTTATTTAGTAAAGGAAGAGATTATGGTCTCTGGACATTCTTGGGCAGGCACATTTAGGGAACTGCAAAGTCAAGTCATCTGCAGTATGTTTTTCTTCCCCTGAAAAATAGAATAGAGACCTCAAAATTCAGAAGAATTGAAGTGATCAGTTTATAATCAATTTATCTGCTATGTTAAGTCCTATGTTGGCAGATTTAATACCAAGAATTCAGATAATCCTCATTGGATATAAGTTAATATTGATTTAGAAAAAGTGATCCTAAACTCCATTCCTTATAACAAGGCCATCTTTTAAAATGCCTTGTTTGTAGGCAATTATATTTTACTAATAGTACAATACAATTTACTTATAATAACTTTTAAACATCTGTGAACTCAGATAATTGGACTAGATGCCTGCTTAAATACTTTCCAGCTCTCAAGTACTGTGATTCTGTGAAGAGCCAAAATATAGTATGGTTATTTATAAATCAATTTAGCAAATATTTACTAACTTCCTTTTATGTCCTGTGTGGTATGGTAAGTAAAAGGCCAGCCTGGAAGTCAAAGGATATGAGATTAGCTCCTGCCCCTGACATATGCTATTTGGCCATTACATTTTCAGTGTCCCAAGTATCTCTCTAAGACTCAATAATATGGGATTTCCCTTAAATATGGTACCTTTCTTTATTATATCTAGTATATCTTATTTATAACTGGTTGGCATGTTGTTATTTACATATTGCTCCACATGAGATGGTGAACGCCTTGAAATAAGGAAATTGTCTTTTGGCATTCTTTGTATCCCTAGCGCTTAGCATAGTGTCTTCCACCTAGTTGGCTCTTAATAAATATTTATTGACTGACCAAGTTAACAACTGGTATTATTACAAGAAATTTTCATGCTGATAGTTCCTGTCTATATGAATCCCCATTTGACCTCCAATATAGGTATATGTATGTGTGCACATATATGTATTCACATGTATTAACCATGTTAGTTCCTGGACATACAAAAACAAGAAGGAAACATTTCAAGCCTTCAAGTTTAGTATATCATACTTCAACTGAGTGGGAGTAAGAGATGAATAAAGTACTAAAATAAGTATAATACTATGTAGAAAATGAATGGGGGTGCAAAGTAGAGATCAGACAAAGTATTCTAGTTATTTTTGAGAAAGGAGAGAAACATTTTACTGGAGGATAAGGAAAAAGTAATGAGCTGTTAGCACCTAAGCTGAAACTCGGACTCAGTATTTATTAAGATTCTACTGTGTGCCAAGCACTGAGCCAGGTCCTGGAGATATAAATACAATGAATGAAATTATCCCTACTTACATTGAGCTTCCACTCTGGAGGAGGAGACAAGTATGCATAAAAATGTGAACAAATACAAATATATTCAAGGTATTTAATATAGTATAGATTGGGAAGGAGGGTTTTAGTAGTTGAAGAAATTAGGCAAAAGATGATGCCTGAGCAAAATCCTAAAGGAAGAGAAGAATTCGTGAGTAAGGAAGGAGTGGATTCTAGGCATGGGAATCAATGAATACAAAAATTTGGAAAGGATATGGTAGAAGAATTTTCTTGTCTGAGGAACAAGCAGAGTCATTTTGGATGGATTGTGAAAACCAAGGATTTAGAAAGTATAAAGAAGAAAGTGTTTGCTAAGCCTGTGTGTCTATAAAGAGGTGGAAACTAATCTGTCAAGTTCAAAAAATAGTTTATACATCAATTTTGTTGGAACTTAGGCTTCACAAATAGATAAGAAACTAAACTGATGTTGGTTGTAGTGTTTTACATACCAGGCCAAGAAGTTTTTGTTTTATCCATAGCTTTGAGAGACCAAGGCTCTTTTCACATCTTGAATTCACAAGGCAACCACCAAGATTAGGATTATTCAACTCATGATCACTCATCTATGTTCAGGGAAAAGAACACAAACAAAAGAGGTAACAAAAAAAAGAAGAGAGAAGAGAAGAGAAAAACATACATAAATTTTATTCTCTATTTTCTGAATGACAGAAACATTTTAATAGTATAGTTTGGAGGTATGATATAAACTCAGTTTGTATGGTGTAAATTCAGTTTTTTAAAAATGTTGCAAAAATATTGGACCCCAGCACCCAGAACAGTGACTTAGAATAGACTCTTAATAAATGTTCATTTAAGGGACAAGTAGTTGGTGTAATAGATAGAGCACCAGCCCTGAAGTTAGGAGGACCTGAGTTCAAATCTGGTCTCAGACACTTAACATTTCCTGGCTGTGTGACCCTGGGAAAGTCACTTAACCCCAATTTTTTAACTCCTTGGCAAAAAAAAAAAAAAAGAAAGGAAAAGAAAAGTTAATTAATAATCTATTTAACTTTTGTATTTTTATGTCCAGTGCCTGGCACATAGTAGGCACCTGATAAATGCTGATTCTGTACTTTATTTTGTCCAGGACCAACCACTATTTTCACTATGAATTCCTATTTCCTTTTCCTGAGATTTAAAAAAAAAATTTTTCTGAATTCACCAGATAGTCTAGGAGAAATTATCTGCCTCAGTTTTTTTAGCTTTTTGGTCAAAAATGAACCAACTATCCCAAACTATCTTTTTTATGCATAGATTTAATTTCAAATTATGGCTTTGTGCTTTTTTTATGTTTGAAATACACTGATTTTTGTTCTTTCCAAAATCAATCAAATTATCTCTCAAAAATAAAAAATAAAAAAACCCTTGCCCATAAAAAAGATTTTGCATTAAATATATTTTTTCTTACTTAGAATATTGCATTTTTATGAAATTTCAGGAAATTTCTTTTTTATCCAAGGTATGGTAATATACAATACAATCATTTGAAAAGGCTTCATTATCTTGATCATAAAAGGTGAATTTTTCCCCCCCAGAATATGCCTATAGATATGATATAACTGAAGCTATTGGTCTTCCAAAGATTCCTGTTCATCCAATTGGATATAATGATGCCCAGATCTTACTAGAGTAAGTATATATGAAAAATATATATAAAAGCAAAAGATTAATTGGATACTTTGGTACTAACAAAAGAAAAAGGCCATATCATATAGGAGAATAAACATGAAGTCAGCAAATTCATATTCATATTTTGAACAGAGCATTGTATTACATGATTTCTAAGGTCTCATCCATCTCTTAATTTGTAATCCTCTATCTTAAAAGAGCAAAACATAAATAGCTATTTAACCTATAATATAAAGTTTCTAAATAAAGTAAAACATTCTGCATAATAAAAGCTGTCCAAAAGGTAGACTATGGAAATCAAGACTTTATAAAGCTACCAAAAGTATAGTAATAATTCATTTATAAATCTTTTATCATAAGCCATAATTTTGAGATCTTAAAGGAAACAAACAATAATTGTTATGAACTGATAAAGAATGAAATAAGCAGAACAAGAATGAATGGATGGAAAAACATTTATTTTACAATAACTCCTTTGTCAAAATATATCACTCAATAATTCTAAAAACAATTATAAATCATTAATCCAAAAGAGTTAATGTTAATTAGATTCAAGATTACAGATCTAATACTAAAAGCTAGCATTATTTGTAGTGGGGAAATGCCAGAACCATTCGTAATAAACATAAGAATAAAGTAAGATGCCTTTTATATATCAATAATGTATATACCAGGGAAATCACAGAAAGGAAAATTTCATTAAAAATACTACAAATGCATAAAATATCAGAACACTAATATATTAATTGTAACAGCATCTACATATTTAATAGTAATGCACATGTGAAACATTGTTGATTAAGTCTGCTGAAAATGCATTTAATTATTTATTATAGTTAGTGTTGGAGTTAAAACAATGTTTGATGTAAATATAAATTTACATAGAATCTTTATAATACAACTCCTTGGTCCCAGGGAGGCTGAGAATAGCTATTATAGTACATGTGGAATTATAAAAAAAATTTTTCTCTGATGAGAAGTGATAAAATCAGAGCTGGGTTTTAGGAAGTTGTTTTGAAAAAGTAGAGAGAAATACAATAGAAGTACTATAGGTGAGACTTCTCAGGTTTACATGCTGAAGTATACTTGAATATATTTGTAGTCAACCTTAAACATTTTCTAAATATTATTTTTAATTTATAGAATGAAACAAGTATTTCCATAACATACTACAATAAAAATCGGTTACACATGAAACTAAAAATCTACTATGCACATCATGCAATTCCTTTCAACTATACAACAAAATTATCATGTAAATTTCTTTTTTTTTCTCCCCCCACCTTAGAGGTGGCTATAGTTAGATCTAAATAAGTATGTATAAATTTATTCTAAACATAATTCTATTCATCAGTTTTTCCTCTCAATGCAGATAGTATCTTTCTTCATATACCCCTTATAGTTGATTTGAATATTTGTAATATTCAAAATAACTTATTCACTCAAAGCCTTAAAATAGTGTTTCATTTGTTCTGCTCATTTCACTCTTCATTATTTCATGTAAGTCTTTCCATGTTTTTCCTAAAATCATTGAACTTATCATTTCTTATAGCACAATAATATTCCATCACAATCATATACTACAACTTGTTTAGCCATCCCCTATTTTATAAGCATCTTTGCAATTTCTAGTTCTTTGTCACCACAAAGAGAACTGCTATAAATGTTTTATAACATATAGGTTATTTTCTTTTCCATAATCATCTTTGAAAATAGATCTGGGAGGAATATTGCTGGGTCAAGCGATATAGGCACCTTAATAACTCTTTGAGCATTGTTCTCCAGAATGGTTAGATCAGTTCACAATTCCAAAGATTATGTATCCCATATTAGTGCCCTAATTTTTTACATCCCCACCAACATTTGTTGCTTTCCTGTAATACTGTTCTCTAAAATATAATGTTCTCTGAGAGCAGGTTTCTTGGGGGGCTTCTGGAAGCAGCCTTCATTTTAGTTCAGAGTAATCACCCCAAATGCAGCCAGTATTAAAGTCCTTTATTGTCTCCTTCAAAGTCTAATCTCCTTCACTTGCGGCTTGGCTAGTTTTCTGGAGGCCTTTTGGATCTTGGTTTCAGTGTTCTCCACAGGACAGCCTGTCACCACTTCTCTGTCTTCCTTCATTCTGCCCGACTGCCTTCTCTGGCTTCTGAATCTCCTCAACTTCCAACGGTTTGTGCTTCAGCCTCCAGCCACAACAAAGGTGGAAGATGGAATGAAACTGTCTCAGCCTCCGAGAGCTTCTAGTGTGCTTGTCCTTTTTAGTTCTGAGAGCTCCTCCTTATATGTTCCACACTAAGTATACACCAATCATTATATCACTAAGAAACCACTTTTTGTTATAGGATTAAATCAATGCTAAACTAGACTCAACCACTGTCTTCTCAATTCCACTTAGTAATTCCACTTAGTACTTGTTTCAAATTCTGGCCCATAACACTTTCCTTTTCAATAATTTTAGCCAAAATGATAGGTATAAAATGATATTTCAAGGTTGTTTTAATTTACATTTCTCTAATAAGTAATGATTTAGAACATTTTATGTAAATATAATTTTTTTTAATTTCTTCATTAAAAATGCCCATTTGTTGGGATGAACGATCCCATCAAACGGAGACGGATAGCAGATTGGATCAAAAAGCAGAACCCTACAATATGTTGCCTACAGGAAACACACTTAAAGCAGGGAGATACATACAGAGTAAAGGTAAAAGGTTGGAACAGAGCCTATTATGCTTCAGGTAAAGCCAAAAAAGCAGGGGTAGCTATCCTTATCTCAGATCAAGCAAAAGCAGAAGTTGATCTCCTTAAAAAAGATAAGGAAGGAAACTATATCCTGCTGAAAGGTAGCATAAATAATGAAGCCATATCAATACTAAACATATATGCACCAAGTGGTATAGCATCTAACTTTCTAAAGGAAAAGTTAAGAGAACTGCAAGAAGAAATAGACAGTAAAACTATAATAGTGGGAGATCTCAACCTTGCACTCTCAGATTTAGACAAATCAAACCACAAAACAAACAAGAAAGAAATTAAAAAAGTAAATAGAACATTAGAAAAACTAGGTATGATAGACCTTTGGAGAAAACTGAATGGCAATAGAAAGGAATATACTTTCTTCTCAGCAGTTCATGGATCCTATACAAAAATTGACCATATATTAGGACATAAAGATCTCAAAATTAAATGTAGGAAGGCAGAAATAATAAATGCCTTCTTCTCAGATCACAATGCAATAAAAGCTACATTCAGTAAAAAGTTAGGGGTAAATAGACCAAAAAGTAATTGGAAACTGAATAATCTCATCTGCAGCTAAAGCAGTAATAAGGGGAAATTTTATATCTTTAGAGGCTTATTTGAAGAAAATTGAGAAAGAGAAGATTAACGAATTGGGCTTACAACTTAAAAGGCTAGAAAAAGACCAAATTATAAACCCCCAACCAAAAATTAAACTCGAAACACAAAAATTAAAAGGAGAAATCAATAAAATTGAAAGTAAAAAAACTATTGAATTAATAAATAAAACCAAGAGTTGGTTTTATGAAAAAGCCAATAAAATAGATAAACCTTTGGTAAATTTGATCAAAAAAAAGAAAGAGGAAAATCAAATTGATAGTCTTACAAATGAAAAGGGGGATCTTTCCACCAATGAAGAGGAAATTAGAGAAATAATAAGGAGTTACTTTGCCCAACTTTATGCCAATAAATTTGATAACTTAAGTGAAATGGATGACTTCCTCCAAAAATATAGGCTCCCTAGATTAACAGAGGAGGAGATAAATTGCTTAAATAGTCCCATTTCAGAAAAAGAAATAGAACAAGCTATTAATCAACTCCCCAGGAAAAAATCCCCAGGGCCAGATGGATTCACATGTGAATTCTACCAAACATTTAAAGAACAATTAGCCCCAATGTTATATAAATTATTTGAAAAAATAGGGGATGAAGGAGTCCTACCAAACTCCTTTTATGACACAGACATGGTACTGATACCTAAACCTGGTAGATCGAAAACTGAGAAAGAAAATTATAGACCAATCTCCTTAATGAATATTGATGCTAAAATCTTAAATAAGATATTAGCAAAAAGACTTCAGAAAATCATCTCCAAGATAATACACTATGATCAAGTAGGATTTATTCCAGGAATGCAGGGCTGGTTTAATATTAGGAAAACTATTAATATAATTGACCATATTAATAATCAAATTAATAAGAACCATATGATCATCTCAATAGATGCAGAAAAAGCATTTGACAAAATCCAACATCCATTCCTACTAAAAACTCTTGAGAGTATAGGAATAAATGGATTATTCCTTAGAATAATCAGGAGTATATATTTAAGACCGTCAGTAAGCATAATATGCAATAGAAATAAACTGCAACCTTTCCCAGTAAGATCAGGAGTGAAACAAGGTTGCCCACTATCACCATTACTATTCAATATAGTACTAGAAACGCTAGCCTCGGCAATAAGAGCCGAGAAAGAGATTCAAGGAATTAGAGTAGGAAATGAGGAAATTAAACTATCACTTTTTGCAGATGACATGATGGTATACTTAGAGAACCCCAAAGACTCTGCTAAAAAGCTACTAGAAATAATTCAAAATTTCAGCAAAGTAGCAGGATACAAAATAAATCCACATAAATCCTCGGCATTTTTATATATCACTAACAAAATGCAACAGCAAGAGATACAAAGAGAAATTCCATTCCAAACAAATGTTGAGAGTATAAAATATTTGGGAATCCATCTACCAAAGAAAAGTCAGGAATTATATGAGAAAAATTACAAAACACTTGCCACAAAAATAAAATCAGATTTAAATAATTGGAAAGACATTCAGTGCTCTTGGATAGGCCGAGCGAATATAATAAAGATGACAATACTCCCCAAACTAATCTATTTATTTAGTGCTATACCAATCAGACTCCCAAGAAACTATTTTAATGACCTAGAAAAAATAACAACAAAATTCATATGGAAGAATAAAAGGTCAAGAATTGCAAGGGAACTAATGAAAAAAAAACTCAGAGGAAGGTGGTCTAAGTGTACCTGATCTAAAGCTATATTATATAGCAGCAGTCACCAAAACCATTTGGTATTGGCTAAGAAATAGACCGGTAGATCAGTGGAACAGATTAGATACAAAGGACAAAAAAGGGTACATCTATAGCAATCTAATCTTTGACAAACCCAAAGATTCCAACATTAGGGATAAAAATTCATTATTCGGAAAAAACTGTTGGGAAAACTGGAAATTAGTATGGCAGAAATTAGATATGGATCCACACTTAACACCATATACCAAGATAAGATCAAAATGGGTCCATGATTTAGACATAAAGAGGGAGATAATAAATAGATTAGAGGAACAGAGGATAATCTACCTCTCAGACTTGTGGAGGAGGAAGGAATTTATGACCAGAGGAGAACTAGAGATCATTATTGATCACAAAATAGAAGATTTTGATTACATCAAACTAAAAAGTTTCTGTACAAATAATACTAATGCAAACAAGAATAGAAGGGAAGTAACAAATTGGGAAAATATTTTTAAAAACAAAGGTTCTGACAAAGGTCTCATTTCCAAAATATATAGAGAACTGACCATAATTTATAAGAAACCGAACCATTCTCCAATTGATAAATGGTCAAAGGATATGAACAGACAATTCTCAGAGGAAGAAATTGAAACTATATCCACTCACATGAAAGAGTGTTCCAAATCACTACTGATCAGAGAAATGCAAATTAAGACCACTCTGAGATACCACTACACACCTGTCAGATTGGCTAAGATGACAGGAACAAATAATGACAAATGTTGGAGGGGATGTGGGAAAATTGGGACACTAATACATTGCTGGTGGAGTTGTGAAAGAATCCAGCCATTCTGGAGAGCAATCTGGAATTATGCCCAAAAAGTTATCAAACTGTGCATACCCTTTGACCCAGCAGCGCTACTACTGGGATTATATCCCAAAGAAATACTAAAGAGCGGAAAGAGACATATATGTGCCAAAATGTTTGTGGCAGCTCTTTTTGTTGTAGCTAGAAACTGGAAGATGAATGGATGTCCATCAGTTGGAGAATGGTTGGGTAAATTGTGGTATATGAAGGTTATGGAATATTATTGCTCTGTAAGAAATGACCAGCAGGAGGAATATAGAGAGGCCTGGAGAGACTTAAATCAACTGATGCTGAGTGAAATGAGCAGAACCAGAAGATCACTGTACACTTCAACAACAATACTGTATGAGGATGTATTCTGATGGAAGTGGAAATCTTCAACATAAAGAAGATCCAACTCACTTCCAGTTGATCAATGATGGACAGAGGTAGCTACACCCAGAGAAGAAACACTGGGAGGGGAATGAAAATTGTTAGTACTAATATCTGTCTGCCCAGGTTGCATGTACCTTCGGATTCTAATGTTTATTGTGCAACAAGAAAATGATATTCACACACATGTATTGTACCTAGACTATATTGTAACACATGTAAAATGTATGGTATTGCCTGTCGTCGGGGGGAGGGAATAGAGGGAGGGGGGGTAATTTGGAAAAATGAATACAAGGGATAATATTATAAAATATATATATATATATAATAAAAAAAAATGCCCATTTGTATCTACTGATAATTTATCAATTGGGAAATGACTTTTATGGTTATATTTTGGACAAAGTTCTTTATATATTTTAGATATAAGACCTTCATCTGATAAGTTTTGTATAAAACATTCCGCCCCCATTTTCTACTTTCCTTCTGATCTTAGCTACATGTGTTTTATTTGTACAAACCACTTAATTTAATATAATCTAAATTATTCATTTATATTAATTTTTCTGTCTTTCTCTTATTTATTTATAAATTATTTATATCCATAAGTTGATAAATAATGTGTTCCATGTTCTTCTAATTTACTTGTAAAATCTCTCTTTATATCTAGGTCATATAATTTTGGTAAATGATGGAAGATATTTTTCTATGCCCTGTTATTTTTACTCACTATTTTCCTTCTCAGTCTCTCTTTTCACCTGATCCCTATGATCAGTTTTTAAAATGTTATAGTTTTTTAATGTGTTGATGACTTCTCAATGATAACACCACTTCATCTACTCTCCCTTTTTAGTAAAGAAGTATAATTAAGCAAAATAAATCAATATGCTGGCCTTGTATGACAAGATTAGCCTAAATCTGATCTAGTAATCTACTATTACTCTGGTGAGTAGAGAATAGTCAGCATAGTTCTATGAAGTCATAATTGTTAGCTGCATTGATCTAAGTTAACATGTTCAAAATCATTATATTTCACCTTAAACCCACCTCTCATCTTAAATTCTTCTAGTGATCCAGGTTTTCAACCTAGAAGTCAATTTAATGATCTTATTTGTTGTCATATTCAATAATTTGACAAATCATTATTTCTGCCTCCCTGTCTCTTGAATCTTCTTTTCCAAAACTCACATAGCTACTATTATATCAGGTCCTCTTCACTTCTCAGCCCCCAATTGATCTCCTGACTTTCAATCACATCTCTCTGCAGAACATCCTTTCCCCTACTACTACCAGATGAATATCTTCTAAAGCATAAGTCTAACCATGGAACTTCCTTCCTTAAGAAGCTTCAGAGAGTTGTCCTTTTGATTTTAGATAAAATATAAACTTCTGTTTAGTACTTCAAATCATTTATAATCTGACTCTAGTCTATATTTTCAAACAAATTACACATCATTAATGCACATATAAATACACATACATACACACACAAACACACACACACACACACAAACACACACACACACACACACACACACACACACACACACACACACAAACTAGCCTATTTAGTTTTTTCTACATAAGATGTTTCATGCCTTTTCTTTAGGCTTTTGTGTAGATTGACTCCAGATCCAGAATACCCTCCATTCTTATCTTGGATTCTTGGTATCCTTAGCTTCCTTCAAGGCTCAGCTTAAAGGCCACATGCTTCAATAAAGCCTCTTGATTCCCTCAGTATTCCTCCATTCTCTTTGTGTGTGTATGTATAGTAGATTGCAAGATTTTTGCTCCTCCGTTCTATTGTAAGTTCTTTGAAGGAAAACGCCGGCTTTTGCAGTTCCTGGCATATAGTAGCTGCTTCATAAATGTTACTAATTAAAAGTAGGGACTATATTCTTTTTTAAGTGTTTATTTATCCCTAATATCTAGTGTCAACATGTAGTAGATATAAATAAAGGTTTGTTGATTAATTGTTATTTTTGATCATATGTTTTCATCATTTAATGCTAATATAATACTAATATAATGTGTGTGTTACAGAAATATGGGAGGACCAGCACCACCAGACAACAGTTGGAAGGGAAAGCTTAATGTGCCTTACAGCATTGGACCTGGATTTACTGAAAATTATTCTACACGGTTATCTTGCTATATTTTACTTATTGTTTCCCATCTTCAGTAAATTTTCATAGTAGAAATCAAGTAGTCAAACTTTAATTTACATGTAACATAAATGTAAGATACTCCAGCCAAGGAATCTTTTGTCATTATTGTTTGTTTTGTTTCTGAACCTCTAGTGTCTTGTCAATAATGGTGCATATCTTTTTTAGAAGTGAATAGAATATGGTTCATATGTTCCTAAATGTTAAGTTTTCCATTTTAGCTGATTTTAGTTAACTTAAAATATGGTTGCTTTTTTCTGCTTAATTTAGAATTTTTATTTCTTGAGAGCAAGGATTGTTAGCACTTTGCCTGCCACATATAGTAAACACTTATTAGATCCTTGAAGAACTACCAAGGAAGTGGTTTTCTAGAGAGCAAAGCAACTAAGAAAGAGATTTTTCTGCTTCTGAAATAGTATATCAATAAGTAAACTTATTTCCTCCTCCAAGACATCTTAAAAAGATGAATCTATGGACTTGAAATTTTTGCTTTGAATTCATCTTTCTAACATTAGGTGCTACTGAGGGGCTAGTATAGCTGGCTCACCAGAGTAGCTAAAGGAGTACTTGAAAAGTACTAACTAAATTATAGGGGAATTGTGATTTGGCTTATTGCATGAAATACCTTTCCCAATGAAATCACAGGTGCCTGAAGTATTGAAATATGGTGTATGGTATATCCATGAATATATACAAATTATAGAACAAAAATGTCATCTCATGAAAAATTATAAATAAAAAATTAGTAATTATAGGTTTAAATTAAGTCAGAAAGCATTTATTAAACATCTATGCTTAATACTTCCAGGTATTTCACTAATAGTTGGGGGTAGAAATAAATGCAAAAACATATAGCATAGGAATCTTCAAAGGAATGATAAAGTTTGATAGGGTAAGAGTGAGGAGAGACAATGCTACCCTCTCCCCAAAAAAGAACCCAACAACTCAAGGAGGAGAGAGTTACCTGGAGAAGGTTAAATAATGTCAAGTACTGCAGATAGATAAGAATAATGAAAAATGATTACAGGTTATAAATTTAGAAATTAAAAGATCATTTTATAGTTTCAGAGAAAACAATTTCAGTACCATCTAAGGTAGTAAAGTATACTTCAAAGGTTGAGGAGCAAGTAGACAGAATTCTAGTCTAGGTAGTATGTTTAGGAACTTCTAGACATTTTCAAATTGTGAAAGGGAAAACAGGTATATGATTGTAACTTGATGTTCTGTTAATTAATCATGTCAAATTTTTCATGTCCTCATCTATATATGAGTAGCATAGCTTGACTTTAGACTACTACAGTAGCCTCCCAACTGGGCTCTCTACTTCCAATATCTCCCCTCTTAAATCTGTCATTTTCTCAATCACCAATTAATATTTCTGAAATATGGAACTGAACATAATTTTTTCCTTCTCAAAAAGCTTCTTCAGTGGCTCCTTATTGCCTTTATAACAAAATTTAATTTTCTCTTTTTGGAATTTAAAAAACTATACTCTTCTAGTGACAATCTTTTGTTTTAGAATAATTTCTCAATCCTGACCCTAACATACTAGGTTTCACACAAACTAGCCTATTTACTGTTTCTGTTACTCAGCATCCTTCCTTTCCATCTCAATATTTTTATATATTAGCTATCCTCTATGATTAGAATGTTCTTCCTTTTCACCTGTGTCTCTGAGAATCTCTTACTCCCTTTAAGAGTCAACTCTAGGACCAATTTCTCATGACACTTTTCCTGGTCCTCCTTAGTAATTTACATTTTCCTCTCTCTGTTACTCCATATGTATTTAGTATTCTGCTTCTTGAGAGATAGGATTTGAATTCATATCTTACTTAAACCAGGGTTTTCCAAATGACTACTAAGTCTTGCTGACTGTCACATATTCATATGTGTAATGTGTGTGTGTAGATACATATATATCCATGAATATACATATATAGACAAAGATACATCATCTATACACGCATACAAGAATGTGTGTGTGTGTGTGTGTGTGTGTGTGTGTGTGTGTGTATGTATATGTAAGGAAGAGAAGGGAATAGAGAAGCAAAGAGGAAGAAGAAACACTATACATAACAAAAAGGTAATGTTTTGGTGGCTATGGATTCACAGTGCTAATGTTGTTTTTAATTGCTTTAGAAAAGTCAAAATGAATATTCACAGCAACAGTAAAATAACAAGGATTTACAATGTGATTGGAACTCTAAGAGGAGCAGTGGAACCAGGTAAAGAATCTCTTTTCTAAATTACTAATGTGAGTAGGGAACAGCATGAGTACAGAAAGAAGTTTAAGAACTTTTACACATCTTTCAGCATAGTAGGACCATAAAATTTTATACATGAAAGAGACTTTGCATTCATATATTTCAACTCCTTTTATTTTACATATGTGGAAACTGAGGTAAGGTACATTAAATTAACTTAAGGACATCCAGAAATGGATTAAAATCCAGATTAAAAAAAACAAACTGAACTTTTTTGAAAAAAATATTTTTTAATCCTTTCCTCATAACTCTTGTATCTGAATCCTACTTTGTAACAGATAAATCCAATGTCTGACTCTAAAACTACTGCTTTTAAAATTATAAGATTTAGAGACATTGAAAAGAGATGTTGGAAATCATTTAGTCCAGCATCTTTATTTATAGATGAGGAAGAGGTGACAAAATCACATAGATGTCAAGTCACATGAATAAGGATTTGGGTCCTTTGACTCCATTGATACTACTTTTCCATTATGCCAGGGCAAAGAAGTTTAATGTTTTACTAGTCTTTACTTGTAATTTGATTTTAAGTTTACCCTGATATGCAGAACACTTTCAAAATTGATTTTAAGATTATATATACCTTTCCTGCAAATTTTTTTTTTGTTAATTAAATCATTGTTTAGAAAATTGTATACATGGAATCTGTCTGGTTTGAGTTCATAGAATATTAAAATTAGTCTATGATTTTTTTATATTTTTTTGATTATTTAGTTATGCCCCTTTAAGTATCTCTGTGTATACAAACATTCTTCAAGTTATTCTAAGACATCCATGATATGAGAAACATTTTACAGAGGGATTTCTTCACTATTTCATAGGTTTTCCATGTTGGGCATAGGATTTAGAGAAGAAAAGGAGTTTAGAGGATACCTTGTCCAATACCCTCATTTGACAGCTGAGGATACTGAAATAGATGAGGTAAAGAGGCTTTCCATGTAGTAAGAACTAGAGCAAGACTTCATGCTTGGTGTTCAGATTTCCAAGTTTGTGTTTTTGCCTATGCAACACATTGCCCCCATTGAAGCTGCCCTCATCTCATTTCCTTTAGATTGTGCCTCAGTTACAGGTTCAAGGTTTAAAAGGTTACTCAGTGGAAAATATTTGGTTTATTCTTTCACATAAACTATATGATTAAATTATATTTCTCTCTTACTAGTAGGCATTCCCTAGATAAGGAATTTTTCCTTCAAATGTTCACATTTTAAAAGAATGTGAATTTTGTCCACCAAAAATTTAATACAGCTTCCAATAAAAGAGAGATAATTAATGAATAATTATCATTATGATCTGTCAATAGTGATTGACTGCCATGTATGAGAATATTTCCTTTAGGAAATGATTATAGGACCATAACCATAACAATGCTATATGCAGTAAGTCATACCATGCAATAAGTCATGACAGAATGAACCCTCAAAATTTGATCAGATAGAGAGAATTACTAAAACCTAATGAGTAAATTTAAGAAGCTTCTTCCTTGCTGATGCCCAAGAGGCAGGAGTTAAGAGGTGACAAGTTCATGTCACCAGCATATAGCAGAAGCATGAATAGCACAGTATGCTTTCACATGTCAAGGCCAGCTTTCTGTCGAACTACTTCTCATAAACTCATATTGTATTGGGGGTAAAAATATCTGGTTTTCAAAACAAAACAATTTTCTTTAGCCTTAAGACACTTACATCCCATAGGAAAAAAAATAGTTATAAATAATTATAAGGAATAGTTAGAAATGCTTTAGAGGTACTATTCCCTTCAGCAGACTTTTGAGCAATGATCTGGCAAATACTATCCTTTATATCCTTTATAATATTGTCTATATGAGAAAGAGCTTTCTGATTTTCAAACTGCTGAAGTTGAAGTTGAAAACTATCTTGTGTTATGATTAAGTTAAATTCAACTTTTCAATTATCATATACGTACTATGTGTTTGTTTAATGAAACGGTATACTTTGTCCTAAGGAGATACAAAGGTTAAATACCTAATTGCCTTGCCCTCATCTAGCTTATAATCTAAGGGTATTGGTCATCTCTGTTTTTAAATGTAATTTAACTTTTTAAGCTTTGCATACTTTTGAAATACAGCAGCCCTTCCATCTTCTCTTCCTTGATTAGATTTTCCTTGGGATAGCTACCTCAGGTTTAAGGTATTTGTGCATTTATAATCCTAAAATTATAACTCAAGTCCCCTGAAATGTACTTATTTTTTCTAGGGAGTCTGGAGAGTCAGTGGACACACTTAAAGATAAGCCATTCATTGTAATAGCATAGTTAGAATAGTAACTATAAAACCTTTCTCTCATAAATTGGGGCATTCTTTGACAACTGCAAAACACATCAGTGGAAAAAGTGGACATACACATAAGAATTCACTAGAAGGACACATAAAATGTGTGATATATCACAAAGGTACTTCATGTCACAAAGGTACAACATAAGAATGAGGCCTGTTTTTAGAAGATCTCAAAGCCTAGACACATCAATTCTATCAATTTTGACTGACATATCTTATAAAGGACTAACAGTAAATACTAACTTCTATTTTGATTAAGACTTTATTACTTCACTTTTGCTATTATCTTACCCTCAGATTTTCTGATTATTGGAGAGTAATTTTGCTATTGCTGCATATTAACAATGTTGGGGAAAAATTGGTTGATTATAGAGTCACATGATCATTTTTAAAACCTCATAATTTTTATGATGATTTTTGTAGACAGGTATGTAATTCTGGGAGGTCATCGTGACTCATGGGTGTTTGGTGGCATTGATCCTCAAAGTGGAGCTGCTGTAGTACATGAGATTGTGAGAAGTTATGGAAAACTGAAAAGGGAAGGTAATGTAATTCAAGAACTGAAAAGGTAAAGATTAATTAAATTCAAATCAATTACCATATTTATTAAAATTAAAATCATGGGTAAGATACTTTTAATGTTGCCATAGGAGTTACCATAAATGCTTAAATAATGTTTAGGTTGCATATTCTTGACCATTTAATCATAGACTCTGAGAGCTGAAAGGGACCAAAAGGCTATCTACTGAAATACATGCATGATTCACTAAATAATATCCCCAACAAGTGAGTGTCTGTACAAGAAGTCTGATGATGGAGCACATGTGAATATTAGGTTGTATAAGTCAATAGGCAGCCTATAATGATCCATATATATGGTTTCTTTGTCTCTGTTTCTATTTGAATTTGACACCACTGCTGTAGGTTATTGTGAAAGTGAAACAATATAAGATAAAAATGGAAAGGTAGACTGGAAGCTAAAAGTAGAGGTAGGATGGAAAATATGTAATTTATTTTAAAGGTAATGAAGAGGCCCCAATTATTTTTTTTTTTTTTTGCAGTTTTATGTGGGCTATCCCTAAAGTCAAAGGTAACTGTGCAAAATTCTTGGAGAGGTAGTATAAGTATCAACAGAAAGTGCCTCCCTCCACACAACTGATCAATTGCTCTATATTTAGAGTAGAAAGGACTAGAATAGATCTTTAGAGTGCTATATCAGTGTAAAGCACCAGATGGAGCCCAAACACTGATATGCCAACAAACTTAGGTAGCTATATACTCTAAATCCCTACTTAGGCCATTTGAGTTTATTCCTATGGGTCCTTTTTTCCTTTCAATTCCTCAATTTCAGCTAAGAGTATAAATATTCAAATAATTAAAATTATTGAAATTTATTAATTTCTGAAATATGTATTAAATTAATTAAAATTTATGAAATAACTCCCCCAGTCCCACTGAGATTCTTATCTCTTTTTCATCTTCCTGTGACTAAAAAGAATTATTTTTGTCATATGTTAATTAGTTTTAGAATTTTTACTTTGAAATTTAACAAATATGTGGTGTTGCCCAAATCTCAAAATATTTCATAGGCTCAATTTTGTCATTTGTAAAATTAATATAACATTTGCCCTATATTTCTTATGTGGCCATTATTAAGAAAGTATTTTACAAACTTACGCAATAAGAGGATTGTGATAATATGACAGTATGTTGGGACCTAAAGAAATTCAGATAATCTACCCATCTCTATCTACACCGATACTTATAACCAATACCAATAAAGATCTGGTCTGTAAGTTATATCATAGATTTACAGTTGGAAAGGATGTTAATGATCATTTAGTTCAGACTCATTTTATACATGAGAAATAATAAATTCCAGGGAGGCTAAATAATTTTTTCATGCTCACACAAGTAGCAAGTAGAAAGGCCTAGATTTGGACCAACTTAATGTCCTTACTTTAAGTCTAGCACTCTTTCCACTATGCTGATACGGGTAGAGAACTAGAGTTCATTCAGGCATTGAGAAATTTAAGGAATTGTTTGTAGTCATAAGGACTACATGTGTCAGAAGTATCAAGTTAGTATCAAGTCAGAAGACTTGAACAGAAGTAAGATTTCACAATTCAAAGACTGGCCCTTTTTCTGCTCTTACCTTGCACTACTAAATTTCACCTTGCACAAAACAGACAAATAAAAGCTTTCTGAATGTAATTATTACTAAATTGTATTAAAGGTGATTGTTGAGGCCCAGAATAACTACTCATTTTAATTGAATTTGGATTAGATTTTGGTATTTCAAATTATTGCTTGATATTAATCTTATCCAGCTATCCTGTCAAATCAGCTTAGCAATATATACCTGGTATCTGTCTGCTGGTGTTTTACATTTATCAGCTCATATAGAACTTATAAAGCAAATATATATTTCTAGATTAGTTCATTTGACTCTTGCAAATGACAATGGTATGCAAAGTCAAATATTTTTGTTCCAATATTGTATTCATTTAGCCTGACCTATAGTCCCACAAATTATTTGATATTCTTATAACATTGTTTTAAAGTTACATTTCTTTGCTTTTTTTTCCTGCCATTCATCAGTATTTTAAATCCATTAAGGTAGGGTCTCTAAATAGAACAAACTACAGAGATTTAACAATGCAACACTGTATATCCATCTTCCCTACTGTTTTTAGTGAAAAGAGGGTAATTCATTTCCTTCTCTTTTCTCTGGTGTCAAGATTGATAACTAAATCATATAGGGTTTGGATTTTAATGTTTTAAGCACACATTTTGCAGTTTCTTATGTTTTTCTGTTTTTAATACTAAAACTATAAAGACTTTATATTTTTGGTTTCCTAAGGAGAGTGTGAGAAATGAGTGTAGGATGTTTATTGGAAGATAAAAATGTATCACTTTTGAATTGGAGGTTGATATTTCAATTTTAAGTATAACTCAATAACAAACTCAAATACTAAGAGGAAAATATTCTGCCAAAGTCTAATATTTTCTTGATCAAAAGGAAAAATTAAAAGACATTTATGCAACACTTTCTTTCATGAATTTTCATCAGTATCGACAACTCATAAAACTCATAGAATGCTCTAAATTTAAAGGATCTGCTATAAAATTGTGATGTGCATTACAGTCTTCTGGAATTGGGACCCAAGATACAGATCCAACAATATAATTCTATGGCACTGCTAAGACTGCAGATGGATTTTGGCATGCACTAGAATAAAGACTGATATTGAACAACCCTCTTATCTGTCTCAGGAGCCACTTGGAAATGTAAAGGAATCCTAATCTAATATCCATGTGGTTAGCAAAATGATCAGTTCAAGAAGATTATAAGATCTCTTTGCTCTCTCTTGCACCTATATTCTTTGAAAGAACTTAATTACTTTAAGAGTGAATAATGAGAAAAATAACATTCATTTTTGTCCCCTACTAAGATTTTATTTTTAAAATTTCTTCTTGAATATGCCGCTTTAAAAAGATATACTTGTAAGAAAGGCTATAGTGAGCGAGTAATGGTTCTTCCATTCTCTTAAGCAGATTTATTTCTTTCAATTAGAATCAAACTGTTTTTTTAGTGGTATTTTTATTTAGATTACACAATTTCTCTTTCCTCACAATAGCCATCTGACATAAATAAACAAACAAACAAAAAAAAAAATCAAAGTTAAGTGACTTGTCTAGATTCACCAAAATAATAAATGCCAAAAGTGGGACTGAATCGAACTCTCCTTGCATCCACATTTGGGACTGTTTGCACTGTTCCTCTATAAGTTTGTAGTATTATACACACTTTAAATAGGAAAACTCAGCTGTGAGAGGATGTTACAAAATTTTCCTCAGTAAGAACAGGAAAAGGATTATTTAAATTTCTTTCCATAGGATCAGAAGTGTTCCTTCTTGCTTGTAGAGAAAGGGGATGGAGTCATGGTCAAAATATGGGTTCATGCTTCCCCATATTTTATACTAACTTAACCACACTTGACTTGAGTGTCTTCCTGCCCATGAACAGGTTTACATGGGTACAAATTTAATGTCTTAGGGTACAAACCCTATAATTCTGCTGTTGATTCCAAGGAGATTTCAAACACTAGATATGTTTCTTAAAAGTATACATCAAATTGTATTCAATCCTTCCTGTCTCTATTGTGCTGACCTTCTCCTGGAAAGAAGGATCTCATTGCTCTGTTGTTATAGGAATCCTACATGAAGTCTCAAGACAATCTTCAGGACACATGACAATCCCTTGTGGATATTAGGTGCTTAAAAATATCTGTTAATTAAATTTCTGCACATGCCATGAAATAGACTGTAATATCCTTGAGGTCAAGGACAAGATTGTTATTTGTCTTTGTATCCTTACTTCTGTGCGGTGTCATAAATATATGTTTAGTACAATTGTATCAAAAAAGTTAAACTAAATAAAAAAACAGGAATGTAAATATCAATATATCAATATCAAATTGATTTTGTTTGTGAGAGCTGTTAATAAAGATAATATTATGATCCTGACTCTCACTTTCTATGGAATATTTTCTAAGACCCTCTCTAATTTTATTATGATTTTCAGGATGGAGGCCAAGAAGAACAATGATATTTGCTAGTTGGGATGCTGAAGAATTTGGTCTCTTGGGATCTACTGAGTGGGCTGAGGTTAGTCAACACTGTGTTAAAATGAAATCATCATTCTTACAGTGTAGGTAGACTTTTTCTTTGTTATAATTATCAACTTAGTATATACCAAGTTAATTCTTTGCCAAGCATACCAAAGCAAAAAAAAAAAAAAAAGAAGAAGAAGAAGGAAGAAGAAGAAGAAGAAGAAGAAGAAGAAGAAGAAGAAGAAGAAGAAGAAGAAGAAGAAGAAGAAGAAGAAGAAGAAGAAGAAGAAGAAGAAGAAGAAGAAGAAGAAGAAGAAGAAGAAGAAGAAGAAGAAGAAGAAGAAGAAGAAGAAGAAGAAGAAGAAGAAGAAGAAGAAGAAGAAGAAGAAGAAGAAGAAGAAGAAGAAAGAAGAAGAAAGAAGAAGAAAGAAGAAGAAGAAGAAGAAGAAAGAAGAAGAAGCAGCACGCCTTATCTTAAGGAACTTACATCCCACTGAGAGTGGAAAGGAACAACATATAGACAGAAAATTGAAATAAATTTTGGGAGAAAGTATACTTTAAATATTACAAGAGTTGTGATAACAGTATGACAGGATTCCAAAAAATAGAGGCAAAAGTTGGGCGGTGAAATAGAGACCCAGGAGAGAGAGAAATCACAATGATTAATTAGTAGAGGGAATATTGACCAGGGAAGAGTATTTTTCTTTAGGCAACTCTAGATTCAGAATCATATTGATTTCAATGGAACTATAGGACATTCTATTTTTACACACTTCATAGTAGAAATCATAATGCTGATTTGATCACTGAAGAAAACTGTTCAGGTGATATGGTATAGGCATGTTTAATGACAGGGATGATTAAGAGTTTATGGTCTTGTTTGTCATTTAAGAAGGGATCAAAAGAGTTTGTCTTTTTGCTGATTATTGAGTAGTTAAACATGTTTAAGGTTGCTAACCATCCAATCCTCAATGAGGTGAACTCTGTTGCAAGACTCACCGAAATAGTGATTAGATAATATCCTCCAGGGAAGTGAGAGTAAAGATGATCATCAGGGAGAGAATAGGTTAGAATGTAATATGGGAGGCAAAGAGATAGAAGCCATGAAGTCTGTCAAAGATATGAATTGAAAATCTAGAAAGAAGAGGTTTGGGATCCAAAGAGGACCCAATAGACATGAATGGTCATGTGTCAGACAATTTTCCAAGAAAGTGGGTATGCAAAATAGGGCTGTTTGTCTAAAAGATAGGTACTCAGATTGATTCAGTTGGATCATTGTAACCCATTACTCTCTTAAACACAAGTATATGATGTTCGTTTCAATATATATTTGACTCTTTTATGGTAACTCCATGATTTTTATTGCTTTCTAGAAATAGAATTGGTCTCATTCTTAAGCAAGGGAACATATAGTTATTTAATTTAAACCTAAAACTGTATTAATTTTTTTGGAGGGGAGATAGAGAAAGAGAGTAAAGATAATATGTTTATGTGAATTTCTTTTTTTTCTAGGAAAATTCCAAAATACTTCTAGAACGTGGAGTGGCTTATATTAATGCAGATTCTTCTGTAGAAGGTGGATATTGTCTGCATTGAGTAAAGGATTAAATTATTTATAATTTTTAAAATTTTAAAACAATTCTGCTCAATAGCAATTCAGATAATTATGTGTAGAAGCAATTCAAAAGAGACAGGTTGTAATTCATTAAGAATATATGTATTGTTTCTGAGATAGGAATGTTAAAAGCTATTCATTCAGGATATTTTGAGTTGATGTTTATGATATATTATACACATGTAATGGAGGTATCAATCATGAAGTTAAACCTAAATAGAGAAGACTTGACTCTCTAGCCCAAATATCTGAAATGATAGAAGACCTAACTTTGAAGCCAAGTCTGATTTGTAAAGGAGAATTTTATGGAAGTTCAGAAGAATATAGAAAATGATATATTTCTACCTATTGTAAATTATTTATCACATTTTAAAAACTCAACACTTTTATAGTGCTATATAAATTTTCTTTTGAAATATGAGTAGGAGTACAAATGTTCTCTCATTAATGTTTTATGACTGTTAATTTTTGAAAATCTCAGAAAATTTCAAAGAATCAAAGTTGTAAATGATTCAAAGAGCAATGGAGAGGAGCATAGTGGATTCAAGTAGGTAGTAGCCTAGTTCCAAAAATGATCTGCATGCAATGAATATCTCTGAGCAAAATCATTTACAAAGAGTGAGGCATAATAGATGCCTGTACTGATAATCACAAAATATGATAAAACCTAAAGAAAAGCATCTAGTCCATTAGGCAGATAGATTCTTTGTTTAAAGATCTGAGGGATAAGAATTGTATCATATGAAAAGGAGTGGCTGGGTTGCAATGAGGAGAATACACATGTCAATGAAATTGTAGCTCCATTGAAGAAATATTCAAGAAAAGTATTACAAAACTAGGAAAAACAAGTTTTGTGTCTTATAGGTATGGAAGCAAATATTAGAGTTGTTTCTAATGCTTTCATACTTAGCTTAATATTTATGTTGTTTCAGTGAGAAACAACATTGGTCTTTAAAATTGCAAAGCATTGCAAGGTCAAGGTCAAACCTTGTCAACTGATCCTCATTATAACCCTATGACGGAGGGACTAAAGTTATTATTCTTATTTTGTGGATAAGAAATGTGATGGTTATGGATGGTGACTTTTTTTCCCTCCAAATTCACAACTACATTTAGAATCCTGATCTGATTTCTAGTTTTGTCCTCATAGGTTGCTACTGATGATTTCTCTTTATTCTAACTCTTTTCTCTTAGTTTCTTTGTATATTTTTTCTTGTTTTTACACAAGAACTGAAAAATCTATTCAAAGTTAGTTCTATCTCAGTTCCATCACTAGTAACTTTATAATGACAGGCAACTTACCTTATCACTCAGCTGTGTTACCTATAAATTGGGAGAAATCATGCATGGACTCCCACCCTGATAAGATTGTTTGAGGAAAGTACTTTGCAAACTTAAAGACGAAGATTATTGGATAGGTGGACATTCATAAACATTAATAGATGGGGAGAAAGACATTCAAGTAGAGAGGTAGATTGATAGACACTCAGATAACTTTTAGATATGACATATAGACAGACATATATAAGGGAAAGTAGGAAGGGAATAGATATGTAGCACTTTCTCTGTGCCAGGTACTATGCTAACTGCTTTACAAATATGAATTTATTTGAAGCTCATAACAATTTTGTAAGGTAGGTATTATTATTATCCTCATTTTACAGTTGGAGAAACTGGACAGGATCAGAAGTTGTCAGAAAGAATTACTTCAAAATATGTAAATCTTGTAAATCTACTCTAAAAGTCTTTAGTGCTTAGATACTAGAAAAGGAAAGATACACTTTCTTATTTATGTTTTGTTTTAAGATGTTATATACTTCTATCCTCACATTTCAGGAAACTACACTTTGAGAATCGATTGTACACCACTAATGTACAGACTGGTATACAGCCTGACAAAAGAGGTAATTTTAAAATCCCTCTCCTACTTGTTCCTAGATATTTTGAAATGAATTTTTAGTTACAAAATGTTTGTTTTCTTAACATATCACATTACTATATGCAGCCAGTTTTATCCATTGTTTCAGAACATGTCATTTATTATGTTACCAGGTTTATCAAAAGAGATACAAGCTAATATAAGCCTAGAGAGAAAAATCATAAATAATAATTTCAGTGTAAGAAAATTAAGTCTGGTTACCCCAGGTTCTGCTTAAGGAACAAAAGGATAGCATAAAATGTGTGGTTAGCATCTCCAGTTTCAGATTCCCTCACAGAACTCTCATCTTTAAATGGGTCTCTTGAACAGAAACAACATTTTATGCATGAGTGTTATCTCCTGAATCTGAGGGTTCAGGGTAAATATAGTTTCGATTAATGCTGAGAACTCCCCGTCAAGCAATCTTCCACTCCCTTTATTTTAGGCTGTATTAAACTATACCAATTTTATATAGTACTTTTTAAAGTTTACAGAGTATTATCTCACAAAACATCATATAGCCTTATAAGAATAAGTACTGTAATATTATACCCATTTTACAAATCAAGAAATTGAGTTTCAGGGAAGGTAACTTTTTTTTTGATGGTCAATAGAGCTAGTAATTTTTTGATATGATTTGAACTTGTATCTCTCCCAAAATTAGAGTCTAGCTTGTCCTTTCATTTTATTTATACTTTTCATTATATTAATTGCCAAGAAATACCAAGACAAGATTCTAACCTGATTGGTCACTAGAGTCAAAGAGTCAGTAAATATGAAAGGCCTACTATATGTCAAGCCCTATACTAAGTGCTGGATATGCAAACAGAAGTGTAAGACAGTTCTTGTCCTTAAAGAACTCATAATGTAATGGAGAAAGACAACACATAAAAGGAAGCTAAAAAATAGGAGAGATGCAGAGAATTGGAGTCAGATCATAATGCAGTCCTTTAACTAGGGTGAGAAATTATTTGAGTTTAATTCAATTTTTAAAATAGTAAATTATTTGGAATTTTGAAATCCAGTACTTCATCTGAGTAAAAAATAATAAGGTGAATAAGGACACCCTCCTCAAACAAAGTATGGGAGGAACTTCTTTCTCTCTCCAGTCAAAGAGAGTGAATGACCCTGAGACTGGGGTGAGGGGAGGAGGAATGAGTTTTATAGTTAATTATATCTTGAAGAATAATGAGTTTCTAGAGATCATGAAATCTAGATCAGCTATATCAAATTGAAATTACATCACTGTGAAATGATTATGATTTAAATGTATAGACTCTTGTTCAGGAAATTCATCCAATATAATTTTATTAAGTATTTGTTGTCCTAGATGCTCAGGGAGATATAAAATTGAGATAGTCTAGATAAGAAAAAAACCCACATGGATCTTACAATCAATTAGGGTGGAAAACACAAATAAAAAATAACTAAAAGATAAAAATTACCTGGTACAGAAATCAAAATGTTGACAAAGTCCTCTCAGAAGACTATTTATTCATTTCAGAATAAGTCATATGAGGAGCTTCTTTCTAGTGGCAAAAAAATACAAAATTCCTCAGTTTCAAATAGAAACTTCCATAAGCCTTTTTTTTTTAAGTTCCCAAGTAATTTTTATGATTAATGCCAAAGCTAATTAATGTGGATTTTTTTTAGCACATTATACAAATTGATTTAAAATTTTTAATTGATATTTCATCAGGTAGATTTGATTTGAACTAAAATTTAAGCATTTCCCCCTCTAATGAGCAATTACATGAAATAAAATTATTATTAAACTTAAAGTTTACACCCTGCCTGGATAATATTTTATTTTTCCTATTAAGCATAGTTTTTAACATTCATTTTTATAATATTTTGAATTCCAATTTTTTCTCTCTTCCTCCCTTATTTCCCCCTCCCCAAAACAGCAAGAAATCTAATATAGGTTATACATGTATAATTATTTAAAACATATTTCTATAATTGTCATGTTATAAAAGAAAAATCAGAATAGAAAGAAAAAAACCAACAAAAAAAAGCAAACAAAAAGGTGAAATAGTATGTTTCAATCCATATTCAGTTTCCATATTTTCTTTTTGAATGTGAATGGCATTTTCCATAGCACATCTGTTGTAATTGTCTTGGATCACTGTATTGCCAAGAAGAACAAAGTCTATTATAGTTGATTGTCATACAATCTTCCTATTTTTGTGTACAATGTTTTCTTGATTCTGCTTGTTTCATTCAGCATCAGTTCATATAAGTATTTTCAGGCTCTATGAGCAAAGCAGAATTGAATTGGCTCAGAAGAAACATAAGATGCATAAAGTTAAAGAATATACCTCAAATATTCATAGAGACAATTTGTGTTCAGTCTGTGCAGAGCATCCTGAGCTTGTAGTGGTAACTTGACATAGTAATGCCATTTGGGCCATCTTTGAGAATGAAGGACAACAACCACTGGTCATAAGTAAAGAACAGTTGGCAGTTAAGCTATATTTTTCTCACCTCCATTAGGTTATGCTTATGTGACTAAATTTCAATTCAGTATAGCAAAATGGAAGAAGGTAGAGTTTTTTTTAGTGGGTGAAGGCTGAACCAGAAGTCTAATTGATTAAATTCTTACTGACCACAGGACAGATTAATAATATGGACCAAATACCAAAGGGGATGTAGGGACAGTATCTGGGGCTAGAACTAGGTACCTCTTAGAGAACTCACTATGTTTGATTTCAGTATCATTATTATATAGAAACTGCTTTCTACAAAACTACCATTTCTTAATTTACAAATTAAATGACCTTTTCTTAGTTTTATTCTTTCTGATGTCTCTGGAGTGTTTTCATTATCAATCACTGTCTTTTCCATATTCTCTTGCTACCATGTTTCTAGGATGTCATTCTCTCCTGCTTCTCCTTCTATCTGATTGCTACTTGAGTTTCTTTTGCTAGATTCCCATCTAAGTCAAGCTCAATAATAGTGGGTGTCCCACAGAACTCTTTCCTTCATCTTCTTCTCTTTTTCTTTACTAGGTAATTAATTTACTAGGTAATCTTATCACTTCCTATGGATTGAATTATCTTTATATTGATAATTCTCAAATCTAACTTTCCATTCCTAACCTCTCTGTTGATCTCCAGCATCATATCTCCAACTCTCTTTAAATCTCAACCTGAATGTCCAGCAGATATCTTAAATTCAACATGTTCAAAATTGATTTTATATCTGTCTCCTTGATGTGTCCTCTTTCCCAAACTTCCCTATTATTATTGAAGATAATATATCCTCCTAGGTTTGGCACTATGCATGTCAACACAGACTCACTATTGCTTATCCTCCATATTTGTTTAGTTGCCAGGCCTATTGATTTTATCTTTATAATATTTCTTGAAAAATCTTCCTTTTCTCCTTAAATATTGCTACTTATATCATCTTGGGGTACAAACCCTTATCACCTTATTTTTTGAAAATTCCAAAGCCTGCTAATTGGTTTTCCTGCCAAAAGTTTCTTCTCATTCCATACCATCTTCAATTTAGCCACCAAAGTGAGTTTCCCATAAGTCTAGCTGTCATATATAACCTATTTGATGAACTCTAATAACTTCCTATCACCTACAGGTTCAAATACAAAATTCCCTATTTATTATTCAAAGTCATAATTCATAGCCCAACCACCCTCATCTTTATAACCTTCTTGCTAAAGAAGGTTAAACCTTGCCTATATGCTCTTCAATCAAGTGAAAATGACCTCCTTGCTGTTCCACCAGTTAGATACTCCTTATTTCCAGTCTGGCTTTTTTTTTTTTTTAAACTGACAGCACCCTCTCATCTCCTGCATAGAATATTTTTCTTCTTCATCTCTGCCCATGGCTTCATGGATTCAAGTTGCAAGCTGCAACTAAAATTCCACCTTCTACAAAAAGCTTTCCCCAATCCCTCTTAATTCTAGTGATTTGTTCTATTAATTATTTCTTATGTATCCAGTATATAGGTTGTCTGTGCATATTTGCATATCTCCCCATTGAACTTCAAGTTCCATAAGGGCAGAGACTGGTTAGGGATGGGAGGGGAGAAGTGGCTTATTTTTTTAATGCCCAGATTACACAGTGTCTGATATGTAGTGATAAATATTAATTAATATTTACTTGCTTACTGATTGACAGAATTTATCATTTCCCCTGGGGAAACAAAGGAATTGAGCTTCTGATTTGTGACTTTCATCACCACATTTGGTGGAACACTTTAACTTAGTTGGCATAGTTGATTCCTAAAGTCTCTTCCACCTAACACATTCTGTTATCTAAGGAGGAACAGAAGTTCCTTTAAGCAACATGCTTAAGGAGTAACCTAAACTCTAAAATGAGTTGTTAAATGGCCTTCTGAAGATTCAGTCTACCATTCCAGTAGTTAACCATTTACAAAGCTCCCAACTATTCACAAAAGAAAGGTTAATATTAAAAGTAGGTGAAATGAATGACCATTCAATGTAAGCAGATAAAATCACCAAATAGATGGCATTATTTCTGGAACTTTAGTCAAAGTTTTTCTGCCCCAAAATATTAGGTTTATCACATGTCACCATGCTCAAAATTGTACCATTATAGATTTGATTCTTTGGCCTCAGAAGGATTTTCAATCTTTGCAAGTTCCTCATTAATATGCAAATTATTCTGATGAGTTA
Organism: Sminthopsis crassicaudata; assembly: GCF_048593235.1. Classification (NCBI taxonomy): domain Eukaryota; kingdom Metazoa; phylum Chordata; class Mammalia; order Dasyuromorphia; family Dasyuridae; genus Sminthopsis; species Sminthopsis crassicaudata. The sequence goes on from NC_133619.1 coordinate 560,776,859, forward strand.
ACAATTCAAATCCTAAATTCAAGCCTTGGTTCTGCTACTTTGTAAATTTCATCTATGAAATAATGATACTTTTCATAGTGGATGTGAAGAAAGGAAGATAATCTGCATAAAAATGTTCCGGAAATGCCAAAGCATTACAGAATCTAAGCATTATAACATTTTGTTAGAAATTATAATATTATTAGAAACATGGGCATGTTTCTAATTCTTTTTTTTTTTTTTTTTTTTTTTTTTTTTGGTAGCTTCGAAGCCCTGATGAGGGTTTTGAAGACAAATCTCTATATGAGAGCTGGAAGGAGAAAAATCCTTCAACAGAATTCAATGGCCTGCCCAAGTAAGTGAACAAATAATTCACTTTAATTTAACAAAGATTTATCATGTGTCTATTAAAAGGAATGTTCTAGGTGTTGAAGTGCAAAACAAAAAAACAAACAAGACATAGAAATTATTGACAGGTTATATTCACTTTGAAATATTTAACACCTAACACAAAGGAGAAAATACAAAGTACATATAAACTTCAGCCTCCTATAATAAATTCATATGCTGACTGGGAAGCAAGATGGCACAGGGTATTAGAGCATTGGGATTGAAGTCAAGAATATTTGATTTGAAATTTGACTTAAAACATTTAATTACTGGGTAACCCTGAGCAAGCCACAGAAGCTGTTTGCCTAGTTTCTTCATATGCAAAATGGGGGGTGATAATAACATTTGCATCCCAGAGTAGTTGTAAAGATCAAATGAGATCCTTTATGTAAATCACTCAGCACTTGGCACATAGTAAGGATTATATAAATGCTAGGTATTATCATTATTATAATTTGTTGCGATTTATAGAGTTGTTTTTTTTTTTCTTTTTGTGGGTCACATTGTTTCAATTGTTTTCTCTTGTAATCTTGATATCTGGAAAAAAATATAAAGGGGTTTACTAGACCACACTCCAAACTGCAATGTCTGTGTATTTTAATGTAGTTATTTATTGTTTTTATATATATAATGTAACAAATATCAAAAAGTATTCAAGTTAATTTAACTGTATATCTGTGCTATCTGATGACTTCACTTTCCATCAATGAACACAAAAGAGAACAGCAAAAACTATGTTGAAAAATATGAGGAGCAAAAATGAGAGAAGCCAAATATAGATAGTAACAACATATTCAACTGGCATGCCAAGTAAACACTTGGAAGTTTACTGTGGGTCTGCCAGGTGTGAATGATAAAAGGGTTCCTCTGCCCAACCCCTATTTCAAAGAATGCATAGATGTCTTCTGATTTTCTTCTTTTGACCATGATGATTCATGGGGTTTCAAATGGATGGTTTTTAAAAGTCTTTTAGTTTACTGAACTTCTTCTTGACAGCTTTGAAACATGATGACCATGTCTCCTGATTTGGAGAACTGATGTCTCTCTTCTACATCAGTTGCATCATCTTTTGTATCATCTTTTTCCTTTCCAGAAGACTTTGTGAGGTCTTAAAAGGCAGCTAATATCTTTTCTGTATCGTGCTCAAATAGCAAGATAACAGAATAATAATTATGTTGGCAGCAGCAACAGACTACCATTTTTTAAAAATAGAAAAAGAGACCAATAAAAATAAAAAGTGTGTTGGTGTTGGTTGGTCTATGCTTGGGAGAAGGAAAATGCATACTGAATAATGAGTTACAAAGAAACTGTATCTCAGTGATATTTAACTATGATCCACTGGTTCTATTCAGCATAAGTTCCTGGTTTCTTTTCTAGTTGTTTTGCAATTCTTTATTGATTACTATTTTTTGGTGTGTCTTACTCTGAATCAGGCTACATACCTGATTCATGCTTGTACTTTGGGTACCATTTTTTCTCTCCCCTTTCCTGGGACAACCCCTAAGATTTCAAGTATATAACTATTTTTATAATTAAAAATAAAATTAAATAACAACTTTCAGTGTAGTAGCATGGTTGAGAATATGAGGCTATGAATGTGAGTACTAGAAAGCTACTTCTCCTATTGAGGAGTCAAGCAACCTCAATAGCAATGAACCAAGGGCAATAGTAGAGAACAAATTAAGAATGGAAACTAGAACAGATTGTCATATATAAAAACTCCAGTTTAGTTTTATCTAAATAGTCAGATGATAGACTCAGAAGTCCTATATCTCTATATAATGACCGCTTTATTTTTGGTGACTTTTTTAAAATAGCTATTTATTTTTCCAAATACAACAAAGTTAATTCTCAACATTCAACTTTGCAAAACATTGTGTTGCAGAATTTTCTCCCTTACTCTCAGACAGCAAGTAATTCAAAATTGGATTAAACATATGCAATTCTTCTAAACATATTTTCTCATTTGTCATGCAGTACAAGAAAAATCAGATCAAAAGGGAAAAATTAAAAGGCAAGGAAGAAAAAAAAAAAAATCAAACAAACAAGAACAACATAATGTGGAAATACTATGTTTTGTCCACACTCATTCTCCACAGTTCTCTCTCTGTATGTGATTGGTATTTTCCATCACAAGTCTATTGGAATTGCCTTGAATCACCCCATTGTTGAAAGGAATAAAGTTCATCACAAGTTATCATCACATAATTTTATTGTTGCTGGGAACAATGTTCTTTTGGTTCTGCTCACATAACTTAGCATAAGTTCATTTAAGTCTTTCCAGGCTTTTCTGAAACCAGCCTGCTCATCATTTCTCATAAAATAACAATATTATATTACATATATGTATCATAACTTATTCAGCTATTTCCCCAGTTGATGGGCATCTGTTCAATTTCCAGTTCCTTGACACTACAAAAAGGCCTGCTACAAATGTTTTTTGCACATATGAGTTCTTTTCTCTTTTATGATCTTTTTGGGATAGAGACCCATTAGAGATATTGCTGGATCAAAGGGTATGCATGGATTTATAACCGTTTGGTACATAGTTCAAAGTTGCTTTCCAGAATGGTTGAATTAATGATGATCACAATAAATAGAAGAGATTTAGAACTCTGGATTTAGTGACACTGTGACACCATAAAAATTTTGGATTGAATAAATTTTAACATATATGGACTGGGTAATTATGACGATAGAAGGCAGTTCGGAATAAATTTTGCCTACTAAGAATATTTACTAGCTAGGGCAAAGGTCAAAATAAATGTCAAAGCAAAAAACAAAAATAAAGAGAACACTTTCAGAGATAGATCCAAGATGATGGAATGAAGCAAGGAATCTGCTCAAGTTATCACAATTTCCCTCAAAAACCACATGAAATGAAGCCTCTGAATAGTCTGTTAGGATGAAACCACTTTCCAGTTCAAGATTAATTGGAAAAACTTCAAGAAAAGTCAGTCTCACTGATATGAAAAGGAAGTTTAGCCCAATTCAGACAGACTCTGGGAAAACTGGTAAAAGGGTTTTAATCACAGCAAGTCAACAACTGAGACCTTTGGTCCTAGCTCAGGAGAGAAGCATATCAGTGGGGCAGCTTCCAGTCCCACCTTAGAAGGCAAACTCAGGGAAACCAGGTTGGTTCCTAAAAAGAGCAAGCAAATACAAGGGGTTCCTGAGCTCAAAGCCAAAGCTCAGAGCTGCACAAGAATTTTGGGACAGTACCCCCTTTAGCCTAGGAGTAGAGCTTGACTTTAAAAATAAAAAAGAGGAAATTACAAAAGAAAAGAAAAGAAAATGAGCAAGACACAGAAAAGAACTTTAAGAACATTGACCATAGAAAGCTGTTATGGTGACAGGGAAGATCAAAACACCAATTCTGATGAAGACAGAATGTCCACATAGGAAATCTCAAAGAATGATATGAATTGGCTTTAAGCCCAAAGAAGCTTCTTGGAAATGCTCATAAAAGACTTTAAAAGAAAAATAAAAGAGGACAGAAGAAAAAAAAAAATGAGAAAAGAAATGAATAGTGTATAAGAGAGAATCAACAGCTTAGAAAAGGAAGGCAACTCTTTAAAAAGTACAATTGGCTAAATGCAAAAAAAAAAAAAAAAAATCCACTGAAGAAAACACCTTCAAAAGTAGAATTCACAAAATGGTAAAAAGAGATACAAAAGCTAACTGAAGAAAATCACAAATTAAAAACTAGAATGGGCATGTAGAAGCTAATGACTATGAGACATCAAGAATCAAACTAAAATGAATGAAAAAATGGAAGAAAATGAGAAATATCTCATTAAGAAAACACTTGACTTGGAAAAATAGATCTAGAAGAGACAATTTAAAAATTAGTGGTCTTCCTGAAGGCCATGACCTCCCAAAAAAAGAGCCTGAATAACATTCTCAAGAGGTCATTAAGGAAAACTGTCCTGATAATCTAGAAACAAAGGGAAATACTAATTGAAAGAAGCTATCAGTCGTCCTCAGAAAGAGATCTAACAAGGAAAACTGCAAGGAACATTGTTACAGAACTACAATCTCAAGAAAAACATACTGCAAGCTGCCAGACAAAAACAATTCAAATGTCAAGAAGATACAATCGGGATTACACAACATCTGGCAGCTTCCACAATAAAAAATTGAAAGGGCTGGAATACCATATTCTGGAAGACAAAATTCCTAGAGTTGCAAACAAGAATATATACATTTATATACAAACACACACACACACACACACACACACACACACACACACACACACATATATATATATAAATTTAAAGATTAAACTGTTACATCCTTAGATGGGAAAACAATATCTGTAACAATATCTGTAAACAACAGAATTGTATCTGTTATTGGGGCAGAGAGAATAATCACATGGACAGAGGGTATGATTGTAAATGAAGTCTGATGTGATGATATCAAAGAAAAAGACATTAAGGGGTGGGAAAAGGTCGGTACAGGAAAAGAGAAAATGAGAGGTGTAATGGGACAAATTAATTGACAAAAAGAGACACAAAAAACCTGTTACAATTGAGGGAAAAAAGAGAAGGTGGATGAGCATTACCTAAAGCTTGTTCTTACCAGTTTGGCCTCTAAGAGAGAATAACTTAATCATTCAGTTGAATATAGAAATTTATCTAACTCTATAAAGAAGTAGGAGGATAGAGAGGAAAGAAAAGGAAGGGGCTGAATAAAAGGGAAGGTAGAAACATTAGGGAAAAAAAAAGTAGAAAGGGGGGAGGGAAGATAGAAGATAAGGTAGTAGATTTAAAAAAAAACTACTAAGAGATGGGGAGAGGTGATAGGAGATAAAGTAGTGAGTGGGGTGGATAAAACACACTGTTAAGGAAAGAGTGGAAAGGGAGAACAAAAGTATGTATGGGGAGAAAATAAGATGAAGGGAAATACAGATCTGGTAATCATAACTGTGAATGTTAATAGGATGAACTCTCCAATAAAATGGAAGCAAAGAGCAGAGTGGATTAAAAACAGATTACGATATGTTGTTTATAAGAAACACATCCAGCACAGAAGAACACATATGGAGTAAAGGTAAAAAGCTGGAACAGAACATATTATGCTTCAGCTGAAGTAAAAAAGCAGAAGTAGAAATTCTGATCTCATAAAAAGGAAAAATAAAAAATAGATCTAATTTAAAAAGATAAGGAAGGAAAATACATCTTGTTAAAGTGTACCATAAACAATGAAGTAATAATGATATTAAATGTATAAGCATCAAATGGTAGAGGGTACAACTTCCTAGATAATATATTAAGCCAGTTACAGGAATAACTGTTGAGGTTTGGATTTGGAGTACCCAAATGAAAAAAAATAAATAAATAAACCTCATGGGAGGGCCACCAATTATGAGGGCAGGGTAGTGAAGGAGAGGTATGGTAGGAATGGGTGTGACATTTCATTGTTCTCCATTCTATAGCTCCTAGCCAAACTCTACTAGACCTTATTCATATTCTATAGCCCCTGGGCTCCCTAAGCTCTAATGCCAGAGAAACTGAGATAGAACTGTGACACAACAGAGCAAGGGAGAATTTGTCTGGGACCAGGGACAAGTCTAGAGAGAGCTTGAGAAAAGGACACCAGGAAAGACTGACCTCTTTCCTTAAAAGTGTTCACCAAATCGAAGTTAAGGAGTTTTCAAACAGCTTTAGTTTCTCCCTCTAACTCATTTCCTGCTGCAGTCAGGAAATGAAAAGAGAAAAGAAAGAAAGAAGCTATCTTTACTCTATTAACAATTTAATTTGCCTTGATTTGGAATTTTATTCCCCAGCCATCATTCCAAAGGTCTTTCTTGAAGCTGCAACCAGCCAGGAGCATAGACTTCTAGTCCAGAAAATAATAGGGCAAAGTGTGCTAAGAGGAAAAGGTCTTGGGACTAAGAAAATTAGGAGATCAGCCCCAGGATTTGAAAGAAAAAGAACCACTTTTAAGAATGGACTTTTTGGTAGTTGAAAGAGAGAGACATAGCCTGGTTTAGCTAGGTTATTCTTCTCTCCCACCAGCAGGTGAGTAAAGTTTAAGCAAGTGCCCTGAGGCCAGGGAAAAAAAACCGAGAGCAGTTTTAAATTCCCTATCTTTGTATACAGCCTGTGAGCATGCAAAAGCATACTTTTGCGGCTTCTACAGTTAAAAGGCTATGACTGGAGGCACTGCTCTACCGTAAGATGATCAAATCAGGGAAACTGAGTCCCATTTTAAAATGTTGTGACAAGCATGCTTCCTGAGAGGGTCAGATAAAAAGGTCTGGGAAGGGCTGTATAGTACCTCAACAAAGGGGCCAGGATAGGAGCATTTAAATGGCAGGTTGCCAAGCCATATGGGAGAGGTCTGAAAAAGGCCTTGAGTTCCTCTGTGATCCCTACTCCATGGGGGAGAGGGAGGAAAAGCCAGAGCGAGGATGGGGGAGAAAGAGATGCATGTTACCCTGTGCGATGCGTCCCGAATAGCGAGGGCTCCTCTGTCAATTCCACACTGGAACTTAAGGGCAGGGTAGCTCATCTAAGCCCCCAAATCTTGCTGAGAAGCAAGACCTGAAGGAGATGGCCCCACCCCTGTCCAGGGAATAGCAGCCATGGGTAGGGACCTGTCTCCAAGCTCACCCCAATTAAGTGACCTTTCTCCTTATGGCTACAGCCTGACCATTAAAGACTCCATTGTTTTTAACAGTGGATTGGGAGAAGGGCCCAAACACAGATCCTCTTAAATTTCTCCGTTATCTCCCCAGAACAGATCAAAGAGTGCCGGCCTGGGACTACTCCCCCCCCCCCCCAGCCCCAGAGGGATAGGGTTCCTAGAACAGCCTAGTGTCTCCTCGGTCTGGGCTGGGGGGGGTGGGGTGTTAAAGAGACACTTCCTCTTGTGTCTCAGAATACCTGCCTAAGTACAGGGCTTTCTGGTGAGAGAAAAAACATTTAGAAATGCCTTGAGATGCAAAAGAAGGTCCTTTGTCTCTGGAGGGGTTTGAACAGAGGGAGTTTCCTCAAGCCAAGTATCTGCTTAAGGAAAAATTTTTAAAGACGGAGGTGTGTAAAGTCTAGTTAAAGAAATAGGTGAAGGTAGGAAGAAGAGGGCACTGGAAACAATATTCCAATGGGCAGAAGCTCCTTGAGGTGCCAAGCATGTAGCTTGCATGTTTGAAACCTCTGAAAAGAGAGGATTTTAGTTGGCTCTTTTTATAATGAAGGATTTAGCTAAAGGGACCTGTGGTGGAGTCCCAAGTTGGCTCAGATCCAGTGGGGGCTGGGACAAGCCCAGATCTCCTATTGGAATTCAAAGGAGTGCTTTTGACCAGGGTTTGTGAATCAAAGGCCCTAACTTCTAGAATTGATAATGCATCAGCCAGGAGGGGTTGGGAGTAATCTGAGTCATAAGTCAATCAAAGGATTGAAAGGATCACAATTGAAAGGATCACAAATCAGTTTCTTAAAAGAGACCACAACCCCCTTCATTACTAGACAACAAAACTACATTAGTGGGGGAGCTCAACCTTCCCTTCTCAGAATCAGACAAATCTAACCACAAAATAAATAAGAAAGAAACTATGGAGGTTAATAGGATCTTAAAAAACATAGACATGAGGCAGCTCTGGGAAAAAATGAATAGAGACAGAAAGGAATACACCTTTTTCTCAGCAGTATATGGCACCTACACAACAACTGACTATGTATTAAGGCATAAAAATGTCACAATCAAATGCAGAAAGGCAGAATTAGTAAATGCTGTTAAAAATTATATTCAGTAAAGGACCATAAAAAAAAATAAACTAAAAGCCAATTATAAATTAAATAATCTAATCCTAAAAAATGAGTGGGTCAAACAACAAATCACAGACACAATCCATAATTTCATCCAAGAGAATGACATTATTACTGTCTCATTATTGAGACAGTATACCAAAATTTATGGGATGCAGTCAAAGTAGTACTTAGAGGAAATTTTTTTTTTTAATTTTTTTTATTATATATATATATATTTTATAATATTATCCCTTGTATTCATTTTTCCAAATTACCCCCCCTCCCTTATTCCCTCCCCCCGACGACAGGCAATACCATACATTTTACATGTGTTACAATATAGTCTAAGTACAATACATGTGTGTGAATATCATTTTCTTGTTGCACAATAAACATTAGAATCCGAAGGTACATGCAACCTGGGCAGACAGATATTAGTGCTAACAATTTACATTCCCCTCCCAGTGTTTCTTCTCTGGGTGTATCTACCTCTGTCCATCATTGATCAACTGGAAGTGAGTTGGATCTTCTTTATGTTGAAGATTTCCACTTCCATCAGAATACATCCTCATACAGTATCGTTGTTGAAGTGTACAGTGATCTTCTGGTTCTGCTCATTTCACTCAGCATCAGTTGATTTAAGTCTCTCCAACCCTCTCTGTATTCCTCCTGCTGGTCATTTCTTACTGAGCAATAATATTCCATAACTTTCATATACCACAATTTACCCAACCATTCTCCAACTGATGGACATCCATTCATCTTCCAGTTTCTAGCTACAACAAAAAGAGCTGCCACAAACATTTTGGCACATATATGTCTCTTTCCGCTCTTTAGTATTTCTTTGGGATATAATCCCAGTAGTAGCGCTGCTGGGTCAAAGGGTATGCACAGTTTGATAACTTTTTGGGCATAATTCCAGATTGCTCTCCAGAATGGCTGGATTCTTTCACAACTCCACCAGCAATGTATTAGTGTCCCAATTTTCCCACATCCCCTCCAACATTTGTCATTATTTGTTCCTGTCATCTTAGCCAATCTGACAGGTGTGTAGTGGTATCTCAGAGTGGTCTTAATTTGCATTTCTCTGATCAGTAGTGATTTGGAACACTCTTTCATGTGAGTGGATATAGTTTCAATTTCTTCCTCTGAGAATTGTCTGTTCATATCCTTTGACCATTTATCAATTGGAGAATGGTTTGGTTTCTTATAAATTATGGTCAGTTCTCTATATATTTTGGAAATGAGACCTTTGTCAGAACCTTTGTTTTTAAAAATATTTTCCCAATTTGTTACTTCCCTTCTAATCTTGTTTGCATTAGTATTATTTGTACAGAAACTTTTTAGTTTGATGTAATCAAAATCTTCTATTTTGTGATCAATAATGATCTCTAGTTCTCCTCTGGTCATAAATTCCTTCCTCCTCCACAAGTCTGAGAGGTAGATTATCCTCTGTTCCTCTAATCTATTTATTATCTCCCTCTTTATGCCTAAATCATGGACCCATTTTGATCTTATCTTGGTATATGGTGTTAAGTGTGGATCCATATCTAATTTCTGCCATACTAATTTCCAGTTTTCCCAACAGTTTTTTCCGAATAATGAATTTTTATCCCTAATGTTGGAATCTTTGGGTTTGTCAAAGATTAGATTGCTATAGATGTACCCTTTTTTGTCCTTTGTATCTAATCTGTTCCACTGATCTACCGGTCTATTTCTTAGCCAATACCAAATGGTTTTGGTGACTGCTGCTATATAATATAGCTTTAGATCAGGTACACTTAGACCACCTTCTAGAGGAAATTTTATATCCCTAAATGTTATGGGCCAAAACTCTGTTCTTGAAACAAAGATTCTTACAAGGTGTTAAGTCAGTGGAATTCATAATACAATGGTTATCTGGTTTAACATGATGATTAATAGTTCTCTAGTTCAGTACATGTACTTAGTACTTAATATAGTTCTACAAGATTGACACCTATTCTACAAGATTCACACCTATGATAATGTAATTAGAATAGAACATATAAATTGGGACAAACTCAGCCAGAGAGATTCATTCCATCTTACACCACTGTGGTGGCTGGCATATCTTCCTGTATTTCTTCTACTGAGACCAAGCTAGCCCGGGCCCCAGGCAAGGAGACAATAAAGAATTTGTGCTTTAACATCTGGCTATTCTTATGGTGATTAATCTGCTGAAACAAAGGCTGCTCTAAGACTCCAGAAAACTAACCAGAACACTACACCTAAATAGCTACCTGAATAAAAAGAGAAAGAAGAAAAGAATGAATTGGGGTATGCAACAAAAAAAGCTACAAAAAGAACAAATTAAAACTTCCCAATTAAATACCAAATTAGAAATTCTGAAACTCAAAGGAGAGATTAGTAAAATTGAAACTAAGAAAACTATTGAGCTAATTAATAAAAGTAAGAGTTGGTATTATGAAAAAAAAAATAGACAAACTTTTGGTTAATTTGGTTAGAAAAAGAAAAGGAAAAAACCAAATGACCAGCCTCAAAAATGAAAAGGGTGAACTTACCACCAATGAAAAAGAAATTAAAGCAATAATTAGGAGCTATTTTGCCCATTTGTAAGGTAGCAAATTCAATAATCTAACCAAAATAGATGACTACTTACAAAAATATAAATTGCCCAGAATAACAGAAGAGGAAATAAATTAAATAGTTCCATTTTAGAAAAAGAAATTGAACAAGCCATTAGTGAACTCCCCAAGAAAAGATCTCCAGGGCCAGATGGATTCATAAGTGAATTCTACCAAACATTTAAAGAACAATTAATTCCAAATGACACTTCTGCCTAAATTGTATTCTTATAAATTTGATACAATTCTTTATTTTAGAGATGAGAACTTTATCAGAAACACTGACTGTAAAAAATTTTTCCCAACCTTGTACTTCCCCTTTAATCTTGTTTTGTTTGTACAAAACTTTTTTAGTATTTAGTTCAGTGTAATCAAAGTTGCCTTTCATAATGTTCTCTAGCTCTTCTTTGGTCACAAATATGTCATTTTTATTATATTAGCTCAGCTTAGTCATGAGCAGTTGATATTTTTCCAATTGTTTAGATATGACTTTATTTGTGTGAGTATAATTGTATTCATATAGTTCTTGAGTTTGTCTTGAGTAGACACCCAAATATTTATTTTTGTCTATAGTTATTTTAAATGGAATTTCTTTTTCATCTTGCTGATGGGTGTTCTCAGTAATGCCATACCATTCAAATTGCCCAAAAAAATATTTTATAGAATTGGAAAAGATAATAACAAAAATATTTGTTAACTGGAAATATCCAGATTTCTGGATCTGTACTAAATCTGGAAAAAAAGGAGATCAAAAATCTCACAAGAATTAATGAAAACAATACAAAGGATGGTGACTTAGCAGTACCATACCTGAAACTCTTATTATAAAGTAGCAGTCATCAAAACTATTTGGTACTGGCTAAGAAATAGACTGGTGCATCAGTGGAATAGATTACATACATACGACACTGTCCCGTCCCGCGAGACTCAGTCATTCGTGGGGAATTGAGGAGAACCCATCCTGAAGGAGAAAGGGTGGGAAAGAAGAGGGAGACCAAGCAGATCTTGTCAAGGTCTTATTTATTGTTGGAAACAGCTCAAGTTATATAGGGTAGAGCTAGGTGCAATACATGAGGACAAAGTTGGGAGGGGAAAAGGGGGCAGGGGACAGTAAAGGTATGTGCTACCTGCGAGAAAGGGTATGGGGGGGGACTGCAGGAAGGAGCAGACATTCCAGGAGGAGGAGGGGAAAGAGCATCCTGCGGTTACAATTCTTATCTGAGTCTCTAGGGTCGTTAAGCCCTGAGACATCTCTGTGGTTAATACAATACCATGGCTATGTGTTTACAAGTCTGGGGGTCATTCCGCTTCTCTAGCCACCTGGTCACCATCTATTGCTAGATGCAAAGTTTATGGTCTGGTAATTTTCCATGACTATAGTTCCCGTCACCGACACAACACAATAATTAAGGCCAATAATTGTCTAGTATTTGATAAGCCCCCAAACTCTAGCTTCTGGAATAAAAATTTATTATTTAACAAAAATTGCTGAAAACTGGAAAATAAAATGTCAAAAATTCAGTATAGACCTATGTTTCATACCCCATACCAAAATAAGGTCAAACTGAGTATGTGATTTGGGCATAAAGATTGATAACATAAGCAAATTAGGAGAGCAAGAGATAATTACCTATTATATCTGTAGAGAAGTGAGGAATTTGTGACCAAAGAAGAACTAGAGAACATTATGAAAGGCAAAATGGGCAACCTTGATTGCAATGAATTAAAAAATGTTTTGTACAATCAAAACAAGATTAAAGGGGAAGTACAAGGTTGGAAAAAAAATCTTTATAGTCAATGTTTCTGATAAAGATCTCATCTTTAAAACAAAGAATTATTATAGTTAAAATAAAGAATTGTATCAAATTTATAAGAATACAAGTCATTCCCCAATGGATAAATGGTCAAGAGATATAAGGCAATTTTCAGATGATGAAATTAAAGCCATCTATAATCATATAAAATGTTCTAAATCATTATTTATTAGAGAAATAAAAATTAAAACAACTCTGAGGTACTACTTCACACCTCTCAGGTTGGTTAAGATGACAGGAAAAGATAATGATAAATATTGGAAGGTATTTGGGAAAACTGGGACACTAATGCATTGTTGTAGTTTGAAATAATCCAGCCATTCAGGAGAGCAATCTGAAACTATGCCCAAAGAGCTGTTAAACTGTGCATACCCTTTGACCCAGCTGTGCCACTACTGGGTCTGTATCTGAAAGAAATCATGGAGGGAAAAAGATGGACATGTGTAAAAATGTTTGTAGCAGCTCTTTTTGTGGTAACAAAGAATTGGAAAATGAGTAGATGCCCATTAATTGGGGAATAGGTGAATAACCTGTGGTTTATGAAGATAATGGAATATTATTGTTCTATTAAAAAATGATGAATAAGCTGATTTTAGAACAACCTGGAAAGATTTACATGAACCAATATTGAACAAAACAAACAGAACCAGGAATACATTGTACACAATAATAGCAAGAATGTTTAAGGATCAACTATAAAAGACTTGATTCTTCTCAGTGATCCAGTGAGCATTTTTAATAGGACAGAAAATTCCATCTGCATCCAAGAAAAGAACTATGGTAATTGAATATGAAGCAACACTAGTATTCACTTCTTTTTTGTTTTTTTTTTCCCTTTTGTTCTGATTTTTCTCTCTCACCATGATTCATAAAGCAATGTGTATTAAAAATTAATCAAATTTTTAAAAGAAGAGAAAAAAATAAAAAGACATTGTTTAAAATTTTAGCAGCTTTTACCTGACTGTTTAAATGAATTCATAATTCTGCAAAATCAGAAATGGGCAAAAATAAAAACATTACCTATCACTGTTCCTTATGAGCTAAATAGCCTAAATAGCCAAAGCATCAATTCATATAACAAACAATCCCCTTGCCAAATGAATAGCTATGTCAGCAGTAGCAGGTTTAAAATTTGAGTTTTTTTGTTTGTTTATTTGTTTGTTTTTTAACAGAGGAAAGTGACAGACTATGTGCTATACAATTTCCCAAAGCATCAAAAAGTACACACAAGGAGAAAACAAGCCTTCAGGGACCCTGGCATTTGAATAGAGATCTTAAAAGCATTTATGGATAAAATAAGGAACCAGCAAATGGATAAAAAGGAAAGAGACCAATGAAATCTCCTCATTTGTACATTAAAATTAAACAATGTTATCAAAGATGTGACTATAGTGGTAACAGTTCTGTGATTCACTGTGTTGACAGTAAAGAAAGTACAAAGTAGGAAGATGATAAAATGTATTCAGCTGTCTCCTAGAAGATGCCCTGTCCAAACCAAAGCAAAGCAACCAAACAAAAAAATTATTATTGGTGTATTCTCCAAATATCCTTAATAGCACAAAACTGATTGCATCAAGTGCTGGAGTATTAAGAGACCCTCATCGATGAAAACCACAAGAATGTCCCTTTGACCCAGCATTGTTGCTATTGGGATTATATCCCAAAGAATTACTAAAGAAGGGAAAGGGACCTGTATGTGCCAAAATGTTTGTGGCAGCTCTTTTTGTAGTGGCTACAAACTGGAAGTTGAATGGATGCCCATCAATTGGAGAATGGTTGGGTAAATTATGGTATATGAAGATTATGGAATACTATTACTCTGTAAGAAATGACCAGCTGGAGGAATACAGAGAGGCTTGGAGAGATTTACATCAACTGATGCTGAGTGAAATGAATAGAACCAGAAGATCGCTGTACACCTCAGTGCTGTATGAGGATGTGTTCTGATGGAGGTGGATATCTTCAACATAGAGAGGATCCAGCTCACTTCCAGTTGATTAATGATGGACAGAAATAACTGCGCCCAGAGAGGGAACACTGGGAAGTGAATGTAAATTGTTAGCACTACTGTCTGTCTACCCAGGTTACTTGTACCTTCGGAATCTAGTACTTGATATGCAACAAGAAAATAGTATTTGCACACATATATTGTATCTAGGTTTTATTGTAACACATGTAAAATGTATGGGATTGCCTGTCACGGGGGGGGAGGGAGGGTAGGGAGGGGGGGGGATAATTTGGAGGGATGAATACAAGGGATAATGTGGTGGAGAAAAATTGCTCATGCATATATACTGTGAAAAAAAAATTCTAAATAAAAAAAAAAAAAACAAGAAAACCACTAGAATGTGTAAGAAGTTAGTCTGACAGTCCAGTCTAGAAAAGCAAAGAAATTAAAAATATATATTGCATTACTTTAAAAAAATAACAAATATTTATTTATGAAGTTCTTACTATGTGTATGACACTGTTCTAGAAATCCTAAAATACAAAACAATATAGTCTATGCTCTCAATGTTCGTATAATATGCTGAGGGTTACATGAATTTGATATAAATAGTATATAAGAGAATATATGACAGAGAGGTGGACACAAGGTAC
The DNA here is from genome assembly GCF_048593235.1 of Sminthopsis crassicaudata. NCBI lineage: Eukaryota > Metazoa > Chordata > Mammalia > Dasyuromorphia > Dasyuridae > Sminthopsis > Sminthopsis crassicaudata. The sequence goes on from NC_133619.1 coordinate 560,792,009, forward strand.
TCTTAAAAAAATATGGAAAAAAATACTTTTTCTTGTGGAGATGTGGCAAAGCTATAGTGTGGTTAAATGAGTTGTTTGAAAGTTATACAGTTTGTTAATGGTCAAGAGAGGATCAGGACCTTGATTTGCTGACTCCTAGTCTAATTTTACATGATATTTCATTGAAGCCCTCTAAGTATAGAGCTAACAGAGTTCTATTCTCGGCCCTCTTTTCTTCTCTCCGTCTATATTACTTCACTTACTGCTCTCATCTTCTCTTATGGACTTAAGTACCATATTTATGCTGAAGACTCTCATATCTATCTGTCCTACCCCAAACTTTCTTTTGGTCTCCAGTTTCCTTTCAGACATTTCAAACCTGATTCCACCAGACATCTTAAATTCAACATGTCCAAAATCAAACTTTAATTTAGCCCCTAAACCTTCCTCCTAATTTCCTGGTGACTGTATAGGACAACACTACTCTTAATTTCCTAGATCACAACCTAGGTGTTATCCTTGACTTTTCACTCTCAGCCACTTCCAACCCCATATATTCTGTGGTCAAAACTTGTCAATTTCACCTTTTAAACATCTCTCCCATTTACTTCCTTCTTTGCTCTGTCACTGCCACTATTCTGAAGAAGGCTTTTCTCTCCTCCTGTCTTTAATTATTAGGATAGCCTGCTGGTGGGTCAGCCTGCTTTAAGTCTCTCCCTATTATACTCCATCCTTCATTTAGCCACCAAAATAATTTTCCTAACATGCAGATGTGACCAAGTCACCCTTCCCATTCCTTCTCAATAAACTTCAGTTGCTCCTCACCAAATCCAGCATCAAATACAAAATCCTTTGGTATTCAAAACCCTCCATAAACTCCTACAGTTCCAGTCCTTTTATATTTTATTTCCATCACATACTTTTCAATCTAATGATGCTAGCCTTTTTATTCCAGGAATAGAACATTTTCTTTCTCAACTCTGTTCATTTTCTCTGGTTGTCCCCCATGCCTGGAATGCTTTCCCTCTTTATCTCTATCTAGTGCCTTAGCTTCTTTTAAGTCACATAAAACCCTCTTTTATAGGAAATGTTGCCCAATTCCTCTTAATTCTGGTAACTTCCTTCTCATGATTCCTTCCTATTTATCCTGTATATATTTGTTTCCATATAGTCTCTCTCCATTAGATTGTGAGCTCCTTTAGGGAAGGGACTATTTTTTGTCTCTTTTTGTATCCGGCCTAGGGCTTAGCATAATGCTTAGAATAAAGTAGGGGCTTAATAAGTGTTTATTGACTAACTGACTGTAGACTTTCAAATTAGTCAACAGCCCATTAAATTAGCACGTCAGTATTAGTTTTAATACACATACTATGGACAGTATATGATAAGTTGAACCTAAATATTAACAAAAGGAAAGAATTGGATGAGAAATTGGGTAATGATTCTAAGCTAATTAGTACTCATTTATTTCAATTAAAGAGACATTTTTTAAAGGTATTTCCTATCTGCCAGAGGTGGTGCTAGGTCTCAAGGATATAGAAAAAAAAATGAAATGTTTCAATTGAGGAGTTTACCTTTTCCTGAAAAAGAAATACATACAAAAATGAATAAATCCCAAAGATAAAATGCAAAATAAATGTCAAATATATTAGAAAGGTAGAGAATACAAACATCTGGGCCTCTTAGGAAAGTTCTTTTTGTAGAAGGTGGCACTTTGAGTCTTAAAGAAAAATGGCCTCCAGAATCCCTTCCACCTCTCATTCTAAGACATTGTGTTTAGTCCCTTCACTTCACTGTATTTAACTCTTCTCAAAATTTTATTCTTGAGAGTTTTTAGTTCTTAAATTGACTTAATGTTTAACATTATTTGACCATAGGATATTTTCTTTTTCTGAATTCTTACACCCACTCTTCAAAAATATGGTATCAGGGCTAATACTGGATATGGTATAGGTCTAAGCTTTAGAAATTAACCAATAAGCCTTCATTAAATGCTCACTCTGTCAGTAAAGGACTTCTTTATTTTTCTTCATGGAAGGAAAACAAAAAGATAATATATGCTAACCTTGAATTAAAAGTGAATAGTTTTCACAGAAATATCATAGGGTATTAGAGCCAGAAGTTTTCTAGTTCAAATGTTCCATTTTATACATGAGAAAATTGAGAACAAAAAAATGAGGTATCTTGCCCAAGATCCCATTCTTATTAATTGTGTTCAGTGACATAGCTAGTGCTGAAATCCAGAAATTCCCAATTTCTAATTTAGTACTCTAATTGATAATAGAAAGTATTTCCTGTTTCCTAAATACCTACTGCTTCTCTGTTTCTATGTAACTGTATATAATAGTACAAAACTTTTTAAAACTATGGGTTATAATGGGATTGAGTTACTGTAGGTAGGGGTCACAGAAAATTTGGCAACAATAAAAGATATTAAATAGTCTGCCAACATTTAATTCTTTATATTGTAATTCCGGAGAAACTGAGGCAAGATAGAGATTAGAGAGTTTTTAATATTTTATTTGAAAGGGAGAGATTTACTGGGACCAAATGGTTTGGTCCCAGGGCTGAATGAGACTATCGTCTCCAAGAATCCAGCATCTAGCATCCAGCAGCCAATGTGAGTTCTCATGACATATTTATACACAGTAGCTAAGCAAAGGCAGGGGGATGGAGTCCAAACTCTAGTGAGTGGGAATTTTCAGGCAGGAACCATCAATCTGGTTCTGACAATTTGGGAGGTAGGACCATAAATTCTAACAAAATGGGAAGTAAGAAAGTGTCTGACTAGAGACACAGTCTAGACTCCCCCTTTTTGAGTTTACACATTGATAATTTATAACCTTAGAGCAAGTAGCTTGAGTTATATCATAATGAATGAAGGCGGGGTTTGTAACTAGGGGGATTGAGGCAGAACCAATTAGGGAAACTGAGGCAGAAAAATTTAGGGAAATTGAGGCAGAACAATTCAGGGAAACAGGAAGAACAATTTAGGGAAACTGAGGCAGAACAATTCAGGGAAATTTAGTAAGGACAATTAGGGAAACTGAGTGAAGACAATAAAAGAGAACTGTGGTACAATATAAAAATAAATGCATCAATCTCATTAATATGAAGATTTGCTTTTGTCTTTAGACAAATTATATGTAAATGTTTGATTTGTGTATCTGTTTTACATACCTACATACCTAGGGTCCCAGAAAAGTTTCTCAGATAAAAAAGGTGTCATGAATGGGGGGGAAAAAAGTTAAGAAGACCTGTTGTAGAGGACATAGAAATGGCATTGCATTCTATCCAAGATTTTACACTTCATAGGTCTTTAACCATGGACATTCAAAACAATTTAAAGAAAGATTTTCATCCTAAATTATGTAGAGAATTCTCTCTTTTCTTTTATCATATACACTTTGTCAATATTAATAGAATCTTATTTGCTACAAATAGAAGAAACAGAAGTATTAATTCTGGAAGTCTAAAAGTCCATTCCAAATCATATAGTTCAACTGGAAGAGGCCATCTAAGTCATCTATTTTAACCTCTCATTTTTCTTTTGGGGATAAGTGATATAATTTTACTGGAAAGCTGAATTTACTAAACCAGAATCACACAGCTTCGTAGGCCTGTATTCAAGTTCAACTCCTTGAGTTCAAGTTCCCTATTCTTTCCACTGCCAAACACAATCTCTCTATGTAAAAGTCTATATGAAGAATCTTGTCTTTTGTCACACCAAAACATTTTGCAGCATCTGAATGAAAACTGATATCCTTTTGCTTATTCCTATTCAACCCATTTTTTGTTGTATGTTATATTTTTAAGATTTTAAAATACTATAAAAGCAATTTTAATTTTATTTGTTAAATAATAGCTTTTTATTTTCAAAATGTATGCAAAAATAGTTTCAGCATTCACCCTTACAAAACCTTGTGTTCCAAATTATTCTCCTTTTATTTCCCCCCAACAGCAAGTATCCAAAATATGTTAAACATGTACAATTCTTCTATACATATTTCCACATTTATCATACTCCACAAGAAAAAATCAGATCAAAAAGGAAAAAAAAAAAAGAGAGAGGAAAAAAAGCAAACAAACAATTATTGAGATTCAGAAGAAGACCCCAAAGATTGTGACTACAGACTGGTGTTGTGAGATGTTTCAAAAGAATTTTCAGGCTTGAACCCATATCCAAGTTAAGGGGCAAAGTTACTTGTAATTTTAACACCAATTGAAGTGGGCTAAGTCCCAAAAGAATTTAGCAAAGAACCAAAAGAGAGGAGATAAATTTATCCATGACATTGATATGTTAATTTTAGGGCCTACAGGTAGAACTGAGAGTGATCTAAGGAATTTGGTTATCAATGACCTGTAGATTATGTATTCTCCAATCAACAATGTTTGTAGGAATACTCTAAAGCCAAAACCCTTTAGACTTATAGACAGATTATCAGAACAATAGCACTGTAAGATTAGAGGGACTCAGGATCATTAGTATATCTTCCCTAAAGTATAAAGAAAGAAATATTATATTCTTAGGCCAGAAGACTTTTACAATCATTGATGGACAGATTGTTAGAACAATAGCACTCTAAGGTGGGGGGATTTCCGGATCACGGATTCTAAAGCCAGAAGACTTTAGAATTATTGACATTGTTAGAACAGAAGCAGTCTTAAATCAGAGGGGACTTCCTTACTGCCATTTCCTCTAGAAGGTATACTCTATCATTTTTCCCCTCTCAAGCAGTTTGATTCCCCCAAATTCATTTGGGACAAAGGGATGGAGTTCTCATCTTTTGGAGCAGCTTCATGCTGATAAGGGATGTAGAGCTTTCCCTGCCTAGTGGAATCCAGACTGAGTAGGGGAGGCATCCCACAAGTGGACTAAAAATGTAGAGGTCAAATATGAACAAAAAAAGGATAAATAAAAATTCGAGTTAGTATGGGGATTACTAGAGACAGTAACAAGAAACCCCACCCATCAGAACACTGTGGGGGGTAGATGAGGCTATCTTGAATGTCTCATCCAGACAGCTTTTTTAAGGGCAATTATCAAAGAACATTTTCCCCAAATCCCTGCTTTTGTCTCCTCAAAAGAGTAGGGGTAATGGGTAGAATAATGTGACATACTCAATAAAAGGAATGTTCAGGTGCAAGCACCATGCTATTTAAAAGGCATTAAACATTGGGCAGATAGGATGACATGGATAGTAGAGATAATAATTAATCTTAAAGGGTTTGATCTTCTTTAGCAAAAACCTCTGAGCCTTTTCAGTCTTTCAAGGGAAATCTTTTACTCAATAAGTATAGGTATCAACAAAAACCAAAAGCAGCTTGAAGCCCCTGAGAGGAGGTATATGTGTAAAATCCATGTGCCAGTCCTTCCTTGGGTATGTACCCCTCCTCCATATGGCTTTAGGATTGGAGGGGGGAGGGTTAACAGCCCTTTCAAGATTTACTTGGGCACAAACTGGGCAGGCCTGATGGATTCATTTAATTGTTTCTCCTAGCTTGACTAGTGACAATAGGTTTCCCAAGGGATTAGAGAGCATTTTTTTCCTATCTTTTGTCAAGCTACTTGATATAGGCCAAAGAGAAGTTTCCACTGACTGGCTTCTAGGATTAAAGGTTGGCCTGAAGGTATTTGAAACCCCAAAAAGGGAAAAGGATGTACCCCTTTTCTTTAGCAAGGGCTTGTTCCTGGAAGCTACATAAGAAGAGTATAGGAGTTGAGGAATTAAAGGTACCATGGTCAGAGACAGGCAGCAGCCCAGGCAGCAGAATCTGCAAGCCTGTTTCCCTTGGCCTTAAGTGCCCCCCCTTCTGTTGTCCTTTACAAAACATTTATTTATTTTTGCTGTAAAAAAGCCCCTTTCCAAATATCCCCATAAGCATACAAAACATGAAAGGCATATTTGTAATCAATAGAGATGATCACTCTCATTTCTTTCTCCAATTCTAAAGCTCTGGTGAAAGCAAAAATTCTCGGTACCTGGCAGGGATTAGAACCTTCAGTGCTGGTCTAGAATGAGCTTAGAAGCTTCCTCAATTAGATGGACCGTGGCGTCCACTGTTCTAAGGCAGGAGGGTCATCCCAAAGATAGCAAGGTTCTTTGAGAAGTAGGCAAGGGGTCTGGAAGAGGTTCCCAGTGGAGGAATGAGGACTTGACTTCTCCTCCTACAACATACAGCAAAAAAGACTTTAGGTAGGGCTAAGACTGGGACAGAGATTGCTTTAGCTTTCAGGGTCTTAAAAGCCTTGGCCTGCCCAGGGCCCCACTAGAGGAGAATTGTTTCAGGCATTAAATAGAAACACAGAGGGCTTGGCAACAACTAAAGTTAGGTATAAAATCCAGCCATGCCCAGGAAAGTACACAGCTGTTTCTTTGAGGAAGGTTCAGAAAGTGATAAACTTGCCTCCCCTCTGCTGTGAGCAAAAGGGATATGGGATTTATTTCTTGGCCCAAATACTCAACAGACTGATAGGCAACATGGGCCTTTAGACAAAGAAGCTTTATAGCATTGAGGGGCCTAGAAGTTAAGGGTTTTTATGGCTGCAACCAGAGAAGTCTCTTGGGTTGGGCTGCAGATCAAGATACCATCTATATACTAGATAGCCAGCGCCTGAACAAATATCTGGGGGCTGTCACAGATCCCCTGAACTCCCTCTATGTTATGGATGTTACTGTCCATGTTAATTGGTGGTGGTGTGGGGGGGTTACATTTCCCTGGATTTGCCCCTTCAAAGGCAAAGAGAAATTGTGAGTCTATGTAATAGTATTCATAAGAAAATATCTTTTAAGATCTAAGGTAGAAAAACATTGTGTCCCTTGGGCCCATACTTGTATTGGGCTCATGGCTTCTATTGACCATTTTCTCTAACTATAGAAATTTTCTATAAGAGGAAAAAGCAGGGACATGATTATAATAGCATCAAAACAGGTCCTTCAGGGCCTCAGCCTTAAAGCACATACATGACAGGATAAAGCATGCTAAGTTCTGACAACCAATCTTGTAGCAACAATTCCCCCTCAAAGCCAGGCTCAGGAATAATCAGGTGGAAAACAAAGAAATAGAACTGGGAAACTGAGTCAGAAGGATCCCACTTTAAACAGAGGCTAAGGTTGTCCTCCCAACTCTTGCCCAGATAAGACATTCACCTGTGACAGTTCAAGAAGCCATCTCTATGAATAACTTATGGCATTTCTCTCCAATTGTGAGTTACTGACTTAATGATCAGGCAATTGGATTCAAAATCAAGAGAATATTAGTTAAAGTCTGAAGAAATTCTACTAATTGCAACTTAGGGCTGGATACATTACTTTAAAAGCTTACCAGAACTTATTCATAGGAGATTTGGTTTAATATGTTTTTTATATGTTTAAACTTATCCTGGTGCAAAGCATTAGTCATTAAATAAGCTTATAGATTCTTAGTAAACATATTTCTTGTTTAGGGACTATACATCCTAAATAGGCTCATTTCTCAGGGCTGATGACCTTGCTTATCCTGATGGTTTCAAGAAAATTGGCAAGCTTACAAATTAAGAGAAGTTGGCTTAGACTGAAGAGAAGGGACTGAGCTTACTGTTGCCCACATCAACTATTCTTAGTGTTTTCATGGCCTGTGCTATTCAATTCCTCTCTCCACTTTGTGAAGGAGGAAAAGATGTTGCACACCTTATACATGGAGGTTAACTGTTAAAGCTTTCACCTCAACCCTCTTGTTTCCACATAGTAATTGCACATTTTAGGTTCAACATGATGTCAATAACTCCAAATAACTTAGTTAACAATTTTAGAATTTTCCTAATAGTCAGATAGTTTTAGCTGTAATTCCTGTTCTCTTAAATAAGTTTCCCTTTTGTTGTTTTAGGGAGAAAACAAAACAATTCTCAAAATTAAGATAGAACAGATTTTAAAATTTACTTTAGTTTACAAAATTCCTAAGTGCTAATTAAATGTTCTACACAAATCATTTCTATTTGGTGAGTCAAGAAAAGGGTTAAAGAGCCAAATTTTACTGACAGGGCCCTCAGAAGTCTAACTCTAGATAGCTCAAAAGAAGGATATTTGTTGCCATAGTTTTAAAAGTTTTAGCAAACTTCTTTTCTGTTTTCCTAAATCTCCCAAACTTTTAAATCTTCTGTTAATATTATCAGTGCAATTAGATTACAATTTACATATCCCCTTTAATACGCTTTGATAAAGCTCCTTTAAAAGTGCTTTTACTATCATATCTCAAATAACACATTTCACTGAACTGAATATATTTTCTTTCTCTTCCTCTCACCCCTTCATCCATGTATCCCTGCTGTAGTAAAGGAAGGAAGGAAGAAGGAAGTGTTGTGCCACAGTTCCCTTTTAATGTCCTGACCCAGTTTCCCTAATTGTCCTATTCAGTTACTCTGCCTCATAACCATTCCCTCTTAATGTTTGATGGGATAAAGGTCTTATATCTTAGACCTTAGGCTATAATCATTCCCTCTTAATGTTTTGATGGGATAAAGGTATTTATCCATTTTGGACAACATTAGAATATCAGGAGCCACTCTGGTACCTCCCTCTATTATGTCATCCTAGGTGCCTCCCCCCATTAGGTCATCCCCATCCAGATACCTCTCCCATTATGTCATTGTTCTAGTTACCCTATAAAAGAATCTTGTATCTGACATTCATGGCTGGATTCTTTGAAAGATAGACTCATTCAGCCCTGGGACCAAACCATGGATCCGTTTGGTCCCAGTAAATCTCTCCCTTTCAAATAAATTATTAAATTGTTCTCTAATCTCTCTCCTGCCTCAGTTTCACTGGCATTACAAAAGAGAAAGAGACAGTCCTCTATGCCCTGTGCTCCTGGAGAGGCCTTAATTTAGTTGAATTTGCTTTCAAATTATTTTACACACGCATATAAATCCTTTATTGGCATTGTATGTTGATCACATCTAAAAACTCATACAAAGTTTATCAAATATGAAGCAATTATATACAATATAGCAGTTTCATTTAGCATTTGTTTTATGCTAAGCACTTTTGCAATCTTGTGATCTTCACAATAGCAATTATTACTTCTCTTTACAAATCAGAAAACTGGGCAGAAATAAAATAATTTTCCATAAATTACATAGCTAATATATATCTACAATTGAAACAGAGAATTATGGGCTTATCAAATGCAGAGGCTGATTGGCTTTCTCACCTCACACTGCCAGGCTGGATGCTGCCAGGGGTACCCAGATTCTTCCCAAGCAGTTGCTAGACAAAACCTGCTAAAGGCTGGGATGACTGGTATGAGGATCTCCTGTTCATGGCAGTTTCAGGTGCCAATGCTCAGGAAATGCTGACCATAGAGCCTAACCCCCATTCTACTGACTTGGGGAGATATTTGGGCCAAATTATTGATACTTCCTGTATTTCTACAGATGAGGCAGAATTTGAGTTTCCCTATAGTTCCTTAGCATTCTCTTTTCTTAATCCAATCTGGGATGAAACAGATGAATTTAGCCTATATTCCTCTTGTTAGGAATCCTTGCAACTGGGATACATTCTGGACTTTGGGGAGTGGCAAGGAGAAGGTCTCTTAATACCTTCTGGGGTGCTTTCCCAAAAAGGTATTCTGGACAAAATAGGAGTCAAGGAAGGGTTAGCAAAAAGTTGCTATTTACCTAGTTTGTTTTTTCTTTTTTCTTTAAGACTGGAGTAAATTCCTGGAATTATCCATAATGTTTCAGGAATTTTTCTTGCCATCTTAAAATGGCTAATTGCCAAACTTCTTAACCATTGTTCTCAAATTTTTGAGAATCTGCTAAGACATTATTTTGCTGTTAATTTGCTAAATTTATTTCTGTAGCCCTCCAGCTTGGACAGAGCTGAGGTCCACAGGAAAAAGTTAGGTTTTTTGGCAGAGTCTAGTTCCAGTGAAAACAGAGTGTGAATCTGAAATGAATATCGAAAGCCAGGTAGATACTTTGCAATCCCTGTTTTTTTAATCTGAGAGCCAGGTTTATATACTTTTTAAACTAGTGTTAGATTAACACTACCTAAGTCCAGATGATGCCATATATATTCCAGGATTAATGCATAAACTATACTTTGACATTTCAGTATCCACCTTAACTATCAATACCAAAGTATTTATAAACAATGAACTAGAAATAGCATAGTTGTGATGCTCATCAATACTAACAGAATTATAAATAATTGTGATGTTTATTGATACCAAAGTACTTGTTGAAACTGCCTTGTTCTTGTCACATGCATTCTCCATCAAGATTATCTTAAATTATTACCCATGTATATATCTTGTATAAAAAAATTATCCTAAATTTATCTCAAATATATCTTATAATTCATTGTTAGGGAGATGATGAGCCAATGTTTTGAATTGCTTGCCTTAATAGAGAGCAGGTCTCATGTAATGCCTGGACCTGACTCTTGCCATTCATGGACTTATTCAATACTGGCCTTCTTCAGCCTTTTCCCTTTTTGAAGTAGGAGACAAGGATGTTATTAAATCTTTCTCAGTATTCTAACTACAGCATAATTTTTTTTCTTGCTGACTGTTTTAAATATTTTCAAGTAACAGAATCTCTCACAGAACACACACAACATATTCTGCACAGAGACACAGACACAAACAAAAATGACTTGAAAGAAGACTGTCCCATCTTTGGCAAAAGTAATGCTCTAGCGCCTTGTCTCCTCTAACATCCCAGAGAAGGTGGAAAGGTAGCAAAAATTCCATAAGAACCTTGCTGAAAATTGCAAGAATTTCAAATTCTGGGCATCCCTAGTCAAGGAAACAGAGCATGGAGCTCACAATGATTCAAATAAACCTTGTTTGGGCTCTCTCAGCCATAGGATTGAAGGAGAAAAAAAATGAGGGGCTTACCTTGACAAGGAAGAAATTAAGCCAGGGGAAGCCAGATTTTCCCTATACTGGGCCACCAAGTATTGAGGTTCAGAAGGAGACCCCAAAAGGTTGGGGTTACAGATTGTTTTCACAAAATGTCTCAGAAGAATTTGCAGGCTTGAACTCATCTCCAATTCAAGAGGCAAAGTTTATTGTAATTGTAACATTAGTTGAAGTGGGCTAAGTTCCAAAATAATTTAGTAAAGAACCAAAAGATAGAAGACAAATTTATCTAGTTCTTCATGTCATTGATATGCTCCAACTGAGGAGTGGTCTCAGGTATTTGGTTATCACTGACATCAGATTACATATCTGATAGTTATCAATGTTTATAAAACTATTCTACAGCCAAAAGGCTTTAGAATCATTGACAGATTATCAGAACAATAGTATTCTAAGGTCAGAAGGTCTCAGTATCATTAATATATCTTCCACAAAGTCTAAGGGAAGAAATATTATATTCCTAGGCCAGAAGACTTTTACAATTATTGATGAACAGATTGTTAGAATAATAACTCTCTAAGGTCAGTATCACTGATTCTAAAGTCACAAGACTTTAGAATCATTGATAGATTGTTAAAACAGAAACACTCTAAGGACAGGGGAACCTCCTTACTATTGTTTCCCCAGAAGTTATACTCCATCACAACCACAAAAAGGGTGAAAATACTATGTTGTGATCCACATTCAGTCCTTAGAGTCTTCTTTCTGGATGCAGCTGGCTTTCTCCATCACCAGTCTATTGAAATTGACCTGAATCCCTGTTGTGACTAGCACCACACAAAATGGGTTAGTGGTGGTTGAAACTAAGGAGACAGAGTTGCTGATAATTCAACAGAACCATTTAATAATAATCATTCTACTTATATATCTTAAAACCATATGTTATTATGAAAAGCATTGTTCTTTGACCAACCCTAGTTCCTATTTTCTATGATCTAATTTTCTGAAGAATATTCTTATTTTCTGGAGACTTAATCTTATGTAAAGTTCATAATACCCTAGTAAATGTGGCAGGACCTTATGTTTTCTCATAATTTCAAGCTTAAATGGGTGCATTTAAGGGAGAGAAGAGGGGAAAATCCCAGTTACTTGAAGTCTCTAGCTTCCTGATAGTTCTCTAGAAATCCTCTCATTGTTGAAAAGAGTCAAGTCATCACAGGTAATAATAACATAATCTTATTGTTGCTGTGTACAATATTGGTTCTACTGACAACAAATTAGTATCAGTTCATGTAAGTCTCTCCAGGCCTGAAAAGCAATTTTTAATCAGAATCCTGTAAAGGGCTGAAACTATTAAAAGATGTGCTTGAATCAGACAACCGAGCACTTAAGGCTAGTTACCAATTGGACAATAACTATTAGCATATGTTTGGAATTTCTCTTCTCTCAGTTAATGCTGACTCAATGCTTGAGGTTAAGAGAATTGTAGGTAAGGATTAGGGCCTGGAGTGAGAGAAGCTAGAGAACTTCACTTGGCCGCAGGACAGAGAGAAAAAAAGTGTGGAGATTCTGAACTCTAGATCCTTTGCAAAACTGAAGTCTGTATCTTTCACTTCTCCCCCTCAAGTCCAAGAAGTTTTGCTTATCCTGACTCTAGCTGATCCTGAGGCCTCCAGGGTAGCCCAGACATCACAGAATCCCAAAAAAAGTGATATTGTTCTAATAGCACATTCATACTTCTTCAAACTGTTAAAACAATTTTTAAAATGCTTTTCTTTTTATCATTTCAAGGATTAACAAACTGGGATCTGGCAATGACTTTGAAGTCTTTTTCCATAGACTTGGCATTCCTTCAGGCAGAGCTCGTTATACTAAAAATTGGGTAAGCTTGAACACCACAATGACTTTTGATTCCCTCTCTGCATTTTCTACCATGCATGATCATTCCAAACAACCTAGCTAAAATTTGTTCTGTTAATCTGACACCTCACAAAATATTAATTTAGAATATATGTTTTTTAATTTTAGAATAAAATTCCCATATCCCATCTTGGAAGATTTTCTTATCTTCCACTTGAGATCAGAGCTCATAATGAAAATAGTGATATGTAACAAGCTTTTTGAGGGAAAAAAACTGTTTCAATTTTTTCTTTATATCCCCTTAGCCTAGAAAAGTATTTTCCATAGAATAGATTCTTTATATATATATATTGAATTTATAGTTGGTCTGGGCTGTAAATGATAATAATAATTCCTAATATAAACTTTGTTATAAGATTCAAATGAAGTAAATAAAATTTAAAATGCCATATAAACTGTCTATAATTATTATTACTAATAGTTATGTCAAATGTGATTCATTAGCAACAATATAATAATTTCCCTAGCTATAAGAATCTTAAAGGAGGAAGGTATCTGGGACAATTTAACTTAAACCAGGGAAATTAAGGCCCGAAGATATTGTCATTTCTTCAAAATTACACAGGTAGTCAAAGGAAAAACAACTTCTGAAACCCAATTCTGCCAACTGCTTGCCCTGTTTTCCATTAATAAAAACTTAATGAAATTTAAAAAATTATTTTTTGTACTTAAAACTTTAGATCTGTTTGATCTCTGCAGAAACAACATCCCATTTTGTGTTGTGATCTTTTAGTTTGTAATCAGTCTAATATTATTAATATTTACATCAATGAAAAAGTTGCATTAGGTAAGCATTATCACATTTTTTTTCAGTATGTTATTATTTTCAATTCAATTTCAATTCAACAAGAATTTTTTAAGAACATACAAGGAGAAAAATGAAACATTTCAAGCTTGCAAAAAGCTAAGAGTAATTTTAGATGCTTGTTGAGAAAACACTGAGAAGAGGTGGGGGTGGAGGGAAAAAGGGATAAACAAAGATAACATGTTTGAGGAGGATTTGAGATGAAACTTAAGAAAACCAAAGATTGGGGCAGCTAGGTGGTGCAGTGGATAGAGTACCAGTCCTGAATTCAGGAGGACCCGAGTTCAAATCTGGTCTTAGACACTTAACACTTCCTAGCTGTGTGACCCTGGGCAAGTCACTTAACCCCAGCCTCGGAAAAAAATAAAAATAAAAAAAATAAAGAAAATCAAGGATTGAAAGACAGAGAAGAGTTTTTTTTCGGCGACTGGCCAAGAAATTTAATTAGATACTTTTTGCTGTTCAGCCCCATATTATTTTATTAGGTGTTGTGTTTCAAAAACTGATAATTTTTTTTTCTTACATTTATAGAAAACAGACAGATACAGCAGCTATCCAGTATATCACAGTGTCTATGAAACTTATGAAATAGTGGAAAATTTTTATGACCCCACTTTTAAGAATCACCTTGTAGTGGCTCAGGTCCGAGGAGGCATCCTTTTTGAATTGGCCGACTCCATCGTTCTCCCTCTGGATTGTCAAGACTATGCCAAAGTTTTACAAAAATATGTTAGCAGCATTTATGAACTGGCTCAGAAATATCCAGAAGAACTGCAAGAATACAACGTATCTTTTGGTATGTGATATGATCAAAACACTTTTTTCCTGGAATTTCTTATCCTAGGATCTTAGAACTAAAGCTAGAGGGAGACCATTAATGACCATGGTTATTGTGCAAAAACTTAGCAGGAAGTACTAATCATATAGTATATAATTGTAGCATTTCGTATACAGTAGTTACTTTTTATTCCTTTTACTTATCAATAGAAATGTATCATCCTCTTCATTCACGACTTTTTTACTGTAGCCTATAAACTCCAAGAAGATAGAGACTAGATTTTTATGATTCTTTCTGTACAGCTCTTGCCAAAATGTCATGGATAATTAAACTTTTAATGATTAGATGCTCTTTATTCCAGACCCACTTTTCTCAGCAGTGAAGAATTTTACAGAAACAAGTACTAATTTCAGCAAGAGAGTGCAAGATTTAGACACAAACAAGTGAGTAGAACATGAAAATATTCTAAGCATAGGTAATTGTATGAGTGACATATGAACATATCCTAAGCATAGTTAAACAGTAGAGATCCAGTCTGACACACTGAATATGCACTTGTCTTAGTAAAGTAAAGGAGGCCATGGGTTACAAATCATTTAGCCTCTCATTGTTCCAAACAATTAAAAGTATAGGTTAATGAAAACTGTGATTCTATATTATATAATGAATATTAGGGGGAGTTGAAATGCTGGGAATTTTCAACATTAAGTAAATTACAAAGGAAATAAGTAGGAATAATCTCATATTATTCAGATATTCAAATAGTTCCATGACCTCATCAATTCAGGATAGTCCTTTAATAATGTAAGGGTAGTGCTGTTAATTTGTTTAACATATATAGAAAAAGAAGTCCAAGCATCACATTTAAAACAATCTGAATTGTTAATATTTTCCACAACACTTTCTTAAAGCCTAGACAATCAACAAAATAATAATTCAATCTGTATTTTTTAAAGCATTTGCCAGTTTCCAAGGCATAAATGCCCACACTGAAAATTTAAGAAGCTGATCCAAATTTGTTCTAACATATCCCTGAATCCTTTGCCATCCCATCCCTTCTGATTCTTGCCCTAGTTCTTCCAAAAATTTTCAACAGTGGATCCCTCGGACATGCTAATGACTTCTTGCTTTTCTCCCAACATCAAAAAGATGCCAGATGAGTACTCTGGCTGTTTACCTGTCATCCTTCCCTATTAGCTATTTAACCCACTTGTATTATCAATGTTAAAATAGTCTTTTGGTATCAGTGCCTATTTATCAAATAAATAATAAGACTTACTAAGTATTTATTGTGTGCCAGTCTCTATAGTGAGAATACAAAAAGCAAAGCAAAGTAGATGCTGCCCTGAAAGAGCTCACTTAACAAAAAAGTTTGACTTCCTAGTCTTTCCTCATGGTACATATTTGTATGACTTTTCTGGGCCTCAATTTTATCATTTGAGAAATGAGAATATTTGGCCTGCATGACCTTTAAGGCCCCTTCTTGTATCTTCATTCTGACTTTATGGATCTAATTTTATGCTCTCCTTGGCCCATGACCACCAAGCTTACTACCTGCTCCCCCAGCCAACTGCCTCCTCATTGCTTTCTGTTTGCATTATTTTATAAATGCAGAAACTGACATCAGTGGAAATTGTATGATATGAGCAAGGATTACAGAACTAGAATTTGAATTTAGGCCCCTTGACTCTAAATGCAGCACTTTTTGCTCTACCATAGAGTAAAACTTACTGAAGTATGGATCCCATATGGAGTCATATAACTGAATGTAGGGATCATAAAAAATGTGGTAATGGTAAAAGGTTTCTGAATGCAAAGGCAAAATATTGATTCAAAATCAGATGCACAATGAATCTGAAGTGTTTCCAGAAGCATGTGATAACTATGTTGCATCACAGTACTTCACTGCAGCCTTGGTTCTGAACACACATTTTGCACTATGCATGTATGAATAGAAACAACAGCTCAGATTCTAGAAGGGGTCATGAAAAATTTCCCAGGTGAAATGGGATCACGAATAGAAAAAGTTTAAGAAACCTTGGTGTTGAAGACATTTCATTTGCTCATAGTGAAAATAATTTGTCCAAAGAAAATTCCTTTCAAATACCAAAGTTATGACATTAATAGGTCCTCTTTGAGACTTTACACTATATTTGGTTCATATATTAATTGTCAGCTATGTTACTCACACCATAATACTCTTCCTAATGCTCTATCTCCTACTTTCAGCCTTCAAGAGAGATTTATAGATAAGGTTTTAATTTCTGATGTGGAATTTAAACATGTACATTTACATGGCTTAGATGTAATTTTCACTTAAATTAGCCAAATATTTACACTTCTCTATTTCATGAGAATTTCATGATGCTTGGGGTGACTTTACTTCAAAGTGTATGGCTGAAGGACATAGGATTTAGAGTCAGAAGATCTCTCTTTGAATTCCACTTTTGGAAGAACAAAATCCAGAACAGGTCCACTGGGCTTTGCCCATATTATTGATACCCAAGGGAATACAGTTCCTCCCCATGGTAACATAGAGGCACTACTGTCTTTGCACTTGTTAGAGATAGCTGTCCTGGAACTTTGTCATCTTCCACTGCCTTCTCTTACATCTTCTCAATGCCAGCATCCCCTTATAAAAGAGCCCTTTTCTGGGAATACACTTTCTTAATTATAACCACTGGAAACTATAGGCATTCCTTGGAGGAATAGGCTATTCCTTTTCCAGGTTCTAATATGCCTGTTCTTTGACTGGCTATTTGTCTATTTTCAAATATGCTCTTTCACTGCTGCTGTTCCTGCTCACTCTGCCATGTTTTTCCCCATTAATATCCTTCATCCCTGGGAAAATTTGGGCCCACTCTTTGAGTGAAACATATTCCTTCAAAATCTAGCTCTAACCTTATCTAAATCATTAAACCAGTCTCAGCCCCAATTTCATCCGCTATAAAATGAAGAGATTTGACTTGATGACATCCAGAATGTTCTAAACACTATTATTCTGTTCTTTAAATTCATTAGTCTGTGATATATCCATTTCTTGGGACTTTATATAAAGTCTATTGGCCTAATCAATAAACCTTTTCAGACAACTACAGCATCAGATGAGAGACAAGATATCTGATTTTCTGTTTGTCCTTAGATTCCTTTTGCCTTTTTAAGATATTCTAGAACCTAAGTTCTGATGACCTTGGCCTTTAGAACTAAGAGTTACCTTGTACTATGACAAGGCAAGGGAAGAAGAGCTAGATTTTAGAAGCCACATTTGCTTTACTTTTATTGTGCATGAAGCTACCTGGCTTAAAATGTTTATTTTGAAATATGTTGAAATATATTTCCTTACCTTTTTTAGCCCAATTTCCGTGAGAATTATCAATGATCAGCTAATGTTTTTAGAAAGATCCTTTATTGATCCTCTTGGATTGCCTGGAAGCCCATTCTATAGGTAAGAAGGGGAAAAAAGTCTACTACAGCTTCTTATATATATATATATATATTTTTTTTTTTTTTTTTTCAAATGTCAACCTTTGGGAAAAGTTTCAGAGGATAATATCTGAGAATGAAATGAAATAAGTATTTTTTAAAATTATTACTCACACATTTTTTTCTGGTGATTACTCTTTCGCAAAAAATATTCCTTAGAGGTAATATGAATTTACAGCTTCATTTTTAATGCTTTGAAAATAGTGTAAACGTAGAGACAGTTATAATAAGGGTTAGACGTGGCTTTCCCAATGTCGAAGTTCTAGAATTCAATCAGGAAATTCTCATTTCTTTGTTCGAACTCAGATGTTTGTGCCTTCTGAGGAATACATAGAATACCACATGCATAATTGTTAAGAAACTCATCAATGAACAAAAGAATAACAACTTTTGATTTTGGAGTGTGGGAAATTTGTTTTCTTTGTTTTTGTTTGGGAGCATTATTTTAATGCTCATGAAAGAATAGGCTAAAGGAACTGGGGATTTTTAGCTTAAGATGACAATAACAAAATAAAATGACATAAATACACATTAACTGTTTATTATATATATATAGACCCTTGTGCTAGGCTTCATAGGAAGCATAAACTTTAAATAGTTGGATAAGGCAAAATTACAGAAACAGATATATATAATATCTAATGCACAATGAGGGAATTCAAGAAATGGCAAACATAGTCTCATATAAAGTCTGAGGGGGAAGATTATTACAAAGTGGGAGAAATCAGGGAAGACTTCATTGAGGATTTGCTATGATTCTGACTTCAACTAATGTAAAATCTGCTGTGCCAAAAAGAAATGAAGCTTCTTTTTTAACTGGAGGCAGAACTGTGCACAATGAGTTGAAATATTCAAAAGAAGAATAAAAAAAATTGTTTCCTATCACTTGGCCTTTAAACAGAAGCTGATAACCACTGAGAGGTATATTGTAGAGTTGAGGGGAAGAAAAATGGAGTAGATAGCCTCTTAGATCCCTTCTCAGTTCTGAGATAGAAAGATTCTTTAATGTATCATTTGCTTTCTAGTAATTTGGGGATCTACCAAACTCATTTGATTAGACTATCATATCAATCCAAGCCAAAGTTGCAAATTTAATGAGTCTGTGAATTAACATTTACTAAGTATTTATGTTGCTCTTGTTGCTCATGTTGCTCTTAAGTGTAATACAAAGAAAGAAAAAACACAACAAAATCAAGAGATACCATCCTCAAGAAACTCAGAATCTAATGTGGGAGATAAAATGCAAATATAGATATCAAGGTATAGAAATATAAACGTAGAGGGAGAGAGAAAGGGGGGGAGGAAGGGAGAGACAGAGACAGACAGATACTGACTATATATCTATAAAATCACAAAAAAGATAAATTGGCAGAAGAGAAAAATTGTCTCTAGGCCACAAAACTATAATCCTTAGGTTATATAACTTTTTCATCTATTCAAGCTGTTGGTCACAAACAGGTTTTATTGAGGAACTATGAATATGTAGTTTAGCCAAATCACTCTCCACTACTGCATCATAGTATTTAGAGCTCTAGTGAATATTAGGGCTCAATTAATACAACTTTTTAATTTTTCCAATGATAGAACAGACTGATATAATGAGTTACTTAGAGGAACAAAAGGAACAAGAAATAGAACCAGAAATCAAACCTATGTTCTGAGAGATGCTGAATCAGCAATACAAATTCAAATCTTGATTTAGACACTTGGGCAAGTTAATTAGTACCCATCAGCCTCACTTCCTCATCAATTCATCAAGAGAATTGAGTCCAATTTTCTGAGCTCCTTTCTAGCTCTGTCTCCCCTCTTCTGTATCCACTATAACACACAGCTTAAATATTACTTCATAGACTATAAAGTTTGAAAGGAATTTATAAATATCCTAGAGTTCAACCCTCTCAAATGTACAGCTCAAAGCCCATGGTCTTCTAGCATGATAATTTGACACAGTCATCTTCTAAAAGGACTGGGATTTCCCTCTCCCTCTTCCCACAACCAAAGAATAGTGAATACTATAGTCAGTGTTCATTTTCAAACAAGAGCTTAAATTTTTTATTGAACAGATATTCATAAAATTGTATTTTACCAACAGGCACATCATCTTTGCTCCAAGTAGTCATAACAAGTATGCTGGGGAGGCATTCCCAGGAATTTATGATGCTCTCTTTGATATTGAAAACAAAAAAAATCCTTCAAAGGCCTGGGCAGAAGTCAAGAAGCAGATTTCTGTTGCAGCCTTCACAGTGCAAGCTGCCGCAGGTTCTCTGAAGGAAGTCGCATAAAAGCTAGAGCAAGGGATCACTTGTAAAAACTGAACATCTTTTAGAAAACACCCAACAGCAAAATAGATGCCCATCCTTGGGGAAGACCTCTACAAAATGATTTTGGAATGTAGTGCAATATTATTGTGATATAAGAAATGATGATTATGAAGAATCCAGTGAACCATGAGAAGATTTGTATGAAATGATGCAGAGTGGAGCAAGAAAAACCAGAAGAACAGTACCCACAATGCTTGTAATAATCTAAATGAAAAGAATATTAAATGGAAATCAAATTCGGAGTACTCTTGGTTCCAAAGAATAGGTAATGAAACCTAGTTTTCTTCTGACAGGTAGGAATAGAAAAGGAAAATATAGCACCAGAATACTGAATTTTCTACCAAATGTAAACTGACTGTTTTTACCTATTTCCTTTAAGAGGAAGGTTCAATAATGAGCAGGAGAGCTAATATCAGCAATGATGTTTATGTAAAAAAACAAAAGATATTAACATTTTTTTTTAAAATACGGGGGTTCAATAATGTTTGGCAGAAGAGAGGGGTCATGCAAAAATATCAATATAATGTATCAATAAAATTAACATCTTTTTTAAAGAAAAAGGTGCTTTAGTTTATCCTAATATGGTTAGAGTGAACTCATTTCTGTGAGAACTCAATGGAATCCTTTATTGATAGTTTGCCATTTTAAGGGCCTCAAAACATGTATGGAATTCATGCTTATTCCATTATTGTTTAAGAACATTTAGAAATTAATCTCAATTTTAAAATATAATTTGAGGAACATCCAGAAAGAGAAGATTAACCTAGCACAGAATATTTTGGTAAATCACATTTTCTGATTAATAAATAATAATTAAAATACAAAGATACATGTAAAAAGCTTGGCATAATGGCTGAAGGGCTAGCCTTGGAATTAGAAAACTTTCTGAAATACTTAACTGCTTAATGTTCTTGGCAATTTTCTCAGATTATAAATTATAGAAAGTTGCTCATCTGTATCTGTGGAAAGAATTGTCCACAAATACCAGGAGGTCTATACAGTGTTAAAATCACAAGTCCAGACTCCATTCCCTTCTTCTCCCCTTTACCCAAAATATACATAGTACAAATACTATGCTGTTATGGTAGAACATAGAAGGATTTGGGAGCAAGGATACCTAAGCCTTAGTCTTAAATTCTGCCAAAAACTAACTCTATGATTTTGGACAACTGATTTATTCTCTTTAGGCCTCCTTTTCTATTCTACAAAATGATCTTTAAAGTCCCTATAAGCTTATAGTCCACTAAAGCCTCCTGTTATTTTGGAATTTTTTGGCCATGTTTCATCCATAATGTAATTGTAATCTTTATTTATCTAGCTAGGCTAGTCCTCATAGGACACATATAATCTCATCAATCAACTTGTCCAGAACTCCTGTTCTGCATGGTAGGACAAGCAAGTCTTCAGCTACTAACTAACCCAGTCACTTATATCAAAGGATGATTTTAGTGAGGCAGTTCAGCGCATTTTTAAGAACTCTGGACTTGAAGTTATGAAAAGTTCCTAACCCTGTCATTTATTAGCTATGTGACAAGTGGCAAATCACTTAATCAGAGCTAAGTCTCAAGTTTCCTCAACTTTGAATGGACATGATACTTGAAGTGTCTACCCCACAGGGTTGTCTTGAGGCTAAAATTTAATAATGTATGTAAAACATTTTACATACTTTAAAGTGCTTATATAAAGATCAATCATCATCATCATCTGCATCATTTTTGTTGTTATGTTGCCTAGAAGATAATTTTATCTTCAGTTCATATCTCACATACCCTCCATGATACTTCCTATATCCACAGCTAATGATATTGTTGTTTTAACCCAACATTCTTTCTTACTAATCCCCTATGGTCCATTCATCCCAATTTAAATTCATCCTCCATATCTAATAACATTAATCTTTCTCCAATGCCCTTCTCATCTTAATGTTCTGAAGCAATCCAAGTATAGCTTTTTATTGGGTATCAAATCCACACAGTTGTCACTGGGACCAAGAAACATCTGTTCAAGATTCCTGTAAACATCTTTGGTTAAATTGTGAAACTATTGGCTGAACTGCAACTGAGCCTTATAGATCACTACTGAGATGCAGTGATAGGTTCTTACTCAGGATAGTCCTTTGGTATTATCATTGAAATGCTGTGCTAAAAGGACCTTGGGTTAGATTTCTTGCTGCATTTCTTATGCTTTTTAAGTCCCACCACTCTATAGATAATATGCATATAATGCTAGACTTGGAATTAGGAAGACCTGAGTTCAAAACACAATGTTTATTAATGGTGTAATACTAATCAAGTCACTTATCCTGTCAGTGTTTCAGTTTCCTCACCTGAACAATAGAGATAATTATAGCATCTTCATCATAGAATTGTTGTCAGAATGAAGTGAGATAATACATGTGAAATGTTCTAAAGTATTAATAAATGTGATCCATTATTTCTGTATTTTTTGTTATGTTGTATAATAAAATCAGATTAAAATCTGGTTCAAAATTTATTCAAAAAGTACTGTTCTATATAAGGGTTAAGCCACTTCAAGAAAATAATATCAGAAAATCTGTATCCAAAGTAATTTTCCAACAATCCCACATAGAGAGAAAACAAGGATAACATAAGGGTAATCCTCTTCATTCTTGACTGAATTTGGGGCTCCCAATGTGTGAGAAAGTATATGTGTATGTGGGTGGGTGCATGGAGGATAGAATCCACAGGTTTAGCACAACTTCATCAAAATGTGTAAAGAAAGGGAGAATTATGAAACAGTTAAAGTACCTTATCTCCTAAACCAGTGGGAAGGGATATCCTGCTGATGTCAGAAAATAGGAAGGAAATAAGGAATGATCCAGTCTTTAGCATTAATTTTGGGAAAGCAGGTCAAGAAAGAATCAGAATTTAGCAATGCATAAAATAATGACTTTTTTTTTAACCTTGCAACACACATAAATATAGGCTCAAAAGCTAAAATGAAATGCCCAGTAGCAGGAGCCTTGGAAAGAAAAAGAAAAGAATGAAGTATATAAGATATATTGCCAGAAGATGGAAGAGTATGATATTTAATTAATTGGTAAAAAAGAGAAGGAAGAGTCTTCCCCCCAATTCCATGTTCCTCTCATTCCTATTAGTAAACTGAAAAATGCCTGGGTTTTAACCACCTCCACTTTTCTACTGGAAAGCCCACTGGAGACAGTAAAAGAGCTTAATTTTTGCTGGAAGAGAGCAAATTTTTCTTTAGGTAAGTCCGATTGGTCTCCCATATTTGATAATACAGGCCAGAAGATGCTTGCTATTGGCTAATTCAAAATGCCCTGACCCTTACCAAATGGGAAAGATAAACATAAAGCATGAAAGTTTTTAGTAATGTTAGGAAGATGAAGACATATCCAGAGGACAGGAAACCTACAAATGAGCCATATCAGGTTTAGATGGGTTCATGTCTTTTAATCTGTCATGTTTTGTTCTATTTTGAGATATCACAGAGAGCAACACTGAAGAGAGTCAACAGTTGTGATGTCTATGATAATTCCAATGATGGAATGGCCAGCCAGCCAATCAACTTTCATTAGTGAACAATTGAGAAAGGGGACTTATTAATGAAGATAAGAAGATAATGAAGATATGGGTTAATGATTTTCAACTCCTCCCATAAGAATGTGGCTTAATAATGAGATTCAGCCACCTCCAGCAATCTAGACAAGGGAATTCATCTCCATTCAGATGACTCTGGTTGCTTTTCTCTTTCAGAGCTGGGTTACCTTAAACTCCAGTGGAGAGGGCATAGGCTCATTATGTTATAGTCAAATTTCAGAGCTCCCAGGTCAAGCAGAAAATATTATAAACAACCAAAAAGATTCTATGTTCAAGTATCATGGAGGGTATAACAGGATTTAGCAGCTTCTACATTAAAGGATTTGAGGGCTTGGAATATGATATTCCGGAGGGCAAAATAGCTAGCATTTACAACCAAGAATCATTTACCAGCAAAACTAAGCATAATCCTTTAGAGGAAAAAATGGATATTGAATGAAATAATGCACTTTCAAAAATTATTGATAAAAAACCTGAGCTGAATAGCAAATCTAACTTTCAAATACAAAACTCAAGAGAAACATAAAAACATAAACAGGAAAGGGAAAGCATGGAAACACATAGGTGTAACTTCTAAGAACTTTATAATTATTAAATCAGTTAGAAGGAGTATGGAAGGAGTAGACTGGAGTAGAGGATAGTCAGAAGCAAAACACTTCTGAGAAGGGAAAATATATTAAAAAAAAAGAGAGAACAGAATAAACAGGAGGGAATACAGGATAGATGGAATATAGTTAGCAACTGAAAAAAAATTAAAGCAAGTTTCTCTAATAGTGGTCATATTTTTCAGACAGAGAGAGAACTGGGTCACTTTTATATAAATAAGGGGCATTCCCAGTGACAAATGATTTAAAAAAAATGGTTTCGGATGAAGTAGTCAAAGCTATATATAGGCATATAGAAAAATTCTGTTCCTATTGATTGGAGAAATGCAAAATAAATCAATTTTCAAATTCATACCTATTGGTTATTTAAGAAAACAGAAGAAAAATGACAAATAGTGGGGGGAATGTAGGAAAAATGAGACATTAATGTATTATTGGAGTTGTGAATTGATTAAGCCATTCTGTAGAATAATATGGAACTATGTCCAATGGGTTGTAAAACCATGCATACCCTTTGACCTAGCAATTACAACTCACTACTGATTTGTATCCCAAAAGAGGTTTTTTAAAAAGGGACCTATATGTATGAAAATATTAAAAGAAGTTCTTCTATGATGGCAAAGAATAAAAAATTGAGAGAAAGCTCATCATTGGGAAATAGCTGAACCAAAAAAAATGTGTTATGTAATTATGATGGAATATATTTTGGTATAAAAAATGATGAGCAAGATGGTTTCAGAAAAACCTGGAAAGATTTTGATGAACTGATAAAAAGTGAATGTGTAAAAAGTTTTAAAATGATCAGATATAAATGGCTTGGTTATTCTCAGCAATGCAACATTCCAAGACAACTCTAAAGTACTTATAGTGAGAAATGTTATCCATTTCTCGGAGACAGAAGTGATAGTATCTGAATTGAAGCATACTTTTTTTTTTTTCCCTTCAGGGATTTTTTTTGAGGGAATCTATATTTTCTTTTACAACATGTCTATTATGGAAATATTTTGTATGACTACCATGTATAATCTATATCAAATTTCTTGTTTCTCAATGAATGTGGTGGGAAAAGAGAAAAGGAGAACATTTGAAATTAAAAGTTTTTTTTTTTTAATTTTAAATTAAATTTAATTATTTCATTGGATGTAATACATTGTACACATTCTTTGATCTAGCTTGTACCCTGTTCCTTTCACTTCTCATAATAATTTTATTGACACTTTCTTTGGTCTCAAATTCTTACTTTTTTCAATATATTTCTACATTAGTCAAGTTGTGAAAGAAGAATGAGTACAAAAGGGAAAAACCACAGGGAAAAAAATAAAAAAATAATATGAAAATATTCTTCAGTGTGCATTCAGACTCCATAATTCTTTCTCTGCATGAGGAGAGTATTTTCCATCATGAGTCATTTGGAATTATCTTAGATGAGTATACTGTTGAGAAGGACTAAATCATTCATAGTTGATCATTGTACAATATTGCAGTTACTGTGTTCAATGTTCTCCTGATTCTACTCACTTCACCTCAGCATCTGTTCATGTAACATGTAATGGGTTTTTTTTTAAACTGCATGCTCATTATTTCTTAGAGAAAAAATAATATTCCATTACATTCATATACTGCAATTTGTTCAGCCATTCCTTTATTAAAGAGCACCCTTCAGTTTTCAATTCTTTGCCATCACAGTGAGAGCTGATATGAACAATTTTGTATAGATGAATTATTTCTCCTTTTTATGATTTCTTTGGGAGACAGACCTAGAAGTAGAATTGCTGGATCAAAAGATTCAGCACAGTTTTATAGTCCTCTGGCATAATACCAAATTGCTCTCCAGAATAGTTGGAGTTCATAAATCCATGAATGATGCTTTAGTATTTCAAGTGAAACTCAAAGTTTTAAAAAATGAATGTTAAAATTTGTTTTAGAGAAAAATAAAATACTTAATAAACACTCAAATTTCTTACTCTAAGATTCTGGGTGGCCAAATTTTGACCAGGCAGAAAAACTCTGAAGACTTAGATTAAGCACTTAGAAGGTGTGGGTACTTTTATTCAGGAAGCAATCTTTGAGAAACTTTCATAAAAGTAGAATTAATGCATCGATTCCTAATTTGAATTCAAACTTTTAGTGGAGTCGGTAAGATTTCAGTATTCAGATTGTCAAAGATGAGGATATTTTAACGGTTCTTTGCTATATATCAACTTCACAATTATTATTACTACCTTCTCAAGATAGCATATCTAAAGAGTTTTATATGTATATAGATAAGCCTTTAAGCAATTAAATATATAACCCAAGAGAATCAAAGAAGAGTCCATTTTTAATAGTATTTATGATGCAGTGAGTTAGCACAATTATGTTAGGCACCATTTTCATACAGCTAAAAAATTGGTAAACTGAGACAACCTGGTTTAAAGCCACCCAATTAACAAATTTCTGATCCACAAATTTTCCTAACACTTTTTTAATATCAAATAGTCATATAAAGATATAATTATCTCACTTAAAATGAAATTAGAATTGAATCAATTATATATAGATCTAAATTAAATTAATGGTATCATCAGAGGAAGATTTCCTAATGGGGAGGCACCCTTAAGACTACATTATGATTTAAATTGAGGACATATTTCAATCAAATGAAAACTGGGTTTTATAACAATTGACGTTTCCATTTAACATCTCAAGAATTTCTGTCAGATATTCAAGTTTGGAAACTCATTGATATCACTTACTTCACTCTAAAACAAGAAGACTTTTAGAAATTTTTCTACTCAGAACCTCTTATTGTCTGAGAAATTTTAATGTGACTCTTCAAAATAAATAAAATAAAATAAGTATATAAATCAAACATTTATTGATAATCATAATTTTGGAATCCCAACATATTGTTACTAGAGCCCTTATGTAGTCATGAACCACAGTTTAAGAAACTGTGCTCTAGGACAGAGCCAAGATGGAGGACAGGACACACGCATCTTTCTGATCTCTCCTCTACCCTCAAATTATTTTTACAAAACTCAGCCTTTGCATTAATGCTTGAGTGTGAAAACCCACGAATATTAGGAATATAACACATTACCAACAGAAGATAATCTCGAAATTCACCAGAAAAGGTCTGTTTTTGCTTGCATGCAGGGACAGAATGGAGCTAGGCCAGGTGCAGACCCAGGCAGATAAGCTATGAAAGCACTGGGAACAGCTCACACTGAACAGACCCGAGGGGAGGGGTCTCCACCAGTGGAAAACCTGTGGGGAGAACTCTACCACAATGTCACAGTGGCAGAAAGCCAGGAGATCAGTAGAGAAGCTATAAGCACAGAGGGTAAAGACTATAACTCTAAAACACTAGAGTCTCTTGGGACCCAGCTACACCCACCCAGCACCAGGAGGCACTCAGCATGATCTCAGCGTGCAACCACTAATCCCAGCAAAGTCATTGCTGTTCCACTGCTGCTTCACTGCCACTTCCTGTTGTCTGTAGAGGCAGCTTGGAAATACTTCACTACTCCATAAGCAGACTGCAGTGTTTTGTTTTATTTTTGGTGTCATTGTTGTTGTTGTTGTTGGTGGTGGTGGTGGTGGTGATGGTGGTGTTGTGTGTATATGTGTATGTGTGTGTTTTATGAGTAAAAAGACAAATCTGGCTCTAACTATAGATAGCTTCTATACTGAAAGAGAACAGATTTCAAACCCTGAGGAGACTAAAAATAGTTTGTTTCTAGATGAAAACTCAAAGGATCTGGTCCCCACCACATAAGGCTCTCACAGAAGAAATTTTTAAAGGATCTTAAAAGAGAGCTAGAAGAAAAATGGGGAAAGGGAAGGGAAGCTTTTCAAGAGGATCTGGATAAGGTATATAACACATTAAAAGATGAAGTGGAAAAAGAAAACAACTCCCTGAAAAACAGAATTTGTGAATTGGAAAAAGAAAATAACTCCTTAAAAAATAAAATTGGCAAAATGGAAAAAAAAAATCTATAGAGCAAAACAATTCATTTAGAAACTCAATTGGACAAATACAAAAAGAAAATTTAAAAGTAAATGAAGAAAATAATTCATTAAAAATCAGAATTGAAAAAAAATGGAAATGAATGACTAAAGGGGACACCAAGAATTAGTCAAGCAAAACCAAAAAAAAAAGAAAAAAATAGAAAAAAAAAAGTTAAATACCTACTTGGGAAAACAACAGACCTGAAAAAGAGATCTAGGAGAGAAAATCTAAAGATTATTGAACTCCCTGAAAATCATGATTTAAAAAGAGCCTAGACACTATTTTTCAGGAAATCATCAAAGAGAACTGCCCAGATGTCATAGAATCAGAAGAGAAAATAGACATTGAAAGAATTCATTCATCACCTACTGAAAGCGATCCCAAAATTAAAAATCCAAGAAATACTGTGGCTAAATTACAGAACTATCAGACCAAGGAAAAAGTACTACAAGCAGCCAGAAAAAAATAATTTAAATACTGAGGAGCCACAATAAGGATTACTCAGGATCTAGCACTGTCCACATTAAAGGATCAAAGTGTCTGGATTCTGATATTCTGAAAGGCAAAGAAAATTGGTATGCAGCCAAGAATAACTTGCCCAGGCAAACTGAATATTTTATTCCAGGAAAGAAGATGGACATTCAATACAATAGGTGAATTCCATTTATTTCTGATGAAAAAAACCAGAGCTAAACAAAAAAGTTTCACCTCCAAATATAAGATTCAAGAGAAGCACAAAAAGATAAAAAGAACTCTTAAGAACTGTATTTCTGTCATGGGTATACATAAAGATTACATGTAAAATTTGGTTTTACTGTTATAATATAAAAAAAAGTTTCTAGAAGTGGAAAGGAAATTGTACCAGAAAAAGGGAAAAGTAGAGGTACTACATCTCATAAAGAGGCAAAGAAAAATATCTGAGGGAAAGAAGGGAGGGGGATGAATATAGTGTGAATCATAATCTCCTCAGAATTGGCTCAAAGAGAAAATATTAGACATGTTTGGTTTACAGAGAAACTTCTTCTACCTCATTGAAAAGTGGGAGGGGAAAAAGGAAAGGGTAGGCTAAATAGAAGGGAATTCAGAAATTGTAAGGGAAAGGTTTAAGAAAAGGAGAGGGACTCTAAGAGAGAGGGAGGAATTCTATACAGGAAGGAATGCACGAGGTAAGTAGTACTCATCAGTTTAATATTAAGGAGGGGGGTAAGGTGAAAAGGAAAGTGAAAAACATAATCTGGGAGTTACAAGATGGCAGGAAATACAGAATTAGTAGTTTTAACCATAAATGTGAATGAGGTAAACTCCCCCATAAAGAGGAAGTGGTTAGCAGACAGGATAAAAAGCCAGAATCCTAAAATACGTTGTTTACAGGAAACACACTTGAAGGAGGGCAACACATACAGAGTAAAGATAAAAGGCTGGAGCAGAATATACTATGCTTCAGGTGAAGTAAAAAAGCAGGGATAGCCATCCTGATCTCAGATCAAGCAAAAGCAAAAATTGATCTAATTAAAAGAGACAAGGAAGGGCACAATAACTTGCTAAAGGGCAGCATAGATAATGAAGCAAAATCAATACTAAACATATACACACCAAGAAGAAGTTAAGAGAGCGGCAAGAAGAAATAGACAGCAAAACTATAATAGTGGGAGATCTCAACCTTGCACTCTCAGAACTAGATAAATCAAACCACAAAATAAATAAGAAAGAAGTAAATAGGACATTAGAAAAGTTAGGTATGATAGATCTTTGGATAAAACTAAATGGAGACAGAAAGGAATACACATTCTTCTTTGTTAGGATTCTTACATGGTGCTAAGCCACTGGAATGAATAGAGACAATAATTATCTAATTTAGCATGGTTTAGTATGATTGATCTGACCCTACAAGGAGATGTTATGGACCAGAACTTGAAAAAGGTACTGAGTGGAATTGAGGAGAAACTGGTTTAATCTAATTTAGTATTGATTTAATCCTACAACAAATAATGGTTTCCTAGTGATGAAATGATTGGTGTGTACTCAGTGGGCAACATATAAGCAGGAAGCTCTCAAGGCCAAGGAGAACTTCAGTAGAGGACTTTGGGAGATTCAGAGTCAAGATTCATTCCCACTTCCACCTTTGTGCTGGCTGGAGACATTGGGAAGAGAGGCTGAAGCTGGCAGAGACAAAGGACTAGCAGCAAGAGCTCTCGAGAACCAAGTTGAGAAGAAGGCCTCCAGAAAACTAGCTAGCCCCAAGTGAAGGAGATAAGATTTTGGAAGAGACAATAAAGGATTTGGACTTTAACTCCTGGCTGCCTTTGGGATTATTGAACTGAACTGAAACTAAGGCTGCCTCCAAAAGCTTCCCAAGGAATCTGCTCACAGAAAACGACGATAATTTAGAGAAGAGAACATTGCACTTCTTGGCAGTTTATGGAACCTATACAAAAATTGACCATATATTAGGACATAAAGACCTCAAATTCAAATGCAGAAAGGCAGAAATAGTAAATGCATCCTTTTCAGATCGCAATGCAATAAAAATTTAATTCAATAAAAAGCCAGGGGAAAACAGACCAAAAAGTAATTGGAAACTAAATAATCTCATCATAAAGAATGGATGGCTGAAACAGCAAATCATAAACATAATTAACAATTTCACCCAAGAGAATGATAATAATAAGATGACATACCAAAATGTGTGGGGTGCAGCCAAAGCAGTAATAAGGGGGAATTTTATATTTCTATAGACATACTTGCATAAAATAGAGACAGAGAAAATCAATTAATTAGGCTTGCAACAAAAAAAGCTAGATAAAGAGCAAATTAAAAAAAACCCAAACACTAAACTTGAAATTCTAAAAATAAAAGGAGAGATTAATAAAATTTATAGTAAAAAACTATTGAATTAATAAATAAAACTAAGAGTTGGTTCTATGAAAAAACTGGCAAAATATGCACTTGGTTTATCCTTTTTCTAATAGAAAAAGGAAAGAGGAAAATGAAATTGTTAATCTTAAAAATGAAAAGGGAGAATTTGCCACTAATGAAGAGGAAATTAGAGCAATAATTAGGAGTTACTTTGCTCAACTTTATGCCAATAAATTTGATAACTTAAATGAAATAGATGAACATATTATTTAAAAATGTAGTTTGCCCAGATTAACAGAGGAAGAAATAAATTGGCTAGTCTCATTTTAGAAAAAGAAATAGAACAAGCTATTAATCAACTCCCTAAGAAAAAAAAATCCTCAGGACCAGATGGATTTTTATGTGAATTCTACCAAACATTTAAAGAACAATTAACTCTGATGCTATATAAATTATTCGAAAAAATAGAGAATGAAGGAGCCCTAACAAATTCCTTTATGACACAAACGTGGTACTAATATCTAAACCAGGTAAATTGAAAACAGAGAAAGAAAATTATAGACCAATCTCCCTAATGACTATTGATGCTAAAATCTATAATAAAATATTAGCAAAAATATTACAGAAGATCATCACCAAAATAATCCACTATGACCAAGTAGGATTTATACCAGGAATGCAGGGCTGATTCAATATTAGAAAATTTATTAATATAATTGACTATATCAATAACCAAATTAACAAAAACCATATCATCATCTCAATAGCTGCAGAAAAAGCATTTGATAAAATACATCCATTCTTGTTAAAAAAAAAAAAAAAACACTAGAGTATAGGAATAAATGGAATTTTCCTTAAAATAGTCAATAGCATCTATTTAAAACCATCAGTGAGCATCATCTGTAATGATGATAAACTGGAGCCATTCTCAATAAAATCAGGATCGAAACAAGGTTGCCCTCTATTACCATTACTATTCAATATTATGTTAGAAATGCTAGCTTCAGCAATAAGCAATGAAAAAGAAATTAAAGGAATTAGAGTAGATAATCAGGAAACCAAATTATCACTTTTTGAAGATGTGATGGTATATTTAGAGAACCCCAGAGATTCTACTAAAAAGCTATTAGAAATAATCCACAAGTTTAGCAAGGTTGCAAGATACAAAATAAATCCACATAAATCATCAGCATTTTTCTACATCACTAACAAAATCCAATAGCAAGAGATACAAAGAGAAAATCCACTTAAAATGACTGTCAATAGTATAAAATATTTGGGAATTTATCTGCCAAGGGATAGTCAAGAACTATATAAACAGGCATAGTTGTGGCTGGAAACTGCTCTTTCCTGGAGGCTCTGGAAAAAAATCCAGGGGGCCAGGCTCTCCAGGCCAAGAAGTCATATCTCCAACTGCCCAGAAACCCAAGGCAGAGATACGAATGTCTCTATTCTCTAATCCTGCCCTCATTTTCTAATATCGTGGTGGGACCTCCAAAATGTAATGCTGGAGAAACTGAGGCAGGATGGAGATTAGAGAACAATTTAATAATTTATTTGAAAGGGAGAGATTTACTGGGACCAAATGGATCCATGGTTTGGACCCAGGGCTGAGACCATCATCTCCAAAAATCCAGCAGTGAATGTTGGATATAAGATTCTTTTATAGGGTAACAAGAACGATGACATAATGGGAGAGTTACCTGGATGGGGATGACCTAATGGGGGAAACTTGCTTGCATTTCAGTTTCTTTCTCAGTTCTTTATCATTTTTTGTTTTGATTTTTCATGTGCAGCAAGATAACTGTATAAATATGTATCCTTATGTTGTATTTAACATGTACTTTTAACATATTTAACATGTATTGGACTAGCTGTCATCTAGAAGAGGGGGAAGAAGGGGAAAATTTAGAACACAAGATTTGGCAAGGATCAATGTTAAATATTTACCAATGCATATGTTTTGTTAATAAATAGCTTTAATAAAAAAATATTTATAGTAAAAAAAAAAAAAGAATTTAGCACAGGGTCAAGGTCATAATAGGTACTTAATAAATATTTGCTCCTTTCTTTCCCCTAATTTCAGTCAAAGCCCCCAAAGTTCTTAATTTATGCATATCTGTTGACCCAGTGTTACCACTAGGCCATATACCTACTCCAAAAAGTCAAAAAATAATAAAATGAGTATTTCTATTAAAATATTTGGAATAGCTTTTTTTGTGACATAATAATGAACATTAAGGTGGTGTCTATTAATTGGAAAATTTTTGCATACATTTTGGCATAAGTACATAAGAAATTATTTTAAAAGAAGATGATTTAAGGGGCAACTATGTGGTGTAGTAGATAAAGCACCAACTCTGAAGTCAGGAGGACCTGAGTTCAAATCTGGATCAGACACTTTACCACTTCCTACCTGTGTGATCTTGGGCAAGTCACTTATCCCTAATTGCCTAAGCAAGAAAGGAAGGAAGAATATGGTTTATTGACATCTTTTATTTTTGTATCACTGTCATTTGCCAGTCTATTTCATATTTTCCTCTAACTGACCAACCTCGCAATTGAGTTATTCTAAATAGCAAATACAAAAAGGGGAGGGGAAGAGGAGGTGGAGAAAAAAGGAGAAGGAGAGGGGAAAGTTAAAAAAATCAGAAATAAGAAAGAATTGGAGAAAAAGTAGAAAGGGAGAGGAGGAAGAAGAGGGGAAGGAACAGAAAGAGGACTAGGGTTCAGAAAAAACTTGCCAAATTCCTACAGATATAGTCAATATTTGGGGTCAATTGTCTATGATGCCTACAAAGAAGGAAGGAGAGGAGCATATCCTCATTTTTTCTTTGGAGTCTAAGCAGATCATTTCTGTTCTAAAGCCTTCAATTTATCTTCTATGAGTTTTTTTTTAAATTAAATGGTTATCTTTGTGTATTGTTTTTCTGGTTCTATTTGTATATTCAACATCAGTTCATTTAAGTTTCTTGTGGTTCTTTGAATTTCTTGTATCTAGTGGCAAGTAGGTATCACAATGTATAGATTGCTGGTTCTAGAGTCAGGAAAACTTGAGTTCAAATCCAACCTCAGATGCTTACTAGCTCTGTGAACCTGGGCAAGTCACTTAAGCTCTGATTGTCTCAGTTTCCTCAAATATAAAGTAGGTATCATAGCATGTACCTTACAGGGTTGTTGTGATGATCATATAAGATTACATATCTTTTAAAATAATAACTTTTTACTTTTCAAAATACATACAACTAGTTTTCAACATTCACCAGTACAGTACTTGTGTTCCAAATTTTTCTCACTCCCTCTTCACTTCCACCTGCCTCTGAGCAGCAAGTAATCTAATAGATGTTAAATATGTGCATTTCTTCTAAACATATTTCCCCATGTATAAGAATATTTTAAAGTACTTATAGTAGGAGCATGTAAACATATAAAACTATTTTGCTCAGACACTGTCAACCAGGTGAAGCCCACCCCTCAAAATACAGAAAAGTCTAAGCAGGATTGAAGGCAGAAACATTGTGTTAGGAGGAAAATCAGACACCAGTGCCAAAACCCTCAGTACAAAGTACAAAGATACTTGTAGCCCAAGAGAGATTTATACTTGAAAACCACAAAGGGGAGGTTGAAGTAGTATGGAAGCAGTATATTGAAAGACATGATTATTAATAACAAATGACTTGGAAAGATTCAGAGTTTCTCATTAAGGGTTAATCAATCATACTTAATTCTCACCTTGGGGAACACATTGTTCACAAAAATATATAAAGTGATTGAAAAGCATTCTTAAGTGCTTCCAAGACTGAAGGCAGAGAAGTTATTCATGGCAAGTTGTCTCTTGAGTATGCATAGAATTTTTTTTGAGCAAATAATGAAGCTTTTCTTCAACCTATAGTAAAAATTCCTGAATCACTATAGCTGGGATCAATCAGGGGTCAAAAGATGAAAGGAGTATATAGAAAGATGATGGGAAAAGAGGACCCTGTTTTTGGACTTGACTGTAAGCCCTCCTCAGGACACCCTAAGAATAGAAGACTGGTAACTGTCCATGGCCACATTTGTGAGCAGTTTGGGCTAATACAACATAAGAATGGAACTGATCAATGATAATTTTAGTATTCACTGGCACAATTGTTGCTATTTGCCTAATACCTGCTTCACAGAGCTTAAGTTATGCCCTTGACGAGCTTTCAATTACTAAAATACAGCAAAGATTCAATAAGTGCTAAGACATTTCATTTTCCTTTCATTTATAAATGTACTTTTCTGGTCGTCCTATTTTTCTATTTTAACCAACAAGCACTTATTAAGCAACTACTGAGTGTTAGGCATTGTATTAGGCACTAGGAATTATAACAAAAAAAAGATGCAACAATCCATATATCCAAGTAACAATTGTAATTCTTGTTTTTGTGGGGTTTAAAAGGTTTATGAAGTATTTTATTTGATCACAAGAAGATCTTGAATGTAGGTGGCATTGTCAGCTGATTTTGCAGTCTAGGAACTAAGCTCTGGAAAAGGAAGTGATTTTTCCCAGGATCACACCCCTTGCCTATCTCTTGGTAGGTTCAAATCAAAATCATTCTTGCTTCAATTCCAGCATTTTGTCTACTATTCCAGAATGCCCCCTCACATGTTCAGGGCTCCAGATGTTTTTCCTCCAAAGTCTTTCTCAGCCATTCACATATTACAATTCCCAAAGGCATTTATTAGTATCACAGGGTTTTTCTTCACATTTTTGAGAGTAGGGAGAAAAGTTGCATCTGATGAATTATTTAATTATTTTCAAAATCAGAGTGATCAACAAAGTTTATTTTCAAAATAAGCATAGAATATTATAGAGAGCCACACACAGTGAAGGAACTCTGGGTGAAGTATAAAACCCTTCACCCCAGAGGAAACCTGCTGACAATGGTTCACCTCTCATCTCCCCTTAGGGGCATCTCAGCCTTTCTGAGAAGTCAGGGAGGGATGACAACTTGTGTTCTACTTGAAGCAGAAATACTTGCAGTAAAGATACATTTACATAATAATAGTATAATATAGTTAGCACATGCTCAGTGTATTGTAGTGATATAATCATACTATAGTTAGCACATGTTCAATGTGGTACAGTGATATAATTGTACTATAGTTAGCACATGCTCAGTGTGCTTTAGTGATACACCTTTCATGCTAAGGTTTTTAAGACTGAAAAAATTTGAAATAAAGGGACTCCATGTTTGACTATCCAAGTGGGTTCCTCCCTCATCACTCCTCTTTTAAGACCAGGGACTCAGGCTGGTACAGAGATCCTACAGAGAAGTAGTACAGACAGTACAGTATATAACAATAATGAGCATATATAGTGAGAAATATTTGAAAACATTAAAATTTAATTATTATAGATAGCATAAACATCAGAAAAGTCTTTAATAACAGCAATATATATTTTTATTTTCAAGTACACATATATGTTAGCAAAACTTTAAATTCCTAGTTTATGGAGGCAGACTAAATTGTATCTGTAGTTCATGTCTTATACATATACCCAAATGTGAAAATTTCCCATGATGCTTTGTAATTATTCTTTTTATTATTTCTTATGTTTTAAGAATATTCTATTTCATCTTGATATCATGTGAACAGCCATTCCCCAACTGATACACCCTCTCACTCCAAATTAAAAAATGTTCCCAACATATTTGTATAAGTGATTTACTTTCCTGTTTCTTTGTTGTTTTTTGTCTTTCTCTTTATTCTGGCCAATTCTTCTAATTGGTAACAGCCTGTCCTTTCAGGCTGATTAAAATTTAAATTCTAATCTTGTCTCCTGGTCTATAAGACGCTCAGTTAAATGGACCAAAAATGGAAGTATTCATTA
This sequence comes from Sminthopsis crassicaudata, assembly GCF_048593235.1. Lineage (NCBI taxonomy): Eukaryota > Metazoa > Chordata > Mammalia > Dasyuromorphia > Dasyuridae > Sminthopsis > Sminthopsis crassicaudata. The sequence goes on from NC_133619.1 coordinate 560,829,036, forward strand.
CTGTTCAGCAGGATATTAAGACATTATTAGGATTGAGAAATTCTTCAACAATTTGACATTGTGGGTAGAATTTACTGAGACTGCTACCAGTAAAGAAGGGATTTTTCCCTTCAAGATTATTAAATTAATACATATTAGCTCTGATTTCCTTCACACATCAATCTTCTGGGGCCCAGCAGTTTCCAGTGTTCTTTAGAGTAGTAAAAATAATATGTCTTGAGTTTTTATAATGTACAAGATTGATTAAAACACAATTAGATGAAAGTACAGAGCCAGGATGATAGAGAGAAGCCAGGAATTTGTTTTAGCTCTTCACAGGTTCCCTCAGAAACAACATGAAAACAACATGAAACCAAGTCTCTGAACAGATTCTGGAAAGAGGGAACCTACAAAGAGACAACATGGAACAGATTTCCAACTCAAGATAACTTGAAAATACTTTGGGAAAGATCTCTTTCCCTTAGGTGAAAGGGGAATGAGCCCAATTCTGAAAGGGTCCAGGCAACCCAAAGGGAAGGTCTTAACCACATCATAGATCAGCAATCCATAAACCTCAATTCTGACTCAATAGAAGTGTAGCACAGAAGACCAGTGAAGCAGCCTCCAGTCCCATCACAGAAGGCAAATGGTAAGTCAGGGAAGTCATGTAACAGGTGGCACTAGGTTGGGTGTGAGCAAGTTACCGAAAACAAGAGCCTCCTTCATTGAGAGACAAAGCTCAAAGTAGACAGAAGGTCAAAGCTGCACCAATACCTTGGGACAGCATCTCTTGTGCCCAGGAGCAACTTTAAAAGGCATGAAATAGGAAAAAAGAAGACCAAATAATCAAGAAAAAAATAGAATCTTGGCCATAGAAAGCTATTGTGCTGACAGGGAAGATCAAAACACAAACTCAAAATTGTACAAAATGCCTATATGTGAAACCTCGAAGGTCCATTACTTTAACATCCCAAGTTTTCTGTCATTTTACTGATATGATAGGTAAGTATCCATTTATGAGTCTTCATCTTATTTAACTCTTGTCTCTGTCTTCAAAGAAATCTTCCATAAAAGATTTATCTGATGTGTATGAGTGTTGCTGCATGACTAGCTTGCAGCCATTTCTTGTTCTCTTCTTTTTAAATATCCTTCATACCATTTCTCTTCCACAGTGGTTTATTGGTAATGTATTTTATCTTGTTCATGTGTACCAAGTTCTTACTCCAGTTACATAACTTGAAGATTTAATTCTTATGATGCTCATTGGAAACATAATTTCATAAGTATAAGAAAGTCCTGTTGAGTAAATTCTGACAGGTAAATGAGTTGTCATGATGACCCAATAAGTCTTTAAAACCAGTTCTACCTAACTCCAAGGCCAGCTCTCTATTGTCTATGTCAATAGGATTTTCTCATAATTTTCTAACAATATTAATATCATAAATAATTGAACTCTCTATGAGGAAATAGCTTGGAATTATTAAATCACAGAACAGTTTCCTAAACAAAATATAGCCTATAACATTTAAAATATAGCCATATAATATTTAAGCCTTATTTTATTCTCCAAATGAAACACCAATGATAGACATATATTTACAGGTTATCTCTATAATTCATCTCTCAAATTACAAATTATCATAGAAAAAAACATTTTTCATGCAATGATTGTTTTCTCCTCAAGGTTATCTTAGTAAGACTCATTTGATTGATTATGGATCTGATGCAGGCAATAAAATGTTTCAGGTATTAATATATTTAGCACAATGACATACACAAAAATAAACTATAAGAAGAGCTCTCTGTCTGAAAGACAATTCATACCCAATTGAAATATGGATGGGAGACATTTCATGATTAAGGCAAACTCCTTCAGGAAGGTCACATTCCTCATGTTGAAAATTCCATTTAATCAGCATCATATTTGATTGATGTTTAACACAATTATATCTGCTGTGAAATGCATACATTAAAAAATTTTATTAAATTATTACTATTTGTCAGACACTATGCAAAATATTGAGTGATGCAAAAATGAAGGGAAAATTGTTTCCTCTCTTAAGAAGTTTATATTTTATTGGATCTTTTAAAGAATCTGATATACTTTTGACATGTTAGGAGCCATATGTTCATGGAGTCATTTAAGCTGATACTTTGACTTATGGAATTAAATGGTATTTTTTTAATAGGAAACAAAGAATTAATATAGTAGGATACTTTATTCTCTTTATCTTTCTATCCATTGCATTAGTGCAAAAACCAGGTGTACATGTATTTCATATGTGGGAAATAGTGACATGACATTTTGTGGGAACAATTCTGGGGTTTTTGGCTCAATATGACTCAATAATTTTTCAGAGGAGCCAAAAGCAAAAGAAACTAAAAAAAAAAACCTACTTCTCTCCAAGACTTGGGATTTTAAAGTGAGCAGCTTAACGTTGATCACTTATGGATGCTATAGAGAAGTTAAATAAAAAAATAAGAAAATAATAAAAAAAAGATCTTTCCAGTCTTTTCCATCTCTGAAATTTTGTGATATTGTATTTTTGTGACTGGAGACAATGTGATATAATGGATAGAATTTGGCCCCAAAGCTAGGAAGATTAAAAGTTAAGTCTCCTCTGGTTTCTTTTCAGTCCCAGCTAAAGTACATTTTTTTTAATGAAGCCTTTCTGATCCTCTTCAATGCTAATATTTACCCTCTGTTGATAATCTCCAATGTATCTTTTATATAAAACATTTTTAAAATATTTACTTCTTTATGTGAGTTCTTAGGACCAGAAGTTGTATTTTGCCTTTATTTGCAACCATAATGTTTACCATAATGCCTGACATTATTGTTCTGTCCTTTTAGTCATGTCCACTTTTTAAAGACCACTTTGGAGTTTTATTGAGAAAAATACTGGAGTGTTTTGCTATTATTTCCTTCTCTAGTTCATTTTATGGATGAAAGTGTGGCAAAAAAAAAAAAAAAAAAGGCTAAGTTACTTGCCAAGGGTCACTAATAAGTGTGTGAACTATGATTTAAACTCAGGTCTTTCTGAATCCAGGTTTGGATCTCTATCCACTTGGCCACTGATTGCCCTATCTGAAACAAAGACAGCTATTAGTAAATGTTTTTGACTGATTCACTGACAGATACTTATTGACTATGTGATTCTGGAAATGACAATGTCTTTGCTATTCAGACAACTCAGTCCCAATTTAACATTGTGTGTGTGTGTGTGTGTGTGTGTGTGTGTGTGTTTTAATTTCTATGCATGTCATATTCTGAACTTTATACCCTTGCCCTCAGACTATAAATTTCCTAAAATTAGGAACAATGTCTTAGTCAACCCTTGTATTTCATTGCCTTCTAACACAGTACTTTGAACAGTAGGTACTTAATAAGTGTACATATTTGATTCAATGAAATTGTCCCAAAAATGTATGAAGAGAGTGATACAAATTCTTATACTACATAGGCAAAAAGAAAAAAAAAAAAGAGAGAGGAAACAGAACAAGAAAAGTAATTTTCCCTGACTTGTATAGAACATGTGATGCAAATAATATATAAACTTGAATATGTGAAGTATAAGACATTGTCTTTCCACAGAAATATGCAAATAAGAGAAATGTCCTGGGAAAAGAGCATACTATAGTAGATATAATATCTTAAATTTCTAGTTAAAATTAGAATAAATTAGTCAAGAGTTGCAAAAACAGGAAAGTAAGTTAAAGTTTGTACTTAGCTGTAGTAAGCATGCTTAATTGCTTTATGAATATTAGCTTCTTCTCAGGAGGAGCTTAGACTCATTTTAATATTTATATGGTGTATGTGGTAGAAGGGGAAACATATCTAAGAGTAAGCATATAGGAGGTAAATAAGGAAGTTATATCATCTTCTGGAGTATCCTGTAAATGTAGAAACTGGGAAGGAACGTTGCCTTAGAAGTAGGGATATAATGCTTGATCCTCTTTTCTCCTAGTGTATGCCTTTTCAATAATAATACACATGAGCTTCTGAAGATGTGTAATAAAATAAACTTTTAACTTTACCCCTTTCTGAGTGCAAGAGGTTATTTCTAAAAATTTTGGAGGCTTGTCTGGGATCCAAGCATCTAGACAGAGAGGTGGTCACCACCAAAGGGCATGAAGATAAACTCAATTAATTTCAATGGCCTCATCGATTGGGAGAGAGAGTACTCCCACTGTCTGATTTCAGGAACTTGAGACTGATTGAAAAGAAGGGGTGAACAGAAAAGTGGAAATGGCACAAAAAAAATGACCACTAATTTATAAATAAGGTAAGGCAAAGAAAATTAGACTTAAGTATTTGTTTTGTCAGTGATGGTGGACATCCTAAAAGATCTAGGATTAAATAAATATCAGGGTGGTCTGGGAGTGTGAAAGATATCCACAGGGGAATGTAGTATAATGTTCTATACAGAGAAACTCGTCAGGAACAATTATTAAGTAGGATTTATAAAAGAACTCTGAGGGAGAAGGAGTAGACTGCTGAATTAGAAAAATAAGACACCGTAAAGGAGAAAGAAAAGTCTCTGGAAAACATTTTTACAGGAATCTTTTTGTATAGTGAAACAGAAACAGTGGCTGCTGTTTCTACTTCAGTTTAATACTATTGGTAGAGACAACCTCAGAAAGAGAGCTGATTTATCTGGGACTTTAGTAATCCAGAACAAAACCAGCAGAATTGCAGCTCTGCAGGAATTTCTATCTTTTCTTGGAGAACTACTCCATGGAATAAAGGGTTTTCCATCATTTTGGATCTGATGGTCCGGGGATGAGAAGAAGAGGCAAGTAGAAAAGTTTCCACTTAACTTGGATTGTATATGAAATATATTGGAATAGTGTTAGTGTTAGTGTTAGTTAATGAGTCATCCCCTTTTGATTTCAATAAGACATACAACTCAGACCATATTATTTTCAGATTAATTGTTACAATAAAAAAGGCCACTGGTCTTGGAATCAGAAAATCTGAGTTTAAGTCCAGCAGATGCCACTAAATTTGTGTAATCTTGTCTAAGAGACAACTTCCTTGGGCTTCAGTTTCTTTATTTATGAAATTAGTAAGATGATACAAGTCTCTAAGCTTCTTTTCATTTCTAAATAGTTGATCTATGAATACTGTCGCAAACTGTGTCTCAAGCTATTGGTTGTTTAATTTTTGTAAAATTTATCTTTCCAGATAGATTATAAGTTTCTTAAAGGCTGAATTCATGTCATTTGTTTTGCCTACTAATGTGTATACTTAGTACTTGGAAAAAGCTCTGATATTTACTTTATATATTTACAGAATTGGTAAGGAGCTCATCAACTTCGTATGGGATGATATAATTACCTTCTAATACAAAATGTTATGAATGTAAGTCTTTCAGTAATAAATAGTATTTATCTGATGTTTTGACATTTGCAAAGTTATTTTTCTGGGATAGTTTATTTGATCTTCAAAATAACAATGTGAAGGAAGTGCTATTATTCCTCCAGCTTTTAATTTATTCTTTATTTCTTTAAGAACTTTGAATTTATATAAATCTTTTTGTGTATTATATTTGTATGGAAGGAGGTTTCCACTTCTATTAATGCTTATGTTTTATTATTATTATTATTGCTAGGTAGAAATGTTATTGACTTTGGAGGATCTATTTTGAAAACTGAAATTTTGATGAGGCTATTAATTTTATCTTTATATGGCTGTGATATATGTTTATTAAGAGCTAGATCTTAGGTTCTGAGCAATTTAGTTATCTTTAAAGGCAGGATAGTTCAAAATTGTTTTACAAGATGTTTAAGTATCTTCATAGCTCTAATAAAAAAGTGTTAGTTTAACACCCAGAGATGGAACACTGGGAAGTGAATGTAAATTGTTAGCACTACTGTCTATCTACCCAGGTTACTTATACCTTCGGAAGCTAATACTTAATGTGCAACAAGAAAATGGTATTTACACACATATGTTGTATCTAGGTTATATTGTAACACATGTAAAATGTATGGGATTACCTGTCATTGGGGGGAGGGAGTGGAGGGAGGGAAGGGATAATTTGGAAAAATGAATAAAAGGGATAATATTATAAAAAATAATAATAATAAAATAAAATAAAGGCAAATAAATAAATAAATAATTTTTTTTAAAAAAGTGTTAGTTTTCTTGTTTCCCTCTAAAATTGTTCCACATTTATTACATTCTAGCTTAACCTATTTTTTCCTCTGATATGTATGAGGAGGAACCTAATTTTGTTTTAATATAGAATTTCTCCAATTATCAGTAACACAGAATTTCTTTATTTCATATGATTGTACATGGCTTGGATTTGGATTGAATTGTATTCTTTCTTGAAAATTATCTGTTCAGGAATCTACGGCTGTGTAGTAAACAGTGAGTTGCTGTAACCCTTCCATGTTCACCTCTAAACAACCATAAAATAATACCCCAAAAAATGTTATGTTGTGATCCACACTCAGTTCCCACAATCCTCTCTCTAGGTGTAGATAGCTTTGTTCATCCCAAGATCATTGGAACCGGCATCAATCATCTCATTGTTGGAAAGAGTTAATCAGAATTGATTGTGGTATAATACTGATGTTGCCATATACCATGATCTCCTGGTTCTCCTCATTTTATTTAGCTTCAGTTCACTTACCATCAATCTCCAGGCCTCTCTAAAATCATACTGCAGATCATTTCTTATAGAACGATAGTATTCCATAAACATTTATATACCATATGTTATTCAGCCATTCTCCAACTGATGGGCATCCACCCAGTTTCCAGTTTTTTGTCCCTACAAAGAGAGCTGCCACAGGTTGGATCCTGCATCAGCCAGTCCTTGCTTGATTATGGCTGAGGATCTGAGGAGTGTAAGAGCTGGAAAAGGCTGGCAGGTGGACACCCCCTCTGGTGATGACTCTCATCTTCACATGGTCCTTGCTGAGCAGGCCTTCAGCTCAGGCAGACAATACTGGGAGGTATATGTGACAGGATTACCTCAGTGGATGCTGGGGATCCACACCCCCTGCTTGAAGAGACGAAGTGGTGGTAGCAAGACCCATTGTCCTTCTGTGTTCTTCCTGAGATGTGTCAGGAAGGAAGAGGATTACTTTTTGCAATCCTACCCTGGATCACTGGACCACAAACTGAAAAGCCCTATTCCCAGGGTAGGCCTCTTCCTAGAACACTATCCTGGCATTCTGGCCTTTTACAATGTTCTTCAGAGTTCTCTTATTTATCAGTTACCTGACATTTCATTCGTAGCACCTGTTAGACCCATGTTTTCTCCAGGCCCCCCACTTCCAGGAACAAAGCTTGGTGCCATGACTCTCTGTGCAGTGGATTCTCATCTTTGTTCTTGCTGCTATTCATCTCTGAGTATTTTTCCAAGGAAGAATTCTCAAACACTGCTAAGCAACCTAGCTGACAAGTTTGTTGTGCCTTCTTATTTTCAGGGGATTCTGTCTATGAAATTTCGCAATATATCAATTCTTTTTCAGTAATTAAAAAAAAATTAACAACACATGAGGACTGTGGCTTTTATAGTCTTCCTAGAATTTGTCAAAGTTCTTCAAAAGCCATAGATTTCAAGCTATTACACTCCTATGCCATGTGAATTACTGTTAACTTTGCTTTTGCCCCATTTATTAAAAATGTGAAATGAATTCTAGCTTTTGATGTGCTTATTTGTATCTTTCTTGTTCATTTCTTTCCTCTGTGTCAAGCTCTTTGTTTCCTCATTTGAGCTTCTCTTAGCAAAGCTATTTGTTACAATGAATTTAACTTGTCTAAAATTATCTTCATCTCTTCAAGGAATCTAAAGAATTTTAAGGAATCTAAGAAACAGCATCCTGGTTTCTCTCTGCCCCTTCTTGGCTCTGCCCCTTCCACTAATTGCTTTTTAATTGGCCTCATACATTATAAAAATTCAAGTCATATTATTGTTGCCACCCTAAAGAACTTTGGGGTCTGATGGATTCCAGAAAACTGATGTGAGAAGGAAATCAGTGTTAATATGGATTACTTCAGTAATTCCAGAAAAAAAAAAAATTCCTTCTTTTCTGTCAGCAATCCGAGTAAATCTTGCTCACAAATTACAAATTGTTGAAGCATTTTTCAATTCATAAGTTCTGGTGTCATGCTGGAAAGTAATGTTTTCTACCTTGGTCCATTTGACTGGATATCTTATGAATCTGAAAATTAGAATTTAAAATTTTATTCCAACTAAAATGACAGGCAGTTGGTGAATAGGTATTATAGATCAAAATAAAGACTGAAACAAACAAAAAAAAACATCAAAGAATAAGGAAATCACAAAAAAATGTTGGGAGTAATTTTTTTATTTGGGGTAAGAAGTCGGAAATCAAAGGGGATATATATCATTTAGATAATGACTATGCACATTATGGTCTCAAGATGCAATAGAATACACTTGAAACATAAAAAAAAAATTATGAAAAGAAGAGTTTCAGCAAATAATGGGAAGTCTTCCCATTTGGGTTTCTGCATAAGATAAGAAATATACATCACTTTGTTTTGGAATCTTCTGTACTTTCTTTGCTTCTCTGACTCCTAGAAATCACATCTTTATAAGGCAAAATTAAAAGGGGAAGTATAGGTAGAGGTGGGAATAGGGGAGTGGTCTCTTCAATAAAGTTAAGCAATATACTGATGTCATCTTTTGGTGAATAAAATTACAACAAAGGCAATTTTTTTTCTGCAGGACAAGACATTTTTACAATTTTATAACAGCCATGTGTAAACTATTTGTAAGATGGGTGACAACTGGTAGGCAAAACCCTGAGCATGACCAGTTTATTACTTAGACTGTCAGTAACCAAAACACTGGGACTTTGACTTCTCTCTCTTAATGAATAGAAACATTCAGGGCCAACAGGTCTTTCTAAACTTTGGTATGTTTTCCCTTCTCATTGATCTGCCAGTACAGTATTAGGACCTATTTTAGCAAAGATAAGACAATGCTGATTGATAGATTGGCAGGTAGTGTGACATTAAAGTACAGATGATCAAGTCACCCTCTGCCAGTAATGGAATACTCATTGCTAGCTGGGCTTCAACTGCATCTAATAAATCTTCCCTGGAAAATATAACCACTCCAAACCCCTGTTTGGTCTTTCCCTTGGAGATCAAGCCACAACCAAATTTCAAAGGGAGAAGCAAGGATAGTAGAGTTGTCCCCTGGTGAGAAACCAGAAAAAGATAGTTTTTGTCTTTTTAATTAACAAGGAAACAAAAGCAAGGGTACCCACTTTAAACTGATTAATAAGTAGATACTCTGGGGAACTAGACAGGAGAAGTATCCTTTTGAGCTTGGCTAAGAGATGGGGTTTTGGCAAAATAGGGGGGGAAAGGTGGATTAAAAAGTAATATTAATTATCAAATGATAGAACTCAGTATTAATTGTCTTCAAGATATTATAAACATTGCTCTACATTCTATTACTCTACTCTGGAAAAGAGGGTGGAAGAAGTATCTTTTTACAACTCTTTCTTGTATCCAATTTTAGGTTATTGTAAATTAAGCTCATATTTAAATACAAAGTATTCTGCTTAGTATTTAAGTTCTTCACAACCTGGTCTCTTTCTGTCTTTTTAGTTTTTGTGTTTTTACTTATTTTACATTACTCCCTTCCATGAACTTACACTCCAGTGATTCTGTCCTGCTTCTTCTTTCCCATAAACAAAAACACATTTTCCACCTTTGCACAGACTTAACCTTTGAAATAGGCATTTCTGGCTTCATGCAAGAAGAAGCTTAGACACTTGAAGTACAAGAGGGGAAAGTTCTTTCTTCTTTTACCATTTGTTATGTTTGGTGGAATAAATAATTATAAGATGAAAGGAAAGTTAAAAGACTCTAGCACAATCAGGAAATGTTTGAGATGTGACATGAATCTAGGTGTTCTTGATGCAAAAGCCATCTCTCCATATGTGCCATCACACTTTATCTCTCCTTGAACTCTCCATGAATGCTCATCAGCAGAATACTAAGTGTTTTCCTTTTCCAGAGTCCCCTCCTCTCTGAATTTCATCTTCCAATAGGAGCAGTTGATAATGCTACATTTTTAGAATGTCCTCTCCCTTATATTTGAGAAGACTCCACTATCATCTTTAGTTCTGTCAGCTGATCCTCCTCACTTTTCTACAAGGCCCAAGCAAGTAGTTTCTGAGTTTGAAAGCAAACTCTTTTTAATGTAGCTTAAAACTCACTTTCTCCAGTCAATCATTTTATAACTTATAATGATTTGCAATGTGGCAAAGAGTGAGTTCCCAAATCTTAAGTTTTCAGATTTAATACACAAGATGACTTTAACTGCTGCTGTAAAGGGTATGTCTGCTCTCTTGCACTGATCTACTTTTTTGTAAACAAATCTGATAATTACATCCTAATCATAAAATTTAAAGTCTATTATTGCTAACCCTTCTTTGTTTTGTTTTGTTTTTTTCATTAATAAGATTTTATGAAATGAATGAAGGAGAAAGCAATAAATGTTGGAGAGCATGTGGGACAAGAATTCACTATTGGTAGAACTGTGAAATAATCTAACAATTGTGAAGAACAACCTGAAATTTTGCTCAAAGTTATAAAACCATATATACCCTTTCACTCAGCAATTGCACTAATGCTTCTGTTGATTAAATGAAAAGATGGTAAGAGAAAAAGGAAAATAATCTATATGTTCTAAAGTACTTTTAGCAGTTCTTTTTGTCAGAGCAGGACTGGAAATTGCAGAAAAGTCCATCATTTGGGGAATAGCTGAACAAGTTGAAGTGTGTGATTTGTGATGCAATATTACTATGATATAACAAATGATAAGCTCAATGATCTTAGCAAAACATAGAAAGAAATAAAGATTCATGAAATGAGAACCAAAAGGACACTGTATACAGTAACAAAATATTGTTTTAAGAAAAACTGTTAGTGACTTCTATACTACGATAAATTCCCTGCAAAGGAATATGTCATCTGCATACAGATAAAGAACTGATAAATAGAATTATAAGAATGGTGTATGTATACACATTCATGGAAACACACACACACACACACACACACACACACACACACACACACACACACACACCATAAACATATTTGTGCTAATTGGTAGCCATCTCCATGGTGGGAAAGTGAAAAGAAGAAAAAGTGGAAAAAAATACAATTACCAGATAATTGTATTATACATTTTAAAGGATTCTTATGTAAATCCTTTCTTCCCTCTCTCCCCTTATGTTCAGAATAAAAAATTTTTTAAAATTGCAATGTGCAAAATTAGATCAGTAACTCAAACTACATTCTAACTGAGTAGATCTCAAATTCACACTGAATATCTAAATTTCTGAAGAAACCTAAGGCTGAAGTTGGAACACCTCCTTAATAGCCCTCAAAGAACCAAAGGGGGCCAGTTGTCTATGTACTTCATCATTACTGTTGAATTAAACCATGCTGCAGCATTTCATTCTCACTGAAACATTTCCCACATGGTTCCTCACAAATAGAACCAACTCTGAAATTCAGAAAAGGAAATTAAGATTTCTAAATAAAAAACCTTTTTTTATGATTCACTCAGGATACTTCCTTTGAATTTCAGCCCCTCCCAACACAAGGTGGAAATTCACCTGGTCCAGCATAAGATGAGAATTCAATTCATTATTAGATTATCCCGGATTACCTCTCTGCCAAAAGCATGGTTCTGCTACTTCCTGAAATTCACATTCTTGTGATTGCATTAACAGTGAGCACCATGGAGTTCATACCTCTGGGAAAATGGCTGTCACATATGAGTTTATTCTTGGCTTTGGAGGTCAGGAGAATTCACACCTTGAAAGAAGGAGGGGCTTCTGGAAATGTACTTAGCAGTATATGAAAGGCCTAGAGGAGACAGACTCAAGAGTTTCCTTTTCCTGAACACAGAGAGGAAAGGCAGAGCAGTGGAAGTTGAAGAAAAGATCCCAGAAGAAAAAAGAAAGGTAAGTTTTTTCATTAAAAACTTCATTTCTGAGACAGGAAAGCAAAAATGTCCATCACAAATGGCAGTCATTGAGGGTGAGAGTTGTAATTCACCACAATATAAAATTTGGGGAATGAGTCTTCTGAACCCAGCAAAGGGAGAAGAGAGAAAGATATCATATTCCTGGGTTAGGAAACAACAGGTCAGAACAAATGGAGAAAGTCAGCTTGCTAAAATAAAAAGAGTTATAGGAATCTGGAAGGATTAGTATCTTCCCTTGTCCACTTAGTTATCTTAATTTCTCCCATTATCATTTTGGCAAATATACCTTAGAAATAACCATTCCTTACTAAAGAGCGGAAAGAGACATATATGTGCCAAAATGTTTGTGGCAGCTCTTTTTGTTGTAGCTAGAAACTGGAAGATGAATGGATGTCCATCAGTTGGAGAATGGTTGGGTAAATTGTGGTATATGAAGGTTATGGAATATTATTGCTCTGTAAGAAATGACCAGCAGGAGGAATACAGAGAGGCTTGGAGAGACTTAAATCAACTGATGCTGAGTGAAATGAGCAGAACAGAAGATCACTGTACACTTCAACAACAATACTGTATGAGGATGTATTCTGATGGAGGTGGAAATCTTCAACATAAAGAAGATCCAACTCACTTCCAGTTGATCAATGATGGACAGAGGTAGCTACACCCAGAGAAGGAACACTGGGAAGTGAATGTAAATTGTTAGCACTAATATCTGTCTGCCCAGGTTACATGTACCTTCGGATTCTAATGTTTATTGTGCAACAAGAAAATGATATTCACACACATGTATTGTACCTAGACTATATTGTAACACATGTAAAATGTATGGGATTGCCTGTCATCGGGGGGAGGGAATGGAGGGAGGGGGGGATAATTTGGAAAAATGAATACAAGGGATAATATTATAAAAATATATATATAATAAAAAATTAAAAAAAAAAAAAAAGAAAAAGAAAGAAATAACCATTCCTTAAATAAAGTATTCTCCAATCCAATGATATTCAAATGAACTCAAAGGTAGAACCTTATTCCCAATTAATTGGCAAAGATCAGAAGAGATAGAAAAAATAGACAATGCTGAAACATCTGGGAGAAGACAGATGAACTGAGACACTACTTACTGGTGAAGATGTTAGTTAGGTTACCCAAGTAGACATTTATAATTATGCCCCCAAATGGATCTAAAGTATCAAGAATCCATAGACATAGATGAAGAAATGTTATTCTTAGTCATAGATGAAAGGGTACAAAGACAGGGTATCATCAAATTCAGTCAAATAGTCATCATATTATTTTTTCTTTGTAGTGCAGAATTAGAAAGACCTTGGTACTATAATTCTGTGATTGCTATAAGAATCCTTGAGAGGATTCACAGACTTCAAGAGGCCTCAAAAATCTCCAAATACTATATATTTTTGGATAGATGGAGATGTGGAACCAACTACCTGAAGAAGCTGAGTACTGGAGTGGATCAGAGGGACTATTGCTGAGGAAGTGATGAAGGGGAATGTGAGGGAGGTGGTACAGTGGATAGACTGCCTGGTTTGGAGTCCAGAAAAGTTCTCATCTTGAGTTCAAATGTGGCCCTAGAATCTTACTAGCTTTATAATCCCGGGCAAGTCACTAAAACCTGTTATTTCATCTCCTATAAAATAAGCTGGAGAAGGAAATGGCTGAACCACTCCAGTACTTTTGCCAAGGAAACTCCAAATGGGGTCAAAAAAGAGTTAGATATCATTAAAAATGATTGAACAACAAAGAATCCCATTCATCTGGATGAGAGAGTAACTTGGCAAGTCCAAAACTTTAGATTCTTTTGTTGGGGCCCACTGGAGCCACCATGGACTGCTATTTCCTGATCTCTCATTCACACAATGCATTGATTTTCCAAAATGTGTAGTTTAGTTGACTTATACAGATAGTAGGATCTCTGTCATGACTGGTGCACATGCAATAACTCTTGACTAAAAGAAAATAATTCTCTTTAATTTAAAAATTACTCTTGGGTGCTAAGGGGATAATTTTCCAGGTCAGTCAATTTCTTCTTTTTTTCCCTGAAAATAAAACTTTCAGCTCAAATGAACCTCTGCCTGATATCATTAGCAGTTGCTCCTTCAACCCATTTTCACAATTATGGCTATCCCTCAAGTATTTGGTAAAGTGTGTTTGTTCTCTTTCCTAGTAGTGAACTCTTTGAAGAGTGGGATCATGATTTTGTATTGTTCTGAATCACTCAAGACTTTGAAAAAACTTAAAGCTTAATAATCATTGAATAAGTAATTGATTAATAAGTAAACACAGATTGAATGTCTGCCTAAGGGAAATGGGAAATAACAGGATAACAAATTATTACAAAAGTTTTTTGTTTGTTTGTTTGTTTTGGAGGGGTGGGAACAAAGTCCCTCATATTTTACAATTGCTGTATCCCAGTACATACAGATTATGAGGGTGGGGAAGTGAGTGGGGAAAACTTAAGCCCCAGCCCCTACTCACTTTGGTGTTGTGTGCTGCTCTAGTTTAAGACATTCACATGCTGGATTTCACATGCTTATAGGCCCCAGAGGATATCCAAGGTAGATGTCTGTTAGAGTAAAGGGCAAATCTCAAGAGCAGACTATGAGGCACTGGGATGCTTATTCTGTCTGAATCCAAAATAGGGTGTTGATGGCATTGATTATGTAACGAGTTATGAGGTGGAAGCCCTCCTCATTCTTGATTGATTATGCACCTTGCTCTGGCATTCTCTGACAAGGGACCTGGGGACAATAGAAAAAGGGGTTGCAGAAAGGGGAGGGGAGCATTAGGATTGAGAGAACTCTATGTAGTGAAGTAATAGAATAAAGACTTGTTGCTGCATATTCATTGTGAGTCCAGTGTTCTGTGGGGGGCCCCTTGAAGTTGATCTCCAATTCAGCTAATCTTCAAAGTCGAAGACCTGGTGAAGGTAAGATTCAGTTGACCCCTGCTGAGGTTAGGATCACGAGTTAATGACTAGCATCAAAACAGGGGCTGAAAGCCTTGTTAGGAAGCTCCACAGCCTCACATAGAAGTGAAATGCCAGAGTGGAATAGGCATGGGACAGTCCATTTCACTTCCCATTGTCAAGCCGGCTGAAAATGAAAACTATGCTAGGCAGGTGTATAAATTAGTTAAAAGGCAAGGGGTTCGTATGCATTTAAAAGACTGCAGAACCTTTGTGGATAGGATTTGGAAGACTTCCCCCTGGCTAGAATATACAGGATTGGATGGTGCTCAATGGGCCATAGTGGGGTATCAAATGACTGCATATGCAGAGGAGTCTCCTGGGGTGTTAATTGACTTAGATTTCACAATTATATGGGATTGTAAAAGCAGCCATCTGTGGTGGTTCAGGGCATCCCAAAAAATTAATTACAGAAATTACACAGACAGATGATTCAATAGTAGAAGATTCTAGTGAGGAAGAAAAGTTTTCAGATCCTTTAGAAAAAAGAATGTTCTCCTTAATACAGCCTTTGTATCTGTCTTTAAGTAAATGGAGGGACAAAGGCGGTGACTGCAAGGAGGGAATGGAAAATAACAGGCAAGAAAAAAAAACAGCACAGAAGGGGGAAGGGAAAGAAAGGAGGAGGGGGCCCAAGCTCTTCCAAGTGAGCTTGAGGAAAAACACAGCTATGTCACCAGGTATAGAAGAAAAACAAAATACTTCAGTAGGTATAGAAGAAAAACAACATACTTGCCAACCCAGAGTTAAATCCAAGTGGGAGGGGTTCTGTGGTTTTGGTATTGATTCTGAATACCTCCAAACACAATTAAAAGACATTTCAGATGAATTGCAGAAACTTTGTCAACCAAGCGTGTCTTCCTATGTTGCAGTGTCATCTAGTGGAGGAAATACGAAAATGGCAGAGGCTATTCTTAGAGCCTCATCACAATGGGAAGATATCCTAGAGTGGGAAAAAGAGCTCTTCCCAGTGGATTTGAATGATCAAGGACAGGCATACACACCTATCCGTATAAATTATTGAAGGATATTAAGCAAGCTTGTAATGATTATGGTCCCAATTCATCTTTTGCGTTACTTTTGCCAATTGTACAGCTTTTACTCCAACTGATTGGAAAGCGCTTGCAAATGTATGCTTGGCTACTAGACAAGCAATGTTATGGAAAGCTCAATATGAAAAAGGTGTAAGACATTTTATGAAGACTCATAATCCTCTCAATCCTGAAGATGCCTTTCATATATCTTTTGGTCATTTATCGATTGGAACATGAATAATTTTTTCGTATAAATTTTACTCAGCTCTCTATATGTTTTAAAAATGGGCCTTATCAGAAAAACTTGCTTCAAAATTATTTTGACAGGGGGCAGCTAGGTAGTCCAGTGGGTAGTACATCACCCCTGAAGTCAGGAAAACCTGAGTTCAAATTTGACCTTAGACACTTAACACTTCAAGTCATTTAACCCCAATTGCCTCAGGGGAAAAATATTTGGATGAGTAATTAATTACTATTGTTAACTGTATTTCCTCCCATTTTTCTATTCTTTTTCTCCTTTTATTCTCTTTTAAATCTAGGGTTTAGTTCAACTCAAATCTATTATTTACTATTCACAAGGTAGTGCAGAGAGCAGAGATTAAAATTTCTGTTTTCATAGAAGGATAAAAACAGAAAATCAGGGCTGGGGATTTAACCCAGATTGCACAGATCTACTCAGTTTGAGCAATGGAAATTGAATTCAAACCTTCATATTCAGGTTTCCATTTGCAATACAAAGCTGACTAAAGTTGTTGTTTTATTCCCAGTTAGCTAAGTGAAAATGCTGGTCTGAAGTGATTACTAATAATAGCTAAAATAGCTAACATTTATGAAGTACTTTAAGGTTTAGAAATTTTTACCTATTTATGAAGCATACCCCATTTGATATTCAAAACAACCCTGTTAGGTAGGTGTTTCTTCTCCCATTCTACAGGTGATGAGACCATGGCAGACAGAAGCTAAATGACCCACCTACAATCAAACAGATAGTAAATGTGAGGACATACTTGAACTTTAAAAACACTATGCATAGGGCCACCTAGTGGCCACTACTACTTCTATCTGGCTATCCTTCAATCAAATAAAAGCATATCCCAGATGATGAAAACTGGAATGAATATTTAGTAACTGCATATATTAATCTGGCTTCTACATTGAGATGAGTTCTCAAATAATGATTGCAAATGAGGATGTGTAATTTCAGAAGAACTTTCCAGTGGTAAAGGGAATGTTTGTCAGAAACTGGTCTTGGTAAAACATCAACCATTCTCATATCCTGTAATATCTATCCTGTGACATTTTTGGTGGAAAGGTAGAGAGAGAAGAAAGGTTAATTCTTGTCAGTTTAAGAATCTTTGTTCTGTAAGCATAATATGCAATAGAAATAAACTGCAACCTTTCCCAGTAAGATCAGGAGTGAAACAAGGTTGCCCACTATCACCATTACTATTCAATATAGTACTAGAAATGCTAGCCTCGGCAATAAGAGCCGAGAAAGAGATTCAAGGAATTAGAGTAGGAAATGAGGAAATCAAACTATCACTCTTTGCAGATGACATGATGGTATACTTAGAGAACCCCAAAGACTCTGCTAAAAAGCTATTAGAAATAATTCAGAATTTTAGCAAAGTGGCAGGATACAAAATAAATCCACATAAATCCTCAGCATTCTTATATATCACCAACAAAATGCAACAGCAAGAGCTACAAAGAGAAATTCCATTCCAAACAAATGTTGAGAGTATAAAGTATTTGGGAATCCATCTACCAAAGAATAGTCAGGAATTATATGAGAAAAATTACAAAACACTTGCCACAAAAATAAAGTCAGATTTAAATAATTGGAAAGACATTCAGTGCTCTTGGATAGGCCGAGTGAATATAATAAAGATGACAATACTCCCCAAACTAATCTATTTATTTAGTGCTATACCAATCAGACTGCCAAGAAACTATTTTAATGACCTCGAAAAAATAACAACAAAATTCATATGGAAGAATAAAAGGTCGAGAATTGCAAGGGAACTAATGAAAAAAAAGTCAGAGGAAGGTGGTCTAAGTGTACCTCATCTAAAGCTATATTATATAGCAGCAGTCACCAAAACCATTTGGTACTGGCTAAGAAACAGATTAGATACAAAGGACAAAAAAGGGTACATCTATAGCAATCTAATCTTTGACAAACCCAAAGATACCAACATTAGGGACAAAAATTCATTATTCAGAAAAAAAACTGTTGGGAAAACTGGAAATTAGTATGGCAGAAATTAGATATGGACCCACACTTAACACCATATACCAAGATAAGATCAAAATGGGTCCATGATTTAGGCATAAAGAATGAGATCATAAATAGATTAGAGGAACAGAGAATAGTCTACCTCTCAGACCAGTGGAGGAGGAAGGAATTTATGACCAGAGGAGAACTAGAGATCATTATTGATCACAAAATAGAAGATTTTGATTACATCAAACTAAAAGGTTTCTGTACAAACAATACTAATGCAAACAAGATTAGAAGGGAAGTAACAAATTGGGAAAATATTTTTAAAAGTAAAGGTTCTGACAAAGGTCTCATTTCCAAAATATATAGAGAACTGACCCTGATTTATAGGAAACCAAACCATTCTCCAATTGATAAATGGTCAAGGGATATGAACAGACAATTCTCAGATGATGAAATTGAAACTATTTTCACTCATATGAAAGAGTGTTCCAAATCACTACTGATCAGAGAAATGCAAATTAAGACAACTCTGAGATACCACTACACACCTGTCAGATTGGCTAAAATGACAGGAACAAATAATGATGAATGTTGGAGGGGATGTGGGAAAACTGGGACACTGATACATTGTTGGTGGAGTTGTGAAAGAATCCAGCCATTCTGGAGAGCAATTTGGAACTATGCCCAAAAAGTTGTCAAACTGTGCATACCTTTGACCCAGCATTGCTGTTATTGGGATTATATCCCAAAGAAATACTAAAGAGCGGAAAGGGACCTGTATGTGCCAAAATGTTTGTGGCAGCTCTTTTTGTTGTAGCTAGAAACTGGAAGTTGAATGGATGTCCATCAATTGGAGAATGATTGAGTAAATTGTGGTATATGAAGGTTATGGAATATTATTGCTCTGTAAGAAATGACCAGCAGGAGGAATACAGAGAGGTTTGGAGAGACTTAAATCAACTGTTGCTGAGTGAAATGAGCAGAACCAGAAGATCACTATACACTTCAACAACAATACTGTATGAGGATGTATTGTGATGGAAGTGGAAATCTTCAACATAAAGAAGATCCAACTCACTTTCAGTTGATCAATGATTGTTAGGATTACTAGGTGAGAACTCAGGTTGTCTGGACAGTGACAAGGTGAGAATTCAGGTTGTCTGGACAATTACAAGGTGAGAACTCAGGTTGACTTGATAGAAGGAGCAAGCTCATTGCCTGAAGTGGTTCTTCCCAGAAGCCCTTGCATTATCTCACGCCCATTCTCTGGGAGGATAAAAGAGGCAACAGTGGGCCTGGAAAGCAGTCTGCCTGGAGAAGGATAAGAGCTGGAGGAGATTCAGAGCCAGGATTCAAGGAGAAGTCTCTGCATTACATCAGGCTTGACGGGGCTCTCTGCAGGAAGGGAAGTCACTTCTCTGGACAAGAGTTCACAGCAACTGCCTGGAGACAACGGTTCACTACAGGAAGAAGAATCTGTCTGAGAGATTTGAGTAGACACAGCTGATCTCTTCCCAGAGAGCGATCCAGCAGCTTCTGGAGACAACAGCACGCTACAAATGATGGACAGAAATACCTATACCCAGAGAAGGAACACTGGGAAGTGAATGTAAATTGTTAGCACTACTGTCTATCTATCCAGGTTACTTATACCTTCGGAAGCTAATAATTAATGTGCAATAAGAAAATGGTATTTACACACATATATTGTATCTAGGTTATATTGTAACACATGTAAAATGTATGGGATTACCTGCCATGGGGGGGGAGGGAGTGGAGGGAGGGAGGGGATAATTTGGAAAAATGAATTTAAAAAAAAAAAAAAAGAGTAAAAAAAAAAAAAGAACAATGACAGAATGGGGGGAGGCATTGGACATTTTGATAAGTTGGGAAGGTCTGGAGTCATGATGTCTAAGATAGAAGGTCTTTCTCCTTATCTGAATTAAACTTTTATAATTTATAATCTTAAAAAAAAATTTAAAAAAAAGAATCTTTGTTCTACAGAACCTAGGGAAACACTGTATATACTAATAGCAAGATCATGTGAGGATTAACTATGATGGACTTGGGTCTTCTCATCAATATCTGTGATTCCAGGCAATTACAATAGATTTGGGATGGGAAATGCCATTTGTTTCAAGAAATAAAGCTAAAGAGACTGAATGTAGATTGAAGCAAAGTATTTTCACCTTTTTATTTATTAGCTTATTTTTTCTTATATTTTTTCCCTTTTGATTTGATATTTCTTGTAAAATATAATAAAAAAGGAAATATGTTTAAAAGGATTATATGTGTTTAACTTGTAATAGATTTCTTGTTGCTTGGGAAGAGGGGAGGTAAGGGAAGGAGGGAAAAAGATTTGGAACACAAAATCTTACAAAAATGAATGCTGGAAAACTATTTGTATTTGGAAAAATAAAATATTTATGACTGACCAAATACGAAAGCAATATGACATGAACTTTTGACAAGATGTTAAGTTTATTAAATACATAGATTCAATAACATCCAGAACCACTTCAATCTGTGTGCACAGATATTTGCTCACAATACCATTCTAGTAGGGGTTAAAAGGCCAGCTAGATGATTGATCACTCCGAATGCAATTCCTAAAATTAATGATAATTGTTCTTGTATAGTCGTATTCTTCAACAATTTCATCCCAGGACTAAGTGTGTATAAAAAATGTTCTTCCTCTGATATCCTCAGTGTGAATACTCCCAAACATATAGACAAAGTCGGTATTGCCTGAGAAGCCAGGAATAATTCTGATTGCCCTCTTTTTCTCTTCAGACAAATTGTAGAAATTCCGTTTCTCTGACAGTTTTTGTCCTATAAAAAGGGAATGATATCAGTTGAAAAGAAACGGTTTCAATATCCTTACTGAGAGGGAAGCCTTACTTGCATCTTATATAATTCTCTTGCTTTATCCAGAGCAAGAATGTTCAGTAAATACTTATGCTGTGCTTAGGAAAGGGAACAGCAATTCTTTCTGAGAATCAGAGCTCTCTATTTAAGGCATTTCATTTTTCTCTAATATGCGGCCATAACTATTTCTAGAACATCCATGTAAGGAATAAAGAAAGCTTTCAAAGAAGAAGTGAAGCCTTTCTATTTGTAAGTAAGGCAAAATGGCCAAGGGAGCAGTGTGAACTCTCCCTGCTTGCATTAAAGACCAAGATAACTTTCTCCAGCTGTAAGAATTACTATTCACAGATAAAAGACTTCTTGTCTTTAAAGGCAACAATTACTTCCTGGGCTTGGAATGTCCAGATTTCCCTATCTCTCAAGAAAGGCAGAGAATTAAATTTTGCTTTCCCATTAAATAAGTGCTCCTCTAAGTAAAACTCATTAATTAAAGGTACAGTATAATTAGCCAATGATGCACTTTTCTAGCATTCTAAATATCTTAAAGTAAATTGGATCATGAAGACTATCAGCTTTTGCCTTCCCAAATTCCTTCATTCCTTCAGTTCATCATAGAGCAAAGAGAGCAACTGGGAGGAAATGTCTCCATATTTTGATTAACTGGAACAATAGGTTCTTAAGGTACAAATGTATGAAGGCTTTTGCATAATGTAGATCTCTCTGAGGAATTCCCTCATTTTTAGATCTCTCAGGGTCTGAGTATAAAAGTCTTATGTCTTCATACCATGTCCCAGGTAACCTCCAAAGGAGAGGAATCATTATATAGTCATGCATATTTAGAGTTCATGGGTTTTTATTTCATTTACAAAACACATTCTAATAGATCTGGAAAGGATCTCATAAAAGTCATTTAATACAATGCACCTTACATTTGCCAGATCCAAGCAGAAATAAAGATTTAGAAAATGAGCTTTCTAAGGCTTCATTGAAAGTGCCCTGAATGATAAAATAGTTTATAACACTGATCCAGGGATTTCTTTCCCCTTGGATTGCTATAACCTCTACTGCCTCTGCCCATCTTGTTCATCTTACATATTTCAAAAAAGGGGGACAGTGACTCTTTACTAAAATTGTTCTCTGTCTGGATTTTTAGCAAAACATTTTCCTAAGTGCCATTACTTGTTGTTTTCTATCCTTCATGAATGAGCAAAAGTGAGCACAAAAATTTATTTAATGCCTAGCACCAGGCTCAAACATCCTAATACCTCTAACATCCCCCAAAAGTCTGCTCTCCTTTCTTCAAGCAAGATTTCAGTTCAATGAAGCTTCAAGACTATCCCAGTAGAGTTCCATCTAATCAAATAATGCTAGGAAGCACCCAAAAGAAAGAGCTCTCAACTAATCTTATGGAGTTTGTTTCTCCCTTCACTTGTTTTTCTTCTTATTTTTTACTCCCACAACCCTCCTGCCCCCCCCCCCTATACTACTGTATCAGTTTCTCCCTTCTACCTTTTGGCATATTCTAGACAAATGAACTTATCTATGCTGGGAATAATTCCCAAGTTAAAGACACAAAGGTATCAGAAATTTGATAACAGGGATATTTCAGACTGCATTCCTAATAGGAAGGTTGTATTCCTTCCAGGATTCTTGGGAGGAAAGCTTAAAGATTCTTTACCAAAGGGCTGACACTTACTTTGAATTATTTTTAATAATTTGGTCACCACAGTGATATATGAAGCATCCATAGTCGGTACAAAAGGTTGCAAATTCAGTTCAATATGAGATCTACATAAAAGAGAAATCACTGAAATTGAACAAGCTGAACACTCTCCTAAAGGCCCTATTACCTGTATGTCTTTTGAGGGATAATCCCCAAGCCCTTTCCACCCTGCCTCAAACTAAGCTCTGCATAGTATCTATCTGTAATCGCTCTAAAAAGAAACATACCTTTCCAATGTCTCTGCCACATCCTGGAAAGAAAATAGGTCAGTATTGTTTATGAATCATTTCTCCTAAAACCTTTCCATGATACCAATCTCTAAAGCTTTATAGCCTCCCAGTCCTGAACAGGGACTTTCACTGCTCTTTTATTATTTTCTTGATAGCACTGAATCCTATTTTTAAAAAGCTACATTCTGGATGCAAATTTTCTTCTCATGCTAGGAGATTCTTAAGCAGTTCCTGTGTTGTACCAGAAGAAATGTAGTCAAGAAAAGGTCATGATATTAGAAATAATTCAGAATTTTAGCAAAGTTGCAGGATACAAAATAAATCCACATAAATCCTCAGCATTTTTATACATTACCAACACAATCCAACAGGAAGAGATACAAAGAGAAATTCCATTCAAAATAACTGTCAATAGAATAAAATATTTGGGAATCTATGTATCAAAGGAGAGTCAGGAATTATATGAGCAAAATTACAAAACACTTGCCACAAAAATAAAGTCAGATTTAAATAATTGGAAAGACATTCAGTGCTCTTGAATAGGCCGAGCGAATATAATTAAGATGACAATACTCCCTAAACTAATCTATTTATTTAGTGCTATACCAATCAGACTTCCAAGAAAAATAACAACAGAATTCATATGGAACAACAAAAGGTCCAGAATTTCAAGGGAAGTAATGAAAAAAAAATTAAGTGAAGGTGGTCTAGCTGTACCTGATCTAGAACTGTATTATAAAGCAACAGTCAACAAAACCATTTGGTATTGGCTAAGAAATAGACTAGTTGATCAGTGGCATAGGTTAGGTTCACAGAGCAAGATAGTGAATAAAAATAGCAATCTAGTGTTTGACAAACCCAAAGATCCCAAATTTTGGCATAAGAATGCATTATTTGACAAAAACTGCTGGAAAAACTGGAAATTAGTATGGCAAAAACTAGGCATGGACCCACATTTAACACCACATACTAATATTAGATCAAAATGGGTCCAAGATTTAGGCATTAAGAATGAAATCATAAATAAATTGGAGGAACATGGGATGGTTTACCTCTCAGACTTGTGGAGGAGGAAGGAGTTTGTGTCCAAGGGAGAACTAGAGACCATTATTGATCACAAAATAGAAGATTTTGATTACACCAAATTAAAAAGTTTCTGCACAAACAAAACTAATGCAAACAAGATTAGAAGGGAAGTAACAAATTGGGAAAACATTTTTGCAGTTAAAGGTTCTGATAAAGGCCTCATCTCCAAAATATACAGAGAATTGACTTTAATTTATAAGAAATCAAGCCATTCTCCAATTGATAAATGGTCAAAGGATAGGAACAGACAATTTTCAGATGATGAAATTAAAAAAATATGAAAGAGTGTTCCAAATCACTATTGATCAGAGAAATGCAAATTAAGACAACTCTGAGATATCATTACACACCTGTCAGATTGGCTAAGATGACAGGAACAAATAATGATGAATGTTGGAGGGGCTGTGGGAAAACTGGGACACTGATGCATTGTTGGTGGAGTTGTGAAAGAATCCAACCATTCTGGAGAGCAATCTGGAATTATGCCCAAAAAGTTATCAAAATTTGCATACCCTTTGACCCAGCCATACTACTACTGGGCTTATATCCCAAGGAAATACTAAAGAAGGGAAAGGGACCTATATGTGCCAAAATGTTTGTGGCAGCCCTTTTCATAGTGGCTAGAAGCTGGAAGATGAATGGATGTCCATCAATTAGAGAATGGTTGGATAAATTATGGTACATGAATGTTATGGAATATTATTGTTCTGTAATAAATGACCAACAGGAAAAATACAGAGAGGCTTGGAGAGACTTACATCAACTGATGCTGAGTGAAACGAGCAGAACCAGAAGATCATTATACACTTCAACAATGATACTGTATGAGGATGTATTCTGATGGAAGTGGATATCTTCAACATAGAGAAGAGCTAATCCAATTCCAATTGATCAATGATGGACAGAATCAGCTACATCCAGAAAAGGAACACTGGGAAATGAGTGTAAACTGTTATTTTTACCTTCTGAATCCAATTCTTTCTGTGCAACAAGAAATTCGGTTCTACACACATATATTGTATCTAGAATATATTGTAATATATTTAACATGTATAAGACTGCCTGCCATCTGGGGGGGGGGGGGTTTGGGGGAGGAAGGGAAAAAATCTGAACAGAAGTAAGTGCAAGGGATAATGTTGTAAAAAATTACCCGTGCATATGTACTGTCAAAAAAAAAAAAAAGTTATAATTATAAAAAATAAAATAAAAATTAAATAAACAAAAAAAAAAAAAAAAAAAAAAGAAAAGAAAAGGTTATGATAAGAATCATTAAGCCATTCTCTATCACATAGAAAAAATAGAAAGTGCTGATAATTGTTTTTAAAAGCCTCCTGGGAATGAATGGAGATCTTCTGGAGCCATCTCTACAGCTGCATGGAAACCATGAATGTCACCCTGTCTCTTATTCCAGCCGCTGTTATTACATGTATGATAGATCCAAAGTAGAGGAGCATTCCTAGGCTTTAGATCCTTGGATCACTTGGACTCAGCACCAGTACCCAGAGCCCTCCAGGCTGCTCTTAAGCCAAAATATCTGTATTGAGATATTATATCTCTCAGGAATGAACCCACTTTTTTCCCCCACAGGAAATATAAGAATACAGCAGGAGATAAGGGGAGATCCCCAAAGAAATCTTTTGTGACACAGGAAAGTCAGGGAAAGAAGATGTCCTAGATTCCTTGTCCCCCAAACAACTTTCCCTGATGAGTTTGCCATAGTTTCATCTGTAGTATTTCTACATCTGGTTTCTCCATCTTTTCCTTCAGCTCAGTAATTATGGCTGTTAGAAATCTGCTTTGGCTAGATATCATGGCCTCCCACTTCTTTTCCACCATGATTTGTTGTTCCTGTGTAGCCTCTATTTCCTTTAGTGTTTGAATGAGTTCACGGAACTTCTTGTTTTCCTTTTCCAGAATGACATTTTCCCCCTTCGCTGTCTTCTTCCTTGTTAGATATTGTCATATTTGCTTAAGTTGCTTCTGCAACATTCCTCTGTTTGTACAGGCCTGAAAGAAAGACATTAGGTGATATACCAAGGGCAGCCCTCAAATATCCCCTTTTGTGCCTGCTCAATGTGGTGTGATACAAAGAGCATTGGGATAAGTAGGAATCATAACCCCAGGATTCCTCTCTTACCAGTTGTATGAACTGGGGGAAGTTACTTAGTCTCTGATTTCAGTTTTATCCTTTAAGATCAGAGTTTTACTATATATGGTTGACATCTAAGGGCTTTTCCAGTTTGAATTTTTAGAGTTCTTAAGACCATCAAACAACTTATTCCAAACTTTCTCTTTACTTTTTCTTGTCCCCCAAAATTGTCATTTAACTAATCCATTCATCTAAAATAATCTTTGCCATCTACTATATCATAATACTTACCATTTTGCAACCTCTTTTAGTTTATTGGAGAACTTGATTCCTTTATTATTTTATACTGGGTTTCTTAACTCATGTCACCTCTAATACTCCCAAGTCCAGGATTTTTTCATTTCTCCCATTTTATTACTTTTCTGCTTCACAAGCATTCATAAGCTCCATGAAAGCATATGAATTCCAACCTGATTGTGAATCTTTTACCATTGGCCTTGGGGGGAGGGGGTAATTTCTTTTTAAATATTTGTAGAAACCCTTTTCATAGCCAGAACTACATAAAATAATTTTTACAGCAAATATTACTGATAACAGCCTCATTTCTCAAATATATAGAAAACTGACTCAAGTTTATAAAATTACGAGCTATTTCCAACTGATGAATGATCAAAGGATGTGAACAAGCAGCTCTCAGATGAAGAAATCAAAGCTATCTATAGAGAAATGAAAAACTGCAAGCAAACATTCTTGATTAGAGAAATGCAACAGCTTTGATTGCTTCCTCACCCCTGACAGATTGGTTAATAGGTCAGAAAAGGAAAATGGTAAATGAAGGAGAAGATGAGAAAATTGGAACACTATTGCATTGTCAGGAGAGTTATAAACTGATCCAACCTTTCAAGAAATCAATTTGGACCTAAAGGTCCCTAAAGGACTACCAAACTATGCAAATCTTTTGATCCAGCAATACCACTACTAGTCTTGTATCCCAAAGAAATACTATATGAAGGTGCTATGCCACAGTTGTCTTTTATTGTCCTGACTCAGTTTCCCTAATTGTTATGCCTTAGTCTTCTTCGTTGCAAACTGCCTCTGGTTTATGACATAACTCTGGGCTATTTGCTCTAAAGTTTTAAATTGTTAATGTATAAACTCAACAACGGGGAATCCAGACATTCTGTCTCTTGCCACACACTTTCTTAACTCTCAGTTTGTTAGAATTTATGGTCCTACCCCCCAACCTGTTGGAACTGGATTGGTGAGTTTGGACTCCACCCCCTGCCTTTGTTTAGCTACTGTGTAGAAATAAGTCATTAAGAATGGCATTGGATGCTCAATGTTGGTGGGATGCTGTATTCTTCAAGACGATAGTTTCATTCAGCCCTGGGACTAAACTATGGATCCATTTGGTCCCAGTAAATCTCTCCCTTTCAAATAAATATTAAATACTCTCTAATCTCTATCTTGCTTCTGTTTCTCTGAGTTCCCATTGGAGTTCCCACCAAGATTTTCAAAACTGAGAATGGGAGTAGAGATTAGAGACATTCAGGTCTCCATTTTGGGCCTTGGTGTGGCTGGAGATCTGTTCTTGGCCTAGAAAGGCTGGCCCTTTGGATTTGTTTCCAGAGACTCCAGGGAAGAGAGCAGTTTTCAGTTGTAGCCATGCAGGACAGTGTACACCTTCATTTTGGCCACGAGAGAGTAAGTCCGTATGTCTGTTTTAGGACATTTGATTTGTTTATCTGTTCTGTCAGTCTGTACTAGCATCTGGATTCTCAGAAAAATAAAAATTTTTCCCCTTTTGGTCTTTTTAATTTTTCACAACATGAATAATAATATTTAATATCAGTATTAAAATTATGCTTTATATGATTGTATATATAATATCCATATTGAAGTTCTTACCTTTATGAGAAGAGGGGAGGGAGGAAAATTTTGAATTCAAAATTTTATAAAAATTATTTTTAAATTGTCTTTACATAAAACTGGAAAATAATATTTTTCAAAAACTCTTTTCCTTATAATATTGTCATGATTCCCTATTTCCTGTTAAATATGACTGAAACTTGTTTGCCATAAATTTACTCTTCTCAATGAATTAAAGCCCATCTACCTTTATAGAAGCATCTGGAATTTCCAGAACATCCCTGCAGTCATCCAGATTGTCTGTTTCAGTGTCTTTGGTCATGTTATTCCCTAATGGCTGCAATGCCAACCCTTCCTGAACCTTCCCCATAGGAAGCAATTCAGTCTTCCTGACGCTCATGAACCTCTCCAAAACATGCTAAAGGAAGCACGTCTTTGTCTTACTAGACCCAAACCAGATAAGTTCTTGGGAAATCCTGACCCTTTGAAGTCATTTCTCCTCATCAAATACATCAAGATTGTGCTGTATTTGCTCTATTTGTAGCTCTCTCCTCAGTAAGAATATAAAACAGTAATACTGCAAGAGAACTATAACTTACCTCTGCTACTAAGGCTGATGTGGCAGAGTCAAGGTAAAGGAATAAAGGCAAGAACTCATTCAACCTCTCCCCCAAACTGCTTCTAATTCCTTAACACAATGACTAAACAAATTTGAGAGCATCAGAACACTACAAAAACAGGAGTAGAACATTTTCCCACTGGAGGCAACTTCAAAGCTCAGCAGAAAGGTGTATGACTATGACACCAGGATGGCAGTCCAGGATACAGTTCCAGTGCATGACTTGCTGGAGCAGCTCCAGCCTTGGCCCCTGTCATGGCCCCCAAATGACCAACATGTACAAAAAACATTCATAGCAGCTCTCTTCTCAAGACAAACATGATTGGAAATTGCAGGGTGCCCATTTGTGATGGAATATTATCATTCTCTGTGAAATATTGAGCAGGAGGCTCACAGGAGGAAAAAAAAAAAAAACACCTAGAAAGTCTTTTATGTACAAAGTGAAATATATTGTATAAAAAAGAATAGCAATGTTCTCGTTTTGCTATTATCAGTAGTACAATCATCCACAAGTATTCCAAAGGACTTAAAATGAAAAATCATATCCATATCTAGAGAAGAAATAGATTGTATTCTCTCTCTCTCTCTCTGTCTCATTATTTAATTTTCTTGAGCGTTTTTATTTTAATTAGGGTAGAAGATCTATGTTTTCTTTCACTACTTGACTTTTGAGAATATGTTTTGCATTACTTCATATATGGTTTCTTAATAGTGGGTAAGGATAAGGAAGAGTGTCTAGAACTCAAAAATCTATAAAAGAAATGTAAAAAAAAATGTTTTTAATATTACCAGGGGAAAATATTAAGTAAATAAATACCTAAATCTGATAATAAGGACATGCCTTCCTGACTGGAAATGCATCAGAAATATGTGTCTAAGCTCTCCAGTCTTCCTCAACATCATTGCCCTTCTTGTATTCTAGGGTACAGTGACAATGGCCTCCTAGCTCTTACTCAAAGAGGCTCTTCTATCCACAGATTCCTTTATCACTGGAATTCCTTTAATGCTAGGAACTCACTTTGTCCTTGTCACTGCTTGATGAGTTCCCAATATGCTTCCAACTTCAGATAAAATCCTCCAATCTATGAGGAGTGTTTTCCCAATTTTCTTCATGTTAGTCTCTTCCTCCTATTGATTATATTCAATTTAACTTGTATATATCTTGGCCAAACATGTCTGTTTTTATGTTTTCTTTTTCATTAATCTGAGAGATCACTAAGGGCTAAGGCTTATTCTGCTTTTTAGTTTATCCCCACCAATTGTCACAGTACTTAAAATATAGGAAAAGTTTATTATGTATTTACTGACAGATTATTACTGCAGGAGATGATGGTGGAAGGATAATGTCATTTGTTGTTTTCCAAGTACTCTTTCAAGGCCATTTTGTAATCAATTTATACCATTGCTTAGCAAACTCTTTGCTTCTCAAAGTGTATTTACCAAATGTGTCCTATCCGGTTAATGCCCTTCTCCCTAGAAATCTCATTTTTCTGTTTTAATTGGTGAAAGAGTCTAAGACTGGGAAACAGATCAGAAAGCTGAACCAAGATGGAAGAAATAGATGTCACCTGCAGTACAAGAAAATTTAAGACCTAGCTCTGGATTTCAGGTCAGAAGATATTAGTTTGATTCAAATTTCTGAACTCATTTGATCATAAAAGAGGGAAAAGGACTCACACGTGTAAAAATGTTTTTGCATTTCCTTTTGTAGGGGCAAGAAACTTGGAACTGAGTGGATGCCCCTCAGATGGGGAATTACCTAATTAATTATGATATATAAATGTAATATAATAGTATTGTTTTCTAAATAATTACATACAAGTTGATTTCAGAAAAGCCTGGAAAGACTTATATGAAGGGCAGCTAGGTGATGAAGTGGATGGAGCACAGCCTTGAATTCAGGAGGACCTGAATTCAAATTTGGCCTCAGGCACTTAACACTTCCTAGGTGTGTGACCCAGGGCAAGGCCCTTTATCCCAATAGCCTCAGCAAAAAAACAAAGCCAAAAAAACAAACAAACAAACAAACAAAAACAAAAAAATCCTGCATGAAGTGATTCTAAGTGAAGTGAACAGAATCATGAGAACATTATATAGTGCAAGAACATGATTATGGGCCAATTCACTGTGATAGCCTTGGCTCTTTTCACCAATGAGGTATTTCAAGGCAATGCCAGGAGATTTGTGATGGAAAGTTAAATCCACATTCAGAGAGGAAAAAAAAGACTGAATATAATGGAAGCACAGTATTTTCATCTTTGTGTTTTTGTTTGGCTTCTTGTTTGTTTGTTTTTTTCCCCTTTGAATCTGCCTTTTTTTGCTCAGCATGATGAATATGGAAACATGTTTTAAAAATTGCACCTATATTGCAATTTAACCTATATTGAATTACTTACTGTTTTGGGGAGAGGAGAAGGGAAAGGAGAGGGAGAAGAATCTGGAACACAAAATCTTACAAAAATTAATGTTAGAACTATGTGTATATGGAAAAATAAAATACCATTAAATAATAATAATAATAATAATAAAGTGGATATATACTTAGGTGTTGAAAAAATTTGAATTCTTTAGTGGTCTGTGATAAGTGAAATACTACTTATGAACCTGCATTTCCAAACTTTCCAAAGAAATCAGTTAATTCTGGGAGGCTTTTAATGAAATGAAAATAATCTGTGAATGGGGATATTCAATATATTATTGAGGGAGGTAGCTTGATACTTACATTCCATACCACAGCCCAGACCAGAGGTTGCTCCTTCTCTTTTAATAAAATTTTCTGAACTATTTTGACCTTTCTGTACAACATTTCCATCTTTTTCTGCATCTTCTTCTGTAAAGAAAGAGGAATAAACAGTTAGGAAATTTCTTTTCTCAGCCTAAGTTGTGTGACATACTAAGAAACTCAATAACCCTAATAAGATGGTACTATTTCATTGATTTGTTAGGAGGAAGAGTCACAGAAGGAAAGAAAAGCTGTTTGAACCAATTCTGACATAACAGTACTCAGATCCAAGTGATAAACTAATATAGAAACAACGAAATTGTGCATTCCTGGAGGAATGACAATGATCTGTGTTGAACTCACCCTGTAGCAGAGAGCAGCCACTGCAATGGGCCAGTGTAAGTGGTTCTCATGACTTCCTGACTTAGAACAGGTCACACAGAGTAGGGTCTTGTTCCTATCACAGAACAGCTTCTGGTCTTCCCTGTGTATCTCACATATGCCTTCCCCTTCAGGGTACATGGCAATGTCAAATTGATGATCTCTTAACTGAGAAAATTCCCAGCATGTAGTACAACAAGAAGATGGAGAGGTATTTTTCCTTAAGCAAGACATGCAGATTATATGTCCACATTCAGCTGTGATTAGCTTAATGACTTCATTCAAGCAGTTAACACAAAGGCCCTCTTGTACTGCATCAACCATGATTCTGAAGAGAGAAAATGAGGCAGTGTAAGAATACTTCTACACCTTCATTTCTGAAGTTTTAAAAAGCACATTTCAAGAACACCATAGCAAGCAAAATCATAATTGATGATATCCCCCATAAACCTGGAGAAAGTCTTTAACAGGTATAGACTCCATCACTTAGAAAGATAGACACAATAATATGTAATAACATCTAGTTTCACCTTAGACATTTATGATGCATTTCATACTTTTTTTTTTTTTTTTTGGTCCACACAAAACCCCCATCAAGTACATGAAATTGTCTGCATAGTGGATAGGGAACCTCAGGATGAGAGGCCAAGTGAGTTGCTCAGAACCAGAAAAGCTCTCCTATTTCCAAAGCTGTATGAGATAATTTTGATACTCTTATTCAAATCAATCAGTATTTAATCAATTTGTTGTGATTTTTATGATTATCAGTGATTGTATTAGTGAATCAAACAGAATGATTAATTCAAGTTGCTGTTAGGATAAGAATTAATCCTCCTTGAAGATTATATTTATTATGTTTCTCAATTACCTTCCTTTTGTTAGTAATGTAATAGCATGTAATTGTTGCATTGATCCCCTCCTTGACTTAGGAAAGGCTGTAATAAGATTCACTTGCTAGTGCAATAGCTCTCCCTCCTATGAACCACTTCTGACCATTCCCTACTGATCTTTATTTCCAGCTCACAACTTCCTTAGACTGTAGGCTAGCATTGGTCAAACCCTAGGGGCTCATGTCTTGTAGAATCTCCTGAGATGTTGTTGAAAGGGTCTTAGGACCTTTGGATCACCTGGAATTTATGACCTGTGAAGAGGTCATGACATAATTATGATTGGTAGACATCCCTAAGATTTCACCCCCTTCTGGAATTGAGAGAGCAGTAAATTGTAATGTCTCCTTATTTTAGGAGTATATAAAAGTAGTTAGCACCCAAGAGGAGGGGCCTCTGATAGTGAGGAAGATCTTAGATCCAATTAAATTTAGGGCCTCTGGATTCACTAATGAATTGATCATGCTTGGAGTTTTCCATTACTTTTGTAATTTTCTGGCTTACAACAACTAATAATCAATCAACATTTATTAAGTGTCTGCCATGTGCCAATTACTGTGCTAGAAATTTTACAAATATCACCTCACTTGATCAGCACAATGAATGAGACTTAGGGGATACTATTTCTGTAATAATACAGTCAAGGAAACTGAGGCAAAGAGGTTTACTAACTTGCTCAGAATGAAACAACTAAATAAATATCTGAGGCTGGATATTGAAAGTAGGTCTTCCTGATTCCATTCCAGTGCTGTACCAATTATGCCACTTATATAATAAAATGATAGGCATAATAAGTAATAATAGCAATAAATAATAATGAAAGAAATATTCTGTTACAAAGGGATAATAAGAAATTTGGATTCAGAAACTATGCTCAAATTCTAGTACTGAATTTGGTCATCACTTTAAAAAAAAACTCTTCCGGTCTGTTTCTCTCTATGTAAAATGAAATGATGAAATTAGATGAACTCTAAGGTTCCCAGCACTTTCTAAATTGGTCTTCAGTAACAACAAAAATTTTCCTCAGAGGGACACCTACCTGGGATATCCTC
Organism: Sminthopsis crassicaudata; assembly: GCF_048593235.1. Lineage (NCBI taxonomy): Eukaryota > Metazoa > Chordata > Mammalia > Dasyuromorphia > Dasyuridae > Sminthopsis > Sminthopsis crassicaudata. The sequence goes on from NC_133619.1 coordinate 560,862,790, forward strand.
TGGAGCCTCTAAGCATGTGAATTCCAGTTTGGGAATGTCTTAAACTAGAGCAGCACACAACATCAAAGTGAGTAGGGGCTGGAGCTTAAGTTTTCCCCATACACTTCCCTACCCTCATAATCTGTATGTACTGGGATACAGCCTTTGTAAAATATAAGGGACTTTGTCATCCCCCCCCCAAAAAAAAAAAAAAAAAAAAAAACTTTTGTTAGTTATTATCCTGTTATTCCCCATTTCTCTTAGGCAGACTTTGAATCTCAGTGTTTACTCATCAATCAATCAATCAATCAATCAACTGACTACTTATTCAATGATTACTAAGCTTTAGGTTTTGTCAAAGTCTTGAGTGATTCAGAACAATACAGAATCATGATCCCACTCTTCAAAGAGTTCACTACTAGGAAAGAGAACTTGAAAACCAATCCACTCTACCAAATACTTGAGGAATAGCCATAACTGTGAAAATGGGTTGGGGGAAACAACTGCCAATGATATCAGGCAGAGGTTCATTTGAACTGAAAGATTTATTTTCAGGGAAAAAAAGAGGAAATTTCACCTGGAAAATTATTTCCTTAGCACCTAAGAGTAATTAGGAAGTAATTACCAATTCAGGTCTTTTTAAATTAAAGAGCTTTCTTTTCTTTTAGTCAAGAGTTATTGCATGTGCCCCAGTCATGGCAGAGATCCTACTATCTGTATAAATTAATTGAAATACACATTTTGGAAAATCAATATATTTTGTGGATGAGAGATCAGGAAATGGCATCCATGGTGGCTCCAGACTGCCCCAACAAAAGAATCTAAAGTTTTGGACTTGCCAAGTTACTCTCTCACCCAGATGAATGGGATTCTTTGTTGTTCAATCATTTTTAGTGATATCTAACTCTTTTTGACCCCATTTGAAGTTTCCTTGGCAAAAATACTGGAGTGGTTTCGGTATTTGCTTCTCCAGCTCATTTTATAGGAGATGAAATAACAGGTTTTAGTGACTTGCCCGGGATTGTAAAGCTAATAAGATTCTAGGGCCACATTTGAACTCAGATGAGAACTCTTCTGGACTCCAAACCAAGCAGTCTGTGCACTGTACCACCTCGATCCCATTCCCTTTTATCACTTCCTCAGCAATAAGTCTCCTCTGACCCACTCCAGTACTCTATTTCTTTAGGCTAATTGGTTCTACATCTCCATCCAAAAATATATAGTGTTTGGAGATCTTTGAGGCCTCTTGAAGTCTGTTCCTCTCAAGAATTCCTATAGCAATCATAGAATTAGAGTACCAAGGCTCTTTCTAATTCTGCACTACAAGGAAAAATGATAGGATCACTATTTGACTGAATTTGATGATACTCTGTCTTTGTACCCTTTCATCTATGACTGACTGAGAATAACATTTCTTCATCTATGTCTATGGATTCTTGATACTTTAGATCCATTTGGGGGCATAATTATAAATGTCTACTTGAGTAACTAACTCACACCTCCACCAGTAGTGTCAGTTCATCTATCTTCTCCCAGATGTTTCAGCATTGTCCATTTTTTCTATCTCTTCTGATCTTTGCCAATTAATTGGGTATGAGTTTCTATCTTTGAGTTCATTTGGTTATCATTGGCTTGGAGAATACTTTCTTTAAGGAATGGTAGTTTCTAAAGTATATTTGAAAACTGATCCTGGGAGAAATTCAGATCGCTAGGTGGACAAGGGAAGATACTAATCCTATCCTTTTAGCAAGCTGACTTTCTCCACTTCTTCTGACATAGATTAGGAAAGAACCCATGAACATGAATTCTTTCTCTCTTCTCCCTTTGCTGGGTTCAGAAGACTCATTCCCAAATTTTTATAGTATAATGTGGTGAACTATACCTCTCAACCTCAATGACTGCCATATTGTGATGGACATTTTTGCATTCCTGTCTCAGAAATGAAGTTTTTAATAGGAAAACTTACCTTTCTTTTTTCTCCTGGGATCTTTTCTTCAGCTTCCACTGGTCTGCCTTTCCTCTCTGTGTTCAGGAAAAGGAAACTCTTGAGTCTGTCTCCTCTTAGGCCTTTCATATACTGCTAAGCACATTCATGAAGCCCCTCCTTCTTTCAAGGTGTGAATTCTCCTGACCTCCAAAGCCAAGAATAAACTCATATGTGACAGCCATTTTCCCAGAGGTATGAACTCCATGGTGCTCACTGTTAATGCAATCACAAGAATGTGAATTTCAGGAAGTAGCAGAACCATGCTTTTGGCAGAGAGGTAATCCGGGATAATCTAATAATGAATTGAATTCTCATCTTATGCTGGACCAGGTGAATTTCCACCTTGTGTTGGGAGGGACTGAAATTCAAAGGAAGTATCCTGAGTGAATCATAAAAAAAAGGTTTTTTATTTAGAAATCTTAATTTCCTTTTCTGAATTTCAGAGTTGATTCTATTTGTAAGGAACCATGGGGGAAATGTTTCAGTGAGAATGAAATGCTGCAGCGTGGTTTAATCCAACAGTAATGATGAAGTACATAGACAACTGACCCCCTTTGATTCTTTGAGGGCTATTAAGGAGGTGTTCCAAATTCAGCCTTAGGTATATTCAGAAATTTAGATATTCAGTGTGAATTTGAGATCTACTCAGTTAGAATGTAGTTTCAGTTTACTGATCTGCTAATTTTGCACATTGCAGTTGTTGTTTTTTTTTTTTTTTTTTTTTTTTTTTTTAATTTTATTCTGAACATAAGGGGGGAAAAGGAAGAAAGGATTTACATAAAAATCCTTTAAAATGTATAATAAAGTTATCTGGTAATTCTCTTTTTTTTCACTTTTTTCTTCTTTCCACTCTCCCATCCTGGAGATGGCTACCATTAGGCATAAATATGTTTATGGTATGTGTGTTTGTGTTTGCATGAATGTATATACCTACACCATCCTTATAATTTTATTTATCAGTTCTTTATCTGTGTGCAGATGACATCTTCCTTTATATCTCATTTGCAGTTAACTTGGGAATTTATCATAGTCAAAAAGTGTCTCACAGTTTTTCTTAAAACAATATTTTGTTACTGTGTACAGCGTCCTTTTGGCTCTCCTCATTTCATGCATCTTTATTTCTTTCTATATTTTACTAAGATCATTGAGCTCATCATTTGTTTTATCGTAGCAGTATTGTATCACAATCACACACTATAACCTGTTCAACTATTCCCCAAATGATGGACTTCTCTGCAGTTTCCAGTCCTGTGCTGCCAAAAAGAACTGCTAAAATTATTTCAGAACATCTATATTATTTTCCTTTTTCTCTTACCATCTTTTCATTTAATCAACAGAGGTATTAGTGTTATTGCTGGGCGAAAGGGTATACACGGTTTTAGAACAGTGAGCAAAATTTCAGATTGTTCTTCACAATTGTTGGATTACTGCACAATTCTTCCAGTAGTGAATTCTTGTCCCACATGCCCTCCAACATTTATTGCTTTCTTCTTCATTCAGTTCATAAAATTTTATTAATGAAAAAAAAAAGTTAAAGAAGGAGGTTTGGCAGTAATAGATTTCAAATGTTATGATTTGGATGTAATTATCAGATTTGTTTACGGAAAAGAAGATCAGTGGAAGAAAATAGACATATACTTTATATTAATAATTAAAGTCATCTTGTTTTTGTTACATCTGAAAACTTAAGATTTGGGAATCAGAACTCGCTCTTTGCCACATTGCAATTTATTCTAAGTTCTAAAATGACTATCTGGAGAAAGTGAGTTTTAAGCTACATTAAAAAGAGTTGGTTTTTTAAACTCAGAAACTACTTGCTTGGGCCTTGTAGCAAGTGAGAAGGATCAGCTGACAGGACTAAAGATGATAGTGGAGTCTTCTCAAATATAAGGGAGAGGACATTCTAAAAATCTAGCATTTTCAACTGCTCCGATTAGAAGATGAAATTCAAAGAGGAGGGAATTCCTGGAAAAGGAAAACACTTAGTATTCTGCTGATGAGCATTCATGGAGAGTTCTTTTTTTTAAGAATTGTACATAAGGAGAGATAAAGTGTGATGGCACATATGGAGAGATGGCTTTTGCATCAAGAACACCTAGATTCATGTCACATCTCAAACATTTCCTGATTGTGCCAGAGAAACAACTTTCTTACAACCATTTATTCCACCAAACATGACAAATGGTAAAAGAGGAAAGAACTTTCCCCTCTTGTACTTCAAGTGTCTAAGCTTCTTCTTGCATGAAGCCAGAAATGCCTATTCCAAAGGTTAACTCTGTGCAAAGTTGAAAAATGTGTTTTTGTTTATGGGAAAGAAGAAGCAGGACAGAATCACTGGAGTGTAAGTTCATGGAAGGGAGTAATGTAAAATAAGTAAAAACACAAAAACTAAAAAGACAGAAAGAGACCAGGTTGTGAAGAACTTAAATACTAAGCAGAATACTTTGTATTTAAATATGAGCTTAATTTACAATAACCTAAAATTGGATACAAGAAAGAGTTGTAAAAAGATACTTCTTCCACCCTCTTTTCCAGAGTAGAGTAATAGAAATGTGGAGCAATGTTTATAATATCTTGAAGACAATTAATACTGAGTTCTATCATTTGATTATTAATATTACTTTTTAATCCACCTTTCCCCCCTATTTTGCCAAAACCCCATCTCTTAGCCAAGCTCAAAAGAATACTCCTGTCTAGCTCCTCAAAGTATGTATTTATTAATCAGTTTAAAGTGGGTACCCTTGCTTTGGTTTCCTTGTTAATTAAAAAGACAAAAACTATCTTTTTCTGGTTTCTCGCCAGGAGACAACTGTACTATCCTTGCTTCTCCCTTTGAAATTTGGTTGTGGCTTGATCTCCAAGGGAAAGACCAAACAGGGGTTTGGAGTGGTTATATTTTCCAGGGAAGATTTATTAGATGCAGTTGAAGCCCAGCTAGCAATGAGTATTCCATCACTGGCAGAGGGTGACTTGATCATCTGTACTTTAATGTCACACTACCTGCCAATCTATCAATCAGCATTGTCTTATCTTTGCTAAAATAGGTCCTAATACTGTACTGGCAGATCAATGAGAAGGGAAAACATACCTAAGTTTAGAAAGTCCTGTTGGCCCTGAATGTCTCTATTTATTGAGAGACAGAAGTCAATGTCTCAGTGTTTTGATTACTGCTAGTCTAGTAATAAACTGGTCATGCTCAGAGTTTTACCTACCAGTGTCACCCATCTTACAAATAGTTTACACATGGCTGTTATAAAATTGTAAAAATGTCTTGTCCTGCAGAAAAAAATTGCCTTTGTTGTAATTTTATTCACCAAAAGATGACATCAGTACATTGCTTAACTTTGTTGAAGAGACCACTCCCCTATATCCCACCTCTACCTATACTTCCCCTTTTGATTTTGCCTCATAAAGATGTGTTTTCTAGGAGTCAGAGAAGCAAAGAAAGTACAGAAGATTCTAAAACAAAGTGATGTATATTTCTTATCTTATACAGAAGCCCAAATGGGAAGACTTCCCATTATTTCCTGAAACTCTTCTTTTCATCCTTTTTAAAAAATGTTTCAAGTGGATTCTATTGCATCTTGAGACCATAATGTGTATAGTCCTTCTCTAAATGATACATATCCCTTTGATTTCCAGCTTCTTCCCCAAATAAAAAAATATTCCCAGCATATTTGTGTAAGTGATTTCTTTTCCTTATTCTTTGATGTTTTTGTTTCAGTCTTTATTTTGGTCGATAACACCTATTCACCAACTGCCTGTCATTTCAGTTGGAATAAAATTTTAAATTCTAATTTTTATTCTGATCCATAAGATATCCAGTCAAATGGACTAAGGTAGAAAACATTACTTTCCAGCATGACACTAGGACTTATGAATTGAGAAATTCTTCAACAAATTGTAATTTGTGAGCAAGATTTACTGGGATTGCTGATAGTAAAAAAGGATTTTTATTTATTTGTTTGTTTGTTTGTTTGTTTTTTTCCCGGAATTACTGAAGTAATCCATATTAGCACTGATTTCCTTCTCACATCAGTTTTCTGGAGTCCATTATACCCCAAAGTTCTTTAGGGTGGCAACAATAATATGACTTGAATTTTTGTAATGTATGAAGCCAATTAAAAACAATTAGTGGAAGGGGCAGAGCCAAGAAGGGGCAGAGAGAAACCGGAGAAGCTGTTTGTAGATTCGTTAAAATTCTTTAGATTCCTTGAAGAGATGAAGATAATTTTAGAAAAGTTAAATTCATTGTAACAAATAACTTTGCCAAGAAAACAGAACTTGACACAAAGGAAAGAAATACACACAAAAAAAAGATACAAATAAGCACACCAAAAGCTAGAATTCATTTCATATTTTTATTAAATGGGTCAAAAGCAAAGTTAACAGTAATTCAAGCGGCATAGGAGTGGAAAAGGTTGAAATCCATGGCTTTCAAAGAACTAGGAAGAGTATAAAAACCACAGTCCTCATGTGTGTTGTTAATTTTTTTTTTTCTTTTAACTGCTGAAAAAGAATTGATATATTGTAGTTTCATAGAATCCATTGAAAATAAGAAGGCACAACATACTTGGAAATAGTCTTCTTCAGCTTGCAGGGTTAAAGGCAAGCCATCTAGAAGTTGGTGATGCTCCTTCTCTTGCAGGCAAAGTTTGGAAATGGAAAAACACCAGCCGGGGAGCCTAGTGGTGGGCTGAGAATTCCTCCGTGGAGAAATGCTCAGAGAGATGAATAGCAGCAAGAAGAAAGATGAGAATCCACTGCACAGAGATTCATGGGAGCAGGCTTTGTTCCTTGGAGTGGGGGACCAGGAGAAAACATGGGTCTAACAGGGGCTACAAATGAAATATCAGGTAACTGATAAATAAGAGAACTCTGCAGAACATTGTAAAAGGCCAGATTGCCAGTTTTATATTCCAAGTATACTCCAATCCGGGGAATAGAACCTTTCAGTTTGTGATTCAGTGATCCAGGATAAGATTGCAAATATTGTCCATCTTCCTTCTTGACACATCTCAGGAAAAAGACAAGGGCACATTTAATTATTCTCCCAGGACTTTTTATCCTCAAGTAGGTTGTGTGAATCCCCAGTGTCCACTGAGGCAGCTGTGTCACATCCACCTCCCAGTACTGTATGCCTGAGGTGAAGGCCTGCTCAGCAAGGACCATGGGAAGATCAGAGTCATCACCATGTGGGCTGTCTACCTGCCAGCCTTCTCCAGCTCTTACACTCTTCAGATCCTCAGCCACAATCAGGCAAGGACTGGCTGATGCGGGATCCAACCTGATGTCCACTCTGAATTGGTTGAGGGTCTCTATCGTGCCAGAGATAGGACACACTCTTACCTCTGGGATGAGAGCCTTGGCCCTTTGGGACAATGCTGACTTGCTCCTTTCCAGCAACTCCTTGACATCCCGGAGCAGATCCAGATTGGGTTGGGAGTCTGCTTCCTGTAGATCTAGCATGAGGTCCTGAAGGGTGCTGCTTTCCTGGGATAGTCTCTCCTTCTTGTTCTTTTTTTCTTGATCCATCCTTTCCAGATAATGATATAACTCATCCCGCATGAGGGAATCCCGTTTCCGGTATTCTTTGCTGATCATCTCCTCCCAGTCAATAACAGGTCTCTTTTCCTTAACAAGAAGTTTCTTAGTTTCCTTAAAGTACTTCTGCAAGCATCTTTGCAGGTGCTGGATCTTCTTCCTGCAATTGGATGCAGCTTCTTCTACAGGACAGTGCCTGTGAGCCCCATGCTCTGGGGCTTGACAACATCTTAGACAGAGCACGGTCTGGTCGTCTTCACAAAAGTACTCCAAGACTTCTTTGTGAATGGCACAGCGCCTCTGTCCTCCAGTACTCTGTAACAGCTGGGACCTGAGCTGTTTGCCCAGTTTAGTGAGCTCTGCTAGGTTCCCATTGATGAACAGGAAGCCTCTGACTTGAGTCATTTGTCTGCATTCAGGGCAAGAGAAAGCTGTAGCTGCTGACCTTGGGAGACATGCTCGGCAAAAGCTGTGCCCACACCCGATGGTGACTGGCTCACAGAAGTAGTTCCCACAGATGGGACACGTGATCTGGCTCTGCAATTGCTGAAACATTTCCATAGCAGCAGCAGCAGCCATTCTCCTCTCTCCACTTGCTTCTGTTCTGGAGCAGCTGAGATGAAGAGCCTTCACTTCTATTCAAAGCAGTGCTTCTGAGCAGAAGAAGGCTCTCCTTTTATAGCAGGTAGCCCCACCCCTCTAGAGCCTCCCTGGCAAGGTGTGAATTCTCCTGTCCCAGAATTCTGAAGTTCTACCTGAGAACTCTTCCCAGTTGACAGAGCCCTGAGGACCTCAGAGTTCACACTTTTAGTTGGCTCCTTTGAATGTTTGGATTTCACCATCCTACAGCACTGTAGTTGTCTGTAAAGAACTTTCTTTTCCTTACCCAGCCTTACCCAATCAGTTCTAAGAAGCTCTAAAAGTCCTGTGCATTTCTCCCCTCAACCTACATGTGGAAAGTCACAGAATTTAAGATTAAAAATGGATCTGGGGGCAGCTAGGTGGTGCACTGGATAGAGCACCAGCCCTGAATTCAGGAAGTCCCAAGTTCAAATCTGATCTCAGACACTTAACACTTCCTAGCTGTGTGTCCCTGGGCAACTTAACCCCAGCCTTGGGGGTGGGGGGGCGCGGAGAAATGGATCTGCATGGCCATTTTGTTCAAGGAACCCATGCCCATGATGAGGGCCATCTTCAGGATCCAAGAAGTGGTATCCCTTCTCTGTTGCATCTACTTATTACTTCTTCTCTATTGCATTTGTCTCTCAGTTAAGTGTCTTCTTCCTCCCTTTTCCATTCTTTCCACAGTTGTCAATCTTCTAAAAGCAAGTTGAGGATTGAAAATGTCTAAAAAAGTGTAACAGAAAAACTGATTTGCTTCTTATTTTAAACAACATAATATCTTTTTATAAACAGTTCAACATACAAAGCACATCAATTGAATTTTTTCATCTATCATTTTAAATTAGCAGAAAAAGCCTGAGGTGGTGTCAACAACTTATTTCAAAATTTAATTTCCTTTCCCTAATCCTACCTTTCTATCACAAATGGTGCACCTAGAGGACAGGGTCTGATTTGTTTGTCTTTGTCTTCTAATATCTTCCATAAAGCCTGTGAAATGATAGGTGGCTAAAACTGTTAACTGAATTAAATTCTATTGATTTTATTAATGAGGACTTGAATGAAGGCTACAGCATTGGGATGTCTAGTGCTTTTTTTCCATTCCACTTATTGCTCCATTTGGTCAAGTATAAATGATATCTCTATATGTTGTTTAACTTGTTTAAGTTATCCAAGTGTCAGAGACTCCTGTGAGGGCTGCTACTGATGGGGGTTGAAGTCCCTTTAAGATTGCCCAACGGTTTGTTGGGGATGTACAGGCTTTTGATGAGACAAGGCTCGGGTGAAGTAAAAGAATTTACTAAATTATAAGTAAAATTAGAAGTTTAATTTTATTATAAATCATCAAGAGAGCTCAAATGGAGCAGAACTCTTTGATGGAATTAGAGCTCTGCCCCTTCTGCCCCTCCGCCCATTCTTCCCACCCTCGTGAATAAGATTTGAGACAATACAGAGCTACTGGGTTTGAATAGGCTTCAGTAAGGCTAAAGACAGTTTGATTAGTGATAGTTCAAATTGTATAGATCTTAAGTGGAGGTACTTAATGTGAATTCAGTTCTATTGATAGTTAAGTAGGGGTACTTAGCATTAGTTCAGCTCTGTAGAAAATTTGGGTGGTGTCCAGCTGAACTCTATAGAAAGGTAAATTAGTGGTACTTAACAGAGGTGGGGTTGGGCTGGCTTCTAGTTCTGGATAACGTGGGAAGTGACTTTTTTTAGGGTTTCCAGCCTCAATTTCCCTGTCACATTCCCATCACCATGACTGACCTTGATTCACAAATCCTGGTCTAAGGCACCCTTTGAATATCCGGACCCAGCCCCCACCATCATCAGCTCAGCTTCCCCCAGCCTTACCTGATCTGAGCTAACTGAAAAGCCTGCCGAGAATTTAGGAGTATAGCTCATTATATATAAAAAGGGCCAAGCTGGAGCCCTCAATGGCAGGAGCCCTCCCAGCCAACAAATGGTATCCTTCCAGCCATGTAAGGGTTCCTGCCCACCTAGCGGCCACCTTCGGCCCTGGCATCTTTCTAACTGAACTTTATTTCCAAATTTCTACAATAAACCTTTTATTTATCAATCTAGGTTTTCAGGCCTGTAAATTCATTTTACAGGGGACACTGTGCCTCATGGGATTATCTAAGCACCGAGAAATGGGGTTCCCCCTTTCCTTTCCCTCATTACTATTAACATCTGAGAATATGATGGGACAGAGAGGGGGAGCTCTATTTTGCCACAAGCATGATTTTTTTTTTGAAATCTTCACATTCTTTCTTGAAAGTGGAGAGACATTTCTCTAGAAATGAGGAACTAGGAGGCTTTAATGATTGAGAGCGCCTTGTAAAAAAAGAAGGAAGGATTCCAGTTTTGTGGAAAGGACATGGTAGGGGGTGGAGCTAAGATGGAGGAGAGCAGACACAATTCTCTGTAACCTCCTCTAACCTTCTCTCAAACCTACCCCAGATGAAGCCTCTAAACTGGTTTTGAAGTCAAAGAATCCACAAATATTTGTAGTACAACACATTTCTAGAAAAAGATACGTTGGAAGAATTTCAGAACAGGTCTGTTTCAATCTGGCAGAGGGACAGTCTGTCAAGCCCAGACCATAGTATAGGGAGACCAGGGCAAGAAGCTGGAGTGGAGAGTCAAAGTGTTGTAGCTTCCACGAACCTGGGGATCTTGTGTGAGCCTCCTTAGGCCACTCTGTCCAGGTTGCTACCAGATGATTTGACAGATTTGCCTTTTGTAAAACACAAATAGTCCCATTACTGGAAATCAATCAGCAGAACTGCCCCAGGGCAGCTGTCCCTCCCTTGCATGGAAAGCACCTCAAGCCTTTAAAACAATGAATAAAAAACAAAAAAGAACTCAAACCTAGACAGCTTTTATGGAGAGAGAAAAACAGCCCTCAAATCCTGAGGTTCCTAAAGGCAAAGCAAGTCCAGAAGAAGCCCTAAAGAGAGATACAAGCTGATTGCCATTTCACAAAACTTTCTTTGAAGGTAGCATAAAGGATCTTAAAAGAGAATTAGAAGAAAAATGGTGAAATGAAATGAGACCATTGCAAGAAGGAATAGAAAAAAATGAAAAAAAGAATGCAATGAACAAAAAAATTTAATTGTCCAATTGCAAAAGGAGGTAAAAAAATAACTGAAGAAAAGAATACTCTAATTTTTAGTGTATTTAGTGAACAAATGGAAGTGAATCACTCAAGACTTTAAGAATCAGTGAAACAAAAAAAAAAAATAGAAGAAAATATGAAATACTTCCTAGGAAAAATGATAGTGATAAAATGATTGGTTTATACTCAGTGTAGAGCATATAAGTAGGGACTGAGAGCCACTGAGGACAAGCACACTAGAAGCTCTCAGAACCCAGGGGACAAATTCAATTTGAATTTCAATTTCCTGGTGGCTGGCCTGGCCTCATGCACTTTCCCCACTAAAAGCAAGGCCACACTGAAAGGCTCTTCAGAAAGCTGCCCAGCATCAGGCAAAGAGGAAATAAAAGATTTGGACTTTAACTCTTGGCTACTCTTCTGGTGATTACTGAACTGAAACAAAGGCTGCTGCCAGAGACCCCAAGAAAACTGAACCAAGAGAACCTTACAAAGGAAGCCTATAAAGCAATAAACATCCCTAAATTGACAGTATGGCTTCATTATCTGTATCTGAAAGTCAAACTAGCTACCAATCAGGGTTGCCTTACCTTTGCCAAAGGCGGTCTTAAACATGTAATATGTATTGCTGTAATATAATTCCTAAGTTTCTAAACTTTTTCTTTGTCATTTGCTGGCCATGGTGTGTTACCTGAATTTTGACAAACTCCCCGGGAAAAATCTCACTTGATTTCTCATGCCAAGCTTTGGGTATTGAAATGGGGATAGTCCCTTTGACCATGAATCTAAGCTTTTTTTCATACCAGTTCTAGGACACCAACAAAACCTTCCTGTTGAAAGTGTAGTCTTCAGTATTTCTGTTTACTGGGCTCTGAGAATGATAGAGAATGACTATTTGTCTAATATTTCATAAAGTAGAAGCTTGTGCCAGGTCCAGATGCAATGTTGAGATCGAACTCCAACGGGTAAGTGAATAAAGAATGAAAGGGGAACAATAAAACTCAGGGAGATTCATCAACTTCTCTGTCTTGTAGTCTGTTTCTAAGCATTATTTAATCAGGCTTCTGATGGAGCACCCATGGAGCTTCATTGGGTGAAGTTTTATTCTGAGCAATAAGCAGAGCCTGCAGGAACACAAATGTTGTCCTACTTGTGAGTTGGAATCAATAGAGTATCTGACCACGATGTTTGACACACCAAAGGGCTTTTAAAAACCAATTTTTATTCGGTTATGAAGGATGAAAACCAAATGAAAGCAATACACAAGAGAAATTTCTTAGGTGCCAGATAGAATATAAAAGTGAGGATTCAGTCATCATGTTCCTCCTTCCAAAAATATGTACAACATAAGCCACACCTCAGGATTTAGTAATCCCAGGGGAAAGAAAGTTGCAGTCAGAATATGTCATTAAGGTACACCCAATGCCTACTATATACCATCCATATAACCTTAGAAAACTCTCTTCTTTTTGAAAAAAGTCCCTTCATCCCTGCTCAGGGTAATTCTTTCTTCTCTTCGGGATTAATTGAAGGGGAGAGAGAGAAATTGGAGAGGTCAAGGTCTATAGGTATTTATTGCTATATCACTAGCTAATTATATCACTCCCCTAACAGACTACCAGAATTTATCTATATGCTGGGAAGAGGAAGGTCAGAAGAAATGAGGCAGTCTAAGAATTCCAAAGACTAGAAAAGTAACTGTTGGTTAAGAAGTCAGGAAGTCATTTACTCATATGCAGATATTTTACGGGGCGGATTAGAGTAAAAAAGGAAATGCCTGAGAAAGAGATCAGGGGCATGGCTAAAAGCTCTTTTCCAAGTGTAATCAAATAAGTAAAGAATATTCTTCATGAACCCCTTACTGCCCATAGAAGAATGGTTGAAAATGAACGATAACATTTTTTTTTTACTGTCAGAAAGGCTTGTGAAATGATTAAATTTCCATAATATTGTTTATCCTATTGTCAAACCAGGAAACAGGACTATGCCTACTTGCAGTTTAGAGACCTTTAAGTAAGAACCTAGCCTATGCTGCCCAGAACCCTAGTTAGATCCAAAGATTGATGGAGATTTCTCACAATTGCATACCTCAAACAACCCATATATCTTATCTGAAACCTGAAACTTACTGATGAATCAGTTATTCTTTCCATGTTCTTTGATTGAATATAGATATTTGGGAGTAGGACACCTCTTCATATGAATTAAGGGAATTGCATTGCTTTCTCTCATCCTTACAACTTGGACAGGCCCTAATCTGTCCTTACATTAGAAATCTGATCACCTAATATTGAATTCTTTTCTTAATTAATTGATTTTATTTAATTAATTGCTTTTAATTTATAAAAGTCTATCTTCTCATGTTTTGGAGATTGAGGCTTAAGCTTGTTGCTTAAGAAATCGATATACTTAGAAGATCCAACCTTTGTTTACATTAGTAATTTTATCTTTCAGGTGGCAGAACAGTCAACGTGATTAGATTTTCTTAACGTGATTAGATTTTCTTAAGATCCTTTTAAATTTCTACAAGGATATATTTCTAGAAGATTTATTCAGCAATAAAATCTCTTGGCATCTGGAAAACCAGATCTACTGGTATAAATGTGTCTGCAAATCTGTCCTAAAAATAAGGCCCTAAGGATACTGTATGGCTGATTTGCCTAGATATATTTCAGAGTTAATTAGATCAAACTGGACAGTTTTGGGATGATGCTCAAAGACAGTACCCTAGGGAAGAATTCCTATGAAGAAATGCTTTCCAGAAGCAGATAACTCTTTCAAAGAAGTTGAACTTGCATATACTGATTAAGAACATTAAAGAACTGTTCTACTCTTTGACTCTTGATCCTTGTTTGTATTTTGGCTTCCATTATGTTGATCTGACAGTGTGTTTTAGCCATGGGCAGCCATTTCTTGGATCACAGAGATGGCCCTAATCATGAGCATGGTTTCCTTGCACTAAATGACCATGGCGGAGGATTTCTCATCTCACATTCTGTGATTCTCCATAACTGGACTGAAGGGAGAGATGCAGAGGATTCTTGGAGAGACTTGGAAGTGATTGGGTATGGCAGGGTAAAGGAGAGAAGGTACTTATGGATCCTTGTGTTTACATGGGACTCCTGCACAAATCAGATTGTAAAATTCATTTATCTGAAGCTCCCTGTTTTCAGAGGCTTCTTCCTAAAAGATAGGGGAACCATCAGGATGGTGAAATCCAAACATTCAAAGGAGCCAACTAAAAGTGTGAACTCTGAGGTCCTCAGGGTTCTGTCAACTGGGAAGAGTTCTCAGGTAGAACTTCAGAATTCTGGGACAGGGGAATTCACACCTTGCCAAGGAGGCTCTAGAGGGGTGGGGCTACCTGCTATAAAAGGAGAGCCTTCTTCTGCTCAGAAGCACTGCTTTGAATAGAAGTGAAGGCTCTTCATCTCAGCTGCTCCAGAACAGAAGCAAGTGGAGAGAGGAGAATGGCTGCTGCTGCTGCTATGGAAATGTTTCAGCAATTGCAGAGCCAGATCACGTGTCCCATCTGTGGGAACTACTTCTGTGAGCCAGTCACCATCGGGTGTGGGCACAGCTTTTGCCGAGCATGTCTCCCAAGGTCAGCAGCTACAGCTTTCTCTTGCCCTGAATGCAGACAAATGACTCAAGTCAGAGGCTTCCTGTTCATCAATGGGAGCCTAGCAGAGCTCACTAAACTGGGCAAACAGCTCAGGTCCCAGCTGTTACAGAGTACTGGAGGACAGAGGCGCTGTGCCATTCACAAAGAAGTCTTGGAGTACTTTTGTGAAGACGACCAGACCGTGCTCTGTCTAAGATGTTGTCAAGCCCCAGAGCATGGGGCTCACAGGCACTGTCCTGTAGAAGAAGCTGCATCCAATTGCAGGAAGAAGATCCAGCACCTGCAAAGATGCTTGCAGAAGTACTTTAAGGAAACTAAGAAACTTCTTGTTAAGGAAAAGAGACCTGTTATTGACTGGGAGGAGATGATCAGCAAAGAATACCGGAAACGGGATTCCCTCATGCGGGATGAGTTATATCATTATCTGGAAAGGATGGATCAAGAAAAAAAGAACAAGAAGGAGAGACTATCCCAGGAAAGCAGCACCCTTCAGGACCTCATGCTAGATCTACAGGAAGCAGACTCCCAACCCAATCTGGATCTGCTCCGGGATGTCAAGGAGTTGCTGGAAAGGAGCAAGTCAGCATTGTCCCAAAGGGCCAAGGCTCTCATCCCAGAGGTAAGAGTGTGTCCTATCTCTGGCACGATAGAGACCCTCAACCAATTCAGAGTGGACCTCAGGTTGGATCCCGCATCAGCCAGTCCCTGCCTGATTGTGGCTGAGGATCTGAAGAGTGTAAGAGCTGGAGAAGGCTGGCAGGTGGACACCCACCCTGGTGATGATTCTGATCTTCCCATGGTCCTTGCTGAGCAGGCCTTCACCTCAGGCTTACAGTACTGGGAGGTGGATGTGACACAGCTGCCTCAGTGGACACTGGGGATTCACACAACCTACTTGAGGATAAAAAGTCCCGGGAGAATAATTAAATGTGCCCTTGTCTTTTTCCTGAGATGTGTCAAGAAGGAAGATGGACAATATTTGCAATCTTATCCTGGATCCCTGAATCACAAACTGAAAGGTTCTATTCCCCGGATTGGAGTATACTTGGAATATAAAACTGGCAATCTGGCCTTTTACAATGTTCTGCAGAGTTCTCTTATTTATCAGTTACCTGATATTTCATTTGTAGCCCCTGTTAGACCCATGTTTTCTCCTGGTCCCCCACTCCAAGGAACAAAGCCTGCTCCCATGAATCTCTGTGCAGTGGATTCTCATCTTTCTTCTTGCTGCTATTCATCTCTCTGAGCATTTCTCCACGGAGGAATTCTCAGCCCACCACTAGGCTCCCCGGCTGGTGTTTTTCCATTTCCAAACTTTGCCTGCAAGAGAAGGAGCATCACCAACTTCTAGATGGCTTGCCTTTAACCCTGCAAGCTGAAGAAGACTATTTCCAAGTATGTTGTGCCTTCTTATTTTCAATGGATTCTATGAAACTACAATATATCAATTCTTTTTCAGCAGTTAAAAGAAAAAAAAATTAACAACACACATGAGGACTGTGGTTTTTATACTCTTCCTAGAATTTGTCAAAGTTCTTTGAAAGCCATGGATTTCAACCTTTTCCACTCCTATGCCACTTGAATTACTGTTAACTTTGCTTTTGACCCATTTAATAAAAATATGAAATGAATTCTAGCTTTTGGTGTGCTTATTTGTATCTTTTTTTTGTGTGTATTTCTTTCCTTTGTGTCAAGTTCTGTTTTCTTGGCAAAGTTATTTGTTACAATGAATTTAACTTTTCTAAAATTATCTTCATCTCTTCAAGGAATCTAAAGAATTTTAAGGAATCTACAAACAGCTTCCCCGGTTTCTCTCTGCCCCTTCTTGGCTCTGCCCCTTCCACTAATTGTTTTTAATTGGCTTCATACATTACAAAAATTCAAGTCATATTATTGTTGCCACCCTAAAGAACTTTGGGGTATAATGGACTCCAGAAAACTGATGTGAGAAGGAAATCAGTGCTAATATGGATTCCGGGAAAAAAACAAACAAATAAATAAAAAATAAAAATCCTTTTTTACTATCAGCAATCCCAGTAAATCTTGCTCACAAATTACAATTTGTTGAAGAATTTCTCAATTCATAAGTCCTAGTGTCATGCTGGAAAGTAATGTTTTCTACCTTAGTCCATTTGACTGGATATCTTATGGATCAGAATAAAAATTAGAATTTAAAATTTTATTCCAACTGAAATGACAGGCAGTTGGTGAATAGGTGTTATCGACCAAAATAAAGACTGAAACAAAAACATCAAAGAATAAGGAAAAGAAATCACTTACACAAATATGCTGGGAATATTTTTTTATTTGGGGAAGAAGCTGGAAATCAAAGGGATATGTATCATTTAGAGAAGGACTATACACATTATGGTCTCAAGATGCAATAGAATCCACTTGAAACATTTTTTTAAAAAGGATGAAAAGAAGAGTTTCAGGAAATAATGGGAAGTCTTCCCATTTGGGCTTCTGTATAAGATAAGAAATATACATCACTTTGTTTTAGAATCTTCTGTACTTTCTTTGCTTCTCTGACTCCTAGAAAACACATCTTTATGAGGCAAAATCAAAAGGGGAAGTATAGGTAGAGGTGGGATATAGGGGAGTGGTCTCTTCAACAAAGTTAAGCAATGTACTGATGTCATCTTTTGGTGAATAAAATTACAACAAAGGCAATTTTTTTCTGCAGGACAAGACATTTTTACAATTTTATAACAGCCATGTGTAAACTATTTGTAAGATGGGTGACACTGGTAGGTAAAACTCTGAGCATGACCAGTTTATTACTAGACTAGCAGTAATCAAAACACTGAGACATTGACTTCTGTCTCTCAATAAATAGAGACATTCAGGGCCAACAGGACTTTCTAAACTTAGGTATGTTTTCCTTCTCATTGATCTGCCAGTACAGTATTAGGACCTATTTTATCAAAGATAAGACAATGCTGATTGGTAGATTGGCAGGTAGTGTGACATTAAAGTACAGATGATCAAGTCACCCTCTGCCAGTAATGGAATACTCATTGCTAGCTGGGTTTCAACTGCATCTAATAAATCTTCCCTGGAAAGTATAACCATTCCAAACCCCTGTTTGGTCTTTCCCTTGGAGATCAAGCCACAACCAAATTTCAAAGGGAGAAGCAAGGATA
The DNA here is from genome assembly GCF_048593235.1 of Sminthopsis crassicaudata. Classification (NCBI taxonomy): domain Eukaryota; kingdom Metazoa; phylum Chordata; class Mammalia; order Dasyuromorphia; family Dasyuridae; genus Sminthopsis; species Sminthopsis crassicaudata. Next base: position 560,880,810 of record NC_133619.1, read on the forward strand.
GTACAGTTGTCTCCTGGCGAGAAACCAGAAAAAGATAGTTTTTGTCTTTTTAATTAACAAGGAAACCAAAGCAAGGGTACCCACTTTAAACTGATTAATAAATACATACTTTGAGGAGCTAGACAGGAGAAGTATTCTTTTGAGCTTGGCTAAGAGATGGGGTTTTGGCAAAATAGGGGGGAAAGGTGGATTAAAAAGTAATATTAATAATCAAATGATAGAACTCAGTATTAATTGTCTTCAAGATATTATAAACATTGCTCCACATTTCTATTACTCTACTCTGGAAAAGAGGGTGGAAGAAGTATCTTTTTACAACTCTTTCTTGTATCCAATTTTAGGTTATTGTAAATTAAGCTCATATTTAAATACAAAGTATTCTGCTTAGTATTTAAGTTCTTCACAACCTGGTCTCTTTCTGTCTTTTTAGTTTTTGTGTTTTTACTTATTTTACATTACTCCCTTCCATGAACTTACACTCCAGTGATTCTGTCCTGCTTCTTCTTTCCCATAAACAAAAACACATTTTTCAACTTTGCACAGAGTTAACCTTTGGAATAGGCATTTCTGGCTTCATGCAAGAAGAAGCTTAGACACTTGAAGTACAAGAGGGGAAAGTTCTTTCCTCTTTTACCATTTGTCATGTTTGGTGGAATAAATGGTTGTAAGAAAGTTGTTTCTCTGGCACAATCAGGAAATGTTTGAGATGTGACATGAATCTAGGTGTTCTTGATGCAAAAGCCATCTCTCCATATGTGCCATCACACTTTATCTCTCCTTATGTACAATTCTTAAAAAAAAGAACTCTCCATGAATGCTCATCAGCAGAATACTAAGTGTTTTCCTTTTCCAGGAATTCCCTCCTCTTTGAATTTCATCTTCTAATCGGAGCAGTTGAAAATGCTAGATTTTTAGAATGTCCTCTCCCTTATATTTGAGAAGACTCCACTATCATCTTTAGTCCTGTCAGCTGATCCTTCTCACTTGCTACAAGGCCCAAGCAAGTAGTTTCTGAGTTTAAAAAACCAACTCTTTTTAATGTAGCTTAAAACTCACTTTCTCCAGATAGTCATTTTAGAACTTAGAATAAATTGCAATGTGGCAAAGAGCGAGTTCTGATTCCCAAATCTTAAGTTTTCAGATGTAACAAAAACAAGATGACTTTAATTATTAATATAAAGTATATGTCTATTTTCTTCCACTGATCTTCTTTTCCGTAAACAAATCTGATAATTACATCCAAATCATAACATTTGAAATCTATTACTGCCAAACCTCCTTCTTTAACTTTTTTTTTTCATTAATAAAATTTTATGAACTGAATGAAGAAGAAAGCAATAAATGTTGGAGGGCATGTGGGACAAGAATTCACTACTGGAAGAATTGTGCAGTAATCCAACAATTGTGAAGAACAATCTGAAATTTTGCTCACTGTTCTAAAACCGTGTATACCCTTTCGCCCAGCAATAACACTAATACCTCTGTTGATTAAATGAAAAGATGGTAAGAGAAAAAGGAAAATAATATAGATGTTCTGAAATAATTTTAGCAGTTCTTTTTGGCAGCACAGGACTGGAAACTGCAGAGAAGTCCATCATTTGGGGAATAGCTGAACAGGTTATAGTGTGTGATTGTGATACAATACTGCTACGATAAAACAAATGATGAGCTCAATGATCTTAGTAAAATATAGAAAGAAATAAAGATGCATGAAATGAGGAGAGCCAAAAGGACGCTGTACACAGTAACAAAATATTGTTTTAAGAAAAACTGTGAGACACTTTTTGACTATGATAAATTCCCAAGTTAACTGCAAATGAGATATAAAGGAAGATGTCATCTGCACACAGATAAAGAACTGATAAATAAAATTATAAGGATGGTGTAGGTATATACATTCATGCAAACACAAACACACATACCATAAACATATTTATGCCTAATGGTAGCCATCTCCAGGATGGGAGAGTGGAAAGAAGAAAAAAGTGAAAAAAAAGAGAATTACCAGATAACTTTATTATACATTTTAAAGGATTTTTATGTAAATCCTTTCTTCCTTTTCCCCCCTTATGTTCAGAATAAAATTAAAAAAAAAAACAACAACTGCAATGTGCAAAATTAGCAGATCAGTAAACTGAAACTACATTCTAACTGAGTAGATCTCAAATTCACACTGAATATCTAAATTTCTGAATATACCTAAGGCTGAATTTGGAACACCTCCTTAATAGCCCTCAAAGAATCAAAGGGGGCCAGTTGTCTATGTACTTCATCATTACTGTTGGATTAAACCACGCTGCAGCATTTCATTCTCACTGAAACATTTCCCCCATGGTTCCTAACAAATAGAATCAACTCTGAAATTCAGAAAAGGAAATTAAGATTTCTAAATAAAAAACCTTTTTTTTATGATTCACTCAGGATACTTCCTTTGAATTTCAGTCCCTCCCAACACAAGGTGGAAATTCACCTGGTCCAGCATAAGATGAGAATTCAATTCATTATTAGATTATCCCGGATTACCTCTCTGCCAAAAGCATGGTTCTGCTACTTCCTGAAATTCACATTCTTGTGATTGCATTAACAGTGAGCACCATGGAGTTCATACCTCTGGGAAAATGGCTGTCACATATGAGTTTATTCTTGGCTTTGGAGGTCAGGAGAATTCACACCTTGAAAGAAGGAGGGGCTTCATGAATGTGCTTAGCAGTATATGAAAGGCCTAAGAGGAGACAGACTCAAGAGTTTCCTTTTCCTGAACACAGAGAGGAAAGGCAGACCAGTGGAAGCTGAAGAAAAGATCCCAGGAGAAAAAAGAAAGGTAAGTTTTCCTATTAAAAACTTCATTTCTGAGACAGGAATGCAAAAATGTCCATCACAATATGGCAGTCATTGAGGTTGAGAGGTATAGTTCACCACATTATACTATAAAAATTTGGGAATGAGTCTTCTGAACCCAGCAAAGGGAGAAGAGAGAAAGAATTCATGTTCATGGGTTCTTTCCTAATCTATGTCAGAAGAAGTGGAGAAAGTCAGCTTGCTAAAAGGATAGGATTAGTATCTTCCCTTGTCCACCTAGCGATCTGAATTTCTCCCAGGATCAGTTTTCAAATATACTTTAGAAACTACCATTCCTTAAAGAAAGTATTCTCCAAGCCAATGATAACCAAATGAACTCAAAGATAGAAACTCATACCCAATTAATTGGCAAAGATCAGAAGAGATAGAAAAAATGGACAATGCTGAAACATCTGGGAGAAGATAGATGAACTGACACTACTGGTGGAGGTGTGAGTTAGTTACTCAAGTAGACATTTATAATTATGCCCCCAAATGGATCTAAAGTATCAAGAATCCATAGACATAGATGAAGAAATGTTATTCTCAGTCAGTCATAGATGAAAGGGTACAAAGACAGAGTATCATCAAATTCAGTCAAATAGTGATCCTATCATTTTTCCTTGTAGTGCAGAATTAGAAAGAGCCTTGGTACTCTAATTCTATGATTGCTATAGGAATTCTTGAGAGGAACAGACTTCAAGAGGCCTCAAAGATCTCCAAACACTATATATTTTTGGATGGAGATGTAGAACCAATTAGCCTAAAGAAATAGAGTACTGGAGTGGGTCAGAGGAGACTTATTGCTGAGGAAGTGATAAAAGGGAATGGGATCGAGGTGGTACAGTGCACAGACTGCCTGGTTTGGAGTCCAGAAGAGTTCTCATCTGAGTTCAAATGTGGCCCTAGAATCTTATTAGCTTTACAATCCCGGGCAAGTCACTAAAACCTGTTATTTCATCTCCTATAAAATGAGCTGGAGAAGCAAATACCGAAACCACTCCAGTATTTTTGCCAAGGAAACTTCAAATGGGGTCAAAAAGAGTTAGATATCACTAAAAATGATTGAACAACAAAGAATCCCATTCATCTGGGTGAGAGAGTAACTTGGCAAGTCCAAAACTTTAGATTCTTTTGTTGGGGCAGTCTGGAGCCACCATGGATGCCATTTCCTGATCTCTCATCCACAAAATATATTGATTTTCCAAAATGTGTATTTCAATTAATTTATACAGATAGTAGGATCTCTGCCATGACTGGGGCACATGCAATAACTCTTGACTAAAAGAAAAGAAAGCTCTTTAATTTAAAAAGACCTGAATTGGTAATTACTTCCTAATTACTCTTAGGTGCTAAGGAAATAATTTTCCAGGTGAAATTTCCTCTTTTTTTCCCTGAAAATAAATCTTTCAGTTCAAATGAACCTCTGCCTGATATCATTGGCAGTTGTTTCCCCCAACCCATTTTCACAGTTATGGCTATTCCTCAAGTATTTGGTAGAGTGGATTGGTTTTCAAGTTCTCTTTCCTAGTAGTGAACTCTTTGAAGAGTGGGATCATGATTCTGTATTGTTCTGAATCACTCAAGACTTTGACAAAACCTAAAGCTTAGTAATCATTGAATAAGTAGTCAGTTGATTGATTGATTGATTGATTGATGAGTAAACACTGAGATTCAAAGTCTGCCTAAGAGAAATGGGGAATAACAGGATAATAACTAACAAAAGTTTTTTTTTTTTTTTTTTTTTTTGGGGGGGGGATGACAAAGTCCCTTATATTTTACAAAGGCTGTATCCCAGTACATACAGATTATGAGGGTAGGGAAGTGTATGGGGAAAACTTAAGCTCCAGCCCCTACTCACTTTGATGTTGTGTGCTGCTCTAGTTTAAGACATTCCCAAACTGGAATTCACATGCTTAGAGGCTCCAGAGGATATCCCAGGTAGGTGTCCCTCTGAGGAAAATTTTTGTTGTTACTGAAGACCAATTTAGAAAGTGCTGGGAACCTTAGAGTTCATCTAATTTCATCATTTCATTTTACATAGAGAGAAACAGACCGGAAGAGTTTTTTTTTAAAGTGATGACCAAATTCAGTACTAGAATTTGAGCATAGTTTCTGAATCCAAATTTCTTATTATCCCTTTGTAACAGAATATTTCTTTCATTATTATTTATTGCTATTATTACTTATTATGCCTATCATTTTATTATATAAGTGGCATAATTGGTACAGCACTGGAATGGAATCAGGAAGACCTACTTTCAATATCCAGCCTCAGATATTTATTTAGTTGTTTCATTCTGAGCAAGTTAGTAAACCTCTTTGCCTCAGTTTCCTTGACTGTATTATTACAGAAATAGTATCCCCTAAGTCTCATTCATTGTGCTGATCAAGTGAGGTGATATTTGTAAAATTTCTAGCACAGTAATTGGCACATGGCAGACACTTAATAAATGTTGATTGATTATTAGTTGTTGTAAGCCAGAAAATTACAAAAGTAATGGAAAACTCCAAGCATGATCAATTCATTAGTGAATCCAGAGGCCCTAAATTTAATTGGATCTAAGATCTTCCTCACTATCAGAGGCCCCTCCTCTTGGGTGCTAACTACTTTTATATACTCCTAAAATAAGGAGACATTACAATTTACTGCTCTCTCAATTCCAGAAGGGGGTGAAATCTTAGGGATGTCTACCAATCATAATTATGTCATGACCTCTTCACAGGTCATAAATTCCAGGTGATCCAAAGGTCCTAAGACCCTTTCAACAACATCTCAGGAGATTCTACAAGACATGAGTCCCTAGGGTTTGACCAATGCTAGCCTACAGTCTAAGGAAGTTGTGAGCTGGAAATAAAGATCAGTAGGGAATGGTCAGAAGTGGTTCATAGGAGGGAGAGCTATTGCACTAGCAAGTGAATCTTATTACAGCCTTTCCTAAGTCAAGGAGGGGATCAATGCAACAATTACATGCTATTACATTACTAACAAAAGGAAGGTAATTGAGAAACATAATAAATATAATCTTCAAGGAGGATTAATTCTTATCCTAACAGCAACTTGAATTAATCATTCTGTTTGATTCACTAATACAATCACTGATAATCATAAAAATCACAACAAATTGATTAAATACTGATTGATTTGAATAAGAGTATCAAAATTATCTCATACAGCTTTGGAAATAGGAGAGCTTTTCTGGTTCTGAGCAACTCACTTGGCCTCTCATCCTGAGGTTCCCTATCCACTATGCAGACAATTTCATGTACTTGATGGGGGTTTTGTGTGGACCAAAAAAAAAAAAAAAAAAAAAAAGTATGAAATGCATCATAAATGTCTAAGGTGAAACTAGATGTTATTACATATTATTGTGTCTATCTTTCTAAGTGATGGAGTCTATACCTGTTAAAGACTTTCTCCAGGTTTATGGGGGATATCATCAATTATGATTTTGCTTGCTATGGTGTTCTTGAAATGTGCTTTTTAAAACTTCAGAAATGAAGGAGTAGAAGTATTCTTACACTGCCTCATTTTCTCTCTTCAGAATCATGGTTGATGCAGTACAAGAGGGTCTTTGTGTTAACTGCTTGAATGAAGTCATTAAGCTAATCACAGCTGAATGTGGACATATAATCTGCATGTCTTGCTTAAGGAAAAATACCTCTCCATCTTCTTGTTGTACTACATGCTGGGAATTTTCTCAGTTAAGAGATCATCAATTTGATATTGCCATGTACCCTGAAGGGGAAGGCATATGTGAGATACACAGGGAAGACCAGAAGCTGTTCTGTGATAGGAATAAGACCCTACTCCTTCAGGAATGGCACTGATTGTCCATGCACAATTTCGTTGTTTCTGCATTAACAGTATTCAGATCTAAGTGATAAGCTATGTCAGAATGGGTTCATGGTCTTTTGTAATGTGCTGTTGTCTCCAGAAGCTGCTGTTTGCTCTCTGGGAGGAGATCTGCTGTGTCAACTCAAATCTCTCAGACAGATTCTTCTTCCTGTAGAGAACTGTTGTCTCCAGACAGTTGCTGTTAACTCTGGTCCAAAGTGAGACTTCCCTCTTTTATCCTCCCAGAGAATGGGTGTGGGATAATGCAAAGGCTTCTGGGAAAAATTACTTCAACCAATGAACTTGCTCCTCCTAAGCATGCAAGCTCTTCCCCAGAAATTCACAAGTACAACTCCCAGTCATGGCTGGAACTAGAGAATTGTCAAGTACTGACTTAGCACTTGGTAAGAACCTAACAGTCTTTCCTTTGGTGACTCTTCCTAACAAATCAATGAAAAAGTACCAGCTTATCAGGGTTATTGAGTTTCTTAGTTTCAATTAGGTCACAGAACTCAGGCTGAGAAAAGAAATTTCCTAACTGCTTATTCCTCTTTCTTTACAAGAGAAGATGTAGAAAAAGATGGAAATCTTTCACAGAAAGATCAAAATAGTTCAGAAAAGTGTATTAAAAGAGAAGGAGCAACTTCTGGTCTGGGCTGTGGTATGGAATGTAAGTATCAAGATACCTCCCTCAATAATATGTTGAATATCCCCAATCACAGATAATTTTCATTAAAAGCCTCTCAGACTTAATTGACTTGTCTGGAAAGTGAGGAAATGGAGGTTCATAAGTAATATCTCACTTATCACATGTCACTAAGGAATTAAATTTTTTTCAGCACTTAAGTGAATATCCACTTTATTATTATTATTATTATTATTATTAATCATTTAATGGTATTTTCTTTTTCCATATACATATAATTTCCAACATTAATTTTTGCAAGATTTTGTGTACCAGATTTTTCTCCTTTTCCTTTCCCTTTTCCTCTCCCTAAAACAGCAAGCAATTCAATATAGGGTAAATTGCAATACAGGTGCAATTTCTCTAAACATGTTTCCATATTCATCATATTGAGCAAAAAAAGCAGATTCAAAGGGGAAAAACAAAACAAAACCAGAAGCCAAACAATAACACAAAGGTGAAAATACTATGCTTACATCATATTCAGCCTTTTTTTTCCTCTCTGAATGTGGATTGAACTTTCCATCACAAGTTTCCTGGCATTGCCTTAAAATAACTCATTAGTGAAAAGAGCCAAGGTTATCACAGTTGATTAGCACATAATCTTGTTCTTACACTGTATAATGTTCTCATGATTCTGTTCACTTCACTTAGCATCATTTCCTGTATGTTTTCTTTCTTTCTTTCTTTCTTTTTTTTTTTTTGCTGAGGCAATTGGGGTTGTGACTTGTCCAGGGTCACACACTGAGGAAGTGTTAAGTACCTGAGGCCAGATTTGAATTCAGATGCTCTTGAGTTCAAGGCTTTGCTCTATTTTCTACACCACCTAGCTGCCCCTCATGTAAGTCTTTCCAGGCTTTACTGAAATCACCTTGTATATAATAACTTAGAGAACAATAATATTAAATTACATTTATATATCATAACTAAGTAGGTAATTCCCCAATTGAGGGGCATCTACTGAATTCCAAGTTTCTTACCACACAAAGGGAGATGCAAAAATATTTTTACACGTATGAGTCCTTTTCTCTCTTTTGTGATCAAATGAGTTCAGAAATTTGAATCAAACTAATATCTTCTGACCTGAAATCTAGAGTTAAGTCTTAAGTTGTCTCTCATTGGAGATGACATCTATCCCTGCCATCTTGGTTCAGCTTTCTGATTTGTTTCCCAGTCTTAAGACTCCTTCATCAATCAAAACAGAAAAATGAGATTTTAAGGGAAAAGGGGATTAACCGGATAGGACACATTTGATAAATAGACTTTGAGAAGTAAAGAGTTTGCTAAGCAATAGTATGAATTGATCACAAAGTGGCCTTGAAAGAGTACTTGGAAAATACTGAATTACATGATCCTTCCACCATCATCTCCCATAGTAATAATCACATATTAAGCTTTTCCTATATTTTAAGTACTGTGACAATTGGTGGGGAGAAATTAAAAGACAGAATAAGCCTCAGCCCTTAATGATCTCTCAGATTAATGAAAAAGAAAACATGAAAAGAGACATGTTTGGCCAAGAGATATACGAATTAAATTGAGTATAATCAAGAGGAAGAAGAGACTAACATGAAAAAAAAATTGGGAAAACACTGCTCATAGATTGGAGGATTTTATCTGGAGTTGGAAGGATGTTGGGAACTCATCAGGTAGTGACAAGGACAAAGTGAGTTCCTAGCATTAAAAGAATTCCAGTGATAAAGAAATGTGTGGATAGAAGAGCCTCTCTGAGTACAAGGAGGCCATTGTCACTGCAGCCTAGAATACATGGAGGGCAAAGATGTTGAGGAAGACTGGAGAGCTTAGACACATATTTCTGATTCATTTCCAGTCAGGCAGGCATGTTCTTATTATCAGACTTAGGTATTTATTTACTTAATAATTCCCCCCTAGTAATATTAAACATCTATAAAACAAATGTTAAAAATGTTTTTAAGTTCTAGGCACTCTTCCTTATCCTCACCCACAATTAAGAAATCACATGTGAGTTATGCCAAAACATCTTCTCAAAGTTGTGAAAGAATAACATAGATCTTTTACCTCATTAAATAAAATCCTCAAGAAAAATTAAATAATGAGAGAGAGAGAGAGAGAGAGAGAGAGAGAGAGAGAGAGAGAGAGAGAGAGAGAGAGAGAAAGAGAGAGAGAGAGAGAGAGAGAGAGAGAGAGAGAGAGAGAGAGAGAGAGAGAGGAGGATGAGAGATAGATGCTTTATTCAGATATATCAGTTTCTTCTTTGGGTATGGATATGATTTTTTATCCTAAGTCTTTGGAATAGTGTGGATGATGCTCTACTGAGAATAACAAAGATAGACATTGCTATTCTTTTTTATAAATTATATTTCACGTTGTTCATAAAGAATTTCGAGATGGTTTTTTTTTCTCTCCTGTGTGCATCTGCTCAATCATTTCACATAGAATGATAATATTGTATCACAAGTGGCCATCCCTCCAATTTCCAATTATTTTTGTCTTGAGAGCTGCTATGAATATTTTTTGTACATATTGGTCATTTTGCAGCCATGACCGGGGACAAGACTGAAGCTGCTCCAGCAAGTCATGCACTGGGACCGTATGCTGGATTGCCATCCTGGTGTCATAGTCATACTCATAGTCATAGACCTTACTGCTGAGCTTCTAAGTTGCAGGGCATTGGGGCATAGGAAATTCTTATCAACTCTTACTCATTGATGAAAAGCAGAAAACAAGAGGAAATAAGAGGAGAAATTCCCTAAGGGTCTCTGTAGAGAATGATTTTTAGTAAGGAATCACCATGTGCCTCTTTCCCAAATTATATAAGATAAAGAAGAAAGGCTAGGTACTGAAGGATATAGTTGTCCAAAGAGAAAGATGTTTGTAAATCAGAGGTGTAAACCATTTTCCATTCCTTACGCTTTCTTTGTACTCTTAGAAAGCTCATTTTCTAACTTCTTTCATTTCTACCTGGTAAGAGGAAGTTATGTTGTGCTGACTTCTATAAGATCTCTTCCATATCTATTATCTTAGACTATATTTTAGAAATGAAATCAAAATCCAGGAACTTATGATATACAACTAGAAAGTGGCTCCTTGGAGATAAGACTTTATTAGATACTCAGGCCTTGACAGCCCTGTGAAATGAAGAGATTCCGCAGAAAGATCTGTGTTAAGACATAAAACCTTCAAATATTGGGAGAATATTTGTCTGCATCTCAAGAACTTATGGCCCCAGGTCAATAGACAGATGGAGATATAATTTCCTTTCATTATTTCTTCTCAACATGATGGAGTACAGAAGTGACAAAATTTGGGGAAATAAAAGCTGGTGACATTGATGAAACAATTTACTTTGAGAGATTAAAGACACTATAGAACTTGACATTTAACTAATTGTACTGTCCCATGAATTTATTAAGAGCATCTAATGTAGACTTAGGTAATGAAGGCATAATTTAATTCATGAGAACTGGAGAAATCTGGGCATTCCAAATTTAAAAAATTATTCTTATAATTGGAGCTATTCTGATCTTTACTATAAGGAGAAAGAATTCACATGACTTACTGGGCCATTTTGCGTTACTTAAAAGCCACAAAGACTAAAATACTACCTTCACCTCTCCCTTGAAACCTTTATTATCCTACAAACAGATTTCATCTAAACAGATATGGGGGTGTATTAGAATAAAAGGAAATGCTTGAAAAAGAAAGATCTAGTCCTCAGCTAAGATTGCAGTTCCATTTCCTAACCATAGCATAATTATTTACTGAAAATTCTTCCTCCCAAGATACTAAATGTTCTGGTTATCCATAGAAGGAATGCTATAGAATTCAAGTAAGGTCTTCCTCTCACTAAGGATATTGAAATCCTTTCTTTTGGACTGAAATCTTTTCCTTTTCATAGGATATAATCTGACAGAGAGATGCAATGACTACAACTTGTCTGAAGAGAAAAAAAAAAAAAAAAAAAAAAAAAAAAAAGGGCTGTCACAATTGTCCCTGGCTTCTCAGAGAAGAAATACCTTGCCCATATATTTGGAAGAGTTCAAGCTGAGGATATTGTATTAAGAGGATTCTTTATTGAGGCTAAGTCCCAAGATAAAGTGTTTGAAGAATTCTATGCCAGAATTATCCATTTTAGAATTGCTATGAAGAGGGATGAATCATCTACCAAGTTTTTTCTCCAATAAAAGGGCAGCATGAGTAAAGAGCCTTTGCACAGAAGTTAAGGTAGTTCTAAATAATGTTGACTCATTGAATGAATTCTTGCCAAATGTTCATGTGTACTGCTTTCATATTTGGTCAATCATAGAATTATAAATCTAGAGCAAAGCTCCTTAACTAGGCATAAATGAAATTCCTGCCCACCCCCAAAATCAATGGATTGATATTAGGGGGTCTGTAAATTCCTGATATTCTATCAGGACCAGCTTCCCAAAACATTCCCATTAGCAATGGAAAGTTATTTCTAAATTAGTGATGACCTGATCAACATAGGAGAGCTCAACTTATGGAAAAACCAATTTGATATACGAAATTACTAAATATTCACTCCATTTTTCACAATCCATGATCTGCCTTTCTTAGGTGGCAGGGAAGTAGGATGAAAACACATAAAGAAAATTCTAGATCAATCTCCCTAATGAATATTGATACTAAAATCTTAAATAAAATATTAGCAAAAAGATTATAGAAAACCATCCCTGGAATAACAGACCATGACCAACTATGATTTTTACCAGGAATGCAGGGCTGGGTCAATATTAGGAAAGCTATTAGCATAATTGACTATATCAGTAACCAAATTCACAAAGAACATATGATCATCTCAATAGATGCGGAAAAAGCATTTGATAAAATCCAATGTCCATTCCTATGAAAACCACTTGAAAGTCTAGGGAAAAATGGACTTTTCCTTAAAATAGTCAGGAGCATTTATTAAAAACCATCAGTAAACATCATATGTGATGGGGATAAAGTGGAACCAACCCCAATAAGATTAGGAGTGATCTTATCACCATCATTATTATTATTCAAGATAGTATTAGAAATGCTAGCTTCAGCAATAAAGGTAGGGAAAGAGATGAAAGGAATTAGAATAGGTAATGAAGAAACCAAATTAGCATGCTTTGCAGATGATATGATGGTATACAGAACCCTAGAGATTCTCCTAAAAAGCTATTAGAAATAATCCACACCTTTAGCAAAGTTGCAGGATACAAAATAAACCCACATAAGTCATCAGCATTCTTATATATCACTAACAAAATCCAACAGTTAGAGCTACAGAGAGAAATTCCATTAAAGTAACTGCCAATAGTATAAAATATTTGGGAATCTATCTGCCAAGGGAAATACAAGAATTATATGAGCAAAAATACAAAACACTTTGTACACATATAAAATTACAGAGTAAGATCACTTGTACCATCTTTTGACGCTACTTCTGAGTCAATCAATCATCAGGAGTGGGCACAGCTTTTGCCCAGCATGTCTCAATCTGAAGAGCTACAACTTTCTCTTGACCTGAATGCAGCTCTCAGGTCAGAGACTTCCCATTAATCAACAGGTACCTAGCATAGCTGACTGAATTGGGCAAACAGCTCAGCTCCCAGCTTTTGCAGAGTAATGGAGGACAGAAGCAGTGTGACACACACAAAGTCTTCAAGTTCTTTTGTGAAGATGACTAGACATTACTATGTGAGATGTTGGCAAACCCCAGAGCATGGGGCTCACAGGATTTCTCCTGTAGAACAAGCTGCTCCCAATTTCAGGAAGAAGCTCTAGCACATTCAGAGTTGCTTGGAGAAGCACTTTGAGGAAGCAGAGAAACTTCTTGCTGAGGAGGAGAGAACTGTTGTTGACTGGCAGGAAATGATCATAGGAGAATTCTACAAACTGCACTGCCTCCTGATGGAGGAGGAATCTCATTGTCTTCCAAGGAAAAAGCAAGAAGAGCAGGGCAGAGTATTTCAGCAAAGGAGAACCCTTCAGGACTTCAGGCTAGATCTAGAGGAAGCAGATTCCCAACCCAATCTTGATCTGCTATTGAGTGTCAAGCAGTTGCTGGGAAGGAGTGAAGCAATATTATCCCAAAATGCCAAAGCCGTTATTCCATAGTAGAGAATGTGTCCCATCTCTGAAATGATAGATGCTCACCTGATTCAGAGGGGACATTAGAATGGATCCTCCATCACCCAGTCCTTTCTAAGAAGGCTGGCAGGTGGACACCCAACCTGGTGATGACTCTAATCTTCCCATTGTCCTTTCTGAGAAAGCCTTCAGCACAGGCAGACAATATTGGGAGGTTGATATAACAATTACCTCAGTAGATACTGGGGATTTACACACACCTGAAGAGACAAAGTGGTGGCAGCATGACTCATTGTCCTTCTGTTCTTCCTGTGATGTGGCCAGAAGAAAGAGGATTACTGTTTACAATAGTATCCTGGAACATTGAACCACAGACTGAAAGGCCATATTCCCAGGATAACGCCCTACTTAGCATATCAAACTGGCATTCTGGCTTTTTACACTGTTCTCTGGAGTTCTCTTCTTTATCCATTACCAAAAATTTCATTCATAATACCTATTACACCTATCTTTTTCCTGGCTTCCAGTTCTAGGAACAAAACTTGGTTTCATTTCTGTCTAGGTGATTCTCATCTTTGTACTTGCTGCTATTCATTTATCAGAACATTTCTCCAGGGAGGAGCTCTCAACCTACCACTAGGCTTCTTGGCTGGAGTTCTTCCATCTCCAAACTTTCCCTGCAAGAAAATAAATATCATCAACTTCTAGATAGCTTGCCATTTACCCTGCAAGCTGAAAGGGGACCATTGCCAAGTGTTTTGTGCCTTCTTGTTCTGAGTGGATCCCATGTATTTATGAAGTTTTACAACATCAATTGTATTCCAGAAATTTAAAAATTAACATCAACTCCTATGAAGACCTTCATTTTCATAGCTTTCCTAGAATTTGTTAAAGTTCTATGAGGTTCATAGATTTCAAAATTCTATGAGGTTCATAGAATAGAGGTTCCTAGAGGTTCCCTTTTCTAGTCCTGTGCCCCTTAAACTACAGTAAACTTTTTTTTTCTTTTTCTGAGGCTGGGGCTAAGTGACTTGCCCAGGATCACACAACTAGGAAGTGTTAAGTGTCTGAGACCAGATTTGAACTTGGGTCCTCCTGAATTCAGGGCTGGTGCTCTATCCACTGCACCACCTAGCTGCCCCCAAGTCTAACTTTTCTAAAATTTTATTCACCTCTTTATAGAATCTAAAGACATTTGAAGAATGTAACTGTAACTTCCCTCTCAGAGATCACCTAATCCCAGGCCTTTGGAAGCTCTGTTAAACAAAGAACCACTGCCCAAGGAGGCAGTTGCATTTTATGTGATCACTTACTGCACTCCTTCAGAAATAGCAGCTTCCAGGGCATCCATTTGAAAGGCACTGGAGGCAACATTGTTACATCTTTTTATAATCTTTTCAAGGCTCGCATCCCCATCTAAGGAGAGCATGGCTTTCTGGCAATGGGCATTAGTGTTCTCTCGAACTAATTTCCAAATAAAACCAGCTGCTTCTCCTTTACCTACTAATCTCTCAACAGCCACCTGTAGGGAACCACAAACATCAGGGAAAGATTCATCTAGGCTCTGTCTGCAAAGTCTGCTAAATCTGCAGACAGTCATCCATTGCAGAGACTCCCCAGTTGTAAGGAAAACGTCTTATTCTACATCCCTGCCTATGGACTCTAAGCTGGTTATTTATATTAACTCTCCTTTGGGATTACCCCATGTCTAGCCCCCTCAGCATGAATAGGTGGATCTGCAGAAGGGAGACACCTGGAGTTAGTGCTTCATTCTAAGAGGAGATCTAGCAACAGGACACACCCCTTCTCATCTCAAGGAACCACCTGTAAGACACAACCTCCTGCCTCAGAGGCCAAACCCCTTTTACCCCCTGGGCCTGTCCTACCAGCTGACATACATGGCAATTCTCAGAAAAGGAGAAATGTCCCTATAACAACTTCCTGGCTTCTCTCTCCTCTTCTGTTTCTGCTGTTCAATAATTGTATTTTAATCAGTTTCATACGTTATAAAAATTTGAGGCATATTATTCTTAACACTCAAAAGACCAATGGATTTGACTGGCTCCAAAAGACTGATGGAAGAAGGAAATTAGAGTTAATATTCATTACCTCAATTATCCCAGAAAGGCAAACTCTATTTTTTTTACTGCCAGAAATCCTTGTAAAGCCTATCCACAATGCAAAATTGTTGAAGAATTTCTCAGTCCAGAAGTCTAAATATCCTGCTGGATAACAATTTTGTCTACCTAGGTAAATTTGGCTGGATATCTTATTGATCAGGAGGCAAGATTAGAACCTAAAATTTTAATCTGCCTTAAATGACAGACAGTTGGTAAGTAGATAGAATTTACGAGAAAAAAAAAGAAAGATTAAAAAAAAATCAAAGAAACAAGAAAAGGAATCACCTATACTAGTTTGTATTTTTTTTTTTTAATTCAGGGCAAGAAATTAGAAAACCAGAGTATGTATCAGTTGGGAATGGCTGTGAATGTTTTGGTATCAAGATGCAAGAGAATACATTTGAAACAGAAGAAATGACGAAAAGAACAGTTTCTAAAATTCATAGGAGGAATTTCACATTTGGGCATCTGTTTCAGATAGAAAATATATGTAGGATTTAGTCTTCCCTCCTCTTGTAGGACTATAGTAAAACAATAAAGTATTGCCAACATATATATGAATTTGACAATATCAAATAAATTGCTGTTTGTTTTTAAGTTTATGTTGTCTATAATAATATAGGACTTTTACGTGTCAAATATTTATCACTTTATTTGCTCACATTCTCTGCTCTTAAGAACATTAGGAATTTGACATCTTTTTTTTAAGAAGCTATTTTTATGATTATTGTTAAAATAAACTTTACTGATCACTTTACTTTTTAATCTTCTGTACTTTCATTGCTTCTCTCACTTCTAGAAATCAGTCTTCTATAAGGTAAAATTAGAAGGGTGAAATATAGGTAGAAGTTGGGTGTAAGAGTGTGATAAGTTTAACAGTAAGCAATATACTAAAGTCAGATTGTGGTGAATAGTATTATAACTGAGGCACATTTTCCCCCAGAACAAGATATCATTTTAATAACAGCCATGTGTAAAGTGTTAATAAGATGGATGGCACTGGCAGGCAAAATCCAGGGATTGTATGACTAATTTTTTTCTTAGGCTAGCTGTTATAAAGACAGTGGGACTTTGATTTCTGGGTCACAATGAAAAGAGACATTGAGGGCTAAGAGAGCCTTCTAAACTTAGGTTCGTTTTCCTTCTCATTGACCTGACAAGACAGTGGCATCTTTTGACAAAGGTAAGAGCGCTAGTAGTTTGTATGACTGCTGGGTGAAGTAATAACTGAAAAGGATATGAATGGGACCAGGTGAATTCAAGCTTACATCTTGACTTTATTTCTTACAGCTTCCTTTTTATATCCCACCTTAAGCATGTTTTTCTCTGTTATACATTATACAAATGCCAGAAAACCACACAAAGTATAACCAAGGTTGTGACATTTCCTTGTTCTGTTAGTCAAGGCACATCCTGTTTGTGTTTTTCTCTTAGGGGGCCCTTTTTGCTTCTACATAAGGTATACTCTGGTTATATTCTGATCTTCTATATAAATAATCCAAGGGAGCTTGGATATAGGTCACCAGCTTTGGTTAGGGGGCTAGCCAAGTCCCCTAAAGTCATCCAAGAGACCTCATCTTGCTTGGATTTTCCAAAAGACTTACATCTGACTCCTGATTGGTAGATTGGCAGATAGTTCAGGTACCGATAATCAAGACATCCTCAGCCAATTATGGAATATTTATTAATTGACTGTCTTCAAAGGCCTCTAATAAATCTTGGCTAAAAAATAAAATCACACCAAACCTCTTTTTTGCCCTTCCTTGGAGATCAGATCTCAAATTTTAAAGTGAGAAGCTAGGACAGTGGAGTTGTCCCCAAGGGAGAGAGCAGTTCCAACTAGTTCTTTTTCTTAAAGAAGAAAGGAAAGCTGGGGTGCCACCTTTAAAGTGGCTAATAAGTAGATATTCCAGGAGGCTAGGACTAGTAAAGATACCCTTCTGCATGTGGCTAAGAGATCGTTTTTTGGTAAAATAGTGGGAAAATAGAGATGACAAAATAGTTTTAATTATCAAATGATACAATATAGTATTAATTTTCTTCAATATGTTATAGGTATTACTTTGCATTTCTATTTCTCCCCTATGGAACCAAAACAGTGAAGGCAGAAGTATCTTTATATATATATATATTCCTTGTAATTGATTTTGCTTATTGTAAATTAAATTCATTTAAATACAAGGTATTCTGCTGGGTATTTATGGATCTTCCCAACCTGGCCTCTTTCTATTATTTTAATTTTTGTGTCTTTTTTTGTTTTCTTTTTATGTTGGTATACTATTCGCCTCCATGAACTGACAGTGACTCTGTCTTGCTTTCTTTTTCCCATAAACAAGTAGGAATTTTCCATCGTTGTATAGACCTGATCTCTGGAGTGTGTGTTCCTTGTAGAATCCCTAACCTGCACCTTGGAGAATCCCTGGCAAGCAAGATGAAGTTTAAGCACTTGAAACACAAGTTGATGGAAAAGGTCTTTCTAACTTTTACCTTTGGTGGAATACTTGGAAGACGAAAGATATTACAGAACAATCAGGAAATATCTGAGGGATGACATGAATTTAGGCCTCCCTGATGCAGAAGGTATCTCTCCATATGAGCCATCACTTTTTGTCTCTCCTTATGTCTAACAAAATTTCTAAAAAGAGAACTGTCCCATGAATGCTCATAAGCAGAATACAAAACTTCAGATCTCCCTTGCCTCTGAATCTCATCTTCCAATAGGAGAAGTTGATAATGTTTCCTTCTTTATATTTACTTCTGACAGCTGATCCTGTTACATTTGCAGTCCTACAATATCCAAATAAGTAATCTCTGAATCAGAAAGGCCAAACACTTTTCTATGAAGCTTAAAACTCACTTTCTCCAATCAGTCATTCTGGAGCATAGAATAATCTACAGTGTAGCAAAGAGTGACTTCTCTGTAACCTCCTCTAGCCTTCTCTCAAACCAACAGCAGATGAAGCCTCTAAACTGGTTTTAAAGTCAAAGAATGCACAAATATTTGTAATACAACACATTTCTAGAAGAAGATACCTTGGAAGAATTTCAGAACAGGTCTGTTTCAATCAGGCAGGGGACAGTCTGCCAAACCCAGACCATAGTATATAGTGAGACCAGGGCAAGAAGCTGGAGTGGAAAGTCAAAGTGTTGTAGCTTCCACGAACCTGGGAATGTTCTGTGAGGCTTCTTTAGGCCATTCTGTCCTGGTTGCAAATAGATGGTTTGGCAGATTGGCCTTTTCTAAAAGACAAATTGTAAATCAATGAGTGCAGGAAGAAGACACGACCTAGCCACCATTACCCAGCACTGGAAATCAATTAGCAGAACTACCCCTGGGCAGCTGTCACTCTTGTTTTGCACACACTTCAAGCCTTAAAAAAAAGAATAAAAAACAAAAAAGAATGATCACCATAGGCAGATTTTATGGAGAGAGAGAAAAACAGACCTCAAATCCTGAGGTTCCTAAAGGCAAAGCAACTCCAGATAAAGCCCTAAAGAGAGACAAAAGTTGGTCCCCATTTCACAAAACTTTCTTCAAAGATTGCATAAAGGATCTTAAAATAGAATTAGAAGAACAATAGGGAAATGAAATGAGATCATTGCAAGAAGGAATAAAAAATTTTCTATTTTGTGATCAATAATGATCTCTAATCCTTCTTTGGTTATAAATTCTTTCTTCCTCCACAAGTCTGAGAGAGGTAAACTATCCTATGTTCTTCTAATTTATTTGTAATCTCATTTTTTTATGCCCAGGTTATGAACCCATTTTGACCTTATTTTGGTGTACAGTGTTAAGTATGGATCAATGCTCAGTTTCTGACATACTGATTTCCAATTTTCCCAGCAATTTTTGTCAAACAGTGAGTTCTTATCCCCAAAGCTGGGGTCTTTGGGTTTGTAAAACACTAGATTATTAAAGTTATTGATTGTTTTTTCCTTTGAATCTAACCTGTTCCACTGACCAACTAGTCTATTTACAGCACCTTCATTTGATTTTTTTTTCATTAGTTCTCTTGAAATTCTTAACCTTTTGCTTTGCCATATGAACTTTGTTGTTATTTTTTCTAGGTCATAAAAATAGATTTTTGGAAGTCAAATTGGTATATCGCTAAATAAATAGATTAAATAGTATTGTCATATTTATCATATTTGCTTGCCCTATCCAAGAACATTTAATATTTTTTCAATTGGTTATATCTGATTTTTTGGTGTGAAAAGTATTTTGTAGTTTTACCCATATAGTTCCTGATTTTCCCTTGGCAGATAGATTCCTAAATATTTCATACTATTGGTAATTACTTTAAATGGAATTTCCCTTTATAATTCTAACTGTTGGATTTTGTTAGTGATAAGTAAGAATGCTGATGACTTATGTGGGTTTTATTTTGTATTCTGCAATTTTGCTAAAGTTGTAGATTATTTCTAATAGCTTTTTTAGTAGAATCTCTGGGGTTCTCTAAGTATACCATCATATCATCTGCAAAGAGTGGTAATTTGTTTTCCTCATTACCTACTCTAATTCTTTAATCTCTTTCTTGACTCTTATTGCCAAAGCTAGCATTTCTAATACAATATTGAATAGTAATGGTGATAGTGGGCAACCTTGTTTCACTCCTGATCTTACTGGGAAGGGTTCCAGTTTATCCCCATTACATATGATGCCAAAAACTTCTTGATGTACAAGTGACCTGTTGTAAGTGAATTCTAGCTGAATTTGGAGATATCTGTAGTTGCCAGAAACTACAGAATTAGCCTTGACCAGTGTAAAGCACTTGAAGATTCAAAACATTGCTTGAGACTTTCTAAGTATTCTGCTCCCTAGCTTATTGCATGTGCATGTGTTTTATTCCTTTTGCCCCTGAGCCCTGCTCAAAAGACTCAAAAACCCATAAATACATTCCCCTTTCCTCACTCTACTTTGAGCAGCTGTGAATTTGCTCTGCTCTCTCCATCTCTCTCAATTTAAACAAAGATAGAATTTTTTTTCCACATTTCTCTAGTACTTTGAAACCTTAGATCTAGTCATTAAATCACAGTGGAATGGCAGAGAAACTGAGGCAAAATGGAGATTAGAGAGTCTTTAATGTTTTATTTGAAAGGGAGAGATTTACTGGGACCAAATGGATCCATGGTTTCTTCCCAGGGCTGAATGGGACTATTGTCTCCAAGAATCTAGCAGAGAATGTTGAATACAAAAATTCCTTTATAGCGTAACAAGAATAATGACATAATGGGGGGAGGCACTGGAGAGAGAGAGGCACCTGATATTCTAATTAAATGGGATGGGGAGAGGCACCTGATATTCTAATGATGTCTAAAATCTAAGATCTTCAACTTTCAAACATTCTAATGATTAAGAGGGAAAGGTTGTGTTGCAGTATTGAGCATTACAATTAGGAATAGAGGCAGAATAATTCAGGGAAACTGGGTCAGGAAAATTATGGAAACTGAATTAGATCCATAAAAGGGAACTGTGGCACTACAACAGCCTTTAATTCACACTTTATACAATAAAGTTGTTTTCTCACAATAACTCTGTGAAGTAGGCAGCACAATAATATTACCTTCATTTTCAAGCCAAAATTTTCCTTCATTCAAATGTATTTGCCTACCTACTAAGCAAAAGGCTGTAAAGGGGATGGAGACTAAATTTTCTGCCTTCCTGAGAGTGTAAGATCAGATAATAAGAGTCCAGTATTTAGCTTGGATTAAACAATCTTCTCAGTTTGGCCATTGGAGGTTCAATTCAGGTCTCTTTTAGTTTCATATTAAGGCTTCCATTTCCTTCTGAAGGAACTGCCATCTCTCTAGTGGGGTGAGCTGGTCTGAAGTGATTACTAATAATATTATCTAATTTCACAGTGCTTTGAGATTTGCAAATTACTTTATATAGCTAATCCTGTTTGGTCTTTAAAAAAGCTTTATAATAAGAAGTTATTATACGCATTCTAAAGACAAAATGGCAGACAGAAGTTAAATTACTTATCTAAAGTCACAGAGCTAGTTAGTGGTTGAGAACATTTTTGAACTTTGTTCAATAACCTTATGTACAAGGCCACCTAGTGGCCTAAGTATTACTTTCTACTATCCCCCTTCCCTGCCACCTCAGAAAGGCAGATCATGGATTGTGAAATTGGAGTGAATATTTAGTAATTGTTTCTATCAAATTGGTTTTTCCAAAACTTGAGCTGTCATATGCTGATCAGGTCATCAGTAATTTGGAAAGAACTTTCTATTGCTAACGGGAATGTTTGGGAAAGCTGGTCTTAATATCAGGAATGTCAGGAATTAACAGACCCCCTAATATCTATCCATTGATTGGGGGTTGGGCAGGAATTTCATTTATGTCAGATTAAGAAATTTTGCTCTAGATTTATAATCCTGTGATTCATCAAATATGAAAATAATGCACATGAATATTTGACAATGATTCAACATTATTTAGAATCACCTGAACTTCTGTGCAAAGGCTCTTTACTCATACTGCCTTTTTATTGGAGGAAAAAGCTTGCTAGATAATTCATCCCTCTTCATAGCAATTCTGAAAGTGATGATAATTCTGGCATAGACTTTTTTTTTTTTTTTTTTGAGGCTGGGGTTAAGTGACTTGCCCAGGGTCACACAGCTAGGAAGTGTTAAGTGTCTGAGACCAGATTTGAACTTGCGTCCTCCTGAATTTAGGGCTGGTGCTTTATCCACTGCGCCACCTAGCTGCCCGCTTGGCATAGACTTCTTCAAACACTTTATCTGGGACTATGCCTCAATAAAGAATTTTCTTAATTATGATATCCTCAGCTTGAACATTTCCAAATATATAGGCAAGGTATTTCTTCTCTTAGAAGCCAAGGACAATTGTGACAGCCCATTTTTTTTTTTTTTTTTTTTTTTTTGCTTCAGACAAGTTTGTAGTCATTGCATCTCTCTGTCAGTTTATATCCTATAAAAAGGAAAAGGTTTCAGTCCAAAAGAAAGGATTTCAACATCTTTAGTGAGAAGAAGACCTTACTTGAATTCTATAGCATTCCTTCTGTGGGTAACAAGAACATTTAGTATCTTGGGAGGAAGAATTTTCAGTAAATAATTATGTTATGGTTAGGAAGTGGAACAGCAAACTTGTCTGGGTTATCTATTACTGTGCTTAAAATACTATGGCTATTGCTTTTTAGACATCAACTCCCGCCCCCCCCCCATCGATGCCCCTTTCAGCACGAAGCAGCTTGATGATCTTCGACGACAATTTTCCCTACCCCCAAAAGAATTTGTGTCCTATTATTTGAGAAGGGGAAATGATAATGTCAAAAAAAAAAAAAAAAAGAGATAGTTCAAGATAAAAATAATTAACAGAAAATTCTTGTCTCAGGAAGGGTAAAAAGAGATAATTTGAGATACAAATGATTAAGAGAAATTCCTGTCTTATTTACAAATATCTCGGCAACATTTTGGATAACATATCTGTGCAAATGTTGTTTTGATGACCCTAATTATGTATAAAAGGAAGTTCTAAAAAATGGAATCCTTGCACTCGGTCTACACCAGCCTTGTGCCTGCCAACTGGCATCCCCTTGCCAGTCAGTTTGGTCTTCCTGGAGGCCTAATGCCTGTCTATCCCTTTACTATCAATAAAGACTTTGTTTTGATACAGCATTGAGTAGCAAATTCATTTGTTACTGAACCTGCCCTTGGTTACTTTGGAGAGAGAGAGGTTAATCAGACTCAGGAGGAGAACAGCTAATACATCTTGGCTTAGAGCCCCAATTTACTCCTCATCAGTGAACTCCTGTGGGGTGAGGGGAGAATAAATTCTATGTATATTTCTTATCTTATATAGATGCCCAAATGGGAAGACTTCACATTATTTCCTGATAATCTTCATCATTTTTTTACGTGTCAAGTGTATTCTATTGCATCTTGAGACCATAAAGTGCATAGTGATATATACCCCCTTTGATTTCCAGCTTCTTGTCCCCCACCAATAAAAGTACTCCCAAAATATTTGTGTAAGTGATTTCTTTTCCTTATTCTTTGATGTTTTTTGTTTCAGTCTTTATTTTGGGCAATAACACCTAATCACCAATTGCCAGTCATTTGAACCTGAACAAAATTTTAAATTCTAATTTTCATTCAGATCCATAAGATATCCAGTCAAATGGACCAAGGTCGAAGACATTGATGTCCATATTAGCATTGATTTCCTACTCATATCAATTTTCTGAGGTCCATAAGACCCCAAAATTCTTTAGGGTGGCAATAATAATATGACTTCAATGTATGAGGCCAATTAAAACAATAGTGGAAGGGGCAGAGCCAAGAAGGGGCAGAGAGAAACCAGGAAGCCGTTTCTTAGATTCCTTAAAATTCTTTAGATTCCTTGAACAGATAAAGATAATTTTAGCAAAATTAAATTCATTGTAACAAATAACTTTGCCAAGAAAACCCCAAATGAGGAAACAAAGAGCTTAACACAAAGGAAAGAAATGCACAACAAGAAAGATACAAAGAAGCACACCAAAAGCTAGAATTCATTTCACATTTTTATTGAATGGAGTAAAAGATAAGTTAACAGTAATTCAAGTGACATAGGAGTGGAATAGCTTGAAATTCATGGCTTTCTAAGAACTTTGACAAATTCTAGGAAGACTATGAAAGCCACAGTCCTCATGTGTGTTGTTATTTTTTTTTAACTGCTGAAAAAGAATTGCTATGTTTTGAAATTTCATAAGCAGAATCCACTGCCAATCAGAAGGCACAACATACTTGGGAAGAGTCCTCTTCAGCTTGCAGGGTGAAAGGCAAGCCATCTAGAAGTTAGTGATGCTCCTTGTCTTGCAGGGGAAGTTTGGAAATGGAAAAACACCAGCCGGGGAGCCTAGTGGTGGGCTGAGAATTCCTCCTTATTTGAATGCTCAGAGAGACGAATAGCAGCAAGAACAAAGATGAGAATCCAGTGCACAGAGAGTCATGGGAGCAGGCTTTGTTCCTGGAAGTGGGGGGCCAGGAGAAAACATGGGTCTAACAGGGGCTACAAAGGAAATATCAGGTAACTGATAAATAAGAGAACTCTGCAGAACATTGTAAAAGGCCAGAATGCCAGTACGGTATTCTAGGTAGAGTCCTACCCTGGGAATAGGGCTTTTCAGTCTGTGGTCCAGCGATCCAGGGTAGGATTGCAAAAAGTAATCCTCTTCCTTCCTGACACATCTCAGAAAGAACACAGAGGGACAATGGGTCTTGCTGCCACCACTTTGTCTCTTCAAGCAGGGGGTGTGGATCCCCAGCATCCACTGAGGTAATCCTGTCACATCCACCTCCCAGTATTGTCTCCCTGAGCTGAAGGCCTGCTCAGCAAGGACCATGTGAAGATGCCCGTCATCACCAGGGTGGGTGTCCACCGGCCAGCCTTCTCCAGCTCTTACACTCCTCAGATCCTCAGCCACAATCAGGCAAGGACTGGCTGATGCAGGATCTAACCTGATGTGCACTCTGAAGCGGTTGAGCATCTCTATCATGCCAGGGACGGGACACACTCTAAGCTCCGGGATGAGCACCTTGGCCCTTTGGGACAACACTGACTCGCTCCTTTCCAGCAACTGCTTGACATCCCGGAGCAGATCCACATTGGCTTGGCCCTCTGCTTCCTGGAGATCTAGCATGAGGTCCTGAAGGGTTCTCATTTGCTGGGAAAGTCTGTCCTTCTCACTTCTTTCTTCTTCCTCAATCCTAGCAAAAGGGCATTCCTTGAATAAGTGCAGGTTGTACATTTTGTAGTATTCTTCTGTAATCATCTTGTGCCAGTTCACAAGAGGTCTGGGACTAGCAAGAAGTTTCTTTGCTTCCTCAAAGTGCTTCTCCAAGCAACTTTGAAGGTGCTGCAGCTTCTTCCTGACATTGGGAGCAGCTTCTTCTACAGGACAGTGCCTGTGAGCCCCGTGCTCTGGGGTTTGGCAACATCTGACACAGAGCAATGTCTGGTCGTCTTCACAGAAGAACTCCAAGACTTGCTGGTGAGTGGCACAGAGCCTCTGTCCTTCAGCACTCTGCAACAGCTGGGAGCTGAGCTGTTTCCCCAGTTCAGTCAGCTCTAGCAGGCGCCCATTGATACATAAAGGTGATTCTCTGACCTGAGACACTTGCCTGCATTCAGGGCAAGAGAAAGCTGTAGCTGCTGAGCTTGGGAGACATGCTCGGCAAAAGCTGTGCCCACACCCGATGGTGACTGGCTCACAGAAGTACTTCCAACAGATGGGACACGTGATCTGGCTCTGCAATTGTTGCAGCATTTCCACAGCAGCAGCAGCCATTCTCCTCTCTCCACTTGCTTCTGTTCTGCAGCAGCTGAGATGAAGAGCCTTCACTTCTATTCAAAGCAGTGCTTCTGAGCAGAAGAAGGCTCTCCTTTTATAGCAGGTAGCCCACCCCTCTAGAGCCTCCCTGGCAAGGTGTGAATTCCCCTGTCCCAGAATTCTGAAGTTCTACTTGTTAACTCTTCCCAGTTGACAGAGCCCTGAGGACCTCAGAGTTCACACTTTTAGTTGACTCCTTTGTATGGATGGATTTCACCATCATGATGGTTCCCCTATCTTTTAGGAAGAAGACTCTGAAAACAGGGAGCTTCAGATCAATGAATTTTACAATCTGATTTGTGCAGGAGCCCCATGTAAACACCAGGATTCATAAGTACCTTCTCTCCTTTACCCTGCCATACCCAATCACTTCCAAGTCTCTCCAAGAATCCTCTGCATCTCTCCCTTCAGTCCAGTTATGGAGAATCACAGAATGTGAGATGAGAAATCCTCCGCCATGGTCATTTAGTGCAAGGAACCCATGCTCATGATTAGGGCCATCTCTGTGATCCAAGAAATGGCTCCCCATGGCTAAAATACACTGTCAAATCAATATAATGGAAGCCAAAATACAAACAAGGATCAAGAGGAAAAGAGTAGAACAGTTCTTTAATGTTCTTAATCAGTATATCCAAGTGCAAATTTTTGGAAAGAGTTGTCTACTTCATGAAGTTGTCTGTTTCTGGAAAGCATTTCTTCATAGGAATTCTTCCCTAGGGGACTGTCTTTGAGCATCATCCCAAAACTGTCCAGTTTGATCTAATTAACTCTGAAATATATCTAGGCAAATCAGCCATACAGTATCCTTAGGGCCTTATTTTTAGGACAGATTTGCAGACACATTTATACCGATAGATCTGGTTTTCCAGATGCCAAGAGACTTTATTGCTGAATAAATCTTCTAGAAATAAATCCTTGTAGAAATTTAAAAGGATCTTAAGAAAATCTAATCACGTTGACTGTTCTGCCACCTGAAAGATAAAATTACTAATGTAAACAAAGGTTGGATCTTCTAAGTATATTGATTTCTTAAGCAACAAGCTTAAGCCTCAATCTCCAAAACATGAGAAGATAGACTTTCATAAATTAAAAGCAATTAATCAAATAAAAATCAATTAATTAAGAAAAGAATTCAATATTAGGTGATCAGATTTCTAATGTAAGGACAGATTAGGGCCTGTCCAAGTTGTAAGGATGAGAGAAAGCAATGCAATTCCCTTAATTCATATGAAGAGGTGTCCTACTCCCAAATATCTATATTTAATCAAAGAACATGGAAAGAATAACTGATTCATCAATAAGTTTCAGGTTTCAGATAAGATATATGGGTTGTTTGAGGTATGCAATTGTGAGAAATCTCCCTTCATCAATCTTTGGATCTAACTAGGGTTCTGGGCAGCATAGTCTAGGTTCTTACTTAAAGGTCTCTAAACTGCAAGTAGGCATAGTCCTGTTTCCTGGTTTGACAATAGGATAAACAATATTATGGAAATTTAAACATTTCACAAGCCTTTTTGACAGTAAAAAAAAAAAATGATATCGTTCATTTTCAACCATTCTTCTATGGGCAGTAAGGGGTTCATGAAGAATATTCTTTATTTATTTGATTACACTTGGAAAGAGCTTTTAGCCATGCCCCTGATCTCTTTCTCAGGCATTTCCTTTTTTACTCTAATCAGCCCCCGTAAAATATCTGCAAATGAGTAAATGACTTCCTGACTTCTTAACCAACAGTTACTTTTCTAGTCTTTGGAATTCTTAGACTGCCTCATTTCTTCTGACCTTCCTCTTCCAGCATATAGATAAATTCTGGTAGTCAGTTAGGGGAGTGATATAATTAGCTAGTGATATAGCAATAAATACCTATAGACCTTGACCTCTCCAATTTCTCTCTCTCCCCTTCAATTAATCCCGAAGAGAAGAAAGAATTACCCTGAGCAGGGATGAAGGGACTTTTTTCAAAAAGAAGAGAGTTTTCTAAGGTTATATGGATGGTATATAGTAGGCATTGGGTGTACCTTAATGACTTATATTCTGACTGCAACTTTCTTTCCCCTGGGATTACTAAATCCTGAGGTGTGGCTTATGTTGTACATATTTTTGGAAGGAGGAACATGATGACTGAATCCTCACTTTTATATTCTATCTGGCACCTAAGAAATCTCTCTTGAGTATTGCTTTCATTTGGTTTTCATCCTTCATAACCGAATAAAAATTGGTTTTTAAAAGCCCTTTGGTGTGTCAAACATTGTGGTCAGATGCTCTATTGATTCCAACTCACAAGTAGCACAACATTTGTGTTCATGCAGGCTCTGCTTATTGCTCAGAATAAAACTTCAGCCTAATGAAGCTCCATGAGTGCTCTATCAGAAGCCTGATTAAATAATGCATAGAAAAAGACTACAAGACAGAGAAGTTGATGAATCTCCCTGAGTTTTATTGTTCCCCTTTCATTCTTTATTCACTTACCCGTTGGAGTTCGATCTCAACATTGCATCTGGACCTGGCACAAGGTTCTACTTTATGAAATATTAGACAAGTAGTCATTCTCTATCATTCTCAGAGCCCAGTAAACAGAAATACTGAAGACTACACTTTCAACAGGAAGGTTTTGTTGGTGTCCTAGAACTGGTATGAAAAAAAGCTTAGATTCATGGTCAAAGGGACTATCCCCATTTCAATACCCAAAGCTTGGCATGAGAAATCAAGTGAGATTTTTCCCGGGGAGTTTGTCAAAATTCAGGTAACACACCATGGCCAGCAAATGACAAAGAAAAAGTTTAGAAACTTAGGAATTATATTACAGCAATACATATTACATGTTTAAGACCGCCTTTGGCAAAGGTAAGGCAACCCTGATTGGTAGCTAGTGTGACTTTCAGATACAGATAATGAAGCCATACTGTCAATTTAGGGATGTTTATTACTTTATAGGCTTCCTTTGTAAGGTTCTCTTGGTTCAGTTTTCTTGGGGTCTCTGGCAGCAGCCTTTGTTTCAGTTCAGTAATCACCAGAAGAGTAGCCAAGAGTTAAAGTCCAAATCTTTTATTTCCTCTTTGCCTGATGCTGGGCAGCTTTCTGAAGAGCCTTTCAGTGTGGCCTTGCTTTTATTGGGGAAAGTGCAGGAGGCCAGGCCAGCCACCAGGAAATTGGAGTTTAACTTGAATTTGTCCCCTTGG
Source organism: Sminthopsis crassicaudata (assembly GCF_048593235.1). Lineage (NCBI taxonomy): Eukaryota > Metazoa > Chordata > Mammalia > Dasyuromorphia > Dasyuridae > Sminthopsis > Sminthopsis crassicaudata. Next base: position 560,909,879 of record NC_133619.1, read on the forward strand.
TTCTGAGAGCTTCTAGTGTGCTTGTCCTCAGTGGTTCTCAGTTCCTACTTATATGCTCTACACTGAGTATAAACCAATCGTTTTATCACTATCATTTTTCCTAGGAAGTATTTCATATTTTCTTCTATTTTTTTTTTTTTTTTGTTTCACTGATTCTTGAAGTCTTGAGTGATTCACTTCCATTTGTTCACTAAATACACTAAAAATTAGAGTATTCTTTTCTTCAGTTATTTTTTTACCTCCTTTTGCAATTGGACAATTATATTTTTTTGTTCATTGCATTCTTTTTTTCATTTTTTCTATTCCTTCTTGCAATGGTCTCATTTCATTTCACCATTTTTCTTCTAATTCTCTTTTAAGATCCTTTATGCTATCTTCAAAGAAAGTTTTGTGAAATGGCAATCAGCTTGTATCTCTCTTTAGGGCTTCTTCTGGACTTGCTTTGCCTTTAGGAACCTCAGGATTTGAGGGCTGTTTTTCTCTCTCCATAAAAGCTGTCTAGGTTTGAGTTCTTTTTTGTTTTTTATTCACTGTTTTAAAGGCTTGAGGTGCTTTCAATGCAAGGGAGGGACAGCTGCCCTGGGGCAGTTCTGCTGATTGATTTCCAGTAACGGAACTATTTGTTTTTTATAAAAGGCAAATCTGCCAAACCATCTGGTAGCAACCAGGACAGAGTGGCCTAAGGAGGCTCACACAAGATCCCCAGGTTCTTGGAAGCTACAACACTTTGACTCTCCACTCCAGCTTCTTGCCCTGGTCTCCCTATACTATGCTCTGGGCTTGGCAGACTCTCCCCCTGCCAGATTGAAACAGACCCGTTCTGAAATTCTTCCAACGTATCTTCTTCTTCTAGAAATGTGTTGTACTACAAATATTTGTGGATTCTTTGACTTCAAAACCAGTTTAGAGGCTTCATCTGGGGTAGGTTTGAGAGAAGGTTAGAGGAGGTTACAGAGAATTGTGTCTGCTCTCCTCCATCTTAGCTCCACCCCCTACCATATCCTTTCCACAAAACTGGAATCCTTCCTTCTTTTTTTACAAGGCACTCTCAATCATTAAAGCCTCCTTGTTCCTCATTTCTAGAGAAATGTCTCTCCACTTTCAAGAAAGAACGTGAAGATTTAAAAAAAAAAAAATCATGCTTGTGGCAAAGTAGAGCTCCTCCTCTCTGTCCCATCATATTCCCAGATGTTAATAGCAGCCCTCACAACACTTGGATAATTTAAACAACTTAAACAACATATAGAGAGATCATCTAATACCTGACCAAATGGAGCAATAAGTGGAATGGAAAAAAAGCACTAGCCATCCCAATGCTGTAGCCTTCATTGGAGTCCTCATTTTTAAAATCAATAGAATTCAATTCAGTTAACACTTTTAGACACCTATCATTTCACCGGCATCATGGAAGATATTAGAAGACAAAAGATAAACAAATCAGACCCTGTCCTCTAGGTGCACCATTTGTGAAAGAAAGGTAGGATTAGGGAAAGGAAATTAAATTTGCAAATAAGTTGTTGACACTTTAATGTCTTGTTCTACTAATTTAAAATGATAAATGAAAAAATTCAATTAATGTTCTTTGTATGTTGAACTGTTTATAAAAAAGGTATTCTGTTGTTAAAAAAAGAAGCAAATCAGTTTTTCTGTTACACTTTTTTAGACAGTTTCAATCCTCAGATTGCTTGTGGAAGATTAATTGACAACTGTGGAAAGGATGGAATAAGGAGGAAGAAGACACTTAACTGAGAGAAAAATGCAATAGAGAAGAAGTAATAAGTATGCCACTGTCGATGCAACAGAGAAGGAATACCCCTTCTTGGATCCTGGAGATGGCCCTCATCATGGCTGTGGGCTCCTTGACCTAAATGGCCATGCAGATCCATTTTTAATCTTAAATTCTGTGACTTTCCAAAAGTAGATTGAAGGGAGAAATGCACAGGACTTTTGGAGCTTCTTAGAACTGATTGGGTAAGGCTGGGTAAGGGAAAGAAAGCTCTTCCTAACAGACAGCCACAAAGCTGCAGGATGGTGAAATCCAAACATTCAAAGGAGCCAACTAAAAGTGTGAACTCTGAGGTCCTCAGGACTCTGTCAACTGGGAAGAGTTCTCAGGTAGAACTTCAGAATTCTGGGACAGGGGAATTCACACCTTGCCAGGGAGGCTCTAGAGGGGTGGGGCTACCTGCTATAAAAGGAGAGCCTTCTTCTGCTCAGAAGCACTACTTTGAATAGAAGTGAAGGCTCTTCATCTCAGCTGCTGCAGAACAGAAGCAAGTGGAGAGAGGAGAATGGCTGCTGCTGCTGCTATGGAAATGTTTCAGCAATTGCAGAGCCAGATCACGTGTCCCATCTGTGGGAACTACTTCTGTGAGCCAGTCACCATCGGGTGTGGGCACAGCTTTTGCCGAGCATGTCTCCCAAGCACAGCAGTTACAGCTTTCTCTTGCCCTGAATGCAGGCAAGTGTCTCAGGTCAGAGGCTTCCCATTAGTCAATGGAGGCCTAGAAGAGCTGACTAAACTGGGCACACAGCTCAGGTCCCAGCTGTTACAGAGTACTGGAGGACAGAGGCGCTGTGCCATTCACAAAGAAGTCTTGGAGTACTTTTGTGAAGACGACCAGACCGTGCTCTGTCTAAGATGTTGTCAAGCCCCAGAGCATGGGGCTCACAGGCACTGTCCTGTAGAAGAAGCTGTGTCCAATTCCAGGAAGAAGATGCAGCACCTGCAAAGTTGCTTACAGAAGTACTTTAAGGAAACTAAGAAACTTCTTGTTAAGGAAAAGAAACCTGTTATTGACTGGGAGAAGATGATCAGCAGAGAATACCGGGAACGGGATTCCCTCATGCGGGATGAGTTATATCATTATCTGGAAAGGATGGATCAAGAAAAAAAGAACAAGAAGGAGAGACTATCCCAGGAAAGCAGCACCCTTCAGGACCTCATGCTAGATCTACAGGAAGCAGACTCCCAACCCAATCTGGATCTGCTCCGGGATGTCAAGGAGTTGCTGGAAAGGAGCAAGTCAGCATTGTCCCAAAGGGCCAAGGCTCTCATCCCAGAGGTGAGAGTGTGTCCTATCTTTGGCATGATAGAGACCCTCAACCAATTCAGAGTGGACATCAGGTTGGATCCTGCATCAGCCAGTCCCTGCCTGATTGTGGCTGAGGATCTGAAGAGTGTAAGAGCTGGAGAAGGCTGGCAGGTAGACAGCCCACATGGTGATGACTCTGACCTTCCCATGGTCCTTGCTGAGCAGGCCTTCTCCTCAGGCATACAGTACTGGGAGGTGGATGTGACACAGCTGCCTCAGTGGACACTGGGGATTCACACAACCTATTTGAGGATAAAAAGTCCCGGGAGAATAACTAAATATGCCTCTGTCTTTTTCCTGAGATGTGTCAAGAAGGAAGATGGACACTATTTGCAATCTTATCCTGGATCACTGAACCACAAACTAAAAGATCCTATTCCCAGGATTGGAGTATACTTGGAATACAAATTTGGCACTCTAGCCTTTTACAATGTTCTGCAGAGTTCTCTTATTTATCAGTTACCTGATATTTCATTTGCAGCCCCTGTTAGACCCATGTTTTCTCCTGGCCCCCCACTTCCAGGAACAAAGCCTGCACCCATGACTTTCTGTGCACTGGATTCTCATCTTTGTTCTTGCTGCTATTCGTCTCTCTGAGCATTCCAACAAGGAGGAATTCTCAGCCCACCACTAGGCTCCCCGGCTGGTGTTTTTCCATTTCCAAACTTCCCCTGCAAGACAAGGAGCATCACCAACTTCTAGATGCCTTGCCTTTCACCCTGCAAGCTGAAGAGGATTCTTCCCAAGTATGTTGTGCCTTCTGATCGTCAGTGGATTCTGCTTATAAAATTTCAAAACATAGCAATTTTTTTCAGCAGTTAAAAAAATATATAACAACACACATAAGGACTGTGGCTTCCATAATCTTCCTAGAATTTGTCAAAGTTCTTCGAAAGCCATAGATTTCAAGCCATTCCACTCCTATGTCACTTGAATTACTGTTAACTTATCTTTTACTCCATTCAATAAAGATGTGAAATGAATTCTAGCTTTTGGTGTGCTTCTTTGTATCTTTTTTGTTGTGCATTTCTTTCCTTTGTGTCAAGCTCTTTGTTTCCTCATTTGGGGTTTTCTTGGCAAAGTTATTTATTACAATTAATTTAACTTTCCAGAATCCAGCCATTCTGGAGAGCAATTTGGAACTATGCCCAAAAAGTTATCAAACTGTGCATACCCTTTGACCCAGCATTGCTGTTACTGGGCTCATAAGCTAAAGAAATACTAAAGTGCAGAAAGGGACCTGTATGTGCCAAAGTGTTTGTGGCAGCTCTTTTTGTTGTCGCTAGAAACTGGAAGATGAATGGATGTCCATCAATTGGAGAATGGTTGGGTAAATTATGGTATATGAAGCTTATGGAATATTATTGCTCTGTAAGAAATGGACAGCAGGAGGAATACAGGGAGGCTTGGAGAGAATTACAATAAGAAACTTTTTTTTTTTTTTTAAATAATAAAAATGTTCACTTAGGCATGCTTCCTCTCGATTCTACCCCTTCCAACACAAGGTGAAAATTTGGCTAGTCCAGTATAAGATGTGAATTCCATTCAATATAAGAATTCCCAGGACCACCTGTCTGCCATAACTTTGTTCTGATACTTCTGACAGTCACTATCTGGTGACTGCATTAGCAGTGAGTACCATGGAATTCTTACTTCTGGGAAAGTGACTGCCACAGCTGAGTTTGTTCTTGGTTTTGAACTTTTCATCATAGGACAAACACAGAATGACAGAGTGGAAAGGTCCCCTCTATAGATATTAATTAGTCCATCCTAACTGGGAGTGACCCCTGTTGCAGAATCAATACATCTTAACATTTCTTGATTATTTGAACGAATTATTAGAATTACGTGAACCACATTGAGTTTATTCTGTGACTCAGTTCTGGATGTGGCTCAGTTCCTTTTCTGTTTAATGAGAGACCTAATTCCATTTTCTGTCTACTAAGAAAAAAATGGTTCAGTTTTTGGGGATTGTGAGAAAGCTTAGTTGCATTGTTTGAACCTAGTCCCCTGAGGTTAGGAAGTTGGACCACCTCTACTAAACCAAGGAATTGTCACTTTCCCCTCTCTCCCTCCCAACTTTGGAAGTCCCTTATCTCTATCCTGTTTTATGTCTTCTTCCTTGTTTACTTTTATTCAAAAAGCAGTGGCTCCCTTGTAATGGGGCCAAGTGCCCAGCTGAGGAGGCCTGCTACTGATGTGTTCTGCAATTAACATGTATTAAGTGATAAATCTATACTGCAATCTTTGTTTCTTGGATTGCTTCAGATTTTATCCATCACATTCTTTTCAAAAGAACCAAAAGAATTGAAGTTAGGAGAATATGCTGAATGAGTCCACTACTGATTGGAGGTATCTAATTTCAACATGTCCTCAGCTGGGGATGGTAATCATTCTGCCATTTCTAGTTAATTATCTGTCACTCATAAAGGAGCAATGCCAAACCTCTCTTCTCTCCTCCTGCCTCTACTGACTGAGAACAAAATCCACAACTAACAGAGTTTACAAAGAAGTTTATTAAGTCATCCCATGGAGGGGAGGGTCAAAAAGTTGCTTTGGCCTTTGCCACTGAATATCTGTAACTTACATATGATATAGGATTCAAACAAAGGAAGAAAGAAACAGAAGTTGCTTGGCCAGCTTGGAAATATTTGCAGATAAGACACATGAATGGTTTGGGATTTATAACCAGGGAAACCTCCCAATGTTTCTTGCATCAATCTTCTTACCTGTTGGCCATGTGGATAGGCAATCCAGGTTATGATTTAAACATTAAGTTAATCAGGTCTCTGAGCAACATGTTTTGTAGGTTACCTAGTGGCAGGTTCCACCTGAGCTCTGAAGTTTTCTCAAACTTCCCACAGAACCCCTTATTTGATTTACCCACAAAGAACTTTTCTTATATGTCTTCAAAAGTTTTAGACCATTTTCTGAGAGGTGCTTGTTCTCTGCTTTTCCTCACCTCACACCCTCTGAAAGTACCCTTCACTTTCCCAGTGCACACATTATTTCACCATTTGCTCAAGTCTTTTGAGGTTGGTAGTGCTCCTACAGAGAAGGCCAGGGTTCCCAACCACTCAGTGTCAAGTAGAGTGCATGAGCAGAAGATGGCCAATGTGGAATATCAAGCATGACTGGGACCAATTTAAAGACCTATAAAAGGAGTGAAAATATCTCATTAATTTCAGTATGACTGGAATGAATATCCATGGATGAGTCCAAGAGAAAATGATCTGTCCTTCCATTTTTTGGACAAAAATTGGATTAATGGCATGAAATACTGAATGAATTTGATATTTATGACAATTAAGTTTAGAAAGTGACATTTTTCCTCCTTCTGTCTTTTCTTTTTCTGATCAGAATTGCTTGCCTAATGACGGAAAATACAAAATATTCTGAGCTGAAGAAAATGAAAAAATAAAGTCTAGCCTTTCCCTTCTAGTTTCTTGAAAATGGACCCAAGTGAGAAGTTCAGAAAAAGAAATAAGATTAATTTTTTTTTAATGATTCTCTCTGGGTACTTCCTCTGAATTCATCCCCTTCCAAAACATATTTAAATTCATGTGATGTGCCATAACATGTACATTCAATGCATTATTAGATTCCCCAGTAACACCTGTACTGCCATAAGCTTTGTTTTGATACTTCCTAAAATTCACTTGTGATAGCATTAATGGTGAATATAATGGGGTTCACATCTCATCCCATAAATATGTTTGTGCTTAATATTAGCCATTTCTAGGAGGAGGGCAGAAAGAGAAGAAAATAATTTTTAAAAGAAAATTTCTTTTTTTTTCCCCTGAGGCAATTGGGGTTAAGTCATTTGCCCCAGGTTACACAGCTAGGAAGTGTTAAGTGTCTGAGGTCAAATTTGACCTCAGGTCTTTCTAACTTCAAGGCCAGTGCTCTATGCACTGTGCTACCTAGCTCCCCCCAAAAAGAAAATTTCAAGATACCTGTATTTTGTTATGTTATTTAAAAAACTCCCCCTCCTTACATTCAGAATAAAATAAATAAAATAAAAATACCAGTGTTCAAGTTTAGCAAATTACTAAATAAACTAGAACCACATTCTCACCAAGTGGATTTGAAATTCACATTGAATATCCACATCCCTGAAGACACCTATAGTTGGGACATCTCCTTAATCAACTCAGTTAAACATCATAACCCCCTAATAGAAAACCCAAAAAGGCTAGTGTCCTAGGAAGTTTATCAGCACTGTTAGATTAAGTCATGCTGTAGCATTCCATTGTCACTGAAATATTTACCTGCTAGTTTCTTACAAATGGACCCAATTCTGAAATTCAGAAAAGGAAATAAGTTTCCTAAACTAGAAACCTGTTTTTAAATGATTCATTCAAAATATGTCATTTATTTAAATTTAACCCCTTCCAACACAAGGTGGAAATTCACCTGAACCACATAAGATATAAATTCAATTCATTATTAGATTTCACAGGACCACCTCTTCTGCCATAAGTTTTGTTCTGGAACTTGCTGAACTTCACCTGGGATAGCATTAGCAGTGAGTATGATGGTGTTCACACCTCTGGGAAAGCAGCTAGCCTGCCTTAGTATGTTCTTGGCTTTGGACTTTCAGCAGGTGACAAATACAGAATGATAAAATTGGAAGATCCTCCCTATAGATATCAACTAGGGCAAATAGTACCTAACTGGAAATTATCTCTATTTCAGTGTCAATAAGTCTTACTTTTTTTTACTTTTCAAAAGAATTATTGGAATTCAATACACCACACTGAATTTATGTTGTGACTCAGTTCTGGAGGTAGCTCAGTTCCCTTTCTATTTAATTAGGGATCCACTTCAATTTCTAACTACTCAGAACACTGTTCAATGGTGAGAATTGGGAGAAAACTTCATTGCATTGCCAAGTGATTTAGAAGTTGGGCCACCTCTACCTAATCAAGGAATTTCCCCTTTTCGCTCTTCCCCTCCATATCCTGTTTTATATCTTCCTACTTGGTTTTTTTTAATTCAGAAAATGTTTCCCCTGTAAGGGGTCAAGTGCCAGGCTGAGGAGGACTGGTCCAGATTTGCTCTGCAGTTGTCATGTATTTATTACATAATAAATGTATATGGCAACCTTTGTTTCCTTGGTTATTTCAGATTTTATCCATCAATTCTTTTAAAAGAATCAAAAGAATTTAAGTTAGGAGAGCATGCTGAATGAATCCACTACTGATTGTTGTTATTTACTTTCAATTATGTCCTCAGCTGGGGATGGTAATCATTCTACCACTTCTACTTAATTGTCTATCACTCAAAAGTTAGCAATTCCAAACCCATCCTTTCTCCTCCTGCCTCTGTTGATTGAGAACAAAATCTAGAGCTAAAATAATTTAAAAAGAAGTTTAAGCCTTCCAGCAGAAGGGAGACTTAAAAAAGTTGGATGGCTGTTGCCACCGATTTTCTTTAAATTATACATAATATAGGATTCAAACAAGGAAGAAAAAAAGAGAAGCTGCCTGGCCAGCTAGGAGGCATTTTCAAATAAGCCACATGAATCCTTGAGATGTGTACCTAAGGGAAACTCCTAACATTTCTTGCAAATCTTCATATCTGGATGGGTACCTGGTCAGGGTAATCTAATTTCTGATTTAAATATTTAAAAAATCTTGTTTCTAAGCAACACATATGTTTTCTAGGCTACATGGTGGCAGGTTCAACCAGTGCTCTGACATTTTCTCACAATTCCCACAGAACCCAGTAGTTGATTCACCCACAAAGAACTTCCTTCATCTTATATTTCTTTACAAGTTTTAGACTATTTTCTGAGAGATGATGCTTCTCTGCTTTTTCTCACCTTACACCATTTGAAATTTCCCTTCACTTTCCCAGTGGGTACACTGTTACACCATTTAATCAAGTCTTAGGGTTGGTAGTATTATTACAGGGAAGGCGGCCCAAGGTTCCCACTCACACAGTGTCAAGTAGGGGATATGAGCAGAAGATGGGCAGTGTGGAATATGGAGCTTGACTGGGACCAATTTGAGGTCCTAGAAAAGGAGGGAAAATATTTCATTAATCTCAGAATAAGTAGAATGAATTGGTTAATGAGTGAACACTGAGATTAATTGTGTGCCTAAGGGAAATGGAAAATACCAGGATGACAAATTAGAAAAGGTTTTTTGTTTTTTGTTTTTTTTTTGGAGGGAACAAACTATCTTATATTTTACAATTGCTGCATCCCAGTACTCCACACAGAGTATAATGGTGGGGAAATGTGTGGAGAAAACATAAGCATGTCTTGCTTAAGGAAAAATACCTCTCCATCTTCTTGTTGTACTACATGCTGGGAATTTTCTCAGTTAAGAGGTCATCAATTTGACATTGCTATGTACCCTGAAGGGGAAGGCATATGTGAGATACACAGGGAAGACCAGAAGCTGTTCTGTGATAGGAATAAGACCCTACTCCTTCAGGAATGGCACTGATTGTCCATGCACAATTTCGCTGTTTCTGCATTAGCTTATCACTTAGATCTGAATACTGTTATGTCAGAATGGGTTCATGGTCTTTTGTAATGTGCTGTTGTCTCCAGAAGCTGCTGTTTGCTCTCTGGGAGGAGATCTGCTGTGTCAACTCAAATCTCTCAGACAGATTCTTCTTCCTCTAGAGAACTGTTGTCTCTAGACAGTTGCTGTTAACTCTGGTCCAGAGTGGGACTTCCCTCTTTTATCCTCCCAGAGAATGGGTGTAGGATAATGTAAGGGCTTCTGGGAAAAATTACTTCAACCAATGAACTTGCTCCTCCTAAGCATGCAAGCTCTTCCCCAGAAATTCACAAGTAAAACTCCCAGTCCTGGCTGGAACTAGAGAATTGTCAAGTACTGACTTAGCACTTAGTAAGAACCTAACAGTCTTTCCTTTGGTGACTTTTCCTAACAAATCAATGAAATAGTACCAGCTTATCAGGGTTATTGAGTTTCTTAGTTTCAAGTAGGTCACAGAACTCAGGCTGAGGAAAGAAATTTCCTGTTTATTCCTCTTTCTTTACAAAAGAAGATGTAGAAAAAGATGGAAATCTTTCACAGAAAGGTCAAAATAGTTCAGAAAATTGTATTAAAAGAGAAGGAGCAACCTCTGGTCTGGGCTGTGGTATGGAATGTAAGTATCCAGCTACCTCCCTCAATAATATATTGAATATCCCCAATCACAGATGATTTTCATTAAAAGCCTCCCAGACTTAATTGACTTGTTTGGAAAGTGAAGAAATGGAGGTTCATAAGTAGTATCTCACTTATCACATGCCACTAAGGAATTCAATTTTTTTCAGCACTTAAGTGTATATCCACTTTATTATTATTATTATTATTATTATTAATAATCATTTAATGGTATTTTCTTTTTCCATATACATATAATTTCCAACATTAATTTTTGCAAGATTTTGTGTTCCAGATTTTTCTCCTTCTCCTTTCCCTTTTCCTCTCCCCAAAACAGCAAGCAATTCAATATAGGGTAAATTGCAATACAGGTGCAATTTCTCTAAACATGTTTCCATATTCATCATGCTGAGCAAAAAAAAAAAAAAAGCAATTCCTTAATCTTCTCTTTCTCTATTTTCTTCAAATAACCCTCTAAAGATATGAAATTTCCCCTTGTTACTCCTTTAGCTGCATCCCACAGATTTTGGTATGATGTCTCATCATTGTCATTATCTTGGGTGAAATTATTAATTGTTTCTATAATTTGCTCTTTCACCCAGTCATTCTTTAAGATGAGATTATTCAGTTTCCAATTACTTTTTGGTCTATTTATCCCTAACTTTTTACTGAATGTAGCTTTTATTGCATTGTGGTCTGAGAAGAAGGCATTTATTATTTCTGCCTTCCTACATTTAATTTTGAGATCTTTATGTCCTAATATATGGTCAATTTTTGTATAGGATCCATGAACTGCTGAGAAGAAAGTATATTCCTTTCTATTGCCATTCAGTTTTCTCCAAAGGTCTATCATACCTAGTTTTTCTAATGTTCTATTTACTTTTTTAATTTCTTTCTTGTTTGTTTTGTGGTTTGATTTGTCTAAATCTGAGAGTTCAAGGTTGAGATCTCCCACTATTATAGTTTTACTGTCTATTTCTTCTTGCAACTCTCTTAACTTTTCCTTTAGAAAGTTAGATGCTATACCACTTAGTGCATATATGTTTAGTATCGATATGGCTTCATTATTTATGCTACCTTTCAGTAGGATATAGTTTCCTTCCTTATCTCTTTTAATTAGATCAACTTCTGCTTTTGCTTGATCTGAAATAAGGATAGCTACCCCTGCTTTTTTGGGTTTACCTGAAGCATAATACATTCTGCTCCAACCTTTTACCTTTACTCTATATGTATCTCCCTGCTTTAAGTGTGTTTCATGTAAACAACATATTGTAGGGTTCTGATTTTTGATCTAGTCTGCTATCCGTCTCCATTTGATGGGAGCATTCATCCCATTCACATTTACAGTTAAAATTACTAATTCTGTATTTCTTGCCATCATATTATCCCCAGATTATGCTTTTTCCCTTGACCCCCCTGAACCCCTTCCCCAATATTCAATTTATAGACCCCCCTTGTGACGCGCAGCCCTCCCTTTTTTTTTTTTTAGTATCCCTCCACGTCCCTTCCCTTATTCTCCTTTTCCTTTTCCATTTTCCTCTCCCCCCTTTTAATGAGGTGAGAGAAAATTCTTTGAAAAAGAAAATATGACAATTATTTACTCTTTGAGCCTCTTCTGATGAGAGTAAGATTTACACAATGATTCTCCCCCTCTCTAAATTCCCTCAGATATGGTGTATTTTCTATGCCTCTTCTTGGGATGTAGTTTCCCTCTTTTTATCACTCCCTCCCCTTTTTCTGATACTACCCCCTTCCTTTTACTGCCCCCCTCCTTTTTTTTTCTTTTATATCAGTAAAATCAAATTATCCATGTGTACTTTCTATATACCCACAACAGAGATATAGTTCTCAAGGGTTCTGTGTACCTTTTTCTGTTTCTCTTCAGTCTTGTGGATGTAGATCAAATTTTTTGTTTAAGTCTGGTTTTTTTCTTATAAACATGTGGAATTCCTCTATTTCACTGAATGACCATCTTCTTCCATGGAAAAAGATGCTAAACTTAGCTGGGTAGTTTATTTTTGGTTGCAATCCTTGATCTTTTGCCTTTTGGAATATCAGGTTCCAGGCCCTTCTATCTTTTAATGTGGAGGCAGCCAGATCTTGTGGGACCCTTATTGTGGCACTTTGGTATTTAAATTGTTTTTTTCTAGCTGCTTGCAGGATTTTCTCCTTTGTGTGATAATTCTGCAGCTTAGCCACAATATTCCATGGTGTTCTTTTTTTTGGGTCTATTTCAAAAGGCGTTCGAGGAATTCTTTCAACATCTACTTTCCCCTCTGTTTCTATTATCTCTGGACAGTTGTCTTTGATAATTTCCTGTAAAATAGAATCTAGGCTCTTTTTTTGGTCATAGTTTTCGGGAAGTCCAATGATCCGCAGATCATCTCTCCTAGATCTATTTTCCAGGTCTATAGATTTTCCCAGTAAGTATTTGATGTTGTTCTCCAGCTTCTCATTTTTTTTGTTTTGTTTGAATGATTCTTGGGTTCTCAATGAATCATTCATTTCTATTTGTTCCATCCTGACTTTTAAGGAGTTATTTTCTTCATTCACAGTTTTTAGTTCTTTTTGTAAATGCCCAATTTCATTTTTAAATGAGTTATTTTGCTCTATTGAATTTTTTTCCATTTCCCTAATTTTTTTTTTTTGAGAATTATTTTCTTTTTCCAATTCAGAAATCCTATTTTCTTGGGACTTTTTTATCTTCTCCAATTCAGAAATCCTATTTTCTTGAGACTTTTTTATCTTCTCCAATTCAGAAATCCTACTTTCATGTAATTTTTTTACCTTTTCTAATTCACTAATTTTGTTTCCCTGCATCTCCTGTGACTTCTTTATTTTTTCCAACTCCAATTTCAGAACGTTGTTATTCTCTATCATAGCTTCTCTTTCCTTTCCCCATTTTTCTTCAAACTCTCTTAACTTTTTAATAGTCTCTTCAATGAGAGAGTTATGTGATGGGGGGCAGGAATCGTTTCCCTTTAGGTTGTTATCTGCTGACTCTCTGCTGTTAACTTCCTCAGGGTTGGATACCCGCTCTTTCTCTGTGTAGAAGCAATCTATGGTTTTTTTGGGCTTCTTGCTCATACTTAAAAAATCTTTTGGGGTCTGTCCCTGGGGTAGGAAGTTATTTATTTATTTCTTTACCAGATTCCTCCCAGACCAGATGGATGCAGCGGGCCCCGCGCCTGAGCTAAGAGAGAGCTCTGGGAGAGAGTTCCCCACCCCCTCCCTGGAAATGCCTCAGAGGTGATCAGCACTGCTGTGCCCTGAGGGCGCTGTGTTTTAGCCGCTTCCCTGAGATTCGAGACTGAACAGTAAAGGCGACTCAAAGTCTAGCCTATACGTCCCGGTGGGACTTGGATGTCTGTAGCAGATGACGTGAAAAGCCCCTGCGCTCAAACTGGAAGTGTCTGCCAGAAACCGTGGTCCCTAGTTCAAAGGTTCCACTTCTCTGGGACTTCCGTTCCACAGCCTTCAGCCAGCCGAGCCAGGCACTATGAGTTACCGCCCCGCCCACTCTTCAATCTCTTAACTACCCCGAGGTAAAAGCCTGGATTGCCTATGTCGGCCACACCCACCAGTGCCCAGATCTGCTGAGTCACTCCTGGGATCCGGGAAGATCCAATCTGGTTTTAAATTTTAAAGTTGCTTAGATTTCTCTTCTGAACTGCTGTTTTATAAGCAGAGAAGAGCTAACAGCCTGTGCCAGATTCTTTTATCTCAGTGGCTTCTCTGATCCCAGAGCCCTCCCCAGCACGACCGGCACAGTGTGCCACTACCCCACCGTCTGCGCTGGCCTCTCTTCTTCCTCCCCTGGGAGCTGACCTTTCCTGCTGAAACTCCAGATTCTCTTCAGCTGGTAAGTCGTGCTTCCAGTCCTTGTGGATACTATCAGTCCAACGCTATTTCTGAGGCTGATTAAATCTAGTTGGTTGTGAGGAAAGAAAGGAGCTTACACAGTGGCGTGTATCTTCTCCGCCATCTTGGCTATGCCCCCCTCCATTCTTTACCACTACAAAAACAGGTAATATGAATATTCCTTGTGCATATAGGTCTTCTCTGTCCCATCTGCTTTTCTTTTCTTTTTTTTTTTATATAATATTATCCCTTGTATTCATTTTTCCAAATCATCCCCGCCCTCCCTCCACTCCCTCCCCCCGATGGCAGGTAATCCCATACATTTTACAAGTGTTACAATATAACCTAGATACAACATATGTGTGTAAATACCATTTTCTTGTTGCACATTAATTATTAGCTTCCGAAGGTATAAGTAACCTGGGTAGATAGACAGTAGTGCTAACAATTTACATTCACTTCCCAGTGTTCCTTCTCTGGGTATAGTTATTTCTGTCCATCATTGATCAACTGGAAGTAAGTTGGATCTTCTTTATGTTGAAGATTTCCACTACCATCAGAATACATCCTCATACAGTATTGTTGTTGAAGTGTATAGTGATCTTCTGGTTCTGCTCATTTCACTCAGCAACAGTTGATTTAAGTCTCTCCAAGCCTTTCTGTATTCCTCCTGCTGGTCATTTCTTACAGAGCAATAATATTCCATAACCTTCATATACCATAATTTACCCAACCATTTTCCAATTGATGGGCATCCATTCAACTTCCAGTTTCTAGCTACAACAAAATGAGCTGCCACAAACTTCCATCTGTTTTTCTGTGCCACTGGCACACAGAACCAGATGTGTCTTAGAAGACACTCAGGACAGAGGATATCCACCAGCATCCTGGAATGATACCCTTCTCAGAATTTAATGCCCGTCAGCATTTTATTTTTCTGAGAATCCAGATGCTAGTACAGACAGAACAGATAAACAGATCAGATGTCCTAAAACAGACATTCAGAGTTACTCTCTGGTGAACAAAAGGAAGGGGTCCACTGTTGGGCATGGCTACAACTGAAAACTTCTCTCTTCCCTGGAGACTCTGGTAATAAATGCAGAGGGCCAGCCTCTCCAGGCTAAGAACTCAGATCTCCATCTACCCAAGACTCAAGGTGGAGACCAAATGTCTCTAATCTCTATTCCCATTCTCAGTTTCTAAAATCTTAGTGGGAGCTCCAAATGTAATGCCAGAGAAACTGAGGCAAAATAGAGATTAGAGAGTGTTTAATAATTTATTTGAAAGGGAGAGATTTACTGGGACAAAATGGATCCACAGTTTGGTCCCAGGACTGAATGAGACTATGGTCTCCAAGAATCCAGCATCCTGCTAGCATTGAGCATCCAATTCCAGTTCTCAATGGCATATTTATACACAGTAGCTAAACAAAGGCAAGGGGTGGAGTCCAAACTCTGGTAAGCAGGAATCTCCAGACAGAAACCATCAATTTGGTTCTGACAGGTTGGGAGGTAGGACCATAAATTCTAACAAAGTGGGAGTTAAGAAAGTGTCTGGATTCCCTTTTTTTTGAGTTTACACACTGACATTTTAAACCCTTAGAGCAAATAGTCCTGAGTTATATCAGTCTTCATAAACAAGAGGGGAGTTTGCAACTAAGGGGATTGAGGCATAACAATTAGGGAAACTGAGTCAGGACAATAAAAGGGAACTGTGGCAAAACACCTTCATATAGGATTTCTTTGGGATACAAGCCTAATAGTGTTATTGCTGCATCAAAAGATTTGCATTGTTTTGTAGTACTTTAGGTACAGGTCCAAATTGATTTCTTTAAAGATTGGATCAGTTTACAACTCTCCTGACAATAGTGTCCCAATTTTCTCACATCTTCTCCTTCATTTGCCATTTTTCTTTTCTGTTATGTTAACCAATCTGACAGGGGTGAGGAAGCAATCAAAGTTGTTGCATTTCTCTAATCAAGAATGATTGCTTGCAGTTTTTCATTTCTCTATAGATAGCTTTGATTTCTTCATCTGAGAGCTGCTTGTTCACATCCTTTGATCATTCATCAGTTGGAAATAGCTTATAGTTTTATAAACTTGAGTCAGTTTTCCAGTTATTTAAGAAACTAGGCCCTTAATAGAGATATTTGTTATACAGATTATTTTATAAAGTTCTTGCTAGGAAAAGGGTTTCTACAAAAATTAAATTACCCCCCCCCCAAGGCCAATAGTAAAAGATTCACAATCAGGTTTGAATTCACATGCTTTCATGAAGTTTATGAATGCTTGTGAAGCAGAAAAGTAATAAAATGGGAGAAATGAAAAAAATCCTGGATTTGGGAATATTAGAGGTGACATGAGTTAAGAAATCCAGTATAAGATAATGAAGGAATCAAGTCTCTCCAATAAACTAAAAGAGGTTGCAAAATGGTAAGTATTATGATATAGTAGCTGGAAAACATTACATTAGATGAATGGATTAGTTAAATGACAATTTTGGGGACAAGAAGGAGTAAAGAGAAAGTTTGGAATAAGTTGTTTGATGGTCTTAAGAACTCTAATTCAAACTGGAAAAGCCCTTAGATGTCAACCATATATAGTAAAACTCTGATCTTAAAGGATAAAACTGAAATCAGAGACTAAGTAACTTCCCCCAGTTCATACAACTGGTAAGAGGAATCCTGGGGTTATGATTCCTACTTATCCCAATGCTCTTTGTATCACACCACATTGAGCAGGCAGAAAAGGGGATATTTGAGGGCTGCCCTTGGTATATCACCTAATGTCTTTCTTTCAGGCCTATACAAACAGAGGAATGTTGCAGAAGCAACTTAAGCAAATATGACAATATCTAACAAGGAAGAAGACAGCGAAGGGGAAAATGTCATTCTGGAAAAGGAAAACAAGAAGTTCCGTGAACTCATTCAAAGACTAAAGGAAATAGAGGCTACACAGGAACAACAAATCATGGTGGAAAAGAAGTGGGAGGCCATGATATCTAGCCAAAGCAGATTTCTAACAGCCATAATTACTGAGCTGAAGGAAAAGATGGAGAAACCAGATGTAGAAATACTACAGATGAAACTATGGCAAACTCATCAGGGAAAGTTGTTTGGGGGACAAGGAATCTAGGACATCTTCTTTCCCTGACTTTCCTGTGTCACAAAAGATTTCTTTGGGGATCTCCCCTTATCTCTTGCTGTATTCTTATATTTCCTGTGGGGGAAAAAAGTGGGTTCATGCCTGAGAGTTATGGTATCTAACTAGAGATATTTTGGTTTGAGAGCAGCCTGGAGGGCTCTGTGTACTGATGCTAAGTCCAAGTGATCCAAGGATCTAAAGCCTAGGAATGCTCCTCTAATTTGGATCTATCATACGTGTAATAGCAGCGGCTGGAATAAGAGACAGGGTGACATTCATGGTTTCCATGCAGCTGTAGAGATGGCTCCAGAAGATCTCCATTCATTCCCAGGAGGCTTTTAAAAACAATTATCAGTACTTTCCATTTTTTCTGTGTGATAGAGAATGAGTCTTATCACAAAATGACCTTTTCTTGACTACATTTCTTCTGGTACAACACAGGAACTGCTCAAGAATCTCCTGGCATGAGAAGAAAATTTGTATCCAGAATGTAGCTTTTCCAAAATGGCCTTCAGTGAAATCAAGAAAATAATAAAAGAGCAGTGAAAGTCCCTGTTCAGGACTGGGAGGCTATGAAGCTTTAGAGATTGGTATCATGGAAAGGTTTTAGGAGAAATGATTCATAAATAATACTGACCTTTTTTCTTTCTGGGATGTTGCAGAGACATTGGAAAGGTATGTTTCTTTTTAGAGCGATTACAGATAGTATGCAGAGCTTAGTTTGGGGCAGGGTGAAAAGGGCTTGGGGATAAGGGATTGTCCCTCAAAAGAGAAACAGGTAATAGGGCCTTTAGGAGAGTTTATTGCACAGGTTGTTCAATTTCAGTGATTTCTCTTTTTTGTAAGACTTATATTAAACTGAATTTGCAACCTTATGTACCGACTATGGATGCTTCATATATCACTGTGGTGACCAAATTATTAAAAATAATTCAAAGTAAGTGTCAGCCCTTTGGAAAAGAATCTTTAAGCTTTCCTCTCAAGAATCCTGGAAGGAATACAACCTTCCTATTAGAAATGCAGTCTGAAATATCCCTGTTATCAAATTTCTGATACCTTTGTGTCTTTAACTTGGGAATTATTCCCAGCATAGATAAGTTCATTTGTCTAGAATATGCCAAAAGGTAGAAGGGAGAAACTGATACAGTAGTGTTGGGGGGGGGGGGTGGCAGGAGGGTTGTGGGAGTAAAAAATAAGAAGAAAAACAAGTGAAGGGAGAAACAAACTCCATAAGATTAGTTGAGAGCTCTTTCTTTGGGGTGCTTCCTGGCACTATTTGATTAGATGGAACTCTACTGGGATGGTCTTGAAGCTTCATTGAACTGAAATCTTGCTTTGAGAAAGGAGAGCAGACTTTTGGGGGATGTTAGAGGTATTAGGACATTTGAGCCTGGTGCTAGGCATTAAATAAATTCTTGTGCTCACTTTTGCTCATTCGTGAAGGATAGAAAATAACAAGTAATTGTTAGGATTACTAGGTGAGAATTACTAGGGCACTTAGGAAAATGTTTTGCTAAGAATCCAGAGAACAATTTCAGTAAAGTGTCACTGTGCTCCTTTGCTGAAATATGTAAGATGAACAAGATGGACAAGGCATTCAAGGTTATAGCAATCCAAGGGGAAAGAAATCCCTGGATCAATATTACAAACTATTTTATTATTCCTGGAACATTCATTGAAGTCTCAGAAAGCTCCTTTTCTAGCCCTTTATTTCTGCCTGGATCTGGCAACTGTAAGATGCGATGTATTAAATGACTTTTATAAGATCCTTTCCAGATCTATTAGAATGTGTTTTGTAAATGAAATAAAAATCCATGAACTCTAAAGATGAATGACTATGTAATGACTCCTCTCCTTTGGAGGTTACTTGGGACATGGTATGAAGATATAAGACTTTGATACTCAGACCCTGAGAGCTCTATTAAATGAGGGAATTCCTCAGAGAGATCTACATTATGCAAAAGCCTTCAAATATTTGGGGAACACTCATTTGTACCCTAAGAACTTATTGTTCCTATTAATAGAAACATGGAGACAGTTCCTCCCAGTTGCTCTCTTTGCTCTATGATGAACTGAAGGAATGAAGAAATTTGGGGAGGCAAAAGCTGATACTCTTCATGATCCAATTTACTTTAAGATATTTAGAATGCTAGAAAAGTGCATCATTGGCTAATTATACTGTACCTTTAATTAATGAGTTTTACTTAGAGGAGCACTTATTTAATGGGAAAGCAAAATTTAATTCTCTGCCTTTCTTGAGAGATAGGGATATCTGGACATTCCAAGCCCAGGAAGTAATTGTTGCCTTTAAAGACAAGAAGTCATTTATCTGTGAATAGTAATTCTTGCAGCTGGAGTTATCTTGGTCTTTAATATAAGCAGGGAGAGTTCACACTGCTCCCTTGGCCATTTTGCCTTACTTACAAATAGAAAGGCTTCACTTCTTCTTTGAAAACTTTCTTTATTCCTTACATGACTGTTCTAGAAATAAGTATGGCAGTGGATTAGAGGAAAATGAAATGCCTTAAATAGAGAGCTCTGGTTCTCAGAACCTTTTCCTTTTTCAAGCACAGCATAAGTATTTACTGAAAATTCTTGCTCTGGATAAAGCAAGAGAATTATATAAGATGCAAGTAAGGCTTCCCTCTCAGTAGAGATATTGAAACCCTTTTTTTTCAACTGATATCATTTCCTTTTTATAGGACAAAAACTGTCAGAGAAACGGAATTTCTACAGTTTGTCTGAAGAGAAAAAGAGGGCAATCAGAATTATTCCTGGCTTCTCAGGCAATACCTACTTTGTCTATATGTTTGGGAGTATTCACACTGAGGATATCAGAGGAAGAACATTTTTTATACACACTTAGTCCTGGGATGAAATTGTTGAAGAATACAGCTACACAAGAGCAATCATTAATTTTAGGAATTGCATTCGGAGTGATCAATCATCTAGCTGGCCTTTTAACCCCTACTAAAATGGTATTGTGAGCAAATATCTGTGCACACAGGTTGAAGTGGTTCTGGATGGTATTGAATCTATGTATTTAATAAGCTTAACATATTGTCAAAAGTTCATGTTATATTGCTTTTGTATTTGGTCAGTCATAAATTATAAATGTAGAACAACTTTTTTTCTCAATATTTTATTTTTCCAAATACAAATAGTTTCCAGCATTCATTTTTGCAAGATTTTGTGTTCCAAATCTTTTTCCCTCCCTCCCTTACCTCCCCCCTCTTTCTAAGCAACAAGAAATCTAATACAAGTTAAATACATATAATCCTTTTAAATATATTTCCTTTTTTATTATATTGTACAAGAAATATCAAATCAAAAGGGAAAAAACATGAGAAAAAAATAAGCTAATAAATAAAAAGGTGAAAATACTTTGTTTCAATCTACATTCAGTCTCTTTAGCTCTGTTTCTTGAAGCAGATGGCATTTTCCATCCCAAATCTATTGTAATTGCCTTGAATCACAGCATTGCTGTGAGAAGCCAAGTCCATCATAGTTGATCCTCACATGTACAGGGTTCTCTTCATTCTTCAGATTCTTGATTCTTCTCTCTCTGCCTTTTCACCAAAAACCTCACTGGATAAATATTACAGGATCTGAGAATGGCTGATGCTTTACTAAGACCAGTTTCTGAAAAACATTCCCTTTACCACTGGAAAGTTCTTCTGAAATTACACATCCTGATTTGCAATCATTATTTGAGAACTCACCTCCATGTAGAAGCCTGCTTAATAAATGCAGTTACTGAATATTCACTCCAATTTGCACCATCTGGGATATGCTTTTATTTGATTGAAGGATAGCCAGATAGAAGTAGTAGTGGCCACTAGGTGGCCCTATGCACAGTGTTTTTAAAGTTCAAGTCTGTCCTCACATTTACTAGCTGTTTGATTGTAGGTAGGTCATTTAGCTTCTGTCTGCCATGGTCTCATCACCTGTAGAATGGGAGAAGAAACACCTACCTAACAGGGTTGTTTTGAATATCAAATGGGGTATGCTTCATAAATAGGTAAAAATTTCTAAACCTTAAAAGTACTTCATAAATGTTAGCTATTTTAGCTATTATTAGTAATCACTTCAGACCAGCATTTTCACTTAGCCAACTGAGAATAAAACAATAACTTTAGTCAGCTTTGTATTGCAAATGGAAACCTGAATATGACGTTCTGAATTCAATTTCCACTGCCCAAACTGAGTAGATCTGTGGAATGTGGGCTAAATCCCCGGCCCTGGTTTTCTGTTTTTATCCTTCCATGAAGACACAAATTTTAATCTCTGCTCTCTGCACTACCTTGTGCATAGTAAATGATAGATTTGAGTTGAAGTAAACTTTTGATTTAAAAAAGGGATTATCTGGAGAGGATAAAAGGAGAAGGAAAATAGAATAAATAGGAGGAACTACAGTTAGCAATAATAATTAATTACTAGTCAAAATATTTTTCCCCTGAAGCAATTGAGGTTAAATGATTTGCCCAGGGTCACATAGTTAGGAAGTGTTAATTGTCTGAGGTCAAATTTGAACTTAGGTTTTCCTGACTTTAGGGCTGATGTAATATCCACTGGACCACCTAGCTGCCCCCTGTCAAAATAATTTTGAAGCAAGTTTTTCTGATAAGGCCCCGTTTTTAAAACATATAAGGAACTGAGGCAAATTTATATTTAAAAAAATGATTTATGCCCCAATCAATAAATAACTAAAAGATATCATTTATGCCCAAAGGGCTAAAAATCCATGCATATCCTTTGACTTAACAATACTACTACTAGGTAAGAATCCCCAAAGAGATTTTTTTTTTAAAGGAAAAGGACCCACATGTTCAAAAATACTCATAGCAGCTTTCTTCCCAGAATCAAAAATTGTAAATTGAGTAGATGCATATCAATTGGGGAATGGGTGAACAAATTGTGGTACATGATTATGATGGAATATTATTGTTCTATGAGATATAATGAACATGATGCTCTGAGGAAAAATCCTGGAAAGCTCTGTATGAACTTAAACAAAGTGAAATGTATTATATATACAAAGTAATACCAATATTCTGGGATGATCAGTTGTAAATTCTCTGAAATACAATGACCCACAATTACTCTGAAGGATTTATGATGAAAAATACTATCCATACCAGAGATGGAATTGATTGTGTCTGAATATACAATAAACCTTCTCTTTGTGTGTGTGTGTGTTTTTTTTTTAATATTTTCTTGAGATATTTGATTTTTTGGATAGAAAGTCTATGATTTCTTGCACACTTGACTTTTATAAAAATGTTTTGCATAATTTCACATGTGATTTCTTAATAAGCTCTGGGAGTAGGGATAAAGTAAAGAATCTGGAACTGAAAAGTCTTAAGAATAAATGTAAAAAAAAGTGCTTTAAATACAACTGGTGGAAAATAATAAATAAATAATTTAATTTTTAAAAACATGGGGTGATCATAGCAGTGGCATAGAAAGTAATAGAAATAGGAAACTAGGGTCATGAATAGATTTTTTTAAAAAATGAATAAAAGAACAGAATGAAAGTCAGGAGGAATAGACAGTTTAGAAAACAATATTTCATTAATGCAGACTTTAAAAAGAAAGATAAGCTGACCTGTGAATACAGAGTTATAGTTTTGAGTAAAAAGTTTCTTTTTTGTTCTTCTTTACACATGGAAATGCTCTTTTTATTTCCTCTTGGCTAGGTTCAGAATTTTTTTTTTTTTAATCAGATCGATAGGATTTGAAAATTCAAAAGGCACAGTGATCATATGTTGAGAATTTAAGACCAACATTACTATTTTTATTTTCAACATATTAATTATTTTTTCATTTAACAAAAATTGTTATTGAATCTAAATTTTAAAAATGACTATCACTGTCCTGGCAACTTCACAGGTTGTTATGAGAAAACACCTTTTTGAACACAGAGATTTAAAATAAAGTACTATAGAAATGTGAAAAAATGTCTTTTATCTTTGTTCAAATGACTAATTTATTGACAATTATATAGAATGACTAATACATTTTTCCAGTACATGGCCTTTGTGTCCTGTTTTGTGTCATCACAATCTCTGTTTTCCTCATGCCCCAGAACTTGCTACTCATGTCTAGTTCAGGAACCCAAAAATTATACCAGTTAATGTCACAGTAATATCACAATAATTTTATCTTAAAATTTCATAACATGTAGAGATGGTAAAGTTTTGTCACAGATTTTATCTTGCTAACAATCCCCCACTGAGGAAAGAGAGTGAATCAAATCCCCCTCCCATTCTACATCTCTACAGGGACAGATTAGAGATAAGAAAAATAAAATAGAAGAAAAAAAGGAACATAAAATTTCTTGATTTAGGAAAAATATAATTCTAAAAATAAACTAAGTAAGTAGACCAATTGTTAACTTGGGCTCCTGAGTGAAAGAGTTAGAAATTTAGTCCAACAAATCTATCTCCAAATGGTGAGACTGATTGTATCTGCCTTATGGGCACTTGGTCAACTAAATGAGGGAATTGAAAAAGTAGCCTCAGGAATGGTATTAATCAGGGATAATCCTGCTTGAGTTGTAGGATGGATTTTGGGATTATACCTGTGTTTTTAAGATGGAAAAACTTCAGGTTGATAGAAGAGTTATCTGAACAGAATTTTGTAGACCTCTGGTTTTCAAAATTTGCCTAAATGTACTGATAGCATCTACAGGAGTCACAATGGGCTTGTCACTTAATGGAGTCTATCATTTTCTGGGGATAGGTTTGAGAGAGTTACTGATAATTCAGTCATGTATGACATACCTATTTTCCATGGAGTTTTTCTGGTCAATATACTGAAGGTGCTTGCAATTTCTTTCTCTAGTGTGTCCCTGTTGAGGTTCAAAAGGAGACCCCCAAAAGGTTGGAGTTGAAGACCGGTGTCTCGAGGTGTCTCAGAGGAATTTGCAGGCTAGACCCCATCTCCAAGTCAAGGGGCAAAGTTTATTATAATTGTAACTACAATTGAAGGAGGCTAAATTCCAAAAGGATTTAGCAAAAAACCAGGAGCAACAAGATAAATTTATAGGAAAAGAGATCCAGTCCTTTGGGTCACTGATATACAAATTTTATGACTTAGAGGTAGAACTGAGGAGTGGTCTGGTATATACCTCACTATTGAATGTTAAGGTTCAGATGTGGGGTTGAGGAGTAGTCAGGTTATGCACTTTACCATTTGTCTCAGAAACCCTGTTATCACTGACCTAAAGATTGTTATCTGGCAGTCAGCAATATTTCTAGGATTATTTCTTAGTATTTCTAAAGCCAGGAGACTTTAGGTTCCTTGACAAACCTTTGGCCCTGGCGTCTTTCTAACTGAGCTTTACTTCCAAATTTCTACAATAAACCTCTTATTTATCAATCTAGGTTTTCGGGCCTGTAAATTCATTTTCCAGGGGACATTGCGCCTCATGGGATTATCTATGCACCAAGAAATGGGGTCCTCCTTTCCTCTGGCTTCAGGATTACTGTTGTAATTCTCCTAAGAGCTGCCTCCATTATACCCTTCTCAAGCAGTTTGAAACCTAAACTCACTTGGGACAAAGGGATACAAGTCTAATATTCTGGAGCTACTTCAGACTGAGAAGGAGCACAGAACTGTCAAGTGGGGTCCAGACTGAGAAAGGGATACACCTGACTTGCAGCATCCAGGGTTTGCTGAGTGTCAGCATCAAGTATCAGGTGATATTCCGATTAAAACAATAATTGGAAGTTCATAGTTTGGAGTCTACAAGGAACAACTCCCTCACACACAGATTTAAAATGCCACCGTCAGCAATGAGCAAAAAACCCAAATAAATAAAAGTGGATTTTATATGGGAAAGACTAGGAACCCCATCCAGAGGAAGTCTTGGGGGAGAAGAGATGAGGCTGTCATGAATGTCTCACACTCAGACAGTTTTTCCTAAATATCAAAGGACATTTACCCCAAATCCTTGCTTTTGTCTCCTCAAAGGAGTAGGGCAATGGGGGGAACTTGAGGTTATACACAGTGAAAGGAGTACTCACGAGGCCTAGGGTGCAAGCACCATAATGTGTAAAAGGCATTAAGCATTGGGTAGAGAGGATGGCAATCAAAGTGGATAATTAGTCTTAAATGCCTCAGCTTGAGTTATTTGAGAAGTGAAGGCTGGGCCACTGTCTCTCTGTAAAGAACTGGGCAGGCCAAAAGAAGTTAGCAAAAACACTTCTCAGTCTTGCAGAGGAAGGAATTGACCTGATGGATAAAGCTGTCAACACCAACCAAAAGAAGTTTGGAGCTCCTGAGAGGGGGCATATGGGTAAATTCTATCTGCCAGTCCTCCCCTGGGTATGTACTCCTCCTCCAGGAGTCAGAGTAAATCCCCCTTTGGATTTACCTGGACACAAACTGGGCAGGCCTGATAGACTCGTTTACTGTTTCTCCTAGCTTGTGACCAGTAAAAATAGGTTTCACAAGGGGTTGGCATTTGTTTCCACAAGTGAGTAGCTTTGGAATAGGTCAAAGAGAAGTTTCTATTGCCTGGTCTCTGAAGTTGGCCGGAAGTGTTTGAAACTACCCAGAAGGAGAAAGGGTATAACCCCTTTCTTTAGCAAGAACTTGTTCCTGGGAGGTACATGAGGGAGTGTAGGAGTCAGGGAGTTGGGGTATTAAAGGTGGGGTAGTCTGCAGCAAACAGGCAGCAGCATAGGCAGCTGAATCTGCAAGCCTGTTTCCCTTTGCCTGAAGTAAATCCCTCTTCTGTTGTACTTTACAAAAGATAACAGAACCTCTCCAGGCCCATGGACATCTTGCATTAATTTTGCAATTTCCCCTGCATACTTGTAAAGGGCCTAGAACCGATCTTCTCTGTGCGGAAGGGAGCCGCCCTAATGTTAGTCAACACCAGCTCCGGGTTGATTATTAGAGCTGCGTGTCTGTGGATGCGTAGAGCTATGAGTCGCCTGGCCATAAAAGGAGAAACCCGACTAGGCATTGATAAGGGAGCTGGCCCCGCCCATGATGGGAGGTTTCGGGGAGGGTCCGAGAACCTCTATAAGAGGAATTGCCAGCGGCAACTCGGGGAGACATTTTGGGTGCAGACAATAAAGACCAGTTCTGCTACACGTTGGCTCTCTGTTTGCTTATTCCCCGCTCCTGTCTCCGGAGCGGGGCCGGAGACGTCCGAAGGCTGGTGATAGCGTGAGGCGCGCAGTAAGAAACTTTCAGTTTCCAGTGAAGCTACAGGGAAGCAGACCCACAACAAGTGGCACCTTGAACAGGGACCTGGGCAGTGTATTCGCTGGAACAAGGAAAGGTAAGTAGAAAGACGCGCTCCTTGATTTTTAGAATCAAGAAGAAGCAAACAGCCTGACTGCTTAGACGCAGTTAGATGAGGCATGGGACAAAAAATAGTTAAAGCCCATATCGAGTCAACAGATTCAGGAGTATATGCTTCATAGCTATATAAACTCCGTAAAAAGAATAGAGTGGATCTTAACTTAAAAGCATGCAGAGCCTGGATAGAAAAAATAGAGCTCTGGTCTGTCTGTGTATGTTTGTCTGCTTTGAATTTTTTGTTCTGTGTTAAAAGTTAGCAAGCTCATAAGAGATAAGAATTCAGCCTCTGTGTTACAGGCTTAGAAAAATAATAGGCTGAATTGTGGAAATTGAAATTCATTCAGAATAGTAATTCTTTCAGAGTGGTTCAAAATGTATTGGTCTTAAAAATTGTTTGTGATCTTAAACTTTTTAACCTGTTGTACCAATTTGTAAGTAAAACAAAAGAAAAAAAAAACTTGACTTTTTTAAACTGGTGGGAAAGTTTTCTCTGAAAAGCAGATTTTCAAAGCTAAAAGGGGAGTAATGGCATTACAATCTTATCTGCTTAATACCGCCTGGGAAGCTTCTTACTAGTGGCCTTGAAGCACTCAGGCAGAAGAAAAAAAAAAAAAACTATTTGGTTTGCTTCTGAAACATTGGGTAATTTGTTATCATTATGGGTTATGAATCTTGAAGTTTAAAGTTTTAAAAAAAAAAGGTGATTAAAGAAAAGGGACAAGAGAGATTGATTTGCAAAATTAATTAATAGTTTAAATGAAGCATCTAGTCAGAAGAGTTATTGGTTTGGAAGTGTTTAAAGTATGTCAGAGAAAGTTTGAGCAAGTAGGCATTGGGAAGAGAGAAACAGAGAGATGGGACAGGAGAATAAAGGTGATTTAAGAAGGATTTATTAGTGGGAGCAAATGATTTCAAGAAGAAATCAGTGGGGAAAAGAAGGAACTTGTTGGAAAAGGTAGTCACGGAGAGGTGACTGTGAGACGGAACGTATTTTTGCAGGGGTAGAGCAGCAATAGGAAGCTGCAGCTGTTTCTGGTTGAAGAAAGCAAACTGATTTAAAGGGATTCAAAATTCTTCCTTATATCCAATATTTGAAACCAAGGATTTGTTTTTAAGGAAATATGTTATGTCTTTATTTAACATCTGAAAACTTTACAACTAAACAGGCTTATTGCTCAGACTCCTCCCTTAGGGTTTCAACAGTGCATGAGTTCTAGCTTGGAGACGGGGTCCTGGTTAGGACGTGGAAGGAGGACAAGCTGACCCTGAGCTGGAAAGGACTGTTCCAGATCCAGATACAGCAGTGCTACATAGGAAAGAGAGTGGACTCTGAGGGTGTGGACTTCCCAACTGAATGCAGAGAACAAGCTGAGACAAACATTGAAAAGCAACTGATAAACTGTGCATGTAAAATCTTGATAGAGGTATTGAAACCTCACTATTAGATAAAATATCTATTACTGACACCTCCCCCTCCTACAAAACATCCTCCATCAATCATAAGAGTTCCTAAAACTTGTACCAATAATGTAACTTTTCCTCCTCTGATGAATTGTGTTAGAAAGAAAAGAACCTGGTATGACACTTTATTTGGTGGTGCTATAAGATAACCAAAGCAGAAGGGGAGTACGTGGTAGTGTGTACAAATGGGACATATACAAATGTTATAGGAGGTATTGAAAGATCATTACTGTATGATAGCACTCTGTTTTTGCTGGAAGTGCCACCGTTTACCATTCATCCTATTTTAGCTAAGAACTTTGCAATATCACCAGCAGAAGGGGTTCTTCGAGGACTATTGAAAAATCTGCACCATAGAGGAAAACGGGAAGGTGGCAGTATGTTTTTATCACTGGCAGCCTTAGCTCTGAGTATCGCAGAGGAATTCCAGATAAGAGAACTGAATACACAATTGACTATTGTGGCGGAGAAGCTACAGAAGTACATGACTGAAAATGACTTGGCCTGGAGACACCAGGAGGCCATAGACTCTATGCTGATTTCTCAAATAACTCAACTGCAATATGTTTCCTTGGAGTTAGTGAAACAACAAGCTTTGTTGTCCCGATATGTGAAACTTACTTGTAGCTTTTTATATCGTGCCTCTTGTATTTTACCTGTGTTATATAATTCCTCTGATTATGCATATCTTGAATGTCTTTTACGTAATGCTTCTATGCAAACGTCTTTACAGAATGAATTAATGGCCCTTGACAAAATTATAAATGGATTGGAGAATGTGACAATTGATTTTAATAAGCAATGGGAGGAATCGACCTCCTCGTTGATGGCATGGTTGAATGGGCTTGACTATCACAATGTAATTCACTGGTTAATTCTCAGGTGTGTTGCCCTCGTCCTTGTGTTATTTATGTTGTGTTTTTTGCCTTTAATGATTCGAGCCATACTTTTTGCACTACGTCGGTCTCTGACAGAACTGAAGGCATCTAATGTCTTAAATGCCAAAGGAGATTTGTAATCAATCCCTGATCAATGAGCCTAATGTTGTACATGTATTTTGATATTATCTATTTGTGTTTCGATTTCTGGTGCTCTGAATATTTTCCATTTTGATATTTTCATAATTGATATTCCTGGTGCTCTACCTCCATTTATGTCCTTCCGAGTTGTGATGGCTGTATTAGACCGCCCTCTTTTTAAACAAAAAGGGGGAATTGTAAAGGGCCTAGAACCGATCTTCTCTGTGCAGAAGGGAGCCGCCCTAATGCTACACGTTGGCTCTCTGTTTGCTTATTCCCCGCTCCTGTCTCCGGAGCGGGGCCGGAGACGTCCGAAGGCTGGTGATAGCGTGAGGCGCACAGTAAGAAACTTTCAGTTTCCAGTGAAGCTGCAGGGAAGCAGACCCACAACACATACTTAATGGGTTTTGTTTTGTTTTGTTTTCTGTCAAAAGTCCCCTTTCTTTCCATTTAGCCTCATGAACATGCAAACCATGAAAGGAATATTTGGAATCCATATAAATGGTCACTATCATTTCTTTCCCCAATTCTAAAGCTGAGGACAAAAATTCTCTGAACTTGGTGGGAAGCTAATGTTGTCAATGGCTGTCCTAAAGTGATCTTAGAGGCTTCCTCAATTAGAAAGACTGTAACAGCCACTGTTCTAAGACAGGAGGGTCGCCCCAAAGACATCTAGTTTTTTTTTGAGAAGTCTACAAACTCCAACCATACCCAGGAAAGTAAACAACTGGTTTTTTTGAGGCAAGTTTAAGGAGTGATAAAATTATCTGCTTCTTTTCCACTGTAAGTAAAAAGGAGGTAAGAGTTAATTCATGGCCTAGATTTTTTTTTCTTTTTTATTATAACTTTTTATTTACAAGATATATGCATGGGCAATTTTTCAGCATTGACAATTGCAAAACCTTTTGTTCCAACTTTTCCCCTCCTTCCCCCCCACCCATTCCCCGAGATGGCAGGTTGATCAATACATGTTAAATATGTTAAAGTATAAGTTAAATACAGTATATGTATATGTCATGGCCTAAATATTTAACAGACTGATAGGCAATGTGACAGAGAAAGAAACTTTCTAGTTCAGGAAAACAGAAAGTTAAGGGTTTTTATGGCTGCAGTCAACAAAGCTTCTCTGTGGGGCTGCAGATCAAGACATCATCTACTACTGAATAGCCAGTGCCTGTCCAAATATGTGGGGGCTCTCACAGAAGTCCTGAGATAGGACTGTCCATGTTAATTGGTGGGAGTTACTTTCTCCTGAATTTAGCCATTAAAAGGCAAGAAGAAATTTCCTTTGCAATTTGATATGCAAAATAAAACATCTTTAAGATCTAAAGTAGAAAAACATTGTGTCTCCTGAATACTCATACAGTTCTCATGGCTTCTACTATTCCTACTATTTTTGAAGTATTAAATATCTGAGACCAGATTTGAACTCAGATTCTCCTGATTTCAGGGCTGGTGCTGCCTCAATGTAATGAATGAGTTCTGACAGACAAATCTTTAATTCTTACTTATTTTCCTCACTTGCTTTGAATTTCTAGATTTTTGTTTCTTCAGATAATTTTTAAAAATTATTTCTTCAATCTTTGTAAAGGAGGTCCTTGGTAAATCCAATATAGCATTACAAATTCGAATCAATTTTTGTAGTAGACATCTTGTTATACTGGTATGGCCTAATCATGATCTCTACATCTTTCTCAAGTTGAGTTGTTCTTTATTTATTTTCTTTCTTTTTTCTTTTTTTCTTTCTTTCTGAGGCTGGGGTTAAGTGACTTGCCCAGGGTCCCACAGCTGGGAAGTGTTAAGTGTCTGAGACCAGATTTGAACTCAGGTCCTCCTGAATTCAGGGCAGGTGCTCTATCCACTGCGCCACCTAGCTGCCCCCGTTCTTTAATTTTTTTAAGGCTCACCTTAAAACTGAAACTACAAGTTTCAAGTTTTTCTTTACTTCAGGAGGTTGATTCCCATATTTGCATTTTTCTAGTTATTTGGAATGCAATTGTACTTTCAATTTTTACCTCTCATCTTTCGTTACTAAAATGCAGAAATTGTGTTGTGTTTTGAGCATTTATTTTGTAGCCTGTAACTTTGATGAAGATTTTGATTGATTGTCTGAATTAATATCTTTGTTGATAGCCTAGGTCTTACCAAGTAAGTCATCATATAATCAATAAAAAGGAAAACTTTTATATGCTCTTTACTTGTCTTTATTCCTTGAATTCTTTTCATGAATTTTATTGCTATCAGTTGCATTTTCAGAAAGATTTTAAATAGGAAACGTTAGCATCCTTGCTTCAATCCCATATTTATCAGAAAAGCTTCTAGTGTATTCTCATTGAATATTATATTTCCTTTTGTTTTAAATGAATGTTTTTAATTATTATTATATTATTGCCCATTCAGCATTTGTTGGAGTACACGGGAGCCACCCGACAGGGGCTGCTGGAGATGAGATCCAAACTTGCAGAATGGATCTTTCTTGTGAGAGGATTATACAAGGATACTGAGAGGCAGTTGCTGTTCTCTGACTTCTCTAACTGACAGGCTGTTGCTTTGTCTGATCTCTCTCCTCTTCCATCTGCCTCCAATTCACCTCATTCCCAGTGGGCAACACCTGTGTCAACAAAGGCTGCCCTGCAACTCCTTCAGATGTTATGATGGACAGCTGTGGAGGCTCTTGGAGAAATAACCTGCCCCTTAACAATTCCCTGGTTTTTTGTTCTTATTCCCCCCCCCCCCCCCAGCATAATCCAGGCACTCAGGAATGCAAGCAGCACTATCATTTCTGTATGGTTGTAGTAGGTGTTGATCTTGTGAAATATCATGGAGGCAAACTTTCAAACAGAGAAGAAGACTATAGTCAGAACAGGCATTTAAGTCTCTCATCAGTCTCCTGGCTCGGTCCTTTGCTGTGTTGGCCCATTTAAAATGTTCTTCTAAGATAAGTAAAATAGTGCTACAGGGTCCCTGTGACTCCTGAATCCAATATAACTTATTTACTGCCAATTTAGTAATAACAACCAGGGAAACACCTTGACTCAGGTCAATGTTGAGGAAACAGTTTATATACCCATGAAATTAATTAAATAATGCATTAGATGTAACTCCTCTTCCCACACTCAAAAAATTTTAGTTGGGGAGCATCATTTGGAGTGGTTCCCTGAAGAAAAGCCCAGTGATGTCAATGGATGTCTTAGGGAGTTATGATAAATCAATGGTTGAAAAAGATTTTGGAATAAAAAATGTTGGAACTCTGGATATGTGAGGGAGCATTCTGGAATAAGAGACATACTACTGGACTTGAAGCAAGTTTGATTTTGATTTGAACCTACTAAGGATATATGTTGTAAACATGGGAAAAATCACTTAATGTTCCTGAGTTCAGTTCCTTGACTGCAAAATGAACAATACTACCTATATTACAAGATGTCCTTGTAGTCAAATAAAATACTTTATAAACCTTTAAATCCCCACATAATTGAGAATTACCATTGTTACTTGAAGTCTGTTGCAGTCTATTTATCATGATTCCTAGTGCATAATAAAATATCTAGCAGAAAGACTTAATAAATGCTCCTTGGTTAATATAAGAAAGGAGGATGACTACAAAAGTGCATTCAGAAATTAGAGGAAAATAAAATGCCTTAGCACTTGTTGCAACTTTACTATCTTTCAGTAATTGAAAACTCAATTAAGGGCATAGTTTAAGTTCGTTGGAACAAGCATTAGTCACACAGTAATACCTGTGCCAGTTGATACTGGAAAAAATTATTTGATCAGTTCCCTTCTGTTAGCAGTTAACCCCTCCCCCTTTGCGTCCCCCGCCTCGTTCTCCTTGCCCTGACTCTTCCTTCCGGCAGGTCCTACCCCTCTCTTTTTTCCTCTCCCTCCCCATCCCCCCCTTTCTCTGCCTCTCCGGGTGTGTAATGGAGGAGAACAGAAAAAGGCTTTTGTAAGAGGGAGATAACTTGTCGATGGCGGCAGGGAGATAGAGGTCCTTGATTTCTCCACATTTTCCCTAAAAAAAAGGAACCCAAAGCCACTCCAACCCTCCCTCACGAAGACACACAGACTCCTGTTTAGCGTTCCACCATGTCCTACTGGTCTTTTCTATCCCTTCCCTCCTTCAAACTTGGTCCACTGTCAAACGCCCATCAACTTCCTGACAAATTATCTGCTATGGTTCATAGCCAACTCATGTCTCCAGCTCTGTTATGATACAAAAAAAAAAAAAAAAAAAAAAAAAAAAGAAGGATCCCCACTCCCACGCCCTAGATTTGTAGGCCACCGGGACCTGGGAGTCCCAGTTCAGCATCCCCTTACCACGCTCCAGGGAGCATCACACAGACCGAATCCCGGACATTCAAGTTCGGATCAGCACACAACGGGGCTGTAGAGTACCGAGGTGGGACTGCATCGGGCAGCATAGTCTCTTGAAGTTGGACTGGGGGGTGGGGGTTCGGTTGTCTCCCCCTCAAGCTGAAAGCAAATGAAATTCTCAATTATTTCTCTTCCACATCCTGAGTGGTTCCACTCCTAATCAGACGGTACCACTCACAGCGTCATTCCCCAGCGGGTAAGTTCCACAGGGATAGTACAAAGAACCGATCTGAAAGTCCATCTTCAGCTTCAAATGCACTACTGTCAACCCTGGCAGCGGCTGTGGTTCCCAGGAGACTTTCTAGGGGATGTGCCAGGGTACTTTGGGGAGGATGAATAGGGTATGCTTTAGCAAAGATGAGAAGAAGGAAAGGTGATTGGAGGACTTAGTGGCTACCCCGAGCCAAGCTCCCTCAGTGGCTTTCCAGGGAGGAAGCCAGAGTGATCTGCGGCCGCTTCAGGCGCTCATCTTCACCCCGCCTTCTGAACTGGGTGCTATCTTACCAGCAGCCCTGGAAGCACCTATCTTCTTCTGGGAAAACAAGCACAATAGCCACAGAATTTCAAGACTAGAAGAAAAGCAAAAACCTATAGCCCAGCAACCCCCAGCCTCCTCTCCAAGTCAGGACTGGCGATCCAGCAAGGTTTCTTGGGTTAGATAAGAGCCGGAAGTCTTCAGCCCTGTATGGTTCGAGAGGGGCAACGCCAGCAGACAATATCCCAAATCTTGGTCTGGCCTTACACCTAACCAGGCTTGCTGTATGCCAGGGCTCCGCGTTCCAAAAGAGGGGCTCAGTTCAAAGTCAACCTCAAAGGACAATGCTTAGCACCAAAGGCTAAGTGGGACAGAAGAGGGGGCTGATGCTCCTAGAGACCAGCAAGGGTGGGGGCGCAATTCGAGTTCTGAAGGCTTTGCTGTAGGACAAGGAATCAAAAGTCGTGTCTCCTTCCTTCCCCAGTGTAAGTTTTCCTACTACTGAGTTCCTCACCCTGGCTCCACCCCCTACCATTTGAAGTGGGGCACACTGCAAAAGCACTGCACATGCCAGTGGAACATTACTGCCAGAGCAGGCCAGGACTACTGAACCCTGTATTCATCCTGGCACTCTTGGACTCACTCATTTGTGTGACTGGTATAAATAGACTGAAGAGCCCCTTAAACAACTCCTGCGTTTTTGCACAATCCTTCCAGCGCTCCCCCACTCATATCCCTTAACAAAACCTTGAATCTTTCTGTCTCAGATGCCACCCTCAATCAGTCAATGAACACGTTTCAGGCCTCATTATTTCCCAGTTCTAGACAGATGGCTCCTTCTGCCAGCAATTTTTGAGGCTTTCAAAGAAATCATGGATGTGGAAAGTGCTTCCCCTCTCAGTCCCATGGTATTCCCAGATGCTGATAGCAGCCCTTACAGAACTCCCTAACATCAGGCTAGCTCAGAGAAGCTATAGAGATACTGGTTAGCAACAAATGGAAAAACAAGCAAAATGGGTGGGTGGGTGGGGGGAAACATTTGCTTTTCTAGTCCTGTAGCCTTCATTAGAATCCTCCTCACTCAGTTCAATCCAATTTAGCTAACTGTCTTTTGGCCACCTATAACTTTTGCAGGCACTGTGCAAGATATTAGAAGATAAAGACAGGCAAACCAGGCCTAGCTCAGAAGAAGCTCCATTTGTGAAAGAAAGGTAACGTGAGGGAAAGGAAACGAACCTAGAAATTCCCAAGTAAGTTTTGCACACCTGTTGGGGCAATGAGGCACTGCTTTCCTTTTGAGATGTGCCAAGGAGCCTGTAGGCCACATCAGCTGGTAGGGCTGGCCAAGGAGGTAAAAAGGGGCTTAGCCTCTGAGGCAGGAGGTTGTGTCTTGCAGGAGTTAAAGGAACTAATGGGTTTCTTGAGATGTCAAGGGGCGTGTCCTCTTGCTAATTCTTCTCCTAGGATGCACCAGAAGCCTCTTCTAGGTCTCCACCTACACAGTTCTGAGTGGGCTGGGCAGAGGCAATGCCAGAAGAGAGGCAGCATAAATAGACAGCCTTAAGGAGAACTTGCTCTCTGGTGCTCCTGCACTCTTGCTTCCTTTGTGGGTTGGAGTCTGAAGGCAGGTGAGCTGGCTTTGGGGAGGGCATACAGATCAGGCTGTGTGCTGGGACACACATCCAATAAGGCTTACTTGGTAATTTGTAATTATAAAAAATGAAATTTAATCAATATGCTTTATATGTTGAACTGTTTATAAAAAAGATATTCTATTACTTAAAACAAATTAACCAGTTTTTCTGTTACTCCCTTTTTAGAGATTGCCTCAACTCGCTTGTCCACGTTTATGTGGCAGTTGTGGAAAGGATGGATTGGGGAAGAAGGAGACAGTTAACTGAGAGACAGATGTGAAGATCACTGCAATAGAAAAGAGGTCATAAGGATCTCATTGTATATGCAAAAGAAAAATGTTCAAACTCTTCTTGGATAATGGAGATGGGGCTACCTCCTATGAAAGGAGAGCATCTTCTTCAGAAATATGCCTTGAAAGGAAGTGAAGTCTCTCCATCTAAGCTGCTGGGGAAAAACAAGTAGTTGGAGAGAGGATAATGGCTACAGCTGTGGAAATATTGCAGAATGAGATCACCTGTACCATCTGTTGGCGCTACTTCTCTGAGCCAGTCACCATCAGATGTGAGCACAGCTTTTGCAGATTGTCTACTCAAGCTAGAGAGCTACACTTTTCTCTTATCCTGAATGCAGGCAAATGCCCTAGGTTAGAGGATTCCAATTAATCAACGGATGCCTTGTACAGCTGACAACTGGACAAACGGCTCTGGTCCCAGCTTGGGAGAGAAGAAGCAGCAAAAGTAAAGCCAGTACTAGAAGGGAATGATCAAAGAGGTCCTGTAATTGGTGAGAGCACTAACTTTTAATAATAATTAGAAGATTGATGCCACAAGGTAAAATGGAAGAGGTTGATCATATTTGTGGTGGAGGGATTGAGTGATATGGAAATAAGGAATTAGGGATGAATGGGGAAGTAATGTTGGACCATTACAATGTGATCAAAACAACTTGTATGTGAAGGGTATGACTAGAAGTATGTTAATTGTTGTATGGAAGGCAGAAATTATCTTCCTATGGGAGGCAGGAGACCAAGTGGAAGACACATGAAAGACAAGACACAAGGTTACATGGAAGTATCCAACTCACTTCTCTTCCTTCTAAAGACTAGAGATTGGCAATTGACTTTGACCCAGGAGGTGGAGTTCATAAGGGTAAAGAACTAATATTTCTTGGATTGCCAATAAAAAGACTTTTTTGCCTCTTTCTCTAATCCTGTATATAGAATGAAGTAGGGATGGAGAAATGAGGTTTTCCTTTGTTTTGTCTTAGATGATAGCTTATAACATCATCCTTTTTGTGTTTTTTTTCTTCTGGTAATTCCTTGTTTTGTATTAATGGGAGAAATGTCCATCATTTGGCAAATAGCTGAACATGTTGTAGTGTGTGATTGTGATGGAATGCTGCTATGTTATAAGAAATAAGCTCAATGATTTTAGCAAAATGTAGAAAGATTTCCACAAAAATAAGGAGGCATGAAATGAGGAGAACGAAAAGGACACTTTAGACAGTAACAAAAAAAGTTGTTTAAGAAGAACTCTTAGTGACTAAGCCATTTTAACTATTATAAATTCCAAAATTAACTACGAAGGACATATTAAGGAAAATGTATCTTCAACCAGATGAAGAACTGACAAATAGTATTATAAGAATGGTATGTGTATATACATGTGTATATATACACACACATTTCATGAACATGTGTACATGTGTGTGTCTAATGTTAGCCATTTCTAGAATGGGGCAAGGAGAGAAGGAAGAAAAAATTAAAAGTTTCAACATAATATATTTAAAAGGAATTTGATGTATATAAGCTTTTCAGTTTCACATAAAATTATGTTTTTTCTATTGTATTATGTTACAGAAATCCTTTCCTCTTCCCCCTGAAATTCAGCATAAAATAAAATTTAAAAATTTTAGCAGCAGTGTGCCAAGTTAGAAAATTACTAAACTAGCACCACATTCTAAGTGAGTGGGTTTGAAATTTACATTGAATATCCAAATCCCTGAAGATTCCTAAGGCAAAAGTTGGAATGTCTCCTTAGTTAAATTAATCATCAAAAGCCCCAAATACAGAATCAAAGGGGGCTAGTGTCCTATATAGTTTATCATCACTGTTGCATTAAGACATTGTAATTGAAATATATCCCTTTTAATTTCTTGCGAAGTGACCCATATCTGAGATTCAGAAAAGGAAATAAGATTCCTTAATAAGAAACCTTTTTTAAAAAAATCAAAATATTCACTCGGGATACTTCCTCTGAATTTGGCCCCTTCCAACACAAGATGAAAATTCAGCTGGTCTAGCATAAGATGTGAATTCAAGTCATTATTAGAATCCCCAGGACCACTTCTCTGCCATAAGCTTTGTTCTGATACTTCTGACACTCACATTCTGGTGACTACATTAGCAGTGAATACCATGGAGTTCATACTGCTGGGTAAATGACTGCCACAGCTGAGTTCTTGGTTTTGAACTTTTCAGCATATTACAAACACAGAATGACAGAGTGGGAAGGTCCTCCCTATAGATATTAATTAGTGCAAACTGTACCTAACTGGGAATGACCCCTGTTGCAGAATCAATACATCTTAACATTTCTTGACCTTTTGAAAGAATTATTAGAATTCAGTGAACCACACTGAGTTTATTCTGTAAACTCAGTTCTAGATGTGGCTCAGTTCCTTTTCTATTTAATAGGGGACCTAATTCCATTTCTTTCTACTAAGAAAGGTTGGTTCAGTTTTGGGGATTGGGAGAAAGCTTCATTGCATTGTTTGAACCTAGTCCCCAGTGGTTAGGAAGTTGGACCACCTCTACCAAATCAAGGCATTATCACGTTTTCCTCTCTCCCTCCCAACTTCTGAAGTCCCTCATCTATATCCTGTTTTATATCTTCTTACCTGTTTTCTTTTAATTCAGAAAGCAGTGGCTCCCTTGTAATGGAGCCAAGTGCCCAGCTGAGGAGGACTGTTTCTGATTTGTTCTGCAATTAACATGTTTTAAGGGGTAAATCTATACTGCAATCTTTGTTTCTTGAATTATTTCAGATTGTATCCATCACATTCTTTTAAAAAGAACCAAAATAATTGAAGTTAGGAGAATATGCTGAATGAGTCCACTACTGATTGGAGGTATTTAATTTCAACTATGTCCTCAGCTGGGGATGATAATCATTCTGCCATTTCTAGTTAATTATCTATCATTTATAAAGGAGCAATGTCAAATCTATATTTTCTACTCCTGCTTTACTAAGAACAAAATGCAGAACTAAAATAATTTACAAAGAAGTTCATTAAGTCATCCAGCAGAAGGGAGAGTCAAAACGTTGGTAATCCATTGCTGCTGAATACCTGTAATTTACCCATGATATAGGATTCAAACAAAGGAAGAAACAAACAGAAGTTGCTTGGCCAGCTTGGAAGCATTTCTAGATAAGAAATATGAATGGTTTGAGATGTATAATCAGGAAAAATCCTAATGTTTCCTGCATCAATCTTCATATCTGGTTGGCCATGTGGAAAGGCAATCCAGTTCTGATTTAAACATTAAGTAAATCTCATCTTAGAGCAAGCAACGAGTTTTCTAGGCTACGTAGTAGCAGGTTCAACCTGAGCTCTGAAGTTTTCTCAAACTTCCCCCAGAACCCCTTATTTGATTTACTCCCAAAGAACTTTATCTTATATGTTTTAAAAAGTTCGAGAACAGTGGCTGAAAGGTGCTGCTTTTCTGCTTTTCCTCACGTCACACCTTCTGAAATTACCCATCACTTTCTCAGTGTACAACATTATTTCACCATTTGCTCAAATTGGTAGTTGTAACTACAGAGAAGGGCAGGGTTCCCTACCATACAGTGTCAAGTAGAGCACATGAGCAGAAGATGGCCAATGTGGAATATGAAACATAAATGGGACCAATTTAAAGTCCTAGAAAAGATGGGAAAATATTATACTAATTTTAGTATGACTATAATGAATGGGATGGGGCCAAGAGAAAATGATCCATCCTTCTGTTCTTTTTTGGACAGAAATTGGATGAATAACATGAAATAATGAATGTGGTGTTTATGGCATTCAAGTTTATACAGCTACTATTTTCCTCTTTCTCTTTTTTTTCTGCTAAGAATGGCTTGCCAAATAAAGGAAAATATGAAATATTCTGAGCTGAAGAAAAAAGATAAAGGCTACTCATAAATATGAATCTTTCAAAAAGAATCCTAGTGCAAAAGTTTTTGAAAGACTCAAGGAAAAGTTTTATTGTTTTTATTTTACTTACTCTTCATATTCTTTTTTTTTTTTAACTGTATATGATTGTTTTAATCATCATTGTTAGTTCTATTGGAGACCATCCATTTTGGAGCTAAGAAATTTTCCCAAGCAGAGCCTAAGATATCATTTCTATCTTTGTGACTTTAAATTCAAAAGATCAAGAAAGCAGTTTAACTCTTTCCCCTGTGTCAGTGGGCTAAGTGCATTGACTGTGAGCAGTCCCTAAGTGTGAACAAGCCTTGGAGTCAAGGTAAGGCCAGGAGAATTCACATCTTGAAGAAGGGAGGGCATTCAGTATGTTTAAGGGTATATGAAAGGCCTAAGAGGAGA
This sequence comes from Sminthopsis crassicaudata, assembly GCF_048593235.1. NCBI lineage: Eukaryota > Metazoa > Chordata > Mammalia > Dasyuromorphia > Dasyuridae > Sminthopsis > Sminthopsis crassicaudata. Next base: position 560,949,989 of record NC_133619.1, read on the forward strand.
CAGACTCAAAATTCCCTTGTGCTGAAAGCACGGGGGAAAGGCAGAGCAGTAGAGCTCAATGAGAGATCCAAGAAGAAAAACGAATGCAAGTTTTCCCATGAAAATTTCATCTTCATATTTATGGGTAGCCTTTATTTTTTATTTTCTTTTTCATATCTTTGCAAATGTGTAGAGTATTATGGGTATGAATAATTATAAATAATAGCAGATGTATTGGGTGTGTTCTTTGGTTTTGGAGAACTGTTGTTTTGGGGATGTTAAATTGTTCTGAGGGAATAATTGAGGAGGAGAGGATGAGCTTTTCGTATGAGATTTGGAAGAGAAAAAGGACAATGAAATTTAAGAGAAAGTGAGACAATGAAAAAAGAAGAAAGTTCTTCAAAAGATATAACTGAATAGCTGAAAAGATAAACACAACTGGGCTGGGAAAGACAACAACTGATCAAAATATACTAATATAATTATTGTTAAACATCAAATCACAATAAATTGATTGAATATAATTAATTTGAATAGGCTATCAAAATTATCATATTGATATAAAGCCAACCTTGTAAACAGGAGAGCTGACTTGAATCCTATTTCAACTTTTAACTAGCTGTCTGATATTGGATAAGCCTGTTAAATTTGCATCTTGACATTTTCTATGAAACATTCAGATAATAGCATATGGTACTTCAGAGTTTTTTGGTGAACCAAAGAGGATAATGTATGAAAAGCATCTTAACTCTTTCTCAAAGCTAGATATTATTACAAGGTATCCCATCTTTGCTCACTTTTCCAACTGGTGTCGTTTGTTTGTTGAAGACTGTGAGCAAGTTTAGGGGGCAAAATAATTATTACTAAACTTACTGTGGTGTTTCATGAACTGTGTTTGAAACTTCAGAATTGGAGGTGTAAACAGACTTACTGTACCTAATTTTCTCTCTTCAGGGTCATGGCTGATGAATTTGAAAAGTCAGAGATGCATCTCTATGTTATTTATTTGGGTGAAGAAACTAAACCAATTGCCCCTACATTCGGACATATTATTTGCCTATCTTGCCTCAGCAAGGAAACCATTCCATCTTGCTGTATGGAATGCCAGGGAAACAATCACTGCTTTATAGTCATAGAGGAGATGGGTAGAGATATCACAATGGTTACCCAACATTTAATGAGAAATGACATCAAAGGATAAGGATTTCTCCAGATTTTAACTGGTTTGAGTCTAGGAAAACAAAGGAATATGAAGTCACGTTTCCTTCATTGTGAGTTGGAGAGGTGTGTGAGGGTCTGGAAGTTTCACACTGTTGAAAACTTTATTATGTCAGTGTAATGGGATTGTAGCCATTAGGGTGTAACATGAACAAAAGTACAGAAGGAGATATTCTGGTTGAATGCCTGAACATTGGAGAGGATTCTATAAAGATACACTGGTTCTAATTTATAAAGGAGCTTAAATTTCTGGGAAAGAAGTATCCATTATATTTAACAGGAAATAAGGAACCACAAAAAGGTGGCAAGGAAAAGAGTTTCTGTAGAAGGCATAAAAACAAATTACTTCTTAAGGTGAATTATAAAGAAATCTAGGTCAAGTTTAAAAGCACAGAAATGAGAGAAATTTTTTAAAAAATTACTGCATTTGGGAATATTAAAAATCTATTTAAGAAGTCAGAACCCAAATTTGGAATAGTAAAGGAGGAACATTTCTCCTATAAAGTGCTATGGTAGATGATTTCCCCCCCCCCCTGAGGCTGAGGTTAAGTGACTTGCCCAGGGTCACACAGCTAGGAAGTTTTAAGGGTCTTGAGATCAAATTTGAACTCGGGTCCTACTGAATTCAAGGCTGGTGCTCTATCTACTGTGCCACCTAGCAGCCCCGATGGTAAATGATTTAATGATTGGGATGAAAGAGTTCTTTTGGGAGAAGAAAGGAAAAGTAAAGAGTGACAGATTGGAGAAAGTTTCTTAAATGTCTTAAAATTTCTAAAAACAAAAAAACAAAAAAACCCCTGGAAAATAACTTAGATGTCATCCATATGTAGAGAAGCTCTGATTTTAAAGGATAAAATTGAAGTCAAGAAGCTAAGTAATTTCTTCCAGCTCACACAGCAGGTTGGAGGATTCCCTATACTCTTGACTCCTATTTAGCCAAAATGTCTTTGCATTAAACCACACTGAGCAGGCAAGAAAGGAGAGATTTGATTATTGCTTTTGCTATATCACCTAATATCTTTCTCTTCTAGACCGTACAAATAAAAGAATATTTCAAAAGCAACTTAAGCAAAGTGGTTATATCTGACAAAGGAAGAGAAAGTAAAAGAGCAAAATATTGTGGAGAAGAAAAACAAGAAGTTCTATGAGCTTTATCAAACACTGAAGGAAATAGAGGCTATACAAGAACTACAAATCATGGAGGATAAGAAAGAATGGGAGACCACGATATCTAATGACATCAGATTTCTAATTGACATAATCACTGAGCTGGAAGAAAAGATGCAGAAGTCAGATGTAGAAACGCTACAGATGACACTCTGGTAAAGTCATCAGTGTTATTTATGGGGATAAAAGGCCTTCACATCTTCTTTCACTGCTCTTCCAAGATTACAAATCATTTCTTATGAGATCTTGCCTTGTTTCCTGCTTGTATATGTCTTGTGCTTTTTGTGGGTGGCTGGGAGAAAAAAGAGGGGTCACTTCTGATTGGTATCTGACTACACACAGTTTGACTTGAGATTAGCCTGAAGGCTTAAGGTGCTGCTGTTGGAGCCAAGTGATTCAAAGGTCTGAGGACTAGGAATCTTATTTTTATACCTTGGATCTATCATATGTATATACATGTAAGCAGCGGTTAGGACAGGCTCTGGAAAATTCATGGTTTCCACAGTATTGTAATGATAGCTCAAGATAATTCCTATTCATTCCTAACAGTCCTTTTATTACTATCAATATTTTTCACTGTTTTTCTTCATGTCATAGAAAATGCTTGGATAGCCCTTTTTTACAAATTGAAATACAGATTGTCCCCTTAAGTTCTCTTTCTAGACCACATTTCCGCTAATACATTACAAGAACTGCCAAATGCCTCCTGGCATAGGAAGAAAATTTGTATCCAGAATCCAGCTTTTACAAGATGAGGTTAAGTGAAATAAATAAAAAAAAATAAGAGGAGAAAAAAAAAAAGCAGAGAGTCTCTTCAAAGATTATCAGCTTCTTTAGAAGTGGAAAGGTTTTAGGAGAAACTTCATGGACTATACTGATCTTACTCTTTATTTTTTTCTAGGATGTGGCATTAACACTGGAAAGGTAAGTTTCTTTCTGTATATTAAATAATTACAGAACTTAATTTGGGGATTGGGGAACAATTAATAAGCCTGTGTGTTTTCTCAAAAAAGGCAGAAGAAATAAAGCATGTAGTATAATGAAAAGCATATTCTATGCAACATTTTTTTTTTTTTTTTTTGAGATTGGTTTGGCCAAATTTGGAACCTTTCCTACTGAATCTGCATGCTTTTTATGTAAATGCTGTGGTGGAGTTTTTAAAGGTCTTTCAAAGTATCATCATTTTAGGCAAGAATCTTTGGGCTTTCCTCACAAAGTTCCTAGGAAGCAAATAACCTGTTAGAAGTGTAATCTTCAATATCTCCATTTTCAAATTTGATGACTTTATATTTTGAACATGGAAATTACTCCTAGTAGGAGTCATGTGACAAAAGATAGAAAAAGCTGACCCAGAGTAGTGTTGGGAGAAAAAGCAAGGAAAAAAGCAAATCAAGAGAAAAATGAATTCCATGAGATCCACAGAGACCTCTGTCAGTTTGTGCTTCCTGACAATATTTGATAAGATTGGTCTCTATTGGGACAGTCATGCAACTTCATTGGGATGAAGCCTTGCCTGGAGATGGGCAAGCAGGGTTTGTAGAAGCACAGAGGACATCTGAAGTCAACTGGAGGTATTAGGATACCTTAACATCCTAAGGTGACATATTATATATTCTTATAGACTCTTTTACTCATGGTTGAAGGGTAGAAAACAACAGGAAATAGGACTTGGAGGAAAAAATTCTTAGTGATCTGGACAGAGGAGAATTTTGTTAAAAAGTCACTATGACTACGAGCCTCTTCTTCTTCTTCTTCTTTTTCTCTCAGTGGTTTTATAAAAAAGATCGAAGCTTTACTTAAAATTATGTATTGAAAAAGGAGGCCATAGCAGGTTAGGATTAGGAAGCATATGGTTACATTATTTTTCCAATACCTTCACCAATTTATTTCTACTCCTCCTAAGTATTGGAATGTGGATATGATTATACACATGTTCAATGGCCAACTTTATTATTTGTTAATAAAAATATTTTGTTTTTAATTTTTTTTAAATTTAAACTATTTTATTGACAGAATTTAAACATGAGTAATTTTTTACAACATTATCCCTTGCGCTCACTTCTGTTCTGACTTTTCCCTTCCCTCCTTCCACCCCCTCCCCTAGATGGCAGGAAGTTTTATAGATGTTAAATATGTTATAGTATATCCCAGATACAACATATGTGTGCAGAACCATACAATTCTTTTGTTGTTTAAGATTTGGATTCAGAAGGTAAAAATAACCTAGGAAGAAGGACAAAAATGCAAGTAGTCCACATTCATTTCCCAGTGTTCCTTCTCTGGGTGTAGCTGATTCTTTCTATTATTGATCAATTGAAACTGAATTAGTTCTTTTCTTTGTTGAAGATATCCACTTCCATCAGAATACATTCTCATACAGTATTTTTGTTGAAATATATCACGATCTCCTGGTTCTGCTCATTTTACTCAGCATCAGTTCATGTAATTCTCTCCAAGCCTCTCTGTATTCATCCTGCTGGTCATTTCTTACAGAACAATAATATTCCATAACATTCATATACCAGAATTTACCCAACCATTCTCCTATTGATGGGCATCCATTGATTTTCCAGTTTCTAGCCACTACAAAAAGGGCTGCCACAAACATTTTGGCACATACAGGTCCCTTTCCCTTCTTTAGTATTTCCTTGGGATATAAGCCCAGTAGTAGCACTGCTGGATCAAAGGGTATGCAGAGTTTGATAACTTTTTGGGCATAATTCCAGATTGCTCTCCAGAATGGCCGGATTTTTTCACAGCTCCACCAACAATGCATCAGTGTCCCAGTTTTCCCACATCCCCTCCAACATTCATCATTATTTGTTCCTGTACTTTTAGCCAATCTGACGGGTGTGTAGTGGTATCTCAGAGCTGTCTTAATTTGTATTTCTCTGATCAATAGTGATTTGGAACACTCTTTCATGAGTGGAAATAGTTTCAATTTCATCATCTGAAAATTGTCTGTTCATATCCTTTGACCATTTATCAATTGGAGAATGGCTTGGTTTCTTATAAATTAGTCAATTCTCTGTATATTTTCGAGATGAGGCCTTTATCAGAACTTTTAACTGTAAAAATGTTTTCCCAATTTGTTGCTTCCCTTATTTTGTTTGCATTAGTTTTGTTTGTATAAAAGCTTTTTAATTTGATGTAATCAGAATTTCCTTTTTTGTGATCAATAATGATCTCTAGTTCTCCTTTGGTCACACATTCCTTCCTCCTCTACAAGTCTGAGAGGTAAACTATCCTATGTTCCTCTAATTTATTTATGATCTCGTTCTTTATGCTTAAATCATGGACCCATTTTGATCTTATCTTGGTATGTGGTATTAAGTGTGAGTCCATGACTAATTTCTGCCATTCCGATTTCCAGTTTTCCCAGCAGTTTTTGTCAAATAATGAATTCTTATCCCAAAAATTGGGAATTTTGGGTTTGTCAAACACTAGATTGCTATAGTTATTCACTGTCTTGTCCTTTTAACCTAACCTATTCCACTAATCAATTAATCTATTTTTTAACCAATACCAAATGGTTTTGGCAACTGCTGCTTTATAATATAGTTTTAGATCAGGTAGAACCAGGCCACCTTCATTTGATTTTTTTTTTTTTTAAATTAATTCCCTTGAAATTCTCCACCTTTTGTTCTTCCATATGAATTTTGTTATTTTTTCTAGGTCATTAAAATAGTTTCTTGGGAGTCTGATTGGTATAGCACTAAATAAATAGATGAGTTTAGGGAGTATTGTCATCTTTATTATATTCGCTTGACCTATCCAAGAGCACTTAATATTTTTCCAATTATTTAAATATGATTTTATTTTTGTGGCAAGTGTTTTGTAATTTTGCTCATAATTTCTGACTTTCCTTTGGCAGATATATTCCCAAATATTTTATACTATTGACTGTCATTTTGAATGGAATTTCTGTTTGTATCTCTTGCTGTTGGATTGTGTTGGTAATGTATAAAAATGCTGAGGATTTATGTGGATTTATTTTGTATCCTGCAACTTTGCTAAAGTTATGAATTATTTCTAATAGCTTTTTAGCAGAATCTTTGGGATTCTCTAGGTATACCATCATATCATCTGTAAAGAGTTGATAGTTTGATTTCCTTATTACCTACTCTAATTCCTTTAATCTCTTTCTTCGCTCTCATTGCCAAGGCTAGTGCTTCTAGTACAATATTGAATAGTAATGGTGTTGGGCAACCTTGTTTCACTCCTGATCTTACTGGGAAAGGTTCGAATTTATCGCCATTACATATGATGTTTACTGATGATTTTAAATATATGCTCCTTATTATTTTAAGGAATAGTCCATTTATTTCTATACTCTCAAGTGTTTTTAGTAGGAATGGATGTTGGATTTTATCAAATGCTTTTCCTGCATCTATTGAGATGATCATATGGTTTTTATTAATTTGGTTATTGATGTAGTCAATTACGCTAATAGTTTTCATAATATTAAACCAGCTCTGCATTCCTGGTAGAAATCCTACTTGGTTCCTGGGGATGATTTTCTGTAGTCTTTTTGCTAATATTTTATTTAAGATTTTAGCATCAATATTCAGTAGGGAGATTGGTCTATAATTTTCTTTCTCTGTTTTCAACCTACCTGGTTTAGATATCAGTACCATGTCTGTGTCATAAAAGGAATTTGGTAGGACTCTTTCAATCCTTATTTTTTCAAATAGTTTATATAGCATTGGAGTTAATTGTTCTTTAAATGTTTGGTAGAATTCACATGTAAATCCATGTGGTCCTGGGGATTTTTTCTTAGGGAATTGGTTAATAGCTTTTTCTATTTCTTTTTCTGAAATGGGAGTATTTAGGCTATTTACTTCTTCCTCTGTTAATCTGGGCAAGCTATATTTTTGAATGTATTCTTCCATTTCACTTAATTTATGGAATTTATTGGCATAAAGTTGGGCAAAATAACTCCTAATTATTGTTCTAATTTCCTCTTCATTAGTGGCGAGTTCTCCCTTTTCATTTTTAAGACTAACAATTCGATTTTCCTCTTTCCTTTTTTAAAAATCAGATTTACTAAGGGTTTGTTTATTTTGTTTTTTTTTTCATAGAATCAACTCTTAGTTTTATTTATTAATTCAATAGTTTTTTATTTTTAATTTTATTAATCTCTCCTCTTATTTTTAGAATTTCAAGTTTTGTGTTTGTCTGGGGGTTTTTAATTTGTTCTTTTTCTAGCAATTTTAGTTGTAAGCCCAATTCGTTGACCCTCTCTTTCTCTATTTTATGCAAGAAGGCCTCTAGAGATATAAAATTTTCCCTTATTACTGCTTTGGCTGTATCCCACACATTTTGGTATATTTTCTTGGGTGAAGTTATTAATTATGTCTTTAGTATGAGATTATTTAGTTTCCAATTATTTTTGGTCTATTTTCCCCTGGCTTTTTATTGAATGTAATTTTCATTGCCTTGTGGTCTGAAAAGAATTCATTTACTATTTCTGCCTTACTGCATTTGATTTTGAGGTTTTTATTTCCTAATATATGGACAATTTTTTTTTAAGGTTCCATGAACTGCTGAGAAGAAAGTGTACTGCTTTCTATCTCCATTTAGTTTTGTCCAAAGATCTATCATGTCTAAAGTTTCTAGTATTCGATTGACCTCTTTGACTTTTCTTAATTATTTTGTGGTTTGATTTATCTAATTCTGTGAGTGCAAGGTTGAGATCTCCCGCTATTATAGTTTTCTGTTTATTTCTTCTTGCAGCTCACTTAATTTCTCTTTTAAGAATTTAGATGCTGTACCACTTGGTGAGTATAGATTTAATATAAATACTGCTTCATTATCTATGCTATCCTTTAGCAAGATATAATGCCCTTCCTTATCTCTTTTAATTAGTTCAACTTTTCCTTTTGCTTGATCTGAGATGAGGATGGCTACCCCTGCTTTTTTGACTTCACCTGAAGCATAGTACATTCTGCTCTAACCTTTTACCTTTATTCTGTATGTATCACCCTGTTTCAGGTGTATTTCCTGTAAACATATTGTAGGATTCTGGCTTTTAATTCAGTCTGCTAACTGCTTCTTCTTTATGGGGGAGTTTACCCCACTCACATTTATGGTTAAAATGACTAATTCTATATTGCTTGCCATCCAGTTAACCCCTGCTTATGCTTTTGTCCTTCTCTTCCACCTTACCCTCCTCCCCAGTATTAAACTTGTAAGCACCACTTGCTTTTCAGAGCCCTCCCTTTTTAGTATCCCTCCCCCATCTTAAAGTTCCTTCCCCTATTTTACCCCTTTTTCTCACAATTTCTGTATTCCCTTCCCCTAAGATTACTCCCTCCCTTTTTACTTTTTTCCTCCCACTTTTCAATGAAGTGGAAGGAGTTTCACTGTAAATTGAATATGTCTATTGATACATACTATGTTCATCCCCCTCCTTTCTTTCTCTCAGATATAATAGGTTACCTTTGCCTCTTCATGAGATGTAGTACCACCACTTTACCTTTTTTTTAATGATAAAATTTCCTTTCCACCTCTAGTTTCTAGAACAAATTATAGATGTGTTCTTTATATATCTTTATGGCAGAAATATAGTTCTCAAGATTTCTTTTCACATTTTTCAAAATCTCTTGAGTTCTATTTTTGTAGATCAAACTTTTTTGTGTAGATCTGTTTTTTTTTTTTTTTTTTTTTTTGTTTTGTTTTTCATCAAGAATGCATGGAATTCATTTATTTCCTTAAATGTCCATCTTCTTCCCTGGAAAAAGATGTTCATTTTTGCTGGGTAAGTTATTCTTGGCTGTATACCAAGTTCTTTAATCTTTTGGAATATCATATTCCAAACCCTTTGCTCCTTTAATGTGAACGCTTCTAGATCCTGGGTTATCCTTATTGTGGCTCCTCCATATCTGAATTGATTTTTTCTAGCAGCTTCCAATATTTTTTCCTTTGTCTGATGATTCTTGAACTTGGCCACTATATTTCTTGGCATTTTGATTTTAGGGTCCCTTTCAGTAGGTGATCAATGAATTTTTTCAATGTCTATTTTATCTTCTGTTTCTAAAACGTCTGAACAGTTCTCTTTGATAATTTCCTGGAAAAGTGTCCAGGCTCTTTTTTTTCCTCATATTTTTCAGGGAATCCAATTATTCTCAAATTGTCTCTCCTGGATCTATTTTCCAGGTCTGTTGTCTTCCCAATAAGGTACTTGATATTCTTTTCCATTGTTTCATTTTTCTGGTTTTGCTTCACTACTTCTTGATTTCTCCTTGAGTCATTCAATTCTACTTGTTCTATTCTAATTTGCAGTGATGTATTTTCTTCACTTACTTTTTTTTATATCTTTTTGTAATTGTCCAATTGAGTTTTTAAGTGAGTTTTTTTCTTCTATGGAATTTTTTTCCATTTCATTAATTTTCTTTTTTAGAGAGTTATTTCCTTTTTTCCAACTCGCTAATCCTGTTTTCCTTAAAGTTGTTTACCTTTTCCAATTCACTAATTTTTTTTTCAATGATTTGATTTCTTTATCCTCTTGGTTGTTGAATGCTCGGGATGATTTCTCCAGACTCTGTTGCCAAGCTTCCCTTTCCTTTTCCCATTTCTCTTCTAGATCTCTTGAGAGCCTTTTTGATTTCCTCTATGAGAGTTGTGTATTGAGGAGCAGATCATATCCCCCTTAGGGGATTCCTCTGGAGACAGTCTATTTTTAGTTTCCTCAGGGTTTGAAGTCTGCTCTCTATCCATATAGAAGCTGTCAGTGGTTAGAGCCCTTTTAAACTTTTTGTTCATTTTGTCAGAGCAGAATCAAAGAAAACAAATTAATAAGGAAAACAATTGATCTGCTTTTTTTGGGGGGGAATGGGGCTGGATGGTGTTACTAGGCATCCTCTACAGACTGTGGGAGACAGCAGCAAGGCACTAACAGGAGAGTGATGGCTGCACTGAGTCTGTGCTCTGAGTCTCTAAGAATGCACTGAGTCATTCCAGGTGGGGGTGGGGGTTGCCTTCTCAAGAGACGCTAGCTTTCTGGGGTTTTCTTTATCTCTGGTGTTTACACCTTCTCTGCTGATCCTGGCTTGCTGCCAAGATGGAATATCCACACTGGGATAAAGGTCATTCCACAGAAATAGCAGAGAATGCACCGCTCCCCCCTCCAGTCTGAGCAGTATGAGCTGCCTGCCTAGCTCTAGCTGCTTGCCCTTAGCCTGTGCCCAGTCTGTTCATCTCCTCCCCTGAGCAAAAACAGACATTTTCTGGTGAATTTCAAGGATATCTTCTGTTGGTAATTATTTATGTTTTTTTTTTCCTGTCAAGCATTAATTCTGAGGCTTGTCATGCAATAAATTCTGAGAGAAAATATGGAGCTCAAGCAGCTGTGTGCCTCCTCTCCACCATCTTCCATTTTCTCATACTTAAAACTGTGAAGTTGGGGTTACCTCCTGGAGGCCTCAGAATCACCCAGAGTCAGGATAAGCAAAAGACCTTGGTCTTCAGAAGGAGAAGTGAAGGGGATCGACAAAACTGCCACAAGCTCTCCACCTACCAAACTCCCTTCTCCACATCATCCTTCAAAGTGACTATGGCTTGTCTCACACCATCCCCTAATCCCTGCTATGATTATCTGTATACACCAAAAGATCGAGCTAGTACAGAATAGTGAGAAGGGCCATTTTTCCAAGCATATGCTAGTAGAGTATTGTCCCATAGGTAATTACCCTTAGGTGCTAGGTGATCTGATTCCAGTGCACCTATTCAGAATTTCAGCCCTTTACATAAAACCACAAAGATTTAAATACTATCTTCACTTCTACCTTTGAAGTTTTCTTATCCAATAAATAGCTGCTCTTGAAATGGCTATGGTGTCCTATTAGACATAAAGGAAATTCCTGAAAAAGAGAGCTCTTGTTCTCAGCTCATACATTGTTGTTTCCCAAAAATTTCTCCTCCAAAAATTTTGATGGCTACCCATGGAATGAATGTTATAGGATTCAGGTAAGGTCTTCTCACTAAGGATATTGAAATCCTATTTTTTGGACTGATACAGATTATCCCAGCAAATGAGAACCCTTCAGGACCTCATGCTAGATCTCCAGGAAGCAGAGGGCCAACCCAATGTGGATCTGCTCCGGGATGTCAAGCAGTTGCTGGAAAGGAGCGAGTCAGTGTTGTCCCAAAGGGCCAAGGCGCTCATCCCAGAGCTCAGAGTGTCCTGTCCCTGGCATGATAGAGATGCTCAACCGCTTCAGAGTGCACATCAGGTTGGATCCTGCATCAGCCAGTCCTTGCCTGATGGTGGCTGAGGATCTGAGGAGTGTAAGAGCTGGAGAAGGCTGGCAGGTGGACACCCACCCTGGTGATGACGGGCATCTTCACATGGTCCTTGCTGAGCAGGCCTTCAGCTCAGGGAGACAATACTGGGAGGTGGATGTGACAGGATTACCTCAGTGGGTGCTGGGGATCCACACCCCCTGCTTGAAGAGACAAAGTGGTGGCAGCAAGACCCATTGTCCCTCTGTGTTCTTTCTGAGACAGGAAGGAAGAGGATTACTTTTTGCAATCCTACTCTGGATCGCTGGACCACAGACTTAAAAGCCCTAGGACTCTACCTAGAATACCTTACTGGCATTCTGGCCTTTTACAATGTTCTGCAGAGTTCTCTTATTTATCAGTTACCTGATATTTCATTTGTAGCCCCTGTTAGACCCATGTTTTCTCCTGGCCCCCCACTTCCAGGAACAAAGCCTGCTCCCATGACTCTCTGTGCACTGGATTCTCATCTTTGTTCTTGCTGCTATTCGTCTCTCTGAGCATTCCAACAAGGAGGAATTCTCAGCCCACCACTAGGCTCCCCGGCTGGTGTTTTTCCATTTCCAAACTTCCCCTGCAAGACAAGGAGCATCACCAACTTGTATATGGCTTGCCTTTCACCCTGCAAGCTGAAGAGGACTCTTCCCAAGTATGTTGTGCCTTCTGCTTATGAAATTTCAAAACATAGCAATTCTTTTTCAGCAGTTAAAAAAAAAATAACACACATGAGGACTGTGGCTTTTATAGTCTTCCTAGAATTTGTCAAAGTTCTTGGAAAGCCATGGATTTCAAGCTATTTCACTCCAATGTCACTTGAATTACTGTTAACTTATCTTTTACTCCATTCAATAAAAATGTGAAATGAATTCTAGATTTTGGTGTGCTTCTTTGTATCTTTCTTGTTGTGCATTTCTTTCCTTTGTGTTAAGCTCTTTGTTTCCTCATTAGGGGTTTTCTTGGCAAAGTTATTTGTTACAATGAATTTAACTTTGCTAAAATTATCTTTATCTCTTCAAGGAATCTAAAGAATTTTAAGGAATCTAAGAAACGGCTTGCTGGTTTCTCTCTGCCCCTTCTTGCCTCTGCCCCTTCCACTAATTGTTTTTAATTTGCCTCATACATTATAAAAATTTGAGTCACATTATTATTGCCACCCTAAAGAATTTTGAGGTCTTATGGACCTCAGAAAATTGATATGAGTAGAAAATCAATGCTAATATGGACATTAATGTTTTTGACCTTGTTCCATTTGACTGGATAACTTATGGATCTGAATGAAAATTACAATTTGAAATTTTGTTCAGGTTCAAATGACAGGCAATTGGTGATTAGGTGTTATTGCCCAAAATAAAGACTGAAACAAAAAACATCAAAGAATAAGGAAAAGAAATCACTTACACAAATATTTTGGGAGTACTTTTATTGGTGGGGAACAAGAAGCTGGAAATCAAAAGGGGTATATATCACTATGCACTTTATGGTCTCAAGATGCAATAGAATACACTTGACACATAAAAAAATGATGAAGAGTTTCAGGAAATAATGTGAAGTCTTCCCATTTGGGCATCTATATAAGATAAGAAATATACATAGAATTTATTCTCCCCTCACCCCACAGGAGCTCACTGATGAGGAGTAAATTGGGGCTCTAAGTCAAGATGTATCAGCTCTTCTCCTCCTGAGTCTGATTAACCTCTCTCTCTCCAAAGTAACCAAGGGTAGGTTCAGTAACAAATGAATTTGCTACTCAATGCTGTATCAAAACAAAGTCTTTATTGATAGTAAAGGGATAGACAGGCATTTGGCCTCCAGGAAGACCAAACTGCCTGGCAAGGGAATGCCAGTTGGCAGGTACAAGGCTGGTGTAGACCGAGTGCAAGGATTCCATTTTTTAGAATTTCCTTTTATGCATAACTAGGATCATCAAAACAACATTTGCACAGATATGTTATCCAAAATGTTGCCGAGATATTTGTAAATAAGACAGGAATTTCTCTTAATCATTTGTATCTCAAATTATCTCTTTTTACCCTTCCTCAGACAAGAATTTCCTGTTAATTATTTTTATCTTGAACTATCTCCCTTTTTTTTTTTTTTTTTTGACATTATCATTTCCCCCTCTCAAATAATAGGACACAAATTCTTTTGGGGTCAGGGAAAATGGGCGTTGAAGATCATCTAGCTGCTTTGTGCTGGAAAGGGGCGTTGAAGGGGGGGGGGTTGATGTCTAAAAAGCAATAGCCATAGTATTAACAATTCCCATTCTAAATTTTAAGCACAGTAATAGATAACCCAGACAAGTTTGCTGTTCCACTTCCTAACCATAACATAATTATTTACTGAAAATTCTTCCTCCCAAGATACTAAATGTTCTGGTTACCCACAGAAGGAATGCTATAGAATTCAAGTAAGGTCTTCTTCTCACTAAAGATATTGAAATCCTTTCTTTTGGACCGAAACCTTTTCCTTTTTATAGGATATAAACTGACAGAGAGACTACAACTCGTCTGAAGTGAAAAAAAAAAAACAAAAACAAAAAAAATGTGCTGTCACAATTGTCCCTGGCTTCTCAGAGAAGAAATACCTTGCCTATATATTTGGAAGTGTTCAAGCTGAGGATATCATAATTAAGAAAATTCTTTATTGAGGCATAGTCCCAGATAAAGGGTTTGAAGAAGTCTAGGTCAAGGGGGCAGCTAGGTGGCACAGTGGATAAAGCACCAGCCCTGAATTCAGTAGGACCCGAGTTCAAATCTGGTCTCAGACACTTAACACTTCCTAGCTTCATGACCCTGGGCAAGTCACTTAACCCCAGCCTCAAAAAAAAAAAAAATTAGACTTTTACTGTAGTTTAAGAGGCACAGGACTACAAAAGTGAAGCTCTAGGAACCTCTATTCTATGAACCTCATAGAATTTTGAAATCTATGGACCTCATAGAACTTTAACAAATTCTAGGAAAGCTATGAAAATGATGGTCTTCATAGGAGTTGATGTTAATTTTTAAATTTCTGGAATACAATTGATGTTGTAAAACTTCATAAATACATGGGATCCACTAAGAACAAGAAGGCACAAAACACTTGGGAATGGTCCCCTTTCAACTTGCAGGGTAAATAGCAAGCTATCTAGAAGTTGATGATATTCATTTTCTTGCAGGGAAAGTTTGGAGATGGAAGAACTCCAACCAAGAAGCCTAGTGGTAGGTTGAGAGCTCCTCCCTGGAGAAATGTTCTGAGAGATGAATAGCAACAAGTACAAAGATGAGAATCACCTAGACAGAGATGAAACTAAGTTTTGTTCCTAGAACTGGAAGCCAGGAATAAAGATAGGTGTAACAGGTATTATGAATGAAATTTTTGGTAATGGATAAAGAAGAGAACTCCAGAGAACAGTGTAAAAAGCGAGAATTCCAGTTTGATATGCTAAGTAGGGCGCTATCCTGGGAATATGGCCCTTCAGTCTGTGGTTCAATGTTCCAGGATACTATTGTAAACAGTAATCCTCTTTCTTCTGGCCACATCACAGGAAGAACAGAAGGACAATGAGTCATGCTGCCACCACTTTGTCTCTTCAGGTGTGTGTAAATCCCCAGTATCTACTGAGGTAATTGTTATATCAACCTCCCAATATTGTCTGCCTGTGCTGAAGGCTTTCTCAGAAAGGACAATGGGAAGATTAGAGTCATCACCAGGTTGGGTGTCCACCTGCCAGCCTTCTTAGAAAGGACTGGGTGATGGAGGATCCATTCTGATGTCCCCTCTGAATCAGGTGAGCATCTATCATTTCAGAGATGGGACACATTCTCTACTATGGAATAATGGCTTTGGCATTTTGGGATAATTTTGATTCACTCCTTCCCAGCAACCGCTTGACACCCAATAGCAGATCCAGATTGTGTTGGGAATCTGCTTCCTCTAGATCTAGCCTGAAGTCCTGAAGGGTTCTCCTTTGCTGAAATACTCTGCCCTGCTCTTCTTGCTTTTTCCTTGGAAGACAATGAGATTCCTCCTCCATCAGGAGGCAGTGAAGTTTGTAGAATTCTCCTATGATCATTTCCTGTCAGTCAACAACAGTTCTCTCCTCTCAGCAAGAAGTTTCTCTGCTTCCTCAAAGTGCTTCTCCAAGCAACTCTGAATGTGCTAGAGCTTCTTCCTGAAATTGGGAGCAGCTTGTTCTACAGGAGAGATCCTGTGAGCCCCATGCTCTGGGGTTTGGCATCATCTCACACAGTAATGTCTAGTCATCTTCACAAAAGAACTTGAAGACTTTGTGTGTGTCACACTGCTTCTGTCCTCCATTACTCTGCAAAAGCTGGGAGCTGAGCTGTTTGCCCAATTCAGTCAGCTATGCTAGGTACCTGTTGATTAATGGGAAGTCTCTGACCTGAGAGCTGCATTCAGGTCAAGAGAAAGTTGTAGCTCTTCAGATTGAGAGACATGCTGGGCAAAAGCTGTGCCCACTCCTGATGGTTGACTGGCTCAGAAGTAGCGTCAAAAGATGGTACAAGTGATCTTACTCTGTAATTTTATATGTGTACAAAGTGTTTTGTATTTTTGCTCATATAATTATTGTCTTTCCCTTGGTAGATAGATTCCCAAATATTTTATACTATTGGCAGTTACTTTAATGGAATTTCTCTCTGTAGCTCTAACTGTTGGATTTTGTTAGTGATATATAAGAATGCTGATAACTTATGTGGGTTTATTTTGTATCCTGCAACTTTGCTAAAGGTGTGGATTATTTCTAATAGCTTTTTAGTAGAATCTCTAGGGTTCTATATACCATCATATCATCTGCAAAGCATACTAGTTTGGTTTCTTCATTACCTATTCTAATTCATTTCATCTCTTTCCCTACCCTTATTGCTGAAGCTAGCATTTCTAATACTATCTTGAATAATAATGATGATGGTGATAAGATCACTCCTAATCTTATTGGGGTTGGTTCCACTTTATCCCCATCACATATGATGTTTACTGATGGTTTTTAATAGATGCTCCTGACTATTTTAAGGAAAAGTCCATTTTTCCCTAGACTTTCAAGTGGTTTTCACAGGAATGGACATTGGATTTTATCAAATGCTTTTTCCGCATCTATTGAGATGATCATATGTTCTTTGTGAATTTGGTTACTGATATAGTCAATTATGCTAATAGCTTTCCTAATATTGACCCAGCCCTGCATTTCTGGTAAAAATCATAGTTGGTTATGGTCTGTTATTCCAGGGATGATTTTCTATAATCTTTTTGCTAATATTTTATTTAAGATTTTAGTATCAATATTCATTAGGGAGATTGATCTAGAATTTTCTTTATCTGTTTTCTACCTGCTTCCCTGCCACCTAAGAAATGCAGATCATGGATTGTGAAAAATGGAGTGAATATGTAGTAATTTCATATATCTAATTGTTTTTTCCATAAGTTGAGCTCACCTATGCTGATCAGGTCATCACTAATTTAGAAATAACTTTCCATTGCTAATGGGAATGTTTTGGGAAGCTGGTCCTGATAGAATATCAGGAATTCACAGACCCCCTAATATCAATCCATTGATTTTGGGGGTGGGCAGGAATTTCATTTATGCCTAGTTAAGGAGCTTTGCTCTAGATTTATAATCCTATGATTGACCAAATATGAAAGCAGTACACATGAACATTTGGCAAGAATTCATTCAATGAGTCAACATTATTTAGAACTACCTTAACTTCTATGGAAAGGCTCTTTCCTCATGCTGCCTTTTTATTGGAGAAAAAAACTTGGTAGATGATTCATCCCTCTTCATAGCAATTCTAAAATTGATAATTCTGGCATAGAATTCTTCAAACACTTTATCCTGGGACTTAGCCTCAATAAAGAATCCTCTTAATACAATATCCTCAGCTTGAACTCTTCCAAATATATGGTCAAGGTATTTCTTCTCTGAGAAGCCAGGGACAATTGTGACAGCCCTTTTTTTTTTTTTTTTTTTTTTTTTTTTTTTTCTCTTCAGACAAGTTGTAGTCAATTGCATCTCTCTGTCAGTTTATATCCTATGAAAAGGAAAAGATTTCAGTCCAAAAGAAAGGATTTCAACATCCTTAGCGAGAGGAAGACCTTACTTGAATTCTATAGCATTCCTTCTATGGATAACCAGAACATTTAGTATCTTGGGAGGAAGAATTTTTAGAAATTAATTATGCTATGGTTAGGAAATGGAACTGCAATCTTAGCTGAGGACTAGAGCTTTCTTTTTCAAGCATTTCCTTTTATTCTAATACACCCCCATATCTGTTTAGATGAAATCTGTTTGTAGGATAATAAAGGTTTCAAGGGAGAGGTGAAGGTAGTATTTTAGTCTCTTTGGCTTTTAAGCAAGGCAAAATGGCCCAGTAAATCATGTGAATTCTTTCTCCTTATAGTAAAGGTCAGAATAGCTCCAGTTATAAGAATAATTTCCTAAATTTGGAATGCCCAGATTTCTCCAGTTCTCATGAATTAAATTATGCCTTCATTACCTAAGTCTACATTAGATGCTCTTGATAAATTCATGGGACAGTACAATTAGTTAAAAGTCAAGTTCTATAGTGTCTTCAATCTCTCAAAGTAAATAGTTTCATCAATGTCACCAGCTTTTATTTCCCCAAATTTTGTCACTTCTGTAGTCCATCATGTTGAGAAGAAATAATGAAAGGAAATTATATCTCCATCTGTCTATTGACCTGGGGCAATAAGTTCTTGAGATGCAGACAAATATTCTCCCAATATTTGAAGGTTTTATGTCTTAACACAGATCTTTCTGAGGAATCTCTTCATTTCACAGGGCTGTCAAGGCCTAAGTATCTAATAAAGTCTTATCTCCAAGGAGCCACTTTCTAGTTGTATATCATAAGTTCCTGGATTTTGATTTCATTTCTAAAATATAGTCTAAGATAATAGATATGGAAGAGATCTTATAGAAGTAAGCACAACATAACTTCCTCTTACTAGGCAGAAATGAAAGAAGTTAGAAAATGAGCTTTCTACGAGTATAAAGAAAGCATAAGGAATGGAAAATGGTTTACACCTCTGATTTACAAACTTCTTTCTCCTTGGACAACTATATCCTTCAGTACCTAGTCTTTCTTCTTTATCTTATATAATTTGGGAAAGAGGCACATGGTGATTCCTTACTAAAAATCATTCTCTACAGAGACACTTAGGGAATTTCTCCTCTTATTTCCTCTTGTTTTCTGCTTTTCATCAATGAGTAAGAGTTGATAAGAATTTCCTATGCCCCAATGCCCTGCAACTTAGAAGCTCAGCAGTAAGGTCTATGACTATGACTATGACTATGACACCAGGATGGCAATCCAGCATACGGTCCCAGTGCATGACTTGCTGGAGCAGCTTCAGTCTTGTCCCCGTTCATGGCCCCAAAATGACCAATATGTACAAAAAATATTCCTAGCAGCTCTCTTCTCAAGACAAAAGTAATTGGAAATTGGAGGGATGGCCACTTGTGATACAATATTATCATTCTATGTAAAATATTGAGCAGGATGCTCACAGGAGGAAAAAAAAAACCACCTGGAAATTCTTTTATGAACAAAGTGAAATATATTGTATAAAAAAGAATAGCAATGTTCTAGCTTTGTTATTCTCAGTAGAGCAATCATCCACACCTATTCCAAAGGACTTAGGATGAAAAATCATATCCATACCCAAAAGAAGAAACTGATTATATCTGAATCAAACTGTCATTCATTCTCTCCTCTCTCTCTCTCTCTCTCTCTCTCTCTCTCTCTCTCTCCTCGTCGTCTCTCTCTCTCTCTCGTCTCCTCTCGTCTCCTCTCTTCCTCTCCTCTCGTCTCTCTCATTATTTAATTTTTCTTGAGGATTTTTATTTTAATGAGGGTAGAAGATCTATGTTTTCTTTCACAACTTGACTTTTCGAGAAATGTCTTTGCATAACTTCACATGTGATTTCTTAATTGTGGGTGAGGATAAGGAAAGAGTTGCCTAGAACTTAAACATCTATAAAACAAATGTTAAAAAAAAATGTTTCTAATATTACTAGGGGGAATTATTAAGTAAATAAATACCTAAGTCTGATAATAAGAACATGCCTGCCTGACTGGAAATGAATCAGAAATATGTGTCTAAGCTCTCCAGTCTTCCCTCAACATCTTTGCCCTCCATGTATTCTAGGCTGCAGTGACAATGGCCTCCTTGTACTCAGAGAGGCTCTTCTATCCACACATTTCTTTATCACTGGAATTCTTTTAATGCTAGGAACTCACTTTGTCCTTGTCACTACCTGATGAGTTCCCAACATCCTTCCAACTCCAGATAAAATCCTCCAATCTATGAGCAGTGTTTTCCCAATTTTTTTTTTTCATGTTAGTCTCTTCTTCCTCTTGATTATACTCAATTTAATTCGTATATCTCTTGGCCAAACGTGTCTCTTTTCATGTTTTCTTTTTCATTAATCTGAGAGATCATTAAGGGCTGAGGCTAATTCTGTCTTTAATTTCTCCCCACCAATTGTCACAGTACTTAAAATATAGGAAAAGCTTAATATGTGATTATTACTGTGAGAGATGATGGTGGAAGGATCATGTGATTCACTATTTTCCAAGTACTCTTTCAAGGCCACTCTGTGATCAATTCATACTATTGTTTAGCAAACTCTTTACTTCTCAAAGTCTATTTATCAAATGTGTCCTATCCGGTTAATCTCCTTTTCCCTTAAAATCTCATTTTTCTGTTTGATTGATGAAGGAGTCTTAAGACTGGGAAATAAATCAGAAAGCTGAACCAAGATGGCAGGAATAGATGTCACCTCCAATACGAGACAACTTAAGACTTAGCTCTAGATTTCAGGTCAGAAGATATTAGTTTGATGCAAATTTCTGAACTCATTTGATCACAAAAGAGGGAAAAGGACTCATACGTGTAAAAATATTTTTGCATCTCCCTTTGTGTGGCAAGAAACTTGGAATTCAGTAGATGCCCCTCAATTGGGGAATTACCTACTTAGTTATGATATATAAATGTAATTTAATATTATTGTTCTCTAAGTTATTATATACAAGGTGATTTCAGTAAAGCCTGGAAAGACTTACATGAGGGTCAGCTAGGTGGTGTAGAAGATAGAGCAAAGCCTTGAACTCAAGAGGACCTGAATTCAAATCTGGCCTCAGGCACTTAACACTTCCTCAGTGTGTGACCCTGGGCGAGTCCCAACCCCAATTGCCTCAGCAAAAAAAAGAAAGAAAGAAAGAAAGAAAACAAACAAAGAAAACGTACAGGAAATGATGCTAAGTGAAGTGAACAGAATCATGAGAACATTAGACAGTGTAAGAACAAGATTATGTGCCAATCAACTGTGATAACCTTGGCTCTTTTCACCAATGAGTTGTTTTAAGGCAATGCCAGGAAACTTTTGATGGAAAGTTCAATCCACATTCAGAGAGGAAAAGAAAGGCTGAATATGATGTAAGCATAGTATTTTCACCTTTGTGTTGTTGTTTGGCTTCTGGTTTTGTTTTGTTTTTTCCCCTTTGAATCTGCTTTTTTTGCTCAGCATGATGAATATGGAAACATGTTTAGAGAAATTGCACCTGTATTGCAATTTACCCTATATTGAATTGCTTGCTGTTTTGGGGAGAGGAAAAGGGAAAGGAGAAGGAGAAAAATCTGGAACACAAAATCTTGCAAAAATTAATGTTGGAAATTATATGTATATGGAAAAAGAAAATACCATTAAATGATTAATAATAATAATAATAATAATAATAATAATAATAATAATAAAGTGGATATTCACTTAAGTCCTGAAAAAAATTGAATTCCTTAGTGGCATGTGATAAGTGAGATACTACTTATGAACCTCCATTTCCTCACTTTCCAAACAAGTCAATTAAGTCTGGGAGGCTTTTAATGAAAATTATCTGTGATTGGGGATATTCAACATATTATTGAGGGGAGGTATCTTGATACTTACATTCCATACCACAGCCCAGACCAGAAGTTGCTCCTTCTCTTTTAATACAATTTTCTGAACTATTTTGACCTTTCTGTGAAAGATTTCCATCTTTTTCTACATCTTCTTTTGTAAAGAAAGAGGAATAAACAGGAAATTTCTTTCCTCAGCCTGAGTTCTGTGACCTACTTGAAACTAAGAAACTCAATAACCCTGATAAGCTGGTACTATTTCATTGATTTGTTAGGAAGAGTCACCAAAGGAAAGACTGTTAGGTTCTTACTAAGTGCTAAGTCAGTACTTGACAATTCTCTAGTTCCAGCCATGACTGGGAGTTTTACTTGTGAATTTCTGGAGAAGAGCTTCCATGCTTAGGAGGAGCAAGTTCATTGGTTGAAGTAATTTTTCCCAGAAGCCTTTGCATTATCCCACACCCATTCTCTGGGAGGATAAAAGAGGGAAGTCACACTCTGGACCAGAGTTAACAGCAACTGTCTAGAGACGACAGTTCTCTAGAGGAAGAAGAATCTGTCTGAGAGATTTGAGTTGACACAGCAGATCTCCTCCCAGAGAGCAAACAGCAGCTCCTGGAGACAACAGCACATTACAAAAGACCATGAACCCATTCTGACATAACAGTATTCAGATCTAAGTGATAAGCTAATGCCGGAACAATTAAACTGTGCATGGACAATCAGTGCCATTCCTGAAGGAGTAGGGTCTTATTCCTATCAGAGAACAGCTTCTGGTCTTCCCTGTGTATCTCACATATGGCTTCCCCTTCAGGGTACATGGCAATATCAAATTGATGACCTCTTAACTGAGAAAATTCCCAGCATGTAGTACAAGAAGAAGATGGAGAGGTATTTTTCCTTAAGCAAGACATGCAGATTATATGTCCACATTCAACTGTGATTAGCTTAATGACTTCATTCAAGCAGTTAACACAAAGGCCCTCTTGTACTGCATCAACCATGATTCTGAAGAGAGAAAATGAGGCAGTGTAAGAATACTTCTATTCCTTCATTTCTGAAGTTTTAAAAAGCACATTTCAAGAACACCATAGCAAGCAAAATCATAATTGATGATATCCCCCATAAACCTGGAGAAAGTCTCTAACAAGTATAGACTCCATCACTTAGAAAGATAGACACAATAATATGTAATAACATCTAGTTTCACCTTAGACATTTATGATGCATTTCATACATGATTTTTTTGGTCCACACAAAACCCCCATCAAGTACATGAAATTGTCTGCATGGTGGGTAGGGAACTGTAGGATGAGAGGCCAAGTGACTTGCTCAGAACCAGCAAAGCTCTTCTATTTCCAAAGCTGTATGAGATAATTTTGATACTCTTATTCAAATCAATCAGTATTGAATCAATTTGTTGAAATTTTATGAGTATCAGTGATTGTATTAGTGAATCAAACAGAATGATTAAGTTGCTGTTAGGATAAGAATTAATCCTCCTTGAAGATTATATTTATTATGTTTCTCAATTACCTTCCTATTGTTAGTAATGTAATAATTACTCCCCTCCTTGACTTGGGAAATGCTGTAATAAGATGCACTTGGTAGTGCAATAGCTCTCCCTCCTATGAACCACTACTAACCACTCCCTATTGATCTTTATTTCAAGCTCACAAATTCCTTAGACTATAGGATAGCATTGGTTAAACCCTAGGGGCTCTTGACTTGTAGAATGCCCTGAGATGTTGTTGAAAGTGTGTTAGGGCCTTTGGATCATCTAGAATTTATGACCTGTGCAAAGTCTCATGACCTATAAAAAGGTCTGCTGATATAATTATTTTTGATAGACATCCCTATCATTTCCTCACTTCTGGAATTGAGGAAGCAGTAAATTGTAATGTGTCCTATTTTTAGTACTCTCTCAAGTATAAAAAAGTAGCTAGCACCAAGAGGAGGGACCTCTGATAGTGAGGAAATCTTGGATCCAACTAAATTCAGGTCCTCTGCATTCACTGATGAATTGATTAATCATACTTGGAGTTCTCCATTACTTTTGTAATCTTCTAGCCTATAGTAGCCATTAATCAGTCAACATTTATTAAATGCCAGCTATTTGCCAGTTACTGTGCCAGAAAGTTTACAAATATCTTCTCATTTGATCAGCACAATGACTTAGGGGATTTCATTTCCCTAATCATGCTGTCAGGAAACTGAGGTAAATAGAGGTTAATAACTTGCCCAGAATTAAACAGCTAAATACATATGAGACTGGATATTGGAAGTAGGTCTTCTTGATTCCAGTCCCAATGCTGTACCCATTATGCCATTTCTGTAATAAAATAAGCATAATAATTAATTATAGCAATAAATAATAATAGATAAACCATTCTGTTACAAAGGGAAAATAAGAAATTTGGATGCAGAAAGTATGCTGAAATTCTAGTACTGAATTTGGCCAAGTCGCTAAAAAAAAATCTCTTCTGTTTCTCCCTGTGTAAATGAAATGATGAAATTAGATGACCTCTGAGGTTTCCAGCACTTTCTCAATTGTAGATCTTCAATAACAACAACAAAAACTCTCTTTAGAGGGACACCCACTTTGGGCATTCTCTTGAGCCTCTAAGCATCTGACATCCAGGTTGTGAATATGTCTTAAATTAGAGCAGCACACAGTAAGTAGGATCTAGGGCTTATGTTTTCCCCACACATTTCCCCACCATTATACTCTGTGTGGAGTACTGGGATGCAGCAATTGTAAAATATAAGATAGTTTGTTCCCTCCAAAAAAAAAAAAAAAAAAAAAAAAAAAAACTTTTATAATTTGTCATCCTGGTATTTTCCATTTCCCTTAGGCATACAATTAATCTCAGTGTTCACTCATTAACCAATTCATTCTGCTTATTCTGAGATTAATGAAATATTTTCCCTCCTTTTCTAGGACCTCAAATTGGTCCCAGTCAAGCTCCATATTCCACACTGCCCATCTTCTGCTCATATCCCCTACTTGACACTGTGTGATTGGGAATCCTGGGCCGCCTTCTCTGTAATAATACCACCAAGCCTAAGACTTGAGTAAATGGTGTAACAGTGTACCCACTGGGAAAGTGAAGGGAAATTTCAAATGGTGTGAGGTGAGAAAAAGCAGAGAAGCATCATCTCTCAGAAAATAGTCTAAAACTTGTAAAGAAATATAAGATGAAGGAAGTTCTTTGTGGGTGAATCAACTACTGGGTTCTGTGGGAATTGTGAGAAAATGTCAGAGCACTGGTTGAACCTGCCACCATGTAGCCTAGAAAACATATCTGTTGCCTAGAAACAAAATTTTTTAAATATTTAAATCAGAACTTAGTTTACCCTGACCAGATGCCCAGCCAGATATGAAGATTTGCAAGAAATGTTAAGAGTTTCCCTTAGGTACACATCTCAAAGATTCATGTGGCTTATTTTAAAATGCCTCCTAGCTGGCCAGGCAGCTTCTCTTTTTTTCTTCCTTGTTTGAATCCTATATTATGTATAATTTACAGAAAATCGGTGGCAACAGCCATCCAACTTTTTAAGTTTCCCTTCTGCTGGAAGGCTTAAACTTCTTTTTAAATTATTTTAGCTCTAGATTTTGTTCTCAATCAATAGAGGCAGGAGGAGAAAAGATGGGTTTGGAATTGCTAACTTTTGAGTGATAGACAATTAAGTATAAGTGGTAGAATGATTACCATCCCCAGCTGAGGACATAATTGAAAGTAAATAACAACAATCAGTAGTGGATTCATTCAGCATGCTCTCCTAACTTAAATTCTTTTGATTCTTTTAAAAGAATTGATGGATAAAATCTGAAATAACCAAGGAAACAAAGGTTGCCATATACATTTATTATGTAATACATGACAACTGCAGAGCAAATCTGGACCAGTCCTCCTCAGCCTGGCACTTGACCCCTTACAGGGGAAACATTTTCTGAATTAAAAAAACCAAGTAGGAAGATATAAAACAGGATATGGAGGGGAAGAGGGAAAAGGGGAAATTCCTTGATTTGGTAGAGGTGGCCCAACTTCTAAATCACTTGGCAATGCAATGAAGTTTTCTCCCAATTCTCACCATTGAACAGTGTTCTGAGTAGTTAGAAATTGAAGTGGATCCCTAATTAAATAGAAAGGGAACTGAGCTACCTCCAGAACTGAGTCACAACATAAATTCAGTGTGGTGTATTGAATTCCAATAATTCTTTTGAAAAGTAAAGAAAAGTAAGACTTATTGACAGTGAAGTAGAGATAATTTCCAGTTAGGTACTATTTGCACTAGTTGATATCTATAGGGAGGATCTTCCAATTTTATCATTCTGTATTTGTCACCTGCTGAAAGTCCAAAGCCAAGAACATACTAAGGCAGGCTAGCTGCTTTCCCAGAGGTGTGAACACCATCATACTCACTGCTAATGCTATCCCAGGTGAAGTTCAGCAAGTTCCAGAACAAAACTTATGGCAGAAGAGGTGGTCCTGTGAAATCTAATAATGAATTGAATTTATATCTTATGTGGTTCAGGTGAATTTCCACCTTGTGTTGGAAGGGGTTAAATTTAAATAAATGACATATTTTGAATGAATCATTTAAAAACAGGTTTCTAGTTTAGGAAACTTATTTCCTTTTCTGAATTTCAGAATTGGGTCCATTTGTAAGAAACTAGCAGGTAAATATTTCAGTGACAATGGAATGCTACAGCATGACTTAATCTAACAGTGCTGATAAACTTCCTAGGACACTAGCCTTTTTGGGTTTTCTATTAGGGGGTTATGATGTTTAACTGAGTTGATTAAGGAGATGTCCCAACTATAGGTGTCTTCAGGGATGTGGATATTCAATGTGAATTTCAAATCCACTTGGTGAGAATGTGGTTCTAGTTTATTTAGTAATTTGCTAAACTTGAACACTGGTGTTTTTATTTTATTTATTTTATTCTGAATGTAAGGAGGGGGAGTTTTTTAAATAACATAACAAAATACAGGTATCTTGAAATTTTCTTTTTGGGGGGAGCTAGGTAGCACAGTGCATAGAGCACTGGCCTTGAAGTTAGAAAGACCTGAGGTCAAATTTGACCTCAGACACTTAACACTTCCTAGCTGTGTAACCTGGGGCAAATGACTTAACCCCAATTGCCTCAGGGGAAAAAAAAAGAAATTTTCTTTTAAAAATTATTTTCTTCTCTTTCTGCCCTCCTCCTAGAAATGGCTAATATTGAGCACAAACATATTTATGGGATGAGATGTGAACCCCATTATATTCACCATTAATGCTATCACAAGTGAATTTTAGGAAGTATCAAAACAAAGCTTATGGCAGTACAGGTGTTACTGGGGAATCTAATAATGCATTGAATGTACATGTTATGGCACATCACATGAATTTAAATATGTTTTGGAAGGGGATGAATTCAGAGGAAGTACCCAGAGAGAATCATTAAAAAAAAAATTAATCTTATTTCTTTTTCTGAACTTCTCACTTGGGTCCATTTTCAAGAAACTAGAAGGGAAAGGCTAGACTTTATTTTTTCATTTTCTTCAGCTCAGAATATTTTGTATTTTCCGTCATTAGGCAAGCAATTCTGATCAGAAAAAGAAAAGACAGAAGGAGGAAAAATGTCACTTTCTAAACTTAATTGTCATAAATATCAAATTCATTCAGTATTTCATGCCATTAATCCAATTTTTGTCCAAAAAATGGAAGGACAGATCATTTTCTCTTGGACTCATCCATGGATATTCATTCCAGTCATACTGAAATTAATGAGATATTTTCACTCCTTTTATAGGTCTTTAAATTGGTCCCAGTCATGCTTGATATTCCACATTGGCCATCTTCTGCTCATGCACTCTACTTGACACTGAGTGGTTGGGAACCCTGGCCTTCTCTGTAGGAGCACTACCAACCTCAAAAGACTTGAGCAAATGGTGAAATAATGTGTGCACTGGGAAAGTGAAGGGTACTTTCAGAGGGTGTGAGGTGAGGAAAAGCAGAGAACAAGCACCTCTCAGAAAATGGTCTAAAACTTTTGAAGACATATAAGAAAAGTTCTTTGTGGGTAAATCAAATAAGGGGTTCTGTGGGAAGTTTGAGAAAACTTCAGAGCTCAGGTGGAACCTGCCACTAGGTAACCTACAAAACATGTTGCTCAGAGACCTGATTAACTTAATGTTTAAATCATAACCTGGATTGCCTATCCACATGGCCAACAGGTAAGAAGATTGATGCAAGAAACATTGGGAGGTTTCCCTGGTTATAAATCCCAAACCATTCATGTGTCTTATCTGCAAATATTTCCAAGCTGGCCAAGCAACTTCTGTTTCTTTCTTCCTTTGTTTGAATCCTATATCATATGTAAGTTACAGATATTCAGTGGCAAAGGCCAAAGCAACTTTTTGACCCTCCCCTCCATGGGATGACTTAATAAACTTCTTTGTAAACTCTGTTAGTTGTGGATTTTGTTCTCAGTCAGTAGAGGCAGGAGGAGAGAAGAGAGGTTTGGCATTGCTCCTTTATGAGTGACAGATAATTAACTAGAAATGGCAGAATGATTACCATCCCCAGCTGAGGACATGTTGAAATTAGATACCTCCAATCAGTAGTGGACTCATTCAGCATATTCTCCTAACTTCAATTCTTTTGGTTCTTTTGAAAAGAATGTGATGGATAAAATCTGAAGCAATCCAAGAAACAAAGATTGCAGTATAGATTTATCACTTAATACATGTTAATTGCAGAACACATCAGTAGCAGGCCTCCTCAGCTGGGCACTTGGCCCCATTACAAGGGAGCCACTGCTTTTTGAATAAAAGTAAACAAGGAAGAAGACATAAAACAGGATAGAGATAAGGGACTTCCAAAGTTGGGAGGGAGAGAGGGGAAAGTGACAATTCCTTGGTTTAGTAGAGGTGGTCCAACTTCCTAACCTCAGGGGACTAGGTTCAAACAATGCAACTAAGCTTTCTCACAATCCCCAAAAACTGAACCATTTTTTTCTTAGTAGACAGAAAATGGAATTAGGTCTCTCATTAAACAGAAAAGGAACTGAGCCACATCCAGAACTGAGTCACAGAATAAACTCAATGTGGTTCACGTAATTCTAATAATTCTTTCAAATAATCAAGAAATGTTAAGATGTATTGATTCTGCAACAGGGGTCACTCCCAGTTAGGATGGACTAATTAATATCTATAGAGGGGACCTTTCCACTCTGTCATTCTGTGTTTGTCCTATGATGAAAAGTTCAAAACCAAGAACAAACTCAGCTGTGGCAGTCACTTTCCCAGAAGTAAGAATTCCATGGTACTCACTGCTAATGCAGTCACCAGATAGTGACTGTCAGAAGTATCAGAACAAAGTTATGGCAGACAGGTGGTCCTGGGAATTCTTATATTGAATGGAATTCACATCTTATACTGGACTAGCCAAATTTTCACCTTGTGTTGGAAGGGGTAGAATCGAGAGGAAGCATGCCTAAGTGAACATTTTTATTATTTAAAAAAAAAAAAAAAGTTTCTTATTGTAATTCTCTCCAAGCCTCCCTGTATTCCTCCTGCTGTCCATTTCTTACAGAGCAATAATATTCCATAAGCTTCATATACCATAATTTACCCAACCATTCTCCAATTGATGGACATCCATTCATCTTCCAGTTTCTAGCGACAACAAAAAGAGCTGCCACAAACACTTTGGCACATACAGGTCCCTTTCCGCACTTTAGTATTTCTTTAGCTTATGAGCCCAGTAACAGCAATGCTGGGTCAAAGGGTATGCACAGTTTGATAACTTTTTGGGCATAGTTCCAAATTGCTCTCCAGAATGGCTGGATTCTGGAAAGTTAAATTAATTGTAATAAATAACTTTGCCAAGAAAACCCCAAATGAGGAAACAAAGAGCTTGACACAAAGGAAAGAAATGCACAACAAGAAAGATACAAAGAAGCACACCAAAAGCTAGAATTCATTTCACATTTTTATTGAATGGAGTTAAAGATAAGTTAACAGTAATTCAAGTGACATAGGAGTGGAATGGCTTGAAATCAATGGCTTTTGAAGAACTTTGATAAATTCTAGGAAGACTATCAAAGCAACAGTCCTCATGTGTGTTATTTTTTTTAACTGCTAAAAAAGAATTACTATGTTTTGAAATATCATAAGCAGAATCCACTGCCAATCAGAAGGCACAACATACTTGGGAAGAGTCCTCTTCAGCTTGCAGGGTGAAAGGCAAGCCATCTACAAGCTGGTGATGCTCCTTGTCTTGCAGGGGAAATTTGGAAATGGAAAAACACCAGCCGGGGAGCCTAGTGGTGGGCTGAGAATTCCTCCTTGTTGGAATGCTCAGAGAGACGAATAGCAGCAAGAACAAAGATGAGAATCCAGTGCACAGAGAGTCATGGGAGCAGGCTTTGTTCCTGGAAGTGGGGGGCCAGGAGAAAACATGGGTCTAACAGGGGCTACAAAGAAAATATCAGGTAACTGATAAATAAGAGAACTCTGCAGAACATTGTAAAAGGCCAGAGTGCCAAATTTGTATTCCAAGTATACTCCAATCCTGGGAATAGGATCTTTTAGTTTGTGGTTCAGTGATCCAGGATAAGATTGCAAATAGTGTCCATCTTCCTTCTTGACACATCTCAGGAAAAAGACAGAGGCATATTTAGTTATTCTCCCGGGACTTTTCATCCTCAAGTAGGTTGTATGAATCCCCAGTGTCCACTGAGGCAGCTGTGTCAATTCCACCTCCCAGTACTGTATGCCTGAGGAGAAGGCCTGCTCAGCAAGGACCATGTGAAGATCAAAGTCATCACCAGGGTGGGTGTTCACCTGCCAGCCTTCTCCAGCTCTTACACTCTTCAGATCCTCAGCCACAATCAGGCAAGGACTGGCTGATGCAGGATCCAACCTGATGTCCACTCTGAATTGGTTGAGGATCTCTATCATGCCAAAGATAGGACACACTCTCACCTCTGGGATGAGAGCCTTGGCCCTTTGGGACAATGCTGACTTGCTCCTTTCCAGCAACTCCTTGACATCCCGGAGCAGATCCAGATTGGGTTGGGAGTCTGCTTCCTGTAGATCTAGCATGAGGTCCTGAAGGGTGCTGCTTTCCTGGGATAGTGTCTGCTTCTTGTTCTTTTTTTCTTGATCCATCCTTTCCAGATAATGATATAACTCATCCCACATGAGGGAATCCCATTCCCGGTATTCTCTGCTGATCATCTTCTCCCAGTCAATAACAGATTTCTTTTCCTTAACAAGAAGTTTCTTAGTTTCCTTAAAGTACTTCTGCAAGCATCTTTGCAGGTGCTGGATCTTCTTCCTGGAATTGGACACAGCTTCTTCTACAGGACAGTGCCTGTGAGCCCCATGCTCTGGGGCTTGACAACATCTTAGACAGAGCACGGTCTGGTCGTCTTCACAAAAGAACTCCAAGACTTCTTTGTGAATGGCACATCGCCTCTGTCCTCCAGTACTCTGTAACAGCTGGGACCTGAGCTGTGTGCCCAGTTTAGTCAGCTCTGCTAGGCTCCCATTGACTAATGGGAAGCCTCTGACCTGAGACACTTGCCTGCATTCAGGGCAAGAGAAAGCTGTAACTGCTGTGCTTGGGAGACATGCTCGGCAAAAGCTGTGCCCACACCCGATGGTGACTGGCTCACAGAAGTACTTCCAACAGATGGGACACGTGATCTGGTTCTGCAATTGTTGCAGCATTTCCACAGCAGCAGCAGCCATTCTCTTCTCTCTACTTGCTTCTGTTCTGCAGCAGCTGAGATGAAGAGCCTTCACTTCTATTCAAAGCAGTGCTTCTGAGCAGAAGAAGGCTCTCCTTTTATAGCAGGTAGCCCCACCCCTCTAGATCCTCCCTGGCAAGGTGTGAATTCCCCTGTCCCAGAATTCTGAAGTTCTACCTGATAACTCTCCCAGTTGACAGAGCCCTGAGGACCTCAGAGTTCACACTGTTAGTTGGCTCCTCTGAATGTTTGGATTTCACCATCCTGCAGCTTTGTGGCTGTCTGTAAGGAAGAGCTTTCTTTCCTTACCCAGCCTTACTCAATCAGTTCTCAGAAGCTCCAAAAGTCCTGTGCATTTCTCCCTTCAATCTACTTTTAGAAAGTCACAGAATTTAAGATTAAAAATGGATCTGCATGGCCATTTAGTTCAAGGAGCCCACAGCCATGATGAGGGCCATCTCCAGGATCCAAGAAGGGGTATTCCTTCTCTGTTGCATCGACAGTGGCATACTTATTACTTCTTCTCTATTGCATTTTTCTCTCAGTTAAGTGTCTTCTTCCTCCTTATTCCATTCTTTCCACACTTGTCAATTAATCTTCCACAAGCAACCTGAGGATTGAAACTGTCTAAAAAAGTGTAACAGAAAAACTGATTTGCTTCTTATTTTAAACAACAGACTACCTTTTTTATAAACAGTTCAACATACAAAGCACATTAATTGAATTTTTTCATTTATCATTTTAAATTAGTAGAACAAGACATTAAAGTGTCAACAACTTATTTGCAAATTTAATTTCCTTTCCCTAATCCTACCTTTCTTTCACAAATGGTGCACCTAGAGGACAGGGTCTGATTTGTTTATCTTTTGTCTTCTAATATCTTCCATGATGCCGGTGAAATGATAGGTGTCTAAAAGTGTTAACTGAATTGAATTCTATTGATTTTAAAAATGAGGACTCCAATGAAGGCTACAGCATTGGGATGGCTAGTGCTTTTTTTCCATTCCACTTATTGCTCCATTTGGTCAGGTATTAGATGATCTCTCTATATGTTGTTTAAGTTGTTTAAATTATCCAAGTGTTGTGAGGGCTGCTATTAACATCTGAGAATATGATGGCACAGAGAGAAGGAGCTCTACTTTGCCACAAGCATGATTTTTTTTTTGAAATCTTCACATTCTTTCTTGAAAGTGGAGAGACATTTCTCTAGAAATGAGGAACAAGGAGGCTTTAATGATTGAGAGTGCCTTGTAAAAAAAGAAGGAAGGATTCAAGTTTTGTGGAAAGGACATGGTAGAGGGTGGAGCTAAGATGGAGGAGAGCAGACACAATTCTCTGTAACCTCCTCTAACCTTCTCTCAAACCTACCCCAAATGAAGCCTCTAAACTGGTTTTGAAGTCAAAGAATCCACAAATATTTGTAGTACAACACATTTCTAGAAGAAGAAGATACCTTGGAAGAATTTCAGAACAGGTCTGTTTCAATCTGGCAGGGGGAGAGTCTGCCAAGCCCAGAGCATAGTATAGGGAGACCAGGGCAAGAAGCTGGAGTGGAGAGTCAAAGTGTTGTAGCTTCCAAGACCCTGGGGATCTTGTGTGAGCCTCCTTAGGCCACTCTGTCCTGGTTGCTACCAGATGGTTTGGCAGATTTGCCTTTTGTAAAAGACAAATAATAAATCATTGATTCCATGAAGAACACCAGACCTAGTCACCATTACTGGAAATCAATCAGCAGAACTGCCCCAAGGCAGCTGTCCCTCCCTTGCATTGAACACACCTCAAGCCTTTAAAACAATGAATAAAAAACAAAAAAGAACTCAAACCTAGACAGCTTTTATAGAGAGAGAAAAACAGCCCTCAAATCCTGAGGTTCCTAAAGGCAAAGCAAGTCCAGAAGAAGCCCTAAAGAGAGATACAAGCTGATCACCATTTCAGAAAACTTTCTTTGAAGATAACATGAAGGATCTTAAAAGAGAATTAGAAGAAAAATGGGGAAATGAAATGAGATCATTGCAAGAAGGAATAGAAAAAATGAAAAAAGAATGCAATGAACAAAAAAATTTAATTGTCCAATTGCAAAAGGAGGTAAAAAAATAACTGAAGATAAGAATACTCTAATTTTTAGTGTATTTAGTGAACAAATGGAAGTGAATCACTCAAGACTTCAAGAATCAGTGAAACAAACAAAAAAAAAAAATAGAAGAAAACATGAAATACTTCCTAGGAAAAATGATAGTGATAAAATGATTGGTTTATACTCAGTGTAGAGCATATAAGTAGGGACTGAGAGCCACTGAGGACAAGCACACTAGAAGCTCTCAGAACCAAGGGGACAAATCAATTTGAACTTCAATTTCCTGGTGGCTGGCCTGGCCTCCTGCACTTTCCCCACTAAAAGCAAGGCCACACTGAAAGGCTCTTCAGAAAGCTGCCCAGCATCAGGCAAAGAGGAAATAAAAGATTTGGACTTTAACTCTTGGCTACTCTTCTGGTGATTACTGAACTGAAACAAAGGCTGCTGCCAGAGACCCCAAGAAAACTGAACCAAGAGAACCTTACAAAGGAAGCCTATAAAGCAATAAACATCCCTTAAATGACAGTATGGCTTCATTATCTGTATCTGAAAGTCAAACTAGCTACCAATCAGGGTTGCCTTACCTTTGCCAAAGGCGGTCTTAAACACGTAATATGTATTGTTGTAATATAGTTCCTAAGTTTCTAAACTTTTTCTTTGTCATTTGCTGGCCATGGTGTGTTACCTGAATTTTGATAAGCTCCCCAGGAAAAATCTCACTTGATTTCTCATGCCAACCTTTGTTTATTGAAATGGGGATAGTCCCTTTGACCATGAATCTAAGCTTTTTTTCATACCAGTTCTAGGACACCAACAAAACCTTCCTGTTGAAAGTGTAGTCTTCAGTATTTCTGTTTACTGGGCTCTGAGAATGATAGAGAATGACTATTTGTCTAATATTTCATAAAGTAGAACCTTGTGCCAGGTCCAGATGCAATGTTGAGATCCAACTCCAACGGGTAAGTGAATAAAGAATGAAAGGGGAACAATAAAACTCAGGGAGATTCATCAACTTCTCTGTCTTGTAGTCTGTTTCTATGCATTATTTAATCAGGCTTCTGATGGAGCACTCATGGAGCTTCATTGGGCTGAAGTTTTATTCTGAGCAATAAGCAGAGCCTGCATGAACACAAATGTTGTGCTACTTGTGAGTTGGAATCAATAGAGCATCTGACCACGATGTTTGATACACCAAAGGGCTTTTAAAAACCAATTTTTATTCAGTTATGAAGGATGAAAACCAAATGAAAGCAATACTCAAGAGAGATTTCTTAGGTGCCAGATAGAATATAAAAGTGAGGATTCAGTCATCATGTTCCTCCTTCCAAAAATAGGAAAAACATAAGCCACACCTCAGGATTTAGTAATCCCAGGGGAAAGAAAGTTGAGTCACAATATAAGTCATTAAGGTACACCCAATGCCTACTATATACCATCCATATAACCTTAGAAAACTCTCTTCTTTTTGAAAAAAGTCCCTTCGTCCCTGCTCAGGGTAATTCTTTCTTCTCTGTGGGATTAATTGAAGGGGAGAGAGAGAAATTGGAGAGGTCAAGGTCTATAGGTATTTATTGCTATATCACTAGCTAATTATATCCCCAAACTGACTACCAGAATTTATCTATATGCTGGGAAGAGGAAGGTCAGAAGAAATGAGGCAGTCTAAGAATTCCAAAGACTAGAAAAGTAACTGTTGGTTAAGAAGTCAGGAAGTCATTTACTCATATGCAGATATTTTATGTGGGGGCTGATTAGAGTAAAAAAGGAAATGCCTGAGAAAGAGAACAGGGGCATGGCTAAAAGCTCTTTTCCAAGTGTAATCAAATAAGTAAAGAATATTCTTCATGAACCCCTTACTGCCCATAGAAGAATGGTTGAAAATGAACGATATCATCTTTTTTTTACTGTCAAAAAGGCTTGTGAAATGTTTAAATTTCCATAATATTGTTTATCCTATTGTTAAACCAGGAAACAGGACTATGCCTACTTGCAGTTTAGAGACCTTTAAGTAAGAACCTAGATTATGCTGCCCAGAACCCTAGTTAGATCCAAAGATTGATGAAGGGAGATTTCTCACAATTGTATACCTCAAACAGCCCATATATCTTATCTGAAACCTGAAACTTATGGATGAATCAGTTATTCTTTCCATGTTCTTTGATTAAATATAGATCTTTGGGAGTAGGACACCTCTTCATATGAATTAAGGGAATTGCATTGCTTTCTCTCATCCTTACAACTTGGACAGGCCTTAATCTGTCCTTACATTAGAAATCTGATCACCTAATATTGAATTCTTTTCTTAATTAATTGATTTTGTTTGATTAATTGCTTTTAATTTATAAAAGTCTATCTTCTCTTGTTTTGGAGATTGAGGCTTAAGCTTGTTGCTTAAGAAATCGATATATTTAGAAGATACAACCTTTGTTTGCATTAGTAATTTTATCTTTCAGGTGGCAGAACAGTCAATGTGATTAGATTTTCTTAAGATACTTTTAAATTTCTACAAGGATATATTTCTAGAAGATTTATTCAGCAATAAAGTCTCTTGGCATCTGGAAAACCAGATCTACTGGTATAAATGTGTCTGCAAATCTATCCTAAAAATAAGGCCGTAAGGATACTGTATGGCTGATTTGCCTAGATATATTTCAGAGTTAATTAGATCAAACTGGACAGTTTTGGGATGATGCTCAAAGACAGTCCCCTAGGGAAGAATTCCTATGAAGAAATGCTTTCCAGAAGCAGA
Source organism: Sminthopsis crassicaudata (assembly GCF_048593235.1). Taxonomy (NCBI): domain Eukaryota; kingdom Metazoa; phylum Chordata; class Mammalia; order Dasyuromorphia; family Dasyuridae; genus Sminthopsis; species Sminthopsis crassicaudata. The sequence continues at coordinate 560,986,124 of NC_133619.1, forward strand.
CAACTTCATGAAGTAGACAACTCTTTCCAAAAATTTGCACTTGGATATACTGATTAAGAACATTAAAGAACTGTTCAATTCTTTTCCTCTTGATTTTTGTTTGTATTTTGGCTTCCATTATATTGATTTGACAGTGTGTTTTAGCCATGGGCATCACACATGGGGATCACAGAGATGGCCCTAATTATGAACATGGGTTCCTTGCACTAAATGACCATGGAGGAGGATTTCTCATCTCACATTCTGTGATTCTCCATAACTGGACTGAAGGGAGAGATGCAGAGGATTCTTGGAGAGACTTGGAAGTGATTGGGTATGGCAGGGTAAAGGAGAGAAGGTACTTATGGATCCTTGTGTTTACATGGGGCTCTTGCACAAATCAGATTGTAAAATTCATTGATCTGAAGCTCCCTGTTTTCAGAGGCTTCTTCCTAAAAAACAGGGGAACCATCAGGATGGTGAAATCCATCCATACAAAGGAGTCAACTAAAAGTGTGAACTTTGAGGTCCTCAGGGCTCTGTCAACTAAGAAGAGTTAACAAGTAGAACTTCAGAATTCTGGGACAGGGGAATTCACACCTTGCCAGGGAGGATCTAGAGGGGTGGGGCTACCTGCTATAAAAGGAGAGCCTTCTTCTGCTCAGAAGCACTGCTTTGAATAGAAGTGAAGGCTCTTCATCTCAGCTGCTGCAGAACAGAAGCAAGTGGAGAGAGGAGAATGGCTGCTGCTGCTGTGGAAATGCTGCAACAATTGCAGAACCAGATCACGTGTCCCATCTGTTGGAAGTACTTCTGTGAGCCAGTCACCATCAGGTGTGGGCACAGCTTTTGCCGAGCATGTCTCCCAAGCTCAGCAGCTACAGCTTTCTCTTGCCCTGAATGCAGGCAAGTGTCTCAGGTCAGAGAATCACCTTTGTGTATCAATGGGCGCCTGCTAGAGCTGACTGAACTGGGGAAACAGCTCAGCTCCCAGCTGTTGCAGAGTGCTGAAGGACAGAGGCGCTGTGCCACTCACCAGCAAGTCTTGGAGTTCTTCTGTGAAGACGACCAGACGTTGCTCTATGTCAGATGTTGCCAAACCCCAGAGCACAGGGCTCACAGGCACTGTCCTGTAGAAGAAGCTGCTCCCAATGTCAGGAAGAAGCTGAAGCACCTTCAAAGTTGCTTGGAGAAGCACTTTGAGGAAGCAAAGAAACTTCTTGCTAGTCCCGGACCTCTTGTGAACTGGCACAAGATGATTACAGAAGAATACTACAAAATGTACAACCTGCACTTATTCAAGGAATGCCCTTTTGCTAGGATTGAGGAAGAAGAAAGAAGTGAGAAGGACAGACTTTCCCAGCAAATGAGAACCCTTCAGGACCTCATGCTAGATCTCCAGGAAGCAGAGGGCCAAGCCAATGTGGATCTGCTCCGGGATGTCAAGCAGTTGCTGGAAAGGAGCGAGTCAGTGTTGTCCCAAAGGGCCAAGGCACTCATCCCGGAGCTCAGAGTGTGTCCCGTCCCTGGCATGATAGAGATGCTCAACCGCTTCAGAGTGCACATCAGGTTGGATCCTGCATCAGCCAGTCCTTGCCTGATTGTGGCTGAGGATCTGAGGAGTGTAAGAGCTGGAGAAGGCTGGCCGGTGGACACCCACCCTGGTGATGACGGGCATCTTCACATGGTCCTTGCTGAGCAGGCCTTCAGCTCAGGGAGACAATACTGGGAGGTGGATGTGACAGGATTACCTCAGTGGATGCTGGGGATCCACACCCCCTGCTTGAAGAGACAAAGTGGTGGCAGCAAGACCCATTGTCCCTCTGTGTTCTTTGTGAGATGTGTCAGGAAGGAAGAGGATTACTTTTTGCAATCCTACCCTGGATCGCTGGACCACAGACTGAAAAGCCCTATTCCCAGGGTAGGACTCTACCTAGAATACCGTACTGGCATTCTGGCCTTTTACAATGTTCTGCAGAGTTCTCTTATTTATCAGTTACCTGATATTTCCTTTGTAGCCCCTGTTAGACCCATGTTTTCTCCTGGCCCCCCACTTCCAGGAACAAAGCCTGCTCCCATGACTCTCTGTGCACTGGATTCTCATCTTTGTTCTTGCTGCTATTCGTCTCTCTGAGCATTCCAACAAGGAGGAATTCTCAGCCCACCACTAGGCTCCCCGGCTGGTGTTTTTCCATTTCCAAACTTCCCCTGCAAGACAAGGAGCATCACCAACTTGTAGATGGCTTACCTTTCACCCTGCAAGCTGAAGAGGAAGAGGCAGTGGATTCTGCTTATGAAATTTCAAAACATAGCAATTCTTTTTCAGCAGTTAAAAAAAAATAACAACACACATGAGGACTGTGGCTTTCATAGTCTTCCTAGAATTTCTCAAAGTTCTTCAAAAGCCATGGATTTCAAGCTATTTCACTCCTATGTCACTTGAATTACTGTTAACTTATCTTTTACTCCATTCAATAAAAATGTGAAATGAATTCTAGCTTTTGGTGTGCTTCTTTGTATCTTTCTTGTTGTGCATTTCTTTCCTTTGTGTCAAGCTCTTTGTTTCCTCATTTGGGGTTTTCTTGGCAAAGTTGTTTGTTACAATGAATTTAACTTTGCTAAAATTATCTTTATCTCTTCAAGGAATCTAAAGAATTTTAAGGAATCTTGGTTTCTCTCTGCTCCTTGGCTCTGTCCCTTCCATTAATTGTTTTTTAATTGACCTCATACATTATAAAAATTCAACTCATATTACTGTTGCCACCCTAAACAACTTTGGGGTCTGATGGACTGCAGAAAACTAACGTGAGAAGGAAATCAGTGCCAATATGGATTACTTCAGTAATTACGGAAAAAAAAAAAAAAAAAAAAAACCAAGGTCCTTCTTTAATGTCAGCAATGCCAGTAAATCTTGCTCACAAATTACGATTTGTTGAAGAATTTGTCAATTCATAAGTCCTACTGACAAGCTGGAAAGTGTTGTTTTCTACCTTCGTCCATTTGACTGGATATCTTATGGATCAGAATAAAAATTAGAATTTAAAATTTTATTCCCGTTCAAATGACAGGCTGTTGATGAATAGGTGTTTTCGACCAAAATAAAGACTAAAACAAAAAACATCAAAGAATAAGGTAAAAAAAAAAATCAGTTACACAAACATATTGGGAGTAATTTTTTATTTGGGGCAAGAACCTGAAATCAAAAGGGGTATGTATCATTTAGGGAATGACTATGCACATTATGGTCTCAAGATGCAATAGAATGCACTTGAAATATAGAAACAAAATGATGAAAAGAAGCGTTTTAGCAAATCATGAGAAGACTTCCCATTTGGGCACCTGTATAAGTTAAGAAATATGCATCACTTTTTGAATCTTCTGTACTTTCATTGCTTCTCTGACTCCTAGACATCAGTCCTTTATAAGGCAAAAGTAAAAGGGGAAGTATAGGTAGAAGAGGCATATAGGGAAGTGGTCTCTTCATAGAAGTTAAGCAATATGGTGATGTCATATTTTGGTGAATAAAATTACAACAAACACAAATTTTTCTGCAGGACAAGGCATTTTTATAATTTTATAACAGTCATGTGTAAACTATTAGTAAGATGGGTAACATAGGTAGGCAAAAATTTCCAGTATGTAAAGGGCTGAAACTCTTGAGTCAATGCACTGAGGTTGGACTATCAACCACCTGAGGCTAATTACTAAGTGGACAATACTCTATAAGAATATGCTTGCAAAATGGCCCTTCCCACTATCCTGTGCTGGCCCAATTGTTCAGTGTATACAGAGAATTGTGGAGGGATTAGGAGGTACAGTGGCACTAGCCAGACTCATCCTGGGCAGCAGACTAGGAGGTGAGGTCTCTGAGATCCTACTTGGCCATTCCCTTCACTTCTACTTCTAAAGACCAAGAATAAAGACTTTTCTTATCCTGACTCCAGCTGATTCTAAGGTATCCAGGGTGATAAAGTGGTCTCCACATTAGCATGAACAGTTTATTACTTAGCGTAGCAGTAACAAAACACTGGGTCTTTGACTTCTATCCCTCAATGCATAGGTGCATTCAGGGCCAAGAGGGCTTTCTAAACTTAGGTATGTGTTCTTTCCTTTCATCTGCCATTACAGTATTAGGACCTATTTTATCAAAGATAAAACAATGCTGATTGATAGATTGGCAAATAGTGTGACATTAAAGTTCAGATGATCAAGTCACCCTCTGCGAGTAATGGAATGTTCATTGCTAGCTGGGCTTCAACTGCCTCTAATAAATCTTCCCTGGAAAACATAACCACTCCAAACTCTTGTTTGGTCTTTTCCTTGGAGATCAAGCCACAACCAAATTTCAAAAGGAGAAGCAAGGGTAGTAGAGTTGTCCCCTGGGGAGAACCCAGAACAAGCTAGATTTGTTTTTTTACTGACTAGTAAACAAAAGCAAGGGTACCCACTTTGAACTGATTAATAAATAGATACTTTGAGGAACTAGACAGGAGAAGTATCCTTTTGAGCTTGCCTAAGAGATGGGGTTTTGGCAAAATAGGGAAGAAAGATGGATTAAAAAGTAATATTAATTATCAAATGATAGAACTCAGTATTGTCTTCAAGATATTATAAACATTACTCCACATTTCTATTACTCTACACTGGAAAAGAGGGTGGAAGAAGTATCTTTTTACAACTCTTTCTTGTATCCAATTTTGGGTTATTGTAAATTAAGCTCACATTTAAATAAAAAATATTCTGATTAGTATTTAAGTTCTTCACAACCTGGTCTCTTTCTGTCTTTTTAATTTTTGTGTTTTTACTTATTTTACATTACTCCCTTCCATGAAGTTCCATTCCAGTGAATCTGTCCTGCTGGCTCTTTTCCATAAAAAAAAACCAAAACACATTTTTCCTCTTTGCACAGACTTAACCTTTGGCATAGACATTTCTGGCTTCATGCAAGAAGAAGCTTAGACACTTGAAGTACAAGAGGGGAAAGTTCTTTCCTCTTTTACCATTTGTTATGTTTAGTGGAATAAATGAGTGTAAGATGAAAGGAAAGTTAAGGGACTCTGGCACAGTTAGGCAATGTTTGAGATGTGACATGAATCTAGGTGTTCTTGAAGCAAAAGCCAAATCTCCATATGTGCCATCACACTTTATCTTTCCTTATGTATAATTCTTAAAAAAAAAAAAAAAACTCTCCATGAATGCTCATCAGCAGAATACTAAGTGTATTCCTTTTCTAGAGTCCCCTCCTCTCTGAATTTCATCTTCTAATTGGAGCAGTTGAAAATGCTAGATTTTTAGAATGTCCTCTCCCTTATATTTGAGAAGACTCCACTATCATCTTTAGTCCTGTCAGCTGATCCTTCTCACTTTCTTACAAGGCCCAAAGAAGTAGTTTCTGAGTTTGAAAAACCAAACTCTTTTTAATGTAGCTTAAATCTCACTTTCTCCAGTCAATCACTTTAGAATTTAGAATGATTTGCAATGTGGCAAAGAGTGAGTTCTAATTCCCAAATCTTGAGTTTTCAGATTTAACAAAAACAAGATGACTTTCTTTCATTGCTGCTATAAAGTGTATGTCTGCTCTCTTCCACTGATCTACTTTTCTTTAAACAAATCTGATAATTATATCCAAATCATAAAATTTGAAGCCTATTGCTGCTAAACCTCCTTTTATTTATTTTTTTCATTAATAAGATTTTATGCAATGAATGAAGGAGAAAGCAATAAATGTTGGAGAACATGTGGGACAAGAATTCACTATTGGTAGAACTGTGAAGTAACCAACAATTTTGAAAAACAATTTGAAATTTTGCTCAGAATTCTAAACCGTGTATACCCTTTCACCCAGGAATAACACTAATGCCTCTGTTGATTAAATGAAAAGATGGTAAGAGAAAAAGGAAAAGTATCTATATGTTCTGAAATACTTTTATCAGTTCTTTTTGGCAGCACAGGACTGGAAATTGCGGAAAAGTTCATCATTTGGGTAATAGCTGAACAGGTTGTAATGTGTGATTGTGATTCAATACTGCTACTATATAACAAATGATAAGCTCAATGATCTCAGCAAAACATACAAAGAAATAAAGATGCATGAAATGAGGAGAACCAAAAGGACACTGTATACAGTAACAAAATATGGTTTTAAGAAAACATTTACTGACTTTTTGACTATGATAAATTCCAAACTTAACTGCAAAGGATATATAGAGGAATATGTCATCTTCACATAGATAAAGACCTGATAAATAGAATCATGAGAATGGTGTATGTATACACATTCATGGAAACACACACACCCACACCCACACACACACACACCCCAAAAACATATTTGTGCCAAATGTTAGCCATCTCCAGAGTGGGAGAGTGGAAAGAAGAAAAAAGTTAAGGGAAAACAAAACAAAACAAAACAATTACCAGATAACTTTATTATACATTTTAAAGAATTTTTATGTAAATCCTTCCCTTTCCCCCCTTATGTTCAGAATAATTTTTTTTTTAAATACAGTGTGCAAAATTAGCAGATCAGTAAACTCAAACTACACTCTAACTCTCAAATTCACACTGAATATCTAATTAATGGCTACTATAGGCTAGAAGATTACAAAAGTAATGGAGAACTCCAAGTATGATTAATCAATTCATCAGTGAATGCAGAGGACCTGAATTTAGTCGGATCCAAGATTTCCTCACTATCAGAGGTCCCTCCTCTTGGTGCTAGCTACTTTTATATACTTGAGAGAGTACTAAAAATAAAAGGAGACATTACAATTTACTGCTTCCTCTATTCCAGAAGTGAGGAAATGATAGGGATGTCTATCAAAAATAATTATATCAGCAGACCTTTTTATAGGTCATGAGACTTTGCACAGGTCATAAATTCTAGATGACCCAAAGGCCCTAACACACTTTCAACAACATCTCAGGGCATTCTACAAGTCAAGAGCCCCTAGGGTTTAACCAATGCTATCCTATAGTCTAAGGAAGTTGTGAGCTTGAAATAAAGATCAATAGGGAGTGGTTAGTAGTGGTTCATAGAAGGGAGAGCTATTGCACTAGCAAGTGCATCTTATTACAGCATTTCCCAAGTCAAGGAGGGGAGTAATTATTACATTACTAACAATAGGAAGGTAATTGAGAAACATAATAAATATAATCTTCAAGGAGGATTAATTCTTATCCTAACAGCAGCTTAAATTAATCATTCTGTTTGATTCACTAATACAATCACTGATACTCATAAAATCTCAACAAATTGATTAAATACTGATTGATTTGAATAAGAGTATCAAAATTATCTCATACAGCTTTGGAAATAGGAGAGCTTTTCTGGTTCTGAGCAAGTCACTTGGCCTCTCATCCTACAGTTCCCTACCCACCATGCAGACAATTTCATGTATTTGATGGGGGTTTTGTGTGGACCAAAAAAAATAATGTATGAAATTCATCATAAATGTCTAAGGTGAAACTAGATGTTATTACATATTATTGTGTCTATCTTTCTAAGTGATGGAGTCTATACTTGTGAGAGACTTTCTCCAGGTTTATGGGGGATATCATCAATTATGATTTTGCTTGCTATGGTGTTCTTGAAATGTGCTTTTTAAAACTTCAGAAATGAAGGAGTAGAAGTATTCTTACACTGCCTCATTTTCTCTCTTCAGAATCATGGTTGATGCAGTACAAGAGGGCCTTTGTGTTAACTGCTTGAATGAAGTCATTAAGCTAATCACAGCTGAATGTGGACATATAATCTGCATGTCTTGCTTAAGGAAAAATACCTCTCCATCTTCTTCTTGTACTACATGCTGGGAATTTTCTCAGTTAAGAGGTCATCAATTTGACATTGCTATGTACCCTGAAGGGGAAGGCATATGTGAGATACACAGGGAACACCAGAAGCTGTTCTGTGATAGGAATAAGACCCTACTCCTTCAGGAATGGCACTGATTGTCCATGCACAATTTCGTTGTTTCTGCATTAACAGTATTCAGATCTAAGTGATAAGCTATGTCAGAATGGGTTCATGATCTTTTGTAGTGTGCTGTTTTCTCCAGGAGCTGCTGTTTGCTCTCTGGGAGGAGATCTGCTGTGTCAACTCAAATCTCTCAGACAGATTCTTCTTCCTCTAGAGAACTGTTGTCTCCAGACAGTTGCTGTTAACTCTGGTCCAGAGTGTGACTTCCCTCTTTTATCCTCCCAGAGAATGGGTGTGGGATAATGCAAAGGCTTCTGGGAAAAAGTACTTCAACCAATGAACTTGCTCCTCCTAAGCATGCAAGCTCTTCCCCAGAAATTCACAAGTAAAACTCCCAGTCATGGCTGGAACTAGAGAATTGTCAAGTACTGACAGCACTTAGTAAGAACCTAACAGTCTTTCCTTTGGTGACTCTTCCTAACAAATCAATGAAAAAGTTCCAGCTTATCAGAGTTATTGAGTTTCTTAGTTTCAAGTAGGTCACAGAACTCAGGCTGAGGAAAGAAATTTCCTAACTGCTTATTCCTCTTTCTTGACAAAAGAAGATGTAGAAAAAGATGGAAATCTTTCACAGAAAGGTCAAAATAGTTCAGAAAATTTTATTAAAAGAGAAGGAGCAACCTCTGGTCTGGGCTGTGGTATGGAATGTAAGTATCAAGATACCTCCCTCAATAATATGTTGAATATCCCCAATCACAGATGATTTTCATTAAAAGCCTCCCAGACTTAATTGACTTGTTTGAAAAGTGAGGAAATGGAGGTTCATAAGTAGTATCTCACTTATCACATGCCACTAAGGCATTCAATTTTTTTCAGCACTTAAGTGAATATCCACTTTATTATTATTATTATTATTATTAATCATTTAATGGTATTTTCTTTTTCCATATACATATAATTTCCAACATTAATTTTTGCAAGATTTTGTGTTCCAGATTTTTCTCCTTCTCCTTTCCCTTTTCCTCTCCCCAAAACAGCAAGCAATTCAATATAGGGTAAATTGCAATACAGGTGCAATTTCTCTAAACATGTTTCCATATTCATCATGCTGAGCAAAAAAAGCAGATTCAAAGGGGAAAAAACAAAACAAAACCAGAAGCCAAACAACAACACAAAGGTGAAAATACTATGCTTACATCATATTCAGCCTTTTTTTCCCTCTCTGAATGTGGATTGAACTTTCCATCACAAGTTTCCTGGCATTGCCTTAAAAGAACTCATTGGTGAAAAGAGCCAAGGTTATCACAGTTGATTGGCACATAATCTTGTTCTTACACTGTATAATGTTCTCATGATTCTGTTCACTTCACTTAGCATCATTTCCTGTATGTTTTCTTTTTTTTTTTTTGCTGAGGCAATTGGGGTTGTGACTTGTCCAGGGTCACACACTGAGGAAGTGTTAAGTGCCTGAGGCCAGATTTGAATTCAGGTACTCTTGAGTTCTAGGCTTTGCTCTATCTTCTACACCACCTAGCTGCCCCTCATGTAAGTCTTTCCAGGATTTACTGAAATCACCTTGTATATAATAACTTAGAGAACAATAATATTAAATTACATTTATATATCATAACTAAGTAGGTAATTCCCCAATTGAGGGGCATCTACTGAATTCCAAGTTTCTTGCCACACAAAGGGAGATGCAAAAATATTTTTACACGTATGAGTCCTTTTCTCTCTTTTGTGATCAAATGAGTTCAGAAATTTGAATCAAACTAATATCTTCTGACCTGAAATCTAGAGCTAAGTCTTAAGTTGTCTCGCATTGGAGATGACATCTATCCCTGCCATCTTGGTTCAGCTTTCTGATTTGTTTCCCAGTCTTAAGACTCCTTCATCAATCAAAACAGAAAAATGAGATTTTAAGGGAAAAGGAGATTAACCGGATAGGACACATTTGATAAATAGACTTTGAGAAGTAAAGAGTTTGTTAAACAATAGTATGAATTGATCACAGAGTGGCCTTGAAAGAGTACTTGGAAAATAATGAATCACATAATCCTTCCACCATCATCTCCCACAGTAATAATCACATATTAAGCTTTTCCTATATTTTAAGTACTGTGACAATTGGTGGGGAGAAATTAAAAGACAGAATAAGCCTCAGCCCTTAATGGTCTCTCAGATTAATGAAAAAGAAAACATGAAAAGAGACATGTTTGGCTAAGAGATATACGAATTAAATTGAGTATAATCAAGAGGAAGAAGAGACTAACATGGAGAAAAAAATTTGGGAAAACACTGCTCATAGATTGGAGGATTTTATCTGGAGTTGGAAGGATGTTGGGAACTCATCAGGTAGTGACAAGGACAAAGTGAGTTCCTAGCATTAAAAGAATTCCAGTGATAAAGAAATGTGTGGATAGAAGAGCCTCTCTGAGTACAAGGAGGCCATTGTCACTGCAGCCTAGAATACATGTAGGGCAAAGATGTTGAGGAAGACTGGAGAGCTTAGACACATATTTCTGATTCATTTCCAGTCAGGCAGGCATGTTCTTATTATCAGACTTAGGTATTTATTTACTTAATGATTCCCCCTAGTAATATTAAAAACATTTTTTTACATTTGTTTTATAGATGTTTAAGTTCTAGGCACTCTTCCTTATCCTCACCCACAATTAAGAAATCACATGTGAAGTTACGCAAAACATTTCTGAAAAGTCAAGTTGTGAAAGAAAACAGATCTTCAACCCTCATTAAAATAAAAATCCTCAAGAAAAATTAAATAATGAGAGACAGAGACAGAGAGAAAGAAAGAGAGAGAGAGAAAGAGAGAGAGAATGAGAGTTTTATTCAGATACAATCAGTTTCTTCTTTGGGTATGGATATGATTTTTCATCCTAACTCCTTTGGAATAGTTGTGGATGATTGCTCTACTGAGAATAACAAAGCTAGAACATTGCTATTCTTTTTTTATACAATATATTTCACTTTGTTCATAAAAGAATTTCCAGGTGGTTTTTTTTCCTCCTGTGAGCATCCTGCTCAATATTTCACATAGAACGATAATATTGTATCACAAGTGGCCATCCCTCCAATTTCCAATTATTTTTGTCTTGAGAAGAGAGCTGCTAGGAATATTTTTTGTACATATTGGTCATTTTGGGGCCATGAACGGGGACAAGACTGAAGCTGCTCCAGCAAGTCATGCACTGGGACCGTATGCTGGATTGCCATCCTGGTGTCATAGTCATAGTCATAGTCATAGACCTTACTGCTGAGCTTCTAAGTTGCAGGGCATTGGGGCATAGGAAATTCTTATCAACTCTTACTCATTGATGAAAAGCAGAAAACAAGAGGAAATAAGAGGAGAAATTCCCTAAGTGTCTCTGTAGAGAATGATCTTTAGTAAGGAATCACCATGTGCCTCTTTCCCAAATTATATAAGATAAAGAAGAAAGACTAGGTACTGAAGGATATAGTTGTCCAAGGAGAAAGAAGTTTGTAAATCAGAGGTGTAAACCATTTTCCATTCCTTATGCTTTCTTTATACTCTTAGAAAGCTCATTTTCTAACTTCTTTCATTTCTGCCTAGTAAGAGGAAGTTATGTTGTGCTGACTTCTATAAGATCTCTTCCATATCTATTATCTTAGACTATATTTTAGAAATGAAATCAAAATCCAGGAACTTATGATATACAATTAGAAAGTGGCTCCTTGGAGATAAGACTTTATTAGATACTTAGGCCTTGACAGCCCTGTGAAATGAAGAGATTCCTCAGAAAGATCTGTGTTAAGACATAAAACCTTCAAATATTGGGAGAATATTTGTCTGCATCTCAAGAACTTATGGCCCCAGGTCAATAGACAGATGGAGATATAATTTCCTTTCATTATTTCTTCTCAACATGATGGACTACAGAAGTGACAAAATTTGGGGAAATAAAAGCTGGTGACATTGATGAAACAATTTACTTTGAGAGATTGAAGACACTATAGAACTTGACTTTTAACTAATTGTACTGTCCCATGAATTTATCAAGAGCATCTAATGTAGACTTAGGTAATGAAGGTATAATTTAATTCGTGAGAACTGGAGAAATCTGGGCATTCCAATTTTAGGAAATTATTCTTATAACTGGAGCTATTCTGACCTTTACTATAAGGAGAAAGAATTCACATGATTTACTGGGCCATTTTGCCTTGCTTAAAAGCCACAGAGACTAAAATACTACCTTCACCTCTCCCTTGAAACCTTTATTATCCTACAAACAGATTTCATCTAAACAGATATGGGGGTGTATTAGAATAAAAGGAAATGCTTGAAAAAGAAAGCTCTAGTCCTCAGCTAAGATTGCAGTTCCATTTCCTAACCATAGCATAATTAGTTTCTGAAAATTCTTCCTCCCAAGATACTAAATGTTCTGGTTATCCATAGAAGGAATGCTATAGAATTCAAAAAAGGTCTTCCTCTCACTAAGGATGTTGAAATCCTTTCTTTTGGACTGAAATCTTTTCCTTTTCATAGGATATAAACTGACAGAGAGATGCAATTGACTACAACTTGTCTGAAGAGAAAAAAAAAAAAAAAAAAAAAAAAAAAAAAAAGGGCTGTCACAATTGTCCCTGGCTTCTCAGAGAAGAAATACCTTGACCATATATTTGGAAGAGTTCAAGCTGAGGATATTGTATTAAGAGGATTCTTTATTGAGGCTAAGTCCCAGGATAAAGTATTTGAAGAATTCTATGCCAGAATTATCAATTTTAGAATTGCTATGAAGAGGGATGAATCATCTACCAAGTTTTTTTCTCCAATAAAAAGGCAGCATGAGGAAAGAGCCTTTCCATAGAAGTTAAGGTAGTTCTAAATAATGTTGACTCATTGAATGAATTCTTGCCAAATGTTCATGTGTACTGCTTTCATATTTGGTCAATCATAGGATTATAAATCTAGAGCAAAGCTCCTTAACTAGGCATAAATGAAATTCCTGCCCACCCCCAATGGATTGATATTAGGGGGTTTGTGAATTCCTGATATTCTATCAGGACCAGCTTCCCAAAACATTTCCATTAGCAATGGAAAGTTATTTCTAAATTAGTGATGACCTGATCAACATAGGAGAGCTCAACTTATGGAAAAACCAATTTGATATACGAAATTACTAAATATTCACTCCATTTTTCACAATCCATGATCTGCATTTTTTAGGTGGCAGGGAAGTAGGTAGAAAACAGATAAAGAAAATTGTAGATCAATCTCCCTAATGAATATTGATACTAAAATCTTAAATAAAATATTAGCAAAAAGATTATAGAAAATCATCCCTGGAATAACAGACCATGACCAACTATGATTTTTACCAGGAATGCAGGGCTGGGTCAATATTAGGAAAGCTATTAGCATAATTGACTATATCAGTAACCAAATTCACAAAGAACATATGATCATCTCAATAGATGCGGAAAAAGCATTTGATAAAATCCAATGTCCATTCCTGTGAAAACCACTTGAAAGTCTAGGGAAAAATGGACTTTTCCTTAAAATAGTCAGGAGCATCTATTAAAAACCATCAGTAAACATCATATGTGATGGGGATAAAGTGGAACCAACCCCAATAAGATTAGGAATGATCTTATCACCATCATTATTATTATTCAAGATAGTATTAGAAATGCTAGCTTCAGCAATAAGGGTAGGGAAAGAGATGAAATGAATTAGAATAGGTAATGAAGAAACCAAACTAGCACGCTTTGCAGATGATATGATGGTAAATAAAACCCTAGAGATTCTACTAAAAAGCTATTAGAAATAATCCACACCTTTAGCAAAGTTGCAGGATACAAAATAAACCCACATAAGTCATCAGCATTCTTATATATCACTAACAAAATCCAACAGTTAGAGCTACAGAGAGAAATTCCATTAAAGTAACTGCCAAAAAGTATAAAATATTTGGGAATCTATCTGCCAAGGGAAAGACAAGAATTATATGAGCAAAAATACAAAACACTTTGTACACATATAAAATTACAGAGTAAGATCACTTGTACCATCTTTTGACGCTACTTCTGAGCCAGTCAACCATCAGGAGTGGGCACAGCTTTTGCCCAGCATGCCTCTCAATCTGAAGAGCTACAACTTTCTCTTGACCTGAATGCAGCTCTCAGGTCAGAGACTTCCCATTAATCAACAGGTACCTAGCATAGCTGACTGAATTGGGCAAACAGCTCAGCTCCCAGCTTTTGCAGAGTAATGGAGGACAGAAGCAGTGTGACACACACAAAGTCTTCAAGTTCTTTTGTGAAGATGACTAGACATTACTGTGTGAGATGATGCCAAACCCCAGAGCATGGGGCTCACAGGATCTCTCCTGTAGAACAAGCTGCTCCCAATTTCAGGAAGAAGCTCTAGCACATTCAGAGTTGCTTGGAGAAGCACTTTGAGGAAGCAGAGAAACTTCTTGCTGAGAGGAGAGAACTGTTGTTGACTGGCAGGAAATGATCATAGGAGAATTCTACAAACTGCACTGCCTCCTGATGGAGGAGGAATCTCATTGTCTTACAAGGAAAAAGCAAGAAGAGCAGGGCAGAGTATTTCAGCAAAAGAGAACCCTTCAGGACTTCAGGCTAGACCTAGAGGAAGCAGATTCCCAACCCAATCTGGATCTGCTATTGGGTGTCAAGCAGTTGCTGGGAAGGAGTGAAGCAAAATTATCCCAAAATGCCAAAGCCGTTATTCCATAGTAGAGAATGTGTCCCATCTCTGAAATGATAGATGCTCACCTGATTCAGAGGGGACATCAGAATGGATCCTCCATCACCCAGTCCTTTCTAAGAAGGCTGGCAGGTGGACACCCAACCTGGTGATGACTCTAATCTTCCCATTGTCCTTTCTGAGAAAGCCTTCAGCACAGGCAGACAATATTGGGAGGTTGATATAACAATTACCTCAGTAGATACTGGGGATTTACACACACCTGAAGAGACAAAGTGGTGGCAGCATGACTCATTGTCCTTCTGTTCTTCCTGTGATGTGGCCAGAAGAAAGAGGATTACTGTTTACAATAGTATCCTGGAACATTGAACCACAGACTGAAGGGCCATATTCCCAGGATAGCGCCCTACTTAGCATATCAAACTGGCATTCTCGCTTTTTACACTGTTCTCTGGAGTTCTCTTCTTTATCCATTACCAAAAATTTCATTCATAATACCTGTTACACCTATCTTTTTTCCTGGCTTCCAGTTCTAGGAACAAAACTTGGTTTCATCTCTGTCTAGGTGATTCTCATCTTTGTACTTGCTGCTATTCATCTCTCAGAACATTTCTCCAGGGAGGAGCTCTCAACCTACCACTAGGCTTCTTAGCTGGAGTTCTTCCATCTCCAAACTTTCCCTGCAAGAAAATAAATATCATCAACTTCTAGATAGCTTGCCATTTACCCTGCAAGTTGAAAGGGGACCATTCCCAAGTGTTTTGTGCCTTCTTGTTCTTAGTGGATCCCATGTATTTATGAAGTTTTACAACATCAATTGTATTCCAGAAATTTAAAAATTAACATCAACTCCTATGAAGACCATCATTTTCATAGCTTTCCTAGAATTTGTTAAAGTTCTATGAGGTCCATAGATTTCAAAATTCTATGAGGTTCATAGAATAGAGGTTCCTAGAGGTTCACTTTTGTAGTCCTGTGCCCCTTAAACTACACTAAAAGTCTAACTTTTTTTTTTTTTTTTGAGGCTGGGGTTAAGTGACTTGCCCAGGGTCATGAAGCTAGGAAGTGTTAAGTGTCTGAGACCAGATTTGAACTCGGGTCCTCCTGAATTCAGGGCTGGTGCTTTATCCACTGTGCCACCTAGCTGCCCCCTTGACCTAGACTTCTTCAAACACTTTATCTGAGACTATGCCTCAATAAAGAATTTTCTTAATTATGATATCCTCAGCTTGAACACTTCCAAATATATAGGCAAGGTATTTCTTCTCTGAGAAGCCAGGGACAATTGTGACAGCATATTTTTTTTGTTTTTGTTGTTTTTTTCACTTCAGACGAGTTGTAGTCACTGCATCTCTTTGTCAGTTTGTATCCTATAAAAAGGAAAAGGTTTCAGTCCAAAAGAAAGGATTTCAACATCTTTAGTGAGAAGAAGACCTTACTTGAATTCTATAGCATTCCTTCTGTGGGTAACCAGAACATTTAGTATCTTGGGAGGAAGAATTTTCAGTAAATAATTATGTTATGGTTAGGAAGTGGAACAGCAAACTTGTCTGGGTTATCTATTACTGTGCTTAAAATTTGGAATGGGAATTGTTAATAGTATGGCTATTGCTTTTTAGACATCAACTCCCCCCCCCCTTCGACGCCCCTTTCCAGCACGAAGCAGCTAGATGATCTTCAACGCCTATTTTCCCTACCCCCAAAAGAATTTGTTTCCTATTATTTGAGAGGGGGAAATGATAATGTCAAAAAAAAAAAAAAAAAAAAAGGGAGATAGTTCAAGATAAAAATAATTAACAGGAAATTCTTGTCTGAGGAAGGGTAAAAAGAGATCATTTGAGATACAAATGATTAAGAGAAATTCCTGTCTTATTTACAAATATCTCGGCAACATTTTGGATAACATATCTGTGCAAATGTTGTTTTGATGATCCTAGTTATGCATAAAAGGAAGTTCTAAAAAATGGAATCCTTGCACTCGGTCTACACCAGCCTTGTGCCTGCCAACTGGCATCCCCTTGCCAGGCAGTTTGATCTTCCTGGAGGCCAAATGCCTGTCTATCCCTTTACTATCAATAAAGACTTTGTTTTGATACAGCATTGAGTAGCAAATTCATTTGTTACTGAACCTACCCTTGGTTACTTTGGAGAGAGAGAGAGGTTAATCAGACTCAGGAGGAGAAGAGCTGATACATCTTGGCTTAGAGCCCCAATTTACTCCTCATCAGTGAACTCCTGTGGGGTGAGGGGAGAATAAATTCTATGTATATTTCTTATCTTATATAGATGCCCAAATGGGAAGACTTCACATTATTTCCTGAAACTCTTCACCATTTTTTTATGTGTCAAGTGTATTCTATTGCATCTTGAGACCATAAAGTGCATAGTGATATATACCCCCTTTGATTTCCAGCTTCTTGTTCCCCACCAATAAAAGTACTCCCAAAATATTTGTGTAAGTGATTTCTTTTCCTTATTCTTTGATGTTTTTTGTTTCAGTCTTTATTTTGGGCAATAACACCTAATCACCAATTGCCTGTCATTTGAACCTATACAAAATTTCAAATTGTAATTTTCATTCAGATCCATAAGATATCCAGTCAAATGGAACAAGGTCAAAGACATTAATGTCCATATTAGCATTGATTTCCTACTCATATCAATTTTCTGAGGTCCATAAGACCCCAAAATTCTTTAGGGTGGCAATAATAATATGACTTCAATGTATGAGGCCAATTAAAACAATAGTGGAAGGGGCAGAGCCAAGAAGGGGCAGAGAGAAACCAGGATGCTGTTTCTTAGATTCCTTAAAATTCTTTATATTCCTTGAAGAGATAAAGATAATTTTAGCAAAGTTAAATTCATTGTAACAAATAACTTTGCCAAGAAAACCCCAAATGAGGAAACAAAGAGCTTAACACAAAGGAAAGAAATGCACAACAAGAAAGATTCAAAGAAGCACACCAAAAGCTAGAATTCATTTCACATTTTTATTGAATGGAGTAAAAGATAAGTTAACAGTAATTCAAGTGACAGGAGTGGAATAGCTTGAAATTCATGGCTTTCAAAGAACTTTGACAAATTCTAGGAAGACTATGAAAGCCACAGTCCTCATGTGTGTTGTTATTTTTTTTTAACTGCTGAAAAAGAATTGCTATGTTTTGCAATTTCATAAGCAGAATCCACTGACAATCAGAAGGCACAACATACTTGGGAAGAGTCCTCTTCAGCTTGCAGGGTGAAAGGCAAGCCATCTACAAGTTGGTGATGCTCCTTGTCTTGCAGGGGAAGTTTGGAAATGGAAAAACACCAGCCGGGGAGCCTAGTGGTGGGCTGAGAATTCCTCCTTGTTGGAATGCTCAGAGAGACGAATAGCAGCAAGAACAAAGATGAGAATCCAGTGCACAGAGAGTCATGGGAGCAGGCTTTGTTCCTGGAAGTGGGGGGCCAGGAGAAAACATGGGTCTAACAGGGGCTACAAAGGAAATATCAGGTAACTGATAAATAAGAGAACTCTGCAGAACATTGTAAAAGGCCAGAATGCCAGTACGGTATTCTAGGTAGAGTCCTACCCTGGGAATAGGGCTTTTCAGTCTGTGGTCCAGGGATCCAGGGTAGGATTGCAAAAAGTAATCCTCTTCCTTCCTGACACATCTCAGAAAGAACACAGAGGGACAATGGGTCTTGCTGCCACCACTTTGTCTCTTCAAGCAGGGGGTGTGGATCCCCAGCATCCACTGAGGTAATCCTGTCACATCCACCTCCCAGTATTGTCTCCCTGAGCTGAAGGCCTGCTCAGCAAGGACCATGTGAAGATGCCCGTCATCATCAGGGTGGGTGTCCACCTGCCAGCCTTCTCCAGCTCTTACACTCCTCAGATCCTCAGCCACAATCAGGCAAGGACTGGCTGATGCAGGATCCAACCTGATGTGCACTCTGAAGCGGTTGAGCATCTCTATCATGCCAGGGACGGGACACACTCTGAGCTCCGGGATGAGCGCCTTGGCCCTTTGGGACAACACTGACTCGCTCCTTTCCAGCAACTGCTTGACATCCCGGAGCAGATCCACATTGGCTTGGCCCTCTGCTTCCTGGAGATCTAGCATGAGGTCCTGAAGGGTTCTCATTTGCTGGGAAAGTCTGTCCTTCTCACTTCTTTCTTCTTCCTCAATCCTAGCAAAAGGGCATTCCTTGAATAAGTGCAGGTTGTACATTTTGTAGTATTCTTCTGTAATCATCTTGTGCCAGTTCACAAGAGGTCTGGGACTAGCAAGAAGTTTCTTTGCTTCCTCAAAATGCTTCTCCAAGCAACTTTGAAGGTGCTGCAGCTTCTTCCTGACATTGGGAGCAGCTTCTTCTACAGGACAGTGCCTGTGAGCCCCGTGCTCTGGGGTTTGGCAACATCTGACACAGAGCAATGTCCGGTCGTCTTCACAGAAGAACTCCAAGACTTGCTGGTGAGTGGCACAGCGCCTCTGTCCTTCAGCACTCTGCAACAGCTGGGAGCTGAGCTGTTTCCCCAGTTCAGTCAGCTCTAGCAGGCGCCCATTGATACATAAAGGTAATTCTCTGACCTGAGACACTTGCCTGCATTCAGGGCAAGAGAAAGCTGTAGCTGCTGAGCTTGGGAGACATGCTCGGCAAAAGCTGTGCCCACACCCGATGGTGACTGGCTCACAGAAGTACTTCCAACAGATGGGACACGTGATCTGGTTCTGCAATTGCTGCATCATTTCCACAGCAGCAGCAGCCATTCTCCTCTCTCCACTTGCTTCTGTTCTGCAGCAGCTGAGATGAAGAGCCTTCACTCCTATTCAAAGCAGTGCTTCTGAGCAGAAGAAGGCTCTCCTTTTATAGCAGGTAGCCCCACCCCTCTAGAGCCTCCCTGGCAAGGTGTGAATTCCCCTGTCCCAGAATTCTGAAGTTCTACTTGTTAACTCTTCCCAGTTGACAGAGCCCTGAGGACCTCAGAGTTCACACTTTTAGTTGACTCCTTTGTATGGATGGATTTCACCATCCTGATGGTTCCCCTATTTATTAGGAAGAAGCCTCTGAAAACAGGGAGCTTCAGATCAATGAATTTTACAATCTGATTCGTGCAGGAGCCCCATGTAAACACAAGGATCCATAAGTACCTTCTCTCCTTTACCCTGCCATACCCAATCACTTCCAAGTCTCTCCAAGAATCCTCTGCATCTCTCCCTTCAGTCCATTTATGGAGAATCACAGAATGTGAGATGAGAAATCCTCCTCCATGGTCATTTAGTGCAAGGAACCCATGTTCATGATTAGGGCCATCTCTGTGATCCCCATGTGTGATGCCCATGGCTAAAACACACTGTCAAATCAATATAATGGGAGCCAAAATACAAACAAAAATCAAGAGGAAAATAATAGAACAGTTCTTTAATGTTCTTAATCAGTATATCCAAGTGCAAATTTTTGGAAAGAGTTGTGTACTTCATGAAGTTGTCTGCTTCTGGAAAGCATTTCTTCATAGGAATCCTTCCCTAGGGTACTGTCTTTGAGCATCATCCCAAAACTGTCCATTTTGATCTAATTAACTCTGAAATATATCTAGGCAAATCAGCCATACAGTATCCTTAGGGCCTTATTTTTAGGACAGATTTGCAGACACATTTATACCAGTAGATCTGGTTTTCCAGATGCCAAGAGATTTTATTGCTGAATGAATCTTCTAGAAATATATCCTTGTAGAAATTTAAAAGGATCTTAAGAAAATCTAATCACGTTGACTGTTCTGCCACCTGAAACATAAAATTACTAATGTAAACAAAGGTTGGATCTTCTAAGTATATCGATTTCTTAAGCAACAAGCTTAAGCCTCAATCTCCAAAACATGAGAAGATAGACTTTTATAAATTAAAAGCAATTAATTAAATAAAATCAATTAATTAAGAAAAGAATTCAATATTAGGTGATCAGATTTCTAATGTAAGGACAGATTAGGGCCTGTCCAAGTTGTAAGGATGAGAGAAAGCAATGCAATTCCCTTAATTCATATGAAGGTGTCCTACTCCCAAATATCTATATTTAATCAAAGAGCATGGAAAGAATAACTGATTCATCAGTAAGTTTCAGGTTTCAGATAAGTTATATGGGTTGTTTGAGGTATGCAATTGTGAGAAATCTCCCTTCATCAATCTTTGGATCTAACTAGGGTTCTGGGCAGCATAGTCTAGGTTCTTACTTAAAGGTCTCTAAACTGCAAGTAGGCATAGTCCTGTTTCCTGGTTTGACAATAGGATAAACAATATTATGGAAATTTAAACATTTCACAAGCCTTTTTGACAGTAAAAAAAAAAATGATATCGTTCATTTTCAACCATTCTTCTATGGGCAGTAAGGGGTTCATGAAGAATATTCTTTATTTATTTGATTACACTTGGAAAGAGCTTTTAGCCATGCCCCTGATCTCTTTCTCAGGCATTTCCTTTTTTACTCTAATCCACCCCTGTAAAATATCTGCATATGAGTAAATGACTTCCTGACTTCTTAACCAACAGTTACTTTTCTAGTCTTTGGAATTCTTAGACTGCCTCATTTCTTCTGACCTTCCTCTTCCCAGCATATAGATAAATTCTGGTAGTCAGTTAGGGGAGTGATATAATTAGCTAGTGATATAGTAATAAATACCTATAGACCTTGACCTCTCCAATTTCTCTCTCTCCCCTTCAATTAATCCCACAGAGAAGAAAGAATTACCCTGAGCAGGGATGAAGGGACTTTTTTCAAAAAGAAGAGAGTTTTCTAAGGTTATATGGATGGTATATAATAGGCATTGGGTGTACCTTAATGACATATTCTGACTGCAACTTTCTTTCCCCTGGGATTACTAAATCCTGAGGTGTGGCTTATGTTGTACATATTTTTGGAAGGAGGAACATGATGACTGAATCCTCACTTTTATATTCTATCTGGCACCTAAGAAATCTCTCTTGTGTATTGCTTTCATTTGGTTTTCATCCTTCATAACCGAATAAAAATTGGTTTTTAAAAGCCCTTTGGTGTGTCAAACATCGTGGTCAGATACTCTATTGATTCCAACTCACAAGTAGCACAACATTTGTGTTCATGCAGGCTCTGCTTATTGCTCAGAATAAAACTTCAGCCTAATGAAGCTCCATGAGTGCTCCATCAGAAGCCTGATTAAATAATGCATAGAAACAGAATGCAAGACAGAGAAGTTGATGAATCTCCCTGAGTTTTATTGTTCCCCTGTCATTCTTTATTCACTTACCCCTTGGAGTTCGATCTCAACATTGCATCTGGACCTGGCACAAGGTTCTACTTTATGAAATATTAGACAAATAGTCATTCTCTATCATTCTCAGAGCCCAGTAAACAGAAATACTGAAGACTGCACTTTCAACAGGAAGGTTTTGTTCGTGTCCTAGAACTGGTATGAAAAAAAGCTTAGATTCATGGTCAAAGGGACTATCCCCATTTCAATACCCAAAGCTTGGCATGAGAAATCAAGTGAGATTTTTCCCGGGGAGTTTGTCAAAATTCAGGTAACACACCATGGCCAGCAAATGACAAAGAAACTTAGGAATTATATTACAACAATACATATTACGCGTTTAAGACCGCCTTTGGCAAAGGTAAGGCAACCCTGATTGGTAGCTAGTTTGACTTTCAGATACAGATAATGAAGCCATACTGTCAATTTAGGGATGTTTATTGCTTTATAGGCTTCCTTTGTAAGGTTCTCTTGGTTCAGTTTTCTTGGGGTCTCTGGCAGCAGCCTTTGTTTCAGTTCAGTAATCACCAGAAGAGTAGACAAGAGTTAAAGTCCAAATCTTTTATTTCCTCTTTGCCTGATGCTGGGCAGCTTTCTGAAGAGCCTTTCAATGTGGCCTTGCTTTTAGTGGGGAAAGTGCATGAGGCCAGGCCAGCCACCAGGAAATTGAAGTTCAAATTGAATTTGTCCCCTTGGTTCTGAGAGCTTCTAGTGTGCTTGTCCTCAGTGGTTCTCAGTCCCTACTTATATGCTCTACACTGAGTATAAACCAATCATTTTATCACTATCATTTTTCCTAGGAAGTATTTCATATTTTCTTCTATTTTTTTTTTGTTTCACTGATTCTTGAAGTCTTGAGTGATTCACTTCCATTTGTTCACTAAATACACTAAAAATTAGAGTATTCTTTTCTTCAATTATTTTTTTACCTCCTTTTGCAATTGGACAATTAAATTTTTTTGTTCATTGCATTCTTTTTTTCATTTTTTCTATTCCTTCTTGCAATGGTCTCATTTCATTTCACCATTTTTCTTCTAATTCTCTTTTAAGATCCTTTATGCTATCTTCAAAGAAAGTTTTGTGAAATGGCAATCAGGTTGTATCTCTCTTTAGGGCTTCTTCTGGACTTGCTTTGCCTTTAGGAACCTCAGGATTTGAGGGCTGTTTTTCTCTCTCCATAAAAGCTGTCTAGGTTTAAGTTCTTTTTTGTTTTTTATTCATTGTGTGTGGTACGGAAATGGTGAAGGGTCACCATTTAATAAAAAAGCTGGAGAGAGCTCTAGAGAAAAGCAAAGTTTATTGTACATTCTCATGAGAAGGGCGTCCCACTCTTCAAGTAGACTATGGAAGAGAGGAAGGGCCTCCTGTGGGCAGGACAGCACCTTTAATCCCTAACGCAAAACGCCCCCTCCCACCACTGACCCTCATCCTCATTGGCTGAGAGTCTTACATTCTAAACGCGAGATCTACCCATGAAATTGAACTTGACCAATAAGTACATAGTTGCCCATATTTGGATGAAATAGGGAGATGTCATAGGAGGGGAAGGCAATGCCCTTCAGAGTCCTTCAGGCCTACTCGAACTCTGAAGTAGATGAAGCCTTACTCAATTTTCACAACTGTCTTGAAAGATCTCACCTCATCTCATGCAGTCCCTCCTCTTATGTTGTACACTGAGATCTCTTCAAATTTTTGTAACATAATTTCACATTCCCTATGAATTCCTCACTTCCTTCTGGTTTCTGTTGGCCTTGGGCCACCGGCTCCACCCTTACCCTTTTAACAGCATCTATTTAACAGACCCTTCAGCTTTCTCTTCCAACCTGATCATTCCAGATGATGAGTTTTGGACAATTCTGGTTATTAATCTGATCAAACAAGGGATGTAGATAGGGAATAATATAACACCCCTAAAAGCTATAAGGCCCAACCAAAGGAGCTGCTTCCACCAGCTTCCCAAACCAGGACCATCTAGAAGTATTGAACAGTGAGGTCCAAGTCTGTACAGGAACATGAGCAAGTTTCCTAATGTTCTTAGTGATTTCCTTCACTAGATTACCATTGTTACCAATCTTTATCCCCAATTTCCATCTTGAGCCCAGGTCGCTGGCCCATACTCTTTGACTATTCTTTCTGGAGGCCAGGCCTCACCCCAACCATTTGCATCTCCAGTCCAAGTGATGGAGGTATCTAAACTCCGTTTCTCCCTTCCCAAATTATCATACAACTGAATCCCTAAATATTGGTTTGCCTGTTCGGGAAGAAAGAAAACTTTTGGTCTTATTAGTCCAATATAACAATTCCCTGTCCAATTAAGAGGCAGATGAGTATAGGCAGTTAAACCACAGATCCAATAATGACCCTTTAGAGCAGGTTGTTCCCTTGGAAATATGTCTGAGCTATTCCTTGTAAAAGGGTAATATTGTTGGTCTCTCGTCCCTAGGGGGCTTCCCCCACAAAGGGGTCATACTGGCATTTTCATAAACCTTGCTCTTTTCTCCAACTACAATTGGCAACTGGCCACTGGCCTGTTAGATTAGAGGTACTCCAAAATGTGGAAAACAGAGTCCCATGTTGCCCGGGTGTCCCTGGGGTGACATTATACCAACCCCATTGGTAACTGTACCCAATGTATATGTTCCCTTTCCTCTTATTCTCTTTTATACATCTCAATACATCCCATTCTACTTCACTACACTCAGCAGTAGTGACTTGTTGATAGCAATATCCCTGCTCTCCTATTTCTGGGAGAACATCCAAGGTACAGTCTTTCTAGTCCTTCCCACACTTCAATTGAGGATTCCTCCCCGTATCCCGCCAATATTTAGACATTTTTGTACAGTCAATTGTCTTTGGCCTCAGGTCTGTTCTCGAATAGGTCCACTCACAAACACTATTTCCCAGCTTCAAACCTCGTCCTGTCTGATTTAAGCAGTATTTCCCTTTCCTATCTTTGGTCAATGACCACTGATGTTTCTCTTCTAAATTCCAGAAACCGGTTCCATTATGAATTTGGGATCTGTTGCTAAGGATCCAGGCTGGGCTTAGGGGGACAGGTACCCATGGCCATTGGTTCAATTGTTGGGATCCACCACAGATCCAACAATTTGATAAGTTAAATGT
The DNA here is from genome assembly GCF_048593235.1 of Sminthopsis crassicaudata. Lineage (NCBI taxonomy): Eukaryota > Metazoa > Chordata > Mammalia > Dasyuromorphia > Dasyuridae > Sminthopsis > Sminthopsis crassicaudata. The sequence goes on from NC_133619.1 coordinate 561,011,120, forward strand.
CCTCCCTATATTCTGCATGAGCAGGAGAAATTGGTTCTCATCTCTAGAAGGTCATAAGGAAATAGATAAACCCAAAGCTTAGGGAGAGCCTCATAATGTTCAACTATTATAACACCGTGAAGTTAAGGTGAACTTCCCAAAGGAAAATATATCAAATCACAAACAGGCAAAGAGACCCAAAGAAAAGTCATACAGTTACAATTCCCATTCAGTGGAGGTCCCCTCCTCTTATGTAATTGGAGGTCTCCCCTGTCTTCAACTGTCCACTCTGATAAAGGTGGCGCCACAGGTCCTTTTGTCCTGGTGTGGTGTGTCCAGCCTCGTTCCTGGGTGCGAATCGCAGTATCTGAAGTCAGTATCACTTGGTAGGGTCCGTCCCAGCACGGAGTCAGCTTCTCGTCCTTCCAGGAACGGATCAGCACCCAATCACCAACCTGAATTCTATGAACAGGGAAACCTAGAAGTCTGAGCTATTAGCCCTTTTTGTTGAAGTCCTTGCAAATGTTCCAGCAATGATTTAACATATCTCTTAACAAACAAATCCTTAGTTTCTAAAATAGGGTCCCAGTCTCCCTTAGGATAAGCCTGGAAAGCATGACCATACAATAATTCATAAGGTGAAAGCCCAATATCTCTACGTGGCTTGGTCCTGATTCTAACCAGAGCGAGAGGAAGGCATTTCGTCCAAGGTAGTTGGGTCTCTAAAGAAAACTTAGTCTTGGTTCATCCTTTCTACGTTCCCAGAAGAGGGAGGATGCCAAGGGGTATGGAGATCCCAAGTGATTTCTAAGGCCCTAATCAGATTCTGCAATACCTGGGCAGAAAAATGTGTTCCCTGACCCGAGTCTATCCTCTCCACCATTCTGTACCTAGGAATAATTTGTTCTAATAAGACCTTACTTACTGTCGAGGCAGTTGCTCAGCCTGACGGGAATGCCTCCACCCATGAGGTCAGATGGTCCACTATGACCAGCAAGAACTCGACCCACTGGTGGCAGCTCAGTAAAGTCCACCTGGATGCTTTGGAATAGTCTGATTCCAGGAGGTCGTCCCCCTTTTGGAAGCTGGCGTTGGGCAGCCCTGTTAGTCCTTCGACAAACAAGACAACCGTCCACCAGTTGTCGAGCCATAGTATATAGGCCGGGGGAAACATACCTTGTCAGTATAGCATCACACAGGTTTTGGACATCCCAATGACTGCCCTGGTGCAGTTGCTGAAGGACTTGCCTCATACTTGCTTTGGTCAGTACCTCTCTGCCGTCAGGTAAGAGCCATCATCCTTCCGAGTTCTCAACTGCTCCGAGAGTTGAGGCTTTCTCTTTTTCCTCCTGAGTAAAACTAGGAGAGGGTAGACTAGGGGGAAGTACAGGTATCAAAGCCATTATATGAGAGATTTCCTGATCTCCGGCTCCCTTGGCCTCCCGGTCTGCTAATCTATTTCCCCTTACCTCAAAAGAATTTCCCATCTGATGTCTCTTTACATGTATTACTGCTATATTCCTAGGAGTCAGAATATTTTCTAGTATCTCTCTGACTAGTGTATGATGAACCAGTTCTTTACCTTTACTGTTTACATATCCTCTTTCCTCCCAAATCCTCCCAAATACATGCACCACACCCCAGGCATATTTAGAATCAGTATATATATTCCCATCTTGGTCACACAATAATTTTAACGCTTGATTTAAAGCATACAATTCACAGCAATTCACAAGTTTGAGCCAACTAATGGGCAGATAGACTGCCCTTGGTAACAGTGGAAGTTCTAACAAACCCATTTCTTTTCCCATTTACCATCCTAGAAGAACCATACATAAATTCTAAACGAATATTTATCATAACCTTGTGTTGATAACAATAAGGAATTTGTCCCAATGAGTTTATATCCAAGTAGATCTTTCATAAGTGAACATTATTCATACAAATCAGTTTGTTTTTAAAAACATCCAATGCAAATACAATCATATACAGAATGTCTAATTCCACACAAGAGAATTCAAGAAGTTTTAATAATAGATTCCCATTAACTTGTAATGGGAGAGACATTCTGCTATTCTGAAACATAAGGTCTTATCAAGTATTCTGATAGAGGCAGGGTTTTTTTTTTGCAGAACTAAGAGGCAAGGAAACTGAGGCAGGACTGAGTCAGCTCAATAATTCAAAGTTAAAACATAAGCTAGCCAATCATAGTCTAGCAAATTTTCAGCTAGAGTCCCCTGTAAAGGCCTTTTGTCTCTGCAGCCTTCTCCAAACCCCGCATCTGCTAAAATCAGGTGTGTCTAGCTAGTGGACAGGTAAATAGCTTTTTCAACTTTTTGCAGCCTCTCCCTTATCTGTAGAGACAAGAGAGCGAGACAAAAGGAGACCTTTTGTCAATCGCAGCAATTCTTAAAAGAATTGTGCCGAGCATAGAGCTCTAACAACGATCCAGGCCAGAAGCAGCCTGGATGTCCGGTGCAAAAAAAGAAAAAAAATCTTTTACCTTTTCCAGAGTTCCATTCAGTACCCAAATTATGTCTATTTTCGAGGTCCTTCATCAGGGAACCAAAATGATGAGGTAAGCAAAGAGTAAGTAGTTTCCAATTAGGCCTGAACTGAAATAAGACATCAGTTTTTCCCAATTTTCTGACCAGTTGAAATCTCAGTTTCCCTTCCCCCCCCTGTTTACAGAAATTATCATATTATACACAACAGACTAGTAAATTTCCCAAAGCATAGCAATAGTTCTGTTGTCCAGGGGACAAAAAGGAAGCAGGATTAAAATTTTTGCAAATAACCCTATCAAATTATCAGATCAGATTAAAATAATCTTTAAACAAGGAGACTATCACGCATGTAAATAAATATTGAATAACTTGTTTTCAGAAAACTTCAGTTCCAACTCCTTACAACAGTTATAGACTTGAAAAATAAAAATAAAACATTCAGTTATCAACACCATATAAATGTAGGCTTTTCCTTTAAACAGTAGAAATAATTAATATCTAAATCAGCAAGGAGGTGCAGTTATTAAAAACAAAAAACCCCACTATACTTAATGGGAGGAACCTCTCCACGTGGTCACCCTTCCCCCACACCACCATGCTTCCCGACCCAATATATCATAGCTCCATTTAAACTATTAATTACTTTTACAAATCAATCTTTCCTGTCCCGCCTTTAAGTAAATATATATGTATATATTTTTAAACTTTACACTTCAATGTTTGCACGTAACTGACCCAAATTTCATAAAACTTAAAGGTTTCTTTCCCCCGGCCCATGTGGCCCTGCTGCAGTCAGGACACGTGGGAGGAAGAGGAAGGAAGCCACCATCTTCACTGGCTCAATCCCACAAACTTCCCCATGTACAGGGTTTCTGATCCCAAATGGGATTTACTAACAGCTATTTCTGGTCAGCTGAAATGACCCCTGCTTCAAAAGACCTAGTTCTCCTCCCCGCCCAAAGGCCCCTGGAAGGGCTAATGGAATTAAATCCTTTCAGGTCCTTCCTTTCAGGTACCATTTAATCCTTTTGGTACCACCAGTCTGCAACAAAACAACAATACCTTATCATCTTTTTCTTGCTTTTTATTTTTCCTCATATTTTGGCAGTTTGTTCCAATTACTTAATTTATCTCCCAAGGGAATATCTACCGGTATTTTCTGATATTTTTCTCATTTCTCTCCGCGAGGGCTGGCTGGGACTAGGCCACACCCATTGAATTTGGAAGGAGTTTAACAGACTCCTAAACGCCCAAACACGCTAACTGTCACCAGTTAACTCAGTCACCCAGGAAGGCCTAGCTCTCTTCCTGTCTACCGTCTACAGCCCCCTCCAGAATCTATAACTAGACTCAAGGGGCTTCACAGGACGCTTACCTCCACTGGGTTGCTGCGCAGCAAATTTCTTGACTGATCTGTCCTCCAACAACCGGTTGGGATTTTCACCGCGGAGTTTCCGTTGCTTTTCTCTGAGTTTCTCCACTTCGGGTCCACTCTACGTCAGGGAGCAAGGAGAAGCCCCTGGAAGCTGGCGGGCTGCCTAAATCAAGGCAGGGCGCCATCCCACTAGCACCCAGGAGTTCACTTACTCACCGAGTAAAGGATCCGGACTAGCCCCCAAACTGTGTGGTACGGAAATGGTGAAGGGTCACCATTTAATAAAAAAGCTGGAGAGAGCTCTAGAGAAAAGCAAAGTTTATTGTACATTCTCGTGAGAAGGGCGTCCCACTCTTCAAGTAGACTATGGAAGAGAGGAAGCGCCTCCTGTGGGCAGGACAGCACCTTTAATCCCTAACGCAAAACGCCCCCTCCCACCACTGACCCTCATCCTCATTGGCTGAGAGTCTTACATTCTAAACGCGAGATCTACCCATGAAATTGAACTTGACCAATAAGTACATAGTTGCCCATATTTGGATGAAATAGGGAGATGTCATAGGAGGGGAAGGCAATGCCCTTCAGAGTCCTTCAGGCCTACTCGAACTCTGAAGTAGATGAAGCCTTACTCAATTTTCACAGCTGTCTTGAAAGATCTCACCTCATCTCATTCAATTGTTTTAAAGGCTTGAGGTGCTTTCAATGCAAGGGAGGGACAGCTGCCCTGGGGCAGTTCTGCTGATTGATTTCCAGTAATGGAACTATTTGTGTTTTACAAAAGGCAAATCTGCCAAATCATCTGGTAGCAACCTGGACAGAGTGGCCTAAGGAGGCTCACACAAGATCCCCAGGGTCTTGGAAGCTACAACACTTTGACTCTCCACTCCAGCTTCTTGCCCTGGTCTCCCTATACTATGCTCTGGGCTTGGCAGACTGTCCCTCTGCCAGATTGAAACAGACCTGTTCTGAAATTCTTCCAAGGTATCTTCTTCTTCTAGAAATGTATTGTACTACAAATATTTGTGGATTCTTTGACTTCAAAACCAGTTTAGAGGCTTCATCTGGGGTAGGTTTGAGAGAAGGTTAGAGGAGGTTACAGAGAATTGTGTCTGTTCTCCTCCATCTTAGCTCCACCCCCTACCATGTCCTTTCCACAAAACTGGAATCCTTCCTTCTTTTTTTACAAGGCGCTCTCAATCATTAAAGCCTCCTTGTTCCTCATTTCTAGAGAAATGTCTCTCCACTTTCAAGAAAGAATGTGAAGATTTCAAAAAAAAAATCATGCTTGTGGCAAAGTAGAGCTCCTCCTCTCTGTCCCATCATATTCCCAGATGTTAATAGCAGCCCTCACAACACTTGGATAACTTAAACAACTTAAACAACATATAGAGAGATCATCTAATACCTGACCAAATGGAGCAATAAGTGGAATGGAAAAAAAGCACTAGCCATCCCAATGCTGTAGCCTTCATTGGAGTCCTCATTTTTAAAATCAATAGAATTCAATTCAGTTAACACTTTTAGACACCTATCATTTCACTGGCATCATGGAAGATATTAGAAGACAAAAGATAAACAAATCAGACCCTGTCCTCTAGGTGCACCATTTGTGAAAGAAAGGTAGGATTAGGGAAAGGAAATTAAATTTGCAAATAAGTTGTTGACACTTTAATGTCTTGTTCTACTAATTTAAAATGATAGATGAAAAAAATCAACTAATGTTCTTTGTATGTTGAACTGTTTATAAAAAAGTATTCTGTTGTTAAAAAAAGAAGCAAATCAGTTTTTCTGTTACACTTTTTTAGACAGTTTCAATCCTCAGATTGCTTGTGGAAGGTTAATTCACAACTGTGGAAAGAATGGAATAAGGAGGAAGAAGACACTTAACTGAGAGAAAAATGCAATAGAGAAGAAGTAATAAGTATGCCACTGTAGATCCCACAGAGAAGCAATACCCCTTCTTGGATCCTGGAGATGGCCCTCATCATGGCTATGGGCTCCTTGAACTAAATGGCCATGCAGATCCATTTTTAATCTTAAATTCTGTGACTTTCCACAAGTAGATTGAAGGGAGAAATGCACAGGACTTTTGGAGCTTCTTAGAACTGATTGGGTAAGGCTGGGTAAGGGAAAGAAAGCTCTTCCTAACAGACAGCCACAAAGCTGCAGGATGGTGAAATCCAAACATTCAAAGGAGCCAACTAAAAGTGTGAACTCTGAGGTCCTCAGGGCTCTGTCAACTGAGAAGAGTTATCAGGTAGAACTTCAGAATTCTGGGACAGGGGAATTCACACCTTGCCAGGGAGGCTCTAGAGGGGTGGGGCTACCTGCTATAAAAGGAGAGCCTTCTTCTGCTCAGAAGCACTACTTTGAATAGAAGTGAAGGCTCTTCATCTCAGCTGCTGCAGAACAGAAGCAAGAGGAGAGAGGAAGAATGGCTGCTGCTGCTGTGGAAATGCTGCAACAATTGCAGAACCAGATCACGTGTCCCATCTGTTGGAAGTACTTCTGTGAGCCAGTCACCATCGGGTGTGGGCACAGCTTTTGCCGAGCATGTCTCCCAAGCACAGCAGTTACAGCTTTCTCTTGCCCTGAATGCAGGCAAGTGTCTCAGGTCAGAGGCTTCCCATTAGTCAATGGGAGCCTAGCAGAACTGACTAAACTGGGCACACAGCTCAGGTCCCAGCTGTTACAGAGTACTGGAGGACAGAGGCGATGTGCCATTCACAAAGAAGTCTTGGAGTACTTTTGTGAAGACGACCAGACCGTGCTCTGTCTAAGATGTTGTCAAGCCCCAGAGCATGGGGCTCACAGGCACTGTCCTGTAGAAGAAGCTGTGTCCAATTCCAGGAAGAAGATGCAACACCTGCAAAGTTGCTTGCAGAAGTACTTTAAGGAAACTAAGAAACTTCTTGTTAAGGAAAAGAAACCTGTTATTGACTGGGAGAAGATGATCAGCAGAGAATACCGGGAACGGGATTCCCTCATGCGGGATGAGTTATATCATTATCTGGAAAGGATGGATCAAGAAAATAAGAACAAGAAGGAGACACTATCCCAGGAAAGCAGCACCCTTCAGGACCTCATGCTAGATCTACAGGAAGCAGACTCCCAACCCAATCTGGATCTGCTCCGGGATGTCAAGGAGTTGCTGGAAAGGAGCAAGTCAGCATTGTCCCAAAGGGCCAAGGCTCTCATCCCAGAGGTGAGAGTGTGTCCTATCTTTGGCATGCTAGAGACCCTCAACCAATTCAGAGTGGACATCAGGTTGGATCCTGCATCAGCCAGTCCCTGCCTGATTGTGGCTGAGGATCTGAAGAGTGTAAGAGCTGGAGAAGGCTGGCAGGTAGACAGCCCACATGGTGATGACTCTGATCTTCCCATGGTCCTTGCTGAGCAGGCCTTCTCCTCAGGCATACAGTACTGGGAGGTGGATGTGACACAGCTGCCTCAGTGGACACTGGGGATTCATACAACCTACTTGAGGATAAAAAGTCCCGGGAGAATAACTAAATATGCCTCTGTCTTTTTCCTGAGATGTGTCAAGAAGGAAGATGGACACTATTTGCAATCTTATCCTGGATCACTGAACCACAAACTAAAAGATCCTATTCCCAGGATTGGAGTATACTTGGAATACAAATTTGGTACTCTGGCCTTTTACAATGTTCTGCAGAGTTCTCTTATTTATCAGTTACCTGATATTTCATTTGCAGCCCCTGTTAGACCCATGTTTTCTCCTGGCCCCCCACTTCCAGGAACAAAGCCTGCTCACATGACTTTCTGTGCACTGGATTCTCATCTTTGTTCTTGCTGCTATTCGTCTCTCTGAGCATTCCAACAAGGAAGAATTCTCAGCCCACCACTAGGCTCCCCGGCTGGTGTTTTTCCATTTCCAAACTTCCCCTGCAAGACAAGGAGCATCACCAACTTCTAGATGGCTTGCCTTTCACCCTGCAAGCTGAAGAGGATTCTTCCCAAGTATGTTGTGCCTTCTGATTGTCAGTGGATTCTGCTTATGAAATTTCAAAACATAGCAATTTTTTTCAGCAGTTAAAAATATAGATAACAACACACCTAAGGACTGTGGCTTTCATAGTCTTCCTAGAATTTGTCAAAGTTCTTCGAAAGCCATAGATTTCAAGCCATTCCACTCCTATGTCACTTGAATTACTGTTAACTTATCTTTTACTCCATTCAATAAAGATGTGAAATGAATTCTAGATTTTGGTGTGCTTCTTTGTATCTTTTTTGTTGTGCATTTCTTTCCTTTGTGTCAAGCTCTTTGTTTCCTCATTTGGGGTTTTCTTGGCAAAGTTATTTGTTACAATGAATTTAACTTTGCTAAAATTATCTTTATCTCTTCAAAGAATCTAAAGAACTTTAAGGAATCTAAGAAACAGCATCCTGGTTTCTCTCTGCCCCTTCTTGGCTCTGCCCCTTCCACTATTTGTTTTTTAATTGACCTCATACATAATAAAACTTTGAGTCATGTTATCGTTAACACCCTAAACAACATTGGATTCTGATGGGCTCCAGAAAACTGATGTGAGAAGGAAATCAATGCTAATCTGGATTACTTTAGTAATTCCAGAAAAGGAAATTCCTTTTTTACTGTTAGCAATCCCAGTAAATCTTGCTCACAAATGACAAATTGTTGAAGAATTTCTCAATCCAGAAGTCCTGTTATCATGATGGAAAGTGATGGCTTCTTGCTTGATTCATTACCAAACTAGAACCACATTCTGACTGAGTAGGTTTGAAATTCACATTGAATATCCAAGTCCCTGAAGAGTCCTAAGGCTAAAGTTGGGATGTCTCCCTAGTCAATCATCATAAACCCAAATAGAGAACTCAAGGGGGCTAATGTCCTGTATAATTTATCATCACTATTGGATTAAGCCATTGTAATTGAAATATATCCCTTTTAATTTCTTGCAAATGGACCCACATCTGAGATTCAAAAAAGGAAATCAGATTCCTCAATAAGAAACTTTTTTTTTTTTTAATAATAAAAACCTTCACTTAGGCATGCTTCCTCTCGATTCGACCCCTTCCAACACAAGGTGAAAAAGTCATTTGCCCGAGGTTACACAGCTAGGAAGTGTTAAGTGTCTGAGGTCAAATTTGACCTCAGGTCTTTCTAACTTCAAGGCCGGTGCTCTATGCACTGTGCAACCTAGCTCCCCCCAAAAAGAAAATTTCAAGATAGCTGTATTTTGTTATGTTATTTAAAAAACTCCCCCTCCTTACATTCAGAATAAAATAAATAAAATAAAAATACCAGTGTTCAAGTTTAGCAAATTACTAAATAAACTAGAAGCACATTCTCACCAAGTGAATTTGAAATTCACATTGAATATCCACATCCATGAAGACACCTATAGTTGGGACATCTCCTTAATCAACTCAGTTAAACATCATAACCCCCTAATAGAAAACCCAAAAAGGCTAGTGTCCTAGGAAGTTTATCATCACTGTTAGATTAAGTCATGCTATAGCATTCCATTGTCACTGAAATATTTACCTGCTAGTTTCTTGCAAATGGACCCAATTCTGAAATTCAGAAAAGGAAATAAGTTTCCTAAACTAGAAACCTGTTTTTAAATGATTCATTCAAAATATGTCATTTATTTAAATTTAACCCCTTCCAACACAAGGTGGAAATTCACCTGAACCACATAAGATATAAATTCAATTCATTATTAGATTTCACAGGACCACCTCTTCTGCCATAAGTTTTGATCTGGAACTTGCTGAACTTCACCTGGGATAGCATTAGCAGTGAGTATGATGGTGTTCACACCTCTGGGAAAGCAGCTAGCCTGCCTTAGTATGTTCTTGGCTTTGGACTTTCAGCAGGTGACAAATACAGAATGATAAAATTGGAAGATCCTCCCTATAGATATCAACTAGTGCAAATAGTACCTAACTGGAAATTATCTCTATTTCAGTGTCAATAAGTCTTACTTTTCTTTACTTTTCAAAAGAATTATTGGAATTCAATACACCACACTGAATTTATGTTGTGACTCAATTCTGGAGGTAGCTCAGTTTCCTTTCTATTTAATTAGGGATCCACTTCAATTTCTAACTACTCAGAACACTGTTCAATGGTGAGAATTGGGAGAAAACTTCATTGCATTGCCAAGTGATTTAGAAGTTGGGCCACCTCTACCAAATCAAGGAATTTCCTCTTTTCCCTCTTCCCCTCCATATCCTGTTTTATATCTTCCTACTTGGTTTTTTTAATTCAGAAAATGTTTCCCCTGTAAGGGGTCAAGTGCCAGGCTGAGGAGGACTAGTCCAGATTTGCTCTGCAGTTGTCATGTATTACATAATAAATGTATATGGCAACCTTTGTTTCTTTGGTTATTTCAGATTTTATCCATCAATTCTTTTAAAAGAATCAAAAGAATTTAAGTTAGGAGAGCATGCTGAATGAATCCACTACTGATTGTTGTTATTTACTTTCAATTATGTCCTCAGCTGGGGATGGTAATCATTCTACCACTTCTACTTAATTGTCTATCACTCAAAAGTTAGCAATTCCAAACCTATCTTTTCTCCTCCTGCCTCTATTGATAGAGAACAAAATCTAGAGCTAAAATAATTTAAAAAGAAGTTTAAGCCTTCCAGCAGAAGGGAGACTTAAAAAGTTGGATGGCTGTTGCCACTGATTTTCTGTAAATTATACATAATATAGGATTCAAACAAGGAAGAAAAAAAGAGAAGCTGCCTGTCCAGCTAGGAGGCATTTTAAAATAAGCCACATGAATCCTTGAGATGTGTACCTAAGGGAAACTCCTAACATTTCTTGCAAATCTTCATATCTGGTTGGGCACCTGGTCAGGGTAATCTAATTTCTGATTTAAATATTTAAAAAATCTTGTTTCTAAGCAACAGATATGTTTTCTAGGCTACATGGTGGCAGGTTCAACCAGTGCTCTGACATTTTCTCACAATTCCCACAGAACCCAGTAGTTGATTCACCCACAAAGAACTTCCTTCATCTTATATTTCGTTACAAGTTTTAGACTATTTTCTGAGAGATGATGCTTCTCTGCTTTTTCTCACCTCACACCATTTGAAATTTCCCTTCACTTTCCCAGTGTGTACACTGATTCACCATTTACTCAAGTCTTAGGGTTGGTGGTATTATTACAGAGAAGGCGGCCCAAGGTTCCCACTCACACAGTGTCAAGTAGGGGATATGAGCAGAAGATGGGCAGTGTGGAATATGGAGCTTGATTGGGACCAATTTGAGGTCCTAGAAAAGGAGGGAAAATATTTCATTAATCTCAGTATAAGTAAAATGAATTGGTTAATGAGTGAACACTGAGATTAATTGTATGCCTAAGGGAAATGGAAAATACCAGGATGACAAATTATAAAAGGTTTTTTTTTTTTTTTTTTTTTTTTTTTTTTTTTTTTTTTTTGAGGGAACAAACTATCTTATATTTTACAATTGCTGCATCCCAGTACTCCACACAGAGTATAATGGTGGGGAAATGTGTGGAGAAAACATAAGCCCTAGATCCTACTTACTGTGTGCTGCTCTAATTTAAGACATATTCACAACCTGGATGTCAGATGCTTAGAGGCTCAAGAGAATGCCCAAAGTGGGTGTCCCTCTAAAGAGAGTTTTTGTTGTTGTTATTGAAGATCTACAATTGAGAAAGTGCTGGAAACCTTAGAGGTCATCTAATTTCATCATTTCATTTACACAGGGAGAAACAGAAGAGATTTTTTTTTAGCGACTTGGCCAAATTCAGTACTAGAATTTCAGCATAGTTTCTGCATCCAAATTTCTTATTTTCCCTTTGTAACAGAATGGTTTATCTATTATTATTTATTGCTATAATTAATTATTATGCTTATTTTATTACATAAATGGCATAATGGGTACAGCATTGGGACTGGAATCAGGAAGACCTACTTCCAATATCCAGTCTCATATGTATTTAGCTGTTTAATTCTGGGCAAGTTATTAACCTCTATTTACCTCAGTTTCCTGACAGTATGATTAGGGAAATGAAATCCCCTAAGTCATTGTGCTGATCAAATGAGAAGATATTTGTAAACTCTCTGGCACAGTAACTGGCAAATAGCTGGCATTTAATAAATGTTGACTGATTAATGGCTACTATAGGCTAGAAGATTACAAAAGTAATGGAGAACTCCAAGTATGATTAATCAATTCATCAGTGAATGCAGAGGACCTGAATTTAGTTGGATCCAAGATTTCCTCACTATCAGAGGTCCCTCCTCTTGGTGCTAGCTACTTTTTTATACTTGAGAGAGTACTAAAAATAGGACACATTACAATTTACTGCTTCCTCAATTCCAGAAGTGAGGAAATGATAGGGATGTCTATCAAAAATAATTATATCAGCAGACCTTTTTATAGGTCATGAGACTTTCCACAGGTCATAAATTCTAGGTGACCCAAAGGCCCTAACACACTTTCAACAACATCTCAGGGCATTCTACAAGTCAAGAGCCCCTAGGGTTTAACCAATGCTATCCTATAGTCTAAGGAAGTTGTGAGCTTGAAATAAAGATCAATAGGGAGTGGTTAGTAGTGGTTCATAGAAGGGAGAGCTATTGCACTAGCAAGTGCATCTTATTACAGCATTTCCCAAGTCAAGGAGGGGAGTAATTATTACATTACTAACAATAGGAAGGTAATTGAGAAACATAATAAATATAATCTTCAAGGAGGATTAATTCTTATCCTAACAGCAGCTTAAATTAATCATTCTGTTTGATTCACTAATACAATCACTGATACTCATAAAATCTCAACAAATTGATTAAATACTGATTGATTTGAATAAGAGTATCAAAATTATCTCATACAGCTTTGGAAATAGGAGAGCTTTAATGGTTCTGAGCAACTCACTTGGCCTCTCATCCTACAGTTCCCTACCCACCATGCAGACAATTTCATGTACTTGATGGGGGTTTTGTGTGGACCAAAAAAAATAATGTATGAAATGCATCATAAATGTCTAGGGTGAAACTAGATGTTATTACATATTATTGTGTCTATCTTTCTAAGTGATGGAGTCTATACTTGTGAGAGACTTTCTCCAGGTTTATGGGGGATATCATCAATTATGATTTTGCTTGCTATGGTGTTCTTGAAATGTGCTTTTTAAAACTTCAGAAATGAAGGTGTAGAAGTATTCTTACACTGCCTCATTTTCTCTCTTCAGAATCATGGTTGATGCAGTACAAGAGGGCCTTTGTGTTAACTGCTTGAATGAAGTCATTAAGCTAATCACAGCTGAATGTGGACATATAATCTGTATGTCTTGCTTAAGGAAAAATACCTCTCCATCTTCTTCTTGTACTACATGCTGGGAATTTTCTCAGTTAAGAGGTCATCAATTTGACATTGCTATGTACCCTGAAGGGGAAGGCATATGTGAGCTACACAGGGAAGACCAGAAGCTGTTCTGTGATAGGAATAAGACCCTACTCCTTCAGGAATGGCACTGATTGTCCATGCACAGTTTCGTTGTTCCTGCATTAGCTTATCACTTAGATCTGAATACTGTTATGTCAGAATGGGTTCATGATCTTTTGTAGTGTGCTGTTGTCTCCAGGAGCTGCTGTTTGCTCTCTGGGAGGAGATCTGCTGTGTCAACTCAAATCTGTCAGACAGATTCTTCTTCCTCTAGAGAACTGTTGTCTCCAGATAGTTGCTGTTAACTCTGGTCCAGAGTGTGACTTCCCTCTTTTATCCTCCCAGAGAATAGGTGTGGGATAATGCAAAGGCTTCTGGGAAAAATTACTTCAACCAATGAACTTGCTCCTCCTAAGCATGCAAGCTCTTCCCCAGAAATTCACAAGTAAAACTCCCAGTCATGGCTGGAACTAGAGAATTGTCAAGTACTGACAGCACTTAGTAAGAACCTAACAGTCTTTCCTTTGGTGACTCTTCCTAACAAATCAATGAAAAAGTACCAGCTTATCAGGGTTATTGAGTTTCTTAGTTTCAAGTAGGTCACAGAACTCAGGCTGAGGAAAGAAATTTCCTAACTGCTTATTCCTCTTTCTTTACAAAAGAAGATGTAGAAAAAGATGGAAATCTTTCACAGAAAGGTCAAAATAGTTCAGAAAATTTATTAAAAGAGAAGGAGCAACTTCTGGTCTGGGCTATGGTATGGAATGTAAGTATCAAGATACCTCCCTCAATAATATGTTGAATATCCCCAATCACAGATAATTTTCATTAAAAGCCTCCCAGACTTAATTGACTTGTTTGAAAAGTGAGGAAATGGAGGTTCATAAGTAGTATCTCACTTATCACATGCCACTAAGGCATTCAATTTTTTTCAGCACTTAAGTGAATATCCACTTTATTATTATTATTATTATTATTATTATTATTATTATTATTATTATTAATCATTTAATGGTATTTTCTTTTTCCATATACATATAATTTCCAACATTAATTTTTGCAAGATTTTGTGTTCCAGATTTTTCTCCTTCTCCTTTCCCTTTTCCTCTCCCCAAAACAGCAAGCAATTCAATATAGGGTAAATTGCAATACAGGTGCAATTTCTCTAAACATGTTTCCATATTCATCATGCTGAGCAAAAAAAGCAGATTCAAAGGGGAAAAAACAAAACAAAACCAGAAGCCAAACAACAACACAAAGGTGAAAATACTAAGCTTACATCATATTCAGCCTTTTTTTCCCTCTCTGAATGTGGATTGAACTTTCCATCACAAGTTTCCTGGCATTGCCTTAAAACAACTCATTGGTGAAAAGAGCCAAGGTTATCACAGTTGATTGGCACATAATCTTGTTCTTACACTGTATAATGTTCTCATGATTCTGTTCACTTCACTTAGCATCATTTCCTGTACGTTTTCTTTGTTTGTTTTCTTTTTCTTTTTTTTTTTTTTTTTTTTTTTTTTTTTTTTTTTTTTTTTTTTTTTTGCTGAGGCAATTGGGGTTGTGACTTGTCCAGGGTCACACACTGAGGAAGTGTTAAGTGCCTGAGGCCAGATTTGAATTCAGGTGCTCTTGAGTTCTAGGCTTTGCTCTATCTTCTACACCACCTAGCTGACCCTCATGTAAGTCTTTCCAGGCTTTACTGAAATCACCTTGTATATAATAACTTAGAGAACAATAATATTAAATTACATTTATATATCATAACTAAGTAGGTAATTCCCCAATTGAGGGGCATCTACTGAATTCCAAGTTTCTTGCCACACAAAGGGAGATGCAAAAATATTTTTACACGTATGAGTCCTTTTCCCTCTTTTGTGATCAAATGAGTTCAGAAATTTGAATCAAACTAATATCTTCTGACCTGAAATCTAGAGCTAAGTCTTAAGTTGTCTCGCATTGGAGATGACATCTATCCCTGCCATCTTGGTTCAGCTTTCTGATTTGTTTCCCAGTCTTAAGACTCCTTCATCAATCAAAACAGAAAAATGAGATTTTAAGGGAAAAGGAGATTAACCGGATAGGACACATTTGATAAATAGACTTTGAGAAGTAAAGAGTTTGCTAAGCAATAGTATGAATTGATCACAAAGTGGCCTTGAAAGTGTACTTGGAAAATAGTGAATCACATGATCCTTCCACCATCATCTCCCACAGTAATAATCACATATTAAGCTTTTCCTATATTTTAAGTACTGTGACAATTGGTGGGGAGAAATTAAAAGACAGAATCAGCCTCAGCCCTTAATGGTCTCCCAGATTAATGAAAAAGAAAACATGAAAAGAGACATGTTTGGCTAAGAGATATACGAATTAAATTGAGTATAATCAAGAGGAAGAAGAGACTAACATGGAAAAAAAATTTGGGAAAACACTGCTCATAGATTGGAGGATTTTATCTGGAGTTGGAAGGATGTTGGGAACTCATCAGGTAGTGACAAGGACAAAGTGAGTTCCTAGCATTAAAAGAATTCCAGTGATAAAGAAATGTGTGGATAGAAGAGCCTCTCTGAGTACAAGGAGGCCATTGTCACTGCATCCTAGAATACATGGAGGGCAAAGATGTTGAGGAAGACTGGAGAGCTTAGACACATATTTCTGATTCATTTCCAGTCAGGCAGGCATGTTCTTATTATCAGACTTAGGTATTTATTTACTTAATAATTCCCCCTAGTAATATTAGAAACATTTTTTTACATTTGTTTTATAGATGTTTAAGTTCTAGGCACTCTTCCTTATCCTCACCCACAATTAAGAAATCACATGTGAAGTTATGCAAAACATTTCTCAAAAGTCAAGTTGTGAAAGAAAACATAGATCTTCTACCCTAATTAAAATAAAAATGCTCAAGAAAAATTAAATAATGAGAGACAGAGACAGAGAGAAAGAAAGAGAGAAAGAGAAAGAGATAGAGAATGAGAGTTTTATTCAGATACAATCAGTTTCTTCTTTGGGTATGGATATGATTTTTCATCCTAAGTCCTTTGGAATAGGTGTGGATGATTGTTCTACTGAGAATAACAAAGCTAGAACATTGCTATTCTTTTTTTATACAATATATTTCACTTTGTTCATAAAAGAATTTCCAGGTGTTTTTTTTTTTCCCTCCTGTGAGCATCCTGCTCAATATTTCACATAGAATGATAATATTGTATCACAAGTGGCCATCCCTCCAATTTCCAATTACTTTTGTCTTGAGAAGAGAGCTGTTAGGAATATTTTTTGTACATATTGGTCATTTTGGGGCCATGAACGGGGACAAGACTGAAGCTGCTCCAGCAAGTCATGAACTGGGACCGTATGCTGGATTGCCATCCTGGTGTCATAGTCATTGTCATAGTCATAGTCATAGACCTTACTGCGGAGCTTCTAAGTTGCAGGGCATTGGGGCATAGGAAATTCTTATCAACTCTTACTCATTGATGAAAAGCAGAAAACAAGAAGAAATAAGAGGAGAAATTCCCTAAGTGTCTCTGTAGAGAATGATCTTTAGTAAGGAATCACCATGTGCCTCTTTCCCAAATTATATAAGATAAAGAAGAAAGACTAGGTCCTGAAGGATATAGTTGTCCAAGTAGAAAGAAGTTTGTAAATCAGAGGTGTAAACCATTTTCCATTCCTTATGCTTTCTGTACTCTTAGAAAGCTCATTTTCTAACTTCTTTCATTTCTGCCTGGTAAGAGGAAGTTATGTTGTGCTGACTTCTATAAGATCTCTTCCATATCTATTATCTTAGACTATATTTTAGAAATGAAATCAAAATCCAGGAACTTATGATATACAATTAGAAAGTGGCTCCTTGGAGATAAGACTTTATTAGATACTTAGGCCTTGACAGCCATGTGAAATGAAGAGATTCCGTAGAAAGATCTGTGTTAAGACATAAAACCTTCAAATATTTGGAGAATATTTGTCTGCATCTCAAGAACTTATGGCCCCAGGTCAATAGACAGATGGAGATATAATTTCCTTTCATTATTTCTTCTCAACATGATGGACTACAGAAGTGACAAAATTTGGGGAAATAAAAGCTGGTGACATTGATGAAACAATTTACTTTGAGAGATTGAAGACACTATAGAACTTGACTTTTAACTAATTGTACTGTCCCATGAATTTATCAAGAGCATCTAATGTAGACTTAGGTAATGAAGGTATAATTTAATTCATGAGAACTGGAGAAATCTGGGCATTCCAAATTTAGGAAATTATTCTTATAATTGGAGCTATTCTGATCTTTACTATAAGGAGAAAGAATTCACATGACTTACTGGGCCATTTTGCCTTGCTTAAAAGCCACAGAGACTAAAATACTACCTTCACCTCTCCCTTGAAACCTTTATTATCCTACAAACAGATTTCATCTAAACAGATATGGGGGTGTATTAGAATAAAAGGAAATGCTTGAAAAAGAAAGCTCTAGTCCTCAGCTAAGATTGCAGTTCCATTTCCTAACCATAGCATAATTATTTACTGAAAATTCTTCCTCCCAAGATACTAAATGTTCTGGTTATCCATAGAAGGAATGCTATAGAATTCAAGTAAGGTCTTCCTCTCGCTAAGGATGTTGAAATCCTTTCTTTTGGACTGAAATCTTTTCCTTTTCATAGGATATAAACCGACAGAGAGATGCAATGACTACAACTTGTCTGAAGAGAAAAAAAAAAAAAAAAAAAAAAGGCTGTCACAATTGTCCCTGGCTTCTCAGAGAAGAAATACCTTGACCATATATTTGGAAGAGTTCAAGCTGAGGATATTGTATTAAGAGGATTCTTTATTGAGGCTAAGTCCCAAGATAAGGTGTTTGAAGAATTCTATGCCAGAATTATCAATTTTAGAATTGCTATGAAGAGGGATGAATCATCTACCAAGTTTTTTCTCCAATAAAAAGGCAGCATGAGGAAAGAACCTTTGCACAGAAGTTAAGGTAGTTCTAAATAATGTTGACTCACTGAATGAATTCTTGCCAAATATTCATGTGTACTGCTTTCATATTTGGTCAATCATAGGATTATAAATCTAGAGCAAAGCTCCTTAACTAGGCATAAATGAAATTCCTGCCCACCCCCAAAATCAATGGATTGATATTAGGGGGTCTGTGAATTCCTGATATTCTATCAGGACCAGCTTCCCAAAACATTCCCATTAGCAATGGAAAGTTATTTCTAAATTAGTGATGACCTGATCAGCATAGGAGAGCTCAACTTATGGAAAAACCAATTTGATATACGAAATTACTAAATATTCACTCCATTTTTCACAATCCATGATCTGCCTTTCTCAGGTGGCAGGGAAGTAGGTAGAAAACAGAAAGAAAATTCTAGATCAATCTCCCTAATGAATATTGATACTAAAATCTTAAATAAAATATTAGCAAAAAGATTATAGAAAATCATCCCTGGAATAACAGACCATGACCAACTATGATTTTTACCAGGAATACAGGGCTGGGTCAATATTAGGAAAGCTATTAGCATAATTGACTATATCAGTAACCAAATTCACAAAGAACATATGATCATCTCAATAGATGCGGAAAAAGCATTTGATAAAATCCAATGTCCATTCCTATGAAAACCACTTGAAAGTCTAGGGAAAAATGGACTTTTCCTTAAAATAGTCAGGAGCATCTATTAAAAACCATCAGTAAACATCATATGTGATGGGGATAAAGTGGAACCAACCCCAATAAGATTAGGAGTGATTTTATCACCATCATCATTATTATTCAAGATAGTATTAGAAATGCTAGCTTCAGCAATAAGGGTAGGGAAAGAGATGAAAGGAATTAGAATAGGTAATGAAGAAACCAAATTAGCATGCTTTGCAGATGATATGATGGTATACAGAACCCTAGAGATTCTACTAAAAAGCCATTAGAAATAATCCACACCTTTAGCAAAGTTGCAGGATACAAAATAAACCCACATAAGTCATCAGCATTCTTATATATCACTAACAAAATCCAACAGTTAGAGCTACAGAGAGAAATTCCATTAAAGTAACTGCCAATAGCATAAAATATTTGGGAATCTATCTGCTAAGGGAAAGACAGGAATTATATGAGCAAAAATACAAAACATTTGTACTCATATAAAATTACAGAGTAAGATCACTTGTACCATCTTTTGACGCTACTTCTGAGCCAGTCAACCATCAGGAGTGGGCACAGCTTTTGCCCAGCATGTCTCTCAATCTGAAGAGCTACAACTTTCTCTTGACCTGAATGCAGCTCTCAGGTCAGAGACTTCCCATTAATCAACAGGTACCTAGCATAGCTGACTGAATTGGGCAAACAGCTCAGCTCCCAGCTTTTGCAGAGTAATGGAGGACAGAAGCAGTGTGACACACACAAAGTCTTCAAGTTCTTTTGTGAAGATGACTAGACATTACTATGTGAGATGTTGGCAAACCCCAGAGCATGGGGCTCACAGGATCTCTCCTGTAGAACAAGCTGCTCCCAATTGCAGGAAGAAGCTCTAGCACATTCAGAGTTGCTTGGAGAAGCACTTTGAGGAAGCAGAGAAACTTCTTGCTGAGGAGGAGAGAACTGTTGTTGACTGGCAGGAAATGATCATAGGAGAATTCTACAAACTGCACTGCCTCCTGATGGAGGAGGAATCTCATTGTCTTCCAAGGAAAAAGCAAGAAGAGCAGGGCAGAGTATTTCAGCAAAGGAGAACCCTTCAGGACTTCAGGCTAGACCTAGAGGAAGCAGATTCCCAACCCAATCTGGATCTGCTATTGGGTGTCAAGCAGTTGCTGGGAAGGAGTGAAGCAAAATTATCCCAAAATGCCAAAGCCGTTATTCCATAGTAGAGAATGTGTCCCATCTCTGAAATGATAGATGCTCACCTGATTCAGAGGGGACATCAGAATGGATCCTCCATCACCCAGTCCTTTCTAAGAAGGCTGGCAGGTGGACACCCAACCTGGTGATGACTCTAATCTTCCCATTGTCCTTTCTGAGAAAGCCTTCAGCACAGGCAGACAATATTGGGAGGTTGATATAACAATTACCTCAGTAGATACTGGGGATTTACACACACCTGAAGAGACAAAGTGGTGGCAGCATGACTCATTGTCCTTCTGTTCTTCCTGTGATGTGGCCAGAAGAAAGAGGATTACTGTTTACAATACTATCCTGGAACATTGAACCACAGACTGAAGGGCCATATTCCCAGGATAGCGCCCTACTTAGCATATCAAACTGGCATTCTCGCTTTTTACAATGTTCTCTGGAGTTCTCTTCTTTATCCATTACCAAAAATTTCATTCGTAATACCTGTTACACCTATCTTTATTCCTGGCTTCCAGTTCTAGGAACAAAACTTGGTTTCATCTCTGTCTAGGTGATTCTCATCTTTGTACTTGCTGCTATTCATCTATCAGAACATTTCTCCAGGGAGGAGCTCTCAACCTACCACTCGGCTTCTTGGTTGGAGTTCTTCCATCTCCAAACTTTCCCTGCAAGAAAATGAATATCATCAACTTCTAGATAGCCTGCCATTTACCCTGCAAGCTGAAAGGGGACCATTCCCAAGTGTTTTGTGCCTTCTTGTTCTGAGTGGATCCCATGTATATATGAAGTTTTACAACATCAATTGTATTCCAGAAATTTAAAAATTATCAACTCCTATGAAGACCATCATTTTCATAGCTTTCCTAGAATTTATTAAAATTCTATGAGGTCCATAGATTTCAAAATTCTATGAGGTTCATAGAATAGAGGTTCCTAGAAGTTCCCTTTTCTAGTCCTGTGCCCCTTAAACTACAGTAAACTTTTTTTTTTTTCTTTTTCTGAGGCTGGGGCTAAGTGACTTGCCCAGGATCACACAGCTAGGAAGTGTTAAGGGTCTGATACCAGATTTGAACTCGGGTCCTCCTGAATTCAGGGCTGGTGCTCTATCCACTGTACCACCTAGCTGCCCCCAAGTCTAACTTTTCTAAAATTTTATTCACCTCTTTATAGAATCTAAAGACATTTGAAGAATGTAACTGTAACTTCCCTCTCAGAGATCACCTAATCCCAGGCCTTTGGAAGCACTATTAAACAAAGAACCACTGCCCAAGGAGACAGTTGCATTTTATGTGATCACTTACTGCACTCCTTCAGAAATAGCAGCTTCCAGGGCATCCATTTGAAAGGCACTGGAGGCAACATTGTTACATCTTTTTATAATCTCTTCAAGGCTCGCATCCCCATCTAAGGAGAGCATGGCTTTCTGGCAATGGGCATTAGCCTTCTCTCGAACTAATTTCCAAATAAGACCAGCTGCTTCTCCTTTACCTACTAATCTCTCAACAGCCACCTGTAGCGAACCACAAACATCAGGGAAAGATTCATCTAGGCTCTGTCTGCAAAGTCTGCTAAATCTGCAGACAGAGTCATCCATTGCAGAGACTCCCCAGTTGTAAGGAAAACGTCTTATTCCACATCCCTGCCTATGGACTCTAAGCTGGTTATTTATATTAACTCTCCTTTGGGATTACCCCATGTCTAGCCCACTCAGCATGAATAGGTGGATCTAAAGAAGGGAGACACCTGGAGTTAGTGCTTCATTATAAGAGGAGATCTAGCAACAGGACACACCCCTTCTCATCTCAAGGAACCATTAACACCTGTAAGACACAACCTCCTGCCTCAGAGGCCAAGCCCCTTTTACCCCCTGGGCCTGCCCTACCAGCTGACATACATGGCAATTCTCAGAAAAGGAGAAATGTCCCTATAACAACTTCCTGGCTTCTCTCTCCTCTTCTGTATCTGCTGTTCAATAATTGTATTTCAATCAGTTTCATACATTATAAAAATTTGAGGCATATTATTCTTAACACTCAAAAGTGGATTTGACTGGCTCCAAAAGGCTGATGGAAGAAGGAAATGAGAGTTAATATTCATTACCTCAATTATCCCAGAAAGGCAAACTCCTTTTTTTTTACTGCCAGAAATCCTTGTAAAGCCTATCCACAATGCAAAATTGTTGAAGAATTTCTCAGTCCAGAAGTTTAAATATCCTGCTGGATAACAATTTTGTCTACCTAGGTAAATTTGGCTGGATATCTTATTGATCAGGAGGCAAGATTAGAACCTAAAATTTTAATCTGCCTTAAATGACAGACAGTTGGTAAGCAGATAGAATTTACGAGAAAAAAAAAGAAAGAGTAAAAAAAAATCAAAGAAACAAGAAAAGGAATCACCTATACTAGTTTGTATTTTTTTTTTTTAATTCAGGGCAAGAAATTAGAAAACCGGAGTATGTATCAGTTGGGAATGGCTGTGAATGTTTTGGTATCAAGATGCAAGAGAATACATTTGAAACAGAAGAAATGACGAAAAGAACAGTTTCTAAAATTCATAGGAGGAATTTCACATTTGGGCATCTGTTTCAGATAGAAAATACATGTAGGATTTAGTCTTCCCTCCTCTTGTAGGACTATAGTAAAACAATAAAGTATTGCCAACATATATATGAATTTGACAATATCAAATAAATTGCTGTTTGTTTTTAAATACTTCTCTGAAGTTTATGTTGTCTATAATAATATAGGACTTTTACGTGTCAAATATTTATCACTTTATTTGCTCACATTCTCTGCTCTTAAGAACATTAGGAATTTGACATCTTTTTTTTAAGAAGCTATTTTTATGATTATTGTTAAAATAAACTTTACTGATCACTTTACTTTTTAATCTTCTGTACTTTCATTGCTTCTCTCACTTCTAGAAATCAGTCTTCTATAAGGTAAAATTAGAAGGGCGAAATATAGGTAGAAGTTGGGTGTAAGAGTGTGATAAGTTTAACAGTAAGCAATATACTAAAGTCAGATTGTGGTGAATAGTATTATAACTGAGGCACATTTTCCCCCAGAACAAGATATCATTTTAATAACAACCATGTGTAAAGTGTTAATAAGATGGATGGCACTGGCAGGCAAAATCCAGGGATTGTATGACTAATTTTTTTTCTTAGGCTAGCTGTTATAAAGACAGTGGGACTTTGATTTCTGGGTCACAATGAAAAGAGACATTGAGGGCTAAGAGAGCCTTCTAAACTTAGGTTCGTTTTCCTTCTCATTGACCTGACAAGACAGTGGCATCTTTTGACAAAGGTAAGAGCGCTAGTAGTTTGTATGACTGCTGGGTGAAGTAATAACTGAAAAGGATATGAATGGGACCAGGTGAATTCAAGCTTACATCTTGACTTTATTTCTTACAGCTTCCTTTTTATATCCCACCTTAAGCATGTTTTTCTCTGTTATACATTACACAAATGCCAGAAAACCACACAAAGTATAACCAAGGTTGTGACATTTCCTTGTTCTGTTAGTCAAGGCACATCCTGTTTGTGTTTTTCTCTTAGGGGGCCCTTTTTGCTTCTACATAAGGTATACTCTGGTTATATTCTGATCTTCTATATAAATAATCCAAGGGAGCTTGGATATAGGTCACCAGCTTTGGTTAGGGGGCTAGCCAAGTCCCCTAAAGTCATCCAAGAGACCTCATCTTGCTTGGATTTTCCAAAAGACTTACATCTGACTCCTGATTGGTAGATTGGCAGATAGTTCAGGTACCGATAATCAAGACATCCTCAGCCAATTACGGAATGTTTATTAATTGACTATCTTCAAAGGCCTCTAATAAATCTTGGCTAAAAAATAAAATCACACCAAACCTCTTTTTTGCCCTTCCTTGGAGATCAGATCCCAAATTTTAAAGTGAGAAGCTAGGACAGTGGAGTTGTCCCCAAGGGAGAGAGCAGTTCCAACTAGTTCTTTTTCTTAAAGAAGAAACGAAAGCTGGGGTGCCACCTTTAAAGTGGCTAATAAGTAGATACTCCAGGAGGCTAGGACTAGTAAAGGTACCCTTCTGCATGTGGCTAAGAGATCGTTTTTTGGTAAAATAGTGGGAAAATAGAGATGACAAAATAGTTTTAATTATCAAATGATACAACACAGTATTAATTTTCTTCAATATGTTATAGGTATTACTTTGCATTTCTATTTCTCCCCTATGGAAACAAAACAGTGAAGGCAGAAGTATCTTTATATATATATATTCCTCGTAATTGATTTTGCTTATTGTAAATTAAATTCATTTAAATACAAGGTATTCTGCTGGGTATTTATGGATCTTCCCAACCTGGCCTCTTTCTATTATTTTAATTTATGTGTCTTTTTTTGTTTGCTTTTTATGTTGGTATACTATTCGCCTCCATGAACTGACAGTGGCTCTGTCTTGCTTTCTTTTTCCCATAAACAAGTAGGAATTTTCCATCGTTGTATAGACCTGATCTCTGGAGTGTGTGTTCCTTGTAGAATCCCTAACCTGCACCTTGGAGAATCCCTGGCAAGCAAGATGAAGTTTAAGCACTTGAAACACAAGTTGGTGGAAAAGGTCTTTTTAAATTTTACCTTTGGTGGAATACTTGTAAGACGAAAGATATTACAGAACAATGAGGAAATATCTGAGGGATGACATGAGTTCAGCCCTCCCTGATGCAGAAGGTATCTCTCCATATGAGCCATCACTTTTTGTCTCTCCTTATGTCTAACAAAATTTCTAAAAAGAGAACTGTCCCATGATGACCCGACCTGCGGGTCTCGAACTAAGGGGGGTCTGAAGCCCCGTGTCAGCCTGTAAGCACAAGGCTGGTAAGGCTACAACCTGGGAATGGGTGAAGAAAGAAAGAGGCGGAGACGATTCTGCACAGGGCAGAAAAGTTCATTTATTGAAGCAAAGTAGAGGGTTTTTATACGTTGTGGCCACATAGCAAAGTAAGTTTCCATAGAACAAAGGATATAACATCTGTTGACCATATGTCAGGAAGTCAAGGCAATGTGTGACAGATTTATGGTTGAAACATTCATCATGTGTTTGACAGGTTTTAAGATCTAAAGAATACTTATTGTTAACACCTAGGTCAGAGAAACCTTGGGGTAGGGAGTTCTCATACATCCAGGACATTCCTTTGGGGCCAAGACTTTTATCTAATCTTAAAATGGTTTGCAGATGTCTGGGTGAAGCGCCTTGGCATGTCCCCCTTCTTCAATTTAAAAAAAAATAGGAGGGAAGGCATTTTGACTCAGAAGAATCACGTCTAGCCAATTTGAAATTTTAATTATTATAATCCTGTTGTTATGGTTTTTCTCAATTCTATGCATAGGGAGGAGAGCACTGAACAGAGCAGAGAATTAGCAGAGGCTTCTATCCCTAGGGTCAGATGGTCCACTGCGACCAACAGCTATGGGGAACACCAATTTTTGTTGAGTTTGTCTGTCTTTGTTAGGCCGTTGATTCAGAGGTGGTCCTGTCCATTCTATGGTAGGCAGAATTCCTAATGACCATATGTATTGCAGGCCGATTTGAGACAGGTATCAAGCATACAGTCCTGATGATCTTCCGGTGCTCGTGTGTTGCTGAGGTCAGTACCTTTCTGCCTTTCAGGGAACAGCCAGTGCATTATGAGTTTTGCATCTCCATCTCCATATTTCTCTCCCCTAGCAAGAGTATGAGAAAGCCTGGCCTTTTATAAAGGCTTATCAGCCAATTAGAGGTTAGAATTTGAGGGACTAATTCTTATGAATATCATTTTGCCTTCTCTCTTATCAAAGGTAAAGGCCAATGCCTATTGATGTACAACAATTTTCATTACATCAGATAACTGTGAGATTCTATATAACATTATCTGATCCAAACTTTCTTGATGCCACCAAGCAGCATTGTTTTTTATCATAAATTGTGGTAGACTCGCAGCTAAAAAAGCTACCTCCTGTTGTATTTTATATATTAGTATTTCCTCTATCACATTAAGAGCCAAATTAACCACTGATATAGCTGTATCAAAAGAACTCTCGTTTCATTCTAGTTAATTTTCTTATCATGTCTATAGACAAAGGATTTTTACCAAAAATTATTTAAGGGTTTGGCACATACATCTGTGCAGGTGCGGGGTACGGAAGGGCTTCCCTAGTTGACTCGTTCCATATCGTCTGTATCTTGACAGTTCTTTATTAATTGTCTATGCCCAGGGAGGGAGCCACTCTTCTCTGGAGCACAAACATCTCTAGGAATGGCTAGTTCCTATCATCTAGTGTCAAAAATATACAGAGTCCATGGAACGGTCAAGTTCCCATAATTTGGAAGCTGAGGCCTGTTATATTTGAGTGAGTTTATAATCCTAATATGAAATTTTAAATTTCTTATTCATTTGGCCTTAAGATCACGAAAATAATAAGAGGACTGAGCTAATGGAGGAAAATTAGAATAAATTGTTTTCATCTTCCAATACATATAGCAATTACACATTATTACAAAAAGAACAACAATAATAATATGGGTATGGCTAAACTATTAAAATAAATGGTAGCGCTACCTGATCTAAATAAGAAATCATACCAATGGTGGTTAGTATCCGATGTTACTAAATGAGAGGCCTCGATAAGTTGTCCTGCAGCTATAAGAGTCTGTATTTGATGTTCATTTAATGCGCGCTGATTAGACTCTAATAGTTTCTTCATAACTAAAGATCTGTTTAGGATATCCATATATATATGAAGTAAAGCAAAGTAATTAGGTAAGACAAAAGGTAACACATGAAATTGACACATAACAGCCCATATCTTAACTTGACAATACACAATAGTTCCAGTACACCAAAAAAAAAGTACACATAGCATTTTCAGGTCATTGTTTTTCCATGCTTCTGGTAAATTAAACATATAATCCCACATTGCAACAATCTCTGAGCATTTTCTTTTTGTATCTAGGTATACATATTTTGTAAAGAGCATTTGGTCCACTTAAATAATTTACTAATATTTTCAGTAAAGCCCAAACTAGTAATAATACTATCATCAAAAATCTGTAGAAATTGGCCTTGATATTTTAAAGTATTTTGGTGGGGTAGGATCATTGTGGGCAACTATTGAGCATTTACAGTCAAAGCCTGAGAAACATCTTGCCCAGCACTGCGCAGTCTGCTGGCCAAGGTCTCAAGGTCTATTGAATTAACTATACCCAAACCAGTTCCAGCACCACCAAATAGGGTATCATACCAGGTTCTTTTCTTTCTAACACAATTCATCAGAGGAGGAAAAGTTACATTATTGGTACAAGTTTTTAGGAACTCTTATGATTGATGGAGGATGTTTTGTAGGAGGGGGAGGTGTCAGTAATAGATATTTTATCTAATAGTGAGGCTTCAATACTGCTATCAAGATTTTACATGCACAGTTCATCAGTTGCTTTTCAATGTTGGTCTCAGTTTGTTCTCTGCATTCAGTTGGGAAGTCCACACTCTCGGAGCCCACTCTCTTTCCTATGTAGCACTGCTGTATCTGGATCTGGATCAGTCCTTTCCAGCTCAGGGTCAGCTTGTCCTCCTTCCATGTCTGAACCAGGACCCCATCTCCAAGCTAGAACTCATGCACTGTTGAAATCCTAAGGGAGGAGGTCTGAGCAATAAGCCTGTTTAGTTATAAAGTTTTCAGATGTTACAGTAAACACATAACATATTTCCTTAAAAAACAAATCCTTGGTTTCAAATATTGGATACAAGGAAGAATTTTGAATCCCTTTTGGATAAGGGTGACCATACAACAATTCATAAGGTGACAATTCCACATTTCTTCAGGGGTTTTGTTTTAATTCTTAATAAGGCAAGGGGAAGGCACTTGGTCCAGGGCAATTGTGTCTCTAATGCCAATTCAGTCAGTTGCTGTTTAATTTCCTTATCCACCCTTTCCACTTTACATGATGAGGGAGGATGCTATAGCTTGGGCCACAGATTGGAGGATCTTAGCTGTGAAACAGGGGCTTTGGCCTAAATCTGCCTGCTCCACCATCTCCTCTGTACTTACAGATTCCTCTTCTCCAGGCCGCTTTGCTTCCTTATCTGCAAAGCAGTTTCTCCTTATCTCAAATGAATTTCCTCTTCGGTGCCCCTGCACATGAATCACTGCAGCATTCTTAGGTAACATAAGATTAGTCAAAATTTCAGTGACCAATGCCCTGTGTGCCAATCCCTTTCCTTTACTGTTTACCATTCCCCCTTCTTCCCATATTTCCCAAATATATGAACAATTCCCCAAGCATATTTTGAATCAGTCCTTCAAGCAATTTTAGGGCTTGATTTACTGCATATAATTGACAAATTTTGAGCTGACCACTCTTTTGGCAAGAATCCAGCTTGAACCAGAGTCAAATTTTCCCATTAACAATAGCATAACCATTTTTCCTTTTCCCATTAACTATTTGTGAAGAACCATCTATGAACTATTCAGTGCCTTTCAACAAAGGGACTTCCTACAAATCTTCCCTAACCTTAGTTTGGTAATCAATCACATTTGGACAATCATGTTCAAGGTACACATGTTCCCCAGGGGAAGCAGATAAGAACATGGCTGGATTAAAGTTATGGTCTGGTGAGAGTGCCAAATCATCTCTTTCCAATAATATTGTTTCATATTTTAAAATCCTTGAATCAGTTAGCCACCTCCTGGCCTCTTTGATTCAGAATTGATTGAACCTGGTGCAGGACATTCACTATTAAACTATTCCCAAAGGTTAATTTCTGACTTTTCTTGTACCAAAAGTGCTGTGGCTGATAACACTCCTAAAGCCACATTGTTTACTGTATTTATATTTTACCTCATGTTTCACAAATTGAAATTTGTTTTAAGAAATTCTCAATCCCTGTGCTCCTAAATAATTTAACAAACTGATAGTGACTTGGACAAGGTCACTTTTTTTTTTTTCTGTCACAAAAAGATCATCTACATTTTGTAAGACTTTTAACAATAAGAAATTTATCCCAGAATGTTCACACAATTCTTATATATCCAAGTAGATGTTTTATAAGTTGAACATTGTACCAATTATTTTGTTTTTAAAATACCCAATACACAGAAAAATCCCAAATTACATATTGCCATAACAAAAACATTTTCAAAAGGACAAAGGCAAGAACTATTATACTTGGAGTCCCTGTAAATAATTGGCATCAATACAATTAATTAAAACTTCTATTTTCACATAAAGGAATCTGAAAAATTCTTAAAAACATCAATTAAACATTTTTTTTTATAAATAACCCTTTCAGACTATATATCACATTTCTGATCATATTCTTTAAACACAAAAACCATTATGTATTTTAGAAACAAATGTTCACTCAATTAACATCTTGTAAGAGCGGCTTGACCCTTTATCAGTTTGCTTTTTTTGTTTTTTTTTTTTTTTTCTTCTTGGTTGGAGGCTCTCATTCCATGGGATGGGGCTGCTGTGCTGACAATCAAAGCTGATCTAGGTCCCAGAAGCAAGTCAATATCTGAAATTTGACCCAAAATCTAGAACAAAACATAAATCTAACAAATAAAGGTTAGAACAGTCTATGATAGAAAGACTGGTCCAGAGGACTGCTGCAAAAACAGGCCAAAACAGACTGGCCAGCAGCTTCCTATGTGAAAAAAAAATGATTAAAAACTTTAAAACAAAACATTTGTGTTTTCTAACAGTAGCAGACAGATGACCAGACTAAATGCTTATTTGCCCAAGCATTTAGGATACAATGATTGCATATAAAAAGGTGGAGCTTTACAACTCCCCAAAAAGCATTAACTAATTAACTTTAAGTTCAAGAAAATTTTCATTCCCAATAATAAATTCCATTCATCAGATTTCTAATAAATTCCATTCATCAGATTTCTGATAAATTCTAAACATTTGTCATAACCTTATATTGATAACAGTAAGGACTTTGTCTCAATAATTTCACAACTTAAACAATTATCATATTCAAATAGATGTTTCATAAATGAGCATTTTGCTTTTAAAATACTCAATACATAGTAAAATATCCCAAATTGCATATTGTCCTTAACAGAAACACTTTCAAAAAAAAAAAAACCCAGAAAAAACCTATTACTTTAGAGGCTCTTTAAATAATCTCATAATGACCCAATATAATCCTTAAACTTTAAATGTTTTAAACTTATACAAAATGTCCAAATACTACATACAAGAATTCAAGAAGTTCTTAAAGTAGCCATTAAACTTTTAATATGGATCACATTTATGACCATATTGCACATTTTGTATCAAGAAACAAATATTCAATCAATTAACCTAAACTTGATCCAGGCACTTTAAAGCACTCTTTTGTTGCTACAGTAGCAACTTGACGAAAATAAGGCAGGAAACACCTGGGGGGGAGGGGAGGAAAGTATTCCATGTGCTCACCCTTCCCCTATTCAAAAGCACTTTTTCCCTTTCATCCTTCCATTAAAAACTTGAGGTGCTTTCAATGCAAGAGAGGGACAGCTGCCCTGGGGCAGTTCTGCTGATTGATTTCCAGTAATGGAACTATTTGTCTTTTATAAAAGGCAAATCTGCCAAACCATCTGGTAGCAACCAGGACAGAGTGGCCTAAGGAGGCTCACACAAGATCCCCAGGTTCGTGGAAGCTACAACACTTTGACTCTCCACTCCAGCTTCTTGCCCTGGACTCCCTATACTATGCTCTGGGCTTGGCAGACTGTCCCTCTGCCAGATTGAAACAGACCCGTTCTGAAATTCTTCCAACGTATCTTCTTCTTCTAGAAATGTGTTGTACTACAAATATTTGTGGATTCTTTGACTTCAAAACCAGTTTAGAGGCTTCATCTGGGGTAGGTTTGAGAGAAGGTTAGAGGAGGTTACAGAGAATTGTGTCTGCTCTCCTCCATCTTAGCTCCACCCCCTACCATGTCCTTTCCACAAAACTGGAATCCTTCCTTCTTTTTTTACAAGGCGCTCTCAATCATTAAAGCCTCCTTGCTCCTCATTTCTAGAGAAATGTCTCTCCACTTTCAAGAAAGAATGTGAAGATTTCAAAAAAAAAAAAAATCATGCTTGTGGCAAAGTAGAGCTCCTCCTCTCTGTCCCATCATATTCCCAGATGTTAATAGCAGCCCTCACAACACTTGGATAATTTAAACAACTTAAACAACATATAGAGAGATCATCTAATACCTGACCAAATGGAGCAATAAGTGGAATGGAAAAAAAGCACTAGCCATCCCAATGCTGTAGCCTTCATTGGAGTCCTCATTTTTAAAATCAATAGAATTCAATTCAGTTAACACTTTTAGACACCTATCATTTCACTGGCATCATGGAAGATATTAGAAGACAAAAGATAAACAAATCAGACCCTGTCCTCTAGGTGCACCATTTGTGAAAGAAAGGTAGGATTAGGGAAAGGAAATTAAATTTCCAGATAAGCAGTTGACACTTTAATGTCTTGTTCTACTAATTTAAAATGATAGATGAAAAAATTCAATTAATGTTCTTTGTATGTTGAACTGTTTATAAAAAAGGTATTCTGTTGTTAAAAAAAAGAAGCAAATCAGTTTTTCTGTTACACTTTTTTAGACAGTTTTAATCCTCAGGTTGCTTGTGGAAGGTTAATTGACAACTGTGGAAAGAATGGAATAAGGAGGAAGAAGACACTTAACTGAGAGAAAAATGCAATAGAGAAGAAGTAATAAGTATGCCACTGTCGATGCAACAGAGAAGGAATACCCCTTCTTGGATCCTGGAGATGGCCCTCATCATGGCTATGGGATCCTTGAACTAAATGGCCATGCAGATCCATTTTTAATCTTAAATTCTGTGACTTTCCAAAAGTAGATTGAAGGGAGAAATGCACAGGACTTTTGGAGCTTCTTAGAACTGATTGGGTAAGGCTGGGTAAGGGAAAGAAAGCTCTTCCTAACAGACAGCCACAAAGTTGCAGGATGGTGAAATCCATCCATACAAAGGAGTCAACTAAAAGTGTGAACTCTGAGGTCCTCAGGGCTCTGTCAACTAAGAAGAGTTAACAAGTAGAACTTCAGAATTCTGGGACAGGGGAATTCACACCTTGCCAGGGAGGCTCTAGAGGGGTGGGGCTACCTGCTATAAAAGGAGAGCCTTCTTCTGCTCGGAAGCACTGCTTTGAATAGAAGTGAAGGCTCTTCATCTCAGCTGCTGTAGAACAGAAGCAAGTGGAGAGAGGAGAATGGCTGCTGCTGCTGTGGAAATGCTGCAACAATTGCAGAACCAGATCACGTGTCCCATCTGTTGGAAGTACTTCTGTGAGCCAGTCACCATCGGGTGTGGGCACAGCTTTTGCCGAGCATGTCTCCCAAGCTCAGCAGTTACAGCTTTCTCTTGCCCTGAGTGCAGGCAAGTGTCTCAGGTCAGAGGCTTCCCATTACTCAATGGGAGCCTAGCAGAGCTGACTAAACTGGGCACACAGCTCAGGTCCCAGCTGTTACAGAGTACTGGAGGACAGAGGCGATGTGCCATTCACAAAGAAGTCTTGGAGTACTTTTGTGAAGACGACCAGACCGTGCTCTGTCTAAGATGTTGTCAAGCCCCAGAGCATGGGGCTCACAGGCACTGTCCTGTAGAAGAAGCTGTGTCCAATTCCAGGAAGAAGATGCAGCACCTGCAAAGTTGCTTACAGAAGTACTTTAAGGAAACTAAGAAACTTCTTGTTAAGGAAAAGAAACCTGTTATTGACTGGGAGGAGATGATCAGTAGAGAATACCGGGAACGGGATTCCCTCATGTGGGATGAGTTATATCATTATCTGGAAAGGATGGATCAAGAAAATAAGAACAAGAAGGAGACACTATCCCAGGAAAGCAGCACCCTTCAGGACCTCATGCTAGATCAACAGGAAGCAGACTCCCAACACAATCTGGATCTGCTCCAGGATGTCAAGGAGTTGCTGGAAAGGAGCAAGTCAGCATTGTCCCAAAGGGCCAAGGCTCTCATCCCAGAGGTGAGAGTGTGTCCTATCTTTGGCATGATAGAGACCCTCAACCAATTCAGAGTGGACATCAGGTTGGATCCTGCATCAGCCAGTCCTTGCCTGATTGTGGCTGAGGATCTGAAGAGTGTAAGAGCTGGAGAAGGCTGGCAGGTAGACAGCCCACATGGTGATGACTCTGATCTTCCCATGGTCCTTGCTGAGCAGGCCTTCTCCTCAGGCATACAGTACTGGGAGGTGCATGTGACACAGCTGCCTCAGTGGACACTGGGGATTCACACAACCTATTTGAGGATAAAAAGTCCCGGGAGAATAACTAAATATGCCTCTGTCTTTTTCCTGAGATGTGTCAAGAAGGACACTATTTGCAATCTTATCCTGGATCACTGAACCACAAACTAAAAGATCCTATTCCCAGGATTGGAGTATACTTGGAATACAAATTTGGTACTCTGGCCTTTTACAATGTTCTGCAGAGTTCTCTTATTTATCAGTTACCTGATATTTCATTTGTAGCCCCTGTTAGACCCATGTTTTCTCCTGGCCCTCCACTTCCAGGAACAAAGCCTGCTCCCATGACTCTCTGTGCACTGGATTCTCATCTTTGTTCTTGCTGCTATCATCTCTCTGAGCATTCCAACAAGGAAGAATTCTCAGCCCACCACTAGGCTCCCCGGCTGGTGTTTTTCCATTTCCAAACTTCCCCTGCAAGACAAGGAGCATCACCAACTTCTAGATGGCTTGCCTTTCACCCTGCAAGCTGAAGAGGATTCTTCCCAAGTATGTTGTGCTTTCTGATTGTCAGTGGATTCTGCTTATGAAATTTCAAAACATAGCAATTCTTTTTCAGCAGTTAAAAAAAAATAACCACACACCTAAGGACTGTGGCTTTCATAGTCTTCCTAGAATTTGTCAAAGTTCTTCGAAAGCCATAGATTTCAAGCCATTCCACTCCTATGTCACTTAAATTACTGTTAACTTATCTTTTACTCCATTCAATAAAGATGTGAAATGAATTCTAGCTTTTGGTGTGCTTTTTTGTATCTTTTTTGTTGTGCATTTCTTTCCTTTGTGTCAAGCTCTTTGTTTCCTCATTTGGGGTTTTCTTGGCAAAGTTATTTGTTACAATGAATTTAACTTTGCTAAAATTATCTTTATCTCTTCAAAGAATCTAAAGAACTTTAAGGAATCTAAGAAACAGCATCCTGGTTTCTCTCTGCCCCTTCTTGGCTCTGCCCCTTCCACTATTTGTTTTTTAATTGACCTCATACATAATAAAAATTTGAGTCATGTTATCGTTAACACCCTAAACAACATTGGATTCTGATGGGCTCCAGAAAACTGATGTGAGAAGGAAATCAATGCTAATCTGGATAACTTTAGTAATTCCAGAAAAGGAAATTCCTTTTTTACTGTTAGCAATCCCAGTAAATCTTGCTCACAAATGACAAATTGTTGAAGAATTTCTCAATCCAGAAGTCCTGTTATCATGCTGGAAAGTGATGGCTTCTTGCTTGATCCATTTACTAAACTAGAACCACATTCTGACTGAGTAGGTTTGAAATTCACATTGAATATCCAAGTCCCTGAAGAGTCCTAAGGCTAAAGTTGGGATGTCTCCCTAGTCAATCATCATAAACCCAAATAGAGAACTCAAGGGGGCTAATGTCCTGTAGAATTTATCATCACTATTGGATTAAGTCATGGTAATTGAAATATATCCCTTTTAATTTCTTGCAAATGGACCCACATCTGAGATTCAAAAAAGGAAATCAGATTCCTCAATAAGAAACTTTTTTTTTTTTTTTTAAATAATAAAAATCTTCACTTCGGCATGCTTCCTCTCGATTCGACCCCTTCCAACTCAAGGTGAAAATTTGGCTAGTCCAGTATAAGATGTGAATTCCGTTCAATATAAGAATTCCCAGGACCACCTGTTTGCCATAACTTTGTTCTATTACTTCTGACAGTCACTATCTGGTGACTGCATTAGCAGTGAGTACCATGGAGTTCTTACTTCTGGGAAAGTGACTGCCACAGCTGAGTTTGTTCTTGGTTTTGAACTTTTCAGCATATGACAAACAGAGAATGACAGAATGGAAAGGTCCCCTCTATAGATATTAATTAGTCCATCCTAACTGGGAGTGACCCCTGTTGCAGAATCAATACATCTTAACATTTCTTGATTATTTGAAAGAATTATTAGAATTACGTGAACCACATTGAGTTTATTCTGTGACTCAGTTCTGGATGGAGCTCAGTTCCTTTTCTGTTTAATGAGGGACCTAATTCCATTTTCTGTCTACTAAGAAAAAAATGGTTCAGTTTTTGGGGATTGTGAGAAAGCTTAGTTGCATTGTTTGAACCTAGTCCCCTGAGGTTAGGAAGTTGGACCACCTCTACTAAATCAAGGAATTGTCACTTTCCCCTCTCTCCCTCCCAACTTTGGAAGTCCCTTATCTCTATCCTGTTTTATGTCTTCTTCCTTGTTTTCTTTTATTCAAAAAGCAGTGGCTCCCTTGTAATGGGGCCAAGTGCCCAGCTGAGTAGGCCTGCTACTGATGTGTTCTGCAATTAACATGTATTAAGTGATAAATCTATACTGCAATCTTTGTTTCTTGCATTGCTTCAGATTTTATCCATCACATTCTTTTCAAAAGAACCAAAAGAATTGAAGTTAGGAGAATATGCTGAATTGTTAGGATTATTAGATGAGAACTCAGGTTGTCTGGATAGTGACAAGGTGAGAATTCAGATTGGACTGGAGAAGGATAAGAGCTGGAGGAGATTCAAGAAGAGGACTCTGCATTACATCTGGCTTGACGCAGCTCTCTGCAGGAAGGGAAGTCGGCTCTCTGAAGGAAGGGAAGTCACTTCTCTGGACAAGAGTTAACAGCAACTGCCTGGAGACAACGGTTCACTACAAGAAGAAAAATCTGTCTGAGAGATGTGAGTAGACACAGCAGATCTCTTCCCAGAGAGCGATCCGGAAGCTTCTGGAGACGACAGCTCGCTACATTTGGCGTCCACATGTGGGGCAAGGACTTTTGCTTATCCTGACAAGAGGAGCTAGACCAGACCTTCACAATTTGGTTCCCGGACACGGTCCTGATTCCAGTGGAAAAGCCTCCCATCCAGATCTCAGTCTCTCTGACCCAGAACCGTGAGTAACGAGGAAACTTTGTTAAAGATTAAGTGAGCGTGCTAATAGATAAGTAAGGAACTTAACTTGTTAAGGGCTAAACCAGGAATCTCATAGTGAAATGGGGCAAACACCTTCTGTTCAAGGAAAATGTTTAGAGAGCATCATCAAGGTTATGAAAAGCCAAGGATTGATTATAATTTTAGAGGAGATTACTGAACTTTTAAGAACTGTGAAGGTTATATGTCCTTCTTTTTCTCTGGAAGAAGAATTGGATCCAGATGAATGGGAATTAGTAGGAAAGCAATTAGGTGAACACTACAATTCCAGGCCAAACTCAATTTCCAAAGATACAATTCATATATACAATGTAATCCAATTGGCTTTAAACAATGTTATTCTAAAGGAAGAGATGAAGGAGCAAAATGGGGAAGTGTCAACTAAACTAGGTGAAAAGGATGAATCAGATAACAATGAAGTAAGTACAATTCTGAGCAACAGCAACAGGAGCACCTCCCATCTCCTCCCTCAATTAACCCTTCAGGGGTGGAGCAAGAAGGAGGAGAGGAAGAGGCAGAAACACACAAACAGAATTGTCTGTGAAGCAGTCTAAGCCTATGACAAGATTAGAAAAAGCATTGGTTAAAGCTAAGAAAGAAGGACAGGATATAAGTGATTTTATACATGCATATCCTGTGATTGAAAATATTGATTCTGTAGGTCATAAAATGAGAAGATATGCACCTTTAGATTTGAATAAAATTAAGGATTTGAAAAAAGGTTGTACCCTTTATGGGACTACATCAGCTTATGTTAAAATGTTACTAGATAGTTTGTCTTATGAAGTCCTAACCCCAAATGATTGGAAATCCATAGCAAGGACATGTCTGGAACCTGGAGAAAATTTATTATGGCTTGCGGAATTTCATGAATTATGTAAAATTCAAATCAGATGCAATTTGGAAATAGGAGTTAACACAAAATTCACTTTTGAGCACTTAGCTGGTGAAGGTCAGTATGGAGAGAATTCGGAACAGATTAATTATACCATGACAATATATGAGCAAATTGCTAAGGCTGCAATAAAAGCTTAGGGTGTCCTCCCTGGACAGAAAGATCTGGGAGAGGCTTTCACTAAAATACAGCAAGGTCCCAATGAACCTTTTGCAGATTTTGTGGGATGTTTGCAAACTGCTGTCAAAAGAACTATTGGAGAAAATTCAGCTACAGAAATAATGACCAGACATCTGGCTAAGGAAAATGCCAATGAGATTTGCAAAAGAATTATATGGGGATTAGACAAAGATGCTCCTTTAGAGGAGATCATAAGACGCTGTGCTACAGTGGGAACAAATGCTTTTTACACCCGGACAATGATGAATGTGGAAAGACAGGGTCCCTCCTGGCAAGGGCCTTCTAGAGAAACTCAGCGATGTTTTCAATGTGGAAAAATTGGGCATCTAAGAGCTCAGTGTAGGTATGGAGATACAGTGAGAAGACAGGGTGAAAGAAGACCTAAAACCCCATGTCCAAAATGCAACAGAGGACTCCATTGGGCATCAGAGTGTAGAATAATTCAGGGAAATGGGATGAGGGGCCCAGGTCCAGGGCCCCAGGCAAAAAAGACTTGGGGCATGATGGCAGCTGATGTTACACCCAAAGAGCCTTTAGAAGGTCAGGACTCTGATTTGATCAACCAGCAGAAGAGCAATCACATGGCAGAAAGGAATTACCTGATAAGTGAGCCAAAAGGCAATCAGATTGCAAAAATGGATTACACTTGGGGAGAATACAGGCCTTTAAAACCAACGGGGCTGTGTCCAGTGCAAACAATTCCAATGTAATTGCCAGATGATGTGGACAGATCCAGAAAGTGGTGAATGGAAGGGACCAGATAGGTTAACTGCCTGGGGGAGAGGGTTTGCTTGTATTTCTTCAGCAGGAGAAGGAATCAGATGGGTGCCAACGAGTCATTCGCCTTGTCCATCAGAGAGAGACAGAAAAAGAGAAAGACCTCAAAATAAAGGAGAAGATCTAAGACACATCTGACACTGAAAGAGCATGGATAATAAGAAGACTGTTAAAGAACTTTAAAAACCAGCAGGAATCATTGGACTTGCTCACACAAGATGAGACTAATAGACAATGGACTTATGGACATTTATAAATTTTCAATTTATGATTATTTGATTATGTTATTTATCATATACTTCTAGCATGTATTATGTTACTATGTTACTATGTGCTTATGTAATTTATGTAATTATGTGTAATAATTCCCATATTGATGGAGGTATGTTTCAAGATCATGACTGTCCTATGTTCTAAATCAAAAGAAAGGGGGAGATGTTAGGATTACTAGGTGAGAACTCAGGTTGTCTGGATAGTGACAAGGTGAGAATTCAGATTGGACTAGAGAAGGATAAGAGCTGGAGGAGATTCAAGAAGAGGACTCTGCATTACATCTGGCTTGATGCAGCTCTCTGCAGGAAGGGAAGTCGGCTCTCTGAAGGAAGGGAAGTCACTTCTCTGGACAAGAGTTAACAGCAACTGCCTGGAGACAACGGTTTGCTACAAGAAGAAAAATCTATCTGAGAGATTTGAGTAGACACAGCAGATCTCTTCCCAGAGAGCGATCCGACAGCTCGCTACACTGAATGAGTCCACTACTGATTGGAGGTATCTAATTTCAACATGTCCTTAGCTGGGGATGGTAATCATTCTGCCATTTCTAGTTAATTATCTGTCACTCATAAAGGAGCAATGCCAAACCTCTCTTCTCTCCTCCTGCCTCTACTGACTGAGAACAAAATCCACAACTAACAGAATTTACAAAGAAGTTTATTAAGTCATCCCATAGAGGGGAGGGTCAAAAAGTTGGTTTGGCCTTTGCCACTGAATATCTGTAACATATGATATAGGATTCAAACAAAGGAAGAAAGAAACAGAAGTTGCTTGGCCGGCTTGGAAATATTTGCAGATAAGACACATGAATGGTTTGGATATACAACCAGGGAAACCTCCCAATGTTTCTTGCATCAATCTTCTTACCTGGTTGGCCATGTGGACAGGCAATCCAGGTTCTGATTTAAACATTAAGTTAATCAGGTCTCTGAGCAACATGTTTTGTAGGCTACCTAGTGGCAGGTTCCACCTGAGCTCTGAAGTTTACTCAAACTTCCCACAGAACCCCTTATTTGATTTACCCACAAAGAACTTTATCTTATATGTCTTCAAAAGTTTTAGACCATTTTCTGAGAGGTGCTTGTTCTCTGCTTTTCCTCACCTCACACCCTCTGAAAGTACCCTTCACTTTCCCAGTGCACACATTATTTCACCATTTGCTCAAGTCTTTTGGGGTTGGTAGTGCTCCTACAGAGAAGGCCAGGGATCCCAACCACTCAGTGTCAAGTAGAGAGCATGAGCAGAAGATGGCCAATGTGGAATATCAAGCATGACTGGGACCAATTTAAAGACCTATAAAAGGAGTGAAAATATCTCATTAATTTCAGTATGACTGGAATGAATATCCATGGATGAATCCAAGAGAAAATGATCTGTCCTTCCATTTTTTGGACAAAAATTGGATTAATGGCATGAAATACTGAATGAATTTGATATTTATGACAATTAAGTTTAGAAAGTGACATTTTTCCTCCTTCTATCTTTTCTTTTTCTGATCAGAATTGCTTGCCTAATGACGGAAAATATTCTGAGCTGAAGAAAATGAAAAAATAAAGTCTAGCCTTTCCCTTCTAGTTTCTTGAAAATGGACCCAACTGTGAAGTTCAGAAAAAGAAATAAGATTAATTTTTTTTTAAATGATTCTCTCTGGGTACTTCCTCTGAATTCATCCCCTTCCAAAACAAATTTAAATTCATGTGATGTGCTATAACATGTACATTCAATGCATTATTAGATTCCCCAGTAACACCTGTACTGCCATAAGCTTTGTTTTGATACTGCCTAAAATTCACTTGTGATAGCATTAATGGTGAATATAATGGGGTTCACATCTCATCCCATAAATATGTTTGTGCTTAATATTAGCCATTTCTAGGAGGAGGGCAGAAAGAGAAGAAAATAATTTTTAAAAGAAAATTTCTTTTTTTTTTTTTTCCCTGAGGCAATTGGGGTTAAGTCATTTGCCCGAGGTTACACAGCTAGGAAGTGTTAAGTGTCTGAGGTCAAATTTGACCTCGGGTCTTTCTAACTTCAAGGCCGATGCTCTATGCACTGTGCTACCTAGCTCCCCCCCAAAAAGAAAATTTCAAGATACCTGTATTTTGTTATGTTATTTAAAAAACTCCCCCTCCTTACATTCAGAATAAAATAAATAAAATAAAAATACCAGTGTTCAAGTTTAGCAGATTACTAAATAAACTAGAAGCACATTCTCACCAAGTGGATTTGAAATTCACATTGAATATCCACATCCCTGAAGACACCTATAGTTGGGACATCTCCTTAATCAACTTAGTTAAACATCATAACCCCCTAATAGAAAACCCAAAAAGGCTAGTGTCCTAGGAAGTTTATCATCACTGTTAGATTAAGTCATGCTGTAGCATTCCATTGTCACTGAAATATTTACCTGCTAGTTTCTTGCAAATGGACCCAATTCTGAAATTCAGAAAAGGAAATAAGTTTCCTAAACTAGAAACCTGTTTTTAAATGATTCATTCAAAATATGTCATTTATTTAAATTTAACCCCTTCCAACACAAGGTGGAAATTCACCTGAACCACATAAGATATAAATTCAATTCATTATTAGATTTCACAGGACCACCTCTTCTGCCATAAGTTTTGTTCTGGAACTTGCTGAACTTCACCTGGGATAGCATTAGCAGTGAGTATGATGGTGTTCACACCTCTGGGAAAGCAGCTAGCCTGCCTTAGTATGTTCTTGGCTTTGGACTTTCAGCAGGTGACAAATACAGAATGATAAAATTGGAAGATCCTCCCTATAGATATCAACTAGTGGAAATAGTACCTAACTGGAAATTATCTCTATTTCAGTGTCAATAAGTCTTACTTTTCTTTACTTTTCAAAAGAATTATTGGAATTCAATACACCACACTGAATTTATGTTTGACTCAATTCTGGAGGTAGCTCAGTTTCCTTTCTATTTAATTAGGGATCCACTTCAATTTCTAACTACTCAGAACACTGTTCAATGGTGAGAATTGGGAGAAAACTTCATTGCATTGCCAAGTGATTTAGAAGTTGGGCCACCTCTACCAAATCAAGGAATTTCCCCTTTTCCCTCTTCCCCTCCATATCCTGTTTTATATCTTCCTACTTGGTTTTTTTTAATTCAGAAAATGTTTCCCCTGTAAGGGGTCAAGTGCCAGGCTGAGGAGGACTGGTCCAGATTTGCTCTGCAGTTGTCATGTATTACATAATAAATGTATATGGCAACCTTTGTTTCCTTGGTTATTTCAGATTTTATCCATCAATTCTTTTAAAAGAATCAAAAGAATTTAAGTTAGGAGAGCATGCTGAATGAATCCACTACTGATTATTGTTATTTACTTTCAATTATGTCGCTGGGGATGGTAATCATTCTACCACTTCTACTTAATTGTCTATCACTCAAAAGTTAGCAATTCCAAACCCATCTTTTCTCCTCCTGCCTCTATTGATTGAGAACAAAATCTAGAGCTCAAATAATTTAAAAAGAAGTTTAAGCCTTCCAGCAGAAGGGAGACTTAAAAAGTTGGATGGTTGTTGCCACAGATTTTCTGTAAATTATACATAATATAGGATTCAAACAAGGAAGAAAAAAACAGAAGCTGCCTTGCCAGCTAGGAGGCATTTTCAAATAAGCCACATGAATCCTTGAGATGTGTACCTAAGGGAAACTCCTAACATTTCTTGCAAATCTTCATATCTGGTTGGGCACCTGGTCAGGGTAATCTAAGTTCTGATTTAAATATTTAAAAAATCTTGTTTCTAAGCAACAGATATGTTTTCTAGGCTACATGGTGGCAGGTTCAACCAGTGCTCTGACATTTTCTCACGATTCCCACAGAACCCAGTAGTTGATTCACCCACAAAGAACTTCCTTCATCTTATATTTCGTTACAAGTTTTAGA
The DNA here is from genome assembly GCF_048593235.1 of Sminthopsis crassicaudata. NCBI lineage: Eukaryota > Metazoa > Chordata > Mammalia > Dasyuromorphia > Dasyuridae > Sminthopsis > Sminthopsis crassicaudata. The sequence continues at coordinate 561,053,498 of NC_133619.1, forward strand.
CTATTTTCTGAGAGATGATGCTTCTCTGCTTTTTCTCACCTTACACCATTTGAAATTTCCCTTCACTTTCCCAGTGGGTACACTTTCACCATTTACTCAAGTCTTAGGGTTGGTGGTATTATTACAGAGAAGGCGGCCCAAGGTTCCCACTCACACAGTGTCAAGTAGGGGATATGAGCAGAAGATGGGCAGTGTGGAATATGGAGCTTGACTGGGACCAATTTGAGGTCCTAGAAAAGGAGGGAAAATATTTCATTAATCTCAGAATAAGCAGAATGAATTGGTTAATGAGTGAACAATGAGATTAATTGTATGCCTAAGGGAAATGGAAAATACAAGGATGACAAATTTTTAAAAGGTTTTTTTTTTTTTTTGAAGGGAACAAACTATCTTATGTTTTACAATTGCTGCATCCCAGTACTCCACACAGAGTATAATGGTGGGGAAATGTGTGGAGAAAACATAAGCCCTAGATCCTACTTACTGTGTGCTGCTCTAATTTAAGACATATTCACAACCTGGATGTCAGATGCTTAGAGGCTCAAGAGAATGCCCAAAGTGGGTGTCCCTCTAAAGAGAGTTTTTGTTGTTGTTATTGAAGATCTACATTTGAGAAAGTGCTGGAAACCTTAGAGGTCATCTAATTTCATCATTTCATTTACACAGGGAGAAACAGAACAGAAGAGATTTTTTTTAGCGACTTGGCCAAATTCAGTACTAGAATTTCAGCATAGTTTCTGCATCCAAATTTTTTATTTTCCCTTTGTAACAGAATGGTTTATCTATTATTATTTATTGCTATAATTAATTATTATGCTTATTTTATTACATAAATGGCATAATGGGTACAGCCTTGGGACTAGAATCATGAAGACCTACTTCCAATATCCAGTCTCATATGTATTTAGCTGTTTAATTCTGGGCAAGTTATTAACCTCTATTTACCTCAGTTTCCTGACAGTATGATTAGGGAAATGAAATCCCCTAAGTCATTGTGCTGATCAAATGAGAAGATATTTGTAAACTCTCTGGCACAGTAACTGGCAAATAGCTGACATTTAATAAATGTTGACTGATTAATGGCTACTATAGGCTAGAAGATTACAAAAGTAATGAGAACTCCAAGTATGATTAATCAATTCATCAGTGAATGCAGAGGACCTGAATTTAGTTGGATCCAAGATTTCCTCACTATCAGAGGTCCCTCCTCTTGGTGCTAGCTACTTTTTTATACTTGAGAGAGTACTAAAAATAGGACACATTACAATTTGCTGCTTCCTCAATTCCAGAAGTGAGGAAATGATAGGGGTGTCTATCAATCATAATTATATCAGCAGACCTTTTTATAGGTCATGAGACTTTCCACAGGTCATAAATTCTAGGTGACCCAAAGGCCCTAACACACTTTCAACAACATCTCAGGGCATTCTACAAGTCAAGAGCCCCTAGGGTTTAACCAATGCTATCCTATAGTCTAAGGAAGTTGTGAGCTTGAAATAAAGATCAATAGGGAGTGGTTAGTAGTGGTTCATAGAAGGGAGAGCTATTGCACTAGCAAGTGCATCTTATTACAGCATTTCCCAAGTCAAAAAGGGGAGTAATTATTACATTACTAACAATAGGAAGGTAATTGAGAAGCATAATAAATATAATCTTCAAGGAGGATTAATTCTTATCCTAACAGCAGCTTAAATTAATCATTCTGTTTGATTCACTAATACAATCACTGATACTCATAAAATCTCAACAAATTGATTAAATACTGATTGATTTGAATAAGAGTATCAAAATTATCTCATACAACTTTGGAAATAGGAGAGCTTGGCTGGTTCTGAGCAACTCACTTGGCCTCTCATCCTACAGTTCCCTACCCACCATGCAGACAATTTCATGTACTTGATGGGGGTTTTGTGTGGACCAAAAAAAATAATGTATGAAATGCATCATAAATGTCTAGGGTGAAACTAGATGTTATTACATATTATTGTGTCTATCTTTCCAAGTGATGGAGTCTATACTTGTGAGAGACTTTCTCCAGGTTTATGGGGGATATCATCAATTATGATTTTGCTTGCTATGGTGTTCTTGAAATGTGCTTTTTAAAACTTCAGAAATGAAGGAGTAGAAGTATTCTTACACTGCCTCATTTTCTCTCTTCAGAATCATGGTTGATGCAGTAAAAGAGGGCCTTTGGGTTAACTGCTTGAATGAATTCATTAAGCTAATCACAGCTGAATGTGGACATATAATCTGTATGTCTTGCTTAAGGAAAAATACCTCTCCATCTTCTTGTACTACATGCTGGAAATTTTCTCAGTTAAGAGGTCATCAATTTGACATTGCTATGTACCCTGAAGGGGAAGCCATATGTGAGATACACAGGGAAGACCAGAAGCTGTTCTGTGATAGGAATAAGACCCTACTCCTTCAGGAATGGCACTGATTGTCCATGCACAGTTTAATTGTTCCGGCATTAGCTTATCACTTAGATTTGAATACTGTTATGTCAGAATGGGTTCATGGTCTTTTGTAATGTGCTGTTGTCTCCAGGAGCTGCTGTTTGCTCTCTGGGAGGAGATCTGCTGTGTCAACTCAAATCTCTCAGACAGATTCTTCTTCCTCTAGAGAACTGTTGTCTCCAGACAGTTGCTGTTAACTCTGGTCCAGAGTGTGACTTCCCTCTTTTATCCTCCCAGAGAATGGGTGTGGGATAATGCAAAGGCTTCTGGGAAAAATTACTTCAACCAATGAACTTGCTCCTCCTAAGCATGCAAGCTCTTCCTCAGAAATTCACAAGTAAAACTCCCAATCATGGCTGGAACTAGAGAATTGTCAAGTACTGACTTAGCACTTAGTAAGAACCTAACAGTCTTTCCTTTGGTGACTCTTCCTAACAAATCAATGAAATAGTACCAGCTTATCAGGGTTATTGAGTTTCTTAGTTTCAAGTAAGTCACAGAACTCAGGCTGAGGAAAGAAATTTCCTAACTGCTTATTCCTCTTTCTTTACAAAAGAAGATGTAGAAAAAGATGGAAATCTTTCACAGAAAGGTCAAAATAGTTCAGAAATTTTATTAAAAGAGAAGGAGCAACTTCTGCTCTGGGCTATGGTATGGAATGTAAGTATCAAGATACCTCCCTCAATAATATGTTGAATATCCCCAATCACAGATAATTTTCATTAAAAGCCTCTCAGACTTAATTGACTTGTTTGAAAAGTGAGGAAATGGAGGTTCATAAGTAGTATCTCACTTATCACATGCCACTAAGGCATTCAATTTTTTTCAGCACTTAAGTGAATATCCACTTTATTATTATTATTATTAGTAGTAGTAGTAGTAATCATTTAATGGTATTTTCTTTTTCCATATACATATAATTTCCAACATTAATTTTTGCAAGATTTTGTGTTCCAGATTTTTCTCCTTCTCCTTTCCCTTTTCCTCTCCCGAAAACAGCAAGCAATTCAATATAGGGTAAATTGCAACACAGGTGCAATTTCTCTAAACATGTTTCCATATTCATCATGCTGAGCAAAAAAAGCAGATTCAAAGGGGAAAAAAACAAAACAAAACCAGAAGCCAAACAACAACACAAAGGTGAAAATACTATGCTTACATCATATTCAGTCTTTTTTTCCCTCTCTGAATGTGGATTGAACTTTCCATCACAAGTTTCCTGGCATTGCCTTAAAACAACTCATTGGTGAAAAGAGCCAAGGTTATCACAGTTGATTGGCACATAATCTTGTTCTTACACTGTATAATGTTCTCATGATTCTGTTCACTTCACTTAGCATCATTTCCTGTACGTTTTCTTTGTTTGTTTGTTTTTTTGTTTTTTGTTTTTTGTTTTTTTGTTTTTTTTTTTTTTTTTTTTTTTGCTGAGGCAATTGGGGTTGTGACTTGTCCAGGGTCACACACTGAGGAAGTGTTAAGTGCCTGAGGCCAGATTTGAATTCAGGTGCTCTTGAATTCTAGGCTTTGCTCTATCTTCTACACCACCTAGCTGACCCTCATGTAAGTCTTTCCAGGCTTTACTGAAATCACCTTGTATATAATAACTTAGAGAACAATAATATTAAACTACATTTATATATCCTAACTAAGTAGGTAATTCCCCAATTGAGGGGCATCTACTGAATTCCAAGTTTCTTGCCACACAAAGGGAGATGCAAAAATATTTTTACACGTATGAGTCCTTTTCTCTCTTTTGTGATCAAATGAGTTCAGAAATTTGAATCAAACTAATATCTTCTGACCTGAAATCTAGAGCTAAGTCTTAAGTTGTCTCGCATTGGAGATGACATCTATCCCTGCTATCTTGGTTCAGCTTTCTGATTTGTTTCCCAGTCTTAAGACTCCTTCATCAATCAAAACAGAAAAATGAGATTTTAAGGGAAAAGGAGATTAACCGGATAGGACACATTTGATAAATAGACTTTGAGAAGTAAAGAGTTTGCTAAGCAATAGTATGAATTGATCACAAAGTGGCCTTGAAAGTGTACTTGGAAAATAGTGAATCACATGATCCTTCCACCATCATCTCCCACAGTAATAATCACATATTAAGCTTTTCCTATATTTTAAGTATTGTGACAATTGGTGGGGAGAAATTAAAAGACAGAATAAGCCTCAGCCCTTAATGGTTTCTCAGATTAATGAAAAAGAAAACATGAAAAGAGACATGTTTGGCTAAGAGATATACGAATTAAATTGAGTATAATCAAGAGGAAGAAGAGACTAACATGGAAAAAAAAATTTGGGAAAACACTGCTCATAGATTGGAGGATTTTATCTGGAGTTGGAAGGATGTTGGGAACTCATCAGGTAGTGACAAGGACAAAGTGAGTTCCTAGCATTAAAAGAATTCCAGTGATAAAGAAATGTGTGGATAGAAGAGCCTCTCTGAGTACAAGGAGGCCATTGTCACTGCAGCCTAGAATACATGGAGGGCAAAGATGTTGAGGAAGACTGGAGAGCTTAAACACATATTTCTGATTCATTTCCAGTCAGGCAGGCATGTTCTTATTATCAGACTTAGGTATTTATTTACTTAATAATTCCCCCCTAGTAATATTAAAAACATTTTTTACATTTGTTTTATAGATGTTTAAGTTCTAGGCACTCTTCCTTATCCTCACCCACAATTAAGAAATCACATGTGAAGTTACGCAAAACATTTCTCAAAAGTCAAGTTGTGAAAGAAAACATAGATCTTCTACCCTCATTAAAATAAAAATCCTCAAGAAAAATTAAATAATAAGAGACAAAGGCAGAGACAGAGAGAAAGAAAGAGAGAGAGAGAAAGAGAGAGAGAGAAAGAGAGAGAGAATGAGAGTTTTATTCAGATTACAATCAGTTTCTTCTTTGGGTATGGGATATGATTTTTTCATCCTAACTCCTTTGGAATAGTTGTGGATGATTGTTCTATTGAGAATAACAAAGCTAGAACATTGCTATTCTTTTTTTATACAATATATTTCACTTTGTTCATAAAAGAATTTCCAGGTGGTTTTTTTTCGTGTCCTGTGAGCATCTCTGCTCAATTATTTCATATAGAACGATAATATTGTATCACAAGTGGCCATCCCTCCAATTTCCAATTATTTTTGTCTTGAGAAGAGAGCTGCTAGGAATATTTTTTGTACATATTGGTCATTTTGGGGCCATGAACGGGGGACAAGACTGAAGCTGCTTCCAGCAAATCATGCACTGGGACCGTATGCTGGATTGCCATCTCTGGTGTCATAGTCATAGTCATAGTCATAGACCCTTACTGCAGAGCTTCTAAGTTGCAGGGCATTGGGGCATAGGAAATTCTTATCAACTCTTACTCATTGATGAAAAAGCAGAAAACAAGAAGAAATAAGAGGAGAAATTCCCTAAGTGTCTCTGTAGAGAATGATCTTTAGTAAGGAATCACCATGTGCCTCTTTCCCAAATTATATAAGATAAAGAAGAAAGACTAGGTCCTGAAGGATATAGTTGTCCAAGGAGAAAGAAGTTTGTAAATCAGAGGTGTAAACCATTTTCCATTCTTTATGCTTTCTTTATACTCTTAGAAAGCTCATTTTCTAACTTCTTTCATTTCTGCCTAGTAAGAGGAAGTTATGTTGTGCTGACTTCTATAAGATCTCTTCCATATCTATTATCTTAGACTATATTTTAGAAATGAAATCAAAATCTAGGAACTTATGATATACAATTAGAAAGTGGCTCCTTGGAGATAAGACTTTATTAGATATTTAGGCCTTGACAGCCATGTGAAATGAAGAGATTCCTCAGAAAGATCTGTGTTAAGACATAAAACCTTCAAATATTGGGAGAATATTTGTCTGCATCTCAAGAACTTATGGCCCCAGGTCAATAGACAGATGGAGATATAATTTCCTTTCATTATTTCTTCTCAACATGATGGACTACAGAAGTGACAAAATTTGGGGAAATAAAAGCTGGTGACATTGATGAAACAATTTACTTTGAGAGATTGAAGACACTATAGAACTTGACTTTTAACTAATTGTACTGTCCCATGAATTTATCAAGAGCATCTAATGTAGACTTAGGTAATGAAGGTATAATTTAATTCATGAGAACTGGAGAAATCTGGGCATTCTAAATTTAGGAAATTATTCTTATAATTGGAGCTATTCTGATCTTTACTATAAGGAGAAAGAATTCACATGACTTACTGGGCCATTTTGCCTTGCTTAAAAGCCACAGAGACTAAAATACTACCTTCACCTCTCCCTTGAAACCTTTATTATCCTACAAACAGATTTCATCTAAACAGATATGGGGATGTATTAGAATAAAAGGAAATGCTTGAAAAAGAAAGCTCTAGTCCTCAGCTAAGATTGCAGTTCCATTTCCTAACCATAGCATAATTATTTACTGAAAATTCTTCCTTCCAAGATACTAAATGTTCTGGTTATCCATAGAAGGAATGCTATAGAATTCAAGTAAGGTCTTCCTCTCGCTAAGGATGTTGAAATCCTTTCTTTTGGACTGAAATCTTTTCCTTTTCATAGGATATAAACCGACAGAGAGATGCAATGACTACAACTTGTCTGAAGAGAAAAAAAAAAAAAAAAAAAGGCTGTCACAATTGTCCCTGGCTTCTCAGAGAAGAAATACCTTGACCATATATTTGGAAGAGTTCAAGCTGAGGATATTGTATTAAGAGGATTCCTTATTGAGGCTAAGTCCCAGGATAAAGTGTTTGAAGAATTCTATGCCAGAATTATCAATTTTAGAATTGCTATGAAGAGGGATGAATCATCTACCAAGTTTTTTTCTCCAATAAAAAGGCAGCATGAGGAAAGAGCCTTTCCATAGAAGTTAAGGTAGTTCTAAATAATGTTGACTCATTGAATGAATTCTTGCCAAATGTTCATGTGTACTGCTTTCATATTTGGTCAATCATAGGATTATAAATCTAGAGCAAAGCTCCTTAACTAGGCATAAATGAAATTCCTGCCCACCCCCAAAATCAATGGATTGATATTAGGGGGTCTGTGAATTCCTGATATTCTATCAGGACCAGCTTCCCAAAACATTCCCATTAGCAATGGAAAGTTATTTCTAAATTAGTGATGACCTGATCAGCATAGGAGAGCTCAACTTATAGAAAAACCAATTTGATATACGAAATTACTAAATATTCACTCCATTTTTCACAATCCATGATCTGCCTTTCTCAGGTGGCAGGGAAGTAGGATGAAAACAGATAAAGAAAATTCTAGATCAATCTCCCTAATGAATATTGATACTAAAATCTTAAATAAAATATTAGCAAAAAGATTATAGAAAATCATCCCTGGAATAACAGACCATGACCAACTATGATTTTTACCAGGAATGCAGGGCTGGGTAAATATTAGGAAAGCTATTAGCATAATTGACTATATCAGTAACCAAATTCACAAAGAACATATGATCATCTCAATAGATGCGGAAAAAGCATTTGATAAAATCCAATGTCCATTCCTATGAAAACCACTTGAAAGTCTAGGGAAAAATGGACTTTTCCTTAAAATAGTCAGGAGCATCTATTAAAAACCATCAGTAAACATCATATGTGATGGGGATAAAGTGGAACCAACCCCAATAAGATTAGGAGTGATCTTATCACCATCATCATTATTATTCAAGATAGTATTAGAAATGCTAGCTTCAGCAATAAGGGTAGGGAAAGAGATGAAAGGAATTAGAATAGGTAATGAAGAAACCAAATTAGCATGCTTTGCAGATGATATGATGGTATACAGAACCCTAGAGATTCTACTAAAAAGCCATTAGAAATAATCCACACCTTTAGCAAAGTTGCAGGATACAAAATAAACCCACATAAGTCATCAGCATTCTTATATATCACTAACAAAATCCAACAGTTAGAGCTACAGAGAGAAATTCCATTAAAGTAACTGCCAATAGCGTAAAATATTTGGGAATCTATCTGCCAAGGGAAAGACAGGAATTATATGAGCAAAAATACAAAACACTTTGTACACATATAAAATTACAGAGTAAGATCACTTGTACCATCTTTTGACGCTACTTCTGAGCCAGTCAACCATCTGGAGTGGGCACAGCTTTTGCCCAGCATGTCTCTCAATCTGAAGAGCTACAACTTTCTCTTGACCTGAATGCAGCTCTCAGGTCAGAGACTTCCCATTAATCAACAGGTACCTAGCATAGCTGACTGAATTGGGCAAACAGCTCAGCTCCCAGCTTTTGCAGAGTAATGGAGGACAGAAGCAGTGTGACACACACAAAGTCTTCAAGTTCTTTTGTGAAGATGACTAGACATTACTATGTGAGATGATGCCAAACCCCAGAGCATGGGGCTCACAGGATCTCTCCTGTAGAACAAGCTGCTCCCAATTTCAGGAAGAAGCTCTAGCACATTCAGAGTTGCTTGGAGAAGCACTTTGAGGAAGCAGAGAAACTTCTTGCTGAGAGGAGAGAACTGTTGTTGACTGGCAGGAAATGATCATAGGAGAATTCTACAAACTGCACTGCCTCCTGATGGAGGAGGAATCTCATTATCTTCCAAGGAAAAAGCAAGAAGAGCAGGGCAGAGTATTTCAGCAAAGAAGAACCCTTCAGGACTTCAGGCTAGACCTAGAGGAAGCAGATTCCCAATCCAATCTGGATCTGCTATTGGGTGTCAAGCAGTTGCTGGGAAGGAGTGAAGCAAAATTATCCCAAAATGCCAAAGCCGTTATTCCATAGTAGAGAATGTGTCCCATCTCTGAAATGATAGATGCTCACCTGATTCAGAGGGAACATTAGAATGGATCCTCCATCACCCAGTCCTTTCTAAGAAGGCTGGCAGGTGGACACCCAACCTGGTGATGACTCTAATCTTCCCATTGTCCTTTCTGAGAAAGCCTTCAGCACAGGCAGACAATATTGGGAGGTTGATATAACAATTACCTCAGTAGATACTGGGGATTTACACACACCTGAAGAGACAAAGTGGTGGCAGCATGACTCATTGTCCTTCTGTTCTTCCTGTGATGTGGCCAGAAGAAAGAGGATTACTGTTTACAATAGTATCCTGGAATATTGAACCACAGACTGAAGGGCCATATTCCCAGGATAGCGCCCTACTTAGCATATCAAACTGGCATTCTCGCTTTTTACAATGTTCTCTGGAGTTCTCTTCTTTATCCATTACCAAAAATTTCATTCATAATACCTGTTACACCTATCTTTATTCCTGGCTTCCAGTTCTAGGAACAAAACTTGGTTTCATCTCTGTCTAGGTGATTCTCATCTTTGTACTTGCTGCTATTCATCTATCAGAACATTTCTCCAGGGAGGAGCTCTCAACCTACCACTAGGCTTCTTGGCTGGAGTTCTTCCATCTCCAAACTTTCCCTGCAAGAAAATGAATATCATCAACTTCTAGATAGCTTGCCATTTACCCTGCAAGCTGAAAGGGGACCATTCCCAAGTGTTTTGTGCCTTCTTGTTCTTAGTGGATCCCATGTATTTATGAAGTTTTACAACATCAATTGTATTCCAGAAATTTGAAAATTAACATCAACTCCTATGAAGACCATCATTTTCATAGCTTTCCTAGAATTTGTTAAAGTTCTATGAGGTCCATAGATTTCAAAATTCTATGAGGTTCATAGAATAGAGGTTCCTAGAGGTTCGTTTTTCTAGTCCTGTGCCCCTTAAACTACAGTAAACTTTTTTTTTCTTTTTCTGAGGCTGGGGCTAAGTGACTTGCCCAGGATCACAAGCTAGGAAGTGTTAAGGGTCTGAGACCAGATTTGAACTCGGGTCCTCCTGAATTCAGGGCTGGTGCTCTATCCACTGCACCACCTAGCTGCCCCCAAGTCTAACTTTTCTAAAATTTTATTCACCTCTTTATAGAATCTAAAGACATTTGAAGAATGTAACTGTAACTTCCCTCTCAAAGATCACCTAATCCCAGGCCTTTGGAAGCTCTGTTAAACAAAGAACCACTGCCCAAGGAGACAGTTGCATTTTATGTGATCACTTACTGCACTCCTTCAGAAATAGCAGCTTCCAGGGCATCCATTTGAAAGGCACTGGAGGCAACCTTGTTACATCTTTTTATAATCTCTTCAAGGCTCGCATCCCCATCTAAAGAGAGCATGGCTTTCTGGCAATGGGCATTAGCGTTCTCTCGAACTAATTTCCAAATAAGACCAGCTGCTTCTCCTTTACCTACTAATCTCTCAACAGCCACCTGTAGAGAACCACAAACATCAGGGAAAGATTCATCTAGGCTCTGTCTGCAAAGTCTGCTAAATCTGCAGACAGAGTCATCCATTGCAGAGACTCCCCAGTTGTAAGGAAAACGTCTTATTCCACATCCCTGCCTATGGACTCTAAGCTGGTTATTTATATTAACTCTCCTTTGGGATTACCCCATGTCTAGCCCACTCAGCATGAATAGGTGGATCTAAAGAAGGGAGACACCTGGAGTTAGTGCTTCATTCTAAGAGGGGATCTAGCAACAGGACACACCCCTTCTCATCTCAAGGAACCATTAACACCTGTAAGACACAACCTCCTGCCTCAGAGGCCAAGCCCTTTTTACCCCCTGGGCCTGCCCTACCAGCTGACATACATGGCAATTCTCAGAAAAGGAGAAATGTCCCTATAACAACTTCCTGGCTTCTCTCTCCTCTTCTGTTTCTGCTGTTCAATAATTGTATTTTAATCAGTTTCATACATTATAAAAATTTGAGGCATATTATTCTTAACACTCAAAAGACCAATGGATTTTACTGGCTCCAAAAGGCTGATGGAAGAAGGAAATGAGAGTTAATATTCATTACCTCAATTATCCCAGAAAGGCAAACTCCTTTTTTTTTTACTGCCAGAAATCCTTGTAAAGCCTATCCACAATGCAAAATTGTTGAAGAATTTCTCAGTCCAGAAGTCTAAATATCCTGCTGGATAACAATTTTGTCTACCTAGGTAAATTTGGCTGGATATCTTATTGATCAGGAGGCAAGATTAGAACCTAAAATTTTAATCTGCCTTAAATGACAGACAGTTGGTAAGCAGATAGAATTTACGAGAAAAAAAAAGAAAGAGTAAAAAAAAAAATCAAAGAAACAAGAAAAGGAATCACCTATACTAGTTTGTATTTTTTTTTTTTAATTCAGGGCAAGAAATTAGAAAACCGGAGTATGTATCAGTTGGGAATGGCTGTGAATGTTTTGGTATCAAGATGCAAGAGAATACATTTGAAACAGAAGAAATGACGAAAAGAACAGTTTCTAAAATTCATAGGAGGAATTTCACATTTGGGCATCTGTTTCAGATAGAAAATACATGTAGAATTTAGTCTTCCCTCCTCTTGTAGGACTATAGTAAAACAATAAAGTATTGCCAACATATATATGAATTTGACAATATCAAATAAATTGCTGTTTGTTTTTAAATACTTCTCTGAAGTTTATGTTGTCTATAATAATATAGGACTTTTACGTGTCATATTTATCACTTTATTTGCTCACATTCTCTGCTCTTAAGAACATCAGGAATTTGACATCTTTTTTTAAGAAGCTATTTTTATGATTATTGTTAAAATAAACTTTACTGATCACTTTACTTTTTAATATTCTGTACTTTCATTGCTTCTCTCACTTCTAGAAATCAATCTTCTATAAGGTAAAATCAGAAGGGCAAAATATAGGTAGAAATTGGGTGTAAGAGTGTGATAAGTTTAACAGTAAGCAATATACTAAAGTCAGATTGTGGTGAATAGTATTATAACTGAGGCACATTTTCCCCCAGAACAAGATATCATTTTAATAACAGCCATGTGTAAAGTGTTAATAAGATGGATGGCACTGGCAGGCAAAATCCAGGGATTGTATGACTAATTTTTTTTCTTAGGCTAGCTGTTATAAAGACAGTGGGACTTTGATTTCTGGGTCACAATGAAAAGAGACATTGAGGGCTAAGAGAGCCTTCTAAACTTAGGTTCGTTTTCCTTCTCATTGACCTGACAAGACAGTGGCATCTTTTGACAAAGGTAAGAGCGCTAGTAGTTTGTATGACTGCTGGGTGAAGTAATAACTGAAAAGGATATGAATGGGACCAGGTGAATTCAAGCTTACATCTTGACTTTATTTCTTACAGCTTCCTTTTTATATCCCACCTTAAGCATGTTTTTCTCTGTTATACATTATACAAATGCCAGAAAACCACACAAAGTCTAACCAAGGTTGTGACATTTCCTTGTTCTGTTAGTCAAGGCACATCCTGTTTGTGTTTTTCTCTTAGGGGGCCCTTTTTGCTTCTACATAAGGTATACTCTGGTTATATTCTGATCTTCTATATAAATAATCCAAGGGAGCTTGGATATAGGTCACCAGCTTTGGTTAGGGGGCTAGCCAAGTCCCCTAAAGTCACCCAAGAGACCTCATCTTGCTTGGATTTTCCAAAAGACTTACATCTGACTCCTGATTGGTAGATTGGCAGATAGTTCAGGTACCGATAATCAAGACATCCTCAGCCAATTATGGAATGTTTATTAATTGACTATCTTCAAAGGCCTCTAATAAATCTTGGCTAAAAAATAAAATCACACCAAACCTCTTTTTTGCCCTTCCTTGGAGATCAGATCTCAAATTTAAAAGTGAGAAGCTAGGACAGTGGAGTTGTCCCCAAGGGAGAGAGCAGTTCCAACTAGTTCTTTTTCTTAAAGAAGAAACGAAAGCTTGGGTGCCACCTTTAAAGTGGCTAATAAGTAGATACTCCAGGAGGCTAGGACTAGTAAAGGTACCCTTCTGCATGTGGCTAAGAGATCGTTTTTTGGTAAAATAGTGGGAAAATAGAGATGACAAAATAGTTTTAATTATCAAATGATACAACACAGTATTAATTTTCTTCAATATGTTATAGGTATTACTTTGCATTTCTATTTCTCCCCTATGGAAACAAAACAGTGAAGGCAGAAGTATCTTTATATATATATATATTCCTTGTAATTGATTTTGCTTATTGTAAATTAAATTCATTTAAATACAAGGTATTCTGCTGGGTATTTATGGATCTTCCCAACCTGGCCTCTTTCTATTATTTTAATTTATGTGTCTTTTTTTGTTTGCTTTTTATGTTGGTATACTATTTGCCTCCATGAACTGACAGTGGCTCTGTCTTGCTTTCTTTTTCCCATAAACAAGTAGGAATTTTCCATCGTTATATAGACCTGATCTCTGGAGTGTGTGTTCCTTGTAGAATCCCTAACCTGCACCTTGGAGAATCCCTGGCAAGCAAGATGAAGTTTAAGCACTTGAAACACAAGTTGGTGGAAAAGGTCTTTCTAAATTTTACC